>NC_069380.1:148076160-149330535 GCF_027475565.1 Acinonyx jubatus | reverse complement strand
TTAGGGTATCATGATTTCTGTCCTCACAATTTGTATATTTTTTATCCCCATCTTTCTATTATATTCAGTAAAGCAACGTAAAAATTTGTCTCTTCACTAATATCCCATTGATTTAACCTGAGAGTGTGACTAATAATAAAACTTTGGTCATTTGTAATATTAATACAAGCGGTTTAATATTTCCCCCTAAAATACTACTTTACTCAGCATTTGTCTTTTTTTCTTTTAACAGTTCTTTTTCCTCACACACTGTTGGTTTTTCTTCTCCTTGTTTTTGGCATCATAAGATTTTATTTGGGGATACTACAGAAAGGAAAGCTCTTTTCAAAATCATTAGTGATATGAAATTGTGCATCCATGGAGGGGAGATGCTGAAGAAGGGATGTGGTTAAAAAAGCCCCTCTTTTGGAAATCAGTTTTTTACCTACCAGGGACTTTCTGGGGCTTCAAGGCTGTTGGCCAAGAGTGTAATTTGCTGTTTTTAGACAAACTTTTGCCAGTCACTTAAATTTTAAGTTTAAAATTCGAGTGTGTTCACTAGACTCTCAATTCAAAGAGTGTTATAGTCATGATACAGTCTTGTTTAAAAGAGTAAATCAAATACATTCCTTTAGTTTACTTTAAAGGAAAATGTATTGTACCAAAACCTGGACAGACAATTTCAATTGATAACCTATGGATGTGTCCACAGGATGCTTTACTATTCACTGTGTTTATTTATTATTGTTCCATTTTAATTGTTTTAACTGAATTTTTTACTCGTTAACTGTTTACTAAACACTGTGCCCTCCTGTCACAATTTCTTGACCTTGCCCTCCGTTTACAACCTCCAATTATGACGAAGAACTGATTATGCTGTATTGGTAGTGTAGGGAGAAAACAACCTGTGATACTATTATAGGTTATTATAATGTAGTAATAATGGCAAATTTAATCTGTGGTCAATTTCCATATTCAAAGATGATAACATTAATTTTCATAACAATCATGAAAAAGGACCCGGGTTAGTTTAACCTTAAGCAACTCAGAGAAATCTACAAGATGGTGGAGCAAATTCTTGCGCAAGCAGTAATTGGGGGAAATATTCCTGAGGCAGATATTCCAAGAAATAAAATAACCAATGAAAATACACGATATGCCTAGGATGACGTTACTGCCCTTGGGAAGTCTGTGAACTCCCATTTTATAGGATTGTTGTGAAAATCAAATGAGGTAATGATGCAAGGCAGCACCTAGCACAGTTTGCACACCAGAGTAAGTGCTTGTTAATAAATGTGAGCACTGTCAGTATTACAATTATCTATATTCTCGATTTCCTAAGCAAAAACTAAAGGTTAGTTTAATGTATTCGCAGTAATAGTAAATGTTCAGTAAGTGAGTAGTGCACCAGTAGGCTTCAGAGATGTCTGCCACGGCCCCTACCCTCAAGGGTGGGAATAAATAAGATATATTAATAAACCAAAGGCAGAATCAGAGTGCAGTGCAACATACTTCCCTTTGAACATTATCATCTTCTGATGTGTTTGTAGCAGTTGTGTAAATGTTAAAACCACAAGTAATTATTCTTTCTCTTCTGTCACATTCTCTCTAATTTGTACTGTCTCAATATTTTTGTTTATAAAAATGACTGAAAGAATGAGCGATTGTGTCAATAATGAAGACACCCCCTCATTTTTAGCAAAGAGACAGCCCCAAAATCTCAAGAAGTGAACAATTAAGTGAGTCATAAATCTATCATTCATTGTTAAGTGCAATTTTTTTAAGATAGCAAGGTTCAGTATCATTTTTATGGTGCAATTAAAAACTATCCCTTCAATAAATCAGTAGTCAAAGTAGAATGATATTTTGAGTGCCTTTGTGCATTGAAAACATCAGGTTGTCAGATTCTTCCTTATTTGCAAATGGAGCTTTTATCCCGAGAAATACAAGGATGCGTTCTAAATCTGAAACATCTGGGTTTTGTAATAATGTAGTAGAATCAGCTTGTGTTCTGGATTCAAATAAAAACTGTCCCACTTACCGACAAGTCACAGAAGCTCCCTGAACCTCAGTTTCCTTATCTGTCAAAAATTGAGAAGATATTGTCTGACCCACATGACTGTTAGGACAAAGGAGAGAGTGGTTCGCCAAAACAGACCTGCTTTGTGACAACAGACTCTCAATCTTTGGAAAAACAACTCAGTGAGAAGTAAAATTTCTTTACTTCTGCCTCACAATCCAGAGCCTATTGTATGTGCTAAATGTTCAGTGCTCAGTATCTAGTTGGCCGATAGACTGTTAATTTCACAAAAGATACTAAACAATACACATCCAAGAGACATCAAGGACAAGTGGGGTAGATATGAAACCCGTGAAGGTCTGGTTCAGCATCAGGGTGACATGGTCAAGCAGAAGAGGCAAGCTCTTTTTAGAATGTCTACTGCCCTCTAACTGGTACAGCCAAGAATAGTCTTGGCTTTTGTGTATTCTTGGAGTATTTTTCTAAGAATACACCACAAAAGACACTGAGGTTTTACAGGAGTTTCTTCATAGTCTAACATTATGCATTATTATATTATTTCCCTAAGAAACCCTCAGATAGAGTGGAGACTTTATTTTATGTTTAAAAATCTGTAATCAGGAGTCTTTACCAGGATAAAAATCAGAAAATTTGCTTTGCCCCTATTCCACAGGAGGCATATTGAAATTTTCATCATTCCCAGATTTCTGACCTCCAAATGTTTTGTGGTTGCCTTTTGCCTTAGAGCCATCCCATGAAAAAGATCTCCTTTTCCCTCAAAAAAAAAAAAAAAAAAAAAAAGATTGTGATTCACAATAGCTGAATAACATAGTTTCTAGCACTTTTAACAGGGTTTCAGGCATTCAGGGCACAGTGAGTGTAAGACTGAAGTCTAGAAGGTCATAATATTTTTCTACTAAACTATTTTAAGTGTATAGCTTCCAGTAGAGCAGTGGGTTGTATGAGCAAGTTTACTGTATACAATTTAAGGTAATTGTATACAGTAGAAAGATGTATGTTTGAGATATAAAACAATGTCCTGATATTGGAAACTAACTTATCTTAAAACCCTTAAAAACTCAGATATAAAACTAATTGATTGTAGTGAGCATTATTATCTATGTGGCACCTTTAGTTTAACGAGACTGTATGCTGTAAATGTTTTTAAATTGTTCTAATGCAAACAAACAAACAAAAAACAAAAACCCAGGTTGATAAACAAAAACTTTTGCTGAAGTAAAAGCAGAAAATAAATATCAGAGGTTCAACTTAATGCTTTTCTATGGCGGTTTGCCCAAAATTCCAAAAACACAAAAACAAAATAAAAAATACCATTAACAAATTACTAAACAAAGTCAGTTTGATACACGTATGTATTAGAAATTATTTTCTAGGTAACAACTAATAACAGATACTATAAAATACTGAGCATTTCACTATCGTGTTAAGTGGTTCTGATGGAAGCTGGTCTCTTAAATTGACAATAGGTACATAAATGTCTCTACCCTCCATTTCAGGGAGATTATTGACTAAAATATTACAAAATCTGCCTTTAAGAGCATATTTAATCATCCACTTGAAATAGCACACTGAAAGTTAAACAGTTGTTCTGGCATTTAGTGTTGCTAAACCCAATATTTCCTATTTGTAAATATTTATTTATCCAGGAGACCAGAAATGCGGTTCGGAACATCACCATTCTGTGCCTCTTTGTATAAGTTCAGCATTTTCTGAACCAGCAATGCCATTTATGACGGCCAAGTTGACCATGTTCCTGAAGTTCTCACATCACCTCTGGCTTAGGAAGACCCTGTAGGTCTCACCTCCCAGGTCTCAGACTTGACTTGTTTCCTCTCTTCCTTTGTATTCCTGTAATTATAGGGTGAGATTTGACACAGAAGGGTTTTCAAAATCCCAGAATGTGACCAATTCTCAGGGAACAGGGCTCTGCTGTGCTTCAGAGCATGGACTCTGGACACACTTTTGGTTCAGTCATGGCTCCACCAGTTAATAGCTGTTTGACATTGGGCAACTTGCTGGACCTCTCTGTTGTCATGTGTTCTCATTATGTAACACAGGGATACTATTAGTACCTGAGAGGGTTGTCATTGCAAGGATTAAAGGTGTTTTATATCCATGTAGAATTAACAAACAATTATATAGCAGTTACTAGGTGCCTGGTACTATTCTGGGTCCTCAATGTGTATGCTTGATGTTGTTGATACTATTGGTAAATAATACTCTATAAAGTATTTAATATTGTTAATATTATTGCATGGTCATATTGGCACTGGCTGCCTCAGGCAAGTGTGTGAGAGTCTCTGATTCAGATTACTTTTATGCTTCTCTCACACTAATGGAATCATTACCTAGGGCTAAGAAAACTAAGGCTCAGTATGGTTGAAGGAATTCTAAATCCAGAACCTGGGTTTATCTACTTTATCCTCTTTTGTCCTTGACTCCTGTCTGCCTTGCAGATCTTTCCAACCTGGCTGCCTTACTCCTCATGTGTTCTGTGGCAGATGAATCCTAACTAGCATCCCTATAACAGTCTAATCTCTAATCTACCCCTTCCGTGGACACTATTTCCCTGTCACACAGTTAAGGATGTCATTTACCACTCACAAACTAACTTCTCCATAGTATAAAGTTTAGTAAAAGTTTAGTGTAAAGTCTAGAGTATAAAGTTTAAAGTGTAAAGTATAGAGTATAAAGTATAAAGTTAACATGATCTGAGAGGTTTGTGTTAGTCAAGCCTACTTTTCCAGCTTCTGAAGGCTACATACTCTAAAACCACCAATATTGTGTCCTCATGGGAATGCTCATCTCTCTCCAATACAGTTGTGACTGGGAGATCTGTTATGCATTCTCTCTCTCCAGAAAGTCTCTCTCTGGACCATCTAATAAAATTCTATTCACTCTTACTTACGACCCTTCCACCGTTTTTTCCCAGGATATCATGCAGTCCATCTTTTGGAGGAAAGCTCTGTATGAGTAAATTATTGTTGAGAGTTATAGAGACAACCTACGGCAGTAAACATAAGCACTCATCAGTATAGAAGAAAAGATGCAGGGCCTCAGAGTTCCCTTTTTCATCAGGGAAAATTTCTACTTTATTTGAGTCTACCACTTGCGTTTAGCTAAGGTAATGTCCTGTGAAATGATTAACAGGTGCAACAAGTGAAGACACAGCTTTCAATTAACTCTCTATAAACAAATTTAGTAGTTGGGCACTTGCATGACTTCTTGACTTCAATATTACATGGTTGATGAACAGTTTGTCTCAATGGTGTCCTTCGTCATCAGCGTGCAATCATTACCTCAAATAAGAAATGTTCTCAAGTAGTGCATAGAGGAGACACCCTCGATATTTGAAATTAGCAAGTTACATATTACGTTTTCAGTTCTCTTGTCACATTCCCTCAGTAACTTAACTTTAAGTGCCATTCCTGAATAATTCCTAATTTTTCCAGTATAGTCTGTGTATATGTTTTGCAGGCATCTGAAACACTTAAAGAACTAGTCTTCGGTGTGTATCACTGAAGATTTCACACTACACTACTACTAATTGCAGTAGTGTAGAAGGGAATGCATTCAAGGTGGGCTGCATTGTCTGAAAGGCTGTCTGAACTCTCATGAAAGAGTTCAAATTCATTTAAGATGGATTTGAATTCAATGGGAGAGCAAACACTGCTAGAGCAAAGACTCAGGCATATCCAGAGGACTGCGAGCTTGGCTGTGGACAGTGGAAATTAGGTGAGATAGAAGGGGTCAAACTATGCGTAGTTCTGAGAGTCAAGCAGGGCCCTGGCCCAACAGTGTTAAGTATGGACGGAAAAAGTAACATGATAGAAGCAGCACTTTAAAAACATTTTTAGAGAAAATCTTGAGACCGTACATCAGATTCATTATCACACATATGCACAAAAGTTGGCATACAGATTTAGAGGAGCTTACAGTGTGAAGCTCATCTTAAGTCCTGGCGAAGAACCTTTCAACTGGAGACCAGGGACCCTGATCAAAGACTTAGTCAAATGGTGATGAAAGCCTTACCGAGGATGGTGGCAGTGGAGATGGAGAGAGGCGTTTCTCAAGAAAATTTAACAAGATTTGGTATCTGATTGGGTAGGGAGCTGGGAGATGAAGCTAGTCAGACATGACAATTTGGGAGACTGAAAAAAAAGATTTTGCCAATGAAAAAAATTAGCCTCGGTCCATAAAGACTAGTTTCTGTTTTTGTGCTTATTAGTTTTTCATGCTTGTATTTATAACTGAAAGTCCTGGGAGGAAAAAGAAAAGATTCATGTCTAAACATCCAAGTAAGAGAAAGTTTTAGAACTTTGGGCTCAAAGAGAGCTACATACTCAATTGAGCTCTGTGAGACAAGGCAAAATGTCCTCCTCACAACATCTTAAGCCAGGAATATGTTCTTTGAATTTACAACTTCTTAAAATAGGAGTCAATAAAAAAAAAAAAGCAGCAAGTGTTTTCAAGTTAACTGGAGAGAAAAAAATTTTTTTCTCCTAACACCACATTTCAAGTTTTGTATATTTACACTAGTTTTAATATGCATGTTTAGAAACGTGTAACCAATCGAGGTAGATTCTGTTATCCTTCATACAAATTATATTGTGAATGCTTAACTTGTTTCATTTTATGTGAAACAATATTTTTAATCAAATCAAACTATAAAACGAACGGACTCTAAAGTTGGTCTGTTCTTCATTTTCTTATAATCTATAATCAGGAAATCCATTCACTCACGCTTTATAATTTTTGTGCTTTTAAAGTGGTCAGGAGAATGTGACATCTGCATACAGTCACATCTGAATTGATCATTGTCCAAGCAGAAGGTAATTTTAAAACATGGCATGAGGAAAGGTTGAATCTGAATATTAGAACATTACCGAGAAATTAACTTGAGTAATTTGCCACCTCCCCGACCCCCGACTTTGAATGAGACCGTTCTCTTTGGTGAATTTATCTTAAGGGAGGACAACAGCCTCAACGCAGGCCACAGCGTTCTGAGCGAGGAGGCCCGTGGTTTCCAAGCCAGTTTAAATGCAGGCTCTTCTTAGCAGTAAACCACACGCATGTATTCATCATTGATTTTCAAATGATAGGTTTCTATATCGCTGGTTTAGGATCCACAGTCTTGCATTCCTGAATCTATATTATGCCAAAAGAATAACAACTTGGTGGCTGGAAACAGAAATGGTTATTATACGGCTCCAAAATGCTAGCTGGCACAATATGCTAAAAACAGCAGAAATTCACCGGTAAAAGGCAGAATTTATTTGTTCTTAAAAATAACTTTGTGCTCTAAAAATATGGATTTAAGAAGTGTCATCGTGGTTCAAAATATTTTATATTCAAAATGTAAACACCTTAAAATATGTGACTAATCTTCTAAAATGGTATAATTTCCAAATAACAGGAAATATTCCAAGAGAAAAATAGAATGCTTTTCAAATCCATTTTTGAGGCATTTATTGGATGAAAAACTATAATATATGTTTACTTTCTTTTTTCCTGCTGCACTAAGTCATTGTTTAAAAATGTGGGCAGAAAGATGTAGGCTTTGTTGGAATTTCTCAGAGTTTACTGTAGAAAAAAAATTTTTTTTTTAATTTTCAAAAAAGAAACCTTTTCTCAGAGCCTCTGTGAAGCATTTCCATTTTCACACACTGGCCCAGTGTTTGTCATATCACAGGACAACACATTTCACAAAGCGGTTTTACTTCCTTTTAGCAAAATAACTCCTCCATGCAAACCAGTATTGGCATCTACCAAGCCAGGGTTTTAGTTTCTTCTGATCTATTCAAGCTTCATTGCACTGCTTAACTGACTTTTTCCCCCCTTCTTTTGAAATTACCCACCTAATTTTCCATTTAATTGTTTATTTAAACCAGATCTCACGCAGGCTTAACAGATAAGTGACATATGTATTGAGTGTATCAGACTGAACTTCAGCTGACAGGAAAGTGTAGTGCACATTTTGTCTTCGTTCTCTCAGTCTCTTTTTATCCAGTAGAATATCTTAATTAAAACTAGAGCCTTAACATATTTGCAAGAATGATTCAATTAAGACACATTAAATATAAACTATTTTGTCAAGAATTTTTGTAAGTGAACATGTTCTTTGTATCTCTCCTAGTGAAATAAGGTAAATGTAGTTGTTTCATATGATAACTTTTGCCACCAAAAACTATCCAAATTAACTGGAAAAGAAAATTTTGGCTGTTGACATATTTAGCTGGCTATAGAGGATTTAGCTTCTTTCAATGAAGTTTTATTATAGAAGTAATTTATATTCAAATTCAACCAACATTTCCTAAGCAACTTCTGTGTACTTGACATGTGTTTGGGGAGGGTTCATTTATTTTTAATCCCCCCACCCCCCAGTAACTTGGAGAATTTTACGGATGATCCGATTGACAGATTTAATCTTGTAGTTGTTTGTTATATATTCAGCCTGTTTATTCATGCATAAAATGAGACAGGTAAATGAATGGGATATGAAGAACAAATGTGCTCTACACAGTATGCCTCAAATGTATTCTAATTCAAAAAATATTTCCCTAAATATTTCCTGAAATACGCCTGTGCTTTGCCTTCCCAGTCCCTCATCACCTCTAGCTCACACCATCAGTGCCCCATACTCCCAGGCCTTTCTAATTACAGGATACGCCAGGGCCAGTAGATCTCTCTGTCCACTTAGAGGCCTTTGTCCTACTTCTGCTCTGTGACCTTCACGGATCTGCATTGCCACCATTTACAACCAAGGTGTGTCGGGCTGGAATCCAAGATCTTCACGTCCCTCCAAGGTCTTCGACACTCCTCTCTTTTTAGGAGTTCCTTTCTAGCCAGATTGCTCACAGTGCCCCCCGACTCGTGCTCTGTAAATTCCCACCTCAGCCCTTTCCCACAGCCCAGTCACAAGCCCAGTGTGTCTTACTGTCCCTTCTCTTTTTTCAAGGCCCATATCAGTTCCTGCCTCTTAGGTGAATCTTTATTGGATAGTCTCTTCCCTCCTGGGAACTCAATAACACTTAATCTGGATTACTCTGTGGGCATCTCTCCCTAGGCTGCCTTGTCTTGGTTTGTACATCTCACACATGTGCGTATTGGATTACCATAAAGGAATTGCAGGGCCTTTGAGGACTGGGGCCACGTCCTTGCCTCCTCATGGGGTAGCACACAGTATCATTCATCCTGGAGTAATAGACACTTGTGTTTTAGGATAATGATAATGATGACCAACCGTAACAGCGAGGTTTGATTGTCTCCTTTAAAGTGCTTCAGAAAACAAACCTCTAGTTTTTCAGCAAGGATTGTAGAGTCGGATAGTGGGTTTCTCTTATTCCCCAATCAGAGGCCATGAATGAAGCCAACAGATGACATTCTGCCTCAGTTAATGTTGCCTCAACTCCTTCCGTAGCTCTTCCTGTCACGGAGCAGTATATTTTGAATTATGAGAAATGGCATCCTTCAGATATCCGTTTCTGTTAGTAGGGCGTTGAGCATCAGAGATCTAAGAAAACCCCTTCAGTGTTCACATCAGATGACTATCCCTGTGCCTTGGTGAAGCAGTACTTTTGGAGGCATCAACCCTTCATTTCAGCTCCTAAGTAGGAGTCCTGCATTTTGAAATTCTGTGTGAACAGGAAAGCAAGCTGTCAGGGTCATACACGGAACTTGTGAGGAGAGCAAACCCGACATAAGAGGACCAGAGGGAGAAACCACTCAAAGAAAAGGGGAAGTCAACAGCAAACTGTGGAAGAGCCTACTGTCCCTGCATGTCCTCGAAATGATAGTCTTACTGGTATGCCCTCTCTTCACTTAAGGACACACAGACACACAAAATAAAACCCAAACCACTGAACTGAAAGAGTGAGTCATGCCAGCCCAGGCCTTTGCCAAGCTAGTCAATTAAAGTGCAGGGCAGATTCTGTGCTTTTCTTAGACCCTGAACGAAGACGGTCTGACTTTCTTCCCAAATTTTTTTAATGGAAAAAAAGTATATGCTGATTTCTGAGCAAGTTGGTATAGATTAGCTGTCTTCTCGTTAAACATTTTTAATCTTCCTTTAGAGAATGTTAAAAACAAAAAAACTAACTGGGTTACTTTCACGTGGAGGCTAAGTTGGTCATCCCACAGACTATTTTATAAGTCATACCCTGTTAAACTTTTATTTTTCATCTCATATAGTGTATCCTGTAGAAACATTCTTGAGTCTAGATTTCTCCCTGAGTGCTTTCATTGTTTTATGTTAACAGGGAACGGATATGGCAATCCCCGAAACTCACCAGGTCTGCTGGTCTCACCTGGTAACTTGAACAAGAATATGCAAGCAAAATCTCCTCCCCCCATGAATTTAGGGATGAATAACCGTAAACCAGATCTCCGAGTTCTTATTCCACCAGGCAGCAAGAATACGATGCCATCAGTGGTAATGCGAAACTACATTTTAAATAAATGTTGATAATGTTTTGTATATGTTTTGCTGTTTTTGTATTTGTCTAACATTTTGAATTACTTAAGTGCTCCTAGAAAATTAACATATCAATGCTATTGCTGGAGCCCTGTTTGTATTTAGCCATTATTTCTGGTAACTGGTTCGCATTTCCCTTTTCCATGTTAAAAAAAAACAAAAAAAAACCCAACATCCAATAAACTTCACTATAAAACTGGTGTTCGGAGGCAAAGAAACCATTTCCTTTTAAGCTCTCCAATTTATAATTAGAAAAAAATCATTGCTTATTACTCTGCTTATGTTGCATACAATTTGACCAATGGTAGAATCAAACTCACAGAATAGGGAGTTTCATAACAGATTTTATCATGTTGATCTAGTTATGTCCTCAAGGTACTGACAACCAAAAATCTTTTCCATAATTTCTACATGAACATTCTCCTGTGAATTGGCCATTCTTTTCTTAGGTATATTGCAGTGATAATGCTTAATACATCATGTGCCTGTGCTCTGCCTCAATTCATATTTCCATATATGTGCTTCATGCAAATAGCTACCTCTCAAAAGCAAATTGTTTTAAAATCCTACGCATTATGAGAACAAAGGTTATATTTTACAACAACAAAAAAAGTTGACACTGTAAGAAAAAATTAAATAAGAAATAAATAAATAAGAAATACAAGCAACATCCCCGGACTCCATCATTTTTCTTTCTCCTGGGTCTTCAGGCTAAGATGAAGATAACGATTGTGGGGCCAAATTCAACAACAAAGAGACTTACATCAGTGTTCTCCAAATTAGCTTTGCTTAAGAGCGAGAACATTTAAAACTAAGATTCGGTAGACAAATTTAGACCATTCTGCAAACACATTTCTCTTTTTTTCCTTTCTGTGCTCTGTGGCAGGCTTCACGGTAAAACAGTCCTGCAAGCTGATTAGTTTATTATGGCACAGTGCTGATTAATTTTGAATATCAACCCCCCCCAAAAAAAATCACATAATACGCAACATTCCCTTCGGAAAGGACTGAGTCTAATAAATAAAACCTCCCACAGGGCCATAGCCAAGCAGTGTGGGCCATACGGGGCAGGCTGTCTCTATCAGCAGGTTTATTCCAAGTTCCTTAAAACTGGTGTTCTCCCAGGAATCCTGTGAGTGAGTGGTCAGTACAGCCTCTCACTGGTGGCCAGGTGCAGGTCCCCCCCACCCCCGCCTCCAGCGCTCCATGAGTGGAGTCTCAAAATACAAGCTTTCTTTTTTTTTTTTTCAAAACGTGGTACTGAAATAATGAAGTTTGAGACACTGACCTGTGCGGAAAACTAGATAGATTGTCTTCACATTTGAGACAAACCGCTCATTAAGTGAAACAAAGAATGTCTTTGTAAGGAGTTATCTTTAGAGTCTGGGTTTTAAAATTGTTTAAATTGCTGTGTCTATCAGAAGATGCTTTGCCTTTTGTTGAAAAGGTTTTGCCCAGTTATAAATATTTACAGACACTAATTAATAAAACTCCTTCCCCATGCTCTCAGTCTGAGGATGTCGACCTGCTTTTGGTAAGTAGAAAGAGAACTTCCCTTAAATGATACATGTAAGGAGAAACCCAAGGTGACTTTTAGGTGGAGTGGCTCTAGCAAAATGGGAAGATATCGGAAGTTACCATAATATGTCAACATTAATTCTGTTTTGGGGCCATTAATTTCAAGTACCACACACAGGTGAAAAGAATATCAGGGTATTTATTTTTCTGTCTCAACCTTTGTAAGTGAAGACCATGTTTTCAGTTTATTTTAGGACCTGATTTATAGTAAAATTCAAACGAAAATAATTTCCTTAGTTATTTAAACCACGAGGATACTTATTTTTCTAAGAATTAAAGTCTCATGATCTTTAAATGTATGTGAATCTTTAATCTTCTTGCTGTAAGTAGTTAAATACACATGTTAGCTGGTTTGCCATGTAGTTCTGAGGGAAGTTTAGAAGAATCTGAAAAAAGTGGTCAGAGCACCACCTGCTGGTCAGAGGATAGCATGAAATGTGCCCATCTGCTCTGCTGTATATAGAACTGAACATAAAAACCACCATGGTTGATTTTAATTTTTTTTTTAATTTGCATTTGAATAAAAACTGAAACAATGGAAGTACAGTATACATATTTCATCAGTTTTCAACATAGTCTGTTTTTACTCATAATAAAGCTTATGGTACTTGTTACTAGTTCAGTTGCCTAGGAGATACTGATGTAATGGGTTACTATGGCAACAACTGGTCTCTTGAAGGATTGTAAATGATAGGGTTGGCAGAGTTCATAGAGACACATGTTAAATGATTAATTTCAGGAGATTTGTACCAAGTTATCTCGTTATGTGCAAAACTAATACTGAAACCTAACATTTTTAACTTTTAAAAAATTCTATCAATAATGTCTCTTTATTTACTTTAAAAGAATCAAAGGATAAATAACTCCCAGTCTGCTCAGTCATTGGCTACCCCAGTGGTTTCCGTAGCAACTCCTACTTTACCAGGACAAGGGATGGGAGGATATCCATCAGCCATTTCAACAACATATGGTACCGGTGAGTAGCTTTGCCATGTTCAAATAGTACATTAAATACTTTTTATTAAAAAGCAAGATGAAAAAAGATACTACCTTTCAGTCTGTTAGGAAGCTTCAGGTAGTACCTGTGGCGTCCAGAGACTATATGTTACCTATTTCTTGCTCAGACAAAATAAATATCCATATTTTTCTTTCTTAAGTGAAAGTTTTTATTAACCCAACCTGAATTCAATATAAAAGACCAATTTCAAGGAAAACGAGCCATTATTTCTTGATGTAATAGAAATCTCACTTAGAATTGTTTAAAACAACATTTCTAGATCATCAAATATGTGTATGCTGTAATGCCGGATTGTACTTCTAATAAATTAAAATTTCAGGAGGTTGTCCTTCAAAGCTCTCGTGGAATACTTATCTTTCAGTATATGATATGTATCTCTTTTAAATCAAAATTGCTCCTGATGCTCTATCTCCTTCTCCCCCCCCAAAATGAGAGAATTTATAATGATCATTAAATAGCACTAATAGAATATTTTTAATTGGAAATGTTTATTTACCATTTTATAATTTCCAAATTAATTATTTTCCCTTATTTTATTTGTTCATCTAGAGTACTCTCTGAGTAGTGCAGACCTGTCATCTCTGTCTGGGTTCAACACCGCCAGCGCCCTTCATCTTGGGTCAGTAACTGGCTGGCAACAGCAACACCTACATAACATGCCGCCATCCGCCCTCAGTCAGCTGGGGTAAGCAATATTATTTCTCTCATAAAACACTTTCAGAAGGCATTTTTAAGTGACAAATGGCAATCTCAAAATACTGCGCTCTAAGGTCCCGTTAAAGGAGGTACAATCCTACTTTATCAAAATCGGAAAGTAATGATCAGATCGGTATCTTTCAAGCAGGTTTAATATTACTTGGCTTATTTTTTAAGAGGAGGGGAGCCCTGTGATAATGAGGTAAATTATTTCCCTATTGTTTTAGGCTATACTGGTTTCCACTTGGGTCAATGACAAAATTTCATTTAGTTAACTTTTCATGTAGCTCATGTGGGACATAAGAAGGCACTTAAAAGTTCTTAACATTTTTGAGATATTTGGGAATCCTTATCACTTAACGTAAACCATATAGTCATGCTAACATTAACCTGGTGCTCACAGGATCTATTATTCTATTGATATACAGATTTCATATAGTTATAATAATGCACTCATAGTATGGTTGTATATTTGTAGACATTGTATAAATAAAAATATATATGTATGTGTACATCTATATACTAATTACCTAAATTTGGGTATAAAAATAATTTCTGTTGTTTTCTGAAATCAGAATATGTGTATTTCTGCCCCCTTGTGGTAACTTTGAGAAATGTCTTTATCATAGAAATGACTCCTGTCATTTATCTGTAGAAATGTGCAAACCTTTAAAAAGCACTGACTTCATAATTCACACTTTGTGTCAAACAAATAGCTTTCTTAAGTTGAAAACATGAATCAAAGATCTGCCTTTCAGTTGACATAATAACTCCAAAACTGCAGTTCATCTTCAGAAGAAGAATACTAGGAAGATATAAAATATTGAAAGATAAATCTTTGTATTTTAGAAACATTCTGTGTGTCTACCTCACTTTTACTTTTCTGCTGAGCCATTTGGTTAGAAGATCTAGTTAGTTCTATACTTCTGTTTCTAAAGAGATAATGAGTCTAAAAACACTGATTACAATAAAAATCACTGATTGACATCACAACCGCATCTCTTACCCCTCGCTGCCCTCCTAGCTTTCATATGGAATCTATTTCACATAGATTAGTGCTCTAGTAATGGAGTCTTCCCCCATTCACTGCCTGTCTGTATCCTGCCCACTAATCACTATTTTTGAAAATCTAAACTTTCATGTAAACCATAAAATAAATTCACATGACATTGTTGCTGTGCTTTCTTAAAAGATTGTTAGCTTTGAAGATATATTAAATATTGATATAGGGTTTCTCTTTTAAGTTAAATACTGATAAAGGGTTTCTCTTTTTAGGACTTTAAGTTTTCTCAGAAATGTTAACTATGCAAGTAGATATTTATCGCAATAACTTTTTAAGGTAATTATCCCTAAGTACATCGTACCATCATGGCAATCTCAAAATACATACAGGTGACATTGCTCTGCTATGGCTAAGCAGTGAGTCCACTGTATGTGCTTCTTGACAAAAATCAGGGTAGTTTTTTGTCACTTTTCACTTCTCACTTTTCACAAAATTCATCCATTAGAGGACTGGATTTCCTTAGAAATTATCAATGTCAAGAGCCATAGTATTTGCTTTGAATGTGGCTTTCTTTTGTTATTAGTAACACCTGAAAATTTGCATTTTATATATAAAACACATTTATGTATTTTAACTATACCATAATTTTAAAAGTCCCTTTTTTTACATGTGAAGAGTCTGATTCTCTGCTGCCCTTAATAAAGGCTTCAGTAAATGAGAAAGGAGAGGACTGGCCTAGAGAGGAACCGAATGGCAACAGCCAAGGATGAAGCATTTTGTTTAGTTCCGGTTTCTTTCAGCAACGGTTATCATGGTGCATAATTAGTCTATGAGTTTTTATTTACTTCCCTTATCCCTCAGATAGAATACCCCCTTCAGCCCTTCTAATCTTGGCTGGCCCTCCTTCTTTCCTTCCTTCTTTCCTTCCTTCTTCCCTTCCTTCCTTCCTTCCTTCCTTCCTTTCTTCCTCTTTCTCCCTCTCTCTCTCTCTCTCTCTTTCTGTCTCTCTCTGTCATAACACGTACACACACACAGGGTAGCTTTTTAAAAATGGGTCCCTTCAAATGGACTAGCCCATGTTTACACAATTAAATGTTAAACTGTTTTTAAAAAAACTCCCAAGTTGTAATATTTATATTAATAAATTATATGGAGTGCCTTAATTCCTTACAGTGTTAATTAATTTAAAAAATAAGTATCTTTTTAGGCTAAAGTAGCCTCATGCTCTTGTGTGGTGAGTTCACATTCCTTTGGACAGATAACAGTGTTCAAAGTAGATACAGCTTCCAGAGTGGCTTGGCTATTCCCAGCAGCCCAAGATGGTCACCACAATTCTTTCCCAAAATTAAGAGTATAAAAGGACTCTTCTGTTTTGTTGATGGAAATGCCTTTAACTCCGAAGCTGTACTTCTAACACTGTCTAGCATCTGATTTTATCTAACCAAGGCAGATAAATGGCATACATTGATTTGATGTAGGAAGCAGAGATGATTGGCCGAAGGAACTTGGCCCTCAAGGGTTAAGTGTCATTTGAATATGGAGATTTGAGAAAATGACCCTCAAATTTTTAAGTACTTTTCTCATATCACCTATAAAAAGGAGCAACGTGTTTTCTGGAAACATTTCTTTACATCATCGTTGTTGATGTGGGTGTTTACAGACGACTTTTAAAAGGTTAGGTTAAATATAGTTTGATAGTTTAATTTCTGGGCGGAGGCAGTACAAAATTTGAACAAAACTATCCGGTTCTGTTTCACTTCTGAACAATCGTGGGGAAGGGTAGGTGTTTTCCCAGTTGGAAGGCATCTGTAATAGATGTAAACTTGCAGCAGGATTTGATATGGGCAACTTGCACATCATGCTTCTGTCTCCCACCCACCTCTTTCTCACCCACACACATGGAGCATTTCACAATTATCTGGGCCTATAAAGATTTTGTTCTCAAGAACAAGCAGACCAACATGCTTGTATGTGAATCTAGCATGCGTACCACTAAGTGATTTTTTAATGCATTTTCTTTTCAAGATAATACTTTGGTAACAGACACTAGCCAATTACATTTCATGCTATTTGGAATCCTATACCACAGTATACTAAAGCTGAATCGAAGTTATCACGTACATTTCGTTACTGTGGGTTGAGTGTCCCCAGAACTACTCAAAATGCTTCATATATGCGTTCAGTGTCAAATGAAATGCCACCAAAAAGTAAACTTAGGGACTAGCCTATTTGTCTACGGAAGGCATAAACAGTCAGTATTACATCTCTTACGGGGAAGGCCTGCAGCAGAACCCATCTGAGCCAGTTCACAATGGGAGATACAGTAAATAAGTAGGTAATGCAGCTTCCAAAAGCTGTGTTAAAGAAGCAGCATTTTGATTATACTATTTTTTGCTTAATTTTTCCAGATTAACTGCTTATACTAACTAGTCCAACTCACTGAATTTTTCTTTCTAATTGTCCATGTTTCTCTGCCTGTGAAGAAGCTATCTAAATGTCAGAGGGCAGTCAAAAGCATTTGTTGATATGCCACTTTGTTTTCAGACTCCTAATTGACGTTCATTATTAAAGAGTTGTGTGACTCGTAGAAGAAGCATTTAATTAAATTTTAGTGAAATAGTCTTTCTTATCCAGAGCCAGGAAAATTCTTTCTTCCAGAAATCAAAAGATGATTTCCTCTGACATCAAAATGAATCACTAAGTAACTTTGAATCAAGATAAAATAGTCCACCATTACAGATCCTTTTGAAATACAGGTGTCACCCCCCACTTTAATATCTTCTTGATTTGAAGATTATTTAATTAAAACTCTTAGAAAATTAATATGCTAATATTGACTGTAAAAGAAAACCTACAAATAAATAATGACAAGTATAAACAGATGATTGAAAATCATATACACTCAATGTTGGTAGCTTCATGTAAATGCTAAGACTGTTTTAATTCTAACACATAAAAGCCAGAGACAGAAAGGCTTACTAGGGAAACAAATAATTCTCCTTTATGTTATTCTCGACATTAGCTCATCTATTAATAAGAGAAGGAAAGTAGTTCTTTGCCAGTAGGTGGTGCTTTTGTATAAAACATCACTCAAAGATAAACTCATTTTGACTAATTTTATATCTCTATACATTTGGAGCCTGAATCGCATCTCCCAAAAAGCCGGCCCCAAGTTATTCCACTTTTTCCTCTGAAACATATACCCATTTTCTCCCTGCTCATAATGACTTTTTAATGTCCTCTAATTCTCTCCATTTGAAAGTAACGTACTCATATACAGGAGTAGGTAGCCTGGCTTTCCTTTGTTTAGAATGGGCGTATCTGGATAGATTATTCTTTCCTGCAGCTCCTCCTCCTCACTAAAAAAGGTATCTGCACTCTCTTGACAACATGGGCGAGTAATGCTGACTCTAGCCATGAATGTCCGTGCAATCAGAATGTGAGAACAGTATGAGCATCTTAAAATTGATGTCGGCAATGTTCTTCTGGTTTATCCTGATCAAAGTCATTGTGATTGCTAATCTACACTAAGGGCTTAATGCTTTTCCCTCCAGAGTTTCGAGTATCTAAATTCTTCCACATTTTGGAAGATCTCCTGGAATAAATGAGGATTAAGACATATAAACACGATAAAATCACACTAGATCCTTCTTTACAACAACCTTTCCTTAGACAAATCCAGATTCCTCAACTCATGCCAATTATAAATATGAGTGATACCCTACTAAGCACCCCAGCAGGGAGAGATTCGCAATAATAAAGTTGAAGCAGTTGTGGAAAATAGACAGCAGTTTCATCCCGTGTAACTGACAAACAATGGAGAAAGTCATACTGTTGATCAGTTTTAGTAGGGTAGGAAGTCTCAGTGTTTTTAAGCCAATAAACTGTTCTGCAGATAACTTTCAACCTCCTTCCCCTCCTTCTCTCCCCTCTTCCATTCTTTTCACCAGATACAGTTATAATTACATTTACATCATTTACAGCTATAAATGTAGCATTTTGTGCATTTATTCATTTGAAATTTGAACTTTCTTCACTTTGTCTGAAGACTATACAACTTAACGTGCATGTGCTTATTACACAGAGGGAAACATTTGTATCTATAACTAGCTTTTTACAGCACACACACATTAGTAAATCAAAGGCGTCTAATTCAAAGGCTAAACACTGTATCTTAAATCTTAGCTTATATTTTGGAAGTAGTCTAGGGAGAAATTCCATGGACACAGAAAATGCTTTTTCCAGCATGTCATGTTAAGCCTTTCTGAGCCAGTTACCTGTATGTTTAGGGAGCCTGTCAGAAACTAGAGGTATGATTCATGAGGCCCAGACCAGTGAAATGCTGTAATTACTACCGTGCATCCTAAATGGCTCTGAGAAGGCAATGCCCCTAAGTGCTTCGAGCACGCTCTCCTCCCTCTGGGCATGCTCTGGTGTCTATGCAAGTCTTGAAGCTGATGTGTTATGTAATTGTGAGTTCCTGGGGGCTCCAGGCCTCCTCCATCTGTAACTGGGTTTCCTTTCCTCCTACAGAGCTTGCACTAGCACTCATTTATCTCAGAGTTCAAATCTCTCCCTGCCTTCTACTCAAAGCCTCAACATCAAGTCAGAACCTGTTTCTCCTCCTAGAGACCGTACCACCACCCCTTCGAGATACCCACAACACACGCGCCACGAGGCGGGGAGATCTCCTGTTGACAGCTTGAGCAGCTGTAGCAGTTCGTACGACGGGAGCGACCGAGAGGATCACCGGAATGAATTCCACTCCCCCATTGGACTCACCAGACCTTCGCCGGACGAAAGGGAAAGTCCCTCAGTCAAGCGCATGCGACTCTCGGAAGGATGGGCAACATGATCAGATTATTACTTAATAGTTTTTTTTTTTTCTTGCAGTGTGTGTGTGTGCTATACCTTAATGGGGAAGGGGGGTCGATATGCATTATATGTGCTGTGTGTGGAAAAAAAAAAGTCAGGTACTCTGTTTTGTAAAAGTACTTTTAAATTGCCTCAGTGATACAGTATAAAGATAAACAGAAATGCTGAGATAAGCTTAGCACTTGAGTTGTACAACAGAACACTTGTACAAAATAGATTTTAAGGCTAACTTCTTTTCACTGTTGTGCTCCTTTGCAAAATGTATGTTACAATAGATAGTGTCATGTTGCAGGTTCAACGTTATTTACATGTAAATAGACAAAAGGAAACATTTGCCAAAAGCGGCAGATCTTTACTGAAAGAGAGAGCAGCTGTTATGCAACATATAGAAAAATGTATAGATGTTTTGGACAGACCCGGCAAAGGGTGGCCATTGGTAAATGTTAGGAACACACCAGGTCACCTAACATCCCGAGAACGCGCTCACAAACCTGCACGCATATCATTGGCGTATGGCACTCATTAAAAAGGATCAACGACCATTCAACGAGGACCATACCTATTTAAAAAAAAAAAAAAATGTGGAGTTTGAGGGCTAACGTATTTAATTAAATAAATAAATAAATCTGGGTCTGCATCTCTTATTAAATAAAAATATAAAAATATGTACATTACATTTTGCTTATTTTCATATAAAAGGTAAGACAGAGTTTGCAAAGCATTTGTGGCTTTTTGTAGTTTACTTAAGCCAAAATGTGTTTTTTCCCCCTTGATAGCTTCGCTAATATTTTAAACAGTCCTGTAAAAAACCAAAAAGGACTTTTTGTATAGAAAGCACTACCCTAAGCCATGAGGAACTCCATGCTTTGCTAACCAAGATAACTGTTTTCTCTTTGTAGAAGTTTTGTTTTTGAAATGTGTATTTCTAATTATATAAAATATTAAGAATCTTTTAAAAAATCTGTGAAATTAACATGCTTGTGTATAGCTTTCTAATATATATAATATTATGGTAATAGCAGAAGTTTTGTTATCTTAATAGCGGGAGGGGGGTATATTTGTGCAGTTGCACATTTGAGTAACTATTTTCTTTCTGTTTTCTTTTACTCTGCATACATTTTATAAGTTCAAGGTCAGCTGTCAAAAGGATAACCTGTGGGATTAGAACATATCACGTTGCAACACCCTAAATTGTTTTTAATACATTAGCAATCTTTTGGGTCAACTGACATCCATTGTATATACTAATGAGTTTCTTTCATGCTATTTTTTGTTTTGTTTTTGCATTATTATCAAATGCAGGGCCCCTTTCTGATCTCACCATTTCACCATGCATCTTGGAATTCAGTAAGTGCGTACCCTAACTTGCCCGTATCCTAAATTATCTGGCTGGTTTTCAGCCTAGAATTTGATACACTTTTTAGAAATATGCCCAGAATAGAGAAGCTATGTTGGGGCACATGTCCTGCAAATATGGCCCTAGAAACAAGTGATATGGCGTTTACTCAATGCATAAGTTATAAATTCCCACAGAAGAAAAATGTGAAAGACTGGGTGCTAGACAAGAAGGAAGCAGGTAAAGGGATAGTTGCTTTGTCATCCATTTTTAATTATTTTAACTGACCCTCAACAATCTTGTCAGCAATATAGGACTGTTGAACAATCCCGGTGTGTCAGGACCCCCAAATGTCACTTCTGCATAAAGCATGTATGTCATCTATTTTTTTCTTCAATAAAGAGATTTAATAGCCATTTCGAGAAATCCCATTAAAGAACCTCTCTATGTCCCTTTTTTTAAATTTTACAAGAAATAATGATGACTCTTGTCTGATATTCGTCTATAAGGGATTAATTTTCAGACCCTTTAAAAAGTGAGTGCCATAAAAAAAAAAAGTAGATATATATTGTTTAAAAGAGATTTCAATCCAGGAATGATTTTCCTTCTCTTGGAATGTGAAGATCTGTCGATTCATCTCCAATCATGTGCATTGACATACACAGCCACGAAGATCCAGACAGGAAGAGCGACACTGCTATAGCACGTGTAGGACATTTCTTATCCATTCTTTTCTTTCACTTGCATAGTTGCTGTGTGTTTCTCACTATAAAAGGCTGCCGCTGGGTGGCAAAAGCCAAGAGACCTTACTAACTAGGCTGTATTTTCTTAACTTGATCTGAAATCCACAATTAGACCACAGTGTACCTTTGGTGGTATCATATAGGATGCCAGCCTGCCTTGTACTAATGTTTTATATACTGAAAACAAACAAAAAAATCTGTCAACCTTTTCCTATATCCCACTACTCCAGGTATCCATGGAACATGAAAGAAAAACATTTACGCAGAGGAAAAACAGAAAATCATCCCTGAACATAAAACAGACACACACAAACACACACACACACGCACACACACACGTTGACACATGGGAGGAAAAACTAAGAAAGTCATTTTCCTCACCATATACTTGATCCCATCCTTACAACCATCCTTGTAACTTGATGTGTATAAAATATGCAAACATGTCACAAATGTTGTTGTCATTTCAAAACACTTTACCAATATCAGCAGATTTACCAGTGGGTGGGAAAGGGTCATTATGTGAAAATACGAAAAAATAGCCATATTAATTTTTTACCTGCAATTTGCCTCCGCAACAAAGGAAAAGTGAATTTATAATGCTGAACAGAGAGTAAGCTAAAGTACCAGCAGAAGCCTTGGCTATTTATAGCAGATCTGACAATAGTTTTATAAGAACATGAAAAGAACAGAATAACTTGAAAACGGATGCCAGTCATCTCTTGTTCCCACTGCTGAATCCATATAAAGTGGTAGCAAGATAGCAAAGGGATAATCTGAGAATTTTTTTAAGACGACTTAATGAGAAGAAGCACAATTTTTATTGTGATGAGTCACTTTCTGTAAACAATCACTGTCTATCTTTACCCTTCTACCTTATCTGTAATTTACCATTTATTGTATTTGCAAAGCTAGTATGGTTTTGGGTTTTTATCACAGTAAATCCTTTGTATTCAGGAGTCTAGGGCAGAGCCCTGAGGGAGTGTTATTTTACATACCCCATCCTAGGGTAACATTTTAGGCAACATTCTTCACTGCGAGCAAAAGAACCATAAACAGCGTTTTACACAGCTACAAATATTGTTATAGCTAATCCTATTTTCAAAGATTTTTGGTAATATTAAGCTTCAGTACTGGTAACACATGCAAGATACGCAAGCCGCACCACCTGTATATTGTATGCATTGGTGAGTGGAAGGCTGTTCATTTCAACCTTTTTTAAAATTGTGTTTTTTAGTAAAATGGCTTATTTTTTCCCAAAGGTGGAATTTAGCATTTTATAATGATGAATATGAAGATACCTGTCATCCTCAGATCGTTTTCAGGGTGACTAAAACAAAAAAGTTCCAATACACTTTTTAAAAGAATGTCTGCCCTCTCACACTTTGATGTGTTTGTTTTTCTTACATACCCATCTTTGAATTTAGAGATAGCATTTTTTTTTTTTTTGCCCCTTATCATGAGCTTTTGTTTGTTTTTCCGGAGGGTAAATGTTTTGTATTTTCTTTCTTTAAAAAAAAGTTTTTTTTTTTTTTAAAGAATCAGCCACTTGAACCCTCAATAAAGGCTGTTGCCTAAGCATGGCATACTTCATCTGTTCCCATTTGTGCCATCTGCTGTGATGTCACTTACATGGCGTTAATTTCCTGCCACTACAGATCTTTTGAAGATTGATGGAATACTGGTGTCTGTTAGAACACTTCAGACTACAGATGTAATTAAAGGCTTTTCTTAATATGTTTTTAACCAAAGATGTGGAGCAATCCAAGCCACAGATCTTCTACATTCAATTTGTCCATTTGGGTTATTTTCATAATCGGGTATTGCATTTTGCCTTCCCTATTCATACCTCAAATTGATTCATACCTCAGTTGAATTCAGAGAGGTCGGCTAAGTGACAGATTCTGTTGTGGTGTGAACGCAGTACCAAGTGTTCTCGCGGAGCAAAGTAGACCTGGGTCACTGTAGGCATAGGACTTGGATTGCTTCAGATGGTTTGCTGTATCATTTTTCTTCTTTTTCTTTTCCTGGGGACTTGTTTCCATTACATGACAGTAATTAAAATAGCTTGTAAATGAGGGCATACAAGCATTTGCAACAAATATTCAAATAGAGGCTCACAGCGGCATAAGCTGGACTTTGTCGCCACTAGATGACAAGATGTTATAACTAAGTTAAACCACATCTGTGTATCTCAAGGGACTTAATTCAGCTGTCTGTAGTGAATAAAAGTGGGGAATTTTCAAAAGTTTCTCCTGCTGGAAATAAGGTATAATTTGTATTTTGCAGACAATTCAGTAAAGTTACTGGCTTTCTTAGTGATGCAGTGTCCGTGGTGCGTTTTTTTAATCAATGTTTTGCTGTTTAAATTTATTCCACTTAATCATGTTTCTTAAAAAGCAGCTTCTCCCACAAGTGCAGGTGAGCATTCTGAGTTTTCGGCTCAAAATACTTAAAAAAAAGGGGGGGAAAGGGTATAAACTGGATCACCTTTCTTGGAGTGATATTTGTACTCAGCCAGTGTGAGAAGTACAAGGTTCTTACCAAGGGGTTCCACTTCTTTATCACGATCTTGAATAACTTGCCTCAACACAGAGAATTTTCCAAAAGTCATTCTGAGAAGCACTGCCACGACAAGTTAAATTATTTTTTAAACTAAAATGTGTAGGAAGCATTTTCAGATTCATTTATTTTTTTCATCGAAATAGTTTCTTTACCCAAAACAAAACAAAAACAGGAAAGCATAGGCTTTTATCTAAATACTTGAAAAAACTGGTAAATTCATACATTTTTAGAAACTAAAAAATCTATCTATTACCAAAATTCAATAATAATTACTAAAGGGAATGTCTTTAGAGACACCAACGTAAAGACTAATGTCGGAACTGAAAAGGGAAACAAGAAGGCACTGGCCAGCCACCTGGAGAACTTGGACTATTGCGCTGACAGTCATTCCCACTCTGCTGGAAAAAGAATGCAGCTTGGGGAAACATTACATGTGGCTTGAAGATAGCAGTGCTTTTCTATTCTTTTTATTTGTTGTTGGCAAACGTTTATTATGTGCAGTTCACGTAGTGCGTTCTAGGATGAATGAAGATGTAGCCGTTGCTCTTAAGAAACTTACAAACTAATGGGAGATTAAAAGATTAGTGGCATGTAGAAACCGCTCTCAGAGACTTCTGCAAAGTGCTAGGAAGGAACCACTTGAGTCATCTTTGGAGCAGAGCAGAGCATGAACACTTCTTAATTTGCCGAGCAGAGATAGGCTTGGACTTGTCTTTGGAGGGTGGGTAGGAGGGAGAAAGGCCCAGATGGATGAGGGCAGGACTGACTTGTGGACATGTGACTCTGCAGTCACACATGACACTACACTTAGTTTCATGTTCTACTGTCACCATCTTGATAATTGCTTTTTTATGTTTATGTACTTGGGGGTGGGGGGGTGGGGCAGAGGGAGAGGAAGAGGGAGGAATTCCAAGCAGGCTCCAGGCTGTCAGTGCAGAGCCCAACGTGGGGCTCAAACTCACGAACCGTGAGATCATGACCAGAGCTGAAATTAAGGGTTGGACACAATCAGGCACCCCCATCATCTTGATGATTTCATCTTTGAACCTGTGTTTTGTAAGTGAAGTTTGATTGTGCGTGTACAGAGGAGATACACAGAAAAAAGTGCAAAGCTTTGATTTTAGTGACTTCAGGGGCACCTTTTTGCTGCTCTTTGAAAAAAGGACATTTTCTTGTCACACTGAGTCCCACAAATTATGGCCCTGGATGAGGGCATTCTACAAGGAGGAAAATAGGTATACAAGCACAGAGATGGGAAAACAAGAGAAAAATGGACAGGAATGGTGGCCTATCCTGTTTAAATAAAGTATAGCCATGTATAGGTGTTGGAGGAGGTCATCAAGAGGACATGACTGCCAGTTGACCTGCAGGTTGGACCCGGGCATTTGGAGCCTCCTCACCCTCACCCCTGTCCTTAGAAGTACACTCCCTGTCCCTCAACCAATCCCACAGTAGGAGCCATTTTCAAGGATACAGCCTACAACCTGGAGAAAACAATGTGTTGTTGAGGCCCACTGGATGGTATATATGACTGCACCCAGTTAAGGCCTCTATATAGACTCTTAAGAATCTGGCAGGCTGGTGTGGAGATGTACTAGTCTTGGAGCCACCAAAGACCAGACTCACACTTAAATTTCCTTCCTTAAACCTGCCACCTACCAGTCTGGAGTCATCTGCCTCTTTCTTCAGTCTCTTCTTGCCTGTGTGTATGGAAACCAGTTTCAGATTGCACCCAGGAAGGTCCCAAGGTTTCAAACCAACAGCAGAGGAACAATAAGAGATAAGACTGGAAGAGTTGGTTGGGATCTGATTATATAATTGCAAGTGAAGAAGTCTGGAGTTTGAGCTGTCAAAATTCTGCAAAAGATTATATTAATAACGGTAGGAGTGATGATAGAAATTGTTAGCATTTACAGTTTTGAGCTTAAATAATTAGAATCATAGTAATGTCTAGATAGGAAATGGAGAGGTCACTGCTGTGTGAGGAAGATAATTAATTCACTTTTCAGCATGTTGGGCTTGACTTCCATCCAAGTAGAGTATGAGCATGTTGTAAATGTAGGCTTGAACTCAGGATACCATTCGATGTTGAAGATAAAGTCTTGGATGTTCCTGACAGAGAAGTAATAATAGTGAACACCATGACCGTGAAATAAACTTGCCAAGGGGAAGGTCATGGGTGAGTGAAAAAGTAGATTTAGAAGACAGTGTTGAAGAGGGCAGACCTAGAGAAGAAAGGACCCGTAAAGAAGTCAAGGGG
This sequence comes from Acinonyx jubatus, assembly GCF_027475565.1. Classification (NCBI taxonomy): domain Eukaryota; kingdom Metazoa; phylum Chordata; class Mammalia; order Carnivora; family Felidae; genus Acinonyx; species Acinonyx jubatus. Next base: position 149,303,968 of record NC_069380.1, on the reverse strand, counting down.
CTTTTAGACAGAAGGAAATCCAAAGTGTGCTGTCAAGGTAAGAGGTTCCAAGGTAAAAAAAAAAAAAAAAAAAAAAAAAAAAAATCAACAGTGTCAAATGTTTTATTGAAGTCACAAAGGAGGAGATTGGAGGAAGGGACTTTTTCTGTGGGTGTTATCTGAGAATCATTTCAGTAAAAGGGTGTGGCAGAAAGAGGTTGTCTAGCAGATGTTGTGAAATTTCAGGCAGCAAGTGTGAACAAACCTTTCACAATGTTTGTGATTAAAAGAAGAGTGCTGGTGTGAGGGGCCAGCAGAGTCAAGGATAAAGGGAAAGGTGGTTAAAAGACCAGGTAGTCCCTGAGCATGTTTATGGGTCAGGAAAGACCTAAGGGAGCAGAACACAGACGTGAACCATCGTAACCAAAGGGCAGACAATTACATTTTGTGCCCCTCGGCCCCATTCCTATGTGGTTCTTTCATTTCAGTGATGTTTGGGAGTCTGATTAGAGTTCTTGAATCTAGTAAAGGAAAATCATTCAGGCAGAGTGTCTGAGTTTTCATTTTGTGAATTAAGTCCTTCTTCCATTTTGTTTGCCTATTCCTACGGCATCTTTCCAGTACATTACCCTTACCGATCAACTACTAAACAAGATTCAGATGAAAGAGGAAAGCCAAGTTTGCTCCCCTACTGTTGTCTCCCTTGCATGCCCACTGTTCTCATTTCCTGAGAGAAAATGTCTCTATCAGCAAAAATAAAGCTATTCCCTTAACCTCTCCTCTCCCAGGCAGAGGTTACAGTTAGAAAAACACATGGGAAATGTTCAGTTTCTGGCCCTAGAGCGGTATTTCCTGGTTTTTGAGGGCCAGCTCCATCACGCTCAGTCTTGACCAGCTCAGAATTAGAGAAGAATCTCTAGTCCTGAAATTCTCATGTCTAGCAGGCAACTTCTACTGTAGGCCAAATGGAGACGACAATCACCCTTTGACTCTGGTAACTCACGCAAGGGCTGGGCTGAAAGGAAGGAAACATGAACTACCAGGGGGACAATTCCACACTGAGCAGAAAGTACTTTAAAAAGTACTTTACCCAACACTCTACCATTAGAAATGTGGGATCCATATGAGTTCCCATGCCCCGCCTCCCCTCCATGAAAACAGCACCAATGCCCTGAAGGTTGGAATGGCCCAGGGAACCTGAGAAAACAGAAGCTGAAGCTGGTGTGTGAGGGAAGGCAAGATGCTAACATACATTGAGTTCCTTTCTGCAATGGGCTTGACCTACATTATCTACCTGCTCAATGACAGTGGATGCAGTTTTTCCAGAGGTCATCCAGTCTCCTGGTTGTGAATCAGCCCAACTTTATCTCTCCCAAGTAAAGAAGCATTTGTCAAGTTATCTAAGTATCGATTTTGTCACCTATCACTAAACTCACAGGGTTGCTCCGAAGCCCAGTTAAGATGTGTATAGTTGCTAACCACTAAAAATATCAGATCTCTACTCCCGCACAAGTTACTCAAAATAAACATGACTCTGCTCTCTAAAATAATGGTAAAAGAAGGCAACAAAGTTCTGATTTTTCCTATGATGACTACAATGTGCTTTTTTATTTCTTAGCAATTATCACATTCTTTCCCAAAAGACAGTGTGGTGTGCTCCCGCTTTGCTGATGCCCAAAGCACATTTTCTCCTTACAAAGAAAGCTGTGCTTGGGGCACCTGGGTGGCTCAATTGGTTAAGCATCTGACTTTGGCTCAGGTCATGATCTCACTGCTCCTGAGTTGGAGCCCCACATCGGGCTCTGTGCTGACAGCTCAGAGCCTGGAGCCTGCTTCAGATTCTGTGTCTCCCTCTCTCTCTGCCCCTCCCCTGCTCATGCTCTCTCTCTCTCTCTCTGTCTCTCTCAAAAATAAATAAACATTTAAAACAAAAAACAAAAACCAAGAAAGCTGTGCTTTGCAGTATTCATCCTAAAGCTTCCCACTAATGGTGCTAAGTATATCAACACAGAGAAACTTTTCTAGAAGCAGTAGTTACAGTAAGAGACCATATCCTCAAGCATTTATTCCATAAATATTTGATATGGTATGTACTTGCTTCTCTTTTAAAAAAGAGTGCTTCTCAGATTGGCAAACCTATTTGTATGCAAAAGTTTATATGTGTAGTATTTATGATTAAAACATTGAGAAGGTGCCCATTCATAAAGGAATGTTTAAAAATCTTGGGGTGCCTGGGTGGCTCAGTCGGTTAAGCATCCGACTTCGGCTGAGGTCACGATCTCATGGTCCGTGAGTTCGAGCCCCGCCTCGGGCTCTGTGCTGACAGCTCAGGGCCTGGAGCCTGCTTTGGATTCTGTGTCTCCTCTCTCTCTGCTCCTCCCCTGTTCATGCTCCGTCTCTCTCTGTCTCAAAAATAAATAAACATGTAAATTTTTTTTTAACGTTTATTCATTTTTGAGACAGAGAGAGACAGAGCATGAATGGGGGAAGGTCAGAGAGAGAGGGAGACACAGAATCCAAAACAGGCTCCAGGCCTTGAGCTGTCAGCACAAAGCCCAACGCGGGGCTCGAACCCAAGGACCGCGAGATCGTGACCTGAGCTGAAGTCGGACACCCAACCGACTGAGCCACCCAGGCACCCCTAAATAAACATTTAAAAAAAAATTTTTTTAAATAAAAATCTTGTGATGCATCAACACAATGAAATACTATGCAGCAGTATAAAAGAAACAAAACAGAACACAACACCCTCTACATCCTGATATGGAAATTTTCCAAATATATTGTGAGATAAAAAAGCAATAATGAAAAAGTGTATATAGTATGCTATCTTTCTGGTAAAAATATGGGAAGCAAAAACATTTGTGTAAAGAAACACCGGAAGCATACACAAAGAAACCAACAAAGGTACCAAAATAACAAGGGGCTGGGAAGAGGGGCCAACAAGATGGAAGCAAGACTTGACAGAATATACCTATTAATATTGTTTTGATTCTTGAACTATATGGATATGCTTACTTACTGAGAAGAAGAAAAGTTTTAGCAGAGAAGAAAAGGCCTCCAAACAAATAGAAATGCCACATAGAACAGACTTTTAGAAATCTCTCCTAAAAAGGCCTTTGGGAAATGCTAGCACGTAGAGCAAACCTCAGGACTGGTGAGATTGCCTTGAGGATTCTTCAGCTGTCACTTTCTGCTGGATGACAAGAATGAAACCTTAGAGTTAGGACTTCGCTTCTCCAATTGACCACACTGGCCAGGAAAAAGCCTTACTAAAGCAAACAGTCTCCTGTGGTTAAATCACAAATATTCTTTTCTTACAATATTTCCATTTTCTTTGCCATTTTCCAAGTCATTACCTACCTCTATTTTAATTTGTTCCATAATACTTAACTTACTCTGCCTAATCAAAATATGTATATCCTATCTAGCCACCTAATTTTAAGACTGCAAAAATCAGAAGACTTTGGCTGGATTTCCATTGAACTGACAGCTGCCTCATTCATTGTCACTCTACACTGTCCCCACATGTAAACAATTCAGCTAGAGTACTAGAACACACAAAACGTGTCATCCTAACCAACTTCTGCATCCATAACAACCAGCTGAAATAGCATGGATATTATGTGATTTTCTAATTCATCAGCTAGATTTCCAAGTAAGATTTAGAAGGCTCAAAATAATATAACTTTTTCACAATTCCCTACCTTCTTTTTGTCGCATTTACTATCTTGGTTTATGTTCTTTGCGTGCATAAAACTCTACCATTAAAACATGTTAAATAAACGATTTGGCCAAGTCAAAAAACACATCCCCTACTTCAGAGGTCTACTGACAACAAAGGGTAAGACTTTCTACTACCTCTCTCCCTGAAGTCTCAATGAGTGATGTCCTAACTTTGAGTCCTTTGAGTTCAGTTATTAAGAAAGGATTCAGAAGAATGGTTTACTTCATCTACACGGTGCAGCCTCTCCAGGATTCTCTTTAAAGATACTGACAACCACATGAGAACATATACAACAGCCCTTTTAAGTTCACCTACCTTGATAAAGCCCAGTTTTCTTCTGCCTTTAACAACGTGTTTTGTAAAATCTGGGAATAGAAGAGAAAGTTACTGTGAAATACAGAATCAAGAAATATGAGATAAAATGCACTGAATGTCTGCATTAAGAAATTTTTACATGACTAATTATTAGATAAACCAGAATGCAATCAATGTTGGTGCTAATTGCAATAATTATTAAAACATCACTCATTAAAATGTGTGCAAAGATTATATTGAGCACAAAAGAGAGCATGTTGTATAATTCTATTTATACTGCACCCTGAGAACAGAAAGAACTCATGTACAGTAAGAGAAATCAGAACAGCAGTTGACTGTGAAGGTAGAGATTGACTGAAGAGGCAATATCACTGGGATGATAGAAATGCTGTATATCTTGATTGGAATACTTTGTCAAAATTCATCTCCTTGCACATTTAAGATCTGTGCAAAAAAAAATTTGTGCATTCTATTCTGTAAATTTTACCTCAATTTTTAAAAACTCCTCATGTGAGGGACACCTGGGTGGCTCAGTTGGTTAAGCGTCCAACGTCAGCTCAGGTCATGATCCCACATTTCGTGAGTGTGAGCCCTGCATCGGCCTCTCTCTTGTCAGTGCAGAACCCGCTTCGGATCCTGTGTGTCCCTCTCTCTCCACCCCTCCCCTGCTCTCTTTCTCAAAAATAAAATAAACATTTAAAAAAATGCTATGTGAAGAGAAATCTCTAACTCAGAATACGATGTGGGAAAGAGTAGTAAGAGAAGTCACCCCACAGTGCCTCCTATTGAGGTGTAGTGGGGACTCCTTCACTACAGATAACCCTCACACTTCCATCAAGCCTCAGTTCAAACCAAGATGAGCTGGCCAAAATTGTTTATTCTCTTAAGTACCTTCAGCACACCCCCCCCACCCCCCCACCCCCGCCCCGGTGACAGTTGTTGACAAAGATTCACAATGTTCCTAGATAAAGGGAGATAAGCTTCAGTTCAGTCAAGACCAAATGATCACAAATGCTAAAGGAGTCAGGGTAAATTAATATGATTACACTGTGACTGATGATGTAATACAACAGTGCACATCAAATAAATTGACTACTTCAAGGATGAAGGCATTATGTATTCCAGACTATTAAAGGACTTGACTCTTTTGCTGTCCAGGGTCTTTATACCACATTCTTACCAAGTCTTGCTCAATATAATGTTAAACCTCAGAAAAGAGAGTAAGAAAGCTGGGATGTTTACCTTCTGTCTCTAGACTGTCCAAAAAGAGACTTCATTTGTTTTTCCCCCAGGGAAACTATTTGAAGCCGCAGTACGTGTAGAAACCAAAACTGATAGTCAACGCAACTAGTAATATTAAACCACTTTTCCATAAAATTGATCATCCTCCTGCCTACCCAGCCCTTGAGGGTTAAATAAAGGACAACACAAATGAAAATAAAAGGCCCAGGTGCATTTGGAGGTGCACTTAGTGAAATTAAGTGCAAGGCTTATTTGCTTAAGTACGCTGGAGCTATAGAGGGGAGGACATTGCCTTCTTCTCCTAATTATAAAAAAAAAAGATTTTTGGGGTGTGTGACTGGCTCGGTCAGTGGAACATTCTATACTCTTGAGCTTGCGGTTATAAGTTCAAGCCCCACAGTGGATGTTGAGATTCCTTAAAGTAACATCTGGAAAAAAAAAAAAAAGATCCTACAACATGAAAACATAAAATATTTTTCATAAAGTATTAGGGGCTATTTGTCTTTATGCATTTAACCAAATTCACATGTATAACTGATTAACATTCAGGATTTACACACACAGACACACACCTGCATATATACACACATAAATAATGTAGAAATAGTTCACGCACATGAATCAGAATGATACAATAAAATAACAGAAAACAAGCCTTGATTTGATCTACAGGAATATCTTTCTAAGAATATAAACTCTATGAGAGCAAATATTCCCCACCCAGGCCTTTGCTCACCCTCCTCGGTCTGTCTCCACCACAGAGCTGCACACACCCAGGCAGCCTGTCCTTCTTGGAGGGCAAGCAGAGGCATAAGAAATCTGCATTCTGCAAAGTAGGTATTTGGACATAAATTATAAGGTCACTGGCTTCCTGCTCTGTTTTTCCTGGGTAGCATCAAAGAATGATTCTTGTATTACTTCCCAGTATTCCTTCATACTGAAAAAGAGGATGTGGAAAAAGTGCACTGTAAAAGTGCACATGTGGAAAACGGTGAGCAAGCAAGGATCCCACAGAAATACAAAACCACCGACTTTCATCTTATTATAAACTGTCATATAGATTAAAATAGTCTCCAGTGTTGGTGTTATGCTATTTGAAAAATCCTTATACATATAACTGGGTAAATACAAATACACATTTATATCATTTTTATACACAATTATATGTGTATATATTATGTATGTGAGTATATAAATGTATATGTGTATGTATATATGTCATGGATGTGTATTTGAGTATATATACACATCAATCAGGTACTCAGTATTTACTTGATTAGTTTAGTGAACTATATAATATAAGTATTCACAGCATCTTAGTGAAAAATAAATATACCTCCAACTGAGCTGAAAGGTTCCAGAAAGCAACTGGACACAGTAAATGAAAATTTTCCTTATCTAGAACCAGCCACTAACAGTAATTAACTAAACATTAAAGCTTAAATTAATTATTCATAGTTTTTAAATTAAGGTCACTCAGCAATGGGGTCAAAGGTCCAAGTATTCAATGGCTAGTCCATGCACCTAAGCATTCACAAACATTTGGTTTGTAAAGGATTTTCAAAAGTCAACCCAAAAAGATTTCTAAAAAAACCTTTATTTTTTAAGTTTATTTTGAGATAGAAAGAGAGAGAGCATAAGTTTGGGAGGGTCAGAAAGATATAGAGACAGAATCCCAAGTAGACACTGCAACATCAGTGCAGAGCCCGATGTGGGGCTTGAACTCACAAACGGTGAGACCTTGGCCTCAGCCAAGATCAAGACTCAGATGCTTAACCGACTGCACCACCCAGGTGCCCCAACCCAAATAGATTTCTGACTCCATCACATTCACTTCATTATACGTTAGTCAGCCAGTGTGATCGAGCTGCTCACAGAAAGTTTTCATCTTGTTCTGGCTGACTCTTGGATAATGACCAGAACAATTTCAGAGGCTATAGGATACCTATTTGGGCAATTTAGAATTCCACCCTGACCATTACCAGGTACGATACTACTTTCTTTCCCCTAATACCAACCCCAGGCTGACCTAACTGGTACATCCTCCACGTGGCAACCTAGCCAAATCAGGGCTTTATCTGTTTTGTTCACTGTGACATCCTAAACTGCTAAACAGGTACTTGACATAGAATCACCTCTCGAGAAATAATTATTGAATTAGGGAACAAGTGATATGAGTAACAAACTATTCCATAACTTTTTAGTTATTTAAACTGGGTAAGAATACTTTATATGTTTGTACATGCAGATCTAGTTTATTCATTTTAACTCCTAATACCATTTCCTGTAAGAACAAATGGCAATTTTTAATTCCCTCTACTGATGGATAGTTTGCATGGATCAGCATGGAAAAATCTTAAAAATATAATTTTTGGAGAAAAAAGCATATTTCTGGAAATATAAATATGTAGTAAAAGATTTTCATGATGCACAGAAGAAATACACACTAACTGCTGGATAGTGGTTACTTCTGGAAAGAAAGGCAAGGAAAAAGGGTTAGTAGATGGAGGGACAGCTAATTTATAATTTTGTTTTCTTTTCTTAAAAAAAGAGAAATTAAACAAAAAATTAAGATCTTTCATATATGGATGGTGGTTTTAAGGATCTGTTATTTTGTTTGCATTTTTCTGTACATTTGAAATATTTTATACTCAAAACTAAAAAATAATTTTAAGAAGATGATAGGGGCACTGGGCTGGCTCAGTCGGTAGAGCAGGAGACTCTTGATGTTGGGGTTGTGAGTTCAAGCCCCATGTTGGGCATATAGCTTCCTTTAAAAAAAAAATAAATAAGTAAATAAATAAATAACAAAAAGATGATAATATTTTCTGCCTCTAACAAACTCTTTGAAACATAAGGACTTAAGTTCAAACAAAGAGTACACTAACATAATTAATGCTCAAAATGAATGATTTCTAATAAAACAGTTTTATTTTTATATGCATAGAAGTAAAATTAAATTAAAATTTTTAAGGAGAAGAGAGCCAGGGTGGCTCAGTCAGTTAATAGTCCAGCTGTTGGTTTTGGCTCAGGTCATGATCTCATGGTTTGTGAGTTCTAGACCCGCATCTGGGTCTGTACTGACAGTGCAGAACCTGCTTGGAATTCTCTCTGTGTCCCTCTCTTTCTGCCCCTCTCTTGTTTTCTGTGTCTGTCTCTCAAAAATAAATAAATAAGTAAAACTTAATTTTTTTTTTAATTTTTAAGGAGAAATACCATCACATTTTCCCATTATATTTATAATCTTGTATTCTTTTTTTTCTTTAAAAAAATTTTTTTTAATGTTTATTTATTTCTGAGACAGAAACAGAGCATAAGGGGGGAAGGGGCAGAGAGAGAGACACACACAAAATCCGAAGCAGGGTCCAGGCTCCTAGCTGTCAGCACAGAGCCCGACGTGGGGCTTGAATCCACAAACTGTGAGATCATGACATGAGCCGAAGTCGGTCGCGCAACTGACTGAGCCACCCAGGCGCCACTATAATCTTGTATTCTTATAAATGCACTGTTAGTATAATTTCTCATATCCATTATTTGAGTGGCTAAGAGTGACTCATTCCTAGTTAATTTATGCAGAATTTCCAAATAAACTTCATTATACAGAGGTATTTAAGGGTTATATAATTTTTGTGTCTTTGTGGCATCTAGTTTCTCCACTCATACTTCCACACTCATAATTCCACAGAAACAATTTCCTCCTTACTACCACTATACTTGTAACCTAAATCATTTAGACACCAGGGATTGCATTTTATGTACAAATCCAGTATGCTTTTTTTTTAAGATTTTTATCTTTAAGTAATCTTTACATCCAATGTGGGACTTGAACTCACTACCCCAAGATCAAGAGTCGCATCACTCTACCAACTGAGCCAGCCAGGCTCCCCTGAGTCTCCTGTATATTGTATCTTGTTTTACCTAAACCCCTCTGGAGACTTGACTTATCTGAAAGAATTCTAGCTAATTTAATAATGTAAGTCTGCTATACCAGCAAGAAGTTACATCTATAAGCAGAAAGAAGTCAGAGTTCTTTAAGTTGGCTAAAAAGAAACTTAATCAAAGCAAGTTTGAATCTTCAATAATCTTAAATTGAAAAACCAGGTACTATATAGACAGCTTATAATTTTGTACACTATCATGCCAAAGAAATGTGAAGATGAAGTAAGAATAAGAGGAAGAAACAATTATATGTCATCATGTTCTTTTGCATTTTTTCCCACAGATCAACATCCCGCAATAGTGAATTTTAAGGAACTTTTTTATCTTATTTTTTTTCTTTTTCTCTTTCTTTAAATTTTAGTTAGTTAACATGCAGTGCAATATTTGTTTCAGGAGTAGAATTCAGTGATTCATCACTTATACACAACACCCAGTGCTCATCACAACAAGTGCCCTCCTTAGTATCCATCACCCATCTAGCCCATTTCCCAGTCCACCTCTCTCCATCGGCCCTCAATTTGTTCTCTATTATTAAGAGTCTCTTGTGGTTTGTTTCCCTGTCTTTGCTTTTTTTTTTCCTACCTTTCCCCTATGTTCATCTGTTCAGTTTCTTAATTACACATATGAGTGAAATCATATGGTATTTGTCTTTCTCTGGTTGACTTATTTCACTTAGCAAAATACATTCTAGCTCCATCCACATTGCAAATGGTAAGATTTTGTTCCTTTCGATAGTTGAATAAAATTCCATTGTGTATATATACCACACCTTCTTTATCCATTCATCAATCGGACATTTGGATTCTCTCCATTATTTGGCTATTATTGATAGTGCTGCTATAAACACTGGGGTGCTTGTACCCTTTTGAAATTGTATCTTTGTACCATTTGGGTAAATACCTAATAGGGCAATTTCTGGATCACAGGGTAGTTCTATTTTTTTTTGAAGAACCTCCATACTGTTTTCCAGGGTGGCAGCATCAGTGTGCATTCCTATGAACAGTGCACAAGAGTCCCCTTTCTCTGCATTCTTGCCAACACCTGTTGTGTCTTGTGTTGTTAATTTTAGCCATTCTGACAGGTGTGAGGTGGTATCTCATTGTGGTTTTAATTTGCATTTCCCTGATGATAAGTGATATTGAGCATCTTTTCATGAGTCTGTTAGCCATCTGGAGGTCTTCCTTGGAAAAGTGTCTGTTCGTGTCTTCTGCCCATTTCGTAACTGGGTTACTTGTTTTTTTGGGTGTTGAGTCTGAAAGTACTTTATAGATTTTGGATTATCATATATATCGTTTGCAAATATCTTCCCCATTCCATAGGTTTCCTTTTAGTTTTATTGATTGTTTCCTTCACTGTGCAGAAGCTTTTTATCTTGATTAAGTCTCAATAGTTCATGTTTGCTTTCATTTTCCTTGCCTCTGGAGACACATCTAGTAAGAAGTTGCTACAACCAAGGTTGAATAGGTTGCTGCCTGTGTTATCCTCTAGGATTTTGATGGTTTCCTGTCTCACATTTAGGTGTTTCATCCATTTTGAATTTACGTTTGTGTATGACGTAAGAAAGCTGTCCAGTTTCATTCTTCTGCATGGTGCTGTCCAGTTTTCCCAACACGATTTGCTGAAGAGACTTTTTCCATCGAACATTCATTCCTGCTTTGTCAAAGATCAGTTGATAATATTTTGAATAGTGAGCTGATGAATTTCTCATTCTTCCATTATAAAATACATATATTCAGGAAATAGGACCAATATAATGACAAGTTTGATAAAACATGTACAAATTTCTCAAGTAACCAAGCATGTAAACTCATTTAGACTTTGACAATGTGTTTTTCTTCATTGAGGAAGATGGTGACTGAGCAAGGAAGGATAGTCTTTTCAGTCATTTGTGACCAAAGGACACAACTGAAAGACGGCTGTGATATTCTCTTTGTTTTTCCCTTCACTAAGCAAATAGTTATTAAATGCTGGGTTCAGACCAGTGGTATTTTAGGTGCTTTGGATAATAAAATAATTTTTCTAAAGTATAAGCCCTGTTTTCAAAGTAATTTGAAACTAGAATGTCCTTAAGAGTTGAAAATATCATCTGTTGCTGTGGCAAAGAGCCAAGCCAACCAGTCCCTAATGGACAGAAATCCAACCAAATATCTTGGCTTGTGTACTCCCATCCTCTGCCAGCTGAACTAAGTGGTTTGGTGACAGGAGTAGTAACACGTGGATTATAACATAAGCAGTATAATCAAAGTGGATCTCTAGATAAAGTTAAAATATATAGTACTACAAAACTAAATGAGAAAGGCAACATGATAACTACAAAAAACTTATCACCAAGGAAATACAGGTCAAAAGCACACTGAGATACCACCTTACACGAGTCAGAGTGGCTAAAATCAACAACTCAGGAAACTACAGATGCTTGGGAGAATGTGGAGAAACAGGAACCCTCTTGCACTGTTGGTGGGAATGCAAACTGGTGCAGCAGCTCTGGGAAACAGTGTGGAGGTTCCTCAAAAAATTAAAAATAGATCTACTCTATGACCCAGCAATAGCACTGCTAGGAATTTATCCAAGGGATACAGGAGTGCTGATTCAAAGGGGCACATGTACCCCAATGTTTATAGCAGAGCTTTCAACAATAGCCAAATGATGGAAAGAACTCAAATGTCCATCAACTGATGAATGGATAAAGATGATGTGGTTTATATATACAATGCAATACTACTTGGCAAAGAGAAAGAATGAAATCATGCCATTTGCAACAACGTGGATGGAACTGGAAGGTATTATGCTAAGTGAAATAAGTCAGTCAGAGAAAGACAGATATCATATGTTTTCACTCATATGTAGATCTTGAGAAACTTAACAGAAGACCATAGAGGAAGGGAAGGGAAGGGAAAAAAATAGTTACAAACAGAGAAGGAGGGAGGCAAACCATAAGAGGCTCTTAAACACAGACAACAAACTGAGGGTGGATGGGAGGGTGGGGAGAGGGGAAAATGGGTGATATGCACTGAGAAGGGCACTTGTTGGGATGAGCAGTGGGTGTTGTAGGGAAACAATGAACCACAGGAATCTACTCCAAAAACCAAGAGCACACTTTATACACTGTATGTTAACCAATTTGACAATAAATTATATATTTTTTAAAAAGCAGGCTTTTTAGTGAAAAATACTACAAGCTATTTTCTTTTGCTTCAATTAAATAAGTAACATTTTTTTCAAGAATAAAGGCATCAGTTAAGGAAAACTTACCTGCTGTAAATTAATGATTATATTATTATTTCTCATGTTTGGAATTGTATTTATATATCTCTTCTAACTAGTTGTTTCCAGTGTTTTGTTTTGTTTTTTTCAGTTCAGAATGCTAGAATTGAATTTTAAATTGTAACAGTGATGATTTTAGGGGGTCTGGGAAACACTGCAGTCCTGGAAGGATATGTTTTCCTGCTGTGTTTATTTTACATAGAAATAATGAGTGTGCCAAGTGGAGAAGTTATTTTAACCCCACTTTGTGAATCTCTCTGGGCAAACCTCATGTATGTTCCCCTCCTTCAGTGCCTGGGTGAGCAGCGGGAGCTCCCTTTCCTCTTAAGAAATGTCAAAAGGAGGAGGGGCAGGCTGGATATTGTGACACTATTGTACAAGGATGTAATAGTGAGTCCCTAGGCTTAGTGTTTCTGGAAGCTCCATAACAATGTGGAATGTTATGCTGTGTTTGCCTCTGCCGGTATTTCTGAAGTCTGTGTGTGTGCGCACACACATTGTGTGGTGACACAGATAACTGTTTGGATAGGTCTTGATGTTAAAACCCTCACTTTACCTTCTCTGCATCACTAATCTTGCAGCTACCTCTCTCTCTTGAGGAATAAAATTGTATTTTATGTAAAGACACCATCAAGACCGTGTAGTAGCATTGCAATTACGTCTTCAGACCAAAAGGATGAGACTCAACAGTAAGCTGGAATACAGACTTAATATATTAAAAAAAAAAACAATGTGGCAGGCAAGAGGTAACCAGCCTTGAAGTAAAAGCCAGAAGTGGGAGACAGTACTTTTTTAGGGCAGGACGTCAGCTGGAGATGTCCATATATAATGTGGAATTACAGCATTGATTCCAATGAAAAGCATAGCTCTGTTAAGGCCACAAAATGTCTTTTAGTAAAAGTCACTAAACCCTTCACTAAACCTCCCTCTCTCCAGAGTCTTTAATAGGCAGTGCTTCATGGGAGAGTTTAGTCAGAACATTTGTCCTGAACACTTGTCAAGTGCAGGGCACAAAGCACTTGGCAGTGAGGATATCATGAGGTGGAGGCCACACAGCACTTTCTTTTGGAGATTCTCACCTAGGCCTTAGGAAATGCTGTGCGTCAGGCCATTCTTACCCAACTTCTGGGGATTAAAACCAACACATGCGTGTCCATTTCCCTCTAACGTCCAAAGAAACAAATTCATGCCACCAAAGTAAGAACAGCTGACACTATACAAGTGTTTATTGTATGCCAGAACCTAAGTGCTTTACGTGTGTTAACCCAGTGAATCTTCACAACAGTCTTGTGAGGTAGGCACAATCGTTAAACGTTTTCTACAGGTAGGAAAAATTGACGCACAGAGTAGTTCGGTAAATTGCCACAGAGTCACCCAGTAGGTAAATCGGGAAGCCAGAACGTGAATAACACAGTCTGAGCGTATCACCCTTAACCTGTAAATGCTGAGAATTAATACACCAACCCTTTCTAGGTGCCTGCCCCTCCCCTTATCAGTGTAATGAGGTTCATTCTAAAGGTAAGAATTTCAGCTATTATATCACATCAGGGTGGAGCTTTACCAGCCAGTGGAATTATAAACCTCCATCATTCCTTCATGAGTCAGCCAAGGGACAATGTTGTCATGAATTAGCTAATTCAAGAACTCTTTCTGAAGTTCATTTAAAAATGGAATCTAGGAGATTTGAAATAAATGTTACAAAGAATGATAATTCTTTGCAAGTCATTAAGTCCCAGAACCCACATAATTGTAATAAAAGGGAGAAACAGGAAAATATCCAAGATGTTTTACAGGATTTGAAGGGGAAGTCCGTATGGCAAATGTACTGATTCAAGGCAAGTGTTTAGGCAAAGCCTGTGTCAGTTTCGGTCTTTGTGACAAGGCATGGACAACTAGTAAAAGTAGTTAAAGTGTCAAATATGGTGCACAATGAAAATCAAAGAGGGGAAAATGTGAGAGTCAATGTTTGGACAATTTATATAAAAAAAATATGGGTACAATATGGCAGAAGGTGAAAGAAGGTGGCCTCCCCTACAAATTCAATATGCTCAATGAAAGAATGTTTTATTTGGGCATGTCAACAGTCAGCCTAATCTGAAAACCCAACCATCAAGTGCCAGATGAGGGGTGCAAAAATGCCAAGAAACATATCAAGAGGTAAAGAGAGCCAATAAAAAAAACTTCCATCTTGTGTCAGTTTTATGAAAGGGATTTACATAGAAATCAAGGGCTAATAATGAGAGCACACAAATTACTGTGGAAAATGATGATTAGTGATAATAATTGTTCGAGAAAACATGTGTGTCACCTGCCTCTAAATGGTAATTTACGTTTGACTAATGAATAATTCAAGTTCCTAGGCTTAGGACAGGCCCTGCTGCTGTTACTAACCAGTTTCCTAGTCAGGCTAAGGGGAGAGGGCGGCAACTAAATAGACCCCCAGAATTACCTATCCCTCACAGGCAATTTCTTCATTGCCTCTGCCTGGTCAGGCTGGCTGAGGCCTGAGCATCTTTCTCTCCCTCCCTCTCCAGCCCCCTCCTATGCCTGCTTGTTCATCTTGTTCATCTTCAAAGTCTGAATAAAACAAAGAGCTTATAACCTCCAAGTTTCCAGACACGTAAGAGGCTTTGTGTATATAGCATGTAAGACTTTGAAAGAAAACATACAAAGGGATAATCTGCTTGGCAAATTAGAGGAAGACATTGTCTGAATATTGACCCCAGTGCTCAGAAAGATGTTTCATTCAGTTTCTCTGCAAACTCATGTTCTAAAATATAAAATGTATCAGGAGTGTTGTTACAGATACTATTTAAAGATTGAAGAGACATTAATGGAACAAAGAAGTTACTATCAACAATCTTCCCAAACAAGAGGTATCAGGATATGACCCTCAAAGGAAGAGGGCTATTATTTAAGAAAAAGGGGAATAGGCCTGCTACAGTCCTAATGTTTGTATCCTCCCAGAATTCATATGTTGAAACCTATTCCTCAGCATGATGGAATTTGGTGGGGGCCTGCAGGAGGTGAAGAGCTCATGAGGCAGAACTCTCGTGAATGAAGTTAGTGCTCATATGAGAGAGACCCCAGAGAGATTCCTTGCCTCTTCTGCCTTCTAGCAAAAAGACCAGAATCTATGAACCAGAAAATGGGCTCTCACAAGACATTGAATCTGCCTTCATCTTGGGCTCCTCATCCTCCAGAACTGTGAGGAGTAAATTTCTGTTATTTATAAACCACATAGTCTATGGTATTTTCTTATAGCAGCCTGAAGGGGCTAAAACAAGGCTCAAAGTTATAATTTTAAATATATTTGGGTGGTGTTTCCATACCTCTTATTGTCCTCAATGAAGGGTCTATATGAAATTTTTAATTACATGAACACAAATTAATTTAGTAAAAATTAGCTATTAATTCTCCATAAAATATCTTTGCTCAAGGTATAGAAATATTTAGAAAGCATTTCACTTTTTATATGTATGTTTTTGTGGTGATGTTGTTTTTGCAGAAGCAACTTATTTATTTATTTTTTTTTAATTTTTTTTTAACATTTATTTATTTTTGAGACAGAGAGAGACAGAGCATGAACGGGGGAGGGGCAGAGAGAGAGAGGGAGACGCAGAATCGGAAGTAGGCTCCAGGCTCTGAGCCATCAGCCCAGAGCCCGACGCGGGGCTCGAACTCACGGACCGCGGGATCGTGACCTGAGCCGAAGTCGGATGCTCAACCGACTGAGCCACCCAGGCGCCCCAGAAGCAACTTTTTTACAACACTTCCTGTGTCTTCTGGATTTCTAGGGAAGAGAGAGATAAAGGATGAAAAAGGAGAAAGAGAAGGAAGAGGAGAAGGATCAGGAAGAGAACGGTGAGAAGAAAGGAGGAAGGGAGGAAGAAAAGGAGAAAAAGGGAAGAAAAAGAAGAAAATACACTAAAAATATCCTCCCTCCATGTGTTAAAAGCATTGCAGAAACTTTTACTTGGTTATAGAAATACCCATGCAGTCTTACCTGTTAGATCTTGCAGAAAAATCCTTTTGTTGTTCAATGCCAAGTTCTCAAAGTTTACAAATAAGCAGAGTAAGCAGTATCCTAGGTAGAGTGATTTCGAAGACACTGACTTTAAAAATAATTTTCTTGGGGCACCTGGGTGGCTCAGTCAGTTGGGTGTCTGACTTCGGCTCAGGTCATGATCTTACAGTTCATGAGTTTAAGCCGTGCATCGGGCTCTGTGCTCACAGTTCAGAGCCTGGAACCTGCTTTGGATTCTGTGTCTCCTTCTCTCTGTGTCCCTCCCCTGCTCCTCTCTCTATCTCTCTCTCTCAAAAATAAATAGACATTAAAAAAATTTAAATAATTTTCCCTCCGTTCTGGTTTAGAAAGTCAACAATTAGAGAGGTGTTCTATTTTGTTTACTTTGTAATTGGATACAATGTAAATATCTCTAGGAGACAGCAATGTAGATCCTTTACAGTTTAGTATGAAACTTTTTCAGATATTTTTCTACAAATGATTAAAGAACAAGGAGAGCCTGATACAAAGGGTGTCCTAAGAAGGGGAAGGAAGTGAACGCAAATGAAGAAAGGATTAGATGCAATACAGTTAGTTTTCCCTGACTTGGCAGCTTTGCCTAAAAGGATGGTGACCAGCAGCATGTTGCTCTAACCTCAGGAAGGAACCATGTCAACTGTCTTTACATGCAGAGCACCAGCCATAGAGTAGCCATTCTATGGATGTTTACTGAATTAATGAATAAATGAATGCAAGTATTTAATGGTTAATATATTCCTGATATTTTTGTATAGTCTATACACATGATCGCTAGCCTCTAGAAAATTGCTTCCGGAGACAATGGCATACATAGCAAGTATTTTTTCCAAGCACCTACTCCTCTGCATTAATTTCTAAACCAGGTTCTGCCTTCCCCCACACCATTTTAGTTCCCAATATGGAAATACCTTATATTTTCAATTAGCAAAGCAGAGCAGGTACTTTTGCGTAGATATTATAGCGAAAGATGGATAATGATAGGGATGTCCAAAAGATGATCTATATTACAAACAGATATATTTAATAATTTACTTAATATTTACTGAGTTACCACGTGTCATGTGGTGAGTAAGGGGGGCAAAATCTCTGACCTCTTGGAGTTTATATCCTTGTAAAGGGAACCAGACCAAAAAAGTTGTCAACAAATATAGAACATATTTTTGTTCAGAATGCTATGGGTTCTATTTTAAAAAGAGAATAAGGCAGGGGTGCCTGGGTGGCTCAGTTGGTTAAGCGTCCGACTCCAGCTCAGGTCATGATCTCACAGCGCATGAGTTTGAGCCCCGCATCAGGCTCTGTGCTGACAGCTCAGAACCTGGAACCCGTTTCAGATTCCGTGTCTCCCTCTCTCTGCCCCATCCCACTTGCATTCTGTGTCTGTGTCTCTCAAAAATAAATGAACATTAAAAAGATTTTTTTTAAAGAGAAAAAGGCAGAGAAAGACTGGTAGGGTAGTAGAGTTGGCCTGGAAATGCTACCTGAGAATGCATTCAGAAAGCTGGAGCCATGTTAATTTCTGGGAGAAGTATCCAGTGTGGAGAATAACAAAGGCAAAGTCTCTAGGGACAGAAGGGTGAGTATGGTTTTAACATAGGAAGAGAGGAGTCTTCTTTTTAACCCAAGTCCAATTAAATTGTGATTGAATGCTCTTTAAAAATTAATGCGTGGGTTAGTATCCAAAATCTGTAAAGAACTTAGCAAACTCAACACCCGAAAAACGAATAATCCAGTGAAGAAATGGGCAGAAGACATCCAGATGGCCAACAGACACATGAAAAGATGCTCAACATCACTCATCATCAGGGAAATAGAAACCAAAACCACACTGAGATACCACCTTACACCAGTCAGAGTGGCTAAAATGAACAACTCAGGAAACTACAGATGCTGGTAAGGATGTGGCAAAATGGGGAACCCTCTTGCACTGTTGGTGGGAATGCAAACTGGTGCAGCCACTCTGGAAAACGGTGTGAAGGTTCCTCAAAAAATTAAAAATAGAACTACCCTATGATCATCAATAGCACTACTGGGAATTTATCCAGAAGATATAGGAGTGCTGATTCACAGGGGCACATGCATCCCCAATATTTATAGCAGCACTTTCAACAATAGCCAAATTATGGAAAGAGCCCAAATGTCCATCGATTGATGAATGGATAAAGAAGATGTGGTGTATATATATATATATATATATATATATATACACACACAATGGAGTATTACTCCACAATTAAAAAGAATGAAATCTTACCACTTGCAACAACATGGATGGAACTGGAGGGTATTATGCTAAGTAAAGTAAGTCAGTCAGAGAAAGACATATCATGACTTCATTCATATGTGGAATTTGAGAAACTTAAGAGAAGACCATGAGGGAAGGGAAGGGGAAAAAATAGTTACAGAAAGGGAGGGAGGCAAACCATAGAGACTCTTAAATACAGAGAAAAAACTGAGGGTTGGTGGGAGAGGGGAGGAAACACAGGAAAGTGGGTGATGGGCATTGAGGAGGGCACTTGTTAGGATGAGCACTGGGTGTTGTATGTAAGTGATGAATCATGGGAACCTACTCCCAAAGCCAAGACTACACTGTATGTTAGCTAACTTGACAATAAATAAATAAATAAATAAATAAATAAATAAAATTTGCATTAAAAATTAATGCTTAAAAGTTAGAAACTGATCTTCTAAACAGTTTCTAAATTCTATTTTTGTCTTTGCCATTTTTTTACTCAAAAGTCTTATGTTCCAGAGAGGTATGTTCTTTCCTGGGCTTTCTTCATCATTGCACTGATGAGTTTAAGCATGAAGACGGGCCAGAATTTAAAACTTGAGCCTATGTGGTGTGATTATGCAGCCATGACTTGAAGTTAGAAAAGAAGAGTGAGTGCATCCCCTGCAAATACACTCATCAGAATTTACATGTGAACTAGGGCACATGAAGGGACTGTGGCCTGAGATTTGGACATTCACACATTTATAATCATCAGTACATGAGCATGGGTTCATTTTACCATGTGATCTAATCATTGCCTTGGAAGGGAAAAGGTAGGACCCTGAAAGACTAGAAGAAAGAGCTAAATTTGGTTGATGAAGGAGAAAGGCAGAAAAGGCTCAATACATGAAGACAAAGTTATTTTATGCTCCTAGATAGTGGTTTTTGAGTATTGTTTTATGTGAGAGTATAAACGTTTCCTTGATGCAATAGAATATGTGAGACAACAAAGCAAATGAACATTTTTTTCCCTAGACCTATGACGAATTGCATCATCTTTGTGTGTGTGTATGTGTGTGTGTGTGTGTGTGTGTGTGTGTGCTACAGTTGTGGCCACTGCTGATTGTGTCTCACGAGATGTGCTTTATCTTTAATTTTTAAAATGGTTGCAGTTCTAAATACATGACAGTGGTAGCTTGAAAGTGTTAATTTCCAATATTATGGTATCTATTTTAATTTACCATTACCCTAATAGTATATCCACTGTAGCTGTAAAGCAACATCTTTAAAAACAGCTACCACAGAAGACCTTCTCTGGAATTGCACTTGTTGTTCCGAGTGTCTGCAACAGTCAGAAATGGTTCCTAAACTGGCATATCAGGGGATAATTTTTCTTTCTTTTTTTTTTTAAATGCCATTGGAAGGAAAAATAAAGAAGCTCATTTTCCTGTGTGTCTCAGAAGTTGATTCCAAGGACAAAATGGGTGTTAGGAAGTAGAGGGGAAGAGAAGAAGGAAGAGGAAAAAAAGGACGAAAAAGAGAGGAGAAGAAAAAAGAGAAGGAGGAGGAAAAAAAACAAATCCAAATATATTGTAGGAAGTGACTTTATTCAAATAAGCACATAATCTCCCCAAGAGGAATACTTTGCGTGCATATTTTGACACATTTATTTAAAATTTTTAAAATTTACTTTATCATATGTCATAATGAACAGAGAATAATCTCATAATTTTATCTCATTTTTCTTAAATGAGGTACATAAAAATACAGATACATTAAATACCAAAATTTTTTGAATACAAAGATTCTCCATATCAGAACTAATAAAATTAAAAGTAACTTGTTTAAAAACCATGAAATTTTTTAAACTATCATTTAATTTTCTCTACGTGTTGGCATTATCACCTCAAACATCGAGGGACTAGCTCCTTTATAATCTTTATTCCTGGTATTTGTTTTCCTTCTTTATATCATTCCAACACATCTTCTACAACTCTCACCACAAGTTGTAAAACTAACCCACCAAGGAAAGTGACAAAATGTTTGAGTTTCTTGCAGACGTCTGTGGGAATGACCAAGAAGAGATCCAGAGTGCCAGAATTAACACCCCTCAAGGTTTGACTCTGCCCCTGTGAAGAATACTGACTGAATGGAGTGGAAATGTAAGCCCGTTACAAGCTTTCTTTCCTAGAAGGCAAGCCAGCTTCGCCTTCCACAGCTTCTAGTCCTGCTTTTTCACCACAGCTTTTCCTTTTAAATGGGCAACCAAGGACCATAGGTTGGAGGGTACTAGAGAGTAGCGGGGAAGGGGGGGATGTGGCTCCCCTGAAAACCTTGCTGACTTCACCTAAGACCTTCTGTCTAGGGTCCCATAGATGTGTCCAAACTGCCTCTGCCACTTGCGAGCTCTGCATCTGTGTGAAAGTCATGTAACTGTCTCTGCACTGCAGTTTTCAAACTGGAAGGAAAGGAAGGGACGAAGAGAGGGAAGCAAAACTACCTTATGTGGTTGTTGTGAGACTTCCTGAGAGAAAAATCTATAAAGCATTTAGCTCAATTCCTAATGCTCTAAAATTATTAAATAAGTGGTAAGTACATTACTTAGCTCATCAGCCACATACTTTCCAGATATGCTTTTTAAAAAATCAACAGAAATAAAAATAAAGTTAAAAAACACGTTTCCCCCCCCATCCAAAGAAATATATGAGCAGGTAAATTCTGTTTTATGTATAGTTTTGTGAGTCTTTTAAATTAACCCTGAAGAGAGAGAGAGAGAGAGAGAAGGGGAGAGATTTCCCATGTTTTGGACGGTGCAAGGGTCCAAGACGTAGCGAGGGTAAGGGGAATCACTTTAAAAACAATAAGGCTCCTTTAAGTTCTTCTAAAGCAGATGGGAAACTGAGGCCAGGAGGAGATTACCCCTCGGCCACGTTCACGGCGGCGGTGGAGCGATCCTTCGGAAGTCGCCTCTGCTGGAGACCCACCCCACCCTTCTTTCAACGCTCGAGGGGGTCTGCGAGAGTCCTCGGCTCCCCGCCCAGGCTCCACGGTCCTCAGATGCCCCGAGGCTCAGCCCAAGGCTCACCCTCCCCGGGCGCGTCTTTGAACCGCCTTTGAACCGTTCCATTCCGGGTGTTCGCCTGCTTGAACAGCTCCAGGGACCGGCTTGGGAAAAGGCACGTAGAGGAAATGGAACGGGACGAAGTCGGAGGGTCAGGGAAGGTGGCTGCGCCAGGACGGGGTGAAATGCTCTCTGGAACTTTCTGAGGCGGCTCGCAGGGGTTCCAAAGGTGCCATTCCCGAAGGCAGAGCGAGAGGCACCGCTTTCCTCCCTCCTTCAAAAGTTTCAGGACAGGAATCCAAGTTCAAGCTGTTGGATTCCCACGATTTCCCCAAACTGCATGGAGGACCAGCAAAATGGACTTCTATTATCATCATCGTGGTGGTCGTCATTTAAGGTGGAATGAGACATTGAAGGTAGAATAGGTAGTGAAAAATTCACTTGCAGACCTTGGGTCCCACACCTCATTCTCCCGGCGGATCTCCCTCCCTCTTCCCTACTCTTCGCCCAGGCGCGAACATTTTGCAATTTGAGAAAAAGGAAAAATAGGAAAAATACAGGAGAAAAAAGAGCGCGACGCTCTTCAGGTTCTTAAAAAATATGTAGAATGGCTTCAATAGCTCAGATTTATTTTCTAAATTGTTTCACACATAAAGCCTATAGCCAAAAAAGAAGGTAATAGCCGGGATGCGGGAGAAAGACCCAGCACGGTCCTTGAGCAGAGCTCCCGCGCGGCTGCGGGCTGGGGGCCACCGGTCGCCCACCCGCTCTGGTCCCAGAACTCACTAGGCCTTGCACGCCCTGAACTTGCGACACCGACTCCAGGGCCGCACGTCACCAATCATCTCCAACGCCAGATTTATTTTTATTTCTGCAAATTTTCCAAATGCGCTGTTTGGGAAAGGTCGTCGCTCCGACTCGCAGCGAGGCAGCCGGAGGACGCCCGAGAATTGGGTGGGAAGGGATTGCCCGGCCTTTGAGGCTTTACACCCCCACTAGGGGCCGGGGTCGAGTGTGGGGGCGAGGTGAGGAGGAAGACGGTGGCCACTCACTGGCCAAGTTCTCAGAAGTTCTAAGGGCCAACTCTTCCAGTCCAGTCTTTTCTAAATCTTGCTGGGGAAGAAAGGTCCTGAACGTGCACCATGAGAAGAGGGCGACCTCTTTCATAGCAGTACCAGGTTGCTGGTTATTCTAACTTGGGAAACAAGGTCTGTCGCTGCTACCCTGGTGGAGACGTGCCAGAGTTGGGACAGTGGCCTGGGGCTCCAGGGCCTGCCAAGCGCCGGAAGCTCGCTGTTTTGACTCCCCTGGATCAGTGTGGGGCTAGTCCTCACCGCTGCCCACTTGGCAGTTGGCTGAGGAAAGCTGCTGTGAGCGCCGCCAACAAGACCTGAGACCGGGTCCCTGGGGGCCTAATGGGCTCAGGTATGCCCTTGGTAAGTCCCAGTTTACAGGGAGGAGAGCGCTCATTGTGTCTTTGATAACAGGGCAAAGAAGGGTGCTACGTGGCCAAAGGTAAGTCAAGTTCCCATGGGCCCCAAACAGGCAAGACTCCAGTTTGGAAACTACTCTAACCTAGGCATAGACCCCCACCTCTGGCCCCAGGTGTGCAGTCGCCCCAAGTGGTGCCAAGAATGATTTGTGCCATTTCCTGGGGGCACGCAGCTTAAGCAAGGAGGGCAGGAACGCGAGTCTATCTATGCTTGGAGCGCTACAAGTTTTTTTGTTTTGTTCTGTTCTGTTTTTTACTCCGAAGTTGATGGGGTTTTCTATCCCTTGGTTAGAGGGAAGCCTTGCGGTGAGGTGAGGGGAGGTCGAGGAAAATGTCTACCACCAGATGCCCTGCTGCTATGCGGGTCACGTCTGGGCTTTTTAAAATTGAAAATTGTTGTTTCCTGGTCAGTTTACTGATGAGAGCACTTGAAAAACTATTACAACTCGCCTTTACCTATTAAAATCTATTATTTTATTATTGCATTTTTGTTGCAACTGATATTTTATATTTGGGACTTTAAACGCTCATACTTCACTTAAGCAGCTCTCGATCCTGCCTCTTGGGTCTGCAATGAAATACAGCCCTTTGAAACCTTCGGTCTCCATGGGTTCATTCTCATCGCGTATTCCACACCCTGATGGGGTACCGTCCACCCCACGCCAGCCCACCCCACGCCCGTACTGCATTCTGACAGTCTTGCCCTGAGGGTAGCCACCGCACACCCTGTGGCTTCCTTCCGGCTCTGGACGGCCCCATTCACAGGGGCCAGTTCACAGGGGACCCTCAACGTCTCTGGCCGGAAAAGGAGGGGATGGGAGCTCCCTCTCTCGGCGGTGCTGAACCCCCCCATGCCCAGGGTCCACTCGGAAACTCGGCCACCACCCAGGGCGGGGCGGAAGGTGGGGTGGGGGTGGGGGGGAGGCGAGGCCTTGCTTCTTCCTCAGCCTTCCGGCCTCTGCGCCTTACTTACTTCCAGGACATTTCCGAACGCGCAAAGGGGAGAGGGGGAAATTCGGCGAAATAACACTGCCCTCCTCCCCCGCCCAACTCCCAGTCCTGCTCTTCCTTCCCCTGAGGTCCCAACTTTATTCTGCCACCAGAGGAGACTGCTCCCCCGACCCCTCTGTCCCTCCCAGAGGTTGTTGTTCCCAGCTATAAGGCCCCAGTCGCGCTTCTAACGGTACGTGCGGGCGCAACCCGACTACTGTTCTCCGGGAGCAGATCCCCAGTCCCGGGCGGCGTGAAACCAGCCCCGAGCCGGTTGCGCTCACGGTGTGAGGAGAGAAAAATGCCTCGGCTTCCCCATATCAGCACCCCCCCCCCTCCAACCCTTAACGACAGATTCGAGCACCTGCAGACCAGCCTGGCACAAAGGGAGGAGGGCCCGCGACCAGCTGGAAGCAACCCCGGGGACGGGGTCCCCGCCGCGTTCCTGTGGCGAGCAGCTCTCCATTCGAGCTTCGGCCGGCCCTCGGGGGAATAGTGCCTGTGAGGAAGGAAGACTACGAAATCCTTAAATGCCCTGAGGGCAGGACCTGGGAGGCAGGGTCCAGGCCAGTCCTCTGGGTCCGCAAGGTTCCCTCACTCACTGCCAGGGGGCGGAACCCTGAGCTCCGAAGTGGCGGGTCGTGGGATTTTACCAAGGCCTCACCAGCTCCTGCGTTCTACTGAGGTGTGCACATGGGGAAAGCTAAAATGCAGAAATATATTTATTCCCCCCAAATGAGCGTTCGGTCTAAATTACTACGGTCCATGCTTTGCCTTTGACTCGTACAGTCCTGGAACGACCTTCTCCGAAACTTCTACACTAGTTTAGCTAACTGATTAAATAAATGGAGGTGAGACAAAACCAGGTCATTTCATTCTCCTCGCCTTTCTCTTTATTTCTAAGATGTGAAAAGGCTTTTTTGTGTTACCGTTACTAGTATTTTGGTGGTGTTTGTCTTCTAATTTGCCTGAGGAGTGTGAACTCAGAGGCATCTGGACTGTTCAACACGTCATTTGCTCTTTTGCTTTCCTCTTGTTAGCCAAATAAGCATCTTTTTAAAAAAATTTTAATAGCAAAAACAGGTCACGGGAGTGCTGAGGAACTTTGGTTACAGAAACACATTCTGATTCCTCTCCCCGACTGGATAAAGGCCCCCTGAGCTTCGAAAGCTCTGCTTTCATGTAGGTTCGGAAACCAAAGTTGTTGAAGCTCACTTCTCAAACCCCTTCCGCAGGATCTCCCTCCCTTGCTGAAAGGAACTGTGAACAATGACTTGTGTTTAGAAATAAAAACTCGTTAGGTTTAGAGTTCAGATGCATCGGAAGGGGGAAAGCCCTGGATCGGCATCCCTTGCTGTGGGTTCTCTTCTCCTTAAACTGGAGACCCGTGTACCTCCCTGTCGCTGGGTTCAGAGGAAACGCCAGGCGTCCGCGCACGCAGAAGTTTTCTCCGCTAAGGAGCCCCGACTGCAGACTCACTGGAGCTGCATATCCCCTCGTGTCCACTAGAGGTCACTGGCCCCTCGCAGCTCACAGCGCCACCGGCCGCCCCCCGCTCCTTAAGCTCAAATTAGCCGCGCGTTAATTAACACCCGAGTCCATCAAGGCGCGTTCTTTGGTACAGTACTCCGTCAGGGCTTATATAGGCAACCCAAACCCAGCCAAAGCAAACCTCCCCAAACCCAACACTTCCAGCATGTCCAAAATGGGAGACAGGCGCCTGAGTAACCCGGGGCAAGGTATAGTGCCATCACGCTTTAACTTTTGTTCTGTGGGGCTTGCTAAATTGTTGTAAAGATAACATTCTCTGCTAGCGCAGGTTCGGCGGGGCAGGCTCTGCGCTCCAGCTTTCGGAGGCTGGGCAGCGTGCGTTCTGGCCCCTTTAGCATACAGGTCCTCCGGGCGGATTTTTCCAACTCGGTAGCCACGGGGGGAAAGGGGTCCAGGTCCACACCGTCCTAGGCGCACACGAATATAAAAGAATGTTTATTTAGGGCGCGGAGTACATAAAAATGCCCAGATGTCTTTGAAATTGGTAGAGCAAAGAAAAGGAAACGACGCCGTTTCTCATGCGTATTGACGCGGTCTGGGGGAAGGGGTGGGTTGGGGTGGTTGAGAGGGACACTAGGAAAGCGACCCTGGTGATTTTAACCTGCGAGGAACCGGGTGCCTGCAAATGTCCAGGGAAGGTCCCTGTCTCTTGCTGAGTGTTCGTGGGGTTTTTTTTGGTTGTTGTTGTTTTGTTTTGTTTTAAAGATACACACACAGCTTGAGACCTGGCTTTTTTTTCTTTCTTTCTTTCTTTCCCAACTAAAGCCCCCAGAATATTTCCCACTATGGACTGAGGAGACTGAGTCATGTCTTCAGGGCCTCAGCTAAATCCCTAAGAACGGCATGAAACGAAGCTCAGGTTTATTCCAGTAGCGCTGTCCAAGTTTATGATATTTGTAAACCGCCACGACAAGTGCCTTTGCTACGGTGTTCTGGTGGGCGGAAGGGTCACCTGAGGAGCTCATAATTCTTTTGGAGAAAAATTTGGGGGACATTAATACTGGTTTTGATAGGAGTTTACGCGGTCGGAGGTCTTTCGCTTTAGCGGGGAAACAGGAGGCTTGGGAAGGAGGACTGTGGATATCCTAGCAGTTTGGGGACCGACCTTTTGCACGGAGTCATTGGTGCAGACCCCAAAAATCTGGACATTCAGGTCTTTGGGAGAGCGAGATTCAGTGCATTAGCCACGGTTTATCCAAACTGCTCAGTTACAGGCAAAAGATACCTGCCGTGCCCTCATTGTGGATAGGGCTTCTCTTGGGTTGGTTTAATGATGGCCGATTAATAAAGCCAGTAGTCCGCTTTCAGTGGGAAGGGACCTCCCATTAGGCCACGCCGTAGCTACCTCCAAGGTCAGCATCAATAGCACCCAGGGGGCGGGTGCAGGCCAGTAGAGAGGGCTCTCGGAGGCCCCGCAGCAGGTGAGTATCCCGCCCTTACAAAGGTCTGAGGGGGCGCCTCAGGTAGCTCACTCTAGCCTGGAGCAGCGAGGGACAACAGATGTCCCTCTGTTGAGAACTCTGGAACCTAGAAACTGGGGCTTCGATTGTGTGTGTGTGTGTGTGTGTGTGTGTGTGTGTGTCTGCGAGGTACTGAGAAGCCACCCTTGACACCTCTCCTCCAGGATACAGTTCCCACCTCCCTCCCCAGGCCGAGGCGCCGCCCCCCAGCCCGAAATTCGTTCCTCTTCTCCTTGGCCTTTGGCCCGGGCGCTGCCAAGCCAACGTTCCAGGCCCGATCCGCCGCCAGAACCCGATCCAGCTCAGCACCCACACAGGTGTCAGCTTGAGCTGACATTATGTAATGGATTTGGCAGCCCGGGCTCTTACCAAACGGAATTAAGGAGGGTAGGGTTTTCTCTTTTCTTTTCCTTTTTCTTTTGACTACATCTGGTGTCAGGTGTACTTGATCCTCGGCAGCAGGTGTTTTTTTGCAGGAAAAGACCAAGCGGAATGGCGGCTCAGGTCAAAGCACTCCCGGAGAAGGGCCAGAGACAGGCCTGGGAGCCCTGTGACCAGCCTCCAAGCTCCCCTCCTGGAGCCGCTCACCTGAGGTTGTCCGGCGGCCGCAGCCTCAGCGAAGGGTGGCCTGAAGTCCAGGCGGGAGGGCCGTGAAGGAGGCACCCCCCACCCCCGGCTCGCTCTGTGTTCTGGCCAAAGCATATGACTCTTTGCCTTTTATTAGCCTACATAACCCCCTGCGAGCCTGGTTGAGTGTAAGATAGGACGCAAAATCAGGAGATTCGAGGTAAACTACCTTCGCAGGTGACAAGGAGCCCAGCCTTCATCTCGGTAGTTTTGCCTGAAAGCAACATCAGGCAGGCACAGGTCTCTAAAAGTCAACCAGAGAGAGCCAGTTCGAGACTCTTTATAAGACGCCAAGATTACGAGACTCTTGCCCAATTAGAATTTTAAAAATATTTTACCAATTTTGGTGTGCTGTAGAAGTCTATTTCATAAACCGCCAGCCCCCATTTTATAAGACAGACACGAAAGAAAATTTAGGAATGGGGAGCATCTCCCTCTCCAAACCTTCAGTTTACTTGTGGGCACCAAATAGTTGTCTTCATGGATTTCAATGTCAAGGGCTGGTTCGAACTATTACAGACCCAAGGAAGGGTTTGTGCTTTAAAGAGCCAAATGCTCAATTTTGGGTAATGGGTTTAATTTGGAATGATAACATAGGAAATAATGTTTAAATGACCAACTGAGAGGCTAAATTTAAGTCTCCATGTTCAGTCACCAATGTCATATCATTAAAGGTGAAGTGAAGGCTAAAAAACAAAGGCTGGGAGAGTTATGACAGTAACTGTAAGACAATGGCCAGGGGCTGGGTGTCCAAGTGGTTATTTACAGATTTGGACATGTATCCCAACTCCTTAATTTGGACTGGTGAGTTTGATTGAAAACTCACACTTACAAAGACTTGAGTTGCAGGCTACACAAATAAAAAGCTCTCTCCCTCTAAAGTAGCTCTCATATACAGAGGTAAAGCTGGCAAACCTTTAACACTGATATTTTCATGACCCTGAAGTGTCCTGTACCCCTATGTTAATTGTAGCACCAATGATTACCAATAAATAATTGTTTTAATCTTGTGAAGATAAGCAGGGAGAAGAGTAATATCTGCAGAAAAAAATTAAAACAAAGTTTAAACTAGCTCCATTGATATGCAGTGGTCAAAAATGTTTAGTCGTGAATTACTGCTTCCTTGGTGCTGTGGAAGCCATGGATGTTATCACAGGAGCTCTTAGCAAAAAGAATCAGGAAGCAGCACCCCACCCCCACACCCACCCCCCACCCTGTTTTGAAATGCACAGGAGTTTCTTCACGAATTCTGTTTGCTGGATCTCATCTTCCAGCTGAAGATCCTGTAGTGATCTGGGAAGGGACCAGCCCTGACATGCAGCCGTCTGTTCCTGGGAGGAACTTGGAGATAGAGCTATACTTTCATGCCAAAAGGACAAAATGATTTTGCCCAGAAGCAGGTTGTGTTTTCAAGTTACCTTTCCGGTCTAATCACACGGTGCTTAAAAGACTGATACACATAGAGCACACTCATCAGTGCAGTCACGAGTGAACCAGTTTCCGTTTGGGGTTTTCCTCGAGTCCTCCTAAAGGGTCCCAAACCTTCCAAAGGGGCAAGCTGTACATCGTTGGGGCATCAGTGGCTATTGGGTGTCGAATTCAGACATTTCGGGGCATTTTGCTAGTAAAGAAGATGAAATCTCTGAGGTCATCATAGACGATTGAGTAGGGGAAAAAAGGAATGCAATTCATAAAGTTGACTGTTTAAAATACAAAGAAAAGTTTTGCACAATGTTAAGCCTTTTTAAATATAACCGAAATTTCTTTTGTCATCTTCTACCTATCAGATAATCCATTAGTTTCTTTTACCTTAATTGTTCTGTATTTCAGAGCTGTACCTTGTTGAGCCCCCTCCCCTTCCTCTGGGGACCCTAATCCTGAGGCCTCAGGATTAGAAGCAAACAGCAGCTAATAATTTCAAAGAAAGAAGCACGTTCTGTAAAAGTGTATTCAATAAGCAGAGCAGTTTAATTATTAAGCAATTGTTAAATAATGAAAAAATGACTTCTTTCTCCACCATACCATTGTACTCTAGCCTGAACGTTGCCCTTATACAATTACCCACTTGTAAATGTGCTACTGATCCACGGAGACTGCACTCTCACCCTCAGAAAACAAGCTCCAAACCGCGCGGGTGCGCGAGGACCGGGGTGCTGATGCGCGCGGTGTGCGCTCGTAGCGTAGCGACCCAGTGGGGCAGGCTGGGCTGGGGTCTGCGTGCTTCCTACTTTCTCTCCTATCACGGCTCTCCAAAAGAATTTTTCCAACTCCACTTTGGATTGGTAAAATACGGTCCGTAATTAACAGACTGCACACCGGCTCCTTTTGCTGAGGGGAAGTAATTTCATTTGCCTACAACGAACAATTTTTAAAGAACAACTTCGTTTGTTCCATTTTCCTTCAAAACTGGGGTGGGCACACACTAGCGATATTTTACCATTCTTATTCTTGAATGATATCCGGCAGGTAAATGGGTTCTAAAACATGCCAGATGTTGAGCAGTTTAACATTCAGGGACTTTTTTATGCTACAGAATAGGTCTATAAGTCTATGGCAATACTAATCCCTTAACTAAATATACAAATGGCATCGCTCACCAAACCATCCACTGCAGTGGGAGAAGGAGGATGGTTACCGTGACATCATTGCTGTTATTTAAATTAAACTGCTATGGCAGAATATAATTGTTAATAAAAGCCTTCTTCTCCCCGCCCCTCAAGGTTTCCCCTCCCCCTCTGGCATTTTATGACGTGCCACCCACGATAAATGTAAGCAGAATTATGTCGATTCCGGTAGCTATTCTATAACTGTAACGTCGCAGCTACAGGTCAGCAAGGAAATGCAGAGGATAATTACCTTCTCTGAGGAATAGTTTGAGAAAATATACTTTTTCATGAGTTTGGGCTGCTGGTGTTTAAACTTTTCTTTTAAAGTGTGTGTGTGTGTACCCAGAGAATTTTAGGAACGCTTGTGCGCACCTCTGTACTATCCCCATATTTGTACATTAAAGGCTGCCATGTAATCATTCCATTGGGCTGGCTTAATGCATTTAACAGAACTAATGGGTCGTCTGTGCCGAAAAAGCATGCTCCTATTTTTTAATCCCGTCACGTAATAAAACAGTTTTGTACCAGTCTGAGCCTTCCACCTTTATCCATTATAGATGCTCTTATCCAAGAAAACCATTTCAACAACTTTTGGATCCTGATAATTACTAAAATGTCCCCCTTCCTTCTATGCAACTTTTTTTTTTAAGCCTATTTTCGTGTTTAATAATAACAACAACAACCAATCCTTGCTACATAGAAACTCGGTTGAAATGATCCGGTGACCTCCCGCCTTGGTCCTTGCTGCTGAATCTCAAATACTGGATATGATCGGACTTGGTCGTGGTCTCCAAGCTGCAGGAGACCGAAGCTACTTTTTCGTGCCAGGATTTCACCTTCTTTCTAGCCTGGAGTGTGCGCGCGCTAAACACACACACACACACACACACACACACACGCCCCTCCGTAAAAATAAGCTGAGGGGGATGCCCCAGTTGTGAACAGAGACGCAGGACTGAGGCTGAGCCTGGGCGGTGGGGAAGCCGCCCGTGTGAGCGTCGCCAGCACCAGGGGCTATGGCTAAGGTGGGCGCCGGAGATCAGGGTGAGGACGCGCGGGGACTGCGCGGGCTTCCATTTCTTGTCTGAGACGCAGGCGAAGATGGCTAGGCGCCCGAGAATGAAATCAAAGTTCCGTGGAGCTTGGAGCCCCTAGACAGCCACCCCTGTCCAGGCGAAGGAGAGCCCTCCGCGGTCCGAGCTTAAGCGTGGAGCGGCCTCCGGCGCTCAGTCGGCTTGGGTAGAAGCCTGCGAAGGGGGTCCCGCGGCGCTTTTGTACTGCCCCGCCTCGGCCAGCCGCGATCTGACGCACCGGCTCCCCCGGGACGCTGGGGGCGTCGCACTGCAGCTGGGTGGGGAGCAATTTATCCCTCGCGTCCCATCCCAGCCCATCTTCGGTTACTCCACCCTACCCCTCCCATCCCTCCACCTCCTCCTCTTCCTCCTCCTCCTCTTCTACCTACGCCTTCACTACCTCTGATTCTCCACCTCCTCTTCATCCTCCATCCTATTTCTCTCTCCCCCTCTCCTCCCTCCCGCCTCCCTTCCGTCTCCCCCCTCCCTTTCTCTTCTGAATAAGCAAGCTTTTGCCTCTAAAAGTCACAAGTAATCCTCGTGTGTGACAGAGAGAGAGAGAGAGAGAGAGAGAGAGAGGGAGAGAGAGAGGGAGGGAGAGACCAGCCTGCCGAGAGGAGCGGCAGGCAGGAGGGGAATCTGGCACAACGGCTGGGAGAGGAAACTTGACGCTTCTGGGCCACCATTTGCCAGGGCCTCGCTCGAGGTAAGTACCCTGGGAACAGCGGAGTTCGATTCCAGGCAGGGTCCAGCCTTCCCCCGTAGCCCAGGCCCGAGAGACGGGCACAATTACCTGGGGCTACCCAAATAATGATGAAAATGGAGGTGGGGTGAGGGCAGGCGGGCGAGGGTGGGGGCGCGGGCAGGGTTCCAGTCCGAGGGCGGGAGCCAAGAGGATGCGGTGCGCGCCTGGGAGGTTGGACGCCGGCTTCTTGCCCTGGGGCACCCCGTGCGTCCTGCCAGGGTTCCAGGCGACCATGGGAGGTTTCCAGCTACCCGATTTCCCACTCTGTGCTGCGCGGTCCCACAGCTCCTTCTTTTACACATTTGCGTGCAAATGAGATCCTGCTCTGTCATGAAGTGACAATCTGCGCCTCGGTCAAACCTCAGAAAGGGAAAGTTTGGCAAGGAGGGGACTGCGCAGCTCTGCGGTTCCCTGGAACCTAAATTGGGAACCATAGATTTGCGCAAGGAATTGATAGTTTTTTTTTTCCTTTAAAAAAATTACCCTTAACGAAAAATTGTATGTATTCAAAAATATTATTGGATTACTATGTCTGATCAGCTGCTGATTACCTACCAATAAGCGTTTTAAACACACACGCACATTCGCGCTCGCTCGCGCGCGCACACACACACACATACATATACACACCAGGGGCTATGTGCAGTCGGGAAGGCTATCATAAGTAACCAAGAATTCATAGTCGCGAGGGCTTTTAAATGTGTAAAGAGTGTGTACGTGTCCTCCCTGTGTACAGAGAGCAGAGGGAGGGGACAGAGGGAGCGTGCGTTGGCTCGGCGTTTTCTCTGTGCCTGTGTGTTTCGTGTGTTGTCAGCTGGCTCTGGTTTCTAAGCGCTGAACGCTGCCAGGGGCGGGGGCCGGCATCCACCATCCACCTCGGCACCCTAGTGGCGAAACAGGACTCATTTGTTTGGTGCAGAGCGGTGACGACCTAGAAGAGACTGAAGTGTGGTTAGGTCGGCACCCTGCCATCCATTACACCTGCGGCAGATGGCTCAAGCGGTAGAATGGTTTTGTTTGCGGGGAAGAAGAAGGGAGGAGGGGGAAGCTAGAGCCTCGCCCCACTCTAAGGAAGTACCATAAAGAGCCAAAGACATGAAAGAAGCCATATTCATACCATCAAAAGCAATAATGTCGCGGTCCATGAGTGAACCTGGGACATGTTAGTGACCTTGGTGCCTGACACCAATTGATGACATGGCAGAATTTTAGGATCAATATATTTTCAAAGATATTTGTGATGAAGCACCTGCTTCTTCCCTACACACACACACACACACACACACACACACACACACACACACACACGTCTCCAACCAGATGCACACAGGTGTCCTTGGAGCTATACTCCCTGTAACCAAACGTCATTGAGCCCCTGTGGATTTCACCGAAGCTAAAAGGAAGCCACTCCCAAGGCAGGGAGCCTCTCCTTTCCCCAAAACAATTTTTTGCAATCAGCCTGGCAGCTACCACACACAAGCCTCCCCTCCCCAGATAACCAAATAGCTGGGATTTAGTGGGGTTTCTAATGTAACTGTCTCTTTTTCACATGCAATGATGTGCCTTTCTGAACAATATTCTCATCCTTGCATCCCTTTCTTCCTTCATGCTCCTTAACAAGCAGGGAAGGAAGTACACACACACACACACACACACACACACACACCTCCTCCCAGGCGAGCCCTGAGGAGGGCAGGTGTGACAAAGGAACACAGATACAGTCTAATGATAGCTTAGCCTGTCTTCATTCCTTAATTTTCTTGCTAAGAAAGAGGAATTAAAAGAGAAATATATTAAGGAAGACCTAAATAGAATGAGAAGCCTCATCTCCACCTTTAGTTCACATACACATCACTGTAAAACCCATGGATATATATCTGTATATATCTGTATATTACATTACATATAATATAATGGTATGCATATATTCACATTTCTTGTGGAATAAGAAACAATTTCGCTGGCCTAATTTTCTGTTCTGAATTTAATTGGGGTTTAACATGATTATGCTTTGGGGGTGATTAGGTATACAGAGAAATTCCACCATTTTGACACATAAGTTCTATTTCTTTTATTTTCTTTAATAATAAATTAACAATTTTTAGATGTCAATAAAACCAAAGAATATCAAGCAACAATGAAAAATTATTCTAGCTAAGATTTTCAAGTCACAAATGAAGCTACATTCTAGAAACCTAATGCTTCCCAAGAAAGGAAAACATTTCAATCCCTGAATTTGCCAAAGTGCTTTCAATACACAGAGACCTCTGAACTGGGTTTGGTTGATGGGTGCTTGTCGTGTGCCCATGTAATTTAATTTTCCTGTAATCATTTTCTTTTTTTGGTGAAGGTTTCCATTTACAATGAGAAAGTTGACTTTGATATGCAGTGGGGTGCAGGACTCATTGAGAGAAATGCCATTAAGATATAGCTCTATTTTATTCATTATTAGTAATACAGGTTTTATTATACATCATACAAACTGCTAAGGGCCTGCTCTGAGATGTGAATTCACATATTATCAGAATACATTCAGAGAGACTTGCAGGATAATTTTTAAAAAGAAGAAGAAAATACTTGCAAATAGTTGAGGGGCAGGCTTCTAGGGCATTTTAGACTTTTTTAATTAAAAAAAAGGAAGGAATTGGTTCTAAGACTCTTGACTCTAGGGGCACTAAGAGATTCCAACCTTATTTAAACAAAACAGAATTAGCAAAACGTTGCAATTGTAGATAATGCAGATAAAAATTTAGCCCTAACAAGAGTCCTTTCCCCCTTTTCCTCAAAACACTTTATTTATTCTTAATTTCACCTTATTCAACTTTGCTTGCTTGCTTATTTATTTATTTATTAAAGTAGTCTCCGTTCCCAATATGGGGCTTGAACTCACCACCCTGAGATTCAAGAGTCCCGTGCTCTACCTGCTGAACCATCCAGGCACCCCTCAAATCACTTTAGACCCTAGTTTCAATCAGTATCTAAAGCTAAGTAAAATAATTTCCAAGATGAACTCGAACTTTCTATGAAGTTTTTTTTTTTAAATTCTGGGATTTTAATGAGTAGTATTTTAAATGGAAAAATCTCAAGGATTCATATTAGTTCAGATACTCCAATCTTTCAGGAGAAGAAATATATTTTTTAATACTCAAGCAAGTTAACACCCGAATCACACGAAATCAGGTTTCTTAGGCCCAGGTGAGACTCAGAACCAAACACGGGAAATAGGAGGTATCTGAGGGAGAAAAGGATCCTAAGATCCCTCTTTCCTCCACCCATTGCTGGGACCCCCTGCTTTTCACAGGAAATGGCTTTTCTGCTTGAACAGAAAAGACTGATAAGAGAAAGTAAGTCTGGAATACGTGAATTGGTTTCTTTCTGGCCTCCTACTTCCTAGGTTTTCCTCAGGCCTCGCCATCCCGTGGCACCCTCTCCCAACCTTCCCAACCAAAGCCAACAATCGAAGCATTTACATTTACATTTTTAGAATCTGTATGTGCCCTTAGGTCTCGAAATATCGCCATCACCCCAAATTTGCCTTTACTTCCGGCGTAATTAAGAAGATCATAATCCTTAAAGAAAAACCACCCAATCTCTATCCCCGGCAACGGTGACAGCGCGCTTAAGGTGCGCGGGGCTGGCGAGCATGAAGGCTAGGCTGGTCTCCGTGCCAGCCACTGACTGTGAGCCTATGTCCTTGCCTCGCACATTTCTCCTCTTAGGGGAGGATAATGAACTCTCCTAGGTTCCTCATTTGCAAAGATATCATCTTTAGTCAGCACTGAAATGGAGGTGGTGGAGAAGAGGCCTGGGTCATGAACCCGAAGAGGTCAGGGTTCCAACCTCAGTCTGAGTCTCTCATAAAACTAGGAAACGGTGGCCAACTGCACTGCGGGTCCCTTCGGTACTCAGAAGAAAGAACCTCGGGCTGGGAAGCGTGTGTGCCCGCGTGATTGTTCAGTTTCATCCTACAACCCCCCGAGGAGTCTCTAGAAGCTGAGGCTTTGTCTTCCTGGGGGCAGGCGAGGCCTAGAGGGGCAGGACGAGCCCTGGGCGCAGATTCCTGTGGCCTCCCAAGCCCACGCAGACGAGCACCCCCAGCCCAGGGCCGCCCCGACGGCCACGACGCGGTGCCCGCGTAGCCAGTAGGTGTCGCTGTTCCCCTGCTGGCCCGAGCCAGGAGCCCCGCGCTGGCCCCCCGCGCCACTCAGCCTGCCGCGCCAGGCAGGTTCACAGACCTACCAGAGCTCCCGAGAGAGGGCCGCTACCCACCTGGGACTCTCCTCTCGCTCACCTGGTCACTACCGCAGCGACACTGGCCGGCCTAAGGGAGCGCCTTGGGGGAGAGAAAGAGGAGAGTGGGGGGTTGTTGGGGAGCAACGCGGGGCCCCGACGGAAGCGGCTTGAAGCCACCAATTCTCCCTCCTTTCTCTTCTCTTCACGTGCTGTGGGCAGCGACCGGGCATAGGGAGCATCTTGGTAGAATCCTGAGCCGGGAGATTCAACCGGGGCTCTACAGTGGCTTTAAAAATAAGAGGTTGAAATCCCAGCTTCGTGGGAGCTAGCCACACAAAGAGTGGATTGGTTTCAACTTCTTGCCTCAAAAAAGAAGAAAAAGAAAGAAACCTGGGCCTGGCCACATGCGCGATCTACATACCATCTTGTACACACATCTGCACGCAGAAATGCCGGGTAATCGCGACCGCCCCCCTCCCCTGGCCCAGGAAGGAGTCAGTATTTCTATGTGGTTGTCTTCTCCCAAAGCATCGCTTGCCAAATATTATTCCCCTTCGGAAACCTAGTAGTTAGCACGTCTTTGGGCTCTGTATTGAAATTCTAGGTATTGAGAATTCTGCGCCCTTCTCCGGCGTCCTGCGGTTCCCTGCCTTCGTCCTCGGCCTCGGTGTGCCGCGTAAGAGATTATTAATCAGAAGCGTTCTTTTTGTGTGTGTCTCAAAAGGAGAAGGTTTGGCTTATGAATACTGAAAGGGATATTTACACTGGGTACATCCTATAGGTAACTGGAGATTTTCTTATGATTCTGATTGTTTTATACAGGAAAATCACTGTTCTGATTTGTAGATAGTAAGGGGGAACCGCACTGAAAACGCCAAATTCAGAACTTCGAGTTATTGAGTTAGCATTCAAAATGGAACTGGCTATGTATTTAAACTAACGTTTAAAAGCCCTATCTTCTTTTAAAATGTGGGAACATTTTGCAGTAAAAAAAATTTAAAATCCCACACTTGATCTATATTTTTTGATAAACGCAATCAGTTGGTGAAGAGGCAAAATGTATCAATCAAATATCAAAGAGGATGAAAGAAAAATTCTTACTTAAAGCCCAAAATATTTTGGAACACGTCTTCTTCCTGACTCTGGGCCTTGGTCTCACTATCTTGGAGGACAAGGCTGGGCAGGTGTCTAAGTATTCAAGGAAGCCTTAATTTTTTAACAAGAGGTGGCCAACATCATCTTTAAATGTCATGCCTTTTGCTATGTTTCACAAAATTGACTCCTTTATGTTAAATCTATATCTGTTATACAATTCTAAACAATTATTTCTGATACTGAGAGGGCAAATTAATCATTTGGTTATGTGGGAGGGGGGAGAAACACGTGTCTAATTGGAGGTTCTGAAGTTCAGTGAGGTGATATTTTTAGCTTGGAAAGTCCAAAATCAGATATTTGGGTATCTTCCTCCCTCCCATCTTTTCCCCACTGCCTCCCCATTTTACTTTTATTCACCCAACCCTTTGGGCTCTCTTTTCTGTTTTCTCACACTTTCCTTTGCCTCTGTCTTCCTTTCTGTCCTTGTCATCCCACCCCCCACCCTCACCACCACAGCTCCTTTCCTCTTTCCTCTCCCTTCCCTTCTTTTCTCCACCCCCCCCCCCATTCCGCTCCCTTTCTTCTATGTTGTGTGTATCTCTCTCGGTTTCTGCGCCCCCTCCCCCGTACACACACCCCCCATTTATCGCCTGATCCTATCAGTCAAGTTAATATAAAAGTAGCAAGTGGGAGGCCTGGACACTTTGGGGAGGTGTCGGCCGCTGCCAGGTTACCGGACGGAGTGGTGGAGTGGTGGCCCTAGATGCAGGGCACGCAGCTTGTGGAGGAGTTGGGGTCTGCCCGAGGTTGCGGGGCTTATTCAAATGCCGCCCGCTGCTGCTGTGATTCGCAGGGACTCGGCCTCCATATGGTAATGCGGGGCGGAGTGGGGGGAGGCGCAGAGGGTAGAGGAGGGGAGGATGGGGGTGAGGGCGGGGTGGGAGGGGGCTCCGGCACCGCGCGCTCGGCTGCCGGGCTGGGACAGAGCACCCAGACCCGCGGCGGCGGCGGCAGCGGCGCTACCCACCCTCCGCCACAACACCCACTGAACCAGCGAGCCACCGAGCCACCGGCCCCCGGGGTAAGCCACAGCGCGCGCACGGCAGTGACGGTGACGGTTCAGATGCTTCAGGTTACTACCATGAGCCAATAAGGGAGATTAGAAACAGAAAAGGAGATTACTGAGAGATCAGAGATAAGAGGTGTACCTCTCTGTGTCCCTTGTCACACAGCGCGCGCGCGCACGCACACACACGTCTGTACACACATGCATGCACAGACATCCGTACATGCACACATTCCTTGCTAATACTATCTAAATATATGCACTGCCACTCTACGCCCTGAAACGTGCCGGTGTATTTGTCCTGTTCCCTGCATAAAGGCAGGCAGGTATGTTAGAGAGTCTAGGCAGGAACAAACCGCCACGCACGATTGAACTGCAGCCAAACTGGAAGAGACATTTAACCTGCCGAATTGTTTCGCTCAGCCAGGTGCCCCCCAGAAACCGGCAATTCTGCAACCAGTTGTGAAATTCTGCAACTATTCATAAAATGTGCTGAAAACGTACTTTAGGAAAGGCAATCTTGCTATGTATGGCAAGGTAAGGGCAAACCTAAAGGATGAGTGTGTTTCCGTTTTTTAATGTTTTACGTGTAGCCATCTGACCACTTTTTATTGGGTGACATATCATATGAGCACTTTGGTGTAGGGTTGGAAAAACTACAGCCAGAGGTAAGGCTGGAAATGCCATAAGAATTAAGCGTGCTAAAAATGGATGCTGGATAGTCCAGCATGAAAGATGGCATACAGCTGTAGGTTTAAAATGGGAGAAAATACATCTGAATATTTATACATGAAAGCCATTGGGGAGGGCCGAGTCTTGCCCTGAGTATCTGTGCAGGTAAGTTATTCATAAGAAAACTAATTACCTGTGCATGTACTTGGATTTGTTTAATTGAATAAGCTGCATGTGTGCATACTTGCTGTTCTTGGTGGCTATGCAATTATGGATTCAGTCTTTTAAAAATGATAGCTTTGGGGGAATCTTAAAAGTGGACTTCACACATATATATTTCCAAAAGCCATTGTGCTGAATAGATACGTTGCCAGGAAGGAAAATCTGACCCTATGAACGAGATTACCATTGCTTGAAATCTAACTCAAGGCCTGTATATTTTAGGGTAAATCAACTGACTTAATATAGTCAGTTGTTTTGTTCATTTGTTTTCATTTCAAAATCAGGAATTAAGGATGCTTTTCAATCGAGATAATGTGCCTGTTTCCAGTCATATGAGATAAAAATGAAACTCAGTAAATTTTGCGTGTAGCAGATAAGGTACAACATACAACATGGTTGAAAATGTCTTCCTTGCAGAAGGCTGTCCGTTGCTGTGTCTACACATTTTAAAATAATTTTTTTTACAGTAAGAAATGCTATAAGGCTCTAGGGTAGCGAATGCCGCAACTCTCAGGCAATCAGCACAAAAATTCTTTAGAATCTTTGGAGTCACTTCCCTTTTTACATACATTATCCCAAACACACTGGCCCGAACTGTGTTTTTGCTAATATGAAGTTAATTAGATAATCAAACTTAGAGCCTTCAGCGATGGACATTACAGCCGACCAAGGGGGTATGTCAGGAAAGAAAAAAAAAAATGTGTCTTTTCTTTTATGACCAAAGCAGGAGGTTATACAGCTGGCATTACATACATGACAGATGTGCATATTTGGAGCCTTAAATACACAGAAGCAGAGAGGCAACTGTGCATATTATCTACCAAGAGACAGCAGCAGACACTCGCCAAAAAATACAGACAGAAAGGGACAAGAAAGATAGACATAGTAAGATAGCAAAAAAAGGAACGGAGGGGAGAATCAATAAAACGATACAATCTGAACTTTTCGCGAATTAAAAAATGCAAATATATCTTTACATATGCATCAGTATTAAAAATAATACACGCTGGAACCAACAGGAGCGGGAGCAGGAGGAGGAGGAGGAGAGGTGGAGGAGGAGGAGGAGAGGAGGAGGAGGAGGAGGAGGAGGAGGAGGAGGAGGAGGAGGAGGAGGAGGAGGAGGAGGAAAGAATGGAGGCGCCGCGGAGCCCTGATTATGCATGGGCTGGAGCTGCCTCCTCTAACCTGTTCTTCTCCGAGCCCGGCAGCCGGCGGTCCTCAGCCGCCCACAGAACAGGAGCCGAAACAACCGTTCCCGAAGGCTACAGCGTTTATTTTTCTCTTTTGGGGGTTTTGGCGGTTGTTTCAGGGGCTCGCCAACTGGCCCCTTTAATTAAAAGCTTCAATAAAAGGCGATCGCGCCAGGAATGCACCGGCTCCTCTCCGCGCAGGATTTGCATATTTTTTTAATGCCCTAATTTCCTTGATGTATGTAAATGTAGCCGGACGTAGAGGGAGACAGGGAGCTGACGTCAATGGACGTGACCTCGCAGCTAAACCTTGAACGTGAAGCCGGGATGGGGGAAAACACGGAGCGGCAGCCGGCGGAGCCCGCTAGTGCGGGCGGCGGCAGCGGCAGTAGCCAAGCCCAGGCCGGAGGAGGCCAACGGGCCCCGTCCCAACCCCGGGGAGGACGAGACTCCGTCTTCTTTCGCCACTGCCTGGCTTCCAGACTCTCCAGACTTCCGGCCGCACGCACAAGCTCTTGTCTTGCGCCTCCAACCCCACCAAATACACGTTCTTTTGCTTCCCTCAGAAAAACAGCACACTCAAAAACAACAAACCAAAATCAACAGATAACAAACCAGATCAGATCCCCAAATGTTATAAGACCAATGCTCAGGTAGCTTATTAGAAAGAAGACTGACAATGGAACATAATTTTTTGTTTTTTTCGTTTCTTTTTGTGGGGTTTTTTTTTTTTTTTTTTGGCTTCTCTCCACAACAAGAAGAGGGGGCGACCTCAGAAAACAGCAAATCATTCCTAAAACATGATAAGCTACACGTGTTTCCAGTAGGGAGCGGTAAATCGCCCAGCCGACTGGTGGGAGCTTCTCTTTTTGGTACCTATTTACCTGTGCACTCATTAAGCGCGTCAGCTTCATTAACAGGCATGCTGTTAGCCTGCGTTGTAATGTGATGAAGTGTGAGTACGTGTGCGTGTGTGTGTGTTTTAAAGGGGTGCTTGGGCTGGTGAGCACCAAGGCAGGGGCTGCGAGCGAGATGAGAGAGAGATTGGTGATTCTCCGAGACCGCCTCTGGGATTTATCTGCGGGGCCATCTCAGCCAGAGATCCTGGGCTGGAGTTCGAGTTTCACCCATTTGGGGAGGCAGGGTGTGCTGGTCAGAGAAGGCCCTCTCTCTGAACAGCCAGGCCTTTCCTATTACATTGTGTGGGAGGAGGGCTTTTGAGGTGTAAGCCGTTCCGTGGTCGCAGCCCGGGGCGCTGCCTCGCTGGATTCAGCCTGGTGTGTTTTTATCTTGGAGCTCAGCAGCCTCGGCGAGGAGGTAGCGACTCTCGGCTACCCGGCAGGGAGGCCTTCACACTACTCCCCACCCCCGCCCCTCACCCAGCACCGCGCGCCGGCGTGTGCGTGCCTGCGCACCGGGCGGGAGCCACTGGCACCTCCCAGTGCACATCCGCCCCCACTTCTGCTCGCTCCCCATTCCTAGGCAGCTAAGAAACGATCCTCGGCCTCCTCTGGGCCGGGGCCGTGTGAAGCCCCGGGCTGAGGGCAGAGCCGCTGGCTGGCGAGGAAGGGGCGCCGGAGGACGCGGTGTCGGCTTCCCAGTCCTGCCCTTGGCCGCCACAGCTGCCGTTTCTTCGTTTCACCTCGCAACCTTAGCTTTGTTTTCCTGACACGCTCGTGGCTACCGGGCCCCACGCCTTCGAGGGGAGTGTATGCGTGTGCGCGGGGGGCGGGCACGCGCGGCGGGCGGGGGCCCTCCCGCCAAGGACACGCATGGCTGTCTGTCCTCCGGCTGCACTTGGCGGGAAAGCTGGGGGCAGCCGGCGGGTCTTTGCGCCGGCGGCTCTCATTACCACCTCCTTTCTGCCCACCCTCCCCACCCCGGCCGCATTTACATACGGGCCACTCGCCTGAATTTTTATAGCCCCCGTTCCGCCCCCGGTCGCACGCGCGCAGGCTCTGACCAAGTGCCCGCGCGCGCAGACACCCGCGCCCAGGCTGCGGCTGGCTGGGAGCGCAAGCAGGCCCAGGGGTGCAAGCCGCCCTCGGCGAGTCAGATTCTTGCACCCTCCCTCTCGTGCCTACACCCCTGACAGCCTCCCGGCTCGTGTTCCAGGAAGCCCACTTTGCCCCCACCCTTCTCTCCCTGCACACTCCCACCCACACCCTCCCACATCTCTTTGCCTCTTTTCCTGGAACACACACACACACACACACACACACACACACACACACGCTTTTTCTTCCCCCTCAAATAGATAACCCCTATGGCGCGTCCCTGGTACCTTTTGAATAGCTCTGGAGTTTAAAGAATAAAAATCCTTATAATGTATTGCTTGTCTTCAGCCAAACACATTTGACGACCACAACAAAAAGAGAAGGAGGAGTGAGGAAAGGGGACTTGAACCAAAAGACCTTTCTTTTTTTTTTTTTTTAAAGTCCGCAAGTCAAAAGGTCATTCTCCAAGTTTGTAAATAAAATTGCAAAGGGAGTCCTTAAAAAAAAGAAAGAAGGAGAGGAAAGAAGGAAGGTAGAAAAGATCCACAAGTTACATAAAATGGTGCATTGGAAAAACAAGACAGGCCTATTCTTTAAAAAGAGAGAGAGAGGGAGAGAAAGTCTAAAGAAATCAAGAGGAAAATAGAAACTGGGGGGGGGGGGGAGAGGAGAAAATAAAAGATAGAAAAGGCAAAAG
Source organism: Acinonyx jubatus (assembly GCF_027475565.1). Lineage (NCBI taxonomy): Eukaryota > Metazoa > Chordata > Mammalia > Carnivora > Felidae > Acinonyx > Acinonyx jubatus. The sequence goes on along the minus strand of NC_069380.1, from coordinate 149,260,468 downwards.
AAGTTTCCAAAGAAATGTGTGCTTTGCATCCTACAATAGGAAAATGTAGCCATTGCCCTCCTTCAGACGAGACATTTCTAATTTGTTCCGTCTGTCAGGAGGGGACTATGAGAGGTTTGGGTGCAAATTCATTATCTCTGGCAACGCAGAACGTAGTGTGGGGACTGAAAAAGACCGTGGCAATGGATGAACAATAGGGCTTCAGTTCATCAGTAACAAAAGCAGTGGGGAAATTGGTTGAGTTTCAGAGCACGTCCTCCTCGGCAGAGGGGGCTGGACTAGACCTTGGACAGCCCCCCCAAAAACTTGCCGAGCCTCGCACACACCACTTCACTCTCCACTCCGAGGCTCAGGGAGCAAGTGCCTGGAGTGGGGGGGAAAAGTTGGCTTTTTTCTTCCTTCGTCTTTTGCGTCCTTCTCTCTCTCCCAAGAAGGGAAGATCCGTTTAAACTATTTTAGACGCAATCAAGCAAGAATCACCGTGTGGAATTGAGCGGCAGTTTTAAATGTGCTAAGGAGAGGAATGATCTGAAAAAAAATTTTTTTTTCTTTTTTTGAGACGCCGAAAGGAGCATGCTTTTGCACTGCGGCCGCCCTGTGTGTGACTGACTCTGGATCTTGTCTTCTGGCCAGCGCCTCGATTCCTGCTCAGCTGGATTTGGGGGGCAACACTGCCTCGCGCAGGGAGGAGAGCAAGTGAGTACCGTCGCGGCCCGCAGGCGGCAACTCGGTCGGCGGCACAGGGCCAACAGCCCGCTGCAGCCCCGCGCCCGCGCTCCTCACCTCGTCCTCCAGCCGGTGACCGCAGAGCCCCGCTGCGGGTCGCTCCGCGGGCCAGTCCGGGGCTTTGCTTCAGCTAATTGATTGTGAGTCTCGGATGCTAAACCTGTTGATCTCTTGAGTTGTCTGAGCCAGAACTGTTAATTATCCAGCGGTCTGACCCCCAAATGCAGAGAGATGCCAGGAAAATTTCACATGGGAAAGAGGAATTTTGTATGTAATTTTGTGTTGTTGGTGGGGGGACTTTTTTCTTATAAACCTAGAGCTAAGTACAATCGTATTTTGCGTTCCTGGATTCAGAATTTGCATTTTGTTGAATAAATCTTTTAACCACCTCAAAGTTGCAATCACCTGGCAACGAAGTGAGGCTCTGACTGGATTCTGGTGTAAACTTTATGTACACTACCTAACTAGACCTAATGGATTTCCACTTTCTCTTTCTCTTGCCTTTTGAATTCTGGGAGCCGAGAGGCCGCTTTACAGGGTTATCCTAAGTTCAGATTCATCAAGATAACAGCCACCATGGTTAGTTATTGGGACTTGGAGCATTTCAGCTTCAGATGCTTCTGGTATCTGAGCGGATCCCGGTCCCTGCAGTTTGCCTGGAGCCCAGACCCCGCGGAGGGAGGCAAGACCTTCCTTCGGTGGCCTGGAATTGTCTGAGGGAACACGGGGAGGTGGGAACTGTATTTGCATAGGTGTCTGCGGCGTTTTCTCTTGCAAATGTACCGGCGCTGCTTGAATGGGGGACTGTCTTATGGGGTCAGGGCAGCAGTGGTATTGATCAGAAGTTAGACCGGAGGCCCTGTCAAGTCACGGCCATGGCCGGAGGCTCTTTTGGAGCCGTGGCTGCCTTGGGCCCAGAATGGCAGGGTCGGATCCAGTTTCCTCCCTCTTCTGGTGCCCAACTCTTCCCAGCACCCTTCTTCCCCACCTTGCCACAAGTGATTAGGGCCCTGTCTCGGGAAAGGAGCTCCCATAGTCAGCATAATTGAACCAGTAGAGTACTTTCATTTTGCAAAACCAGTAGCCCCACCCCACTACTCCAAAATAACAATAAGCATTAAAAAAAATCATAAAAGAAACGCAACCTATTTTCGAGAGAGTAAGACTTCTTTAATATATTGAGTCATGGAGGAATGGGGGAAGGGAATAAAAAAATCCACCACTTTACAGCAATCAGGTTTTACATTATTCATTGATTTACTGAAGGAAATAGCCAATCAGGAGCCATAGATATGAATGCACATCTCACCGTGCAGTGGCCTTACAGTAAACTATTTGCATCTTTCTAATGGATTAGATATTTATCTAGGGATTCCCATTGTTTGAAAGGCCTGGAAATCTAGTTCCTTAAACATTTAGAAAATATGACTTTGTTCCAGTCTTGAAATTCTTACATGGAAGAACTCTCCTTCGTCTTTTGTATGGCAGGTTATAGTGTTCAAATCCCTAATGTTTTTTAAGAGTCCCTCTTCTTCCAAGCTAAAAATAAAAGAAAAGAAGAAAGAAAAAAATTAATTTCCTAACCCCCTCCAGATTCTGCATATTTTGCATTGCCATTATCATGCATGTCTCCATTTAAATGCAAATTAGCATATTTAACCCTGTGGGTGCTGAAGCCCAGCATACATTGTACTGAGGTTTTTTGGAATCTCTTGGCATTTAAAGGGATCATGGTAATTGTGATACTTTAAAATGAAGCCAAATCTAAACATGATTGTATAGATATATGTATATATTAAAACTGTGATTATTTGTTTTCTTGACTGTTTTTCAGAAGAGACTACAAAGAAGCATAAAATGAATAGACAATACAACCAGCCAAAGGTAATTTAAATTTTTACATTTGGTAAAATAAAAATGACGTACAAAGTCCAAATAGAATATCATTTGCTGGGTGGTAGGTCTGTAGTGTATTGCAAATGTCCCAGTTCATGCAATAGGTACAGTTCCAGAAAAATCTAAGTTTCCATATGTGCAGTTTTTTCCCCTGTATGTAGCCTTTGTATACTATATATCAAGGATAATGCAAACATAACTTGTAACTGCCTATAAAAAATGAAATTCGGGATACAGAAGGCATAATAGGACACTTTTTTTAGAAAGTAAGCCAGACAAGTACCTTGCCTGAACTATACAAATCACTGTAAATTAAATGGCTTTTATGTAGAAAATGGTAGTGTTGACTGTATTAGTGCACTGTGGTTTACACACATAAGAATCTACAAATTCAGTGTTAAAAAGGGATTTCAGTAATAGGCCAATTTTTTATATACCATGCAGTAGTCTGAATAGGATTCAGAGAGGTATTGTAAATATTAGTAGCAAACCTGATTATTTGCATTTATGGAATAGCATGAGTCTGATCCAAATATGTGGAAAATCATAACTTTTCACTTCTGACTTAAGCAGAGATTGTTTATTCCCAAGAAAACCAGGATGTTTCAATTCATGTTTCAGCCATCTGGAGACCTATAAAAAGATGAGAAAACAAGCATGACAATCATGTCCTAATCTACTGGCCATTAATGGGAATTTATTAGAGAATGAGCAAGCAAGCCATTTGAATTCAGTACATCCTTCAATATGCAGATTTCAAAAAGGGTATTCTGTAGCTCAGATAAATAGCTTTCTGAAAAACAGAAATATCTGAAATATAAACATGTAGGTGTTAATAGTTGCTCATAACAATGCATGGCAGGCATTTCTGGGAATCAGCAAAATTGTTTCAACTGTTTCAAATCCCAAGTAATAATAGAGTCCTTGAACTGTATATGATAAACCATGGTATGGACGTTGGCAATATTCAAAATAATCAGGTGTTCAGTACTAAGCCTTGCTATATATCTTTTATTTCTCCATACCTTGAAAGAGGATAGAGAGGTAAAATATTTGATTGGCTATATGGCTAATGAGCACACTGCCCATAATCATTATGTTAGCCATTTTCACTTTTTGGAGCTCTCACAATGAATCTACAGTATATGTGGCATGCATGGGGGCCAGTCCTGGAGTCAGCTGATATGACTATGTGGCACTGCTTTAGAATATGCTATTTTAAGACAGTATTTTCTGTAGCTTCTAAGTGTAGAAGCACTTCAAATGGTCAGTGTCTTGTCTTTCATGATAGTTACTTGGGTTCAAAAATGCATTTAATTTTTAAATGTGGAAATGTAGCCACACTAATTTGTGAATTCACACAAATATGGACTGACACACAGAGACATACATGTATCACATCTCTACTTTCACCACCCCCCACCCAGACATATGTAAAGCAAAAAGATATTCTAAAAATATCTGGCATTCCTTAGGGTTTTGACTTAAAGAATTGAATCCATCTGATCATATGCTTGCTTTATGTAGTACATGCCAAATCACTAATGATTCTGCTTCGAGGTCTTGGAAAGCAAAGCCAAAATACTCTCAATCTTCCAAGGCAGCAAAGCTCATTATGGTTTTACATAATGTCAAAGTGGCATGTGCCTCAGTGATGTGTTCAATTCTATCCATTAGTTTATGTTGTGACCTCGTAGTTCTAGAAGGAGCAGTAACTCTATGGGAGTGTGTTTCTCTGAATTACTTTGTAGTTTGCATGTACATTTTATATGTAACCCAATGCAGCCATTTCTGATCATACTTCTTGTACCAAGATTTGATAAGAAAGATACATATACTATTTCCCCAACTTAGACTTTTCTAGATAATAAGAACATGAATGCTCACCAAAAAAAAAAAAAAAGTAAATAAAAATCTAAGGGAAATTGGCATCGATGTTTCTAAATTGTATCTTTAATTGGTGTAATATTATTGTTTGAACTCTAGATTGGGGCTTAGCAATTTTGGTTTTCTTTACTTGTCAGTCTTTTCTCTGGATTTATATATGTGTGCTCTGTATGTAATTTGGTAAGCATATTCACACTCATGTCTTAACATGAATAAATTTCTGAATTAATGGAAGAGTATATATTAATGCTGAATGTGTTTTAGTCATTGGGGAAAATAGTCAACCTAAAGAAATGAGAGTATTGTGATAAACTAGTGATGTGTGAAATGAATATGAAGGTTTATAACATTCGCTTGTAGCATATATTTTAAAGAACAGTAACACCACCAAACAGGACTCCTAATTTTGGAAAACAATCAGTAAAGTTCACCCAGGGTGGATATGCACCTTATGTGGGCTGCACCTTAGATATTCTGTTGTGGGGCATCTGACTCTTAGAACTGTACATATTATAGATGCATTAAACATAGATTACCCATTACGAAGGAGGAGAAGAAAAGAGCTTTTTTAAGTGACCATATTTACACTTTGAAAAGTCCTAAGAGAGGAAGGAGGCTAATTAATTAATAAAACAATAGTCCCCTCTAGATAGAAGAAAGGTGGGGGTGGGGAAGGGGAAGGAGGGGTGGAGTTATGCTCTTACCACCCAGGTGTTTTGTCTTTTTCATGAGGTAACAATACTTTTTTCATAATTTCATAAGGAATACTAGTGTATTTTGTCCTTCTGTATGAACATTGATGTTTGAAACTATAAACAAAGGCTCAGCATTTTTATTACAGCAGAGTTGTGTACAACAGTAGAAACTAATGCTGCAGTGCTTACCTGTGCCAGATTCTAAGGCACACACCCTATACAGTCGTTAAAACAAACAAACCAACCAAACAAACAAACAAAACAGGATGAAGTTGGCCTGCTTAGAGCATTCCGTTTGAACTTACAGAGCAAAATATGCTGCCCTATCGCCACGGTACATAGATACAAAACATGACTGAGCTGTGAAGCCATTAAAAACACACCACCAGAGCAAATTGTCAATGTAATCACACATCGACTCACTGCGTAATACAGATCTGATTCCCAGCCCCAGAAAGCAAGGCCCTGCTTTAAGCAATAGCAAAGTGCCTTCCATCTGTCTGCCCATGCAATCTGCCAGAAGAGAAACGCAGGCAAAGACGTTCCCCAGATCTGAAATGCTTTTATCTGTCCTTAGAGAGAGATTTCTTCCAGTCTTTGGATATTAGAGCGATCTACGGTAGCACCGAAGAGGTAAAAGGCCGCGGGTTGCTTTTCCTGGAGCAGTCGGTAGTGCTAGCGGAAGAGATGTTGATTGAGAAAATAGGGCTTGTAGCGATGCTGCCGCTGCTGCTGCTGCCGCTGCCGCTGCTCGGGCAGGAGGCGTGGGGCAGTTGGCTGATCACTGATGCATATCAATAACCATGTACTTGAGATTTCTCATGACATCATCATTACCTTGGTCTCCCGCGGTCTCGAACCTTTGACCTTGCCGGGCTGGTCCACGTTTTGGCTGTGAAAGCCCCTCCAATGATGGCCCTTTTCTCCTTCTTTCAGACCGGGGGCAGCAGCACACCAGCAAGACGGCATCTTCTCTTCCCCAGCCTAGAAGCCCTGTGAAATCGAGGATCTTCCCCCTAAAACACACACACACAAGATATGTGCAATCAAGCTGCCACCGCTTGGTAAAAAGCTCATGGTGCCTAACCCAAAAGGATCAGGAGCAGATCCCTGAATCAGCTGTCACCTCTTCTATAGAATGGGATGTTTTTTTTCCTTCCTCCTTAACCTGCGCTGGAAATTGCCGTTGGCTTTATACATCTCTATAGAGGGAGGCTAAAGAGTCTTGCGTGAGAATGAAGCAATTTACAATGCAAATAGAGGCCTGTGGAGGGACGGATGCTGCTGCACACTCCTAACCGCCCGCTGCATCTTAATAGCTGGTTTTATTTTCTGATATTAATAGATGAATTGTTGGCTAACGCTGCCGGAGATTACTTGCTGAAAGGAAAAAAAAAGTTCGGAATAAACTTTGAAAGCAACAGATCTCGTTTGGATGTTTTAGCCGCACACACAAACAGAAACCAGGTCATATTCACATACAAGAAGGAATCTTGTGCACGGCAAGTGTCCTGGAGGACTGCTCTTCGGTACTGCCAGAGAGAGCGGGATCTGGAATCTGGCCAGAGGAAGACAGAGGCGTGTGAGGGAAGCGAGTTGTTATCTTTGGTTATCTAGCTGTATGAGTGTATTGGTCTTCATAAAGCTAGATAACCGAAAGTAAAAACTCCTTCAAGATCGCCGGGGAGCGTGTGAGAATGAAAGACTACAACCAAGAGACAGTAAAAACCAGAAAGGTCAGGAATACTTATTGAATCTAACTTTGCTTTTGTTTTTGTTTTTGTTCTTTTTCCTTATGTTAGAGGTGGGATTAGAAGAAATTAAGTGACACACAGATGCCAAAATAGAAAGGTGCCAGCTACTTTGAGAGGTGTTGTTACAGCTGCCCAGGAGAATTGTATAGTGCTAATCAGTAAAGATGCATGTATAGTTTTTAAGGCCAAAGTTTATACGAGGTTCCCCCCCCACACACCTTAGAAAGCTGTTGTAGAGACATCTGGTATCTAGTTTAAGAATGATTTCATAATACATAGACTTAGGCTATTTACTTCTGAGGTCTCCCTCCCCTGAAAAATTTGAAGACTGTGTTTGGAAACTACATGTACTGGGGTTGTATATCAAATTATATTTAATTAGACTTTCAGAAAAGTTTATAATGGAAGGTTAATAATTTGTAACTACTGAGGACATACAGCTAGCAGAGAAAATGCAAAAACACACACACACACACACACACACACACAGCAAAGGCTGATTTTTTATTCTTCTATTCAAAATACAAGGACAGATGCTTCTCTGTTCCAAGAGGGTTTCCTTGAGGAAGCTACTGAAGCAGAAAGACATGATGGAGACGAGATCGCCTCCCCTCTTGTCAAAGTGTTAAAAAAATGTTCTGTCTTACTCTGCGCCTAGCATTGGAAATGAAAGTGACATTTACGCCACAACCCACGTGTGCGCCTCCTCTCTTTTTGTTTAAGGATGATCAGGTCTATCCAGGAAACAGCTCTGGCATCCCAAACTGAAATAATTAGGACGTATATAGACCTGACAAAAATGGAAAGGGGGTGGGGAATCTGAGGGTCTGTCTTGCCTAATTGATTCCGATAAACGGAATGCAGGAGATGTGAACGGCAGGACGCTCCGATTCCCACGCTCGGGGGCAAGTGGTAAAGCGGGCCGGCAGCCTATGACAGACAGCCCTGTTGGGGGGTGGGGGTATGAAAAAAACATCAAGCGCACACACCATACTCATCTCCATCGCTTAAGAAAGTAGAGGCATTTCCCACCCACAGCCATCTGCAGCCTCCCAAATGGTAGTACCAACTGGTCTGTAGCTGCTACATACATGCTGTTTGTTTCTGTTAATTCTGTAACCACTGTTTAATTTGGCCATAATTAAGTTCAAGTTTCTTCTTTGGTTAAGATTTTCAATATTTAAGGAAAGCTAGTAGAAAGCAGTTCCAAAAAGTTTCCGCCTGCCCTTCGTGTCAAATTCTCAGTCTGTACTTTTGGCCTTGTGACTGCCTTTTGACTTGTTTGGGGTGGATTATATTTAAAAATGCAACTTTATACAACAGACATTATTATTGCTTCATCAGGCTGTTTACCCCTTGACATGATCTATGTAGGAACTTGGCCTAATTATGCCAGTAGACACAGTGGAAGTAAAACTATAAAATCATCAGCCTATAGAAAGTTAATTACAATAATAATATGATAAAATGTTGTTTTGATATAGTTCCAGTGAGATGCATTCTAAACAGCCATTTTTATTTACTCTAAAAATGACTATACTTAGCAGAAACTTTGGGACTTTGGAGGTCCCCACTGTAATCTTTTCGTAAAAGTTCTTACATTGTTCCACGTGTGAACAGGCAAACATTTGTATAGGCATTAAACGTAAATACAAACATTGCAATAAGAAAATGCCTAACATGGCCTGTTATCTTCCATGTGGCCTAGATTACTGACAATCCCAAATCCCAAATATATACAGTTTTTCTTGAAAAGCATTACATTTTTCTTTGTAGCTTCAGCACCTTATAAGACTTCAGACTGGAAAAGCGTGTAAAACTACTGTTAGTTTCAGTTAGAAACTCTGAGAGACTTTATTAACGTAAATTCTCATTATGGCTGCTGAACACGTGCCAAAGTTTTACTACAGTAGTGACCGTTGAGAAGACCCTTGTTTATTTACATTTGAAGCACTGTTTGTGCAAACAACCTTTCATTGTTAAGTGCCTGTATTCCTTTCATTTACTTCATGTCCAGGGGTGCTATTTACCTAGAACCATTGTCTACTACAATTAACATTTACATTACAAAGTGTGTGGTTTTCTTTCTCATGGAGGTTCAATTAAGGCAATAAGATGTTTGCTAGGGAAACCTATTGTTTACTGAAAGCACTCAATGGAGTCAAATTACTGAAGCTTTTGCTTACATCTTGGTCTTTTATGTAAATGTGTTAAATATAACATCTAAGGAAAATAAACAATATTATAATTATGTGTTTGCCATTGTCATATCAAACTTGCTTTGTACCATACTAATGTTACATGATTTATCAATCAATAAAAATACATTTCAATGTTATTATTTTCATTTTATTTTTTGCTGTTCCACTATTCTTGATGCAACATGTCCCAATTTTTCTTTTTTCTATTGCACATCAAATTTCTGACATTTTGTTTTATTTGTGTGTGTTGAAGAGAGGTACTGTATCTGAGCATGGGTCTGAAGGATGTCCAAGGTAATCTCTACAATGACCTTATAATAAGGTGATATTTCTTTGAAATCTGAAATATTCCAAAGGCATGTACATATAAGTCAAAGGAAGTGTAAATATCAGTTAAGTAGTTCTTTGAAAGCTAGTTTTAACATTGGCAGAAACCGGATCAAGTTTATTTAGCATACCACTGCATTGTAAAACAGTTGGAGTGAAGTTGCAGGTTGCGTGAGTATGCATGTTAACTAGTGGGAACCAAGCTCAGTCTTTGTGAAAGGGGAGCAGCAGATTGCTGTGCAAGGCCAATGTTAAAAAGGCAGCTGAATTTAACACCATCTGGAAGAAAAGATCCCTTCACGACTTTCTCACACCGTCAGACAAAACTAGTGTCTCTTGTTCCGAGCCCTTGTCTATGCAACCATACAATACTGAGTCATTATACTTTTGCTGAGAGAAAATTTGAGAACACAATATGGGTAACCAGTGAATGACCAAGTTTCATTGTGCCCGCTTAAGTCGATTGAAATCTACGTCTAGAGCTATGAATGGTAGTATTGTTTTCCTCACCAGGGCTGTACTAAATGTCAGCACAGTGTAAAGAAAAACTTGAAGTCTGCAAATAACTTACCAGATCTCAATTATAATATTTTCCCACACTAGAACTAATATCATTGCGAGGGGCTACATTGCAGAAAATACAAAAAGAAACGAAAAGAAATAGAGAGTTCATTTAGAAGTTATTTTATCCAGACAAACATTTTAATTTTCTGATGGGAACTTCAATTCAGGCTGCAGTCTGGGTTGAGAAGCAGAATTCCTTACTGGGAAGTTCAAGTTACAAAAATGCTTCTTGTGCAATTAAAATAGAATAAAACAAACAACTACTCCCACCTGAAACCCTCCCTTCCTAGATACAAGGAGCCTTTACTCAGGTTTTATTGGCTTTAGCTCTGCTTAGAATTATTACTGTGAATCTAACCTAAATTTTGCTTTAAGTTTTGGCAGACACCACTCTTTCAGAGTTTGCCACTATGATTGACATTGCAAAAGAACATCATAGATGTAAATTTCCAAAAATACACAACACTCTGGCACCTCCCTAGGTGGATTCTGGTACCCTCAGGAATACACCTCCCTTTGTGTTACACCTCCTCCCCATTTTCTAACTTTTCTTTTCTCATGATGTGTGTGAGTCAGTTATTATACTTAGATTTAACATTCATATAATCTATTTAACTGTAAACAGTCAGAAAAAGAAGCAAAACAGTTCAAAAAGAGTAAAAGGAGTTGGTTGCGTATGTTTTATTAGGTTGTCTCTTTTAAATATAATTGACTTTGCAATTTTGTTATTGTGTCACCAAGTGTCGCATAGTTCTTAACATGTAAGTGCAAAACAATGAGTAATTGCTGTTTTGCTGAATAATACATCTGAGTTGCCAACGTCAAAGGTATTATTTTGTGTATTTCTAAACAGGAGCGTTAACTGCAGGTTTTGACATCTAGAATCTTTTCATGAAATACTTAAAAAAATTGGCCAATAGAATGACACCTGTAAAAGGAAATATAAGGATATAGCCAACTGATTTTCCTTGCCCTACTTTATACTAGAAAATTAACAATAAAAGGTCACTTAATAATAGAATTATAAAGGATATAACATAAAAACACAGTCATTCAGAAAAATCCAAACAACAACAAAAGTGGAAATTGGGTGGAGGTAAAAAAGATATACAGGAAAACTGCAAAATCCTTGCAAGCTGTGAGTGGATATATCCACCAGTATCAGCCCCCTAGTGAAGTTGCTATTAATGTGCATAGTAATGAGATAAAAACATTTACATTCAAAATGAATTATGTTTTCAAAGTGGCCTTTAAGTCTTCTTAAACAATACATTTCTACTAGTATTCTGTTTAATTTTTAAATTAAAATGATTTTCTTATTTGGAAAAATGTGAATTCTAATTTGATGTTGTGTAGTCTTTGATGAAAATTAAGAAACCACTAGAATAAGAGATAAAGGATAAGTACATTTCACGTTCATAGAAGTTCTTCCTATTTATAGATTACATATACATAGTTCAATGCAGTTTGGCATTTTAAGAATTTTCAATTTTTAGAAATGAGGAGATAGAGCCAAAGATTTTATTTTCTTATGTGGCTAGAATATGTATGAAAACAGTGTATACCTGTATACCCAGTTTTCTCTATGGATCTGTACCTCTGGAAATACCCTTGTGGCTTAAGAATATTGATACCCTTTTTCCACCCTGTCTTGCTATGATTTAGCTTTCCCTTAATAATTTAGGGTAAGTAAAACATATACTATATATTGCTGCATTTGGATGGATGCTCTGGTGGAGAGGTAGTGAGATGGGGAACAGAGACAAGGTGTCCTTTAGGAGTTAATGAGTAAAAAGACATCTATAATACTGGGCCGATTGTTTTAACGTTAGTACTTCGAGACAGTTATACAGGTCCTACAGTGATGGGGCATGTAAGCTAGTTCTTCAGTGTCTCCAGATTTTAACGGATGGCTTTGTTCCCCTGTTTATGTGTTCATCGGTTTCTTAGCACAAGTTAAACCTAGTACAGAAATCAGCAGGAACCTCCATTCTCATCTACTCATCTACTTGGAGAACCCATTTCACCCCTTTTGGGAATCGTTTGACTTTATTGTGGAATTAACTCTAAAGATGGTGAATGGAAATGAAAAGTATATAGTTATATTTGCTGCTAAAGAATGTTTGCCCTCAATCAGGGCCGCGAGAGTTAGTACACTTCCTTTGAAAGGTGATGACCATCTTTGAGATGGGAGCATGTGGCTTTCCGCTTTGCAGCCAACTGCCAGACCACAGGGGGTAGGACTTTAAAAAGTGAAGATAATTGACTTTATTCAGGGAAATATGGAGTTCAGAGCCATATTTGTTCAAAGAGAAGCACATCACTGTGTTTGGTGGTTTTTGACTGGGGTTTAGCTGAGCTCGGGCTTAACGCATTCTTGAGATCTAAAAATAGCCAGGCTTAGCAGCCGCATTGCAAGGTGCTTGGCGTGGGCGGTGCACAGAGGAGACAGCCGACTCTGTGACTGGCTGCGGAACTGGCTGGGCTAGGCAGTGGCAGCAGCGAAGGCGGCCGGCTTGCCGCCGGGCAGCACGACGCCTCCCGGTGACCGCCAACAGCCAGAGTCCTCCTGCAGCTGCGGCTGCTTACGGCCCTTTCCAGAAGCGGGCGTCTGATTGGTGTTTCCCGGGAGACGGGCTGCCAGAGCGGCCAGAGCTACTGGAGCTGGTGCGCCGGCGCGCGCGCTCCCGGCGCTGGCGCGCGCTCCTGGCTGGCGCGCGGCAGGGCGGCGGGGGGCGCGCTGCAGCCCAGGTAGCGGGCTGGGAGACCTCCCAAGTTCACGCGAGCTCAAGTTTCAGCGCCCTCCCTCCAAGGTTTGAGAACCTTAGAGGGGGGCCGGCAGCATTCCTCTGCCTGGCATGTTGAGTTGCATCCGCTAGGGCCGTTATGTTTTTTTTTTATTTGCCCGCCCTCCGGCCCCTCACCAGCGACCTCGGACCTGTTTCTGCCCCAGCTCCGGAATGCGGTTTCTTAGGAATCTCTTAGGGCTTGTGGATGGGGGTGGCGTCGGGGTTTAGTCACTCCAAGACGTCGTTTGAAAGCAGGCATCTGGCTGCGGCTACCCCATCCCCGGGGTCCCTTCCTCAAGCTAGCAGGCAACTTGTGATTAAGGGGCTTTCTATACTGCTGGCGGTTTCTCTAGTTATGCCCAGGCATCTTTCCTGGATATGATCAGTATCACTGATAAAGATATTATGTACTCCTCCCCTCATTTTTTATCTCGGTGAAAAGCTAACGGAAAGAGCACCCACCTTCCCCCACACATACCGGGGAGCTCTTGGAGAAGGAAGTTTTCTGAATTGGGAACCAGGGTTGGTGAGCTTCCTCCGCTCTGGGCCCTTCCCTGGATCAACTTCCACTTCTGTCCCATTGCCTTTTCGGGACTCAGCGCGCATCTTCCCCCTATCAGATTTGCAGGAAATATTAATCTCCCTGTTGGGTGGATACAGTAGAACTTGTTCAGAGATTACTTTAAAAAGAGATCTGGGTCTTAAGCACTTACTAAAGCCAGTTAATAACATCATGCATGGACATTTAAACTTGTTGTAAGTTGCAGAGAGGATTAGTGGGAAGTCACGCTGTGCGCAGCTAATGATACCATCTTAACTCTAACCGGGCTAAATCCACCTCGCCAGGCGCAGGTCCAGCTCTGTGGCCTCGGGTGAGGAAGGGAAAGAGGAGGGTCTTAGAAGAAAACAAGGAGAGCGAAACGGGAGGAGCCACTCCGGTCCTTGCTTCAGGTGATGGTCACTCGTACTGGGAGGTGGCGGGCGGTCCTGCTGCTAGGTGGGCACGAGCACCCGGACGAGAGCACAGGCTTCCTGGTGTACAAGTACGTGCCACAGCCCACGGGGTGTGCTTTAGTGACACTAAAGGACACTTACCTACATGTTAAGCAGGTTTGATTCCATTCACCAAAGGGTTGCACCAAGGTCTGTAGCAAGCTCAGGTGAGAATGTGGGATTCCAAAGGCGGTGGCGTTTTGCTACTGATCGATTTGCATTACAAAGGCCGTTTACTTTCAGTTCTCTTACAAAAGTAGTCAAGCTCAGTATTTCACAGGTAAATTTCGAAGCATATTATTAATAACTTCCTGTCATAGGCTTGCTCAACTGGTTTCAAACTGATTACTGTTTTAAGGCAGTTTTCGACTCCTTTATGACAGGGCCAATTAGAAATAATCTTGGGAAAATGCTTCGAAAATGCTGCGTTATTAAAACACTCACCTAACAATATTCATTTGGTTCTGTCACTAAGTAGCTGTGGGAGGGATATCTTGTGTTCTCAGAGTTTCTTTTAATAGTCACTGGCCCTGCCTGGGAAGCTATCTGGAGCTTGTTTAACTGCAATCTGGCTCTTAAAGTTGATTTATTTTTTATTATTTATTTATTTATTTTAGTTTTGAATTCAAATTTGACAAGGTTAAAATGTTTATGTCTTATATAACTGCTAGTGGGAGACTGGAAGTAACTACAGATGCTAATCACGGTAATAATTGGTGAAAACTTGCAAATGAACCACTTGGGAAAAGTAATGTGCAAAATCATCATCATCATCATCATCATCATCATCAACAACAACACTTTTTCTGAATCAGTCCACAAAAATGATTTACAGAATATTACCCAGGATATATTTCAAATTTTTGTCTTTGTGCTTTTAGGGGAAAAATATAATCTACCTATATAACCATTCACATGCATGTATAAATATAAGTGAAATTTACTGGAGTTGAAGGATTTCTAACAAGTATGATAAAGAAATATTTTCCCTGATAAATATCTCAATTATAATTAATTTATGCATTTATCAACCCTGGTCTAATGAAAAAAAACCTTACCATAATTTATTTGGAGGTAATGCTTCTGTGACGACAATATAAGATTTACTATCATTGAAGTTCAGGATCTATCCACTTAGTCCTGTCAGGACTAGATCTCTTGTATAGTAATAATAAAAGTGTACTTAGTCCTTATTTTTAAATCAGTGAGAATTAGGAAGTTACCTGAAATTGTCATATGAATTTAACAGTCTCTGAGAGGAGCTCAAATAATGGATTTCAGGCCTTACTTTTAAAAAGCACATAGTTTAGTTTGTACATAGTAGCTGCTCAATAGATATCATTGTAATGTATTGAATTAACCTTGAAATATATGATCTATATACAAAGTTAAGTTAGCATTGGCTAACAGGAATCTGAAGTTGAGGGTGTTGAACAGTCTGGAATTGTTTGGAAACTGTTTAGTAGCTTTAAATATGAAGTTATCACCATGACAAACTCATGAGAAGTGACTTTGAAAAGAAAGGAAGAAAATTAATTTGATAGGTCTTCATCTTTAGGGTCTGTAGTATGTGCCTCTTGAGTTATTCTGGTAGTGAAAATATCTAGATAGCCAGGAAATGGGGATTAACTGATGGATTTATATTTGCATTGTTTTATAAAGTAACTCTATGACAATTTGTAGGTACCAAGATTAATACAAGTAATAAGTTAAGTTGTCCCCAAATAAAGTTAGAAATTGCTGAGTAGCTTAGACTTTCACACTCAAGAATCATGCTCAATTATAGTCTAAAATCTGAGTTTGCAGATATGACATGGGACTCTAGTGATTCGAACAGCATAGTACAAATACTGCATATATTTCTGCCAAATTTGTCTCAGATGGACTAGCTGCTAAGGAAGAATCCATAGCATGACTGAGCTAACAGAAAGTGTGTTACCTTTCTGATAGGTAATCCCTCCATTTGCGAGCTGTGTTCACTGACAAGAGAGAGGACTTGAATTTCTGTCACTTTTCTGGACTTCAGCCTTAAGGTCTATATTGTCAATTCAAAATAAAATGAACAGAAATTTATGTTAACCAATAATTATTTTTAAGACATAATTATTTTCTTGGCCAAAAGACATAGAAATTTGGCTTTATTTAAGTTCAGCTTGACTAGCTCCATTTTATCAGAGATTGTCTAATTTAATTTTTATTTTTCAAGTTGCTTTTTATACTATAAGGAGCCCTCCTATATAAAATGCAGTTTAAAAAGAGAAAAATATTTATGCTTTTATCATTTTAAGTGATCAAATACTGCAGTGCTAGATATTAGAATATCATGTGCATCAATATATTATTAACTTAATCTAATGCTCAGAGTCATTACCACATTCATGGGTGTCTTTCTGATATCTCTCCAGTCCACTGGATTTTGAAGTGTGATTATGTAAATTTTCTACTGATAAATAAATGACTATAATTGTACTTGAAATACCACTCAAATTCTTAAGACCATGGCATCTAAATAATATATTATGCATTCCTTAATTATTTATCAAGACTAATTCAAAATAACTGTAGGGTAAAGCATACATTTATTTTTAAATAGCCATCCCCTTCCCCAATTTTTTTTCTCCATCAGGTTAAAAAATATTCCAGATGGTGAAAATATGGACAGATGAGAAAAAGGTTGGTGAGTAGAGTAAACAAGTTTATTCCTCAAGGAAACATCTCTAGTTTGGCCAATAATTCTATCACCCTGATGTAATTTTTATGGCATGTGATCTTAATGCCAGTTGGTGACAGAGGAAATCATATTTAAATGTTAAACATCAGTGTAGAAAATTCCTTACCATTACTTGACAAGGAAAAAGAGAAAAGTTAGCCAAAAAAAAAATATGTCACCAATGGGTATTTTTTAAGGTTCTTTTATAATCATAGTAGGGAAATTGTAATCTTAAGTTACAAAATTTGAGTAAGGGTTATACAGTCAAATGACACTATATTTAAAGTATGGCATTCCTTCATTTAATTATAGCTACAGAAAATCACAATGATCAAATGATGCCTTTTCATTGTTTAACATTGCAAGGCTGTATTCAGAACTCTTGTACTGTGCCTTTAAAGAAGCGTGTGTGAGTGTGTGTGTGTGTGCGTGCGGGCATGTGTGT
This sequence comes from Acinonyx jubatus, assembly GCF_027475565.1. Taxonomy (NCBI): domain Eukaryota; kingdom Metazoa; phylum Chordata; class Mammalia; order Carnivora; family Felidae; genus Acinonyx; species Acinonyx jubatus. The sequence continues at coordinate 149,243,481 of NC_069380.1, read as the reverse complement.
TTTACTTACATAAATTCTAATTGCAGAATCCACTCTAATCACCATGTAGAAATCATCTGAAGCCTCATAAGTTCATGAGCTACACACTTTTCTTTTTTATTCTGCAGACCACACCTTATCTGGTTGCTAATGAAATACAGGAGATTGATTGCAGAAAATCTTCAAGGGAATATTTGCTGTACCACATATAGTAAGCTCCATTTGGTGCATTAGCATTTAGCCATTTTATGCAAATTTAGAGAAAATGACTCATGTATATGATTTAATATGCATCAGCGATAACTCATACCACCCTTATAAGAAAAAAGAAATTAAAAATTCATTAGAAAACTAGACTAGTGTCACTACATGGTTAAAACATTATTAAAGCATATTTCAATGTTTTGCTTACACTAGTGTTCTCATCATGGTGCCACCATTTCATGACAAAGGCCGTAGAGGAGAAAACATTCAACTTAAAATGTCTGCTGGCACACATCGCTGGATTTGTGTGTCACTAAACAATGAGCGAGCATAGCCTTGAATACCAACTATTTAATTAGCACTTTTGGAAACCATGCATAGAAAATAGCTCATTTACATGCATCTGCTTAGCGATTAGTCCCATAAAAAGCTACCATTTTTTTTGTTGTTTAATATAGCGAGCATTTTACCATCGGCCATGAAAAAAATCAAAACATATGTTATTATTTTCAAATCCTGAATTTCAGAGATTTAATTAAAACAGGCAAAAGTCTTCATATTTCTCTTCAAGGTATATTTAAATTATTTAATTTAACCTTAAGTGTACCATAAAAGGCTGGATACAAGTAATAATTAAGAACTTCAAAGGGCAACGGAAACCCTCTAACAGTCCTTGGTTTAATTAAAGGCTATTATTAGAAAGCTCTCGAATATACAGTTACATTTAATGACAAGTGATGGCTAGTAAAAGCAGTGTTTGAAAGTTATGAGTATCTTATTCTACATACAATTGATAGGTTGTAGAAAGTATTGCTATCATTTCATTTTGAAAATAAATGACATGTATTTTTTGAAAAATCAAATTGATAACATTAAAAACATGTTAGTTTAAGATGCTTTGCTTTTCATTAATTCTCTAGTCTACACATATCTGTCATGATTACAAATTAATTGTATGCTTCTTAAAAAGCATTTCTGCCAATTTAAATGTCTTTGAGAGGGTATTTTTTTGAATACACTGGTGTATTTAGGAAGCCATGTATACAAATGTGTATGGATTAATTAACAATAAAAGTGGACTTTAGTAGTGCATTTTGAAATGTAACATTCCTTTTTGGAATGTGAACTGATATTTCATATAACAGTAAAAATTATTTTTTAGAAGTTTATATTACCTACCACATTTGTGTGAGTAGACAATTAGCCAAAAAACAGGTGATTCTAAATAGATTTAGGAAAGTGCACAAACCATATAGAAAATCGGAATGGGTCAGTTATGTAAAATTTGCTGTTTATCATAAGTAATTATATTCATTGTAGTATTTTACTTTATATGTATTTATACAGGGAATTTAGTTGGAACTGGCATAAAATTCAGGGCAGATATACATATATACATATACATATATATATATGTATATATATATATATATATTCCAAGTGAAATTGAACAAATATTTGAAGAACTCATTTAGAACATTTTACTGATTCTGTTTGTTAATTATCTTTAGTAATTGGCTTATAAAGCATCTATAATAAAAATTGCCTATTAATTAAGCATATAAAATTTTAATTTTATGAGTAATCTATTATTTTGAAAATGTGATACTGTTTCCTTTGTTCACTGTGGACCAGTGAATACCATGAGATGTTTGGTCTTAGAAAGATTGTGTGGATTAAATATGTAGATATGAATCTATACCTGTGTGGTTTATTCACATAATGTAGTATATGTGCATAGTTCACTGTGTATAAAAAGTGTGTTCCTGATGTGCCTTTTGTATGGCATGTTTCTTTAATTTAAATTTTTTTTTTACTTAAGTTTATTTTATCCTCCTCATAACCAGTATTCTTCTCTATTTGTTTATTATGCTCACACTACTTCCCTCCTGCTGAGGCACTCAGAACTTGAGGTTTGTAAGCAGAAAACCTACTTATCTTGTTCATTGCTGAAGATCTAGCACCTAGAATAGTGTTGGACCCATAGTAGATGCTCAATGATTGTTTGCAGATAAAAGAATGAATAGATTTAAATACAACATTGATCCTTCTGAGATAGCTGTTGCCCTATGGATCTAAGGAATTGATTTGGATAGACTGGTTCTCCCAACATGGAAGCCCTGTTGAAGCTGCCCAGCTATGATGAGCTTATCCTTCCCGGATAGAGTAAGACCATTGTTTGGTTTTGGCGTAAGTGATGACTGGAAGCAACTTGCAAGCTAGATTTCAAAGTACATTTGTAGAAGAACTGCACATATATTTGAGATCTTATCTTTGATATGGGAAATACCAAGCATTTTAAAGAATAGGACCAAGTTAACTGGACACATGGGAACTGAAACCTAGAACACAGAATTACTGAAAACATATTACAAACAAATATTTTACAGGGTATTTTAATATTTTTATTTTACTTTGATTAAAATACCTAATTCATAAAAACATGCTGTTTGTAAAAAGCCTGAAATGCTTATAGTTTTAATGAGAAGAAATAGATGTGATTCAATGTCTCCCTGGGGCCTGACCTTCTTCTTGACTACGTTAGGACCATTTTTGAAAGCTCCATTCATTTCCTTAGAATAGTAGGGAATTATGAATAAAGATATAGTTTGTTACTAAACAGTGCTCCTAGGATTTAAAAATTAACCTCTCTTGAGTGTCAAAACTGCAATCCAACAGTTACATGGCGAATTTAAATCATTGATTATAATTTCGAGCAGAAATTGAAATATATCATTTGGTATAATCAGTGAAAATTTGTCTTTTCATGTTTTCACACAATATGGGTTCACAATAACAAATGCAATGAAATCAATGAAATGTTTATTGGGCTCTAATGTTCCCACCAATAATGTTCTACCATTCTTAGAAAATAAGCAAGAATAAATTGTTAAGCAACAAGTAGATATATTCATAAGACCAGGTAGTTAGAAAAGCGAGTCATTGAAAAAGCACAGCCCTTTTCTATTTATGTACCATTGAGAAAGAAAGTTCTTCCCCCCACCCCCCCTCCCTCCCTGCAAAAAGCTTTATTGTTTCCATTTGGTCCGCAGTTTGGGCAAAGACGCCTGGGTGGTTAAAAAGCTGCCTAGTGGCAAGGGCTCCAGGGTGGTTAAAAAGCTGCCTAGGGAGAGAGGCTCAGGCAGAGAAGCCCTGGTATCAGCGGGTTGCCGGAGGGGCTCCTCAAAGGCTACTGGGCTCCCGAGGCTCCTAGTCGTGCTGAGAGCTTGAGAGCGAGGCTTTCGAAGACCTACTGGCCTGGCCCAGCCTGCGGGCCTGCCTGTCTGGGGGGCTAGCCAGGTGGTCGCCGAGTTTTTGACGAGGTTCATCTCCTGACCTAGGAAGTGGTTCTTTAGGAAGTCACAGGGAAGGACGTCTGTGCCGGCAGAACCAAAGGCACGAAGATCCCAAGGAACCTGGTTCAGGTTCCTCTGCAGAACCACCTCGGCCTCCGTGGTATACAGGGTTTTACCCCACTCATCTTGGGAAAGCCTCTGCGCTACCTGGAAGAGGGTGCCGCAGCAGAGGCGAGCACGCTGGCTTTACGTCTTTATGAGACTCTTGGGCCGTCACGCTACTCCTCAGACAACTCCGGAGAAGCCTCCGGAGCCACATCGTCGTGGTCGAAATAGAAGCCCAGAGAAAGGTAGGTATAGGAGACCTGCACATGCATGTTGACCAGGCAGTTGACGGCAGCCTCTGCCTCCTTGGAATAATTGGGTCAAGTCTGGAAGCTGCTTGTGGTTGATTGGCAGTAAGGAACATAGCTTAAAAAATTGTGTTGGTTGGTCCCGGGGGCAGGGGATGGCTGAGAAGATGGATCCCAAAGTTGGAGCTGGGAAAGAGGTTGGAGGGTGACTGGAGGCTGGAGTAAAGGGCACCCCTGGGGCTGTTCTGTGCAAACATTGTTGAAGCAAGAGAAAGATCCATGGGCACACTGCCAAGAAAAAATGTTCTTGGTTTGGGAGTTGGGTTAGGCTTTTGATTAACTCCATTAACTTTTTCACATTATTAAGGTATTGTTTTAGTCTTTGAATGCATTTTTGGAAGCTAAAGTAGATGTCATGTTAGTGCAAAAGGAACCAAATGATCCCTTGGGAGATATAACAGACTTCTCAAATCATTTGTATTGAACATCGTGACTGTGGAATCTGGCAACATCTGCATCCAAAATGATGTTGTCAACAGACTTTATCAGAAAGCAAAGCAGAGAATTCAAAGTATATATTTTGTCTGGGTCATTTTCATGCTTCTGACTTTTAATTAGAAAAGAAGTGTCCACTGTGTAAGTGGCCATACTAAAGGTAGACCCTAATGTGAGGAAATCAATTAAGAATTTCTGGGCCAGTAGAAAGTCTATTAACCAGAAAGTATTTATTGAGTACTTTATCAGAGTATACAGTGCTAAGGGCTAATTATATGTTTGGGAGGGTAGGGTTGGGAGATGTAGAGATGGAAAACTTTGGAAGAGGACTTAGGAAAAGTGTAAGAAATGATGCTAATTTTGAGAAACCTAACATCTGGTTGAAGATTAGATTAATAAATATGAAAAATTAATGAATAATGTAAGACTGTTGAATTCTGGGATACCCATTAATAATATTGTAGGAATATACAGTAAAGATAAATCATTGTGAATAGCTAAGGGAAGATTAGTAAAGAAAGTAATATTTGCAGCTTTGTATTTGAGATTTGAAAGAGTTGTAGAATTAAGACAGATAGAAGGGAAAGGATTATGGCCCAAAAAATCAAAATGATTTATGATGATGTGAACACATCAATGAACAAAGCATGTTTTTGAGAGTGAGAAAGGAGAAGATCTTTATACTCAGTAATGGTGATTAATATTTGTGGATAGGTATGATAAGGCCAAATTATTTATATTCTCGAAACTTGGCCATTAGAGAGAGACAGGATGATGAAAATTGTGGAGTTATTCTGGGTTTCTTCTTTGATATGTTCGACAAATATTTATTGAACATCTACTATGTGCAAAGTACTGGTCAAGCACTGGGAGAACAGTGGTGAACCAAATCCAATTTTTGCCCAACATCATGAAATTGTATTCTAGCAGGAGTGCTAGACTTTAAATAACAAAATATACAGTTGACTAATTACGGCTATAATTAGTTCTACAACAGAGTAATAGAGTATCGTGAGAGTGTCACTAGTCTGAAACGGGGGGTGGTTTTGGGAAGCTTGCCTTAAGTATTGTTTGAATTGAATTAAGTAGTAGAGATGACTGAGCAAAGGGGAAGAAATATACGCAGAGTTTGATAGTCAGAAGAGACAATACATGACAAGGTCGATAGGAGGAAGACTGCCATGTTTGAAGAACTTCAAGATCAGCGTGACTAGACTACAGAAATACACAGAAAATAAGACAGAACAGTCTAAGATGAGGTTAGAGAGGTAGGAGGACCAAATTATGCTGACCTTGTAGGGTTTTGGTTTTGAACTAAGTGTGGTGAAAAGCTACTGATTGATTTTAAGCAAGAGAGTGACATGTTTGGATTTACATTTTTAAAAGATGATTCTGACTACAGTATGGATTGGAGAGGAAGGCAAGGGTAAGTGAGGGAAACTAGTTATGAAGCTGAAGTAATAGTTGAGTTAAAAGATGTTGATGGTTTAGACTAGGGTGGTTGTAGTGAAACTAGAGGGAGACAAATAGATTAAAGAGGTGTTTATGAGGCAAAATTGGCCAGATAAACAAAACAAATAAAGTGGTTTTTAAATTTTTTTTGTAATGTTAATGTATTATTGAGAGAGAGAGAGGGACAGAGCATGAGCAGGGGAGAGGCAGAGAGGAGGAGACACAGAATCCGAAGCAGGCTCCAGGCTCCGAGCTGTCAGCACGGAGCCTGACGCGGGGCTCGAACTCACAAACCGCGAGATCATGACCTGAGCCGAAGTGGAAAGCTCAACCGACTGAGCCACCCAGGGGCCCAGAAAGTGGTTTTTACAAAATGGTTCACTGTCATCAATATTCATGTGGGCCCAAGTGGGCCTAGTATGGATATAGGGAAGCCACTTGGAGACTGTTGCATTAATCTGAGAAGGTGATGAAACCTGAAACTGAGAATGGAGAAGAGAAGAATGTATTTAGAGACATTCTTATAGAGCAACATATAAATTTTTTGACTCAAAAAGTTTAAGTCTTAGTGATTTTAGTGGCTTTGGTCGCTAGAAAAAGGAAGTTAGACAGGGAGGAAAGTATTGAGTTTGTGATATTAGATGGCTATATAGGCAGATGTAGGAGTATGCTTCTATTTGGGAAGGCATCAGTAGAGATTTGTGTTTGGATTAAAGTCATAAAGTATGTCAAGTTTGCCAAAGACAGAATATAGAGTAGAGAATAGCAAGCCAAGGCACTGATTTCTGACGTGGGTGGAAGAAATAAGCATGTATCACCCGTGGATGGGATAGCTTATGTCTGGAAACACAGTCATGCTCAGTAATACCCGTTTGAAGGCAACTTAGATTTTACTATTTAGTGTGTGTGCCATTATTGAAATAAGTAGAATCCTCCCCCAGATGCCTGCAATTTGCCACATTTAAAAATATGTTATCTTAAGGGTGCCTGGGTGGCTCGGTTGGATGACCGTCCTACTCTTGATTTCAGCTCAGGTTATCATCTCATGGTTCGTGAGTTCGAGCCCCTCAGCAGGCTCTGTGCTGGCAGTGCAGTCTGCTTGGGAATTTCTCTCTTCCTCTCTGCCCCTCCCCTGCTTGTTCTCTCAGTGTCTCTTCAAAAATAAATGAATAAACTTAAAATAATTAAAAAAAAATATGTTGCATTGAAGTAGAGAAAGGGAGGAGAGACTAGTTGGAAAGTGTTCAAATAATTTTAGAAGTAATTGGAATTTAAGGAATGCTTCATAAATATTTAATTAAAGATTACCAAGTAATCCAGTATATGTTCAAGTTCATAGACATTTGTTTTAGAAAAATGTTAGCTTATTCTTTCATTCAGCAAATATTTATTGAGAGCTTACATGCTTTGTATTATTCTTGCTCCTACTGATTTTATGTCTGATTATGGAAGCTACATTTTATTTATTAGTTTAGTTTAGTTTTTAAAGTAACCTCTATGCCCAACAAGGGACTTGAGCTCGCAACTCTTGAGATCAAGGGTCGCATGCTCTACCAATTGAGCCAGCCAGGTGCCCCTGGAATTTACATTTTAAAGAGATGAGATAGTCAATAAACAAGTAAATAAAAGAAAATATGAGATAGCCATAAGTGCTATGATAAATAAAACAGGGCAATGGAAGCTTACTTTAGATTGGGTAGTCAGCTGAGGCTTGCTTGAGCAACAAGTGATTTTCAAAATGGCACATGAAAGCATAATACTGCACTGAAGTCTATAAAGAGGTGCATATACTTATCTCTGTGTACATGAGATTAATGAACCTATTTGGGTTTAATAGCAACAGAGACTTTGACATAATCTCTTTTGGGATCCAGAAGAAGATTAAGATCTTTTCCTATTTCAATGTATTACGAAGTTTTTAAGTTGTTGATGTTATCAAGTATAATTTTTCTTTTCAAGACATTCGTAATTGTCTACATCATAGTTTTGAGACATATTGTTTTCTAATTATGTGTCCTTAATGTACTTTTGGAAATTCACGTTCAGATTTGAGTTTATTGTTTATTAATTTTATTCAGTTTTTGAAAATAGGCACACATATACATGCTTTTAAAAAGATGAAAGTTCTAGCCATTTTCACAGGTGTAAGGTGACATCTCATTGTATTTTTGATTTGCATTTCCCTGATGATTATTGATGTTGAGCATGTTTTTATGTGTCTGTTGGCCATCTGTGTGTCTTTCAAAAAATGTCTATTCAGGCCCTCTGCCTCAAAAGATTAAAAATAGAAAAATCGTATGATCCAGCAATTCCACTACTGAGTATTTACCCAAAGAAAATAAAAACTCTAATTCGAAACGATACATACACCTCTTTGTTTATTGCAGCATTGTTTACAATAGCTAAGATATGAAAAAAACCCAAAAGTCCATCAATAGATGGATGAATAAAGATGATATGGTATATGTACAGTGGAATATTACTCAGCCATAAAAATGGCAAGAGCCTGCCATTTGCCACAGCAAGGATGGATTTAGATGGTATTATGCTAAGTGAAATAAGTCAGAGAAATAAAATAATACCACATGATTTCACTTATATGTGGAGTCTAAAGAAACAAGACAAATGAATAAACAAAGAAAAAAACAGACTCTTAAATGTAGAGAATGAATTGGTGGTTGCCAGAGGCGAGGAAGGTGAGGAAATAGGTGAAAAGGGGGATTAAGAGATACAAACTTTCAGTTATATAAAATAAGTCACAGAGACGAAAAGTAGAGCATAGGGAATATAGTCAATAATGTAATAATGTGGTTTGGAGACAGATGGTGACTAAATTTATAGAAAGCACTGAGTAATGGAGAGAATTGTTGAATCACTCCTGAAACTAACACTAACCACTGTGTTAATTATACTTCAAAAATGTATATTAAAAAATAAATAAAAAGTTAAAAGTTGCACAGAGATCGATGGTAAAAACTAGGCTCCCAGTTCCCTGAGTTTCACTACCCAGAGATAATGAGCAGTTTCTCGAGGTTTGGAAACTGTTGTAAAATTAAAAATGACATTACTTTGCTTATGTGAAAGTTCCTCAAATTATAGTTATATTGGACTTTGGAGATATATGTCTACTGTTTCACAACTTTCTCTCAAATATAATGTCAAGTGTATGCAAAGGTTGGATTTAAACATAAATCATTAAGGGTCTCATTTGTTGAGGTTATCTTTGGTGAAAGCTAGGCTTCAGTGAGTTCATATTGTTTATTCTTTTTAAAATTTATATTTCAGAGGCCTAAAGGAAAGTTATGGGCAGCCTCCCTCCAAAAGGTATTTATTTATGCCTGAAGGGAACTCGTGAACACTGACTGTTGTGAACACAGGGAGTTCACAATTATGGTTTAATTTATAAACTCTTTCCCTCACAACCTCATATACTTGACCAACTTTCAAAATGCTAAGATAATTAGTGATTCTCTACTCACTTCAAATTAGCTAATCTCTAGACTTTAGCTTAAACCATCATCAGTAACTTTGTTGTCAACTTTGACACCCTTATGAATCAGTTAAAAATTTCAGGATGGGGTGGTCTCCTGGAATCAGAAGAATACGCTGCTTGATCCCTAACCTCTGTCCAATGGCCTCCTGCAACCACAAGAACAGGAACAGCAGTGGCCTGATGTCTAGTCAGTCACTCCTTTCATTAGCAGATTAGTAGTTGATGTGTCTGTTCTGCCGAAATCTCCTGAATTCTGTTTGCCCTTAATAACTTAATCAGAGTTTAAGTTATATTCAGATATTCTGTCTCTGTAGTCCTAAAACGGGCCCTTCAGTTCAGATCATTCGTCTTAGAGCCACTGTGGCTGCCAAAGGGAAATTTTACAGCAGTGTTAGCACAAAGCATTCCCTGGTTGAAAGGAGCTGCAATATTATGTAGGTAGGTGAATAAATAAATGTCTTTGGTTTTCTCGATAGCATATCATAAAGAAAACTTTGAACATCAAATATATTGTTAACCAGTGCCTAAATTGGGGAGCAAACCAAGGATGTAAGCAAACATTTCTTTCTCATCCATTACAATTATTGTGACTCTTCTAGAACTGACAAGGAAAGAGTGGTGGGAAGAAAAGAAACCTTATTGTATTTGACACTGTGCTGGGTACTTTACATACATTGTCTTATTTAATCTTCCTGAAAACTTTGTAGTTTATATTAGCCTCATTTTTCAGAGCCAGAAACTGAGGCTTGGGAGGTTACTTAAAGCAGGTAAAGAAAGGAAGGGACAAAAGGAAGAATGAACAGGTGCAGACTGAGGGTTAAGGTATATTTATATTTAAACAAACAAAAACTTGTTAGAGAATTTAATGATTTATTTATCCATCTTAAGAGTTAAGAAAAGCCTCATGTTAGTGAAAACTTAGCCTTTTGATTTCATAAATTATCAGGTAATTTAAGGGAAAGAAACAGCCCATGTGATGGGAAAAACCTCATATCTACCAAATGAATTGAATGTTTCATTTTGTGTTCAGTTGCTATGGTATCATGTAGGTATAATTTATAAATTATATAAATTTTACATATTTATAAATTAAATCTATATGATTATTTTAGCACTTGTATTTATTAACAAGAATTATCCATTTTTATGTGTGAAAAAATTTCCAGCTTTATTGAGATATAATAGACAAATAAAAATTGTGTATATCTAACGTGTACAACATGAAGGTTTAATATACATATGCACTGTAAAGTGATTACATCTTTTTTTTAACGTTTATTTATTTTTGAGACAGAGAGAGACAGAGCATGAACAGGGGAGGGGCAGAGAGAGGGAGACACAGGATCTGAAACAGGCTCCAGGCTCTGAGCTGTCAGCACAGAGCCCGACACGGGGCTCGAACTCACGGACCGTGAGATCATGACCTGAGCCGGAGTCAGACACTTAACCAACTGAGCCACCCAGGTGCCCCTGAAGTGATTGCATTTTTTTGCATCTTTGTGGTAAGAAGTTAAGATCTACTCTCTTAGCAAACTTCCAAATATATAGTATAGTATTATTAACTATACTCACCATGGCATGCATTAGATTCCAGGAACTTCTTCATCTTAACCTGAAAGTTTCTATCCTTTGAGCCACATCCTGGTTTTCTAGACCCCAAGTCCCTGGCAATCACTGTTCTACCCTTTGGCTCAATTGAATTCAACTTTTTTAGATTCCACAAAATCATACAGTATTTGTCTTTTCTGTATCTGGCTTATTTGATTTAGCATAATCCCCTTGAGATTTATCCATATTGGCATAATTGGTAGGCTTTTCTTCTTTTTTTATGCTGAAGAATACTCCATTGAATATGTATATTACATTTTCTTTATCCATTTATCTGTCAACAGACACTTAGGTTATTTCATACCTTGGTTTTTGTAAATAATGCTGCAGTGAACTTGGGAGTGCATGTATCTCTTCAAGATCCTGATTTTATTTCCTTTGGATGTATACAGAAGTGGAATTGCGGGATCATATTGTAGTTCAATTTTTATTTTTTTAATGTTTATTTATTTTTGAGAGAGAGAGAGAAAACGTGCGTGAGTGGGGGAGGGGCAGAGAGGGAGGACAGAGGATCCTAAGTGGGCTCTGTGCTGAGAGCAGATTGCCTCATGCGGGGCTCAAACTCAACAACTATGAGATGATGACCTGAGCCAAAGTATGACTCTCAACTGAGCCACCAGGGTGCCTTGTAGTTCTATTTTTAATTTTTTGAGGATCCTCCATACTGTTTTCCATAGCGACTGTACCAATTTACATTCCCAGGAACAGTGTGCAAGGATTCCCTTTTCTCCACATCTGTGCCCAAACTTATCTCTTGTCTTTTTGATAATAACCATCCTAAAAGGTGTGAAGTGATAGCTTTTGTAGTTTTTCTCTGCATTTCCTTGATGATTAGTGATTTTGAGTACCTTTCCATGTACCTGTTGGCCGTATATATGTGTTCTTTGGGAAAATGTCTGTTTAGGACCTTTGTCTTTTTAAAAATTGTGTTATTAGTTTTTTTGCTATTGAGTTGTTTGAGTTCCTTATATAGTTTGGATATTAGCCCCTTATCAGATATATGGTTTGCAAATATTTTATCCCATTGTGTACATTACCTTTCATTTTATTGGTCATTACCAATACAGATGCTTTGTAGTCTGATGTAGTCCCTCTTGCTTAGTTTTGCTTTTGTTGCCTGAGTATGTGTGAGATTTTATCTTTAATTTCATGGAAAGAAAATATGCATTGGGATTATATTTATCATATATGATATTATAACTATAAACATAATAACTGTAGTGTTAAATAAGTGACAATTTTGCTTTGCTTTATATCTAAGTGTGTGAGGAGAGGTGTCTTTGATGATCAGAAGAAAGTCAAAATTAACATAACCCACATTTGTCACTCAAGCATTGCTTGAATCAAATATATACTAACATTTTTCCCCTCTAAGCCTCTGAATTTAAACAACAGATGAATTGTTCTGCACGCTCTACAGAAGAATTGAGCAGGCTGTATTGCTGCGGTTTGATATTGCCAAACTGCATGGAAGGCAAGTTGATACTGGGCGAAAAACATTGTAAAGTAAGGGACGTTTGTACCTTATATTTTAGTAACAGATCATCTTTGTTCTGAGCCTTTTCTCTTCACGTTGTTTTCTCTTTCCACACCCTCATTCTTTCTTAAAGAAAGATGGCCAATTCTTTCATGTCTTCTCCAACTTCATCCTATTAATTTTTGCTCTGGGGACAAGATTGGAAGAAATGAATTCCTGAGATGAAAATGACTGATAGATTTTAATGTCTTATTTCTTAAAACACAGTGTAGATCAAAGTGTAGATCAAAAATTGTTTTATTAAACAAACATTCTTTCACTGTTCTGTGTGTTTCATAAATGTTAACTTGTTTAATTCTCATAGTCACCTCTTAGGTAGGTTTTTGATTCTGGAATGTCAGGTGGTCAGTAAGAGAAAGCTTGGGAAGCAGTTGATCCTTTTATCTTTGAAATCATTTCATGAAATGAAATTCTTTTTGTATGGCCAGCCTCATTTGTTACTCCCATGATAGTGATCATGAACCAAGGCAGATCAAGCACAAATCTTATGGTCAGTCTTGTTCTATGTGGGGCAGTGATGACAGGGCCAATGATTGCATTTGGTCAGACCCTCATGACAGGGGTTTTGTTGACTCATACTGCAGGTGGATATGTTCACATTTCAGTTTAAAAAGTTATATAGAGATTTGCTAACTGAAATTTTACTGTTGTTATATTTGAGACATAAGTTAATTTTTTGTTACATGTAATGTCACAGACCTTTTATATCTAATGTTTAAAAATGTTGAGAAGTTTATTTTTTGGCTTTTGGAGTATCTTCTTATAATCCCAGTTTTAAAATGAATTATCCATAAACAATAGTTGCTTTCAGTTTTTAAAAACACACTTCTTAGAGGAGCCCTTCTTTATAAGGATGAGAATGAATTGTATTCTTTTTTTTTGTAACAGTGCTATACAGAGGTATAAACATGTTTTAAGGATATCATAAATTGTCACTTTAGTTATTTATCCCTGTTTCATGTGTGACAATATTTAAATGTGTAATACATTGTTGTTTTAACTACTAAATAATAATACTCTGTCAGGAATCTCTAAAAGCCCCTTCTAAATACAGGAAAGAATTAAAGGATTATAATTCACACAATACTCATTTAATTGAATTTCTGCCTAACTTGAGAATATATGGAAGAATCACCTAGAAATACTATGTAAACAGTGAAATCAACAAAGAGGAAAAAGTACTAACAACAGTATATTGATTTTATTTTTTTAGTTTTTAAAAACGTTTATTTATTTTGAGAGAGAGAGAGCAAATGAGCAGGGGAGGTGCAGAGAGGTGGGGGGAGTGAGAGAATCCCAAGAAGGCTCAGCATTGTCAGTGCAGAGGCCGAGGTGGGGCTCGAACCCATGAACTGTGACGTCATGACCTGAGCTGAAACCAAAAGTCAAATGGTTAACCGACTGAGCCACCCAGGCACCCCAACAGTAGATTGATTTTAACTGAGAAGTATCAAATCTCAATTTTAATTGCCATCATTGTTTAAGTTTCTCAAATCTTATATGATAAATTGACTGATAGCAAATTTATCCACTCTGAAACTTATAATTTATGTAGTGATTCCAGTTGCCATTTGATTTCTCAACTGGTAATTTCTCAAAAAAGTCTTCGAAGAAATAGAACAACATTTTGACTAAAGTCAATACAGACAGCCTAAAACAGTAATTCTCTACCAATACCCTATAATGGTAGAATTGAGTCAGACCAAAATATTGTGCAGCAATATCACTACTCAACTTATCATTACTCATTTAAATGGTTAAGTCATATTCTGTGAAACATTTTGTTGATGCTGTGACATTAATAACCCTTAGGCAACTGAACCTCCCCACTATATAGAGGTAATATAGAGGTCATGCGATAAGCTGTACACGTTGTTTAGAGTTTAGCCTTCCTTATGAACATTGTTTAAATTAAAGAAAGGCAGTCATCTGTCTTGAAACCTCACTTTGTGCTCAAGAGATGTAGTTCTGGAACTAGTTTTTGCTGTGTTGATGCTTGAAAACTTAATATTTAATGAAAATTGAGTTCTAGATAATTCATTTTCATCTCCCCACCTACCATGAGGAATTATGGTGAAGGAAAATAAAAATAAAAACTAGTTGCTATAACGTGATAACTAGGGAAAAGATTATAGGCCCTTTTATCTTCTCACAAATACCTATAAATTTAGGGCATTCAAAAGAATTCACGCAAAATCACAATTGAAATGAAAACATTCCCTTTTTGCTAGGGAATTTAGTTCAGTGTCTATGATGTGCCTTAATACATCTAAAATCACAACTGAGTAGGTCTGTAGCTTCACCATATACAAATTCCTTGAGATGCACCATACAATTTTTGGTCTGAGTAAGCATTAGATTTATTACCTAAATGTTTTCAATCCCTATAATAGGTTTACTACACTGTAAGGAAGATACTTTTTCAGTGAGTCACATGAGTCCCTCATATTTCAAAATATTTTTGCAATTTGTGATTGGTCATCTTTTCCTACACAATTATTGGTACCAATTACATTTTATGGATTAGAAAATAACTTGGATACATACTAAATAAGGTGTGAATAAAGTAGAATGATTGCTTGGATACTTTACAAAGATAGGATTTGTGGCATGTCCTTGGACTCAAATGAAATGCTGAGATCTGTGCCACTAGAATATGAAATGCTGGTAATCCATGGTATGTGGTGGCATCACAGTTAAGCAAACTATCAACTATTAGTTGATTGTGATAAAATACCTTTGGAAAGAAGTACCTTGGGAAGTACTTCACTGGTTATCATATCATATTTTATCATCATGGCTGTATTCTAAAAGAACGTTGGTATGCGATGGATTCATCTGAATGAACTGGAACATTTACATAAAAAAATTGAGAAGCACAGGTTTTTAATTCTTAGTTTAAGGCATGGTCAGAGAGCCGGAGAGCTTCAAATAATTTCTTGTCTCTTGTAGCAACAATATCAATATTGCTGAAGATTAAAAAAAATTAATTGTAAGGATTACAAAATTATAACATGAGTTGAATTCACAGTGTCACAAAATTGTAAAAGTTGGAACAGTTGGAAGATATGGGACTCTGAAACTTGGAAGGAATGCATTGCAAATGGAGGCCGCTTCCTTGCGGTAAGACTAGCCTTCCCATGCTTACCCGTAATAACCTTACCCAAGGCAACTACCTTAAAGAGGATGCCCCTTCTCCTAAAGACTTACCTGAACCATTCTTTGTAGACTCATTAATAGGGTCATATCTTAGTGTGTTCTAAAATACAAAGTCTCACCCAAGAAGAAATAGCTTACATACCAAGAAAATTGCCACCCTTTGCTAATTTGTACATGCAGAAATTTGGGGAGTTCATGAGGGAACAAATTCTGAGGGTCTGGACCAAAAAGGATGGAATAGAATATTGGGTTGGGTAACATTTATGGATATGGGTGCACTTACTAAAGATATTGAATTCAGTGCATTAGCTCGTGTAGCTGGAAGTGACTCTAACAGTTTACTTTTTGTTTACTGAAAGTGAGACTCAATGGTGGCCTATATATAACGAGGAAGAGATGCCAGAAATTCCTTGGAATAGTAAAAGCCAAAGACTAATGGAAATAGGAATGTTGGAGTGTATTTACCATGCATATCAGGATAGACATTCCTAACTGCATCTCTTGAGACAGCCCAGAAGATAATCACTTTACAAAGCCTTGGAGAATACATTAGGGAGGGGAGTATTGGCGTTCTTAAATAGCTCTGTGGTGACTGTTTTTTGTAGATGAAATAGCACTTAATTTCCAAAAACAAGTTGGGCACATTTACTGTAATGGGTACCAGAGACATAGTGGCAATTAGTATGTTTTGATCTACCGGGATATTCAACAAGGGTAGTCCTCCCAGTGGGCAGACTTTCAGTTTGTCAGTTTGCTTGATTTGAGATACAGGTAAGAGTACATTGTTGAGATACAGGTAAGAGTACATTGTACTAGTTTACTAGGACTGTCCTAACATACCACAGATTGGATGGCTTAAATGCCAGAAATGTATTTCCTTTCAGTTCTGGAGGCTAGAGTTCAAGATCAAGGCATGGGCAGCTTTGGTTTCTTCTGAGGTCTTTTTCTTTGGCTTGTAAATACCTGTCTTCTCCCTGTCTTCACATGGTCTTTCCTTTGTATATATCTTTGTCCTAATCTCTTCCTGTAAGGGCATCAGTCATTCTTGCTTTCCAAGGAAGGAATATTTCCACCTAGAGATCCACATGGTTCATTGAATTAGAATTTCACCTGGATATTCTGGGTTTCTCATTCCACTGAACCAAAAGGGCAGAGTAATTAATTTCAAATTACCAATGAGTACAATTATCCCTTGGAGGTAGGTACGTGTGCGTACAAGCACAAAGAAAGGAAGGAAATTTGTAGAACTGGTAGTGTCTTAATTTCTATAACTGGTCCTTTATATATATAAATTCTTTCTTCCAATACCCAATCCCTCTTTCCTTTGCCTTTCCTCACCCAGGAACTTAGCTAGTCAAAAGTCCATTCATTACCTGTCAAAGTGACCCCAAACTTTCATCTGTGATGGGTCTGTGTCCTCTTTGTTTGTTTTGTTGTAGTTTTTAATTAACTTTTACTATTGAACATGAAAGTCCTAAGAAGTGCTTAGAGAATCCCCTGAATTCAGACATGGTCTCCTAACCCTGTTGGGTAGTGTCACTGTAATTACAATCAAGAAAATGAACATATCTGTATCCTTATATTCCATTCTAATTTCTCCCTCTTCTCCCTCCTGTCTGCACCCTCACATAGCCTCACATAACAAAGGTTACTTTGAATTTTATATAAACTTGATCACACAGTATATACTCTTTTGTGGGTAGGGGTTGACTTCTTCAACTCAGCATGATCATCTAGGATTTACCCATGTTGAGTGCATCAGTACATCAGTCCTTTTTATTCCTAAGTAGTGTTACAGTATATGGATATGTCACAATTTGTTCATTCACTTATTGATGGATATTTGGATTATTTTTCACTTTTGATAATGAAAATAAAGCCACTATGAACAGATTTGTATCAATTCTTGTATGGACATATGCTTTAATTTCTCTTCGGTAAACGTGTAAGAGTGGAATGCCTGGATCAATGGTAGTTGTGTGTTTAACTTCTTAAGAAACTTGCAAACCTTTAAAAAAAATAGAAAGTTGTACCATTATTTATTTCCACCACGTGTTTATGAGAGTTCTAGGTCCCCATCCTCAAGAGCACTTCATATGGCCAATCTTTTAAACTTTAGACATTGTAATAGGTATGTATGTAGTACTATCATTGTGGTCTCCATTTGCATTTTCCTAACTGTTGGTGAAACCATCATCACAATCAACATAATGAGCATGTGCTAAGCATGTGCTAAGCATGTGCTTGTTTGCCATTCATCTGTCTTCTTCAGCAAAGGTGATTATTTAGATCTTTTGCCCATTTGTTTAATTAGATGGTTGGTTTTTATTGTTAATGAGTTTTGATTTTTGACTTGTGTACTCTGGATACAAGTCCTTTATCAAATATATAATTTACAAATATTTCTCCTACTTTGTGGCTTTTATTTGCATTAGAGAGTAAAAGTATCTTAATGTATCTTTTGGAGAGTAAAAGTCTAACTTTAAGGAGGTCCACTTTATCAGTTTTTTCTTCTATGGATCATGTTTTTGTTTCTGAGAAATCTTTGCCTAACCCAATGACACAAACATTTTCTCTTGTGTTATTTCTAGAATTTTTAGTTTTATATTTAGGTCCATGATCCATTTTTCTTTTAATATTTATATATGGTATAAAGCAAGAATCAAAGGGGGTTTTTTGTTTTGTTTTGTTTTGTTTTGTTTTGTTTTGTTGCCTATGGATACCTAATAGTATCAGGACCACGTGTTGATAGTTAACAGTTCTTCATATGAGATTTTCTCTTTTCCTATAACTAATGTGGTTTGTGTTTCCTGACTGGACTCTGACACAACCGGGCTATCTCTTGAATTGTCATCTGGATTTCTAGTATATGTGCTGCCAAAGCGAGCACTTGTCGTCTGGATTTCTAAAGAACTTTAGTTAACATTTTAATCTAGGTTGTTACAGCCTGATGCATAAATAGTGTTCAAATGGAATCCTCAAGACAGACATGTAGGTAATTATATTAATTTTGTTGTAAATAAGTTAAAAGTTCTGGTTACCAATACCTAGTAATAAAATATTTTAGAATAAAATGAGTGTTTTCTCAGTTAATACTCCCACAGTTAAACATTAGAGTCTGAGTACATCTAAGAGTTTGGATTGGGGTGGGTGTTAAGTGTTAATACAGTACTTAAGTATTGAAAATAAATGACTCCCACTTTGTTTTTCTTAGAAATGTCTCTGGGTAGGGTTCAGTTGGTTAAGTGTCCATCTCTTGATTTCAGCTCAGGTCGTGATCTCACAGTTCATGAGATTGAGCCCCACCTCAGGTTCTGTGCTGACAGCATGGAGCCTGCTGGGGATTTCTCTCTTCCTCTCTCTCTCTCTCTCTCTCTCTCTCTCTCTCAATACACTTAAAAAAAAATACAGCTAGGGATGCCTCGGTGGCTCAGTTGATTAAGCATCCAACTTTGGCTCAAGTCATCATCTCACAATTGGTGAGTTCGAGCCCTGCATCAGGCTCTGTGCTATGAATGCTTTGGATTCTCTGTCTCCCTCTCTTTCTGCCCCTCCCTTGCTCTCTCTTTCTCTCTCTCTCTCAAAAATAAACATTTATAAAAATACAGCTATAAGAAATACCTCTGGATATTTGGACTGAATGGATGGATAATTTGGGTTGGATGAAATCAACCAACCAACCAACCAACCAACCAACAAATAAATCCAAAATCAAAACAATGCAATCAGTGAAGCAAGCCGTGTCCAAAATGAAATGTTTTGTACTTTCATGGTGACCTAATCACTCATTTTATTTTTCTTTTCAACTATTTTGAGGCCATTATATAGATAAAATAATGATAAAAGTGAAGACTTAACAATTCCTCATGGAGTCCCATGAGAGTGTGAAGTTCCTTGTCATTAGAATCTTGACCCAGATTTTATTTAAGATCTTGGTAGGAAGCAGAATGTGGAGATCATAAAGCATAAAGTTTGTACTTTGAGTCTACCTGCAGCCTGTGCATTCTCTTTTACAACAATCCCAGGTTTAGGGCATATTGTGAATTAATGAGTATCTATATAGTTATGACCAAGCCTATTATTTAATGAGAAAGACTACTCTCTAAGCTAATGGTTTGAAAATACACGTACCCTAAAGGTAATTCTTAAATTTTAAACATATATAAAATAGCCAATTGTGCTGTTTCTTCAACTTGACTAAGCATTCGCTTGCTGTCATAAAATGAGTGGAAAAAAACGTTAGTAATATTCAGTGACTTTCTAATGAGGCCCAAAGAGCCAGAATACATTTAAAATATTGAGAGAGAATCTCATACCAATTTTTAGAGCAAAGAATAAAGGAGGGGTTGGTTGATAAACTACTCAGAAAAAGCAACCATGTTAAAGGTGATGTTTTGGCTGTTAGGCTTTCTTCAGGCCGTAATATATAAAACTAACATTTTTATATTTCTTCTTTTGCCCAAGGAAGCCCTCAAAGACAGAATGCTGCCTTTAACCTTATTTTATATTCCACAGAGTATTTTGAAGACTAGAAAAATATAGCTGGGGCAAAAATGATTGGGGCTCTGAAAGATCAGAAGAAATCTATCATTTTTTTTTAAATAAGCAGGCACTGAGAACTTCATCTACAGAGTTATTCTGAATTCAGTGTTCTAGACAAGGACTTTTGTAGTAAATAAATAAGACTGACCTAGAGTTCACTGTATTTTTGGATCTGAGTGTTACCTTCTTTTAGATTGGTTTACTCAAAACATTACCTATATTTCTATAATAGTATTATTTATATTTGAATTTGAAGTCAAACATTGAATTCTAAAATGATTTTAATTTAGACTACTGAGTTTTTACAATACATTTTACTTATTTTTTCATAACAGCCTGAAAATATTAAATTATATGAAGATATTTTCTATAAATTATTAAAATCACAATATTTTATTGTTTTTCTCCTTGAATTTTGTTTATAGTGTTTTAAAAATCAGTTAACAGTTTGGAAAAAATTAAGATGACAGGAGTCAAAGCATTAATTCCCAAAACTACTAGCAAGTATGTCTTCGTATCTTTGTATTTGTCTGGTGAATAAACCATACATGCTCTGAAGAAAAATGTTTATCTTTGATAGATATGGCCAGGTATATGTATGGATTGTGATGTTCATTGAGGAACTCAGGATAGTGTTCTAAAAACTAGGTAGCTACCAATGTCACCAACTATGTTGGTTGGTTGTGAATATCTAAAAAATGGAACAAATACCTATTACAGCTTAAGGAAAGAGAATTAGAAAAATGAGAGGCACTATTGATTACTAAAAACCAACTCCGAACCTCATGTTTTGCACTCATTATCTCGTTTAATCCTCACAACCTCATAGGAATAAAACAATTTACCTCTTATTATACAGCCAGAAAGTGTGACATCCAATACTGAGGTATTTACTCTCAAAGCCTGCTTTCTCTCTGCTACAAGTAGTTCCTCTTTAAATATATACCAGGTAATATTCATTCATTAATTTGATGGGAAGCAACAACTTTATAACCAAATGGCATCTCATCTAATACTGTGGAATGTATTAAATACTAATGAAAAGTTATATATCTTTGGTACTGACTTTCAGATATTCTATAAAAACTGTAGATTTCATGCCATGTTTTTAAATATAGTAGTAGTAGATATTTTTAAGTTCAAATTTCTGTTGTAAAGTTTATTTTGGGTTTCATTTTTATAATTTTAAGTGCTGATATTTTATAATATTGATGAGCTTCAATTTGTCATATACTTTTCTGGGATAAAATAGATTAATATAGCCCAAATGGCTACGTAAAATTACAAGTTCTTGTGCAATAAAGAAATCATTCAGAAAGTGGGTAGTCTGTTAAAACTTGAGTGTTTTGATGGTGATAATTGTAGTCTCTTATTAATTAACTTTTTATTCTCTTTAGCATTTAGTGAAGTTCTTTTGAAAATGCCAAAGAATTGGGCATATTTTATATTTTACTCACTAATAAACTAAGTCAGTGGATGGATTCAATATCAAGTATGATTTTCAAAGGAATTGTAATGATTTAAAAAACCGGGAACTTTGTGTTATTTTTTACTGTCATAGTTTCTATAGAGCAGCACAAGTGTCACATCAGGGATGTATGTCTTAGTACTTTACTCTTTATATTATCTAAATGTGATGTACTGATCAAACCCACCAGGGGATAGAAAATGATTTCCCACTCCTTGGGTTTAGAACACTTGCTGTGATTGACTATTTCTACTCAGCTGCAGGACATTCTACTGAGAATTTGTGGTATATAATAAAAGTTTTTGTAATCTCTGAGGATGTTTGTAGTAATGGACATCTTGGGGGATAGATTAGTTTACTTTAACTGTGTCTTAATGATGGGACCAAGGTGGAGAGGCATTTCATTTTGAGTGAAGTTTGATGAACAGATCATTAGATGTGTTTTCAATTCTTTGGGTCAAAGCTAAATGACCAACACAAAGAAATGACATTCAGAACTCATCATCTGTCTAATTGGAAATGGTGCAAGCAATACTTGGAATAGTTGCATTCTTTCTGTTTAGAGTTAAAACATTCTATCTCTGTGGTCACAGTCCATGACTAAATGTGCCATATGTTTGTTTGTTTGTTTTTTCTTAATATGAACTAAAAGTTTGTTTGGAAATTTTAAGAAATTTTTGTAATACATTCTAACTAGGACATTTTAAAGAATTCAAACATAGGAGATTGGAATAAGTAGCTTAGAGTTACGCTGACAACAAAAATTGTGATGAATTGTTTCCTAGTGATTGGTTCCGAATGTGACAATTCTGTTTCTGTTTGTGACTCAGTAGATCCTAAGACTGTGTAAATGATTACCAAAAGGTGATTATAAGCTAACTTTATAGATGCTTTTTTAAAAGGTCTTTCTCATGGCTAGTACTAGAGCAAGTATAATTGTACTTGCAGGAGAAGAAAAAAAAATGTTAGTATGCTCAAATACTTTTTTTGATTAGAAGAAAAATTATTTTGCTAAACTGATACCATTTTTAAATATTTCAGTGGTGTATTTAGTATTGCTCCTAAAAAATTAGTTTTTTCATGAATGCTTGTCTTCAATCATCCCTTTGACCCTGGGTAGTTTTACAACTTGGTAAAAGAACGCAAGTATTGCATGTACTGAACTCCCTTGTCAGATTTATTTCCAAAATACTCGTTTGTTTGTTTTTTTTTGCTAGGAAGGACTTCAGTTCATGATTATTTAACAAATACTGAGGAATTATCTAATAAATGTGGACTTCTAGGGTCCAAATTGATTATTACCTGAATTAACCTCATGATTGATTCCAAATTGAATTGCTGATTTTCCAACCCATAGTTCAGTTTTCTTTTCCTGCAGAGTCTGTCATAGCCCTTTTTATTTGTATCCTGACATTTTCATTGCATTTTTAAAAATAGAGAATTCTCCATTTTGTGTATGTCATTAACAAAATGAAATTCATAATTAAAATTAAAATCACATATGGTGTGGCTAAAAAAGTGCTTATTTTTCCAAAAATGAAACAGAAATGAACAAACGACCCCAACAGTTTGGTAACTATCTATAGTGCTGAGACGTTGTGACAATACCTGTTCCTCAAGATATGCTCCCATTTCCCCCAACCCAATCTTCAGTGGCTGTGTGAACCTGTGGAGGCCAGGTAGGAGTGGGACTGAGGATATTTTATTTGAAGAGCAAATTAAGTAGGTCTAAACAGTGAAGCAGTGCTCTGAGGAATTGGTGAAGGCTTTTGCATGAAGAAGCAGCAAGGAAAAAATATGAAATGCATAAAAACTCTGCACAGCAGTTTTAGAGCTTTGATAAAATATAAAATGTCTTTAACCCCTTTGCTGTTCTTGCAAACGCCTGCAATTCAAGAATTTTATTATTCTGGGGCTAACGTAGTTTAAACCTCAATAACTGAATGTTTCCTTTGGGATACCTTCAGGCAAACTATATATTGATTTTCTCAGAATGCACTGTGTTTTTCATTAGTACTAAGGTTTGGTGGATATCTAGTCATTTGTTC
This sequence comes from Acinonyx jubatus, assembly GCF_027475565.1. Classification (NCBI taxonomy): domain Eukaryota; kingdom Metazoa; phylum Chordata; class Mammalia; order Carnivora; family Felidae; genus Acinonyx; species Acinonyx jubatus. Next base: position 149,219,847 of record NC_069380.1, on the reverse strand, counting down.
ACCAAATTCCTCTGAAAATTAAAATGGACTATTCCATTTTGGCTGTGGCGTCTTCAGCGCATGGGCATTAATTTTTTTTCTGTTGGACACTACCAGGATACACTATTTTGACATTCATCTTGTCCAGAGCATATGGTACCAAATCACCTCTTTAACTTGGTCTGCCATTTTCCTCTAAATACCATTCCCAATGGCCAGTTGGGTTTGATGGCACATTTGACATTGACAACATCAAAATGTTTTTCTGATTTATACAGTTTTCAGCTATGAAGTTACAGATTTGCCTACATAATGTAAATAAAATAATATCTTGTCTTATCATCCTTTTATTTGAATTATCCAGAAAATTAGTTTTTTCAAAGGTAGTAAATCATCTTGAATTGGCTCAGTATTCACTGTTTCTTCTGTTGGTAGAAACTTAGTCTATAATGTAGGTAATGTGCTTTCACAGTTGCAAGTAGAATTACTGACGTAATTTTGGTGTACCTTCAGTCTTATCCTTTATGAACCACTTCTGTTTTCCTGAGTGAGGAGGTCCCCAGCTTTTCTTAAAGCCTATGCTGCTCACTAAGCCAGATGTGTATTCAAGAGATCAGGTGTTAAAGAAAGCTTACTACTTATTTTGCCTTATGCTTCTTAGGGCCTAGCACAGTTTTGACTCTACTAGCCACCCCAAATGTATGTAGTTTGAAATAATAGTTGATGCCTTTTTGTGGTATACATTTAAATCATGTAGTTTGCTAGTGAGTGAGAAAACTAAGCCTCCTGAATCCATGTATCAGCATGGATTTGTGGTTCTAATTTAATTTTTATTATAACCTTCTGAAGTTGGTGCATATTAATATGCCAGTCTTATAGATGAGGAAACTGATAAAATTGTATGCTCTGGTCTGACTGTAAGTTCATAACGATTCCAGGAGGACTGAGGTGTATTCTTTGGAAATGTCAAACATCAACTGTAACAGGAATAATGCAAGGAAACTAGGAAGGGCTCAGTGCAGATATGTGTTTGCTATTTCATATTTACTATAATTCATCCTCAGTTTTGAATTTCCAATAGCAAAATTTTGGAATTTTGAATGCCTTCTAAGAGTAGATCACTATTCTAGGCACGGAGGATTCAAGAGAGAACTACACAGGCAAGTCTCTTGCTTTTAGAGAATTTACATCTAATCAGGGAGAAGGCAAGAGAGTCAGTACAAAATGAAACAGGTAAATGAACAAGGTAATTTCAGATAATGGGTAGTGCTTTGAAGATAGTGAGACAGGGTGATGTACAAAGAAGAACTGGTAAAGGCAGAGTTGGGCTGGGACTGATGAGAGCTACTTTTAATTGGTTGATCTTTACTGAGGCAGTGAAGTTTGTGTTTAGCCTTGAATGATATGAAGAGCCTAGCCTTGTGGAGATCTGGAATCCAGGGAAACAGGTGAAATGGCCCCACTGTGGTAATGAGCTTGGTGTGTGCAGGCAACAGGAAGAAGATGAGTGTGCCTGCGAATAGGGTGTAAGGTGGCAGCATCATTAGTATGAGGTGAAGTCTTTTATCCTCGATTAATCGAATTCATAATTTGGCTATAATGATGTAACTTCAGGATTCAGAATTTAAAACTTTTAGGTCAAGATCAGTGTTCACTTAAAATATAAGATTTTGGATCAAATATCCCTTTAAAAGAACTCATGTGAGAAGGAGATATAAAATTCAACTTAAAGTTGCAGGGAAAAATCCATTTAATGAAGTATTGAGCACTTCTATGTATCACTCTCTGAGCTAGGTAGAAGTAGGTGTATGAATAAGACATAATCCTGACATTAAGGAAGTTCCTGAGAGGTAAAATGCAGGTTAAAACTATTACCTATCAGTCAAATATGTGAAAAATCAACCAAGCTCAAAAGTTATCCTTGTGTCTGAAACTTCACTTGAGTATCTTCTTAATTACAACTAGCCTTTCTTCTCCAGTGTCCATTGTGTTTGAAATCAAGTTTAAATTTCAGCAAAGTAGAGGTGCCTGGGTGGCTCAGTCAGTTAAGCGTCTGACTTAATTTTGGCTCAGGTCATGATTTCATGGTTTGTGAGATGGAGCCCCACATGGGGCTCTGTACTGACAGCATGGAGCCTGCTTAGGATTCTCTCTGTCCCGCTCTCTCTGCCCCTCCCCCAGTCGCACACACACTCGCTCTCCTCTTTCTCAAAATAAATAATCATTAAAAAAATAAATTTAAGCAAACTAAATTATAAACTATGTGTGCTTATTAACTAGTCACTTATTAGTTTTATTAACAACACCTGAAAGATTGTGTTCAATTTATATTAACAATTACTACATCTATGCTGTAAGCTTAACAGAATAAGGTAGTAATGTAGAATTTTTAACCCACATCTTCAAATTGCTTCCACATATCCCATCCCTTGCAATGGTATATATTTTGTTTTCTGTATCTGACTGTAATCATTCTAAATTTTCATCTGAATTTCTAAAACTGACCAGTTTTAGAACAAATGTGGGTTGATACAGTACTAGAGCCCCTTATTTTTTCTCCTTTTTATTATAAAATACCAAAAGTAATATATTTCCATTATAAAGAAAAAAATATTACAGACATTTATAAAAAGTCAAAATCCTGATAAGCTACCCTTTCTCCCCTCCAATCCCAAACCGCAGAGGGTCACCAGGAATAGCTCAGTGTGTATCCTCAAGATCTTTTTCTGCAACTACCCCTCCTTCTCCACCCACAGGCTTTGCTTAGTTTTCTGTTTATGTGAATCATACTCTACATGTTCTGTGACCCACTTAGTAGCCTATTACCAATATATTTTCAAGTTAATACACATAGATTTATACTACTCTTTTAGAATGGCATAGAAGTCTATAGAATAGGTATCTCATAATGTATTATTAATTTTTGCTTTTTAAGATGGTATATATTACAAAGTAGTCAACATCCAGATAAGAATAGAGAATAAAAAAATAGTGAACTCCTGTGTCCATAGCTCACTGCTCCATCATTCATTTAGCAAAATGTGTACTGATGGGAATATATGTTATTTCTACATCTTCAGTGTTAGAAACAATGTTCCAATGAATAACATCTTTGCACACTTATCATTCATGCAAGTGTACAAACTATTTATGAAAAGTTACAAAAAGTGCATTAGGAAACTTGAGAGACTCAGCAAAATTGTCCTACAAAATGGTTGTGCTTACATTACCATTACAATGAACACTGAATGTATGTGAGCATACTTGAACATGGTATACTTATATAATGAAGAATGAAAACAATAGGATTTTAATATAAAACAACAATTTTTAGAAAAATTGCATTCGATTTCTAAAATCATTTAATCAAACTCAGAACTAATAAACTTTTACTTTTATTAACTTTATTATCAGTCAATGCCTCAGGTTGTTGTCTGCTTGCTCCTGCATTCAGATTTTTTTTTATAGAAATAGAAGTATTTCTGCAACGAGCAAATAAACTTGATTCTAAAGGTTTGCTCCCTATAGTTCGCATTTGTGTACTCTGTTTTCACCTACTATAGTATCTTTACTCTCTGAAGTATTTTTATGTAGTGTTACTACTACCCAATATAAGAGATACCACACAGAATCTTTCCTGAACTATTAGAATTGGAATAATTCCAATACAATGTTTTAACCTCTAGGAACTGGGTGAAAAAAATCTTTCCCTTTGTCATCATTCTTTTTTTTTTTTTTTCAGAAATTCCAGCTTCTACTTCATTTTCCTAAACCCAGAAATGTTGAATTTAATCAAACATACAAATGTGTATTTCAAACTCAACAATTAGAATAAAATTTCAACTAATTTTATTTTTATTTTTTTAAGTATTTATTTATTTGGAGACAGAGCACATGCAAGCTGGTGAGAGGGGCAGAAAGGGAGAGAGAGAGAGAGAGAGAGAGAGAGAGAGAGAGAGAGAGAGAGAGGGACAAGTGAGAGAATACCAAGCAGATTCTGTGCTGTCAGTGAGGAACCCGACACAGGGCTTGATCCCACAAATGACAAGGTGGACCTGAGCCCAAATCAAGAGTTGGACACTGTTTCACTGACTGAGCCACCCAGGTGCTCCTCAACTAATTTATAATAAATTTTCTGGGGTACGTGGCTGGCTCAATTGGTAGAGTACGCTATATTCTTGATCTCAAGGTTGTGGATTCAAACCCCACATTGGGTGTAGAAATTACTTAAAAATAAAATCTTTAAAAATGAAATAAAATAAAATAGCTTACTGAGGAATGTTCTAAACAATGAATACATATCATTCTTGTGTCATGTGAAGAAAATACATTAAACAAAAGTAACTATAAATATTAAAATTAAACAGTTTAAAATTGAGGGAACCCCATTTACAGAGATGAGATTTTAAGGTTATTTTTAAATTGTTTTTAAGGAAGATAGAAAAGATAAAGATTTATTAAGTGGATTTATGTTCTCAAATCAAAATATTTATTGAGCTCTGCTGCATAGATGGCACTATGTTAGGTATTGTTGAATTCAATCATAAATGAGATATGTCCCCCACAATTCAAGGAGCTTATACTTCAGTCAAAGGGTAGACTTTGGTCTCTCTTCTAAGTGGGTAACAGTTATACATCTCTCTGCAGTTTTCTAACTAAGATAAAAAGTTACAAAGTTGATTGGATCAATGTTTAGGTGAAGATAGTATGGTTCCTGTCTCATACTTTCTTTTCAGTGGAAGCCTTCTACTGAGATGATAAGAATCAAGAAGCTTTTCTTTCAGGGTAGCATGAGGTAGACTAAAACAGAATTTTCACTAAGTAACTCTGTTATGGATTTATATGTTTCATTATATATAAATATATATATATTATATATATGTTATATATATAATATATATAATATATATATATTATATATATATATACACTATAATATATATATATATATATATATATATATATATATATATATATACACTGTCCTCCATTATGAGGAGAGTATGTTCAATGCTGAGAAAAAGCATGGGCATGGAGATTATGTGTATTCTAGTGAATCATCAGAAGATTGAGTAGATAACCTATGAAATTTGGGGTTTATGATTTATATAGTCTTTTGTTGTTAAAACAGGTATATTTATCCTTACCTATTTACAGAAACTGTGTGGAGGATTGGTTTAACAGTAAAAACCAGAAATAGGTCTCCAAAATTAGTGCTCTTTAGATAAAGTTGAGTCCTTCAGCTACTTCAGTTATAAATAGACTCAGTGATATCACAGAGTAAGCTTTTATGAATTAAACATACGTTATATTATTTAAAAAAATTTTTTTAATGTTTATTCATTTTTGAGAGAGAGAGAGACAGAGCACGAGCAGGGAAAGAGCAGAGCAGAGAGGGAGACACAGAATGTGAAGCAGGCTCCAGGCTCCAAGCTGTCAGCACAGAGCCTGATGTAGGGCTTGAATTCACTGACTGCAAGATCATGACCTGAGCTGAAGTCAGATGACTAATGTACTGAGCCATCTAGGCACCCCAACATATGTTGTATTCTTAAAGCTTAAAGAAACATAAGGTGAAACAAAGTTCAAAAGTAACTAGAACTTTCTCTCAAAACAGTTTGCCTTTTTAGGTATGTCCCCTGAGTTTTATGCTCATTAATAATGCACACACAGACATATCACTCCAATCATACTTTTTTCTCAATCTGACCTTGAAATTAAACCATTAGAATCAAACCATTAAAGGAATAAATATTTGTTTAGTCACAATGAAAGAATGGATGAATTCAAGTCCAATTTGCAGTTTAATTTCAAAGTAATGAAACTAAAACTAAATATTTTAGGCATATGTGTCAGATCTTAGTAAAAAAATACATTTCCTTTACCAACATGGTTTATTTCCATGGTGAACTTTAAGTAAAATGTCCTCTGTTATCACTGTGAACTTAAATTAACCTCAAATTAACTTATTATTTTAAATTATTTTTTTCTATGTTCATAAAATCACAAAAGGTGTTTGGCTCTTTATATCTTCAAGGATGTTGAATTACATCCTGATTGTCTGAGATAGTTATATGTCTGATATAAACAAGCATTTTTTTTTTTTTTTTGCTAACTGGGTTATCACAATTCACTATAGCAGTGGTTCTCCAATGTTTTATATTAAAATCATCTGGGGAGCTTGTTAAGAATTCAGATTGCCAGGCCTCTTCCTTTCAGATTCTGATTTAGTAAGTCAGGGGTGAAGTTCAGAAATCTTTATTTTTCTCAACTACCTCTTTCTATTTTGATACAGGTGGTTGATCCAAGCCTTGCATTTTAAGCTTACTGCTAGAGGCCAAAACCTAAAATAGATTTAGTGAATTATTTGCAGTAAAACATAAATATTTTCATTACTTTTCACTACTTAAAACTTCATGTACAAATTCTCCCATCAACCTGTTTGCCCTCAAATTCACAAGTAAGCAATAAATCTGGCTTCTTTCCTTTCCCATGGAAAATAGTACTTTTTTCACTTTATGTTTCTCTAGTATACTTTTGCAGACACAACTGGTAGTCTTTATGAATAAGCTGAGGCTTTGCAGATTACGTTTTGCTTCCAAATGTCTTCTCTCTCAATTTTTATATCTTTGTAAGAAACTGATAAGGAATTAATAACCATATTAATAACCCAGCTTTATAAAGAGCCAGTTTTCAAGATGATTGGGATTTTTAAGTGGCATGATATTGTTGCTCTTATGGGGGCTCTTTGATGTGGTGGACATGCCATTTGGCTCTTCCCTTCTGAATGTCTTTGTTTGGAGAGTTGTAGTTGTCTGTTCCCTCTTTAGTCCAAGGATCATTTCAAAACATTTATTGTTCACAGCACAAATGCTAATTCAGTGTCTACTAAGTAAGAAGCAATATTCTAGGCCCTAGGGATACCACCGTGAGTTAAACAGAATTGGCCATTGTCCTCATCAAGCTTTCAATCTAATTTATGGCCTGAAATAATTGGTAGCTTTATGAGGTTACTTGGATTGTCCAAGTGAACTTGAAGTTGAATGAAACATTAGTGATACATGGTTGGTAAAGATTTTTAGAGCTGGAAGGGCCCTTAAAGATAATGCATTTTAGTCACCCCATTTTAAAGATGACATAACTGAGATTAAGGGAGGTCAAGACTTTTCCCGAAGTCATGGAGTTTGATAGTGGTACAGACCTTGAATTTAGTTCTGATTAAAATGTTAGGATTTTAGGGACAAATCTCAGAGATCATTTACTAGAACTCCTCATTTTAAAATTGAGGGTACTGACCCAGGTCACAAAGCCACATGGCTGCTTTGTGGCACAGGATCTATAGCTAAACGTTCTTTATGCCAAGCAGTGCCCTTGACGTGATATTTTGGTGTTGACTCTGAGTTCAGGACTTTTCCACTTACGCGGTATTACCTCTCTTAGGGGCAGAATGTTTGGCTGAAGTTACTAATTACTTTTAAAAACATAAACTTTAAATTTTAGAGTAAATATAGATTTATGGAAAAATTGTGAAAATAGTACAGAAATTTCCCACATACCCTGCACACAGTTCCCTCTCTTATTGACATCTTATATTAGTATGGCGCATTTGCCAAAGTTAATGAACCAGTATTGATACCTTATTATTAACTGAAGTCAGTATTTTATTCAGATTTCCTTAGTTTTTATACTATATCCTTTTTTGTTCCAGGACTCCATCCAGGATGTCATATTAAATTTAGTCACTATGTTTCCTTACGCTTCCCTTGGCTATGACAGTTTTCCAGATTTTCCTTGTTTTTGAGAACCTTAACAGCTTTGAGAAGTACTAGTCAGATATTTTGTAGAATGTTCCTCAGTTGGGATTGGTCTGATGTTTTTTCAAGATTAGCCTATAGCTCTGGGTATTAGGAAAGAGGGCCACAAAGGTAAAGTACACTTTTCATCGCATCATATCAAGATTATCTACTATCAACATGACTTAATCATGATTGACATCAATATTAATTTTGACAACCTGGCTGGGGTTAAAATTAACCATAAAGTTAATATTTCCCTCCCCTTTTAATACTTTCCCACTTGCAAGAAAGTCAGTATGGGTACCACACACATAAGGGGTGGGGAATTATACACTATCTCTTTGAGGGTACAGTATTTACATAAATTATTTAAATTTTTTCTACGTGAGAGATTTGTCTCTTATCCCCTGTCGACTTATTTATTCAATAATTTATATCTGCATGGAGGTAGAATTCAATAGTACTTTATTTCATTGTTCAAATTGTTCCAACTTTGCCCATTGGGAGGTTTTTCATTTGGCTACTGTGTCCCTTTGACATTCTCCCATCAGTGTGTGTGCGTGCATGCATGTGTTCTGTGTGTGCGTAAGTAACATTTTCTTACTTTCTGGAACTGCAAGATGCTTTAGGCTCATTTTGTCCATTTTCTACCTGAGTTCTAGAGTCAGCAATTTCTCCAAGAAACTCTGGTTCCTTTGATTGGAAACTAAGTTCTGGGCACTAGGTGTGCTTGTTATTTCTGGGGTATCTTTGTTGCTAGAACCTCTCAGCTGAAAAAGCAAGAAAATACATGTGTATATGCTAACCAACGTGTATAAACTTATCTATAAATATTTCTCTATATATCCATTTGTATATATATTAAACAGAAATTCATGCTGATGTCCTTAAGGATAATCTGTTAGCACATGGATCATTGTAGCCTTCTCTCTGCTTATCTGTACACAATCTCCTCACTCCCAACAGTGAGAAACCTGGCTTCTACCATTTGCCATTCATTTGTTTAGTTTTCCAATTCCAGTATAGATATATAGTGATTTCAACAACTTTATCAACTAGAGCACAGAACTTATGTACAGACTCTACACATTTCCAAGTTACTTAGGTCAGCACCTTATTCTCTTGTTCTCTTCAGTGAGGTTGTTTTTTAGGCACTCCTAAAAAAAAAAAAAAAAACAACAACAAACTTTTAAAACACAAAGAGTGAACTTTAGTATATGCAAGTTTAAAAAAATCATCTAGGGACACCTGCGTGGCTCAGCCAGTTAAGCGTCTGACTTTGGTTCAGGTCATGACCTCAAAGTTTGTGAGTTTGAGCCCCCTGTTGGGCTGTGGTGCTGACAGCTCAGAGCCTGGAGCCTGCTTCAGACTCTGTGTCTCCCTCTCTCTCTGCCCCTCCTGGGCTTGCACTCTCTCTCTCTCTCTCTCTATCTCTCTCTCTCTCTCTCTCTCTCTCTCTGTCTCTGTCTCTCTCAAAAATAAGTAAACATTTAAAAAAATTTTTTTAAAAGAAGTTTTTTTCAATTTTTTTTTTTATTCTTGAGAGAGAGAGAAAGAGGCACAAGCATCAACGGGGGAGGGGGAGGGAGAGAGGGAGAGGGAGAAGAAGACGAAAATTCCAAGCAGCCCCACACTATCAGTGTGGAGCCTGACTCGGGGCTCGATGCAGGGCTAGAACTCACAAACTGTGAACTCCTGACCTGAGCCCAAATCAAGAGTTGGATGTTTAACCCACTGAACCACCCAGGTGCTCTCACTCTTTGTGCTTTAAAGTTCTATGGTTTTTAACAAGTGCATATCATGTATTCTCCATTTCAGTATCATATGGGTAGTATCACCATCCTAAAAAAATATCTCCTGTTCTTCACCTGATCAACTCTTCTCCCTAGCCCCAAACCCCTGGTAACTACTAGTCTATTTATTATCTGTACAGTTTTGTCTTTTCTGTAATGTCATGTAAATGAAATCATACAGTGTAGCCTTTCCAGACTGGCTTTTTTCACTTAGCAATATGCATTTAAGATTCATCTGTCTTTGCATGGCATTAATCACTTTTAATCAAATAAGATACTAGAATGTATCTATGTCACTATTTGTAATTTTAATTGTGTTGGAATCAGTGTATACTAACTGTACTAATAGAAGCAAGGAAAGAATACCCCATTGGTAGAGGAGGTGAGTCACTTCTTTTTTAAGTGTTTTATTATTTACTTTGAGAGAGAGAGAGTGCACATGTGTAGGGGAGGAGCAGACAGAGAGAGGGACAGAGGATCCGAAGTGGGCTCTGTGCTGACAGCAGAGAGCCTGATGCAGGGCTCGAACTCATGAACTGTGAGATCATGACCTGAGCTGAAGTCAGACGCTTAATTGATTGAGTCACCTAGGCACCCCTATATTTATTTTTATGTTTATAAATGATACATGACAAATTTTATTTTCTGTTATACCTCAATAAATCTGGAAAACTAATGTCGATTGTAGATGAGTAAATACAGAAAAGGATAAAAAAGGAAAAAATTGGAATTCCATTACTTAACTGCAAAGGCAATATTTTAGTGCATTTTCAGTCTTTAAATGAAGTTTAAAATTTTGCACATTTTTATTTTCTTTAACATTACAGTATTCTTCATTATTTAAAACTTTTCTTAAAACATTTCTTGGCCTTTGGTAAGTGTTGAGTAAGTATTAGCTATTGTTACATGATAAATGTCAGTGGGATATGTCTGGATTTTCCATGTGGTTAGCCTCAGGTCTAATTTATCCATGGGCTACTTTTTCACCCCAAGTGCTTTGAAACCTTCTTAGTTTGCTGATAATGTAAGAAATGTATGATGTCATTATTGTAGCATTAAGTATGTTTTAGATTGATTAAAAAATTAGTTTTAAGTAATACTGTCAGGGGCATGGAGTTAGAAGCCAGAAAGTGTTTTTAGAAATGAGTCAAGAGAGTGTGGAATGTGTGTGTGAATCATCTGTCATGTTACCAAGCCCATCATTCTCACAATCTGCAAATTTTCAGCAGTCTCAAATGAATACTTCACATTGTGACTTCATTAATGATTTGAAAATTTTGGAATTCACTAAATAGGAGATACAGCTTTTCAAATATAAATGTGAAATTCTATTACAAAGAAATTTTGCATTATCCAGAACTCAGAATTTTCCCTTTTCTTTCTGACATGTTTATTCTATCAACACAACACAAATTCTTCTTTTTTGCAACAAGGTTTATTTATTGGGGCATCTGGGTGGCTCAGTAGGTTGAATGTCCGACTCTTGATTTCAGCTTAGGTCATGATCCCAGGGTCGCGGGATCAAGTCTTGCATTGCTCTCTCTCTCTCTCCCTCTCCAAAATAAACAACACATTTTTAAATGCTTATTTATTTATTTTGAGAGAGAGCACATGCATACGTGTGCACAAGTTGGGGAGGAGAGAGAGGGAGAGAGAGAAACCCAAGGAGGATCCTAGCTGCCAGCATGGAGCCTGACGTGGGGTTTGTTTCCACCATGAAATCATGACCTAACCTGAAATCAAGAGTCGGATGATTAAGCTACTGAGCCACTTAGGCGCCCAGATACAACCAAATTCTTTTTTTTAATTTATTTATTTTTGAGAGTGTGTGTGTGCATGTGGAGGAGGGACAGAGGGGGAGACTGAGTGTCCCAAGCAGGCTCTGTGCTGACAGCAGAGAGCCCCACATGGGGCTTGAACTCTGGAACCATGAGATCATGTCCTGAGCAGAGATCAGACACTTAACTGACCGAGCCATGTAGGTGCCCCACAATACGAATTCTTGAGCAGCATCATCACCGATGCCCATTAGTACCATAAATCTAAAAAGCCTATTAGGACTTTAGCCATCAGAGACTGTGAGGTATAAGACATGCAAATATTTAACAGATGTTTCCCAGAGCATCCCCACTGAATCTCAGAACACCAGATTAAGGACTAGCAAAATTCATCAGCTCATTACTATATGCAAATACCATTTTGTGTCAACAGAGAAGAATGGCTGTAAGTTAAATAGTACTTATAAATTATGATAAAAATAAACTGTAACTTTAAAAACAGAAGGATTGAACAAAGCACGGATGACAAGTTTGATAACCTCTGATGTAATGAATAAAACTGTAGTATTTAGATTTGTGCATTTTAGAAAATCAGAGTGGGATATAGTTTGAGGTCAGTCAGTTCAATCCTGTTTTTCATTTGAAGAGGAGAAAACATGGCCAGAGATGTTGGTTGACTTATTCAAGATCACTCAGCTAGTGGTAAAGCCTAGACTAGATAGCCGATAAAAATGTATCTAGTGTAAATTCAGTGTTTGAGACTGTGAACTATAAAAAAATGCAAATGTTTATGCCACCTTTCCTGTCCTCAGGGAGACTGAAATCAAATTTGATCTTCATCAGGACAAACATATGTGTTCATTGCAAGGTGGCAACTCATGCCTCAAAAATTGAGGGAAATACAGATTTGGGTTAAAAAATTATAAAATTATTTGTAGCCTCTTAATGTAAAAAGTGTTTTTACAGAGTCAGTTCTGTCTGAACTGTGTATAGGAATAGAATTGAGTTACCCCACAAGTGTTCGGAATTGATGGATATACTCGGAACTTTGAATGTTCAACATTTTTTTCCTTTCCTTATCGATTTTTAGAACACAGAATCCAGCTTAAACTATTCTTCCAAACTTGAATTTTCAACTTGGCTCTTGCTTGAGAAATGCAGTGACTTGTAGATATTTTAATGCAGTTTCATGGTCAGTGAATTTTTAAGGTGGGAATGTGAGAGGAAAGATCATTTGAAGATATATTCAAGAAAAGAGAAGAGATCTGTGGTTTGTGAAGGGAAAAGTCAATAATTTATATATAAATCTTGCATATGAGAAAATTTTAAATACTTTGAAAATCTTGGCTTTGGGGGGAATTCATTCTTTCATTCGTTTACAAATATTTATTAAGGCTAGGTATTTTTCTAGATGCCAAACACATAGCAGTGAACCAAACAGACATAAATATCTTCCCTCAGTAAGCTTATTTTAGTTGTGGTGAAAGACATGATAAACAAATAAAGAAGTTAAGCATATAGCATGTCAGATGGTAACAGATGCTATGGAATGAAGGGGATCAGGGCTTTGAGTTGGGATTGCTATGTTAAGTAGCATCCCCTCCCTCATGGGGAAGCCCTCAGTGAGAAGATGACATTTAAAGAAAATCAATGGATATGAGGAGGCAAGCTGTGTAGTTCTTGGAGGAAATAGCAGCTCTGAAGGAAGAGTGTTTCAGGCAAAGGAAACAGCAATTGCAAAGGTCCTGAGGTGAAAGTATGCTTAAAGTATTTGAGGAGGGCAGTTCAGCTGGAGTAAAATGAGGGAGGGAAGATTAGTAGGAGATAATGTCAGAGTAAAAATGGGGAGTCATTAAGTTATTTGAGGTCTTTGGCTTTTACTTCAATTGAGATAAGAAATCTTTGGAGGATTTTGAGCAGGGGAGTGATGTGGTCTGGCATATACTTTTCTTTTTCTTTTTTTGGCATATACTTTGAAAAGAACACTGTAAGTGCTATTTTGAGAATATCCTCTATTCTCTGAGATGGCAGACCAGTTATTGCAATATGGTAAGGAGGTGACCATGGCTTGAAGCAAACTGGTAGCAGTTCAAGTGGTGAGAAGTGGTCAGAGATCTGGGTAAGAGATCCAGGTAAGTAGAGCTGACCCATTTCTAATGGATTAGTTGAGAGAACTGAGAAAAATACAGGAGCCTAGGATGACTCTAAGATTTTCGCATTGAACTGCTGTAAAGTTGGGAGTCGCCATTTGTTTGAGATGGGGGGCACTGGTAGGAGCAATTTGGGGAGGTGAAAGGTCAGAAATTTGGCTATGAGTATGGTTAACTGTCTTTTGCTCGTATTGTGACTTGAGATCTGCTCTGCGTGGCTATGTAAAAGTTAGTAATCTTAGGGACTTGAAATAAATGAACTTCCTATCAGTTTTGTCAAAACACCCATTGGAAGATTTTATTTTATGTTTTTTTGTTTATTTATTTATTGAAAATCTAATCAACTTTATTAAGCAATTTGTGAATTAGGCAGCATCCTTTCTAGCAAGCAGAAGGGAGCCCCTGTAGATTTTTTTTTTATCTAGATAATGTACCAAAGGATTTGGTAAACACGTCTTTATAATATTTAGAATTTACATTAAAATTGTGAGATTTATAGTTTATGCAAATCTAGGTCATCTTTTTTACCCAGGATGCCAAGAAAAAATTTAAAATATACAGTTGTTAATGGTAAGATAGGAATAATAGAATCAGTTAAATGTTAATGGGTTTAATGACATTCATTTTTATTGTATGATTTAAAGCAAATCCCAGATAGCATATCTTTTCACTCATAAATACTTCTGTAAAAATGTTTGTGTCTGAAAAATATGTTTAATCTACTTATCTAGCTATAGCTTCCAATTCCGATTCCCAATCTAATATACATCTACTACTACATTGAAGGCCTTATCTGTCTACAGGTAGGTGTAGGAGATCCTTAAAGCACCTCTTAGGAGTTGCTCTGAACAAAGTGACAGTAATAAAGTTAAGTAAAAATTCTTCGGTGCGATTACACTACACATGTTAAAATAAAACACTTCCTTTTTCATTCAACCTTGTGTGAAGTGTTTGATTTTTCTAGGAATGTTTGTGTAAACATCCATTATATCCTCTTTGAGAAAGTACGGCTACTGCCCATCCACCTATGTCTATATTCTATTTAAGAAAGCAAGAGATCTTAAATGATCCAAAGAGAAGTTTTTAGATCATCTATGTTTTCAAAATATGCCAGTGGAAATAAACTTTTAGCCATTATACATCTTTGGGAAATTAAGAAATTACCTAAGATATATTTTACATAATAGATTGATCCATATATATTTATCTTTCAACTGCCCCTAAATTCAGTTACACGTATTATCATCACACTTATAAACCTATGGTAGAAATTTATTTTAGCCAAGAATATCCCAAAAGATAGTGAAAGGACAGCATAGATTTCAGCTATTCTCAGATACTTCAAACTGATCTTTGTGGTACTTCAAGGGTTTATTTTGGAAAGGACATCACAGGCATGCAGGTGTGGAAGTGCTCGTAAGGGTTCATCTAGTTCATCATGTCATCCTAAGGATTATAAAATTTCCAGATGCAAAACTAGTTATAATGGGTCGGTTTTCCAACCTGTGAACTCTGGAGAACTCTTCTAAAGACAGAATCTCCTTTTCAAAGATATTAAAAATAAGGTTTCTCCTCATTTCACTTTTGCAGAGTCCCCAACAGTGGTGATATATTTTAAAGGGTCTCCTTACAATACTTTAAGCCCTTAAAAGAGTTTAGAACTTAAACTTCAAATAATCTTCCCTTTGACAAGGTCTTTTGGTGTTCTTCAGATAATAGTCCTTTGTTTAAAGGAAATCAGACTTAAACTTGTGTATTAAGTGATTAAAGTAAAGCTCATTATTATGTTTTCCATGTTACTTCACCTCTGAACTTTCAACTATGACCTCTACTTTTGATCCATTTCCAAAGTATTAAAATATAACCATTATAAAGAACTATCCTTTATAATGGCACAATCACCAACATGGCCCTTGGCTATATCTGATTATTCAAGCCTTGTTCTTCAGTTTTGAGACTACCTAGTATTTTTTTGGTTCATTTCATGTCGTTGGTTACCCAACTTTCTTTTTCAAGGACTTTTGCAGTATCCATCTTATTACTTCCAACAGTAAAATCATTACAATATTCAAAAATTCTATTTTTTGCTTATAAAAGGAAATATGCAAAAAACCCCACATATATTAGGATAATAGGTGATTATTTTTAGAAAATTCTTAAATATTGTTGCTATGTCAGTAACTAATACCGATGTGTATAACTAATACATATAAACATATGTAAATTACTCTAATGGATTAAAAAATTAATAACTATGTTAAAATCTGAGTTAATGATATTGCAAAAGCATATTTTATTGGTCATTTTTGGAATCCAAATCATTGTTCTGAAAATTGATGGATAAATGTAAAGAATCATGAAAGAAATGTTCTATTTTTTAAATCTCGGAAATTTAAAAATAACTTCTATCACTTTTCACCAAATATTAAGAAGCTTCTTTTTCCTTCATGGTAGCATTCTAGATTCATTTTATATCTGTCACAATTATACTAGCATCTATGCTGGGGTTCTAGGATTTTGTAAGATCAACTTGGAACATTTAGAGTCTTATTAAGTAATGTTCTTTTCAGTCATGTACTTCAGCAAAAAATTAGTGGTTCCGTTTTAACTTTTTATTATTTTATTTTTATTATTAAAATTTTAAAAATTGAGTATAGTTGACATACAATATCAACTCTATGAAAACATTGAAGCAATGGAAACAATGAGAACATTGGCTTCAGGTATATGACAGTTTGTACATCATGCTATGTTCATCACAAGTGTAGCTACCATCTGTCCAGATACATTGCAATTACAATATCATTAACTATATTCTTTATGCTGTGCCTTTTATTCCTGTAACTTATTCATTCCATAACTGGAAGAGTGGTAGCTGTTTTTATATGAGAGAATGAAATGATTTTGTTTTTTTTTTAAACTCAAAAAATATATATTTTTTCATTTAAAAAAGTATTTAGAACGCATAAAACAAGGCAATATTTATTCTTTCTTCTCGTCTTCCAGTGTGGGGTCTGTTGGTGTTTCCACCATGGTTGCACTGTTGCTCCCTGAGCCAGTGTTACTATCACTGGTCCCTTCCTCAGGACTGTCCACTGTCCGCTGTCCACCCCCTCTTGCCCACTCTCCTTGTCCTCAGGAGTAGATGTGCCTTATTCACCATTCTCTTGGCTCTCCATTGCTTGTTCAAGGTGTGTCTCCTCTGTCTCCATTGGGACTCTTTTGTTGTCCTTCTTGTCCTCGGCCTTACTGGAAGCTAGCTCTTCCTCAGGAACCATGCTGCTCTGACTGAGTTCAGCTTGCTCCGCTGCCTCTTTCTCTCTTTCCTCCTGCCTTTTGTGAGCCTATTCATCTGCCTGTACAATTTCAGCGGCGATTTTTTCCATGTCCACTTCCACTTTCAAACTGCACAACGTTTTAAACTCATTGTTAAATGAATCTGTGCTTTCCAGGAATTTCCTCTTCTTTTCCTGGTGTCTCTCCTCTATTTGAAGAAGTTCAGTTTCTAGTTTTCACTGATGAACCATTAAGGACTGGACCTGTCGTTTGAGGACCTGCGTTCTAGTTGTTGTGACAACTGACCGAACGTCTGGCACCACACTCTCACTAAGGATTTCACTGATGAGGTGGTGGTTTCTCTGGAAACAGGCGGTGGCTGTATGCTCCACTGAAAAGCCATCATCATAGTCGTCTGGATCTTCAGCAGGCTAAATGCTCATGCAAGGTTCTCCTTTCTCCATGCAAGACTCTCTCTGTTGACTTTCTTCCTCTAAAGCAGCTTTGGTGCGACTTTCTGCATTTATGTAAGCAAGGTATGTGGGGGATTATAATAGGCCTTCATAGATCCATTGTACTGTATCTTTTCTGCTTTGTATTCATGTAAATATTCTTGTTTTTCTTCATCAGTGAGATCTCACCACATGCCACCAATAATCTTGCCAGTCTCCCACAACTTTAGGTCGGGGTTGGAAGATTTTACTTGGTCCCAGACCTTTCTGCTGTACCTCATGTAGGGCATCAGTGGCTTATCTGGTGGCTTTGGGGGTTTTGGAATCACAATGCCAGTGGATGCCGCGACCCGCCTGTTGGTGCCCGGGTTCCCTCCCAGCCTATAGTTGTTGTAGCCAAGATGATTGTGTGGATTGTATCCCACAAACCCTGGTGTGCTGGGCATTTGTGCTGCAGGAGCTGGGGTGGGAGGTGGGGCATAAGATGGTCTTTTGACATTTTGGAAGGTTAAATTCTCAGTTCCTTAAGAATGAATCTGAGACATCGCAGGCAGAAAAAGCGCCCGTAGCTCTGGCCTCGTTTTCCTTTGTGAAATGATTTTCTTCAAAGGCTCTGCATTAGTGGATTAAAAGGGGGAGACTCAAATGTGGAAGAGTGAAGATTTCACTGGTGTTGTTGCCAGCACCTCTAGACTCCTTAAGAGCCTTCTTTAGGGAGAAGCTTCCTAGAAGCTTAAAAAAATCTCAGGAGCTCATTAGCTTCTTGTGGGACAATGCATTTTGGCTTACATTTGTAACAACTCTTAGACATTAAACTAATGGCTTTGGGCTTCACAATTCCATGGCTCCATGTAATTGCCCTGTTCTTTTTTACTTTTGTAGATGTGTGATGTTGAGACTTTCTTCCTCAAGATCAAATCCACTCCATGATGAATCTTGATCTAGAACATTTCTCTGCCCTAATCCATTCAACTGCCTTTATTTCCTTCTTATTGTTCTTCTCGCTGGTTTTGAATCTCAATCTCAACATGAATTATATGGCAAACTTCTTCCAGGGTACGCTCTTCTTCTAGAAGGAAAGACAATTATCTACCTTACCTTTCCCTTATCCTTGCATGTAAACCCATTTACTCACATTCACCAAACGTATTTCCTTAAAATAGTCACGTCTGCAGACTTCCAGATACAGTTAAAATGTTCCTGTCTTCAAGAAGTCTTCCTCAAACTCCTCAGATGTAGTTAATGGATCCATTCTGTTATAGAGTCTTGGCACTTGGTTTGTAACTTAGTTGTAGCTTTTACTGTGTTCTCTAGTCACTTAATGATGTTAATCTACTAGATGGTAGCTTTTCAGCGGCAGAAGCCATGATTTATGTATCTTTTTCTGTAGCACAGTTCCTAACCCTGGGTAAATATTCAATAAACGTTTGTTGAAAGAATAAAAAAAACTAATGTGTAGATAAATGAATGGTCTAATGTACTTTTGTTGTCTCTCTGCCATTTTTTTGCTTGTGCTTATGGCATTTTTTGTTTGTTTTCATGGTCACTACACTTTTACATTTATTAAGTGAAATATGGTCTTCAATACAGATAAACAGTCCTAATTCTTAATTCCTCTTAAATTCAACTTGAATAATCTATGCATTGGTAAAACACAATGGAATTTCATTTTATGTTTGTTTATGTGGGAAAATCCCAAGTGAATTTCTACAAAAAGGC
Source organism: Acinonyx jubatus (assembly GCF_027475565.1). Lineage (NCBI taxonomy): Eukaryota > Metazoa > Chordata > Mammalia > Carnivora > Felidae > Acinonyx > Acinonyx jubatus. The sequence continues at coordinate 149,200,904 of NC_069380.1, read as the reverse complement.
AAAAATTAGGGTTGGTCAAGAGAATGACCACATGATATGATTTGTTTTATTAGAGCTTGTCATCAACAGCATTTGATTTCTAATTTACTTGCAATAGTTTTCTTCCTTCTTAGTAGACATTGGTAGTTAGCAGGAAAGCAGCAATCCTCTAAGTAAGTTAAATTTGAAAATGTTTTTCATCGACTTGATAGTGGGGAAGTCTGGAGTCAAATGGTAATATTTGTATCTTGGCAACCTCATCTTTATTATGTCTCTCCCTCATTGCTGCCCTGGCCATGCATACCTAACCCTCCTCTTCCTTATCCTCCCCTTAAAAGGGTTTTGACCTAGTAGATCATGTGGGTTAGGAGGTCTCCTCAGTTACGTGAATCACAGTTTCTTCATCTTTAAAGAGGACTACTAGATCTAGATGTTTATGAAGCTCAAATACACAATGCACACAAAAATTTTTGTGAATTCTAACAAATGATATAAATTATAGGATTATTATTTTTAATTTATTAGAAGCATCACCTGTAGCATAATTTCGTACTTCTATTTGTGTCTGTGTGTCACTTAAGATAACAATTAAGTAGTGCAGTAATCTAGTCTTGTTGGGATGCTCTTGGGACATGCTAAGCATTTTAACAATAGACATCTGAAGAGGATCTTTCTGTCTGTTTCCACCTATGAAGATTCATGCTCACAAGTAGAGTGTGGAGGGCAGGGAGATCAGACTGATTGTGGGGCAGGGAAGGACTGACAGTGACGGCACGGGAGATTAAACAAGAAGCAGCAGAGTATACCTCTACCTAGAGATGGCACTATGACCAACATTGTGAGATCAAGCCCCTTATTGGGCTCAGGGTGGAGTGCAGAGCCTGCTTGGGATTCTCTCACTCCCTCTCTCTCTCTGCCCCTCCCCCAATTGTTCTGTCTCTGTCGCTCTCTCTTTCAAAATAAATAAACCTTAAAAAAAAAAGAGAAAGAAACAGTTTTTTTTTTTTTCTATAGAAATGTCTCCCTGGCTAGTCTGTGAGTGCTGTGAGCATTGTTTTCCAATATATTTATTATAGCTTTACCCTCCTCAAAAGCAGGTATATAAAGAGTATGGTTTGGAAAAATTAAAAGGAAGTGAAGAAGTAGAAAGAAATATGTACATAAATTTCCTACTTCCTAGGTGAGATCTGGGAAAATTTGCTTATTCCAATGTTCTCATTCTTTAATTTTACTGTGTTATAGCTCATTGCCTTGTTAAATCATTTTACTCTGGACACTAACCCTTAAATGATGGTCAGTAGTTATCTATCACTTTATTTTTCACTTTTATCCTGAGCAATTTGCTTAATGCATAGTAGGTGCTCCATGAATTGATTTTAAATAATGAATAAATAATAGTATTTTATACTTTTGAAGTAATTTCATACATATTTTGTCAGTTTTTCTTACCTCATTCTCCATGTGTGATTATCATCTCACTTAAAATGGTAAAATTAACTTTGTTTCTTCTAGGGTATGCTGATCTGAGATGGGAGCTCAGTTTAAAATCAATTTTAAGTTAGGGATAGCTGGGTAGCTCAGTCAGTTGGGCATCCAACTTCAGCTCAGGTCATAATCTCTCGGTTTGTGAGTTCAAGCCCCACAGTGGGCTTGCTCCTGTCAGTGCACTTCAGATCCTCTGTTCCCCTCTGCCCCTCCCCTGCTTGTACTCTCTCAAAAATAAATAAAACATTTTTAAAAATTAAAAAAATAAAATCAATTCAAGTTACACCCTGGGTTGGTAGTCGTTTAGTCTCAGAGCAGGCAGACCCATCTCTTGGTAGTTACCTTGGCCTCCCTCTCTGTGATCTGGTCTCTACCCTCCCTCCCTACATCTCTGATCTCACCTCCTAGTATTGTCCCTCTCTCACTGCTCTCCAGGTACACTGGCCTCCTTGCTGTTCCTAAAACACTCCAGATATGCTTCACATTGGGGCTTTCTTTTTTTTTTTTTTATTAAAAAATTTTTTTTAATGTTTATTTGTTTTTGAGAGAGAAAGAGACAGAATACGAATGGGTTGGGGCAGAGAGAGAGGGAGGCACAGAATCTGAAGCAGGATCCAAGCTCCAAGCTGTCAGCACAGAGCCCGACATGGGGCTCGAACCCACAAACTGTGAGATCATGACCTGAGCTGAAGTCTGATGCTCAACCGACTGAGCCATCCAGGTGCCCCAACACACTGAGGCTTTCTCACTAGCTGCTTCTGCCTGGAACATTCTTCACATAGATTTCTGCTTGTTTAACTCTCTCATCTCTCATCTTAGCAACCGAACACTCTGATAGACATTACTACCATTCATCAATATCCAATTCCCCTCTCAACGAGGCAGATCACACTTCCTTTCTTCCTTGAAGTTAGACAGGAGCATATGATTTGTTATGGCCAAAGAAATGTGAGCAGAGGTGACAGGTGTCACTTCTAGGTGGATGTTTTTAAAAGCCTGTGTAGATTCTCCTATGTATATTCTCTTGTGTTCAATGCTGTCTTCCCTGTGTCCCTGCAACTGTCAGCCTTTCAGATGATGGGGTCTCTATTAGCCTGGATCTCTGAGTGAGGATGGCATGGGCAGAATGCCCACCAACCTGTAATGGATATTTTGCATGAGCCAGAAATAAACCTGCATTGTTTTAAGCTACTGAGATTTGAGGGTTGTTTGTTACTACCACATAACCTAGCTAATCATGAATAATATTACTATTCAATCATATTACTATTTAATAATACTACTTATTACTATTCAATACTGCAGTCTATTCTCCACCCCCACCCCAGGGCACTCCTTTTTCTTTACTCCACTTTACCTTTCATAGCACTTATCACCTTCTATACAGATATTAAATACTTTATTTACTATGTTTATTTTTTATTGTCTCTGTCCTCTCCACTCGCCATGCTCCCACAAGAATGTAAGCTCTGTGGGGTTAGAGCTCTTTGTCTGTTTTATTCAATTATAGGAGATAAGGCATTCAATAAATATTTATTGAATGAATGAATATTAAGGACCACCATGTTCTGGATATTGGAGATGCAGAGATAAAACACCTTCCCTTACTTGCCCTAGTCTCATGACTGATACAGATAACATGTAATTATATCGGCAATTCATTGAGAAGAGCAGAGGTATAGCCACAGCACTGTTGGGAGGCATTAGTAGTCACTTTACTTTGCCTAGAGATGTGTGTTAGGGAGGCCTCCAGACTCATAATTTTGAGCTGGTATTTGAGGCCAATTAAGGGAGACCCAGGCAGATAAGGGAACAGGGAATTCTAGGCAGGATATACTAAGAAAGACAATGAGACAATGAGAAATAGCATGGTTTATTTCAAGAGCTGCAGATAGTTTGGTATTGCTGAAGTTCCATATATGGAGGATAGAAAAGTGAGAAAGGTCCTGTGATGGTTAATTTTATGTGTCACCTTGACTGGGCTGAGGGATGCCTAGATAGTTGGTAAAAGCTTATTTCTGGGTGTGTCTCTGAAAGTGTTTCCAGAAGAGATTAGCGTTTGAACTGGTGAACTGAACAAAGTAGATGACCCTCTCCAATGTGGGTGGGTATCATCCAATCCATTGAGAGCCTAAATAGAACAAAAGGGTGAAGAAGAACAATTAATGTGTCTCTACCTGAGATGAGTTATCAATCTTCTGTCTTCTGCTTTTGGACTTAGCTGAGAACCTACTCCACCAACCCTTATTCTTAGCCTTTTGGACCTGGATTGACTTACACTATCAGCTTTCCTAGTTCTCTAGGGTGTAGGCAGCAGATCATGGAACATCTTGGCCTCCATAGACACATAAGCCAATTCCTATAATAAATCTCTTATCCCCCCCTCTCTCTTTCTCTTTGTATATCCTATGGTTCTTTTTCTCTGGATGACCCTGAGTGATACAGATTCCAGGAGTGGTGTATGTTGTGGTATCCCTTCTAAGGTGAAGGATAAGTTATATCTGGCCCCTACTACAACCAAGAAGTACATTACCTAGTGGGTCTCTGAATTTTGGAGGCAACATATTCCTCATCTGGGTGTGTTACACTGGCCCATTTGCTGAATTCCCTGAAAAGCTGCTGGTTATAAGTGGAGCCGCAAACGAGAGAGGGCTCTCTGACAGGTCCAGGCTGCTGTGCAAGCTGCTCTGCCACTTGGGCCATATGATCCCACAGATCCAATGGGGCTTGAAGTGTCAGTGGCAGACAGAGATGCTGTTTGGAGTCTTTGGCAGGCTTATATAGGTGAATCACAGTGCAGATCTTTGGGATTTTTTGGATCAAGGCCCTGACATTCTCCATTCATAAGTAGTCTCTTTTTTCTTTTTTAACATTTTTAACATCATGATATTCTACATAGCATTACTTTTTCAGATCAAGGAACTCAATTCATAGCAAAATAAGTGCAGCATTGGGCCCTTATTGGTGGAATTCACTGGTCCTACTATGTCGCCTCCATCCTGAAGCAGCTGGCCTGATAGAACAGTGGAATGGCCTTTTGAAGACTCAGTTACAGTACTGGCTATGGGGCAATACTTTGCAGGCTGGGGCAAGGGTTTTTGGAAGGCTATATGTGCCCTGCAGTTGTGAACCTGTGAAATCAAACATGTTACATATTTCCAAAATGCAGTAGTGGGACAGGGATTAGATATACATTCCCATTCCAAAAGGGAGAAAAAAAAAGGAGTAACAAATCCATGGTAATCCTAAACCTAATAGGTCAAGCAACACTAAATCCCAGGGCTTGAAAGCAATCCTTCTTGGCTCAGTGCTCTGCCTTGTAGACAGACTGGGATCAGAGTTGTGCCCACAAGGCTCTGCGTGGTCCCACCAGCTTTGCTGAGTGCAGCCTATGATGCAGCTCTCCCAGGCTGGAATCACATGCTGTTGTTTTACCAGTCTGTGGTAATGGAGGTAGCAGGTCCTCATGGCTCTGCTGGGTATTGCCCTAGTGAGCACTCTGTGGTAGTCCTGCCCCAGCAATGGCCCTCTGCCAGAGTTGGGTAGTTGGTGGCTCCGTTCTTTAAAATCTAGGTGGATGTAGCCATGGCCTCTGTATTGCTGGATATAGCACATGTTGTACCAGGGCTTACTAAAGCCACACCTGTGGGCTGAAGAATTTGACACCAGAATGTGGGGAGCTCATTTCGATCTGAGACCTCATCACAATAGCCTTTACCATCCATATTTCTACCAATATTCTGTTTATGACCATTTATATGTTCTCTAAGGAGATTGAGGCCTTCTCTATAACTGTCCTCTTCTCCTTCTAAGCCCTTCACCAGATTTGCTTTTTAGGAGTCTCTTGACAGCAATATAGGCTTTTTCTAGCATGCACTGCAAAACGTTTCCAGCCTGTACCTGTTACCCATTTCCAAAACCACTTTCACATTTTTGGTATTTGTTACAGCAGCACCCCATACCTGGTATCAATTTTATGTCTTAGTGCTTTAGACTGCTATACCAAGATACCACAGACTGGGTTTTATTTCTCAGAGTTCTGGGGGCTGGGAAGTCCAAGATCATGGCACCAGTAGATATGATATCTGGTGGTATAAGTCCTAATCTGAGTCCAAAAGTCTGAGAACCAAGAATACCGATGTCTAAGGGCAGAAAATGGATGTCTTAGCTCAAGCAGAGGAAGTGAATTAGCCCTTTCTCCACCTTTTTGTTCTATTGGGGCCCTTCAGATTGACTATGCTCACCTACATGCATTTCTTTACTCAGTTCAGTGGTAATCTTTTTCAGACATGCCCTCCAAGATACTTCCAGAAAGAATGTTCTACTAGCTACCTGCGCATCTCTTAGTTAGCCCTGTCAAATTAACACATAATATTAACCATCAAAAGTCCCCAAATTGATATATTGAAGTCCTAATCCCCAAAGACATGGTATTAGGAGGTGGGGTCTTTGGGAAGTAATTGGCTCATGAGGGTAGAACACTCATGTTTGGGATTAGTGCCCTTATAAAAGAGCCCCCACAGAGTTCCCTACCCCTTCTGCCATGTGGGGACACAAAGAAAAATCTGCGACCTGGAAGAGACCCTCACCTGATCCTGCTGGACCCCTGATCTCTAACTTCCAGCCCCCAGAACTGTGAGCAGTGCCTGTTGTTTATAAGCTCCCTACTGTGTGGCATTTTGTTATAGCCACTGAATGGACTAAGACAGGGCCAGATCATGAAAGACTCTGAATATCATCCTAAGGAGTTTGACCTAGTGGTGTGTAATCTACTGAAGAATTTTAAGCAGGAGAATGAAGGAATCATATGAAGTATATTTTAGAAATATTACTGTGACTCCAGTATGGTTGTTGGACAGAGAAGGTAAAAAGGCTGATGAAATAGTCCAGGTAAGCGATGATGACTGTGAACTAAGGCAAAAGCAATGAGAATTCAGAGAATCCAGAGAATATGACAGTGACATATTAACCATGGGGAAGACTAGAAGATTCAAAGCGGAAGTCTGAGATTTTATTTTAAACATTTTGTTATTACTATTATAATTTTAGTGACTGAATGATTCTCAAAGTAGGTAAAACAGAAAGAAGGCAAATGATTAAGTTGAGGTGACTATGAAACTCCGGGAAATAAATACCCAGTATGTCTATGGATGCATAGGCCCAGGTCAATAGACTAGAGGAGTCATTAATCTCTAAGACTGGTTAAAGCTATGGATATAGGATGAGAGTGGAGGGAATCCTATAAAATCACATACTGGGATTGGGAAGAGAAAAGATTAATCTGGTTAGAGAAAGATACGGCACAATCCAAGATTAGCAAAGAGAATGGTCTGTGAAGACTTAAGAGAGAGTGTCTAGGGTTCAACCCATAAAATTCTACATGGAGATCAAGAGCTTAGAAAGCAGCCAGTGGATTTGACTTATGGTATGAGTGAATTTTACTTACCCAGAAGTAGAGATATCCTTAAATCCTGACTCAACGACTGTGAGCTGAAGTGCTGAGGAACCCAGACACGTTCAGGGTCACACAGATAATTAGTGGCAGAGTTGAGCTAAAATGCTCTTTGCAGTACTTCTTCTTTGTCTTAGGACTACATTTTTCGATATTTGAAGAGTCCTTATAAGCCAAGCCTAAAAGACTTAGTAATAAGACTCATCCGTGTTTGTTCTTTTCCTCCCCTGGCCAAATTCAGCTCATTGGAAAATCCTGTTGACTCTTCCTCCAAAGTGTATCTCTGTTCTCATCAGCTCTCTCCACTTCTACCACTGCAACTCAATCCAGCCCCCATCAGCTGCTCTTGCCTATGTTACTGCAATAGCCTCTTAATGTGTCTTGATGCTTCCACTTATGCCTGCTCCATAGTCCATTTTCAACAGGGCAGCTAAAATTGTCTTTAAAAATCAGATCACTCCTTGCTTAAAATATCCCAAAACATTTCCTATAACACTGAGAGTGAAACCCATACTCTTGAAATGCCCAAAAAGGCCTCGTGTATGGTCACTATTGCCCACCTTTTCGACCATGTCACCCTCCACTTTCTTCTCCATTACTGTTCCATATACCACCCTTTGTTCCATTCCTTATACAAGGCAGCGCATTCATGCCTCACTTTGCACTTCTGTGGCCTCCTGGATGCTCTTTCTCCAGATTTCCATGTGGGCGGCTCTTTGTCCTCATTCAGGTCTCAGCTCAAATGTCTCTCAAGAGAGAGGCTTTCCTTCTCATCCTAACTAAAGGAACCTCCCTTAGCCCTCCTCCCCAGTTCAGTCTTTATTATTAGAGAATCTGTAGCACTTCTTAGCACTTCTTGAAATGACATTGCTTATTTGTTTACTCATATCACCCATGTTTTCCATGAGAACAGGAACCCTGTCTACCCTGTTTGCTTCAGTATTTCCAAGTCCTCGAGCAGTGATTGGATTATAAGATAATGATTAACTCTTATGTTTGTCACTTGCCCGGCACTGTTCTCAACACTTTACACATACTAACTTGTTAAATTTTCACATTAATTCCATGAGGTAGGCACAATTTATAGGTAAGGAAAATGATGCGCTTAGTTAGGTCAGTTAGGCCCTTGCCTAAAGAAGTAAGTGGGAATGCTTCAGAGAAGTGCTTCTTAGATGTCAACACCCATCAGAATCACCTGAGGGGCTTGTGAAAACAGAGGTTGCTGGGCCCCCACTTCAGTATTGCTGGTTCTGCAGATCAGGGATGAGGCCCAAGAATTGTCATTTCTTTGTCATTGCAAAGACTTCATGGATTTGGCAGATTAACAAAGGAACCCCATGGGAACAGAAGGAACTTCCATCTTCTACTCTATTCCAACTTAATTAATCTGAGTAACCAAGATGGTTTCTACACAAGATGACATGACCAAAATTTATTTGCATTCTAATTTAGACCTGCCATAAATATGATCCAACCACTTTTCCTTTTTTGCTTAAAACAGAGCCATATGATAGCATTGTAAGTGAGGTTTCTCTGGCTCATGTTACTGTTAAAGAACCTTTCTTGCAAAACAATGAAGAGATTCAAGACTATTTACTGAGAGCTACAACCTTTCTATATTTATCATTTAATCCTTTTTATAAATAAAACTTGTTCTGAAAAAGATAAAAAAAAATCTTACAACAATTTTGACTAAAATTTCTGAAGTATTTGAAATTTTTTTTCTTAGCAACCCTACCACACACCAGAGACTTGAAGCTATAAAACTTTGTTTTCCTGGGGTTCTTTTAGGCATTAACATTCCGATGCCATATTCTTATGACAAAGACTAATAAGAAGAGAAAATGGCATACCCTGGATCTATTTTAGTGATAAAGATAGGAGTGGGAAATGGTAAAAATCTACCTTGTTCTCATTACTACAGTGCTAAAACTGTCATCAATTATAATCACTCACCACATCCCTAACGTGAGACTTTGTTGGTAACTTCTCTTCAACACAAACTCAGTCTCCTTTAATCCAGTGTGTGTGAGAAATATATGTGGAAATATATTGATAGTGCTTACATTGATGGCATTCTCTTCACTTATAAAAGCATGTGCTGAAAAAGAAGTAATGTCAGCACATAATAACCAGGTTTCTATAAGACAGTTATTTCTGTTTTATTGCCCATCATTTTATAAGCAAAATAGAAAATGTTCCAAGCATTTACCTTGACCTATATTTCATAGTCATAGTTATCTATGCAGAATTTTTCTTTTGTCTTTGCTCAGTGAGCAAAAATGTCAATATATTTTCTCCCTACCCTTTGCCTATGGCCTCCTGTTCAGTTTTGTTCAGTTTGACTTGACTCATCTCTCTTTTCTTCTTTAGTCACCCTCCCTTCTCTCCTCCCTCCTTCCTTCTCTCTTCCCTGTCATCTTTCAGCAAATAATTATTGGGTCCATGATGTTCTAGATTTGGAAAGTAAGACAGTTATAGTCATGCTGGAGAAGAAAACGCAAAAAAGTCCTGTAGTTCAAGGTGATACATTGTATGATGATGAAGCAAGGAAACAATACACAGGAGGTGCAGTAAGCATTCAGTGGGAATAGAGATCCCTATGGGACTGGTGTTTTTGTGGATGACTTCATAAAAAAACATCTCCTGTAATCGATTGCTACACAATAAGTACCCCAAAATACAGTGGCTTAAAATAACAACTTGTCTTAATTGTACCATCTGGATTGGCCTCAGTTGTCTTCTGCTTCACCTGGTATCTGCTGGTGTTAGAATGTGCAGGATGGCTTCTTAACTTGTTTAGAGCACCTGGCACATCATCTAAATAGCCAGAACAAATGGGCATCTGTCTCTACAAGGTCTCCCCAGTAGAATAGCTGAGTCTCTTTGCCTGGTGGCTCAAGGTTCCAAGAGAAGCATTTCAAGAGTACTAAGCCCAAGTGTGCAAGTACTTCAATACTTTCTTGCTTTCTACTTGTTAATGTCCCACTGGCCAAAGTCACCGTGGGATGCAGTGAATATGGAGTGGCTGATGAACACTTGGTTCTTGGGGACCACCAATTCAAACAAAGCACTTAGAAGAGGGCCTGACTACATATGTGGGGTGTGAGGAAGGAAGAGAAGTTACATATGGAGAATGTGAGCTCAAAGGATTAGAAAAAATGTGGCATAATTCATTAGAAGAGAAGTTACATGGATGAGCCAGGCTAAATTTGAAATGATGAAAATGTCCATTAGGCAGTCAGAAAGTTTACTGGAATAAAGACATGAACTGAAGGTTGAAGTGGTAAACTCTGGTGTCTTACGCAGAAAAGAATTAGTTAAAGCTGTGTGACTGGTGAGTTCTGAGAATGATAAAAGTTGAATCAGTGAACTTTGAGCTATGCTTATAGTTAGAAGTTGGAAGGAGGTAAAAAACTGAGAACTGAGGGTGGGTGATGGGTATTGAGGAGGGCACCTGTAGGGATGAGCACTGGGTGTTGTATGGAAACCAATTTGACAATAAATTTCATATTAAAAAAAAAAGTTGGAAGGAGGAAGAAGAGCCAGATTAGGAGACAAAGATTCTGAAAATTCCTTTCATGGTTTATGTCACTGTTAGTATTTTTATATTTATATTTAATTTGTCTCTCCTGTGTACACATCTGGGAATAGAATGTAATTGAGAAATAATTTGATTTTATTTTAGCATCTTTTATAGTGGAGTACCCCTGGTGCTTTAAGTTACTAATTTAAAAATATGCACTTATTAATAATCTTTAATATCTTGGAGACTTTCTCATGGTTCTCAAGTAGGTGGAGTCATTGGGTGAAAAGTAAAGTTAATGATACAGCTTGACAGAGTTAGGCTTTTTTATCAATTAATTTTATTTTATTAATTAATTGTATTAATTCAGCTTTATTAGTCTTTGTGTTGTCCTGCTTTCGGAAAGTAACAAAATTGTATAAAAGCTTGGTTTCAGTGATGAATTAATTTTCTTATGAAATAGATGTGATATAAAGGCTAGATTAATGCAAGGGCAGATGAAAATTATGTTGCAGAAATATTTTCTTGGTATGCACTGACACAGTGAAGCCAATATTCAGAGGCAGTTAATAATTTTCTAAGTTTTCTTAATGCAATATTAGGTGAGAATTGTTGATTGAAGGACTGAGTTCAGAAATTCTCTGAGGCAGAGTCAGGAAGTTTCTATAGGTAAGCACTGTCTGATTTTGATGAGCTACCCAGGTAGGCCTCAGGTAGTCTATAGTGGAGTCCTCTCACCCTTCTGCCAGAGAACATGGGATACTCCAGAGAACCCATTTGGATGAGATAAGACGAGAAAACTGAACACAGAGAGGTTGAGTTAACATGTCCAAGATCACACAGCTATAAATAGCAGAGTCAGGATTTAGATGCAGTCAGTCTGGTCCCAGAGTCCACATGTTTAATCCCGCTACACATACTGCTGCTTTAATTTTAATTTGTTTTCTTAAAAGCTGCATCTTTTTTACATAATAATTTTGATGGCTTTAATTAAACAATCAGAATAAGTTTTGCTTATATAAAGACCAAGATATATTTTATCTTTCCCTCTCCAATTTCTTTTAAAAGCTAGGATGGTTTAGACTGGGATAATAAAATTATTCTTTGTGTTAAATAATAATTTTGTGGTTATACCCCTTAGAGAGTCCTTTTGTGTGTTGTCTGCTTATTTAATCAACTGCATAATCTAGGCAAGTATATATGTGTCCTCATTCACTGAAGGCACAGAAGAATATTGGAATTTAGCCTAAACATTGTTTAAATAGAATACTTTCCTAATCCCATTTGAAAGGAACAACACTAAAATAGAATATTCCATGCATCATCATTTTATAAGTACAGGAGTATAGGTGTCCCTTAATCTATGCATATCATTCTGCACTAGAGGGAGTGCTGTAAGGACCAAAAGAAGCTTTCCTTGTAAAACTGTTTAGTGCTTAACAAATGAGCCTATTTATGTGATAGTAAACTTTTTCTTAAGCCATTTAAAACTATGCATTGTAGAGAGAAGATAGCTCGTTGACTTATCTTCTAGGAAAATTCTCAAAATGATTGTTGGAAATAGTTGTAGAAATTAGACCAGAGATCCTTTCTGCAAGACTATGGTGACATTGTTGAAAGAAAGAAAACGATGATGGTGGATGTCCAGGTGACCTTGTTAATAGTGTCTGCCCAGCAGAAGGGCTGACGCCAAAGCCCAGAGAATCCGAGAATGGGGGAGTTTAGGGATATCAACGTGGTAAACACCAACATTTTATAGAGAATTTTAGTCGATGGGACCAGAGGTAAGACCTACATTCCTGATTTTTCTCATGGCCTCCATTGACAAATAGAATTTTTAGTAGAAATATTAATATTCTTTACATTAAAATGCAAAGGAACTGAAATTTTCAAGTGGATTACTTAAATAACATGGGGTTTATAGTTAATATGCTCTACTATTGGATCATCTCCTTCTTGTTGATTATATTACATAGATTTGAAAATTTTTCAGCTTTCAAAATTAATTCTTACAATGTTATTTTAGTGATCAATAAAATGAAGAATCTGATGTAAAAATCTGTATTAGAATCACTGTAACATTCTTTAACTCCATAGGATCTGAAAATACAGTGGAACATGATGCATCATGTAGAGTCTTTGTTTGTGTTTATAAAATTTCCTCAAGTCTTTAAGGAAATTGGAACTTGCAGTGAACTTTTAATAGGAAAATAACTTTTTCTGATTACTTCTTTGATTTTAGCATTTTAAATGATTTTCAGTTTAAAAGTATTCAGAATTAAGTATATAGGATAACTGGTAGCATACACATAGTGACTAGATAAATCATTCTAATAATTTTCAGGATGCAAAAGTAATTATACATATTATACTAGTAGATTTATTTCCTCATTTTAAGAGGGGCTGTCATACATGCAGCTTTAATTTATTGTGACTTTAAAAATTCTGTGGGATTTTTGTTATACATGAACTAATGAATAACTAAATATGCTTTAGTCATAGTCTTTCATTCAGTGCACATAGAGTTTAGGCAACTTTCCATGTAGGAAAATGACTCATCTAGTAGAAAGATTTTTTGTTAGCTACTTGTATCCCCATAGTGATAGTAGGTATTAAACTGAAGCTAGGAGGAAATTCCTTACTTTCATATGATCTTCAAATAATTTTAAACCAACTAAATTCTTTTCAAGCTTGAATGTCATGTGTTCCAATAACCCTAGGCTCTTTTTGAATCTTGTTATCATAGAATACGTGATTTTAGAAATGTTTTTATTTAAATCATAAAATAAAATGTACCCCTGCTATAGCATGGATATTGCATGCCTTTGGATTTAACATGAGCCTGTCTTCTCTCAGCTAACACTATTGTTAGGATGAAGTTCCCACAGATCACAAAAGCTGAGAACTATATTTTATTTGAAGTCTCTTACTCTATGTACAATGGAGGAAATGGCTTGCTCTTTCATAGTGGATTCCAAGAGAGTGGGACCCAATAGAGACAAATTAGTGATAGACTTGCATAGTAGCCCATGTCTGCATTAAGAAACAAAGTCAGGACAGTTATTTATAAATTTGATCAATACAAGTGTGGTTGTTTGTTTTTTTTTCCCCCTCAAGTTAATGACTCAATTCTCCACTTAATGTTAGTTGGTATATCAGTTCAGTGCATTATAATCTTGTTTATTTTAATCTCATTTATTATAATCTTGTAATTATAATCTATTGTTTATTTATATAAATTTATAGCAGTGTTCCATCAGTACTAATTAATCCATTTGACTAGGATGACCCCAAAAGTTCAGAGGAGGATTATATTTAAGCATATGCATTGAGCCACTCATCTGTTCTCTCATTAATTCATTCAACAAACTTTTGTTGTCTTTCTAGTGTGTGTTAGGCCCATCCCTGAAACACATCAGTCAGTGAGAAAAAACAAAAACAAAAACCATAAACTAAATAAATCGATATGATCTTTGCTCTTATGAAGGTTCAGACAAATGGAGGAGGCAGGCATTAATCACATCACCATACTAATGAAAGTATAATTACAAACAGGTAGGTTCTTCTATGGAAAGCAGCCCTGTACTCAGTATAACAAAAGAATTAGGCTTTGTCTGGGTGTGAGGTAGAGATGAAAGAAAGATTCTGTTTGAGTAGAGTGGAATGTGAGGGAGCTTTCTGTTGAGAGAAGACAAAAAAATTTGCATTGATTCAAGGTGAGAGGAACTGGAGAAACTGAAAGAAGGTCAGCATTGCAGGTGTTCAAGTAGCAAAGGAGAGAGAAACACAAGATTAGTCATGGGCCAAACCACTCAGGAATGTTTAGGCCATTTATAAACTTTGTCTTAATCCTAAAATCAAGCAGAAATTGTGAAAGTGTTTTGATAAAGGGATTGTGGTGAGTTTAACTATAGACCCCATAAAGATATGTCTAAAACATAATCCTTGGAACCTGTGAATGTAACCTTATTTGAAAAAGGACTTTTGTAGATGTAATTAAGAATGTTGAGATGAGGTCATCCTGGATTATTCCAGAGGGCTGTAAATCCAGTGAGATATCCTTGAAAGAGACCAAAGAGAAAAACCATGAAGGAGAGGGCCACATGAAGACAAAGGCAGAGATTGGAGTGAAGAACTACAAGCCAAGGAATGTTGACAGTCATCAGAAACATGGAAAGGGCAAGGAACAGATCCTCTTCTCGAGGCTCTGGAGGAAGCACAGACCTTTGCCTCCATAACTGTGAGACTTTGCCTCCATAACTGTGAGAAAATAAATTTCTGTTGTTTGAAACCATCAAATTTGTGATAATTGGTTATGGCAGCCCTGGGAAACACATATGGAGGTGGTGATTGTTACTTTGTCATGGATGCACTATAGTCAGCTGCACTATATGAAGACCTCATCAGCCCTATTCCATCACTTGCTGGTTAGGTAGCTTTTTCAATTGGCTCTCTAGCTTGAGCTAAATTTAAAAATTATGTTTGATGTAGTCCTACTTGTCTATTTTTGCTTTTGTCACTTTTGCTTTTGGCATTCCATCCATGAAATCATTGCCAAGGTCAATATCCTGAAGCTTTCCCCTATGTTTTCTTCTAGGATTTTTACATTCTCAGATCCTAAATATAGGTCTTTAATCTATTTTGATTTTATTTTTATGTCTAGTATAAAGAAAGGGTCTAATTTTATTCTTTTGCATGTGGGTATCTGGTTTTCTTAATACCATTTGCCAAAGAGACTGTCCTTTCCCCATTTTGTGTTCTAGGCACCCTTGTTGAAGATCACAATTGACTCTATATATGTGGATTTATTTCAGGACTGTTTATTGCTGTTCCATTGGTCAACTTGCCTGTCTATATGACAGTGCCATACTGTTTTGATTACTGTAGCTTTGTAATATATTTTGAAATCAGAAAGTGTGATTACTCTAGATTATTCTTTTTTAAGATTGATTTGGCTTTTATGGTCTTTTATGTTTCCACATGAAAGCACAAATAGACAAGTGGAACCACATCAAACTATAAAGCTTTTGAGCAACAAAGGAAACAACCATTGGTGTAAAAAGGCAACCTATGAAATGGGAGAAGTTATCTGTACACCCTATATCTGATAAGGGGTTAATCTCCAAAATATATAAGGGACTCCTACAACTCAATAGCAAAACAAAAACAAAAACAAAACCAAACAAAAAAAAGAACAATTTGATTAAGGTTGGGCTATGGACTTAAATAGAGATTTCTTCAAAGAGATATACAAATGACCAACTGGTACATGAAAAAATGCTCAATATCACTAATCATTAGGGACAGTAAATCAAACCATAATGAGATGTCACTTGACACATGTCAGGATGACTATTATCAAAAACCAAAAACATGTGTTTGTGAGGATGTGGAGAAATTGGAACCCTTACACACTGTTGTGGAGAATACAAAATAGTGCAAGTGCTATGGAAAACATTATGAAGTTTCCGCAAAAAATTAAAAGTAGAACTACCATATGATAGTTATCCAGCAATCCTACTAGTGAGTATTTATCCAAAAGAATTTAAATCAGGATCTTAAAAGAGATACTAGCATTCCCACATTTATTTTGGCACTTTTCACAGTAGTGTGTAATCAATCTAAATGTCCATCAGATGAATGACTAAACAAAATGAGGTATATACATACAGTGGAGTAGTATTTCACCCTAAAAAAGGAGGAAATGCTGCCATTTGCAACAAAATAGAAGAACCTTGAGGATATTTTGCTAAGTGAAAGAAGCCAGTTTTCAGAAAGATGAATGCTGCATGATTCCACTTACAGAAGATATCTAAGAGTCAAATTCATATAATCAAGGAGTGGAATGGTGGTTACGAGGGACTGGGGGGAGAGGGAGATGGGAAGTTACTAATAACAGGCATAAAGCTTCAGTTAAGCAAATGAATAAATTCTAGAGATTTGCTGTACAACATTGTACCTTTTAGTCAACGATAACTATTACACATTTAAAAATTTGTTAAGAGGGTAGATCTCAATGTTAAGTGTTCTTACCACAATAATAAAAAAAAAAACTTTTAGAAAATTATGCTCACTTGGCTTCATCTTGTGAGATTTTCCTAAGCAGGGGCAGGAACCAAATGTAGGTGTCCACTCTGTGAGATTTACAAGGTTCAACCACTGAGGGAGTCAGTAGGAACTAGAAGGAGGCAGCTTCTGAGACTGGAGGCCAAGGGCCCTGAAGGATCTTGCTCTAACATTCACACATTATGTCTTACTTGTGTTTTCATTTTCTTAAAGCTGTAAAACACCCATTTTACATACTCATTTTGAGAATTAGCAAGTCTGTTCATAAAGAATTTAGCACAGTTTTTGGGATGTAGTAGCAGCTGAATAAATGGCCTCAATTGTTACGGTTATTCCAAAAGGGCTAGGAATAGTCATCTTCTATCTCAATAGAATGGTTGACATTGGGTAGTCATTTCAGTTACATGCTCTGGACTTGAGTCTGGGTAGTTCAGCTCATTTTTGGAGATGGGTTGAATCTGTTCCAAAAGAGGATGTGAGGCAGGGAATCCAAGGGAATGAAGAAAGGTGAAGATTTTTAGGATTTTCAAATAGCCTCCTTCTGCACCATTCAAATAGGCTTATGGGTTAAAAAATCATATTGTGTTTAAAATATCATTTTTTTGGAAACACCTGTATGTCATCATGCATGTATGTTAATTTCATAATCTTACTTCAAATATAGTTTCATTATAATTTTGTATATAAAGGATAGAAGTACTCTCCCAATTTATTGACTTCCTAGATGTTCCTTGGGTGCTTCTGAAAGCTGAATTTGATGCTTTCCCTTCATAAGTGTTTTACTTAATAAAGTATTATTTACTTAGAAAATGACTAGACACTACCTTAGTGCAGTTGAAGAAATTTGTTACCAAATCTCCTCAGAATGACCATATATTTCAGTAAAGATCCATTTATTTTAAACTATGTTTGAAACTCACCTAGGCTCATATTTTCTCACATTTTATCTGAGAAATGCACAATGTTTATTTGTAAAATGGAAATGAATTTTAATATTGCACTTCTTACTGCTGTGGGGTTTAGAGTTGACTTCATATCATTAAATGCATGGATGAATTAGTGTATTTATTTGCATGTATGATATATCTGTATTTCAAAGCAAACATTTCAAAGGAGCACCAAAATATGTATGTAAAATTTGTATTTGCCTCCTAGTAATATTCATAGAGAGGGTGTGCACTATACAGATCTGGGTTTATAAGAAAAAATTGGACTGTTTGGAACTCCATTACCCAATTTTCATGGCCATACGTGTATATATGCAAATTTGGCAAGTGTTTATGACATAATTTAAAAATCTGACAATAAATGAGCAAGATGGAATTCTACCCACAGGTGACTTAATATTAGTCAAAACAGTGCCTTTGCTCTTCTGTATTTACAACACAGCCCAGACACACAGGGCCAAGCAGAGTTTGTGAGACAGTTACCCACACACATTTCATTTTATGATGTGGACACTTTACAGTAAATAACCTGAGTCCAAGGACATATTGGAAATAGCGCCGGGGGCTGGTATGCCATTTTAGTTATCCATATGTGTGAACTTCTTTAATTAAGCACAACAAGGTCTCATTTTTTCATACGTTTTCCTCCAGATTTTCGTTCTTAGTTTTTATTTTATTATAAATAGATTTTAACCATATAAATAGATTTTAACCATGATTTAAACATAAGAGGGCCCAGTTGCATTTTGATATGTGGATATCCGATTCACACGGAAGTTAATGGGGGTTATGAATACCTACGGAGAAGAGAATACACCCAGAGCCTCCAAAACAAATTTAGAACAATTTAAAATGCCCTGGAGTAATAAAGAGCTAGTTTAAGGGGTCAGTAAGAGGGTAAATATATGTTTTAAAGATTATTTTTGTGAAAATTCTTGTGGCTTTGAGGCCCAAGGGAGGAATAGATGAGTGTGAACAGAAAAAAAAGATAAACTAACAATTATGCCTAGGGTAAAAGTGTAAATTACAGTTTACCTTGGCAGAAAGCATGTGCATGGTAACATTTTTTTATGAGAGCTATTTATATTTCCAAGAGCTGTGTTACGGTTGTTTATCCCTCAGAATGTCCTTGTGAGGTGTGCATTTCTTACCAATCAACCTATGTGACAGTGACATGGATGCATTCATCATTC
Source organism: Acinonyx jubatus (assembly GCF_027475565.1). Taxonomy (NCBI): domain Eukaryota; kingdom Metazoa; phylum Chordata; class Mammalia; order Carnivora; family Felidae; genus Acinonyx; species Acinonyx jubatus. Next base: position 149,182,256 of record NC_069380.1, on the reverse strand, counting down.
TGTTTCTAGGATCTAATATTTTAAGTGATCAACTAAGCTACTGTCAGTATGTACCTGTGCAAATTGGAAAATGGAGAATAAACGTGGGTTTTAGAACTTTCCTCAAATACTTGAGTGGCAGCATTTGGATTGGATTTCTTAAGGAACCATGCTGTTGTGTTATATAAGGGACACAGAACACATTTGTTGCCGGGTACCATGCTTGCCTCCCCCATCCTTCCACCTCACTTCTCTTCCATAGTAGGCCTTGTTCTTAATTCTCGAGGTCCCGGAAAGATACATGCTTAGAACCTAGGTTAGGAATGCTATTTAAATGTTGGCACTCCTACCCTCTCCTTAAAAACCATCAGAAAATATTAACTGGATCAGTGAAACCAAATAAAAACCTTCATCCCCACTCCCCCCAAGATAATATAACAAAAATAATACCAACACCAGTTGTGTGATATAACATAGACCACCTATTTTTATTTGGCATTATGTAGTAAACAAAACAAAACATTGAACGAAAGTCAGAGCACCTGAGTTCTAATCCAGTAATTTTCAATTCTGGCTACCCTTTAGAAACATCTAGTGAACTTTCAGTACCTACAGATGCGAGGGACATCCTTTCCTCTCCCCGAGAGTCTAATGCAGTTCGTTTGGGGTGAGAATCGGCCATCAGTATTTTTACAAACTCCTCCATGACTTCAGTGTTCTACTTTACGTTCTATACCATTTAATTTTTGTGAATTCCTTTCAAGAACTCAGCCTCCTGTAGGCTTCTAATATTTCCACATTTCCAAAATTGGGGCAGGGTGCCTGGGTGGCTCAGTCAGTTTAACATGTGACTTCTGCTCAGGTCATGATCTCTCAGTCTGTGAGTTCAAGCCCTGCGTCAGGCTCTGTGCTGACAGCTCAGAGCCTAGAGCCTGTTTTGGATTCTGTGTCTCCCTCTCTCTCTGCCCCTCCCCTGCTCATGCTCTGCCTCTCTTCCTCTCAAAAATAAATAAAAAATAAAAAAAAAAAATTAAAAAAATTGGGGCCGCACACACCTAGCCTGTTTGTCTCACCCAGTCATGAAAGATCAAATGAAGGGATGATTTTAAAACTTGTGAAAACTAGGACATGCTGTACAAACGTGAGACATGATATGATCAGGTTAGCTTTCTTGTAATTTAAAGAAGTTAATTTGAAGAAACCTTGGGAAAACTTTTTCCCATCTCCAGTTTCTTTGATTTTATACACTGGCTCCTTGGTAAAGCTTCAGTCTATTTTTACTTATGTGTATACCGTGTACTTACTTATGCAGAGTTAAACGTTAGATTGCTAATTGATGTCTATCAAGTCAGTGGTAAGAACAGATAGTGAGAAGTGCTGATTTGTGTGTATTATGTGCATGCATGTGCACGAGTTTGTCTACATACATATCTGGGAAAAACTCTTGATAGTTTTTTTAAAGAGTGGATAGTGATAAACATATAAAAAGGCAATAGGCCAAAGCATGTTAGTTTATTCATTCATCCAAAAAATACTCTTTTGAGGGATAAATATGTGCCAGTCCCTCTGCCAAGACATCGGAATAGATGACATTGTCAATGCCCTCAAGAAATTCACAGGCAATTGACAATGACAGACAAGTAAACCAACACTTATAACACAGAGTCATGAATGCTGCAATTGAAGATTTTTCAGCATTCTGAAGAGTCTGTAAAGAGAAGTGAAGGGCATGAGATGAGAATGTGGTAAGGTAAGGCATAAGAGAAGATATGAAATATGAACTGAGTCTTGAGGGACACACAGAAGTAAGGTAGGTAGAGGAAGGGCACGGGTCCTCTAGGCTGTGAGAAAAGTGCAGGAAGAGAACGGATGGAATGTGGCCCATTCAGAGAAGTATGTGAAGTTTATATAGCTGCATGTGAGAGTATATTTGGGGAATGTGTAAGTTTACAATTTCTTCTGAAGGCTGTGAGGCTACATTTTATTTTACATTGGGAAGTATAGATTAGATTGCCTTTTGGTAAACTCCAGTAACCATGAGAATGGGAAGGAGATGGACTAGAAGACAAGAGAACAAAACAGTTCATCATTGGTGTAGTCCAGGCAAAAAAAAAAAATTATTCAAGACTGGTAGTAAGAAAAAGGAATAATTTAGTAGATTGAGCCATTTAACAGAGTGAAATCAATAAAATTCAGTTAAAGATTAATAATAACCACATTAAACATTTTAAAAATAAAACCAACACATGAATAATAGGATATTAAAATGGGATTATGGTAGTGTGAATAGTGGCCCTCCAAAGATGTTCATGTCCCAGTTCCTAGAATCCAACCTGTGAACATACGTTACTTTATGTGGTAAAAGGGACTTTGTACATATAATTAAGGTAATGATTTTGAGATTACTCTGGATTACCTGGGTCAACCTGATGCAATTACAAGGGTCTTTTAAGAGAGCAGCAGGAAGATCAGAATTAGTGGTAGGAGACATGACAATGGAAGCAAGAAGTTGGGGTGGTGTAAGGAAGGAATCGTGTTAAGAAATGTGGGTGACCTAGAGAAGCTGAAAAGATACAATGAATTCTCCTCTAAAGCCACCAGAGGGAAAACATTCCTGGCAACACCTTCTTTTTAGACTTCTGACCTCCACAACTACAAGAGAATAAAATTTTTAAACCTATGAGTTCGTGGCAATTTATTACAGCAGAATTGGAAGCCATTACAGGGACTTTTCCTGCCATAGTGTCAGTGGAGAGGCAAACAGAATAGATACCTGGTTACCAAAGAAAGTGTGAGACGCGCCCCCATCATTTCACTCCCATTTATTGACAGTTGGAGAAGGTGTCTTTGGGAGGGGATACTTTCTAATCACAGCCTACCGAAGAGTGCTTCATGGGCATTATTTGTAGAGCTTACAGATAGATACCCTGCAGGTAGTTAAGAGGTACAGAGGTTTCACCCTTGATTCTTGACAAGGAAAGCTGTGAACTGGGTTCCAATGTTACCTAGGTATTCTAGACAGAAAAGGGCTGACTACTTGGTTGTGCACCAAGAACAATGGTGCTATACAGAGACTGAATCCTTTGGTTTTCTACTGTTTCTTTCTGTTCACCTTATCCAGCATCCACTTATCTTTGAACCCAAATTGTCCTGTAAACTTCCTGCCTTCTTGCAATTGCTGCACGACTGTCTCTTTGCACTTTGGTGTTACAGTCTCAATGCTCTCCCCATTTTGCATTCTTTCTTAAGGTTATTGGAGTACATCTTCAAGTATTTTTCCTTAGAAAAGGTATCAGAAAAATTTCTGGGTACTTGTGTGTAGAAAGACATTTTTTTTCTCCTCCTCCTCCATTATTTGGCTGGGTATAAAATTTCAGGTTCAATATCATTTAACCCCAAAACTTTGAAGATACTGTGTCATTTTCTTCTAGCATCAGTGATGAGATTCCACTTTCCTTCTTACTCATTTTCAGCTTCTGTTCTTTCATATTGGAGGGTTTCAAGAAACTATCTTAAAATCTTCGTGTCAGAAATTTTATAAAGTATGTCTAGTTGTACGCCTTTTAAACAGTTCATTCTGTTTATCATATTGTGGTTCTTTTGATTTGAAGACCACATTTAATCTAACTCTGGATATTTTATTCTACTTTTTCCTTTGTTGTTTCTCCTTTGTTTTAGAAAAAAGTCATTCTCAGAATTAGTTACATTGATATTAAATTTCCTAGAATAATAAATTTTCTAGAAAATCTCTTTTTTCTAAAATCTGTCATCTGTTTTTTCTCCTTTTTGTGATGTATTCTCAACATTTAGTTTTCTATTGAATTCTTTATTTTAAGTATCATATTTTTAGTTTCTAAAGTGGATAAGTGGATGTTGGATAAGGTGAACGGAAAGAGAGTAGAAACCATCTTTTCCCTAGATGCATCTTTTTGTTTTACGCATGCATTATTATCTTGAATCTGCCTGAGGATACCAATTACTATTTAAAAACAAACAAACAAAAAAACCAACTTCTCTTTACTAAATCATGTCTTGTTTTAGATTAGCATGCAGAAAGTTTATTACAGAGTGTCCTTGGGACCAACCTGGGGGAGGGAAAAGAAAGAAACACGACTGGGCAGGGGGAGAGATTGAGCTGCAATGCAATTTCTGTGGAGCTCTCAGCTAAATTCCAGGAAGTTTTCAAGCTGTGATAACCCTGCAGAATTTCTCCAAGTTGAGGTGAGGGGACCAGGACCTTGTATCTCCATGTTGATCAGTCATTGAATATGGGCTTGGGTGTCATGGTCTTGGGTGAGGTGACCCTTTTCAACCAGTACAATTCCCTGGAAGCTTTCTGCTGGCAACTCTGCCAGCATCTAACTGAAGGGGAGTCTGTATGGTTACTCTCAGCATCTATCACATTTTTTTTTAAAGGTTAGGTTGTTAGGTCCTACTTGCTCAATTTTTATCTTTCTCTTTTATGCTTTTGTTTTTCCCTCAAATGTTTGGTGAATCTATATGTATGAAGGGAAGTTTAGGTAGTTAATATGGCTAACTCTATCTGTGTCTAAAATAAGGCTTTTCCCTTAATGAGAGGACTAACAGAGAGCTCTCTGTATGTTATTGGGTCATGTAGACTGGCAGGACTCACTTTAATTATCTGTCAATTCCAAATTTCAGAATCAGGGCAATCTTATTTTGGGGTGCTGTCTCTGCTACATGTCTCAGATAATTTTAAAATTTCTATAGAAATTATCTGATTTTGGGCCTGGGGGATAAATGCTAAGTCTATACGCCATATAGATCTGGGTGGGGGAGCTGGGTTGGAGTGAGGTTCTTGAACAAGAAGCTATCCGTATTCCAATATTGCCTAAACTTGTTTTTTTTTACAAAAATAATCTCAGACCTTAGTCAAAAAGCCAGAATTCTGAGCCATATTGCCAGACTCACTGAACGAGAGTCCTCAGAGAAGGATCCCGAGATTCTCTAAGTTTAATAAGAATTCCATGTAATTTTATGATCAGCCAAGTTTGGTAACACCACCTATAGACAGTCCTCAAGCCATCAGCTTCCCCATCTACCCATCCATTTCACCTCCACTTCCACTCTTTGTACCTGTCTATTAATATGATAGCTTCCACCTGCTTCCTATCTTACAGAAAATCATCAAACTCTCTGGTCTTCCTGTTCTTAGAACTGTTATCAATTTATTCCCCTTTGTACTCGTTTACTGTTTCTTCAATGGTTTTTAATAAAGAGGGAAGGTAAACATGTGCACTCAAAATACCCTCTTAAATAAAACCTCAATAACCATATTTTGGAAAAATCTTTTGAGCCAGGCTAATGTGCAATATAACAAATTGGTTATAGGAATAAGGGAGATAGAGCAGTTTTAGATAATCCTCACCTGGCTGCTTTTAGCAGTTGGGCAAAGTTTTATATGTTTCACTGAAAAGAAGAATTATGTGGTAGGGACAAATCATTTTGCTGGGAAAGATATTGAACTTAGTTTTTTACACGTCCAGTGTAATATGAAGGCCTAGGGAAGAGATCTGATCTGGAAGCATAATCTGTGGATCATTCATTCATTCATTCACTCATTCATGGTTTTGCATGTAGTAAACACCTTCTTAGTATATGCCAGGATATGAAAGTAGAAATATCTTATAGAGGGTAGAAACAAATTACTAAGAGTGCATGATAACTCACAGGCAAAGTACCAAACTCAGTCCTGGGTGATCAAGAAGGATCTGACATTCAGGCCAGACAGGACAAGTTGGATGAGTCTGGCAAAAGCATCTAGCAATAGTATAGAGTCAGTAGAAAAGCTGAGAGCCCCCCTGCCAAAAGAATACCAATAGGAAATTTTGTATGACTAGTTCTTAAGCAGGAAGGAAAGTAAGAGAAGAGGCTGTAAGGGGAAAAAAAAAAGTGAGGTGATACAGGGTCTTATACAGTGGGAAGCCAATGAAGAATTTCAACTAACCATCCTAAAAGTGGATCTGAAGCCTTGGAAATGAGTGATACCACCTAGTGATTCTCTAGCTTTGGTCTGCATCAGAATCAACAAGGAACTTGTCAAAAATGCACTTACTATGTGCAGCATTGCAGTAAGCCCTTTACATACATACACTTCTTTACATATATTGTCTCTTAAACCTCACAATCTTGGAAAGTGAGTGGAATTTATATTCCCAAGGTCACATTGCTAATAAGTGCGGGTACTGAGACTTGAACCTAAGCATTCTGGCTGTAAAGCCCCTGCCCTTACTCCTGCACTGTGTTGCCTCCAGATAGAAGTGTTGTACAAAATATACCCTTGAATTTCACAGAGGACATACAATGAGGCCTTTGAGAATTTTGAAATTTATCGTGGCCACCTAGGATGCCATTTATTCTCTCCCACATCGAGAGATTTTGATTCAGGAGTTTGGAAGCATGCCTAGGAATCTGAATTTTAGCAAGTCTGAAGACAGTGTTTTGTTGTGGATGATTCCTTGACCCTGCTTGGAGTAATGTGAGAATAGGGAAGAGGTCTGAGGTTGACCTCCTTAGGACAGACCAATTCGTTAAAATGCCTGAAAAGAAATGCCTGGAGAAGTAGGAGATAAACTTCGAGTATTGTTACAGTAGGAGAGAATTTGAAGAAAGAGGTCAGTAATAAGATATGCAAGAGGTAAGACGAATAAGACAAGTTAGGTAAGGGCTAAAAAGTACACATTGGACATGGTCATCATTTCACTGATAAGGCTGAGACCTTTTCCTCCAAACCTCTGACTCCCACTTCAGAAGAATTTCTACTTCTGGTTGTCCACACTGCCTGACAGTAAGCCTAGAGGCAGTTCCATTTTTCTCAGAGTTTTCCCTTCCCCATAGGAGCAGTTAACAGAGTTTGGGAAGGTCATTTCTCTATAGCCTACCTTCATAGGCATTGAATTTCAACCACAGCATAGCTATGAATGGCAGACTCACTTAAATTTCTTATAGATTTGCAGATATGCTCTAGGATTTGATCCTTTAAATATGCAAAGAGTATTTGTTTCAACAAAGTGCTGCTCAAGCAGCAGTCTCTTTACACTGAAGATTCTGCCACCCATAATAACTGAACTTGAAGAGAAAAAGTGAGCTATGGTTTAAGGAAAACTCTGTGTCTATTTTTAAATGTAGGCAAAGTTCTCACTATCAGAGTATAAGCTGGAGGTAGATAATTCTTTGTTTTGGAGTATTTAATGCTTTCAAAATTAAACAGACTCTGAAGTTATACTGGTTATTCAGGCACTAAAGGTAAGTGATTTCTTTTCAACATGCCAAAGCATATGTGCCTGATTCCTGCTGGTTTTTACTGGGATGGAATCTCAGCACAGAGTTGCGTAATAAAAAATAGGGTTAAAATCTTCACTTACTCTCAATTATAGATGTCTACACTACAACCTTCAACAGTTCCAATTTCTTCCTTAACACAAAACATTTCTTCTAAATTGAATTCTAAACCTAAATTAATTCTTCTTCAGTCATTTTCCCATTGTTAATAATTAACGTATTTATCTTAAGTTAGAAGCCCAAGTTCTTAGCCTTGGAGATCGCGGAGAAATTTTATGATAATAAAAAAAAATAACAATTATTGAGCACCTTACTGTGTTTGGCATTGTGTTGTGTTCTTTGCATATCCTTCAAGCCCAGCAGATTTTGAAAGTGAGTGATACATTCTCAACGTTGTATGGCTAGTAAGTGTCAAAACTGAGACTTGAACTGAAGGATTCTGGCTGCAAAATTCCTGTCTATACTTCTGCACTGTGTTGCCTCCAGATAGAAGTGCTGTATATAATGGACCCATAAATTTCACCAAAGCTACAGAAGAGGCCTTTGAGAATTCTGAGATTTATAATGACACCAAAGGAAACCATTTACCCTATGAACAACAGATATTTCCTAGACTCATATAAGAGCTTGCTGATCCTCCTGTGGACTAGAGTCATCACCCACTGTATGCATCTATACCTGATGTCATTGTGGATTACACCACATAGACCACTGAGTCACTGGCTCTCATTTGTTTATTCAACACATGTTGAGCATCTGATGAATATGACAAGATCCTTATCTTCATGGAGTCTATAGTGCAACGGGGGACCAGGAATGATAAATCTATATCAAGAGTCTGATAGGTTACTCTGTGGTTCTCATATACATATTGTTTCACATACATGTTGTTGCGGTTGTAGAGCCCATTCAAAGAGAGAGGCATCTTTTAGGATGTAAGAAGAGGATCGTTTAAGAGGTTGCTAAAAACCAAGGGAATCCTCTTTGAAAAGGGCTGAGAGGAACCATCCTAATCAGATGGAAGCACCAAGGGAAAATATTCCTCTTTGGACGGAAAGAAAGAAATCATGTTGAGGAGGTGTTACACTACGAATTTTGAAATATTAAGAAAATAACATCTAGATCAGTACATTTCTTTGGTTTGCATGTTCCTGTCAGATAAGAGTTAGAACACTCCAACAATCATTAGACATTTCTGTAGTAACCTGAGGTAGAATATCACACTTCCAGAGAGAAAGAAAGAGTAAATAGCAGTTTAGTATAGAGTCGGCTTCCATCTATCGTGCCTTGCTAGTCTTCCCGTACATTCACGCCTTCTGAAATGGCCTCCTACTCATCCAGAGAGTTTGGGGATTCAGTTTCTTTATATCAAACTCTGAAGGTAAAAAAGGATGAGAACTTCTGCTTTTATGATTACTGCATTAGGAAAAAGTAAAAAGTGGGCAAGAGGATGGGTTAAATAGATGATTAAGGAGGGCAGTTGTGATGAGCAGTGGGTGTTATATGTAAATGAAGAATCATTGAATTCTACACCTGAAACTAGTGTTGCATTCTATGTTAATTAGTTGGAATTTAAATACAAACTTGAAAAAAATTAAAAAAATAAAACACTTGTAGCTAATGAAAAAATGCAAGTCTTTGTAAAAACAAAAAAAGTAAAAAGTGATTTTCTCATCTATTGCTTTTATTAATCATAGTATAGAGCTTTTTGTTTGCGTCTAACTTTAAATTACTTTATGTTCTAGATTTGAAGCTGAGTTTTTAGAGAATTTTAATGACACACAAAATTATTTTTCATAATTCACCAGAAAATCTGAATGTCAGGCCTTTTATTTGTTTTAAGTTTATTTATATTTATTTTGAGAGAGCAAGGGAGGGGGTAAGAGGCAGAGAGAGGAAGAAAGAGGATCCCAAGCAGGCTCTGCACTGTCAGTGCAGGGCCCAACGAGGGGCTTGATCTCATGAACCATGAGATCATGACCTGAGCCAAAATCAAGAGTCAGATGCTTAACTGACTGAGCCACACAGCTGACTGAGCATCTCCAAATGTAAGGCCTTTTAATTATTTTTATGGTAATACCTACTGAAAATACAAATGGATTAGCTATTGTGTTAACTATCACCATCAGCCAATGTACTGGAAATCTTAAGATAAGTGTTACCATAACATTCCTTTTTTAAAAATTTGAAGCATAATTATCTCTGGGTTATTTTCAAGGCAATCTATTTCAGTTAATGTTTATGCTTTGTTCAAATTTATAAATAGAATTATTTTTTCAAAGGAGAAATTTAACCAAGGACGTGATAAAGAATCAAATGAAAAATAAACATTTTAATCTTCAGCAGAAGTCATTTTTCTCAGGAATGTATGTAAAACCTTTTCCTTTTCCTGTAAAAACTCTCATTTATATTTACACTAAAACTGTGGATAAACAGTTTGTGCAACACAATTTAGAAATCGTTTGAGGGATACAATACTTTCTTTTTTACTAGACAGTTAAAAATAAACTTACCATTTATGTTCATATCTTAACAGTTAAAAAACAGTATAATTCTGGAATTGGTCCTTGGTTTTAATTCTCTTTACAGTACTTACTAGATATATATTCCTGGACAAATCTCTTAATCTAGTGGAGGCCTTTTTTATTTATAAAATGGGGTAAGGATAATTATCTCACAAGTTTGTGAAGAAGACAGATCAGATAATGTATACAGTGTAGTCAATGTACACAGGCTAGGAAGTCCTACACATATTATGTTTATTTATTTTTGAGAGGGAGAGGGGCAGATAGAGAGAGAGGAGGAGAGAGTATCTGAAGCAGGCTCCAGGCTGACAGCAGAGAGCCCGACGTGGGGCTCAAACTCCCAAATCATGAGATCATGACCTGAGCTGGAGGTGAATACTGAACCGACTTACTGAGCCACCCAGGTGCCCCAGTCCTACACATAGTATACATACACGGACATACTCGTAACACTTTAAGATTGGTTAACTGGAATTGTAGGGCAAATCCAGTGAAATTATAATTATAGAAGAAATATTTTATGTTTTAAGATGATAAACTCCTTTAAGAATGTCTACAACTCAATGATATAAGGAAAGGGAATATATTTAAATGAAGATGTCCCTGTACTGCAGTCAGAACACAGCATGGCCCATCTCAGAATTAGGGTGGATGGCAAGAATATTTCTTCAATGGGACATGGGTGCTAGATTTGATCTGTTTAATCTTGAATAACCCTTTAATATTTCATATGATATTGATTTTATAGTGATAGGTGTATTTAACTTGGTAGAAAGTCATTTTCAAACTTCTCCCCTACCCAGGCTACTTATTTTATTGCTGGACAATAGCTATGAAGGTAGAGATTTTGTTTTCTATAACCTGCTTGCATTTATGGAACCCCACCCTTGCATGGAGCACTAGGTAGGGTCACTGGGTGGAGATAGAATCAAATTCCATAGAAGGTATCCCTATGACCCTTTAGGAGCTTGAAGGAATGCACATCAATACTTGAAACAAAGGAAAACACATTTATGGACCAACATGCCAGTGACAGCAAATTGATATAGAAGCTGCTGGCCTGAAAGAGAGATGACAGGTCTAAATATTTTTAATTCAGATTGTTTGCTGCTTGGGTATTGTCTGTAGTGGTCAGTCACAATATGTCTGAATGGTTGTCAAAAGCATGATTTGAAACTTTCACATCTCACAACTGCTCTTGCTTCTGTTCCTTTTCCCATTACCCTTGCCCTATAAATTGGACAAATTGTACATTTGTAGGGTAATTTATAATTTATCTTATGTGTTTTCATACTTATTGCAAGAAATTACATTTGTTCTCTTCTACAATTAAATAAAGAGGAAAATCTACTCTCTCAGATCCTACCAACGAATAGTTTATTGTGTCTAGACTAATTATTATAGTAGTTGCATTAAGGCAGCAACTGTCCTTTTTGGAATACAACATGAAAAAAGTTCCATTTGATTCTGTTAAATAACTAAATAATGAAACCATACTTTATTTTATTAAGTTTTTTATTTTAATTCCAATATAGTCAGCATGCAGTGTTATATTAGTTTCAGGAATACAATATAGTGATTCAACAATTCTACTCATTGCTCAGTGCACGTCATAAGTGTACTACTCTTTAATCCCCATCACATACTTCACCCATTCCCCCACTGACCTCCCCTCTGGTAACCATCAGTTCTCTATAGTTAAGAGTCTGTTTCTTGGTTTATCTCTCTCCATCTCTTTTTTACCTTTATGTGTTTTGTTTCTTAAATGCCACATATGAGTGAAATCATATGGTATTTTTCTTTCTCTGACTTACTATTGCACTTAGCATCATATTCTCTAGCATCATATTCTCCAGCATCATATTCTCCACCCATGTTGTCAAAAATGGCAAGATTTCATTTTTTATGGCCGCATGATATTCCAGTGTGTGTGTGTGTGTGTGTGTGTGTGTGTGTGCGTGCATGTACCACATCTTCTTCATCCATTCATCTATTGATAGACACTTGGGTTACTTCCATATCTTGGCTATTGTAAATAATGCTGCAGTAAACAGAGGGATGCATTTGTGTTTTTGTATTTTTTGGGTGAATACCCAGTAGTGTGATTACTGGATCATAGGGTAGTTCTATTTTTAATTTTTTTAATGTTTGTTTATTTTTGAGAGAGAGAGAGAGAGAGAGAGAGAGAGAGAGAGAGAGAGAGAACTAGCAGAGGAGGGGCAGAGAGAGAGGGAGGCACAGGATCTGAAGCAGGGTCCAGGCTCTGAGCTGTCAACACAGAGCCCAATGCGGGGTTCTAACTCATGAACCATGAAATCATGACCTGAGTCAAAGTCGGATACTTAACTGACTGAGCCACCCAGACACCCCTATTTTTAATTTTTTGAGGAATCTCCATACTGTCTTCTACAGTGGCTGCACTGGTTTATATTCCCATCAATAGTGCACAAGGGTTCCTTTTTCTCTACATCTTTGCCATCACTTCTTGTTTCTTGTGTTGTTTTTAGCTGTGCTATCAGGTGTAAGATGATATCTCATTGTAGTTTTGATTTGCATTTCCTTGACGAGGGTGACATTGAGCATCATTTCATGTGTCTGTTGGCCATCTGGATGTCTTCTTTGGAGAAATGTCTATTCATGTCTTATGCCCATCTTTAAATAGGGTTGTTTTTTGGGTGTTGAGATGTATAAATTCTTTATGTACTTTGGATACTAACGCTTCATCACATATGTTGTTTGCAAATATCTTCTCCCATTCAGTAGGTTGTCCTTTAGTTTTGTTGGTTGTTTCTTTGCTCTGCAGAAGCTTTTTACTTTGATGTAGGCCCAATAGTTTATTTTTGCTTTTGTTTTCCTTGTCTCAGAAGACATATCAAAAAGTTGTTATTACTGTCAGTGTCAGAGAAATTACTGTCCCTTCTAGAATTTTTATGTCTACCCATAGTTTTCAAGTTATAGTTTGTCTATCCACATCACTCCACAAATGACAGGACTTAATTAGTCCTAATAAGCTATTCCTGGTAGAACCTACTGAATCAGTCAGAATAGGGTAGGATAAGTCTCAACATTTGGTCTCTGGTCTCTTTACTTTTAAAAATTACTGAAGACTCCCAAAGAGCATTTGTTGAAGTGGACTGTATACACTGTTTTTTTTTTTCATATTAGAAACTAAAGTTAAGAAAATTTAAAAAGAGTTATAATTTTTAAATAGCAATAATAAATCCACAGCAGGTTAACATAAAGCACATCTTTGTGTGAAATCACTAAATTTTCCAAAAAAAAATTAATAAGGACAGTGCCATCATTATACATTTTTTCAAATCTTTCTGCACTGGATTCTTATACCAGTTTCTGCATCAAATATGTTGCAACATCACACAACGTGTAGAACCTTGGAAAGCTCTGCTTTGCACTTGTAAGGAAATGCGAGCAAAAGGGGAGATAACATCTTCATATCATTTTGAAAATAATTTTTACCTCAGAGCTTCTGGAGTCCCAGGGGGTCCCCAAACCATACTCTGCAAACCACTGGGCTTAGTTATATGTCGATAATATACAATCTTCAAATCATAGTATCTTAACAGAAAAGTTTATTTTCTTCTTTCTCATTCTAATATCCATTTAGGATCAGTTGGACATTTTTGCTCGATGTCATTGTAGCCTTTACTCTGGGACCCATTTTAGTGGAGTAGAAACTCTTTACAACATTGCTGGTAACCGTGGCAAAGGGAAAAGAAAGCATGGCAAAATAAGGACTGATTCTTAAATTTTCCTGCTGCAAATGACACCTATTACTTCTGCTCATATGTCATTAGCTAAAGCAATTCACATATCCTAGCCTGACTTCATGAAGGCAGGGAGGTATAATCCTCCTGCAGGGACAGACACAGGATATTAGTGAACACTAATACTATCTACCATACCCACTAATATTTTTAAAACACACCTAACTCTGTTGTGTCAAGTCATTAGATGTTCATAGACTCTGATCTTAGACTTTAGTAAGGTAATTTTTATCTTTGCCTCCAAACCTGCTCCTTTTCTAGCTTTTAAGAATTTAATGAATTCCTGGCATATGTTCAGTGTTTAATAAACATTCATCAAATAAATGAACAAATACCTGCCAAAGTCTCATTTAGATTTGGGTGTGACACTTATGTGCCTAAAATTCTAAGAATGATCTATCCAAATACTGGCCACATTAACTTTGGATCTGGGAAGGGTATTTTTGATAATCTAGCTCAGCCTCATCATTTAATAGATAATTCAACTGAAATGTGAAGAAATTAAATCACACCATTTTAATCCTTGAAATGGAGATAAAGTTAATTGTGTCCAGTGTATATTTTGGAAATGGTATTGAGTTTGGGAATGCTCCTTGATAAGTCCTAATAAATACTCAAATGATATAATTATATAGATTTCTACATCAGAGTTTCATATTATCCAGTATCTAAAATTTCTAGGACTCAAAAGAAAAGGCATTGTAAAAGCAACTATAGTTTAAACACTTTCATTTACTTTCTCTTAAGGTGCCAGTGGAATAAGAATTTTTTGCCAAATTTCTAGTTTTTTTTTTAGAGGCTTGCTTGCACTCATTCTGATTACTAATGTGTTGACCATTTCTGTAAAAGCCATCTTCTAAAACTGTTTATGCTCATAGAAATATCTTGCAGATGATAGCAAGGTTATATAATATAAATTGCCAAGATGGGGGTGATTGCTCCCACCTCCAAAATATCCAGTCTTTACATTTTATTTTCATTAACTCTAGAACCCAAAGTGCCAAACTTATGTAGAAGAGATTGACTGAATATAGACAAATAAACAACACTGCATTTCCCCTCAGTATGGTAAAATTAATCAGTGAGAAAACTGAAAGTGTCTATTCATAACATACTTTCTTCTTAAGAACAGTATATTATTCTAATTAAACAGTATATTATTCTAATAGCCCAATAGAGGTAGGTAAAGGACAAATATTCCCTTTTCATAGATGAAAAAAATCAAGGCATGAGCAGATTAAGAGAGAGGCTAGAGGTTACATAATCGGTTATTAACAGAGCCAAGAAAACATGATGATGCTTACTTCCAAGATGGTGCTCCAGACATGTAGCCACTGTATCCATGGTTATACATTTTGATAAATAACAAAAATTAGAAAAGCACATTGGTCAGAGTGTCTGGAATGAAACCTGAATTGTGCATATAGAAATTATCTTTGCAGGAAACATGAAATTGCTTCCATTTTCAAAAGCCTGCTCCCCCATATTTTTTTCCTATTGTCTTTGTATTCAAAAATATCTGTTGTCTAACTTAAAATAAATGCAAATATAATTGTGATACAAAGTAGCATTTGTGCCTCTAGTACCATTAAAGACTCTCATGTGTCAATGGGTGTTTAATTAGGCTGTATTAGATTAATCCCATGTCTCCATTGGTTGTAACAAATGAAAAGATAGTATACACTGTCATGGGGATAGACATTTAAAGTTCAATGTAACTTTCATATTTTTCCATGTTGATCGGCCAGCTAGGACTTCCTTTTAATTTGATGAAAATTTGATTTGTAAATCAGAAAACCTTTTAATTGCAAGAAATGCAAAGCAGGAATCTTTTTTTTTTTAAGGATTGACATTACCTTTGTTGTTTGATACATTAAAATAAGACCCATAAGGGACAGCTCTAAACAATGAACTTCATGTAAAATAGATAAAAGCTTGCTCCTTGGGCCTACATAGAAATTCAGAGAGTTGGAAAGAACAACTTAATACTTCTAATAGGATAATATTGCCTAGGTAGCAATAGAATATTTGTTATAAAATGTCTTAAATGTCATTTCCTAATGACATTTTGAGGTAATTTTAACCACTTTTAAAATAATTGCATATAGATTATAGTTATTGCATAAGAAAAGACTTGCTTCCAATTTAAACAAGTTAAATGTAAATTTAAGTTGTGAAACCTTATTTTTAAATCAGAAAAATATTTCGGACGACGTGTAAGTTTTGCTTTGTCACTGTACTGTATTCCGTTCAATAGAACAAAGACCAGATGCATAATGAGCCAATGTAAATGAAGTCAAATCAGCAAAAGCATAGTGGGGGAGGGGAAGGTATAAAATATGACAGTTGGTATAATGACCAGGGAGTAGAGAATTTAAATGTTTAATGCCTACACATTCAGATTCATTTTTCTGTCATCGCTTTGAATGGGTAGACTGAGGTGCTTGAAAGTCCAGAATGAAAACATCATCCCTTGGACCAAAAGAATTATTAATATTATTTAATAGCATGGATATGATCTGCACTCATAATCATCTTCTTTCTACCACTCCCCCCGCCCACCTCAGAAAAAAAAAAAAAGAAAAAGAAACGTAGTTATAATTAGAGATCATTTGAAAATGCTGTAAGTGTTTATTTGGGGCTTTCTGTCTTACCCTCCTACACTAACATGCCAGCTTCCCATCTCCCAGCCATGATGGAAGCTCAGAACACAATAGGAACACAGCAACAATATGCATTGCAAATACATGTATATCTTTCTGCACAACCTATCTTATTGACTCTTAATAAAATGAGTATCTTCTAAAAAATATCCTGAGCTGTAAATTGCTTTACTACTGATGACGGGCTTTGGAAAAATACTACACATGCCTTACAATCAACTAGACAGACTTGTGTTAAACAGAATTGCTTAGCTCTTGTCTGTAAATTACTCCCCTCCCTCTCCAATAAAGGAATGAATCTTGCTTAATAATCTATGCTGCTTAGCATGTGTTATAACTGTACATGTTAAAATCTTTGCATTTTACATATCCCATACTTTAGGACTATAACAAGCCTTTATCATAATGTTCTCACATTTAACATTTCCCTACATAGAATGTGAATTTTTGAGAATACTGACATAAAGATCATTTAATGCAGTGTCCCCCACCATGCCATTTTCTCTCGTGTGCAGTTCCAAACTATGGCTGTCTTGAAGATATTCATAAATTCATTTCGCTGTCTAGGCAATTTAACACACAGTAATTAAACTGGAGCTATAAACAGCAAAGCATATACATGGACTTCTCAGATTTCAATATTACATTAAACTAGAGGATATTAATCCCTAAAAATAAATGCATTGATAATATGAACGTGGAATTGTATTTTGGGGTGGAGATAGGTAGGAAAAGAATTGAAGATTACTGTAAAGTAAGCTAAATTTCTGGTTTTAGTGTTAATTATTCAAAAGAATTTGTGTCTTTACAGCTTAAAAAAGGAAAAATACCCACATTCTTTGGCACTGGTGATGTGTACTAAAAGGCTTCCCTTAAACCAGCTCCACGAAAGGGAGGAGATGTGTGTTGAGGGCTGGAGAAACACGGGAACCCAAATACTTGCTTTGTAAATATTTAAGCATTTTTGCAGGTTAGACTCTAAAGAAGAAATAAAATGCTAGCCTTTTACCTTTGAACCCTTTTGTGGAATATCTTAATGTTGCCAAATGTGAATATAGTGAACTTAATCAGTAAATTTGACTGAGATTTATGAACTTTTTCATTCTAAATGCATTTACATATACACAAGCACATATATGTACATAAATTTATTTTATTACATCCATTTTACACAAACTGAACCTTAAGCAGTTGAAGTAAAAAAAAAAGCCAATCAGAATACTCTTCATATATCCTTAAGTCCATAAACCTCTTTAAATTGTCTCTTTTAAAAAACAGCTAAATTATGGAAATGCAGACTGCATTACAGAATATTTGCCAGTTATATCTTGATTCTTATTTGAAATTCCCACAAGAATATAGGCATGACAGTAATATAAACCATAGAAACAGGCAAAAAAAAGTAGAACACAGGGACTTGTAAATAAATCCATGAATATCAAGAAGCACAGATGCTAAGATTATGCATTTTTACCAGTACAGTTCTGTGCTTGTAAACTATAAGGCCAGACATTTGTAAGATGCAGTGTAGCAGGTCCTGCAGAGGGAGGGAGTGGAAGGAGAGACACTGAGAAAGGTGGGGAGGAGGGAAGAAGGGAGGGAAAGTGAGTGAGAAATGGAGGGGGGGAGAGATTGAGAAGAAGAGTGTGTGTGTGGGTGAACATAGCCAGACACAATAACGCATAATAATGTTAACATTCCTGCATGTCTAATGGCTTAAATATGCTGTGTGCCTCACTCTAGCTCCACACGGCAGCTGATGTCAAAGAATCATTTAATATTTTATCAATAGTCCTTCTTTGAACCCCCCTTTTTTCCTATAAAAAGGATTCTGGGGTTGCCAAGCACACACACAAAAATTAGATCTCTTGAATGGCAAAATTTTAAGACACAACATATTTGTGAATACTTCATGTTCAGCAAGATTCACACCATTTTCCAACGTGTCTTACATTATTTACATCTTAGCAATGTCAACATGTCTTATTTACCAAGGAAACATAAAGGCTGATTTTTAGCATCTTTTTTTTCCACATTAGGAATGTATAGCTTTATTTTTTAATGTAAAAGAAACCCATTGATTGAATTATTATTATAATACCAGTTGGACTTTTAGGGTTTTTTTTCTAGTGGAAAATATTGTTTTCTTGTTTGACGGATACTATGCCTGTAACAAAGAATGACTGAATTGTCTTAACAAAGAGGATGAAGGCTGTATGTGTTGGTTACAATAGAATAACCACCTTCCAGATCTCTTAAATCCACAATATATGTAGTGTGGGTCCTGAGTGGCTTTTGTTTTCAATGTCTTTTGTAAGCTTTTAGGGTTTTTTCTGCATCAAATGTCAAGTTAATTTACAGGGCGCTATTACTGATATGTTTCCTTGGTTTGTGGTTTTCTGTGAAAGGCAGGCAGCTGAGACCAAGTCTTAGGCTAGGGGGGAGGGGCAGCCGGCGAGCCCATAACACATACACTGTGCCAGGGTCTGTAAATTGGCTGTCTGTATGACAGCGGGCCCAGGGAAACCTCTAGTCTTCATTTGCATGCTGAAGAATATCCAGGATTAAACCGGACTGATTTTCATACAGGATTTAGACCTGACATTTATTATTCGGTTCACAGACCTCTTGAAGGAAAGTTTGTTTTCCACTCATAGATGAAAAATCTTCTAAGATAAATAAAGACTGGCTTAGCAGTAACAGTAAATAAATATCTTTCCTGTATTTCTTATGAATTTATCATATATGATTACCAGACAGATGCTTGCCACCAAATTATTATATTTTCCTCTTTAGCAAATCTAAAGAAAAATGTCTATCAGGGCCCAACTCAGTATTTATAAAACATATCTATTTAATACTGGAAGTTGATTTTTCATAAAATTTAGAGACAGACGTGATTTTTAGAACAAATTAAAACAATATTGGAGTAGTAAAATACTCTGAAATGCTTAATTTTACATCTGCTCCATGTGTTTTTATGAAGACAGCAAAAATTTTGGTTATACTGTAAGCATCAATTACATAGTTTCATATAAAGCATGAAAATTATAAATGAATGCTACACATGAGCCCTATCTACCAAATTTATAACATAGATAGTTCATTTTCATTGCTTAATAGATCCATAAAATATTCCAGTGTCTTTTAACATTTAAGTATTAATTGTTTGTCCAGACAAACACTTAGAATCCAATACTTTGGCAATATTTTAACTAAACTAAGGTTTAATTTCTAGTATTCGAACAGAACATATTTTGACACAGTACCAATATGAAGAAACATGGCAGAGTTGCCTTACATTTTCTGGAAGGCATTTTGTATGTGGGCCAGAGTAAAGAGTACGTGTAGTGATTAAACAGGCCCAGAAGAAATTTAGGATTCCTCATGTACTAATAGACACAACAGATTTCTCAAATGCATTGAAAATACACTTTCATACACTTAGTAAATGTAAAGTAAAATCATACCAGTGTCAGCAATCAAATATATTATTGTTTCTGTCGGTGCATGTGGAGAAAACACTGTAAAATCTGCGACATATTTGAATTTTTAATGTGTCAGTGGAACTTTTGAAAGCATGTTCCGGTATTTGATTTCTTTATGGATCTTAACTTATTCCTAACAAATTTTAAACATGGGCGATATAGGATGTATTCTTTGAAAATTTTTGTTTGTTTTAACATTGCATTTTATTGGAAGTGTACCTATGAATCACAATGATACCTTCAAATCAGTTTATGATTATACCCAAAATAAGTAAATATTATTAAAGTTTTAGACTGTATCAATGAACTTTTAATAGTGAGCTATCAGTGTCGTGTATACAAATCAGGTTATTAACCAAGCATTTAAAAAATGAACAAATGAGTCTATCTAGTTTTGCCTTAATTCGATTATCATACATAACATGCACAAGAATAATCAGACTCTTTACCAAAAATTAGGTAAAACCAAAAAGTAGAAGTTATTGCTGTGAAAAGATTTTTGGTCATCTTTCATGAAGAAATATTTCTTCTTTATGTATATGTAAATTACAAATGGTAACATAAATATTGTAAAATGTGTCTACACGTGCAAAGTGAAGAGAATCCAGGCCCTTATTTGAGCAATTCACGCCAACCCCCCTCACTTTTGCTTGCAATAGATAATTGAGACAAAAGTAGTTTTCCCTTGAATTATCTGGGTGATTGCATCAATTCTTCACTTTGCTTTAATGTGTGTATAGACACAGCAATTGTGTATCTTCAGAAAGTGCCACTTTGAAAAAACATGCAAATACAGAACACAGTCATGTAAGACACTGCTACCTTTCAGACGTAATGTACCACTGAACTTATTTGTTAATCAAATTGGGATCTTAAAAAAAGGGAGGAGTTAAATATATTTTCCTAAGTAATTATTTCTAAAGCAACATACAGTGATATTTAGATGTAACATAGAATTATACATGCATCATGCAAACTAGGTTTCTTCAACCTTCTCTGGCATACTAATGCCCTGGTATCCTTCATTATTATTTCTATTAGCAGTCTACTTCCACAGTAGGCCCTGCTAATTGTAGGGAGAGTATTCACGATGGTGTGTTACCAGGAAAGTACTGAGGAACATTTAATTGTGAAAGTTTGACCCTCAACCCGAAATCCTGAAAATATATGTTTCAGAAAAAGGAATTCTGAATTCAGGTGGTTGGAATGGGGAGGGTCATTTTCAATCAAGCCAATTTTTAATGACTTCATTGTTAATACACTTAAAAATTGGGCTGATATAATGATTTGAGCTCACTCAGTTATTTCGTCTTTTTTAGTGACTGCATAAGAAATAGATATTAATTGCCCGCCATTTAAAATTCTTGATACAATTCACACTTACTCACTTTAAACTCAAGATGTCTCTCAATCAAATTGTGGGGCTCTTTATATCTTCAATGTAATTAATATTGTACAGTATTCATGACAAACATAAAGAACAAGGAAAAGGATTCCTACTTGGTAATCATCGTAAATATGAAATTGTCAAGCTAGTACTAATTAGTCACTGAGATAAAGATAATATGCAAGTCTCCAAGAGGTGCAACAGACTTAGAATAAAATTCAAATATGCCACAGTTAGATTATTGTTTCAAATGCCTATGCTTAATAAAGTTGGTGGACCATTATTTGCCAAATAATTCTGTCAGGCAAGCAGTCATAGTTTAAAAGTAATTAAGCAATTCAACCTCATCTTTAAATGGTACATGCAAATATCCACGCTTTTGTTCATTTGGAAACGTGTAAGATGCTTGATAAAAAGTATTGCATAAGAGAAAATTCATTATATTATACTTTTTAAACTTCAACAGGTAGAGAATCATTTTTAAACTTGCCTTTAAAAACCATTCTAGTAAAGCATTTGATTGTTTAACATTTTTATTATTCAAGTTCTTACCATTTCACACTACTCCCTAGAGAGGGGCCAGGAAAATATTAAAAATACTATAGAAATATAAAGGATAAGATATTTGTCACTCTTGTTTAAATTGATGTATGCTGCTGTCCTATAAACGTCACATCGGATAACCCTGAAAAATTACCATGAATCTCCATAATTACGCATATTCATGATGCTGTTTTGCATAGTGCTAACAGCAGACTGCATGTGGGGTGGGACGTGAAGGGGGGTAGGAGTGATGTGACAGATTAAAATTATTACCAGTATCATGGAAATAGACATAGCAACAGTTCCATTTTGTTAGGTCTTACAAAACAAAAGCATATCATAAAATTGCACAGTAATTAAATAACTAGAAATTTTTCTCCTACATATTTCATCATAAAAAGTTAACACCGATAAGCTGACTAGAATTGTCATTGTTACTTGAAATGTGCTTATATTTGTCATAGATTCCTAGGTACAAGAGTATGTCAACTGGAAGGACGGAGTGCTTTTTAACTTTTTTTTGAGGTGGGGAGTGAGAAGGTAGGGTGACGGGGAATTTTCAAGCCTTCCGAAGTACCTGAGTTTCTTACGTGATTCAAAAGCTCTTGGTGAGCTGAGTGCAAATCATGTAGGTAGAATTCTTCTGCTAAATATGAGGACTGAATCATATTCAGTAAACTGTTAAAAGGCTCTAAGAGAAAAGTTGTCTGGTGTCTATCTCAATAGCTTTTTGTGCTGAGGCAGAGAGCAGAGTTAATCAGGGACTCTAGAAGTAATTATCGACAGAGTTTGGGTAATACAAATGCTTGGGTAAACAGCGATTGTTCTTTCCACAAGATTGCGAGTAGAAACAACAATACTGGTATTGTCCTCCACTTCTCATTAAGGGGACTCGGGAAGGGAGGGCTGCACTGCCAGGCGGATGGGAAACTGACAGGCAAACTGTGCTCGAACGACTCTCTCCTGATCCCACTACCACAAGCTCTGGCTTTTGGCATCAGGAGTGCCAGCTGCATCGGGAGAAGCCAAGCCTGTCATACCATCTTCACATCAAATCTTCAGGGTACAAGAGCTAGAGCATAGTTAGAGCTTAATGAAGAAACAAATACAAAAGGGAAGATTAGACCTTGTTAACACTTGCATTCATTTGTTCTTATAGAAACTGCACTGGATGGGTTGTTTTATAGAACTCATTCTTTTTTTCTCCTAAGCAGAAAAGTTACATTGAGGATGCATTTTTTTTATATTGTAAATACACAGAGAAAAAAGAAATCTTTCAGTTCCCCTGTAACTATCAGCCAGCAAATTGTTTTGTCAAAAATGCCACTTGAAGCAGTGATGTCCATGACAACTGTCAAAATTGGTAAATAAATACTTTTCATTTTTTTATATTAATCATATTGTACTTCTTGCCACATGAAGCATTTCTTTGCATACTTAAGTGGTACCATTGAATTCCTTTGAAAAAATGGGGATGTGGAACTTTATCTATTGTTACTGGATAGCAAACAGTCTCCTCTTTGGGGTGCAACATTTATGTTTCATGGCACCACATTACTTTTATCTTCAAATTAATTGCATTTGAGAAAAAGGAACCATATTTTTGAAGTTCACTATAAACTAGTCAGAAAGTTTGACAGCAGAATGCTACAATTATTTTTTATTGTTGTAAGCAGTCAGTCAGCTGTACAAAGGTGTATTGTGTACAGCTGCAATGTAAAACCTATTTTTGTTTATGCTATCTGTCAACCACTTAATATGGCTAAGGTGCCTGCTGGATGATATTCTAAAGGAAACAAGAACACTTTAATTGGAATAATGTACTTTCTAGTCTATACCTTGTATATAGGGCCTAGCCAAGAAAGGTTCATAATGCATCTGTGGCTGTTAAACTTTGGATACGTGTTGAAAGAAGATAGGCAATTTGTTGTAGACTCTGAGGAGAGGAATGTACCGTATCTACATTGGGACTGAGATACTTGACTTTTATAAATTCTCACATACTGAGATGCAGATTCAGTGAGGAGACCCTTCATTTTCTTTGCCTTGCTGATGATGGAAAACAGAAATATGGACAGTGAGGTATTCTTTCAGGAGGTGACTTTCTGGAGACATATGAAAAGACAATATCCAAACCATGCAGCCTAGTTACTAAAAAACTTATTTTTTTTATGAGAAAGGCATTTAAAATAAAATAAAATATACTATATAAATGGTCCAAAGTCCAAGTCATTTTGTGTAAATTGAATCAGCCCAAGGTAAATTTACACCTATACTCACATAATGATGACAGAGAAAGATGTTATAAATTAGATTTTGTATTCCATGAATAAAGTTTACCATGTGCTATAAACCAAGACTCTAAATCTCAGATAGTGCTGCCAAACTGTTCCTTAATTTTTGAGGACTGTTGAATTTACGTTGACCTAATGTGTATGAGTTGTTTTTCCCTTCATATGTCCTAAGGAAAACCAGTATTTTCAGCATGGTAGGAATGGATCCCCTTTTTTTTTCTGTTAGTCTGGAGATACCACCAAATTCGTGTCATGTGCTGAGTTCCCCTGAATTTTTCCTGTTTTGTGGTCAATATATTTGCATGACATGATTTTGTTTATGGTATATCAAACATCCAAATAGCAGTGGACCTTGAAACACCCAAAATTATCTCATATTTCCTGGTGCCCATATACTTCTGGTACTCTGAACTCACGGATGTCACCATTTTAAGGTGACTGCATCTTAAAATGTGAGGTCACGTTGTAGGGAACTGACCTCATTACAGAAAGTCAGAGAATTTGTTACCACGAATTCATCGATTAATCATTTAAATGGCACTTGGTACTTACAAGTGGCAGTTCTCATATGCTTTCAGACAAAGAGCAGTTAAATACTGAATAATGCTGTTTTTATTTGTTAATGTTATTAGTGGTTTCCTCAGTAGTTTGTAATTCAGCATGACAGGTAGATTTGCATGATGTCTCCAAATGTGTTTAGTTACATGATAGTATTAATATAACTTTCTGTGATAACAAGTAAAATGAAACTACATTTTTCTTTCTGATCAATAGCACTCCTTTTTAGGATTTTATTAATAATTACTTCAGCATTAATGTGAATACACTACTTCATTCGTTTCTAAAACTGTCCAACCAATTTTAGCTGATACTATCAATTATGTATCAACAGGACAAGCAACTAGGGTAGGTACAAGAGAATCTTTACCTCTGCAAATTGTATCATCTTAAGTATGACATTACAAAATATATTTGTGTTGATTTGGATTATTTTAAGACAATAGCATGATAGAAAAGAGTAAAATAATTCATATTCCCCAAAAGCAAAGTTTGATAAAAACGTTTGTTTTTGGTACTATAATCATCACATGTACACATTACATATTTTTAAATGTCTTACAAAAATGAATGCAAGTTACTTTTCTGTTTGAAAATGTCTGAAGCTGGACATTTGTTGTAGAGTTTAGGTGAGAGGAAACCGGGGTGTGGGCATTATTGCTGTTTCGTACATTTAATTGACAGTGATCTGGCTCCATGTTGGATCACAAAACATGTAAAGAGTTTTATATTTTTGTATAGTTTAATGTTAATCTTTACAGCTTTATAACACAGGTGAACAAAAATAAATTATACTTTTATTAAGATCAGGAAGTAGCCACCTTTCATTTACTTAAGCTTTCCTTTACAAGGAGTTGATTTTACGTGAAACATGAGCTCTGATATGAAGAATCAACTTTTCTCTTTCTTGTGGGAAAATTTTGTTTGGTAAGAACAGAACAATTCAAATGGAACTAAAGAAATTAAATTTGTAGGAATATTGAATATTTGGGCGCTGGCTAAACTTCTTTTGAAAGATGTCAACCTTGATCAGGTCTCTAACAAGAATGAACTTGCTACACTGCTCTCACTCACTCCTTGACTTCTAGCAGTGTGGGACCACCTAGAGTGAAAGATGGCATGTGTAGGAATGGAATCATAACTGGCTCTAGCAGCAACCCCAAATTAAAGTCATTATCCCACTAAGAATCCCTTTTGGTCCCCACCTGTGTTGCAGAGAAGAAGAGCATGGTGTTTCAAGGGAGGCTGACAGAGGGGTGGGGGTGGGCTGGTATGTAGTTAGAATTTGTGTAACCTGAGTTCATGCTTGTATGTACTAGATAAGTGCCTCTTTGCTTACTTTTTTGCTCATAAGCATCTGTATCTAGGGGCTTAAAAAAATCTATTCATCCAAATTCTAGTTCAACTAATATTTCCACTCAATTACAGATGCTGCTTGCCTTGTGTGAATCAGATGGTCATTTTGGCATATAGGAATTTGTAAGAGTGCCGGTTTGGGAGTGAGATCTGGGTTCGAACTGCTGCTTGTACTCATTTGGAGCCAATTGCATTGTCTTACTGAGCCTCAGCAATTTCTTCCTTACGTAGTGACTCTAAAAATTACATAAATATACATAAAATATCTGACAAAATAACTAGTACTATATCTGAAACATAAGAGATGCTCCAGAATAGTGGTTACTTTCAAATTTGAATGTGTAGAGTCCAGAATAAATTCAGAGCTGAGTAGTTCTGCTTTAAGAACAGTTGTTTTATCCTGAGAGGGGTAAGGAGGGGTTGAAGAGCCCCTTCATCGATGGGGGGGGGGGGGGGGAGGGGCGCGGGAAGAGTGGCCAGACCCAGTGTGGGGCTATTGCCTGGTTCTCAAGTCAAAGTCCACATTTAACCAAACCATGTGAAATTTTTGCATCTTTCTTGTAGCTTGCAAAAGTTGAAAAACTAAGTGCTTAAAAACAAACAAAAAGAATGAAAGTTGGCACAGAAATACAGTGGTTTTTTTTCTTTTTAACATGGAACCTGACATATAATAGACTAAAGAAACATTTGCTGAAAAAATACACAAGTAAAGGTGAATTTTAAATATGCACACCACTGAAATTTGAAAATAAGTAATTCAAGTTCACCCCTACCACTGTCCTTTTTTTTTTCTTTTGAGAATAAAACGTTCAAGGGACTTTAAGAGAATGAAGGACATTCTAAAATGATCCTTCTTTATGTTTACATATGTTGAATAAAAACCTACTTAGCGTACACCTTTATGAAGTGTACCTTAAAGTACAAAAATAAATCCATATGAATGCATGTTTCTTATACAACATTTTCCACCACAAATTCTGGCATAGTCACATATTTATTCATGGAATAATCCATCATTTCTTCATACTGCAAGCATTTATTTAGCATATTGTCTTAAATAACATAGTCAGATGTTTACTAAATACATCCTTTACTCATCCCATGAAGGGTACATTTTCAGACATCACCACATACATTTGGGTTTCGTCAAGATTGCTGTGTATGTAGGCCAAAAAAACGAGTGCCTCCGTAGGCGTTGTGTTGACCTGTTAACCTGAATTTCATTTCTGACTACTTTTGTATTTAAACTTAAATTCCATAACCTATATATGCATGGGGGATTAATTCTCATTTGAGAATTATCCTACTTTAAAATAACTGTAACAGCAAAAATAGGTGTTCATTCCAACCATCAACTGTTTCAAGATTTGGAGCTCGTCTTCTTGAGAGCTCTTCACAGAGCAGAGCAAAGAGGCTGTTTGATTTTTTTTTGCGGGGGGGTGGTGGTGCTGGTTAGGTTTTATTTTAACAGGATGTTTCCTCTTCATCTGTTTTTCAAAATATCAGTTATATCAATATTAGAAGGGTAAACAGCTACAAAATATACAGTATATAGAAAGAATTTTCTTAACTAGTCTATTGGCTAATAAAAGTACACATGAGGAAGCAGACTGAACAGAACCCATGGTCTCTTGTTTCTGGAGAGGAACAAACAGGTTACCCTCCAACAAAATGGGAATAGACACTTGTGTGGTAGGGACAGCATTGTGGTAGAATCAAGAAACCTGGGCCATTTCTGATTCCACCTCTTAGATGTCAGAGGGGAAATGAACAAGCACTTGCCCCTCACGCAGCCTCTCAGACCTCTTTCTCAATGATATATTCCTAGTGATTATAATTCATATAAATCTCAATAAATCAAAATAAGACTGGGTGATGCTAATGTCGTCTTTCTGGTATAAAACTTCTATTTGGGAAAATTATAAAGATGCAGAATCACTTTAAGAATAAATATATGATGCAGATAATATTGTAAAGCTCCCAGCTAATAGCATCAGCCCACTTACGAGTGCTAATTCTAATGTACGAAAGTGTAGGTTGAATGTTCAACTTTGCAAACACATCTATAAAGATTAGAAAGGGAATTATCTTTCTTGCTAGGAAATACACATGTAAAAGTTAATGCAAGAAAATGTTTCTATTTCATTATTTATTTTCTTCATTGCACTTTGACGTTAAGGCCAAAAAGAACTATCTTTATGCTAAATTTTGCATATTTTTTTATCCTGGGACAATTGATGATGATTTTAGATTATTATTTGAATATCTGTTGTAAAAGTGTTTATAGGTTATTTTTTGTAGCTTAATAATCTTTATAATATCATTTTTCACACGATACATATTTTAACTGAAGTGTGAAATCAAGATGATGTATTTACCTTTGTGTCTGCAATACAATACAATAATGACCTGATAAAATAGATGTAAAATAATCATCCTACTAAATAAATAATAAATAAATAAATAATAAACTTTATGCCCATGTTTTTTGGATAATAAGCATTTTTCATAGCAGCATGTTTATTTTAAAGATTTTTAAAAATTGTATTTTGAAACATGTGTGACCTTCTCTTGTTAGGACTTACTGAAAAATTTTTGTCAACATTCGGCTTTTTCAAGTAAAAGACAAATGTAGCCTACAGAGGCTTCCCCCCCCCCCCCCCCCCGTATATTGCAAAGGACTTGTAAGGACAAATTTAATCAGGTAGTTCAGTATTTACAGTATATAAGAACTTAGGATAGCCACAGAGAAACAAGAGGATAGTTGTGCCTCACTTTTCTTTACTTTGAAAAAGAATGTATCACACGGCAATTTTTACTGATGATTAGGACTCCGAGATATCCTAGTAAAATGAAGTGCATGTGTCATACCTCACTCATATCAATCCACAAGGACATTCTAATAACAAGTTTGCATTTACTTATGTTCATAATTATACAGTTAATACTTTTCTTTACATTATTTTTTAGCAAATGTCCCATTTTATATAGAATAAATTGTAATCAGCTTATAGTGCTATAATATTAATAACACCAGCAGTTGTATTGGCTCTCCTTCCCACAATACACTCATGCCAGTTTTCGATATTGCTGTTCTCTGCTGCATACACATCGTTATATGTTTCTCACCAATCAGAATCTTCTCTCTTTTCTGTCTCTCTCTCCCTCTCCACCCTTATCTCTCTTCCTTTTCTTCCTCTATTTCCTCCAGCCTTTCCTTTTCCCAGCCCAGTTGCCTGCCTTCCCTGCCCTCAGTTCTTCACTACAGAGGACAGTGAACATATTAGGAACATTCAGTTGTGGTTGGGCTTCTAACCTTGCTCAACTCCAGCATTAGCAAAGGGATTCAGTTTCTTGAATTCATTAATAGTGTTTTGCCACAAAAGGCTTTGTAGTTCTCTCCTGAATATTGAGCCTAGCTTAATAACATTCCATTTATGTTAAAGACACATTTAATCTGTAAATGTGACCTTTAGAAGAATTCTCTTGTTTTTCATTAAAGAAACACTGCATTACAAATATTAATTATTCCTTGATGCCATATTTTAATTAACTAATCATGTGCTATTTGCAGCAATAAAGAGTGTAGTAATGTATGTGTGGTAATGCTGTGTAATGCAAGATCGATATCAAAGGATCTGTTGCTGCAGAAAAGACATGTTTTGAGTATCTTCTCTGGATGAGTTTGCTTATATGAAACATTTAGTCTAGAACGATGCTTTGTTTTGCTTTGTTTTTTGTATTTTTAAATGCCAAGGCAGGTCTGATTAAAATGCTGAACATATCGTTAGCCCCATCACTAATAAGTGAACGTTCACTGATGCATATTAGCAAGGTCTAGCAATGTGGTGAAATTGTCACTTAAGTGCTGGGAATCTGAACACAGAAAATGACAGGCAATGCCGAAGGTCCGGCTCCAGTGCATGTCTTCACTGTAGCTAGAGTCACTGGAATGGTGAAACCAGTTTAGGTTCAAGGTCGCTGCTGACATTCAGCTGTCATGGCTTCATTGTCTGCAGGCCTTCTCTCCATTGACACATTCAAGAGTACTTTATAGCAACCACAAAGAGCCAGTCAATTGATACCATTACACTTCATGCACACACAAACCACAAGCCTGTTCAGGACTGTTGATACAGTCTAACATTTATTCATTAAGGGATCTATTGAAAATGCAACTTGCCCAGCCCCACTCTTAACAACATAGACTTACTTGTTTAGTCCAAACATTTAGCTACGTCTTTTTCAAGTTTTGCACAGCATTCTCTAATTGAAGTAACATTATCTGCATTTTAATGCTACACCATTTATGTCCAATGAAAGATTACCTGAACAACCCTGCCATTACCACACTAGTTTAAATATGGGCAGTCGTATAGAAAAAATATACACAAAAGATGTAAGCAGGGGGAAAGGGAGATATTTATTTGTTCTGGGAGTGCCACGGAAATCCAATTGCTCAGAAATGAAATAAGAGTCTGGAGTGAAAGGAGGGAAAACCTAAGCTTGGGTCAGGGAAGAGGCAGTGATTAGCTCCATTGTTAGGAGCTCTTTGAGCTTCGTTGGTTGTAAAGAAAAACCCACTAATGAATCTATTGAAGCTTGCCAGAACTTTGTGTGGAAGACAACTTAAGTTATGGTGCTTATCTAAAAAATGGTAGTAAAGCATGTGGATATATAAAACAGCACATATGTCTCTTTATTAACAGCTTGCCCATAAAGACAAAAAAAAATTGTTTAAAGGTTGTCTGTTCAGCCTTTTTAGCACATATATGTTTAATTCAGTATTCACTGGTCTTAAAAAAAATCACCTCAGTGATAAGGAGATATAAGAAAATCTATTCAATTTAATAGTTAAGAGACAAGGATCTAGGCAGAAATATAATGTAGCTAGTCTTTTCTTGGTGTTCTACCACTGTTTGTAAAGAAAGATGTGTTTAAAAGTCAACTTAGCATGCTAGTTCATGTTTGCATATTTTAAATATGCAGAAACCATTTCATTAAGGAGCGTGATCAACTGACATTAAAAATAATAGACTTTGGGAAAAAAAGATCAATATGTCCATGTGCTACATTTAGTAAAAAATGTTTATCATGCTTCCATCATATATGGCATCTCCAACATAAAATTGAGTCCATTTTTGCGATTCAATTAATATTAATTCCATATGCCTATTTAATTCTACAAAACACGTTGCAGTGTCTCAAATAAGGCTGGTATTAAAGTAAGGATTCAACGAGGCGGCAGTATACTAGGAAAAACAATTGTGGCCAACGCCTTGGTTAAGATCATTGCTAGTACCTGGAAAACCTACAATGTATAACAAGTAGAAGTGGAACATCTTCTTCCAAAAGT
Source organism: Acinonyx jubatus (assembly GCF_027475565.1). Lineage (NCBI taxonomy): Eukaryota > Metazoa > Chordata > Mammalia > Carnivora > Felidae > Acinonyx > Acinonyx jubatus. The sequence goes on along the minus strand of NC_069380.1, from coordinate 149,151,020 downwards.
TTTTCCTTAAGTTTTTCCAAATACTTTTAAGTGTTATCTTGGTGAAGCAAAGTTCAAACAACAAGAAAAGATCCTCGTTCTCCCTGTGTCCCACCCCTCACTGTCAAACTCATCCAAATTCCATGATTTTTCACCAGAATGAAGTTTGTTACTTGGGAAGCATGACTCTCTGCCTCTGAGAATTTGTTTTATAAGTAAATGAATGTTAGGTCAATGAATTCACTCATTTTTTTCATGATGACCAAAGCATTATTTGGACAAAGCACATTATTTTGGGGCAACAGGAGTAATCACAAGCAGAATTCTTTCTTAGAATACTATGGGTCTTTTTCCTTTTGGCATCTCAGATTTCTGTCTAAGGTCCTGGGAGACTTCTTGTGGAGATTATCTTGTAGTTATCAGAAAGTTGTCTCTTCAAACCCATGTCCATATAAGGGAAAGTACCATTGCCATGGTATTGAGCAACTTTCTTCAGGTCTTTATTAATTATTCAGTGATCAAACTAGGATAAGCAAAGGCTAAATACACACTAGATAAAAATGAGTGATATGTCTCAGGTCCAAACCATCATGAATCCATTATATTAATATTGGTTACAAAGACTGTCTCTATTTCTGTAAGATTTCACGTCAGGAATTTTGACTTATTATTGATAGTAGGGCAATGGGAGGATGAGAATTACAAGAGCTATATAAAAAAATTGAAGCGATAAAGGGAAGCAATATTTATAGGATATCTACTACATCACAGATGTTATACTGGGCACTTAACCTATGTTGTTTAGTCTGTACAACAACCCTTTATATGTGGGGATTATTATTATTTTATGTTATGAATATGAAGAGAGAAGTTCCAAGATTCTTTAAAACTTACCTGAGGCTACAAAGCAAGTAGTAACGCTGCGATTTAAACTCAAGACTATATTCTCCTGAAGCTTAAACTGCATAAATACTTACTTCAGCCAAAGAACTTTGGTAAAATCTGGCAGATATTACTGATGCCATTTATGGTGAATATTGCCATTCTCCTTCTCCTTTATAATGCCTCACTTTATTTTTTCCAGATTGATTCCCTACAATGAGCTTTTCATTTTGACCTTCTTTTCGTGTCTTTCCTGTGCTCCTAGAGAACATTGAAGATCGATCATCTTCTCTATCAGACGCCTTCCATATCAGCTTAATAGAAGCAACTTCACTAACAAATGACAATGGTCAGCTTATTTACAACATTTCTACTGGATTTTTTTTCCTCAGGTAAAGAATATGAAGAGAAATCTGTCAGTCCAAAATTCTGGGTCTCTGTAAATATTATATAAAATTATCTTATAATCATTCAAGCTCCCTTCCAAAACTTTCATTTATTTTTGTTAATTTAACACTTTTTTTCGAGGAAATTTCTTTTGAGATGAGGAAATAAACTTTATAGTAAGTTACCCTATATTTTCAGATTTTAGGTGCAGACATGTAGGTTAAGTTTATAGTCTGTACGACAGTACACTTCTGCATATTTTGTTCGTGTGTGTGTGTGTGTGTGTGTGTGTAAACTTCCAGGCATATCCTACCTAACATCTAACCATTCTCTATTCTCACCACTCTTGTATGGAGGAATTTTTAATATGCTTACAACATATTTCTTCTAGAAAAATAAGACTATTTAAATGTAAAGTTATCTGTAAAATATCTTTTTCCATTTTTTGAGTATTCACTCATTTAAATGACAAAGAAATTATTCCACTTGAAAATTATAAAGGATATAGTGCTTTTGTCATAGACACTTTTACTTTCCCTCATAATGCCTTTTTTTTGTCTGTCCAGGTCTATTTCCAAAAACCATCCTAAATTGGACCTTACTAAAAATGACACCAAATAATAGCAGAAGGCGAGTGGTGAGCAGGACAATTGACTTTCACTTTCAAACTTCGCTAAAACTAGATGTGTATTTATACTTTTCATGATGTACCTTGGTCAAGAACATTTTGAAATTATATTAAATTATCTATTAAAAACCAAAATTATTTTTGGGAAACTCTCCCCCTGTGTAATTTTTATTTTTACTCTTCTCTACTAGTACATAGTTAAAGCAAATATTATGTGGCATGGTTGCTGTCAGTATTTCACCCATTTTGGTGAAAAAAATGTAAGTCTTACAAATAGCTTACAGAAAAATAATAAACTCTTTTAAGAAAGTGAAATATGCTTTTAAGATATGCTTTCAGTTAATTTCTAATCTAGAAGGAGGCTTATTTGGTGGTTGTACCCTATAATTAGGGAGATCAGTAATCAAGACAACTGTGATTTATTTTACTAGGAGAGCTCAGAGACTGAAGACATCTGGCCTAGACCAGTCTGCTGGTAAAATTCAGAATACACCTAAATTTGCTTTTACAGGATTCTCTTCAGAGGAATAGGAGGAGAGGTTATATTCTCTGCATGAGGACAAGTCTACAGTGTCAAAATCAAGTAATATTTGTCTTCTGACAGCAGAACGTTGTATCATATTTCTAAGGACGGTAAGTGCTTGGGTGGACGTCAATGAATACTAAACACTAATTGGTCTGATACATCCATATGCACATACGCAAATACACATGGTGGCCTGTAATGGTTGAAAAATTACATTTTGCTTCCATGAAGAGATGTGTCACTTTTAGGTCAGAGAGGGATTTTGGAGGGGTAATCTCCCACAATAGAAAACTATCCTGACAATGGTGGTGGTTGAGCGTTGTTTGTTGTTTGGCTTGTTGATGATGCTTAGCCAAGGAGACACTTCCTTTCAGATCCTGTCTTCCAAACCCCAGGGCTCTGTTCTGGGCAGTTCAGCCTAATGGAATTAAGCCTGACACGTTTCAACTCTATTTCTTTATAAAATAAACATAAAACAATGGTTTCGATTTCTAATAAAACTCTTGAAGCATGTGGGACTCCAACTTTCCCTGTTCTTTACACATCTGTAAATAAAGCGCATAAAAGAGGAGCACAACAGGATAAATCAACATAAATTTGAAATCCACTGCAGCATATTAAATGGCGCAGTCTCAGTCAAAGACAGGCTGACCCCACGGCTTCGTGCAGTTTGAAGCTAATTGTTTTCGTCAGGATGGGAACGTCTGGAAGTCCATGGCTGTATCCCACCAGTAAGGCTCCAGTAACTGAGCCGGCCCACAGAGAATGGACCCACTTTGTAGCGACACAGCGGGCTCAGACACCACCTATTCTGCTCTCCAAACTGTCATGCATAACAACTTTATTGTGCTAAATTGAACTTGAAAGCAACCAAAGGCTATGAGAAGGAGAGGCTATGAGAAAAGCGTGCTGTCAGCGCTGGCAAAGGCTGACCTGGAAAGTAGGCTCAGAGACAGGGGAATAAAAGACCAGGCCCCATGAACACCGCATATTGTTTCATTTTAAAGTATGATTCCCATACCAGAGAAAGTAGCAAATGTGATGTAAATTTATTTAAATAGATTCGACCGCTTAAAAGTTTGCCAGCCGCTCTTATCCAACTTTCCCAGCTCTCTGATTCGTTACTTACAGTGGGAATATAATGACATATAGTCATCATTGTAACAGCTTCTTTGCAGGGGCACAATGATGATTAATAGCCAGCAGCAAATTTTCACATGGGCTCTGAAGCACTATGGCATTAAGCAGCCAAACAGTCCCAAATCCCCCTTTTCTGTTCCGCTGAAAAGTCCCCTCCTTGTACCTTGCAGATAGGAACAAAGCCTATCTTAATTCCAATCAGCTTTTCCTCATTCAAAGGGACCTTCTCTTTTTCATAATTGATTCATGTGCATTTTTTAGTGTTTCACTGAGCCGAAGCCACTTTTCTCCTTTTTTCTGTTCTGCCCCCATACCCGCGCCCCTCTTTTTTTTTTTTGAGGAGTGGGAAACATTTCAACAACAACAACAACAACAATAACAACAACACCAATAACAACAATAAAAAACAGTTTGTTTTTTCTTCCCCAAATATTTGCTAAATACATTTCTCAATTAGTATTCATTTGTGTTTTACATTTAAAGGGTTTAAGACAAGAATTAACTCCTGGATTACTTCATCCTTGGAAAAGGTTTTAGTTATAAAAAGTATGAGCTCACTGAAATAACTCTGGGTGGGAGCCCCCCAGGGATGCCCTGTTTGGTTGGGGGAGTCTCAGGACCTCTCATTCCCACGAGAGACTCGCAGTTGAAACAAGGACAGACTCCCTCGCTCTGGACAGATCCTTTTTTTCCCCTGTGTTGGGAACCATCAGAAAACAGAAAAGTGACCAGAGGGGAAGGCAGCAAATGAAAACCTCCTAACCTGCTCTGTCCTCAAGTATCATTTTACCCCAGAGTAATCTCGCATTATAATTATTTGCAGAAACCCCTTTGCTATTTGTAGAAGTGTTCTCTCCCATCTACACTTTCTGCCTCCTGTGAAAACGACAAAAATGACATCAACCAGTGCTGTCGTAAAAGGGGATTCCCACATGGATACTCATCTGTGTGTCTGTGACAATGCAATGACCACCGTGTACAGAGTCTTTGTAGTTATACTTTGCATTTTACTTACGGTTCTTAAAATTCTGCCCTCATTTTATAGGGAACAGGGTGACTATATGCCCCTGTTTGTTCAGGACACGCCTCAGTTATGTTTGTTGTTTTTATATAACTATTAGCAGTGCTCTCTTTCACTCTCCATTTGAGTTGAGCAGTTTGCAAAACCCCTACCTTTTTGTTATTAAAACTGTCCCAAATGACACACAGACCGAAAGGCCAGGTTGTCTCTTACCCAGGTGCTGTAGACTGATTTACCGCATTGCAGTTTGGGGGAAAGGATCTGACTTGGAAACCCTGCTGCCCATGTGGCAGCACTGACTTTTGTCTCGTCCACTTTTAAGAGGTCAGCTGACCCTTTACAGCTTCTTTGATACGTAGCAGAACGGAGGTCATTTGCTGAAATGAAAGACACATTGCAAACCAGATTTTAAGTGTGACACTCTTCTTCAGCTGGGTCACGGTTCTCAGTGTGAACCAGAGCAACACAGTTCGCTGGTCAGATAAAAATACTATGCCATGTTTTTGATTATGACCTTTCTCTTGCTTTGGTGTCTTCAAATGGTTAAATGAAGACTATGTCAGATTGATAGGAGGGATTCTGTTCATCATTTTCACTCTAGTGCTTATAAAAAAAAGTAATGTGAAAGTGGCATCATATATCTATGTTGCATTTTTCATACAAAAAATCTCATACAGGAAAGTGTATTCTAGTCTTTTGGTTATAGAACCAAAGTGGCTCAGGGAGTGTTACAAATCCATATGGTAATATTCCTGAAGTCTGGATTTTGTATTTGGATTTCAGAGTTAACAGAGAGATGTGTAACATCTTCTGTGAGCAGAGAAGTCTCTACTCACTGAGCCACCGAAGAGGTTCACAAATGTTGTTTATTACTGAAAGTACATGGAATTGGTGGATTCCTAATATGCTAGTTTCAGAATAACTTAAGTAAGAACCTAAAATTTCTCACTTGCCGTCAAGTCACAACCCTTAGTCAAATATCAGAAGGACATGCATAGAAGAATTATGACTCTGTTCTAAGTTCTTTTTTACAGGAGCACTGTCCTTTAGTGAAACTGTCATTCATAGCCAAATTTGGGCCTATCCAATCTTTATGGGTGCACTTTTTTCCCCTTTTAGATAATTCTTTCAGAAATGAAATGAGTGGAGTACATGAATGATGTTTTCTGACGTACTCTTAAGTCTTTATTTTCTCATTATCTTACTATTATGAAGAAGTATAACTAAGACTTTGATAAAAACCATCAGTTTTGTTAGATTATGGTGTTGAGTCTGGCTGTGAAACTCCCACCTTCATGAAGGATTTTGCTTTTTTCTGGCTAAGACAGAATTCTTAAATGCAGTGACCTGTGGGACTCTCATATAGGTTGCTTCTTCATCCCTGAAGTTCTCTGATGAATTGCTAGGGACACACAGAGGATGGACCCAACACTGTGCTCATCTTGTGTACTGGCACCATTTGAGGAACTGAATGAAAGTCAGGGTGCCTGTTTAAAACTTTGATTTGAGATTGTAATGCTGCCCGTTGCGTTGCTCACCTTCCTTTAGAATGTCATCAAGTGCTTTTCTGACAGTAGAAAAATCTCTTTATACAAAATATGTAAACTAAGGCCTACTGTCATTACACACGCAGAGCTTACTTCTTTCCTACCCAGACCTAATTCTTCCTGGATGCCTAAGATATTTACTTTATGTACATATACTCCTGACTCTCTAATCTCAAGCCAGTTAAACAAATATGTCATTCCCAGGGTGATTATTTCTTATTACATGATGTGTACATTTAGAAATATAAGATCTCTTAATTGATTTCTATCCTGTTCTTTGATATAATCAAGCTTAAGCCTCTACTCTGCTTTTCCAAGTTTTTCTTTCTTTTATTCGCTAGTAAAACTCTGGTTTCTTTTCCAGTTATCATGGAAAAAAGGGCATAGAGAGAGTGAGCACATATCCGTGAAATGAATCATGGTCGGTCTAAATTTTTCATTATAATTCTATTCTCCTTTGCCAATGTTTGAGTTAGAGATGGGCATGTCCCTCACCACACTAAGGCACATCATAATCAAATTGCTCAAAACCAATGGTAAATAACAATTCTTAGAACAGTCAGTGAAGAAAAGTATATTATATAGAGGAAAAGTATATTATGTAGAGGATGACAGTAGATTTCTCTTTGGAAGCAATCCAACAGAGAAAACAGTGAAGCAGCATGTTTGCAGTTTGAAGGAAGGAAGGGAGAGAGAGAGAGGAAGGGAGAAAGAAAGGGAGAGAAAGAGAAAAAAGGGAAAGAGAAAGAAAGAGAAGAAAGAAAGAGGAAGAAAGAAAGAGAAGTGAAGGAACAAAGTAAGAAAGGAATGGAGAAGTCTGTTAACCTAAAATTCTATACCCAGCAAAAATAGCTTTAAAAGATAAAGTTGTTTCAGACATACAAAATGACCTGCAGACGCCACACTACAAGATATGGTAAAGAAATTCCTTAAGGAAGAAAGAAAATAAGTCTACATGGAAATGAAAAGCACTAGAAATGTCTATTTCATGAATATTTTATTTCATTTATTTTAAGGCTAATTTAAATCTGACAACTGACTTGTATATGCTATCTAAAGAACTCTTAAAACTCAACAGTAAAAAAAAATCAATTAGAAAATGTGCAAAAGATATAAGTAGACGTTCTGCTGAAGAAGATACAGAGATGGCAAATAGGCACATGAAAAGATGTTTAATATCCATTAGGGAAATACAAATCAAAACTACAATGAGTACATTGATCAGAATGACTAAAATAATGAAAATAGTGATAGCATCAAATGCTAGATATGGAGAAACTATATTATTCATACACTGCTGGTGGGAATTTAGAATGGTACAGTAGTAGTTTTTAAAAAGCTAAACATGCTCTTAGCATATGACCCAGCAACCACACACCTGGGCATTTATCCCAGAGTAATGAAAATGTACATCTATACCAAAACTTGTATACAAATGTTCATAGCAGCTTTGTTTGTTAAACCCCAAATTGGAAACAACCCAAATATCTATAACATATGAATGGATAAATAAATTGTGGAATATTCACAGGAGGGAATAACTATTGTTATGCATAACATTGTTGTGAACTATTGATACGTATAACAACATGGATAAATGTCAAAGTACTTATACTGAGGGAAATATGCCATATAAAGAGCACATCTTGTAGGACTTAATTTATATAAAAATCCAGAAGATGCAAATGAATCAACAGTGATAGAAAACAGATTAGTAGTGCCTGGGATTGGGGGGGTATTGCCGAGGAGTATGAGAAAGCTTGCAAGAGTGATGGGTAAGTTCATTACCTTGGTGGTGGTGATTGTTTTATGGGTTTATACATTTATCAAAACATCAAAAAGTTCACTTCAGTTTATTGCACATCCACTATTCTTTAAGAAAAAAAAAATAACAATAGAGGGAGAGTCCGTTCCCCTCTCCCTTTGATTAGGACTGCTTTAACTAAGAAAATATGGCAGATTGAAGGTTGTGTGGTCTCTGAAATTAGGTAAGGAAAGTCCATGCAGCTTCTCCTGGTTTACTTCAAGATGCTCAACTTAAGACTTGCTGATCCACCACGTGGGAAATATGGCTACCCCGAGTGCCCTCTGCTGGGGAGACCACATGGAGAGGACCTGAGACTAGGAACAGATGAAGAGCTGCTCGGCCAGCATCCCTTGGTCAAGCTGTCTCAGCTGCGGCCATCATGTGCTTGTACTTGGAGAAAAGAGATCCCAAACCAGAACCATCCAGCTGAATGCTGAGAGTTAATAAAGGAGTGTTGTTGCTTTTTGTTGTTGACTTTAAGTAAAGTCTGAGCCCAACATGAGGCTTGAACTCAGGACCCAGAGGTCAAGAGTCACGTGCTCTACTGATTGAGCCAGCCAGGGACCCCAGGAGTGTTGTTGCTTTACATTAAGTTTTGTGACAATTTGTTACACAGCAGTAAATGACTAGAATCCTACCTACCCTATATTTTCCATGTTAATAGTATAACTTCCATTCTTTTCAGGAAAGACTATTTTGTGTTAACAAATGACTAAATGTAATTTGTGCTTTATACATTTTTTAAACTTTCCATATAAAGAAATTTGCAGATCAGAAAGAATTGTCATCATATATGTCCTAGCTTTTAGTTTAGAAAAAAAAATAAAGAAACCTCATCTGTGAATTAAGAGAACTACTTGTTTCAGTCAAAACCCTTCAAATTTAGTTAAAATCAGTCAATCAATCAACAGACTACTGAATGTTGGATTTTGTTGAGGATCCAAAAGATACCTGGCTTGCCATGACCTCTAAGCATATATCACCTGGGTGGTGAAGTAAAGCCTTTTTGTGGCAGGATGTGGTAGAAGGTCCTCATGGAGGAGGAAGAATTTGAGCTATAAATGATAAGTTATAAATTTCAAAATTTTAATGATTTTGAATTACTTCATTTTGTCTCAAAGAAAAATTTATTGTGCGCAATTATCCTACTAATATTAGACATCAGGAAATACAACCTGGGAACTCTTATTTGCTAATCAGGCAGTTTCCTCCCACAATTTATCTATTTCCTTCAACTCAGGGTTATTCCTGAATGTATATTTTTCAAACACTTCGTCTGCTTTAATTTGAAATAATCTTAGCAATGGGACAATTGTAATACAGCTAATGGGTAAACAGGGGTGCTGCTTAATGCAGTCACGTTGAGAGGTGATGGATTTGATATAAATAGTAGCTAATAGCATTAACCTGTGTTAGGTCTAGAAAACAATTTACAGTGTTTTTGCATTCAAAATTTATATACTAGAAATATATATTGGAAATGTCTTTGGTTTGGCTCTCATAAGCTGAGAGTTCCAGTGGTGTGCTGGAGCCTGCCTGTACTGGCTTGCATGGGCCAAATGGTATCACCTCTTTTCAATTCCAGCCAGAGTGGGAGTTCTGACACTACAGAAATGGCAAATGTTGTAAGTCAGGCCTCCCTCACCCTGGCTCATCCCACTCCAGAACAGATTGTTAAAAATTTATCACCACAAACCTGGTTAAACTTCCAAGTCTTTGGATAGACATCAGTTTCAGCAGGTTTCTCTGAGTAGGAACAGGTCTGAAAACTGTATTTGTAGGTGAGGCCAATGCCAAATGAGAGAGGATGAGTATGAGTTACTGGGAAGGAAAAGAAGCAGGTAATAAGTTTTCAAGAAAGTATTTTTTTTAAGTTCACTTATTTTGAGAGAGAGAGAAGGAGAGAGAGAGAGCGTGAGTTGGGGAGGGGCAGAGAGAAGGAGAGAGAGAATCCCAAGCAGACTCCATGCTGTTAGCACAGAGCCAAACATGGGTCTTGATCTCACAAACCACGAGATCATGACCTGAGCCAAAATCAAGAGTCAGACACTTAACCAACTGAGCCACCCAGACATCCCTCAAGAAAGTATTTATCACAGTAGTGTGAATTTTTTCTTTTCCAGCTTCTGCGCATCCTTGAGGGACAAAAATGTGACTTTCTGACTTCTCCAAGAGAGGAAAGAGGGAAATAATGGCCATTGAGGTAATGGGAATTCTTACCTTTACTAGTTCCAGAAGCATGACAGAGGTAAGCCTGAAGTTTCTGTATGGGAAGGATTGTGCCGATGAGAGAGAGATTTGACCATCAAGATCCCAAAGGTCTGTCTTAGGAGGTTGTAACACTAGGAAAAAAACATTTTTTATGTTTCATTTTTTTGAAAATCCCTTTAAAATATAATACGCACATTAATAAACATCAAGGTTTTTATATCATGATTTTAGAAAACAATTTTTAATACAGAAAATTTTACTCTTATTCCTCAAACCACCCCTTTGGTAAGCCATGATAGAAGAAGTATCCATCAGCTTGTGAGATATTCTGATCCTGCCTACTGGGAAATCGGTGGCCTCAGAAATAAATCCAGACCTACACAGGGTGACATATGATGGAGAGAAAGCACTTAAATTGACATGCTTGTAAAATATGACTTGTAATTTAAGAACAAAAACCTCTTTGTGGGAGACTTAAACTAAAAGACAATGGAGTATTTGAGAGAACTGTTGCTATGTGAGACTTTAGGAGGGTGATGGAGATATGGCCGGTTTGCGCCATGATCAGAGATAAACACATGTAATAATCACCATATTTGCATTTTTAAAATGTAAAATATGATTCTCACTGTATTGCTCTCCAACCCCCCTTTTTAAATAATGTTTATTTTATTTATTTTGAGAGAGAGAGAGACTGAGAGAGCAGGGGAGGGGCAGAGAGAGAGAGAGAGAGAGAGAGAGAGAGAGAAAGAGAGAGAATCCCAAGAAAGCTCTATGCTGAGCATGGAGCCCCACACAGAGCTCAATCCCACCACCATGAGATCATGACCAGAGCCAAAATCAAGAGTCGGACGCCTGACTGAACCACCCAGATGCCCCTCTCCAATCCTGTTTTAATTGACTCCCCATTTACCTCTGTTCCCGGGTTGTACTGTAATATGTGTTTTCTGTTGCACTATTGAAATCCAATCATCTCTACACTCTAAAAAGGAACCATATCAGAAGATTACAAACCTTGGCCCTTAAAGTATACACAGTGTAGTAACGTGTGTAAGAGTGAGTATGTGGTCTGCAAACCTTTACAAATAGTTTTCCAGTTGACAGGCCTAGTAGACAACATTAGTCTTCCATGTCTCCTGCCTATTTCCACATGGAGCTTCTCTGGGCTGTTGCCTCCTAATACATATACTTCCCTACACCTCTGCACTATTTCCTCTTCTCATTGGCATTTATAACTCCCAGGTTTGTATCGTTTATGGATTTCATTCATGTACCATTTACCTTTTTTTCCAAATAATTAAGCTCAAAATTACATTAGAGCTTACTCAAGCTGCTTGCCACTTGGATAAATTATACATCATGGCTCCTCTAGTCAATCACCATCTAGCATTTTCAACATTCTGCAAGTCACTTAGCTTTATTAGTTGTATTCTCTGGCAGCCCTCAGGAGAATGAGGCTTACCCAGGGAATCACAATAAGAAAAATATGCAGCAGTTGATTTTTGTTTTCTTTTAACATTTCAACTTGAATGTGTTTCCGGTTCTTTTTTGTGAAAAAGAACATTACTATCCTCTTATCCTATGCTAGTCAACACTATTATTTTGGAAACCAGTAAGATGGAAATACTTTCACTTATGTTTACCTAAGGTTTAATATATAGAGAGACATGTGGAAATCATCTTCTTACATATTGCACCTTTATGAACAGTTCATGTTTTAAAATTCAGGTAGATACTAGTTCTATTAATTATGTTTAAGTTATTTTTCCCCTTATTTCGGACTTGTCTAACTTGTAGTAAATATGGAGTATTTGTTCACTGCTGTATCCCCATTACCTAGAACGTTATCTGACATAGTAGGCACTCCATAAATATTTGCTGAGTGAATATTAATAAAATTGACTAAAATTTTAATAACTATATCATTCTTTGATGATAAATATTGGAATATAAATTTAATGAACATAGAAGCCCTGCTTGTACTTTCTGTTGATCTCTAGTAAGCAAAGTGCCTTGGCAATATAATGTGTGCTCAATAAATGAGTCTTGTCCAATATTTTTAATAGATATCACCCAAGTAATATGTCTGTCTATGTTAGTGTGAGCTCCCTGGCAATTTACATAGTCAGTTATCTGAATCACTGTATCATTTCTCCAGATATTCTAGTATATTCAGTATTTAGGGAAAGGTGTATAACATACGTCCCGTGGCTTCAATACTTGGCACACCTTCAACTGTGGAGTATCTGTGTTTAAAACCATAATTTTATAAGTGCAAAGTTTCTTAATTACTCTCTTTTCAGTTATTGTGTTCTCATTACAAAAGCAGTACATATTATAGGAAATGTTATTTTCTTATTATGGAAAATTTGTAAATCAGTGATGAAAAGAAAAATCACTCAAATTTTTTCCACTTAAAAATGGCCATTGAAACTGCGGTATCTAACCTTTCAATTATATGTTTGATGTACATGTTTATAGATCCTATCACTATATTACATGTGATTTTGAAACTTGCTTATTCCCATTAATTTAACATGAACATCTTCCTATGTTTTATATATTCCTTATGGAATTATTTGAATGATCAGAATCATCTTTCCTTGAATCATTGCATGGTTGATTTCTTCTTATTCTTCTTTCTCCCCTTTTTCATCTCCTCCTGAGTGAGGCTTCCTTGATTACCACCACAAGTGGCCATGACTCCCCACCCCCAGCTTTTTTCTATCATGTGAAGCATGAAATGTGTCTTTATTCATTATTGTACTCCCAGTGCCTAACCAGTGTCTGACATTTGGTTAAATATTTTTGAAAAGAAATGAATAAATGAAGGAAAGGATGAAGAAAAGTCTGCTGATAAGTCCACCATAGTGATATAATGCCCCTACTTTTATACATTAGATTATTTATGTCTCTTTTATTATTATAAATATCAGTTTGACATATTTCCCTGGATAATTTTTCTCTGCACATCTATGATTATTTTCTTAGTTTATATTCTAGAAATAAAATTGCTGGGCTAAGGATAAGCAAAATGTTAAGATTTTAAGTATTACCAGAAAGTTTGTGACAACTTACACCCATCAACAGTATTTCAAATTGCCACATTAGTCAAGTCGGAAATAGATTTTTGTCATTTTAAAACAACACTATCAGTCAAGAAATTTTACCCCATTTTAAATAAAATGTCTTTGGTTGTTAGATATATCTAATATTTTATTGCATAAGCACACAATTATTTTCCTGTGTTTACTGGTCATTGTCATTTCTTCTTTTCCTTTGGTTAATTGTTCATGTACTTGCCAATTTAATATTTTAAGTTTTTCTATGAGTTCATTATATACTAAGAAGTCATTTAATTTCTTTTTATTCATTTTGTAAGTATTTTCAGAGTTCATGGTTTTTCTATCAATTTTGTTTATTGTATTAAAATTTCCATGTGATGTCAACTTGAAAACATTACCCAAAAAGTAGAGATAACATATATAAAAATCTATTTGTGCATCCCCCAGCTTCCACAATTATCAATACATGCCTAATCTTGTTTTACCTCCCTACACTCAGTTCCTCTTTTTACCTCTTCCCAACTCCTGATTATGTTGAAGAACATTATATCATTTAATCTGCAATTATTTCAATATGTATCTCTAAAAGACAGAGACTGTCCCCCCTTTTTAATATTTATTATTGAAATATGGTTGACTATTTTTTAAAGACTCTTCCATATAGTCTCAAAACTAAAATAATAGTTTATGGTATAAAACAGAAGACTTTCAATTGTTATGTAACTTTAATCTTTTTCCTTAAGGTTTCTGCTTTTGTTATTCTTAGAAAAATTTCCCTTCACATCTTATAAAAATATATCTAGCTTCCTCTAGGATTTTAATAATAGTCTTTGTAGAAAGTTTTGAAAATACAGGTGAATTAATTAAAAAAGAGTTGAATCTCATATGTCATGCATATCACTCTCAATATTATAGTGTAGAATATATTCTATGTATATGGAAATATTTTAAAATGTATTTTTATAAAATTAAACCATATTATTTTTTAAGTTGATAATTTAGTCATCCCATGTCAATGAAAATTGACCAACATTATTTTCTAAAGGTGTATAATATTCAATAGTAAAACTGTATCATAATTTATTTTGCCCAATGTCTTAATGCTGAATATTTAGATGGAGTAAGATTTTTTGACAATGTATATCATTAATTAGGTTAATTAAATAAATACTGAATCCCTCTGGTATGCCAGACACTATATTGGCACTGAAGATGCAAAGGTGAGAAAAAACACACACACACACGCATACACACACACACACAAAGTGCAGGTTCCTTTGTGGCATATGGCTTAAAGTAGTCATGAACATTTTTGTTCACATATCTTTGCATTTAAAAAATTGTTTATTTTGGGGGGTGGGGGGAAGGGCAGAGAGAGAGAATCCAAAGCAGTTTCCACACTCAACATGGAGCCCAATGTGGAGCTTGATCTTATGACCATGAGATCATGACTTGAGCCAAAATCAGGAGTCAGATGCTGAACTGACTAAGCCACCTAGGTGCACATTTTTGTGCCATTTTTAATTGTTTTCTTTGGATAAATTCCTAAAAATGAAAAATACTTAAAAAAGTAATTTTCATAAAGACTGTTAAATTTTCCTACAGAATGATTTTGACATTCTACATTAAAAAAATCAATGTTTACTTATTTTTGACACAGACAGAGATAGAGCATGAGCAGGGGAGGGGCAGAGAGAGAGGGAGACACAGAATCAGAAGCAGGCTCCAGGCTCTGTGCTGACAGAGCCTGACACAGGGCTTGAACTCACAAACTGCGAGATCATGACCTGAGCCAAAGTCAGACGCTCAACCAACTGAGCCACCCAGGCACCCCTTGCCATTCTACATTTTAATGTGCACTATATTAGTGCTAGTGCCAGGTATCATTGCTTTTTTCAATCTTTGGTAATCTGATAGGTGAAAAATGATTTGTCACTGTTATTTTCCTAACACTAAATGGTAAAGTATTCCATTTATTATTAATGATATTAACTACTTGTTCATATGCTTATAAAACCTTTGTATGTCTTCTTTTGTGAATTACCTGTTCATGTTCTTTGCACATTTGTTTCTTATTGAGGTGTCTGCCTTCTTACCTTTTATAGTTTTGTTTTTTCAGTTAAAACATTGAATGTCTCACAGCAATGATTACTTATGGAGGTTATATATGTAAAATCATTAAAATATTTTGGCATTTGAAGTCTGTAGTACCAATGCAATAATAGTACCAATGCAATTTGGAGACTTTTCTAAATTGCTCAACAGTGTCTATATAAATATCTTTATATGGGAAGACTCAATTGAAGGCACCAATCCATGCATAGGTGAAATGCTTCTTTAGAGTTAAATGTAAAACAATGATAGTTTTGTGTTGGAAGATAGAAGAAATGGTGATTATGGAATTGCTAATGGGTGATAGAGTGTTCTGATTTAAAAATGGTAGTATTGGCAGTATTGATGAAAAATCATTGCTATCTGTCTGCTGTCATATTATACAAAATGATGTTGAGAACTCAGATTAATTCTTAATGTGTGTATAACAAAAGTCACCAATGCAATTAGCACCCTTGTGGGCAATATCAAGAGAAAAGCTCAAAGATTGAATTATTGTGGATATAAAATACATTTTCACCTGTGACACAAATTGGCTTGGAAACATAGACTTCCTTAGATTAGACTCTCTCTAGTTGGTGAATAGGGAACTGATTTCAATTTCTAGGACCATTAATCTTTTACCTTTTATGGGTAGTAAATTATCTTTAAATTAAAACAAACAAACAGTATACCTGTCAGACTGTATCTCAGAATAAACACAGGCTGCCAACAACTTGTAATTAGGACCTCTAACCTGATCTACTTAAATGGCTTTGACAAGTAGAGGAACATAAAACCAATTTTCATTTTCAAAGAGGAAAATAACTTTTAATCAAAAATTTGAAAAAAATGACATACTTTCAATTTTTTTTTTACAAATGGTATATCACACTGAATTTAACCACATTTTTATACATAAACTGAGTGATTATCTCTTTTGTCTGTGTCACATTTTTTGTTGTATTTGTTTTTATTTTTGTTTTAATGTCTTATCCCCAAATTAAAAGTAGTAGTTTGAAGGTGGAAGTACTAACATTTTCAGCACACATGGAATCAGTAACACTACATTTTAAACCATATTAATTGTCAACCTGAATGACTAATGTCTTGAGAATGTTCTCCATGTCCCCTACCCAGCATGCTTTGGTGGAAAGCGGCTTTAACCAATGGTAAGCTACCAACCACATAATTGCTAGCATGAAGGAGGGGCAGAAGTCATCTTAGCTATTGTGGAAAATCTACTAAATTTATTATTGTTGTTGTTCTGCTCATTTGCACTGGATAGAGGGAGGCCATCTAGATTTTTCCTCTGCTGTCACTTAAAAATATTAAGGAAATAAAGGCTATGGAAGGAAGTCAGTTAAGATCATTTAAGTAGCATGTGATGGGATGGAAAACCTGCCTTAGTCACATACAGCCTGAGTCACATGACACAAAATTCCAGAAGTACTCTGGCTGCATGTACAACTGGATATAAGGGTCAAAAGATCTCATTAAGATCCTATTTCTCTTTCCTCGGCTTTTACCTCTTCAGCTATATTCATAACTAGTCTGTACCCTATTTTCTTCCAGAACTCTTAGCCTTTGCTCTGACAGGACTGGCTTAATTTAGATGTCCATTACTGAATCAGCATTGTGGTTAGGGAAATCCTTGACTGCACCCGGGCCATAGGCTCCAGTCACAGGATCAGAGCATTCAAGCCCCTTGTAGGCGATGTGGAACCAGAGGAGGGGAGGAGAGAATATCCAAATAAGTGGATGTAGAAGGAAAGGGGAATCAATGTTGTGGAGGCAAACCACAACACTACCAACACTACCGTCTGGAGTGTAAAGTTTTCTATTCTTGGACTCTCATTCTTTTGTATTATAGGTGCTCCCCAAAGAAACAGCCATAACCATCAGAATAAATTTAGACAAGCTTTCTTGTCACACACCCACAAAGAAGGAGTCAGAAATACAGTGGCAATACTGAGAGGTGAGTTTAAGAGACATGAACATCTAGAAAGAATTTCATGTGTAGTGATGATGTTGTCCAGATCAACTTAATACCCACCAACCCTTTGTAAGATTTTTCATGCCCAGTAACTTTGGTAAGATATTTTACTTTTCTGAAAGAGTAATGAAACTATCTTGATTGGACATGAATATTACTATTTTTGCAGAACCACCTTCAATAAATTAGGAAAACTGCATATTTTGTCCCTGTATTTAAGGAGGATAACATTTGTAAATGAGAGTGGGTTTTTCATTTCTTAAAGAATACCCATTTGTAGGCATAGAATTACTTTTTAAACCATTATGCAATTTGTAAAAGAAGTGCCCAAAAGATTGACTATATCCTCTTTAAAACTTTAAGAGGACACCTTTAAGATTTATCAGTTTCTTACAAAATAGGGAATGCCATCCTAAAATATAGATAACCCCTGGCCAAGAAATACTGTGTTATCTTCAAGGTGGTCTGCAGTGGCCAAATATCTTAGTACTTATATTTCAGTACTTTTAGCAACCCCTACTTGCTGCTGCTGATTAAGATTTTTCATTTTCATGTAATTTTCAAGATAAGAGTTGCAAGATTTTAGATGCCCCAACAGAATGTTTATTATGAGTAAGAGAAGGCAAGTGGCATACAGTAGAAAATTTGGGCCCTTTCTGCTGTGAGAATTGAGGGGGGAAAAAGACAAGTAGTTACAGGAAGACTGTTCTTCAAAAACTAATTCTTGAAAAAAAGGAGTTGGGATTTTAGCATTGTTTCCTAAGCCACAAAGAGCTCTGGGTGGGTAAAGTAGGTACATATGCACTCCTGGAGAATTGAGAGAGGGAATGGAAAGACTTTCAAATCAAAACAGAGTTAGATTCCTTCTACAAGCGAAATTATTATTCCAGATCACTAAAAATAATTGTTTTGACTACTCGTTGCAACAAAGCTGTAACAAAAGTTAAAAATCACACTTCAAACTGATTTTTGCTACCCAGCAGAAATGCTACCCTTTAAAGAGAAACTCAAGAGAATCCTTGTGGAGACCAGAAGAGGTTTTGTGATGCTTCAATATGTCCTAAAAATATAACTGTTACCTTAGCAGTTATTTTTATTTGTTTTTAGCAAATTCATGGTAGATGTTGTGTTAACTATCAGTGCTCTAATCCATCTTTTATTCTTTTCTAGGATAGTGTTATATATTTTTTGGATTGTCAATAATTTTTTAATAGACATGTCAGTGAATTACTATCATTCTCAGGACTCCCATCCTGGAATTGGTTATTGTGCTTTTCCTCAAATTGTTGTGCTGAACAGTGGAAAATCAAGCACAGATATAAAAATACATTTAAAAATATTTTATTAATTTGATTTTTTCTTCTTTTTTTTATTATGACTCAAGTAATGCTTGATAGCATCTTTTCACTTTAAGGATATGGCATAATTTGGGGCCTTAAGTAGAGAAGGAAGAAATGAAGTTGGGGAAAAAGATCATGCCTTACTGGGAAGAATACAGGCTGAGAGCCAGATAGACATGTGGGGATCTCAGCTCTGCCATTTGGTAACTTGGGGTAACTTAGCTCTGTTGATCCTTGGTTTGCTAATCCTGGAGAACACACTGGTTATGTCTAATTAAAAGGGTACTGTGGGAATTAAACATGCTAGGCTTTGTGACATGCCTAGCAGAATCACTGGTAGGCCATTGCCAATGACTGCCAGGAGATCATAATAAATGCTAATTATATTATTTTATCATAATACTTATTTTAATTAAATATTTACTCAGAAACCAGGGGCACCTGGGTGACTCAGTCAGTTAAGCATCCAACTTTGGCTCGGGTCATGATCTCACAGCTCATGGGTTCAAGCCCCACAATGGGCTCTATGCTGACAGCTTAGAGCTTGGAGCCTGTTTCATATTCTGTCTCCTTCCCTCTCTGCCCCTCCCCCACTCATGCTTTTTCTCTCTCTCTCAAAACTAAATTAAAAAAAAAATTAAAAAAACTTACTTAGAGGCTGAACAAAACTTTAATCATGCCAAAAGACAACCTATAATGCATATAAAATATATAATGTACTCTAAATGTATAATTGTTCATACATAATAGACATTTATTTCTAATGTATGTAAATAAAAAATAGGTTTTCCTGTTGATAAGCTAGGTAACTCAGGGACCTGGTTTCGTTTCATCTCTTGGGCTCCTCCATCTTCAAGTCATGACTTCTGAGGATGTCATGCTCATTTGTATAAATATGACATAATGGAAAAACAGAGAAGAAGGTACTTGAAAGGTTTCCATGGGTCTTATCTGGAAGGGCATTTATATTTCCCTGGCCAGAACTCCATCTACATGGTCGCATCTAACTGCAAGGTGAGATCAGGAATGGAGTCCAACTGCCTGCCCAAAAAGAACGTGATATGTATTTAAGGAACAGTCAGCCAGTCTCTGACACATAAAGAAATTAACAATTAAAAGGTTAACATTAACAAAATATAACAAATTTATTATAAATAACTGAACACATTTAAATACTATATTTATAATTTTATAGTGGGTTATATTATATAACTGGACTAGCAAAAGAAAAATATATACTTAAAATAATTAAATCTTAATGGAAAATGGTGTATTTGAGGAGGTTTATAGAAGAGGAATGCAGAAAAGTTAGGTGGATATAGTTGGGAAGGTGATGTTGCATTCTGGAGAATAGTCTGGGAATATTCTTGCTCAAGCATTGAGATATCCATCCAAAAATGACCCCTAGAGCTGTGTGCCTACACAAGTGAAAATTCACAGCCTCCACCACAATATCATCATGCATTTTTGGAAACTTTATTATCCATTGGACTGCTTTTGGTATTTGCTTCAAGCCCCAGATGGTAAGCATAGAGGTGAGATAGGGTCTAAAACAGAAAGTTCTGGGGTGCCTGGGTGGCTCAGTTGGTTGAGACTCTGACTCTTCTTGATTTCAGCTCAGGTCATGATCTCAGTCATGAGAGTGAGCCCCACATCAGGCTCTGCACTGGGCAGGGAGCCTGCTTGAGATTCTCTCCCTCTCTCTCTCTGCCCCGCTCCTGCTCACATATGCATTCTCTCTCTCTCTCTCTCTCTCTCTCTCTCTCTCTCTCTCTCTCACTCGCTCTTTCTCAAGGAGGAAAATCACAGAAAGTTCTAGAAGGAATTTTAAAAACTCAGTTGATTTATTTGGGAGGAACCAATGCAATAGCTCTTACTGATTTGTAGGTTGGGAGGAAGGAACTCAGTTCAATCAGGACTTCTTCATATTCTCAACATTAGTTAGAACCTACTAAGAAAATTTATTCAACATGAAAAATTTTAAATGATCCAATTTCCTATTTAGGTTACTTTTTATAATGAAAAGAACAAAGAATTGAGGAGAGACTAAAATAGTGTTTTTATAGACTGGAGAGGCAAAGGCTAAGGGGTTAGATGGCTGAAGCTCATGAAATCATAAAGGATATAGAGTGAATATAGATTGTACACTAAATCCAAACATGTGAGAAACAGGTAGAAATTCTTAAAGCTTGAATCTGATAAAGGTAAAACCTATGTACATTGTTTCCTGATTGTAGTTTGACTAAAACATTTTGAGCAAGTGTCCAAGGTTTTGGACATAGCGGTGTGTTCTCATTTTCTACTTCTATATGAATGTCTCTATTTTATGCTCAGAGAACAAACAGAATTGTAATTTGTATTTTCCAATTAGCATACATGATTTAACGTACTTGGATATATAGATCGATTTCTTTGGGAATTTAGGGGCACACCATCCTGTTGATGTACTCCTCCACACTATGTTCAGTCATTTGGAGGGGCACTGCACCCTACATGGAATACTTCCATTAGCTGCTGACTTACAAAGCTAATCCTTTTTACATTCCTACTTGATCCTTCTTATGTCAAGAAGAAAGTCTCAGTTTGGTGTTCATCTGTCTTTAATGCCTACCACTTGCTAACTTCCCTTTTAACAGAGAATAGGAGTTTAGTAAACACCTGAATCTATGAAGAACCTGGGGTAGATTTGACAAGACTTCACTGGAGAATGTGAGTCAGTTGAACTCATGTTAGAGAATCTGCAATCCACAGATCCAAGATGTTTCCTATGTTAGTTTACTCAAAAGTAGTGTGTACATGGAAATTTTATAGCATGAAAACCTAAAATATAGGCTTCAAGAAAGGTTAATCTAAATTCATGGATATCAGAAAAATATCAAGAAGTCTCCGGGTGTATCCCTAACCTTTTGAGTTTCACATGATAGAAGACCACTATCACATGACATGCTCCTTTATGCTCCTAGAAGAGACAGAGTATTGGATGGACCATGGTTCAGACCCACTAGACTAATTCTTGTGCTTTTAAGTAAAATCCTCTGTTTCTTTGAAAAGACCTCTTTTAAATTGCAGATGAAGCTGGTCTGGGGAAAGGTGTCCCTAAAGAGAAAGTAGCGTAAGTGCCCATGTTAGTACTATCTTACTGTGTGCACAGGATAAATCTAATGCAGATTGAACTAATCTAAAGTTCAACATCTGTTTCATTCAAAGTGGAACATTTGAAATTCAATGCAAAGAAGGACTTTCAAGCCTGGCTTTTATTCTGTACAACTAATTGCTGTAGTCAGTTTCCAGTTTTTGAGTCCATAAAGTCCCTTACCTAGTCTCAATAAAGGTCACATAAAGTAGCATTATAATTTGATGAGTGTTTTATAGGTTTCGTTCTGTTTTAAAAAAGAACCATTGTATATAATTTCATAAATTTTTGAATTTAGTAATATTGAATATCAGTAATGTTAAATACCATGTTTAAAATCCTATATTTTGGAGCTGGACAGACTTGGGATACAATTTCACATTTGCTACTTAGTGATTTTAGGTAAGCTGTTTAGACTCTCTAAATTCCAGATTCTTTTTTCTTCCTACAAAATAGGGTTATAAATAATATCTATCACACAGGTAACTTTAATGAACTAATGTATTAAACAAAGTAAATAAGCTGTTGGCACAATACCTCATAAACAGTAAGGGGTCAAACATATTAACTGTAATTAATAATCATCATAGTAACAGTTTTATTCAGCACTGATCTTTTGATTTAATAGCTTGTTTAGAGAACACAAACACTCAAGTTAAACGCATGTTTAAAAAGAGTCTCTTGATGTTTACAAACATGCAGATGTTTGGCACAATGAAAATAAGAGTAAAGAAGTAAAAGTAAGAATTTTAATTTTTTTCTGGAAATTTTGATTTTTAACACCCACAACAATGACATTATCAAGTATGTCCATCTTAGTCTTCCTTTACTCACATTTTCTCTGACACACTCTTTAGCTCCCTCTGCCCTAGGCGGTTTTCTGCTCCCCACTCCCCTAAGACAGTAGAATGTTTTAAAACTGGAGGGCAGGAGCTCAGGGCTCATCTCTGGGACAACCCCCACTGACTCTACCACCTTTCTTAAGAAGAAAACTAAAGCCCAGAAGAGGATGGATCAGTGGTTTGCTCAAGTTCAACTGAGTCTGAATTTTTTTTAATTTGTTTGTTTGTTTATTGAGAGAGAGAGAGAGAGAGAGAGAGAGAGTAGCTTAGGAACCGGGGAGAGGAGTAGAGAGAGAATCTCAAGCAGACTCTGGCTATCAGTGCAGAACCCAAAGTGGGGCTCCATCTCACAAACATGAGATCCTGACCTGAACAGAAATCAAGAGTCATATGCTTAACCAATTGAGCCACTCAGGAGCCCTCAAGTGAGTCTGAATTTAAACTCTACTTTTCACCCTCATCCCACTGCATCATACTGGTCCCCAAAACTGAGAGGGCTCAGTATTTTTAATAATCACAGTATTTTAATAATCACTGCCAATAATAAAGATATAGGAGTGTATTTTGTTTTTTTAGAATCCATTAATTTTTTGTAAGCAGTGTTCCTAAGGTAATTTCCAGAAGATATTATATATAAATTATTGTCTATTAATATTTATATCAATTATTTTAATATAAAATTAATACTAGCACAATACTATTGTTAATATTATTAACATTTATATTAATTATAACATTTTAACCTTACATGTGTATAATTTTCTTTCTAAGTAAAGAATTATTTTGGTATCACCAGAGAGCACACCATTTTTATGAAATTCCCAGACAGTATTTAGTTGGGGAAAAAATTCTTAAGATGACATACTAAACCTTAAAGAAATAACCAGCTCAGACCCCAAATTGTGTGGAAAAAAAGTCTTGTTCTGTAGTTCTATGATGCTGGGATTAGGCAAGCAGCTGATGGCTTGATCAGTCAGGGGCTAACCTGAAAACTGCCGACTTCCTGGATGTGAGCCAAAGGTTGCCCTTGGGGTTGAGATAAGCCAGTTAATCTCCTGACTGAAACAACTAGTCTAGACATTGAATTGCTCTGGCCCAGTACTTGTCAGGGATACTGTGGAATGACTACATTCTAATTTTGCCTAGTGTGTAGTCCTGGAAATTACAAGGGTGTTTTAGGCAAGAGTGTGGTATAGTTGCTATAACTTGACTAATTCAGCTGCCAGGCGGATGTTACATAAGGTAGAGTGTTGGGCTTATGTATTTTTTTTTTTTTAGATCAGTTCCCAGTCACTAATGGAGAGAAAACAGCTATATAATAGGTCTAGCTTGTTTTATTCATGTGTAAGGATGTAATAAGGAATCTGTAAGCTGGTATTAGCTCTGCTTCTGATCCTCTGAGAGGTTCTTCTGACTGTGAGAATCCTTAAAAGTTGTTGAGAGAGTCATTTGGGATTACTGTATGCTGATGACTTTGAACTAGAAGACACATACAAAATGAAAAGAAGACTTTCTAAAGAGTCAGCACAAAATAAAGGCAGTCATTGGACATTAAGCAGAAATTTGACACAAAATTCTACCGTTACCTGATATTTTGATAAAAGAAATGCTAAAACAGGTTAAGCAGTGAAATGGCTGTTGCGCAGGCCTGGAACTCTTCAAAGCACCCCAACTTCAGCCCAGAGAGCATTGAAGACTCCAACTTCCAGTTGGGTCTTGCTCCATTTTGATATTTGTACCATATCCATTCAATATTAGCCCCCATTTCATTTAAGCTGTTTTGGGCTAACAAGATGAACAAAATCAGTTCCTTTCTTTAACGACTTTACATTCTAGTAAAGATGGTCACATCAAATAAGAAAAGACTATCATCAAGAAAAAGGTGAACAGCCATCATTACATAGTTACTTGGGAATTGAGATCACAGCTGAAATTTAAGACTTGTTTAGAAATCTGTCTCCCTTCATTTTCTTACCTTATTCTACATATTCTTCTCATCATCTGCACCTATAGCTACTACTTGTGTTTTATGTACACTACTGTTTTTCTCTCTAGCCCTGTTCTCACATATGCCGTGCTAGCCAAATGTATAATGAATAATTTTTACAAAACTGTCTCAAAAGATCTTTGAGCAGAACCCATTGCTTATCATATTTGGATGTAATCCACGTGAGTTGGCTTTACCGTATTCCACCTAGCACCAACTCGAACTCTTGTTCTCTGAGATTCCTTCATTTCCCTCAGCTCCATGTCTAATTGACCTCTAAGTTTAATTGCTTCTATCCACTTGACTCATCCTCTGCTACAGATTGGATTCTGGGATACAGATTCTGCTTCATATCAATTTCTATGGAAGGAAAAGAAAGGAATTAGGATTGAGTAGAGGGTAAAGTTGAGCTGTGATGCGGGCTCTATAGCCTCAGCCATAAAAAATCTTGGGGATAAGACCAGTCCTAGATGCCAGCAACATAGAATTCCCTGCAGTTCCCTAAATGTATCACATTTATGTCTCCACCATTCTATTCCATTTACCTGGAAAGCCCTTTTCTTTCCTTATCTGTCTGCTGAATTCATCCTAATCGTTCTTCAAAGAGTCAACTCAACTTCATTTCCTTTAAATGCCTTTCCTGGGGCACCTGGGTGACTAAGTTGGTTAAGTATCTGACCTGATTTCGGCTCAGGTCATGATCTCAAGATTCAATTTGTGAGTCTGAGCCCCACATTGGGCCCTATACTGACAGTGCAGAGCCTGCATGGGATTCTCTCTCCCCCTCTCTCCCTCTCTGCCCTTCCCCAGCTTGTACTCTCTCCTTCTCTCTCTCTCTCTCCCTCAAAAATAAATAAGTAAACATTTAAAAATTAAAAAAAAAAATCTGTCTTATAAAAAAAGTGTCTTCAACATTTCTGGACAAAGTCAAGCACTTTCATTTCTGTAGGCTCTCATTGTGAGCTGTAATTATTTTTCATTTGTCTCAATCTCTACAATGTAAAAACTCAAAGGACCAGTATATTATAGATATATAAATACCATGTATATTATAGATGCACAAATGCATCTTGTATCCCCTATGTTTAGCACACTTCCTGGCTCAAAACTGTGTGTTTCATAATGAGAAAGAAAGAAAGAAAGAAAGAAAGAAAGAAAGAAAGAAAGAAAGAAAGAAAGAAAGGAAGAAAGAAAAGAAAAGAAAGAAAAAGAAAGAAAGAGAAAAAGAAAGAAAGAAAGAAAGAAAGAAAGAAAGAAAGGCCTTTCTGTACTAACTGTAAACTTTATTCTAACCAACACCAATAATTTCTTTATTGAGGCTTTCTTGAACTCTGTGTCTAATTATTTTGTCAACACAAAAACATTATGATTTGTGAAATTTATTCTTGATATACTTTGGCTTTTGCATGACTTTTGCATCTCTGTGAAAAAAAAAAAATCACACGTTCATAATTACCAACCACAACGGTTTGATCCGTGATAAAATGGACCTGCCTGGTAGGGTGTAGGAGTGAGAACCTAAATGGCCTTAGGCTAAGCTCACAAGAGAAGTGCTGGCAGTAGTTATTCAGAGGCATTTGGGCCAGTTAGGGGCAGTCAGTATGAGGCTGACCCATAAGGAGGCAAGAAATGTATATGTCAGCAGGTGACTGGAATAGGGTATTGGGGAAGGGAGAGGACAAGGGCTATTTGATGACTCCTTGTGGCAAAGCAAAGGGATTCAGGCCATCAGCCTGATGAAGGCTGATCCATCAGAATGAAGGCTTCTTCCAGGAGATCCAGCCATAAGTAGTGGACACCCATTCACAGCTCCTGGCACTCAGAGGTTGTGGACAACCCTTGGGAGACCTAGTGTGAGGAATGCATCCAACTACTAGTTTTGGAGGTGCCAGGATTAAAGCAGAGAACCAAGCAGGAAATTGGAGCAGCAGGAGGGAGATGCGGGATATTGGGACAAGGCTGTATGGCAGAGGCTTTGCCACTGTGGACAGAATGGGAGTTTATTACGGAAAGGAGAAGCAGCATAACAGTGGGTCTGGCAAGAGGGTTGACGATGTGGAGGTACTGAATGAAGCCTCTGTTGTCTCCTCAGGTACAGGTTTGGGAGCTATTTGACAAAGGCTTGAAGCTATAGTTTGTGAGAATGACCTTCAGTACTAGAGAGATAATGGACAATAAATCAAACTTCATTTTAGTCAAGATCCAAGGAACCAATACTGTCAAAAGTTTCTTCCACTAGTAACCATGAATTACCAAGATATACTCAAAGGTCTAGTTAAGGAATTTATTTTGTGACTGCATTGAAAACAAACTCCTCAAATAGCGCCATCCTTACTGTGCTGTGACCTGTATACTCCTAACCGTTCAGAAGAGTGAAGAAAGAAACGCTGGAAGAGAATGTGTTTAAAAATACACATTTAACCTGTTCCTCAAAGCCATACCTAAGGTGAGAAAGGTGCTGCAAGAATGTAGGAGGAGGGCTCAGGCTGACTTCTAAAGGAGGAAGAAAAAGCATACCTTGTCTAAAATGAAAGCAAAATGTAGTGACGTGGTGATATTTTATGTTCACAACTAGGTCATAACTGGGGGACTGCATTTCTAATGAGGTAGTGGTCAGGCTAGGCTGGGAGCAGGGAGAGGAAGAGCAAGGCCTCTCCCTGTGTACTCATTCCACCTGGGACCAAGTAACCACGGAAATGTGCCGCTTATCAGGAAAAATGGGTGCATGAGGTTGGGTCCAGTGGTGGGCAGGAGGGAAAATCAAGAACAGAGAATGACTTCCTGTGTCATCTTTGGCCTTTGTATAGTAGGCTGCTTATATTTGTCTTCTAGAATAGAGATTATTTTTATTGATCATGGAATGGCTGTGTGATGTGTCGTCTTGGTTGAACTCCCTTCTCAGAATTCGCCTTTTGAGTTTGCTTCTGGTTCATGGGGGCTTCGAGGAAGATTGTTTCACATGACTTGGAGAGCGCAAGAAAGGCAGCAGCCATTTTGTAGCATGTACACATCTTCTTGCAGGTATTCTGCCAAATACTAATTTTGGTGTGTGTTGAAGGAGTTTCCAGATGTAATTAAAGCCCCAAGTCAGTTGATTTTGAGTTAATCAAAAGGGAGAATACCCTGGGTGGTACTGACTTAATCTGGTGCAAGTTTATTTATTTATTTATTTTTTAATTTTTTTTTTCAACGTTTATTTATTTTTGGGACAGAGACAGACAGAGCATGAACGGGGGAGGGGCAGAGAGAGAGGGAGACACAGAATCAGAAACAGGCTCCAGGCTCTGAGCCATCAGCCCAGAGCCTGACGTGGGGCTCGAACTCACAGACCGCGAGATCGTGACCTGGCTGAAGTCGGACGCTTAACCGACTGCGCCACCCAGGCACCCCTAATCTGGTGCAAGTTTAAAGAGGGGCTACGCCATCCTTGACGTGCAGAGGCTCCAGGTAGCAGATAGGAAGGAAACCTGTAAGATGGTTACACATTTAC
This sequence comes from Acinonyx jubatus, assembly GCF_027475565.1. Taxonomy (NCBI): domain Eukaryota; kingdom Metazoa; phylum Chordata; class Mammalia; order Carnivora; family Felidae; genus Acinonyx; species Acinonyx jubatus. The sequence continues at coordinate 149,122,948 of NC_069380.1, read as the reverse complement.
CTGGTTGGAATGAAGCAGCAGCTGGCCTACAAACGCCTTCCCTTTCCTGTGATCTTCCTTCGGTTTCTCTGACTTATGAGTCAGCATATGTTTAGCTCCATGGTTAAGGCCCCTGATTCTGCACAATACCCTTGTCACCAAGGTCAGAGGCAGCAAGAATACATGTTTTAGTCTATACCTGTTGGGTTTGAGCCTCTTTGTAATCTTCATTCCTGCCTGCCTGTGTACTTTGGGCTCTAGCATTTGATGTAGAGACAACCTTGCAGAGATTGCTTAGTCTGGAATTCCCTGTAATAAGTCCACACACACACACACACACACACACATGTATCTGTACAAATATGTATATATGTATGCATTTATATATTTATACCAAATATAAAATGTATATAAAAACATATGCTGCTTTTGTTTCTCTGCTTTCTCTGGGTTGGTACAGTACCATATTTTTACCTTATTTTTGTATGTTACCTTACAGTTTACCAAGCATCTCCACATATTCCATGTTTTAGATTTCAATTTTGTGATTAATTTTAATATATCAAGAAATGAAAGAAAAAATACAGAGAATTTAGCAAAGGTTTGGTATTGCCCATTATTACACATTTTGAGGTGGGAGTGAAATGGGTAGGGAAATCTGGGTGCAGAGAGATCTTAAAGAAGTAACAGATCTACAAATTAAAAAAATAATACAAAACCTATGCAACAGGTATTCTGTATTCTCTCATGTATTGCTTAGATATAACAGTTCCAATTTAATCAACAGTAGGCATTATGTTCCAGGCTGGCCACTCTCTAGAAATATTTAATCTCTTGAACAATGAAAGTCACTATTGAAAAGGTTATGTATATATACATATATTTATACAGACACAAATATTTTTTTCCCCTGTAACAACAAAAGGTATGGAATACTGGAACAAAGTGATAATTTTGGAAATAACAGTAAGTTTATAACTGAATAGGCATCAAACACCGATATTTAACTCTTCATTGTTTTTCTTCTCTTTCAGGCTTTATGAAAACCGAGAAAGCCACTGTTCATGCAGAGTGGAAATAACGTTGTAATCCCACTTGGATCAGTCTTAGTGAGGACCACTAATTGCAAAACAACTTTCCCCACCATGGTTGAGGGAGGGCCCATGGGAAGAGGGCATCTGACTTAAGCAGGAAGAGGAGGGTCCTTCCTCAGGATATTATGCCTGCATCGCCATGCCTTCCCACGTGGTAAAGCCGTGAGAGAAGGGTTGATAGTGGTCCACACCATGTCTTCCATAGTGCGCAAGAAAGTCTGCAGTAAGAGCCAATAATGTGACACCACAGGGAGAGGAAAGAAAAGGGCCAGTGAAGGGGGAAACCTGCTAGTTTCGTGGGAGGTTCCAGCTGCCTCTAAGACCCTGACTCTCCTGAGGGTAGCTAAATTTTGGATTATTATAAATTGCATTTTAAAGAGCAGATGAAGAGCCCTGGGGAATAAGGATGGGTGCAGTGATCTCCCTCTTTTTTTTAAGATTCTTGCATTCCAGGGTGCAAAGTTGAGTCAGAGTCAGGTTTGCTCAGGGGCCAGAACTTGAATCTCTATGGCCGGCAGAGATGTAAGTGGAATGGAACAGTTCTGGGGATTAATCTTTTTGCAGACTGGATGGGCCCACAGAACTGGAAGTGAGACCTGAGGTGTACTTGCTGTAAAGTTGAACATGTCTTTTCTTGAAAAGTAAGGGTAAAAATGGGGGGAAGTCACGAAAGGAGGAAGTATTTTGAGAAAATTTTAAATGCTCCCTATTATTTTGTAGTTGTGGGACTTGGGTTTAATTTGAATCTGTAAACTCTCAGAGGGCATCTGTAGGCATTTAGAAAAGGGTGGTTAATTTGCAGCAGATACTAGCTTTTGTGCAAAGGCAGAAAGATGTACTGTAACATATGATGCAGATCACTTTAGAGTAATTGAACCATGGCTTTTGCATGCTTTCGATCCGAAGCTTATCTCCATCTGAAGCCTGTAGAAAGTCTTTTCCCATTTACATAACAGGGCAAGAGATTATTACAACTAAAATTAGATCCATGAATTGCTATGCACAGTGCTTTGTAGCATAATCAAATTATGATAAAATAGCCTTTATTTCTCTATTGCTATATAATATAGTTAGGTTCTTTAGTAATTTGTTTGGAAGTAAAGGAGTGGCTGTGCGATCTTATTACACTAAAGTATCGCTGATTTTTGGCCAAACTGACAACCTTGCTTGATTGTTTTTTAGAGATGTTTATTTGAAGAATGGGAAGGATCCTGATAAGGCCTAATTTGTTTTCCTTTCTTTACCCCTGCCCTTGCCTTTTAAAAAAATATGGGCCACAGCTCATGAGTTCTTCCTGCTTACCCTTATCATTTAACCTGATAATACCATTCCGAGAAAGTGGTTCCTGTTCATTTGATATTACCAGATAAAGTCAAAAGCCTTATGCCTTCCCAGCACTGAACATTCCTTAGCTGTTTTCTCTCAGATTCTGAACAGGGCAAATCACAAGAACCTTGTTGGTTAAATTATTCTTGTTTAGATGTAAATATGGGAGGGGAGGGAAAGCAACCAAATTGTTGAGAAAATAAATGAGGAAGTAGGGGAGAGGGGAAGGTGGAAATTAAGACTGAGTAACAGCAAAAAATGATCAGAAAGAAGAGAAGAGGAAATAGATCACAAGGATATGGGTATGAGGGAAAAGGAGGATAGAGAGACAGCAAAACATAATCCAATGGAAGCCTGTAACATGGTGTAAGAGCAGATTTCCATACCATTTTGAGGCTCTGAAAGTTTCCTGATGACTCTATTCAGCAGAACCCCCACTTCCGCCCCATTCTATATTACTGTTAATGCTAAAGGTAGCAGTAGCTGCAGAGGTGGCATTTTCCTCTAATTTAATTTTCAGTTACTGAACTCAGTTACTGACTCTTTATAGCCTGAGGGAAGACGAGCCTTTGTTAAAGCAGTGGCCGTTCACTTTCACTTTTCTTTTCACCCTCATTAGATTTCCTGAGGTTTAGTTCTAGACCTAAAGCACTGCACTGTGGCAAAACTATGTAAAATAACGTTTTTGGTGAAAAGCAACACCTGCAAAAATGTCACACAAATTTCAAGTTCACTGGTATCTAGTGATGTCACCGAGTGAAATCCTTGTGCAGAAAATGCAAGTAATAGGGTATTAAATTTGTTATAGCCTGTGACTTCCTTCATGGCATCGTGTGGTGCAATGATGAGCCAGAAAGGCTTCTTGTCTGGTGGCACCTTTGTATGTGTGCTCAATGGGTAGCACAGCCACATGGGCATTAGCCTCATTGAGATAGGATTTGAAAGGGAGTTGCTAATCTCAGTCCACATTGGGTGTCAGAATTCTGCTTTAATCCATGTAGGATGAGCCATTCCCCGTGTACAGGGAGATTCATTACAAAAATGGCAGTTTTGATTCCTTGAAAATGACTAAATCCTAGAAGGAGAATGTATGATTGATTGTGAACGATAATGTAAATGATCCATAAAGGTTATATAATGATTCTGTGATCTGTCTCTAGTTACATGTTTTTCAGGGCATTGTTGCTCTGCTGGCCCAATGTGTGGCCCCTGGGTTGGTGCCCTGTCCCAGATGGGCAGGCACCACCAGAAAGGTTTTATTGCCTCAGGACTCCCTTTGCTACACACAGAGTCTCTGTTCCTCTGGTCTTTGTGACAGTTGTTTTCTCTCCTCTGGTGGGATGTAGATATTTTAAACCCACCTAAATGAGAGCAGTCCCTCCTTTGAGGAGTGTAAATCTAACTGGATCCACCATTTGCTCAGTGCCATGGCACTGTCTGTGTAGCACCACTGAACTTTCTGTAAGCAGCAGTAACTTGAAGTGTACTGCAGACAACTTCTGCTATATCACGTACACTTGCTTTACTTGAGATACCAGTTGGGCAAGAAAAATTCTAAAGAATAATTATATTGAAGAGTTACTAACAAAAACCTTAGCTTGCTAGATGAATAAAACGTTTTATATTTTATTCTCAATTAAAGACGTGATGAAATAAAGTGAGATGTATTTGATGGTAGGAAATGTGTCAGATTTCATTTGGGCTTGTTGTAGAGTAGTATTTTACAGACTTTTGAAAAACATACAGTAAGCAGGGAGCCTGCGTGGCTCAGTTGGTTAAGCATCTGACTCTTGATTTCAGCTCAGGTCACAAGCCCAGGGTCATGGGATTGAGCCCCACATTGGGCTCTGTGCTGAGCATGGAACTTGCTTAAGATTCTCTCTCTCTCTCTAAGATAACATATATATATAGGTATACATATACATATATATATATATACACATACAAATATATACATATACATATATATACATACAAATATACGTATATATTTACATATATATACATAACATGTATTTCTTAATATAATACATATATATTAAGAAATACATTTTATGTCATGACCCATTTACTGAAATTTACACAGGTCTTCCTAAGAAATCATGTGATGTGTTTTGCCTGTTTCACGTCTGTCCTGTTGTATTTATTTCATTTAAAAATGCTAGTTAGAACCCACTACCTTTATTTCATTACCCAGCAATAGGTAGTGACAAATTGTAAACACTTTTTCTAGGATTTGGAGGAAAAGAAGCAAAAAGGGTAGGAAAAAGTTCAACTTAATGGAAATTAAGTAGTAGACATGTGAGTATAGACTCTAAACACACACTAGGTGTTTTGTTTTGGTTGTTTTAAGCATTGAATTTAACTTCTGATTATTATTTTAAAAGATCTTGATGGTAACTTGTTACACTGCCTTTAATATGAGATTTCAGACCAGTTTGTATGGAAACATAGCATTAAGGCTCTGTATGGTTATTATCTTATTTAACCTTCAAAATAACACTAAGAGAGAAATCATTTATCACATGAAGAAGCTGAGGTTAAAAGTTAGGCAGTTTGCATATTTGGAACCTTTCTTGCTTCTTGAGATAGGCCTGAATTGCAACATACGTTTCCTCTTAGGACTGCCTTTGCTGCAGCCCAAAGGGTTTGGACTGTCATGTTTTCATTTTCGTTGCTTCCATGTATTTTTAAAAATTTCTTCTTTAATTTCCTGATTAACCCATTCATTCTTTAGTAGGATGTTCTTTAACTTCCATGTATTTGAAGGCTTTCCAAATTTTTCTTGTGGTTAACTTCAAGTTTTGTAGTGTTGTGATAAAAAAAAATGCATGGTATGACCTCAGTCTTTTTGCACTTGTTGAGGGCTGAGACAGGAAGCCATCAAAATCCTAGAAGAGAACACAGGCAGCAACCTCTTTGACTGTGGCCACAGCAACTTCTTACCAGACACATAGCTGAAGACAAGGGGAAAAAAGCAAACATGAACTATTGGGACTTCATCAAGATAAAAAGCTTCTGCATAGTGAAAGAAACAATCAACAAAACTAAAAGACAGCCTATGGAAAGGGAGAAGATATTTGCAAATGACGAATCTAATAAAGAGTAGCCAAAATCTATAAAGAACTTACCAAACTGAGTACCACCCCGCAAAAAAGCAACCTAGTTAAGAAATGGGCAGAAGACATGAATAGACATTTTTCCAAAGAAGATACCTAGATGGCAAACAGACACGTGAAAAGATGCTCAAGATCACTCATCATCAGGGAAATACAAATTAAAACCATGATGAGATACCACCTCACACCTGTCAGAATGGCTAAAACCAACACAAGAAACAACAGGTGTTGATGAGGATGCAGAGAAAGGGGAACCCTCCTGCATTGCTGGTGGGAATGCAAACTTGTCCAGCCACTCTGGAAAACAGTATGGAGGTTCCTCAAAAAATTGCAAATAGAACTGCCTTCCAATCCAGCAATTGCAGTATTAGGTATTTTCTCAAAGGATACAAAAATACAAATTTGAAGGGGTACATGCTGCCCAATATTTATAGCAGCATTATCAAACAGTAACCAAATATGGAGAGAGCCCAATGTCCATCAACTGATGAATGGATAAAGATGTGGTATACACACACACACACACACACACACAATGGACTATTACTCAGCCATCAAAAGTAATGAAACCTTGCCATTTTGCAATGAACTAGAATGTATTATGCTAAGTGAAATGACTCAGTCAGAGATAGACAAATACCATATGATTTCACACATATGTGGAATTTAAGAAACAAAACAGATGAACATATGGCAAGGGGTAGAAAAAGAAAAGGAAGAGAAGCAAACCACACGAGACTCTTAACAACAAAGAACAAACTGAGGTTTGATGTAGGGAGGTGGGTGGAAGAGGGGCTAGATGGGTATTAAGGAAGGCACTTGTGATGATCACTGGGTGTTGTATGTGAGTGATAAATCAGTGAATTCTATTCCTGAAACCAAAATTGCACTGTGTATTAACTAACTAAAATAGAAATTAAATAATGAAATAACACTTGTCAAAGTTAAAAAAAAAATTGTTAGGCAATTTGCTCCAGGTAATGGTAGAATTAGTAAATAGTTGAGCAAAATTTTCCCCAAGTGCTGTGATTGCCCTCCTGCACACAGGTCCTTTGCTGGTGGTGGGGGTATGTGGATTGGAGGGCTATCAGAATTACCATCTCCCAGATGGAGATGGACTAAAGGAAAAGAAAAGGTTGATGTTTAGTATTCTAAGTAGACCTCACCTCTATACGTCCAAACTTTTTCATACCATAATAGTTTGTTTATATAACTTTTAACTAATGACTCAAAATATTACAGGCAGATTGAAAAGTATACCCATTAGTCATGAAAATTTTACAAGTTAAGTAAAAGCACAATTTATTATCTCTAAAGACAAAATAAAACTTTGGAGGTATTACTGTTTCTAATAAGCTGTCCATCAGGTAAGCAAGGCATTATATTGAGAATAAGATGAGAATAAATGACACCCCCTTCTCATTCCCTAGCTCTCTAGTGACCCAGTTGTTGGACTGGAGCTGTTGTTTATAGTTAACAGCCTCAAGTCAAGGAAATTGGGCCTAAGGTAAGGTGTATATGGTAGATAGGTGAATGAATGCACACAAAAAATTCTATCCATTTATAAAACATACAAGGACACAAACTGAGATATAAGACATGTAAAAAATATTTCATTTGCCTAAGAACTAGGTTATAAGCACATAAAAGAAATTTAGAATAGGATAGCTTAAAAGTTGCAATACAACTTAAAAATATAATTAAGTAGATTAAATAAGTACCTTTTTTAGAGTTAAAAGTTAAGTTAAAAGGTTTAACAATGGACATTGAATATGATGGAATTAATTTTTAGAAGAAGGAAGAGGAATGGCTTTGAAAACCAGAGGGCCTGAATTTCACAGATTCTTACAATCAGCAGTACTTAAAACCTGGAATTAAAAAAAAACAAAAACAAAAACAAAACAAAACAATTGGCAGGCTAGGCTCTGGAAGAACCACAAGGGCAAGAGAAAACTGAGTCCCCATACTTAAAGAGACAGTACAACAAATAGCCCAGCAGAGATACAGCATAGAATCAGACTTTGAAAGTCAGCTGCAGCATACAGGAGGGAGGGTTATTTACTAATCTCAGAGCAAGTCCTGGAGGGGGACAGAAGTTGCTGGAGACCTCCAGGAACAAAGGGACTGGCAGGTGCCATTTCCCTCCCACACCCCCTAGGGCAAACATATGGGCACCTACGGGACCCAATACCTAACTTCCTAGCACTGCTGCCCTGCCTTTCCACACTGTGCTTCCACCAATCCACCCCTCCCAACAGCCTGCCTCAGTCCAGGGGGCTGCAGAACCCCTCCTGCAGAGGACCAGCTGTACTCAAAGCTAGCTAGCACTGCTGCCCCACCCTACTGCCCCCATGCTGGGCTTTGGTAGATCCACTATCTCCAATACACCTTTGGCTAGAGTACATAAAGGGCAGTGTCACAGGCCTGGCAGTGTGCAAGCAGCTGCTATAGTGACCAGCACCACTTCAAAGTGATTCCTGCCCCCAAAGAAGGAAAGTTAACCACACACCAGTCAGATGGAGGCCCCAGCAGTGGGCTGGAAGCAGACACTAGTCTGACAGCAGGTCCTGCCCACCAATGAAAACTTCTCAGGGGATAACACAGGAAAAGTACACTGCGGTTTGGTGCTACTGCATTCTGGCAAATGCCTGTTCTGATTCAACTCAAGCCCAAGGTGGCCCAGATTGGCCCACTGACACCACTGGAACCAAATATTGCCCACGACAAGCAAAGAGCCATTGCAAATGACTGGTCTAAAGGAAAAAAGTGGCTCAGCCACAACAGCAGGGTGCATATATCACACAAAGGAGACACCAAGTGGCAGATTCTGATGAACAGGAGATACTGCACAGCAGGACACTACAGGGCCTCTTCTTCATAAGGACATTACTTTCAAGTGCAGATATATCTGTCTTTCCTAACACACACAAACAGACACAGAGAATTAGACAAAATGAGGAAGCAGAGGAATATGTCCCAAAAGAAAGAAAAGAACAAAATTGCAGCAAGAGATCTAAGTGAAATGGAGATACATAATATGCCTGATAGAGAATTTAAAGTAATGATTATAAAGATATTTACTGGACTTGAGAAAAGGGTGAAAGACATCAGTCAGACCCTTAACAATGAGATAAAAGAGAACCAATCAGAGATGAAGAACACAATAAATGAAATTAAAAATACACTAGATGGAATAAATAGTAGATAAGATGAAACAGAAGAATGAATCAGTGAGCTAGAGGACAGAATAATGGAGAGTAATCAGGCTGAGCAGATGAGTGAAAAAATAATTATGCAAAATGAGAATAGACTTAGGGAACTCAATGCCACCATGAAGCATAATATTCTCATTAGAGGGATCTCAGAAGAAAAGGAGAGAGAAAAGGGGCCAGAAAAGTTATTTGAAGAAATACTAGCTAAAATCTTCCCTAATCTGGGGAAAGAATCAGAAATCCAGATCAGGAAGCACAGAGATCCTCCTACAAAATCAACCCAAAGAGGCCCACACTAAAACACAGTAATTAAGATGGGAAAAAGTGGTGACAAGAGAGGAATTTTAAAACAGCAAGAGAAAAGAAAGAAATTACATACAAGGGAATCAGCAGATTTTTTAGCAGAAACTTTGCAGGCCAGAGGAGAATGGCATGATATATTCAAAATGCTGAAAGGAAAAAATCTGCAGCCAATACTCTATCCAACAAGGCTATCATTCAGAATAGAAGGACGGATAATGAGTTTCCAGACAAACATAAGTTAAAGGAATTCATGACCACTAAATCAGCCTTACAAGAAAAGTTAAAGGGGATTCTCTGAGTGGAAAGGAAAGACCATAAGCAAGAGTAAGGAAGGTAGGAAGCACAAAATCAGTAAAAACAAGTACATCTGTAAAAATCAGATTCACAAAATAAAAGGATATAAAGTATGGTACCATATTCCTAAAACATGGAGAGGAGAGGAATAAAGAATGGGTTCAATCTTAAGCAACCATCAACTTAATATAGACTGCTATATGCAGAAGATGTTATATGCAAACTGAATAGTCACCAGAAATAAAAAACCAGTAATAGATATGCAAAATTAAAGAGAAAGAAATCCATGTATGTAACTAAAGAAAGTCAACTAATCTTGAGAGAAGAGAGCAAAAGAAGAAAGGAATGGAGGAAAACTACAAAAACAACCATAAAACAAGTAACAAAATGACAATAAATGCATACCTATCAATGATTACTTTGAAGGTAAATGGACCAAACTCTCCAATCAAAAGACATAGGGTGATAGAATGAATAGAAAACAAGACCCATCTCTATGCTGCCTACAAGAGACTTATTTCACACCTTAAAGACATATGCAGATTGAAAGTGAAGGAGTGGAGAAGCATTTATCATGCAAATGGATGTGAAAAAAAAAAAGCCAGAGTAGCAAAACTTATATAGGACAAAATAGACTTTTTTTTAAAAATTTTTTTAACGTTTATTTATTTTTGAGACAGAGAGACAGAGCATGAACGGGGGAGGGCCAGAGAGAGAGGGAGACACAGAATCTGAAACAGGCTCCAGGCTCTGAGCTGTCAGCACAGAGCCTGACGCGGGGCTCGAACTCATGGGCCGCGAGATCATGACCTGAGCCGAAGTCGGACGCTTAACCACCTGAGCCACCCAGGCGCCCCCAAAATAGACTTTAAAACAAAGACTGTAGCAAGAGACAAAGAAGGACACTATATAGTCATAAAGGGAACAATCCAACAATAACAATTGTAAGTATTTATGCAGCCATGATGGGAGCATCCAAATACTTAAAGCAGTTAATAACAAACATAAAGGAAGTAATCAATAGTAATAAATAATAGGAGAATTTAACACCTCTAAAAAACCAATAGAACAGATTAATGAAACGAGGAGTTGGTTATTTGAAAAGATCAACAAAATTGATAAACCTTTAGCCAGACTCAAAAAAAAAAAAAAAAAAAAAAAAGAGAGAGGACTCAAACAAAACCAGAAAGAGGAGAAATAACAACTGACACCACAGAAACACAAAGGATTATAAGAGAATATTTTGAAAATTATATGCCAGAAAATTGGACAACCTAGAAGGAATGAATAAATTCCTAAAAACATACAACCTCCCAAATTTGAATCAGGAAGAAATAGAAAAATTTGAACAGACCAATGACCACCAATGAAATTGGATCAATAATCCCCAAACTCCCAACAAACCAAAGTCCAGGACCAGATGCTTCACGGGTGAATTCTACCAAAAATTTAAAGATAAGTTAGTACCTATTCTCAAACTATTCCAAAAAATAGAAAAGGAAGAAAAATTTGGAAATTCATTCTACAAGGCCTGCATTACCCTGATATCAAAACCAGATAAAGAAAAAAAGAGAACTACAGAACAATATCTCTGATGAACATAGACACAAAAATCCTCAACAAAATACTAGCAAACCAAACCCAACAATACATTTAAAAAAATTATTCGCCACGATTAGGGATACCTGGATGACTCAGTCAGTTAAGCATCTGACTCATGATTTCATTTCAGGTCATGATCCCAGGGTTATGGGATCAGATCTCCTTTGGGCTCCATGCTGAGTGTGGAGCCTGCTTAAGATTCTCTCCCTTCCTCCCTCTTCCCCTCTCTCCTGCTCATGTTTGCTCTCTCTGTCTCTCAAATAAAATATAAAAAATAATTTACCATGGTCAAATGGGATTTATTCTTGGGATGCAAGTATGTCTCAATATTTGTAAATCAATGAATGTAATACATCGCATCAATAAGAGAAAGGCATGTGATCATTTCTATAGATGCAGAAAAATTATTTGACAAAATACAACATCCATTCATGATAAAAACCCTCAAAAAGTGGGTTTAAAGGGAACATACTTCAACATAATAAAGGCCGTATATGAAAAACCCACAGCTAATATCATACTCAGTGGTGAAAAACAGAGCTTTCCCCCTAAGATCAGAAACAAGACAAGAGTGTCCTCTCTCACCACTTTTATTCAACATAGTACTGGAAGTCCTAGCCACAGCAATCAGAATGAAAAAAGGAATAAAAGGCATCCAAGTTAGTAAGGAAGAAGTAAGACTTTCACTACTTGCAGATGACATGATATGATATGTTGAGAACCCTAAAGATTTCACCAAAAACTACTAGAACTGATAAATGAATTTAATAAAGTCCAGGATACAAAATTAGTGTACAGAAATCTGTTGCATTTCTATTCACTAATAATGATGCAAAAAAAGAGAAATTAAGAAAGCAATCCCATTTACAATTGCACAGAAAATAATAAAACACCTTAATGAAAGAAATTGAAGATGACACAAACACATAGAAAGATATTCCATGCCCATGGATTGGAAGAACAAATATTGTTAAAATATTTAACAAATATTGTTAAAATGGTAGTATTACTCAAAGCAACCTACAGATTTAATGCAATTTCTATCAAAGTACCAGCAGCATTTTTCCTAGAACTAAAAAAAAAAAAAAAAAAAAAATCCTAAAATTTGTATGGAATGACAAAAACCCTGAAGAGTCAAAACAATCTTGATAACAAAAAATAAAGTTGGGGGCGCCTGGGTGGCTCAGTCAGTTAAGCGTCCAACTTCTGCTCAGGTCATGATCTCGTGGTTTGTGGGTTTGAGCCCCACATCGGGCTCTGTGCTGACAGCTCAGAGCCTGGAGCCTGCTTCGGATTCTGTGTCTCGCTCTCTCTCTGCCTCTCCCCTGCTCACGCTCTGTCTCTCTCTGTCTCAAAATAAATAAAACATTAAAAAAAATTTTTTTTAAAGAAAAATAAAGTTGGAGGCATCACAATTCGAGATTTCAAGTTATACTACAAGGCTGTAGTAATCAAAACAGTATGGTACGGGCACAAAAATAGACACAGGATCAATAAAACAGCATAGAAAAACTAGAAACAGGGGTGCCTGGGTGGCCTAGCTGGTTAAGCGGCCGACTTTGGCTCAGGTCATGATCTCGCAGTCCGTGAGTTTGAGCCCCGTGTTGGGCTCTGTGCTGACAGCTCAGAGCCTGGAGCCTGTTTCAGATTCTGTGTCTCCCTCTCTCTGACCCTCCCCCGTTCATGCTCTGTCTCAAAAATAAATAAACATTAAAAAAATTTAAAAAAAAAAGAAAAACTGGAAACAAACCACAATTATCAGATAAATTAATCTCCAACAAAAGAGGCAAGAATATGCAATGAGAAAAAAGCAGTCTCTTCAACAAATGGTGTTGAGAAAACTGGACAGCTACATGCAGAAGAATGAAACTGGACCACTTTATTTCACCATACACAAATAATGGTCAAAATGGATTAAAGACCTAAATGTAAGATGTGAAACCATAAAAATCCTAGAAGAGAGCATAGGCAGTAATTTCTCGGATATCAGCCATAGCAACATTTTTCTAGATATGTCTCCTGGAGCAAGGGAAATGAAAGCAAAAGTAAATTATTGGGACTACATCAAAATAAAAAGCTTCTGTACAGCAAAGGAAACAGTCAACAGAAGACAACAAAACTAAAAGACAACCTACTGAATGGGAGAAGATATTTGCAAATGATATATCTGATAAAGGGTTAATATCAAAAATTTATAAAGAACTTACAAAACTCAACACCCAAAAAATAATCCAATTAAAAAATCAGCAGAAGACATGAACAGATACTTCTCCAAAGAAGCCATCCAGATGGCCAACAGACACATGAAAAGATACTCAACAGCACTCATCATCAGGAAAATGCACATCAAAACCACAATGAGATATCACCTCACACCTGTCAGAATAGCTAAAATAAAAAAAACACAAGTAACAAGTACTGGCAAGGATGTGGAGAAAAAGGAACCCTCATGCACTGTTAGTTGGAATGCAAACTGGTGCAGCCACTGTGGAAAAACAGTATGGCGGTTCCTCAAAAAATTAAACATAGAACTACTCTACAGTCCAATAATCCCACTCTGGGTATTTACCCAAAGAATACAAAAGCACTGATTCTAAAGGATACATGCACCCTTATGTTCATTGCAGCATTATTTAAAATAGCCAAATTATGGAAGCAACCCAATGTCCATCGACAGATGAATGGATAAAGAAGATATAGATATAGATATAGACATAGATATAGATATAGATAGATATATAGATACACACACAATGGAATATTATCCAGCCATAAAAAAATGAAATCTTGCTATCTGCAACCACATGGATGGAGCTAGCGAGTATAATGCCCAGTGAAATGTCAGGGAAAGACAAATATGATTTCACTCAATACATGGAATATAAGAAGCCAAACAAAAGATCAAAGGGAAAAAGAGAGATAAATCAAGAAACAAACTCAACTGCAGAGAACAAACTGATGGTTACAAGAACGAGGCGGGTGGAAGGATGGGTGAAATAGGTGAAGGAGATTAAGAATACACTTACTGTTTTGGCAGCATCTGAGAGAATGAAGACCATTCTCATCAATCAAACGATTGACATTCCAGAAAATGCTGACATCACTCTTAAGGGACCCACTGTTTTGTAAAGGGTCCTAGAGGAACCCTGTGAAGGGACTTCAGCCACATCATTGTAGAGCTCGGTGTTCTTCGAAAGAAAAAGAGAAGGCTCCAAGTTGACAAATGGTGGGGAAATAGAAAAGAATTGGCTATTGTTGTTTGCACTATCTATAGTCATGCACAGAACATGATGAAGGGTGTTAACACTAGGTTTCCATTACAAGATGAGGTCTGTGTGTGTCACTTCCCCCATCAATGCTGTTATTCAGGAGAATGGTTCTCTTATTGAAATTTGAAATTTCTTGGGTGAAAAATACATCCACAGGGTTGAGATGAAACCAGGTATTGCTCATTCAGTATCTCAAGCCCAAAAAGAAGAGTTAATTCTTGAAGGAAATGACATTGAACTTGTATCAAACTCAGCTGCTTCGATTCACAAAGTCACAACAGTTAAAAACAAGGATATCAGAAAATTTGGGGATGATATCTATGTTTTTTTCCTTTCTTTAATTTTATTTTTAATTTTTTAAAAATTTACATCCAAATTAATTAGCATATAGTGAAACAATGATTTCCGGAGTAGATTCCTTAATGCCCCTTAACCATTTAGCCCATTCCCCCTCCCACAACCCCTCCAGCAACCCTCAGTTTGTTCTCCATATTTATGAGTCTCTTCTGTTTTGTCCCCCTCCCTGTTCTATATTATTTTTGTTTCCCTTCCCTTATGTTCATCTGTTTTGTCTCTTAAAGTCTTCATATGAGTGAAGTCATATGATTTGTGTCTTTCTCTGACTGACTAATTTCACTTAGCATAATACCCTCCAGTTCCATCCACGTAGTTGCAAATAGCAAGATATCATTCTTTTTGATTGCCTTGTGATACATTTTTTTTAAGTTTACTTACTTAATTTGAGAGAGACAGAGACTGTGCAAGTGGGGGAGGAGCAGAGAGAGAGGGTAAGAGAGGATCCCAAGCAGGCTCCATGCTGCCAGTGCAGGGCCACATGCGGGATTCGAGCTCACAAAACCGTGAGATCATGACTTGAGCCAAAACTGAGAGACGCTTAACTGAGCCACCCAGCTGCCCCAAGACTTAGTGATATTTAAAAGATGCAATGAGGGGCGTCTGGGTGGCTCAGTCAGTTAAGCGGCCCGACTTCGGCGCAGGTCATGATCTCAGGGTCAGTGAGTTGGAGCCCCGCGTCGGGCTCTGTGCTGACAGCTCAGAGCCTGGAGCCTGTTTCAGATTCTGTGTCTCCCTCTCTCTGACCCTCCCCCGTTCATGCTCTGTCTCTCTCTGTCTCAAAAATAAACGTTAAAAAAAAATAAAAAATAAAAGATGCAATGAAAGCTGTATTGATTGGGGGGGGGGGGGAAGAATATACTTATCATGATGAGCCCTGAGTAATGTATAGAGTTGTTGAATTACTATAATGTACACCTGAAACTAATATAACACTGTATATTAAGTATACTTGAATTAAAATTAAAACATTAAAAAAGTAGATGTATTTCATTGATATGTTGTATTTTAAAATGAAAAAACAAAATACAGTATCTACTAAATGCATCTGCTCCAAAAGTTGACATTGAAAATATAGCTACAAATATGAAATAAAAATGGAATTTAAAAAAAAGGAGGAGAGGGAGAAGCCCAGGAAGAAGAAGAAAAGAAAAAATGTTAAGGATTATTATTGGGTGATTTTGTAATCATTTTGAAATTCAAAATATTTTTAAATTGAATTTTCTGTGTCTTAGGTCTTTTAAAGATTACACCATATTTGCAGTCAACTGATAATATATGGAGTTTTTTGGTATGAGGTTTCTAATGTATTAATATTCTTTACTTTTTAGATAAAAAACTCAAATGCATGATTAGGGGAATATATTTTACATTTTGAAGAAAGAATAAATTATGTGGACTGAATGAAACTTTGGGGGCTCATGACTTAAGTATTATTTAAAAGTCTTCTCTAGAATTACTTTAATTGGTTATGAGTTCTCAGAAATAAAGTATAGCCTTGAAAATATAATCACTAAGCTATCAATTTTAAATATTTATTTTAATTATTTAAAGAAAAACTGATCTCTTTGTCTCAAAATCCTTCACTTAATCAAGCAGAAGCACTCCTATTTTATATGCTAGGTACAATAGCAGGTAGGTGTGGTGGACATCACTGCTACTCCACAGTCTTTCCAACTCTCGTCCCCTTCTGGCACATGAAATCATTATGTTTTTCTACCTCCTTGAAGTTAGGTGCAGTCATGTGTCTTGCTTTGGCTAATGTGCAGAAGAGAAGTGTACCACTTGTAGGTGGCATTAAAGAGCCTGTTCATTACTCTTTATGTTTTCTCTTCCTTTTTTTTGTGTTGACCTAGGAGGGTGCATGTTTCATAGAGTAAATGCTTCAGACAGTCATCCATGGAAGACAGGTTTCCAGGACCTGCAGACTTAGGGTGAGCAAAAGATAAAGTTTGTTCCATTTTTCACGGAGACTTGAGAGTTGTTTGTTACTACAGCATAATCAAGACCCTCTGATTATAGTTGGTAAATCAAAAAAGGTGGTTAAAACAAAGAATCTTAAACATACTGCATATGTAATTATAATTAGTTTTAGTTTATAATAAGTAGGTGTGTATAAAATAATAAATATTTTTGTTGTTGTTATCCAACAGCTTTCCTTTGAATATGAATTTGTCAACCTGAGTTCCATGCTGTCTTTCGCTCATTACCACGTAGATCATGCTGTGTATGTGATTTTCCCTGGAACAAAGAGGTAAGGACCAGGGAGATGCATTCTGAGTGAATACTCTCCTGGCTTTTTACATTGACCCCTTGCAAACATTTTGCACTTGTCTCTCTCCTTTAGGGTTTAGGTAAAGGGAATTATGAGGTACAAACTTCCAGTTATAAAATAAATAAATCATGAGGATGAAAATACAGCATAGAAAACATAGGTAATAATATTGTAATAACATTGTGTGGTGACAGATGGTAACTACACCTATCATTGTGAGAATTATGTAATGTATAGAATTGTCAAATCACTGTGTTTTACACCTGAAACTAATATAACATTGTATGTCAACTATACTTCAATTAAAAAAAAAACAGACACTTAAAAATATAAGCCTACTTTGATGGCACTTTTTACAGAGACTTACCTTTATCAAGTCTTTCTAAAACACTCTCCTTAGTTTTCATATGAATATCTGTCATTTTCACACTCTTGTTCATCAGTATATGTGGTATTTAATGAAATTGCTTAACTTTAATAACAAGTATTAATGGTAGAAAATATTAGGAATCAACACAACTGTTTCTTAACAAGCACATAATTCATTCAGCTAGAGTAGAAGACTAAAGAATACTAGAGAATAACCTACTGATCATGAGTTTTGCTGCAGAGAGCACCGGTCCAGGCTTTACATTGGAGCCTAGAGAATCAGTATATTGGACACAAATCTGGTACATCTTCTCAGGAATTCTAAATTACCTTCTTCCTTCTCCCTCTTAGGTGGCACCCACTCACACCAAGGTACCTTTCCTCTTGGGAAAGAAACTGAAGAGGGTTTCTTATAGTGTGGCTAGGAAATAGTGGAGCGAAAGTTCTAACCTAGACAGACTGATTCCTAACCAGGGTGAGAGAGGACAGGGAAATACTGAAATGGAGTTTGAGGCACATGATAGAAATAAGACAGCCTGGGTAGGAATGCTGATGCCAGATCAGAGGCTCTCTAAACAATTGCTCAGAAATTAAGCAGCCTCCAGGTAAAGTAAATCAGAGTGTAAACCTGCTCCTTTTGAAAGAGGAACTATTTCTGCTTTTTAAAATAATTTCTGCAGATGGCTGGAGTTTTCAAATGTTATTTCACTTATCCAGCCATTCAACAAATATTTAATAAATACCTGCTGGGCCATGGGAGATTTTAGGCACTGTGGATATACAGATATAATTAAGGTAAAGCCCAAACATTAAGAAATTTATAGACTGATAGAGAAGACTGGCAAGTACTCAAAAAACTAGAATAAAATAACAATAAACATGGGGTGTGAGCAGCACAGAGGAGTGTATCAAACGCCTTGCCTGCGGCTAGAGGAGTGGAGAGACATCCTAGAGACAATGAAGAAGAGTAGAGTCCTGAGCACTGGACATCATTTTTCTAGGAGACAAGGGGGGGAAAGGACATTTTAGGCAGAAAGAATAGCACACAGCAGGAAATGGAATCATGAGTGTAGTGCATTCCAGAAACAGCTGATAACATGGTGGATTTAGAGTATGGCCAGAGGAACCATATAATTCACCCACCAAACCAGGATGATACTTCTGAGAGTGAAATGGGGGTGCTTTTCATAATTGCTCTGGGACAACAGGAACAAACAGGCACTGTCCCAGGTAAACTAGGATGTTTGGTCACCCCAAGGGAGGAGGCCACAGAATAGAAAGGGTTTAGGAATCACTTAGACTTGAATTTGAAACAAGTCTTGGATGGTCAGAGGCAGAGTGACTGTGTTCAGTCAGTTACTTGGCTGACAATTTCCTCTCATCTGTAAAATGGAAATAATTTCTTCCTTGTAGGTTTGTGCTATGACTGTATGCGATGACACATATAATGCAGCTAGTATAAGCTAGATTACACTATGTGCCCAATAAATGTTTCCCCGGTGTCTACACTACCCCCACCATAGGACAGAGAAGGAGGATGAGGCTGGAGGGTTAGGCAAGTATTAGATTTCCATAGATCTTTTATATCATGCTAAGGAGTTTAAATTTCAACCTGGAAAAAATAAGCAGAGGATTTATCCAATCATATTTGTGCTTTAGAAATTTGAGTCTGGCTGCAATGTTTAAGATATATAGCAAGGCAGTGAGTCATACTGAGGAGCTCCTGATGACCTCTGGCACTACAAAACTTTGAGATCTTCATATTTTTGGATGAGACTTAACCTCTGCAGATGTTGGAAAATGGGGGTGGGTACAGCCTATCACTGTCTGGAGGAGTGGGAGGGAGAGCCAGCAATGGTGGTTTAGAATGGGAAGTTCTGACAACTCCCTAAAATCAGGTTCTCAGTGTAGTTCCAGACCTGCAGCATCCGGGAACTTGAATTTGCTAGAAAAGCAAATTCTAAACACTAAGTAGACCTACTGAATCAGCACGTTGGCGGTGGGAGGGTCCAATGATCTGTGTTTTAAACAGCCTGCTGGGAGATTCGGATAGATATGAAAGTTTGGTAAATCTAATTCAAAGTATCCTGCAAGGCTAAAAATTAAATAGGAGATCGAGGTCTGTGAATCAAGAATAGTAATGAATATGTCCCTAAACTAAGGGAGAAACAGAGGTAGGCATTGAAGCCAAAATATAAAGCCAGGGATTTGGAGTACCAGGGAGATAAAAAGAAGGCACCCCTAATTGAGAAAATAAACAAGCAGTTGAGATGGTCTTTGGGAAACACCTGGAATAAGTATTATAGCTTATTTTAGTTTCCTGCTGTAACAAAGCACCACAAACAGGGTGGCTTGAACAACAGAAAATTATTCTCTTATACCTCTGGAGGCTGGAAGCCAGAAACCAAGGGCTGCCTGGGTGGCCTGGTTAAGCATCCGACTTCAGCTCAGTTCATGATCATGACCTCGCGATTCTGCGTCTGGCTCTGTGCTGACAGCTCAGAGCCCGGAGCCTGCTTCAGATCTGTGCCTCCCTCTCTCTGCCCTTCCCCTGCTCAAGCTCTGTCTCTCTGACTCTCTCTCTCAAAAATAAATAAACATTAAAAAATTAAAATAAAAAAAAAGAAGCCAGAAACCAAGGTGTCAGGAGGGCTATGCTGTCTCTGAAGCTCTAGGTAGAACCCTTCCCTGCCTCGTTCTAGTTTCTGGTCGTGCTCCACCCTTGGTGCTCCATGACTTGCAGGTGCAACACTCTGACCATGGCCTTCTCTGTGTGTGTCTCTCCCTCCACGTCTCTTCTTACAGCTCACAGTCATCTTGGATTGGAGTCCATTCTGATAACCTCATCTTAACTAATTACATCTGCAGCATTACTATTTCCAAATCAAGTCACATTCTGAGATACTAGAAATTAACACTTAAACATATTTTGGAGGCAGAACTGGGACATAAACCAACCCATAACCCATAAACCAGCTCTTATAAGCTGGCCCTGCATAGTTTGGGTCCCCTGAGAATGACCCTGAAACAGAGATTCATGTTTAAATAGTTTATTTGGCAAGTCCAAGAAAATACCTTAGAGAAGTGGGAAGGTGGGGCAGGGAAAAATAAGGCATTCAAGAAAGTGTGTGGGCAACTGGGGCTTAATCCATTAGAGAACTCTGGGAAACATACAGAACCTATGCCTCGAACACAAAACAAAACCCATGCCTCAGAGGGGACTCAGGTGTTTTTATAGCCCCAGATGAGGGTATTCAGGGGTGCCATGAACTCTTAGGCATTTCCAATCTGCTACAAGTAAAGGAAGAATAGGTCTTACTGGCCAGGAAGGCCCTTAGGTAAAGAGATGCTGGCAGTTGTCAGTCAGGCCAACATACGCAGAAATGGTCAAGACTGAGGGCGGAAGTAACACAGGCATCTGCTATAAGTGGAAGGTCTGGCTTTAGAAAAGTAGGATAAAATAAGGAAATAAATAAATGCAAACCTCACACATAAGTCAGCAAATTAATGGGTCAGGAAGTCTATACAATATAAAATGGCCAATTTGACTTTTAAAATTTCTCACTGAGTTGAGTTGATTTTGTTTACTCTAGACCAAAGCTTTATAGCCACTGAACTGTAAAACAACAACAACAAACAAAATAGGGAAGGAAGGAAGGAAGGGAGAAAGATTTTATATGATTTTAATTATTGTAAAATTACTGATGAGACTATTTGGAGCTTTTCAAGATAGTTCATTTTTCCAGGGTTGGGAGAATTAAACAACAACAACAACAAAAGGAAAAATAGGGAAAGAGATTCTCACAGCTTCCTACACCTCAGAAGGACACACCTGGACAGAGAGAATCTAAATAACCTGCCCATGATCGTTTAATGAAGTATAGAAATGTCTGGAAACAACGTTTTCTGCTTTGGCTTCTTCTTTGCTTCTTTAGCTCCTCAGCTGTGTCTAACTTATCTGGAAGACTAATATAAACTGAACTGGTATGTGGTGCTCTTTTCTAAAGTGGCACAGTAGATTTCTTGGTATTAAGGGTTTTTTTAAAGTTTATTTATTTATTTTGAAAGAGAGAGAGAGCACTAGTGTACGTGCATGTGTGAACCGGGGGTGGGGTGGGGGGAAGAGAAAGGGGGGGGGAGAGTTGGGGAGAGAGAGAGAGAGAGAGAGAGAGAGAGAGAGAAAGAGGACAATCCCAAGCAGGCTCTGCAATGTCAGTGGGGCTCCATCTCATAACCGTGAGATCAAGACCTGAGCCGAAATCAAGAGTCAGATGCTCAACAGACTGAGACACAGGCACCTATTAATGTTTATTTTTAAGGTGGACACCTCACATTTTTACATAGGTAGAAGTTAATGCCACCATTATCTTATTAAAAAAAAGGAAACTGAGGTTCAGAGTTTTTTTGCTTAAGGTCTTACAGCAAGTTTTTAATAGAATCAGGATTACAATTCAAGATTTTTTTTCTCTTTTATCTGCATTCTTGTCAACTAAATACAACTATTTTCTGGTTATTTAGGAAATATATATACATTATGATCCAGCCATGGAGATTGCTTTCATAAAATATACTTCACTGGAGTTAGAGGCACTCCAACATAATTTGACCTTCTCATATTTGAACTGGGTGCCAGGAAAGTGGCAAATGTCAAAAAAAGTGTTTTTCTTCTTCACATATTGTGCTTTGTAACTCAAACATTTTGCATACAGAATGATGTTTCTTACCAATGTAGTAATATAAAATCCAGTGTGGTTAAATCATAATAACTTCAAATGATAACATAATTGAAGTTGTATGCAAAAAAGTTTAGCTAACAAAGAATAATTTTCAACACCAGGATAGCTAGCTGGTCCTGGAATAGTCAACGGAGGAAAGAGAATCCAATTATTACATTCCCAACATAGTATTTAATGGAGAATCAAAGCTTTATAGGCTCATAATTTATAATCATCTCATGCAAAAAAATCATGAAAATTATACTTGTGAGAAAATTTCAGTAAAGTTATACAAATAGATACAGATTTTATATTTTCTTTTGGCAATGATTAAAGTTAGAAGGAAAATTTTGTGTGAATCTCTGGATTCTTATAGATACAGTTTCAAATCCTGTCTCCCACCTATTAGTAGGTGGGATTGCCCTGTGTTTTGTCATCTGTATTCTCAAACTTTTATCCCCATCTGCTAATGTAATGCCTGCCATACATCAAATGCTATTAAAAACTCATACTCTAAATAAAACTACTTGTAAGGATTATCAAGATAAATGACAAAGTCTGATATGTTAAGTAGATACTCAATAAAAAATATTTTTATTCCCAGTCATGGTATGTGTTGTTTGTGCTATAGCATGGTACATGTTGGGAGAACTATGGAAAGACAGAGACTTTGGAATTAGACAGACTGGGATTTATAAATCACAAATGTGCTACTTTGCAATGTAGTGGCTATGGACACATAAATTAACTTCTCACAAGCTCAGTTGTTTCTTCTCTACAATAAAAAAACAGGAACAGTAAGCCTTCAATGTTGAGAATCAAATTAGCTTATGTATATATGTGGTTCTTTGATTTTAGTTTTTTCATCTCTAAAATGGGAATTCTGGGGCGCCTGGGTGGCTCCGTCGGTTAAGCGCCAACTTTGGCTCAGGTCATGATCTCGCGGTCCGTGAGTTCAAGCCCCACATCCGGCTCTGTGCTGACATCTCAGAGCCTGGAGCCTGCTTCAGATTCTGCGTCTCCCTCTCTCTGCTCCTTCCCCACTTGTGCTCTGTCTCTCTCTGTCTCTCAAAAATAAATAAACATTAAAAAAATAAATAAATAAAATAAAATGGGAATTCCATTCTTTACTATCTTAAAATGTTGTTATGAAGGCCAATTTAAATAATGTATTTGAAAGTGAGTTTTTTAGAAGTCTAATTATTATAAAAATGTTAATTTTTATCACTAAAATTTTATTAAAATTATTAAATATTGTATCATTATTATCACTAAAATCTTTAAAATTAAAATATAATCTAAACATAATTTCTGATGAATAGTAATTTCTCCTATGAAGTGTATGCTTAACTTCCAAATTTAATCAGATCATGGAGTTGTTGAATATTATACCTTATGATTCAATATTTAAAACTTATTTGTAAGGGGCACACTGGGTGGCTCAGTCAGTTAATCGTCCAACTCTTGGTTTCAGCTCAGGCCATGATCTCCCGGTTCATGGGTTTGAGCCCCGAATGTGTAGAGCCTGCCTGGGATTCTCTCGCTCCCTCTCTGCCCCTTCTCCCCACCCTGTGGTCACGTCTTCTCTCTTTCTCGCTCTCTCTCTTAAATATATAAAAATTTAAAACTTTTTTGTGAATATTTAAGTTTCTAGCAAACCAAATATATCTATCTGCTAATGATTATTAACATTATGATTTTATTTTTATTTAAAAAAATTTTTTTAACGTTTATTTATTTTTGAGACAGAGAGAGACAGAGCATGAATGGGGGAGGGTCAGACAGAGGCAGACACAGAATCTGAAACAGGCTCCAGGCTCTGAGCTGTCAGCACAGAGCCCGACGTGGGGCTGGAACTCAGGGACCGCAGATCATGACCTGAGCCGAAGTTGGCCGCCTAACCGACTGAGCCACCCAGGCGCCCCTATTTTTATTTTTAAAAGTTTCCTTTAATCAGTCAGCTCTACTCTATGTTAAATAATGATTTAATTGGTAAAGTGCCATTTTACATTACTTTTTAAGGTCTCGCTGCTTTTTGAAATCATAACAGTGTAAAATGTTTTCCTGTAATGAAATTAACAAATTAGAAATATTGATTAATTCCAGTGGGTGAAGCCCCACAGGTAATTTCTGAATTGCAAGGTCCCTGCCCTGATGACACTTATATATGAAGTAAGATAAAAGACAGACGAGACTAACATTGTCAGCAAAATATACATAAAGGAATGTAGTCTAGTGGGATATTAAAGCAAAGAGGGTAGGAAAGGGTGGCGGGTGGGTAGTGGGCTGTGTAAAAAAGGAGAGCTGGGAATGGCCTGGCATGTTCAGAGACTTGGGCCTTGGAAGTTATAGTCAGGCAATGGTGATGAGAAGAAACAGGAAATAAGTTGCTTGTGGGAGTCCGTGTTTCCCAGGCTTAAGAGGCAATGAATAGACACTTAGGATTTTTAGCTGAAGAATTACCAACTAAAAGTGAAGTTCTGGGGGATTAACTTGTCAGTGGCTTCTAGAGCTGAATAGAGTGGAGAAAGAGAACAGCTTCGAGGAATGTCAATAATTTGGGTATAACCTGAGTATGATGACAATCATGGATTAAAGGTCAAGAAGCGAGTTACTACAGAATATTAAGACCTGTACTTATCAGGTGATCCAACAGGAATATAAGTTTGTCAGACAGGGGAGAAAGTTTGGAATTTCTTTGAGGGTGGCGGCTCGAGTGGGTAAAGGCATTGTGGATGATGTGATCCACTCCGGTATAGAATCGTGTCTAATCTCATGGGGCATCAAATTATAATAGTCTTATAACAGACTAGGGCTGGAGTCGCAGAAGTGGACTAGTTCTGTGAAGGAGAAAGCATGGGCTTGTACAGCTAACCCTGGTTTCAGATATGAAGCTCAGGGAAATAGACTTGGTATGCCATAAATTTCCCCTTGATATTGTAGTCCCCTTGTATTGAAAGCTTTTCTCTAAGAGCCCCTTTTGTTCAAATTACCAGGTAAACTTTCTAGTTATGAAAGTCATTTCTAGTTATTTCAACCTTCACACGTCAACCAACACACTTATACTCTGTTAAGTTGAACACCAAGAAAAGTTGTCGGTTTTCACATTTATTGTAATGGAATGTTCTTTGCAATGCTTTAGCTATGGCCACCTAAATGTCAACATTGTTAACAACACTGTCTCTAAATTAGATACCTCCGGGAAAGCTCTTTTAGTTGGAAGACTTTGCATGTTATAATACTTCCTATATTTGAATGTATTATTAATAAGAGGTAGCTAGCTTCCAAAGTATATGTACTTCCAGTCTCGGAAAAATATTTCCATTATTTTCATCATCTGGGTTTAAATTCAGCTTTGTATTTAAAAGTTTTATGATTGATTCGGAAAATGAGTGAACACAACCCAAAAGAATTTTAGGATTTTAGTGTTTAAAATACCTTTGCCAGTCTTGGAGTTGATTTTAATAAAAACACAACTGCAGACAATTGTCTATATTAAAAACATTAAAAAACATTCAGCTGTTTCCAGCTGTTTTGTCAGTTTAAGGGATCAGGATTTCTTCTTCCCTGCAAAAATGGAGCTTTGGGTTTGGGGCTTTATCCCCCTATGCTCCTGTGGTATCTCTTTCTCATGGTATCCACCTTAGAAAGTTATGTGAGAAGATTTTGGGGCCATGTGTTTGTGTGGTGCAAGGCAATTGAGAATATGGGTTCCTTTTTCCCTTTGGCTTTACACAAGTCATTTACATATTGAGCTCCCACAGTCATCTCCATTAGTCTTCCTCACTTCCTCTCAGTGCCTCCTCCAGGTGGGTTCTTAAGTCACTGAGGAAAATATTTCCTATCGTTAGCTGTGTTCCCCTTTGAGACATCCAAAAGCTACTGGACAAGAGGCAGTTCTTTTGTGCCTATTGAATTTCTTAAAAGAACAAAACAAAACAAAACAAAAAAACCCTTCTTACCTTTTTTTGTCATTAAGCTAGAAGTCCAAGAGAAATTTATTTGTGCTCTCAAAGTCATACGATTCTTTAAAGTTATGATTGTTCACAGGAGCCTGGGCGGCTCAGTTGGTTAAGCGTCAGACTCTTGGTTTTGGCTCAGGTTATGATCTCAAGGTTTGTGGGTTGGAGCGTTGCATCTGGCTCTGCACTGTCAGTGCTTGGGACTTTGTCTCCCTCTCTCTCTGCCCCTCCCTTGCTCATGCTCTCTCTCAAAGTAAATAAATAAACTTTTAAAAAGATAAAAAAATAATATTATGATTGTTTAAAGTTATGTGCATTCTTCGTTAGCAGCTCACATTTACAGTTTCTAGTATTATTGTTATCCCAATAACAATGTTAGAATAAAAATTTGCACATGTAAAACCTAATACTTTTCAGTTTTTCAGGCATTAAGTGAGAATAGGATTTCTTATCCACACTCATACAAACATCCACGAGTAGCAACTAATCCAAGTTTTAGGAACTCAGTAAGGATTTATTTCCCAAATAAAAATAAATGAGTGGTTGCTGATTTTCTTCCTTTTTACATACGTGGACAGACTTTAAGATCTATAATTGAAATAGAATCTATATTTAAAGTTAACATAACAAAATACTATATCTCTACTCTCTATGTATCTATTTCAACATGTACATTTACTTGCAGCTATAACTACATATACACGTGTTGTATCCAAACATATTTAATTTATTAGCACTGAATTTATTCTCCCAGTCTTCCCAGTATTCAGGCAGCAATATGGTTTAAAGATTAATTATAGTTTCCTTGATATGGAAAACTGAACATTTAACTGAAATTTAGAATTAGAGTTACATCTAGAGTCTTCATTGATGTCTCCTTTCTAATTACGGCAAAATGTAAATTGCAAGATAACTGAATGTTTCATTCTGTCGTGCTTCACATTGCCTCAAGAGTATGTGTGCTGAGTTGGTATAAGAACGTTGATAAATATTAGCCAATAACTTGCCAGCTGCTAATGTAAAGCATCTGCTCAAGTGCAAAACTCTCCTTCCTGGAAGTAAAGACGTGCAGGTAGGGTGGGCAGGTGAAATTTCTGCAACAGCAGCGCCCTTCAGGCCCAGGCAGCAGGAGGACACTGCAGAGAATGCCTCGCTCTTCCATCTGAATTGCTTTGGAGCTTATCCAAAAATGAAGACAATTGATCAATACTGCCCTAAACAATTATTTTTAACAAGAATATTGTAAGTTTTCAATCTAAAAATGACATATAAAGTATGTATCTGCATTCTGATTCTCCTCAAGCACTCTTACGTGCTACTGGCCTCAACGATGAAAAAACAGGAGTTGATTCGTAACATCACTGTGTATCGGAGCAGCCAAAAGAAGTTGCTAAATCCAGTCCCAAATTAAATTAATGGAACGATTTTTCTAAAGTACGTTCTTGATCACTGGAGATTGCACCCATGCGAGATCACTCGCGTGATTTGAGTCCTTTACGTGCACTTGAACTTGAGAACCTCTGCAGGAGTTTTTGCCAGTCCTGGAAGGTTTGCGACTTTTCAGCACCGTGCTGTAGAATGTCTCCTTCTCCACCTGTAATAATTACTGTTATTTTCAAGCTATTGTAAATTGAGCACGGCATCATTTATTTGAGAAAGCTCTCCTGGCTTGTGTCACTTTAGCCCATTGTTCTTTCTGGCAGGTAAGACTAATCCTATAGCTTTTTAACTTCAAGCCTAAAAGAGGAAAGCAGCACAGCCTGCCATGGCCAAGACATAAATGAATCTAGTTCATCTAACTCAAAGTGCCATGTTGCCTTTAACATAATCCAAGTCACGAATGCTACCTTGTGTTCCTGGGCTTCCCTTCTATTTAGAGTAACTCTCAATTTCACACACTAACACTCTGTGCCAAAATCGAGTCTGTGACTGAATCGTGGAAAAGATGTAATTATTGCTTAGTTAGGTGCCTGCTCCATTGGATGGCCATGAGTCACTTTTGTCCTTTTCTTTCTTTCATTCTTTCTTTTTTTTGTCACAAGGCTCCTGTCCTTTAGATTCCTTCTCTCTGTGTAAAGGGCAGTCTCTCTAGACTGTTCCCACAGTGTCCTCAGTCCAATAGGTTACAAAGGTACTAACACACACACACACACACACACAAAAGTGGTACCCTTGGGAAAATCCATTTCTTCTGGGGTTGTTCCTGTTCCAATGAATGAGGACTTCTTTGAGCTTACAAATACGTTTAGCAACATCTCCGTACAAATGATTACAGGTTATTTCATTCAGAGTCCAGGGAAAAAGCCTTCCCTTCCTGGATATGCATGAGGTGATGAATACACTCTTTTGGAACAAGGAAGCTTTATTTAAAAGAATCTTTGTATGCTGCTGAGTACCCTAATGAGCTATCCAGGGTGGAGCATCAGTGTGGGAGCCATCAGAGAAGGCCCCTACTCTCTGTTCACCTGCCCTGCTCTCCTTTGTTGTTGACTCACCAGTACTCGTCACTCCCCTGACTGAGTAGAAGAAAAAAAGTGACTTTCATTTTATAGCCCAAACCACCAAAGTCATCAGTTTTATATATGGCAAACACTGGACATAGGAACCTGATCTCTTGCTGCTTACGCCTATGAGGGAATCTCTCCTGGTAGGGATTTTGCGACTCCAAAAACAGATGCAGAAAATCTCAGTCTGAAAGCGTGAGGGACATGCTTGTGTGGGAAGTTCACCCTGTTTAATGAACCTTACACCACCGGTGAATCTGTTTAGATAGAGTTGGCCAGAATGGATCTATACAAATAAAGTGAATAGTTAAGACAATGATCTAGATCACTTGGGCCCCAACTGCCTATTTCAGGAGTCATTGCAGAGTTTGCGTTAGAAAGATAATGCCTCAATTCTTCACTTCATGTGACATTTGCAGATTTGGTTTTAATGGAAATGTTTTCTTATCCTAATAGTCATGGACTTAAATTCACACTGCAGTTTGTTTATTTGAGACACAATTTATAATCACACATCTCTAAATTTACAATATTTTAGTAACATAGAGCCTGTGGAGAAAAAAAAAATCCAAAATTAAATCAGCTTCTAGATGAAGGTGAAATAAGTCTCTTGCTTAAAATATACAGATATTTAAGGTCAGGTGTGAGGGTTTTTTTTTTTTTTTTCCACCCGATTTATGTCAATTGTTGCCTTCAGTCTCCATTTGCCTTTTTGTGTGTAATAATGATCTAACCTGGTACCATGCTCCGAAACACTACTACATCTACAGACACCCAAGAAATATGTATCTGAGGCCACACGAGTACAGATCATGTATTTGTGTAGAATGTCATTTGTGCCAAAGTATCATGAAACCCCGTGTGGTTGATTTGATTACAAGAAAGACAAGTAAGCATGTTACCCTGTTTCCTTCAGTTGGCAGCTGCCGATGTGGGCAATTCCAGGCAGAGAGTATCCTCAGTCCTTGAACATAATTTTACTCATGGAACTGAGAAGCTCAGTGACTTTGTGTGACACTCAACCATGCCTTCATGTTTTTGCTCCCCCTGCCTATATAATACTTTTCCTTTTAAGTGACAGGCTGAAAACTTGTGGCAGAGAGTAGAAATGAGTGAGAAAAGTTGTCTACAGGTAAACCCAAAAACTCACAACACAATTCTCATACTTTTGAAAAAGAAAATTACAGTTCTTCTCTCAAAATTAGGCAGCCAGGGTGAATTGCAGCATGTTTTATAATATACGACTAAAACCTGTACCTTCTGAGAAGAAAAAAGCTTGTTTCCTCTGGCCCATTAGCAGCCCTTCGAATTTTGGCACTCTGTTCTGTTTGTTTTTAATTGAAACCTCAGTTATAATGAACCCATTGTGAGTAAGGGTGGAATGCCACTCACTATCTGAACGCAGATCAGTTTGCCTGGAGTTTAAATGCAGGAGTATATTATGAAAGAGCAAATATTACATGCAGCTGACACCTTCCACACTAGTCCTTAGTAACCACGTGTCCACTATGTAAAACTGGAGTTGGTGATTTAAATCTCTGTACTTCAAAAGGCAGCTCCCAAAACAAATGAAAATAGCGTTTGAGGGTGCAGTGATGGAAACAATATGGAAATCGGCTAAGAAAGTAAACTCCTGTTGTGTATTCCTGTGCTTGTGTCCAAGGTGCTAATTACACTAAAGACAAGAATTAACAGGGAGAAAATATAGACGAGAAAGAGCTGTGACACCTAATTGTATTTACATAGATAAAGAGAGACTAGATGGGAGAAGAAAAGAAACAATGAGGAAAAAATTCTCCATTTAGTCTCTAATTAGTTAAGAAACATTTAAATTAATAACACAATCTGAGTAATGCAGCTTATGTGGCATATATCACATTTTCAATTAATTCTTGAAATAGTTACTGGTGTCCTACTTTGTTTCAATTTTGGTAAATTGGCTTACAGTCACTTTTTGATGGGTGTCCCATAAAGTAAAAATTAGTAGCATCTCATCTGCCATTAACTACTCTTCTTGTAGCAAAACAATGTTAACATATATAAAAGAAAAGACTTAAAATAAATATTGAAAGTGGCCCTATTAATTTATAAGTTTAACAATGGCATCAGAGGGGAAGAGAGGGGAATAAGTTTTATTAGCTTCCTTGTATAGACCTGTAGTAGAAAACCCCTTGATTGTCCATGTTTGATATAAAAGTGGTCACTCGGTGTTCATTATTCCTCATTGATATGATATAATCGTCATCTCTGGTATTTTGGAGTTCAGAGGAAAGGTCTGAGATTATAGTACTGCCTTTAAATGGCTAGCTTTTGTGCTAGAATTATGTAAAAATTTGCAATCTGCTGATTACGCTATTAGGGAGCTGCAGCCTCATTGACCTGATGTCATAGTTACCTTCGGAATTCTTAATGTCTCAAGGCAGACTATTACATGATCAAGGCCTTCTGAAAATTCTCTCATGTGATTGTGGCTGGATATCTTTGTGCGTGCGTGCACACACGTACGTGCGTGCATTTAATTTTGAGTGATTCGGAAAAAAACACTTTTGTGTGACCTACTTTTAAAAAGCCGTGATCTTTCAGCCTAGTGAGTCCAGCTACGTTTTTGTCTTTATTTTTTATTTTGTATGAAAAGTAGCCATGAAAAGTAGCCACTAAACCATGCATAGGTAACGGTTACAGAGGACCAGATATAAGCTAAATGGTGGTCATGTGTAACACTCAGGCAAATGATCTTGACACAGGAAAGTGAATTGAGGAAGTAGTTAGAAAAATCATCAGTTTATTTCTAAGTTTTCTTTCCTAAAAGGAAGTATTACGACTCGAGTATAAAAGCATATTTTTGTTAAATTGATGAAAAGTGAATCAGAAATATTTCTTTTGATTTACAACTCTGTCATCAATGCATGCAAGTCCATGAGTACATTCTTTTAAAATTTTTCCTCTGAGGACTGGCTAATTATCTGTTACTCAACACCCTTTGCCCCCGTTTTTGCATTAATTTGTCTGTCCTAACAATATACCAGTATGGTTTAATCATATATATTTAACCTACTCAGCCTTTTGTGAAGGACATATTTATGTCTCAGAAAACCAAAATGATTCCACTTTGTTCTGACAGAATAACCTCCATTTCCTTCAACTGCCTGTTTTTAGGTGATATTCTTAGCAAGGGATTTTATTTACTAAATGACATTTCTGCTAACCTGGAAAGGAAGATCTCCATTCTTCAGATACTATCATTACCAAGCTTTAAAAAGACTTGATTGTACCATGTTAGGGAAACAGTGTCAGATTTTCCAACAAACTTTCTCCCCCTGTAATAACCGAGCATAAAAATGAACTTCAAGGGATTGAAATGACTACAAGGCAAATTAATGCAATCAAGTCTTTAGTAACAACTCTGTCCATATCTGTTAAATATTTTCAAACTATTCTAAAAAAAACACACCCAGAAGGCAAACTAACAGTGAATAGAAACAAAATGGTCAGCAGCGTGTGTCGCATGTTATTTGAATGGAAAGTAATTTATCGCGTCTGAAATAAAAGCTGTTTATTCTTGTGTTTCACTGTCTGTAACAATCTTTACCATTTATCTGTGAAAAAGTGAGAAACTGTACCGTTATTAGCATATGAATACTTGACACATCAAATTGGCTGTACAATAACAGAAGGACATTTGCTATTGGTGTATGCACACAGACAAAGCAGCCATTTTGAAAAAAAAATGGAATGGTGTGGGTGGTTTAACCCTTTACTTATCCTAGGTTTCCCACTCCTGATTTTGACTGGAACAGTTTGGCAGTTAGAATCAGAATATTTTTATAACAAA
Organism: Acinonyx jubatus; assembly: GCF_027475565.1. Taxonomy (NCBI): domain Eukaryota; kingdom Metazoa; phylum Chordata; class Mammalia; order Carnivora; family Felidae; genus Acinonyx; species Acinonyx jubatus. The sequence goes on along the minus strand of NC_069380.1, from coordinate 149,090,739 downwards.
AAAAAGTAATCAGGGGCCATTATGCTTACGATAATTATATTGATGCAGTCACTCTACTAGAAAAAATAGAGCAGAATGACAATAAAGGAATTTGCGAGAGAGAGATTGTGGTGTGGTGTGGTGTGTGTGTGTGTGTGTGTGTGTGTGTGTGTACATGCACGCGCAGGGTGGGGGAAGGGAGTGGAGTCTGGCAGTGTATAGCGGGTACAGAAATGAAACAATGCCTACGTACAGTTTTATTTCATGGCAACAACATAGTGGTCCTTGGGTCAGAGGTGTGAAACTATTTCTCAAAGAAGCTGCATACATAATTGAGGCCCTCTGAAGGGTTCCCAGTTGAAGTTGCCAGGCTACATTCATTTCAAAAGCAGAGCCATTTGTTATCAAATTTAAATTAACTCTGTGCACACTGAACTTGAATTTTAGAGCCCTGCTTACTTACAATTCTTAAAATAGTTGAGAAAGGAGAAAACACGGATCTGGGAAATAGAAATAAGACGGTCCCCTCAAGGAACTGCGGTAGTTCTCATGGAGGCCTGCAGTGTAACAATCTTTCACAGATTAAATTGAGAAGATCTATTTGGAATGATGAGAAACAAATCTGTATTTTCAAAACCGTTTTTTGTAGACTCAGGTTTATTGCAGAATCTTTACATTTGCACATATGCATTTCAGCGAGGTTTTTACCTTTGTTGGGTACTAACCCCATTCCCTCCTTCCACCCCCCAGATTAATTACTCTTCACTGTGAGAATTAGAGTAGGATAATTTATAAAATTGTACAATACTCAGACCCTTTGAATATAATATACCAGCTTCCATTCTTCTCTGTAATGGAATACAGTTATTCTTTTCCTAATCTGCATGGCTTTATGCATATTTGAAACAAAGTTTGCAAAACTCACTAGTTGAGTTTTTTGGGCAACTTTTCAAATTGTTGATATATTCATTCAAACAAAAAACTAAAAAAGCCCAGTGGAATGTGTAAAATGTCCTGCTTTGGGATCTTTCTGTAACTACATAGAGGAGAAACTTGCCCCAAATACAATGTGTGCAAGGTTTTTTTCACAGGATGCACACAGATCTAATAACCCATTAGTCTGTGGTAAAAATGTTTACAGTTTAAGCTATCTCGATTATCAGAATTTTTTCCATCACATTCAACTTGGCAAAATTAATTTTGGGACAAACTTTTATTCCTGCTAAGTTTAATACATAGAACTAAGCCGTCCATTCTAAATAATCCATGTATTTTTCCTCTCTTTTGAAATACAAACGTAAAGGTTTTAATCGCCATCCCCTCATCCTTATAAGACACTGATTTGTTATAATCAAGCACCCTGTTTTCATTGTTACAGTGAAACTTTAACTTTTTAGTCTGAATGAGTAGTAAACTTTGCTTTCAAGGAAATAACAAATAAACACAAAAATGAAAAATCATTAAAGGCTGTGATGTTAAATGTAGTCTTCCTAATACCTACTTGAAAGACCCCTATAAGCATAAAGAACATGTTTTATCCCCATTATAAAAATTAGTACTTGTAAAGTACTATGATAGCCATAGAAAACAGAAGCTGATCATTCTAACGACAATGTTCAGGATACAAGAATAGTTGATATGTAATATGAAAGTAAAGAAAAAAAGGCATTATGCAATTTTAAATTACTCTAAAAATTAGTGAATGAGCACATACAGAAAGTGGATATTAGTCTAGCTTCTTTCCTTCCACTGATATGTGTCATTTTAAAGCCACAAACCATTTGCTTATTTAAAGTTCTCTGCGGCCAATAATACTACAAGGTTAGTAAGTCCCACCAAGTGCTCTTTGAGAATCTTGTTTACTTACTGGTTGTAGTCATGTTCCATGCTTATGTATCCATGACAACACAGCAACATAGCAGAACAGTGCTAATTTTATTTCCTTCCTCCCTCCTTTTTCTTTCTCCTTTCTTTCTTTCTTTCTTTCTTTCTTTCTCTCTCTCTCTCTCTTTCTCTCTTTCTCTCTTTCTCTCTTTCTCTCTCTCTCTCTCTCTCTCTCTCTTTCTCTCTTTCTTTCTTTCTTTCTTTCTTTCTTTCTTTCTTTCTTTCTTTCTTTCTTTCTTTCTTTCTTTCCTTCCTTCCTTCCTTCCTTCCTTCCTTTTATTTTTTCCCCAACTGCAATATGAGATTAAAAGTAAGAAGCTAAGGGGCACCTGAGTGGCTATGTCTGTTGACTGTCCAACTTTGGCTCAGGTCATGATCTCGCGGTTCATGGGTTCAAGCCCCGCGTGGGGCTTCATTGTGACAGCTCAGAACCTGGAGCCTGTTTCAATTTCTGTGTCCCCCTCTCACTCTGCTCCTTCCCCACTTGCCCTCTGTCTCTCTCTCTCTGTCTCTCTCTCTCTCAAAAATAAACATTACATTTTTTTTTAACAAAGTAAGAAGCTAAGTCTTATAAAATAGCAAAAGCTTTTCGAAAGTTAAACTTTATGGGAACACATAACAGTTGCTTGTGGTGACACATTTCTATTATTTCAAGCCTCTACTTCTGTCTACCCATTGACCATAATAGTACCAAATGGTAGAAAAATTAGAATAGATAAAACTTTGCAAATTCTCTTAGATTTTTTTTATAATACAGATAATGTGATTTGCCTGTGTCAAGACTGAATAATTAGCAATATCAATTTTGTATCCAGACTTGTATACTTTTGTCTTTTTTGAATGCTCCAAATTATTTCTCTAATGTAAAATTCTTTTAAATGAAAGTGTGTTCTACTCCAGGGGACTATCAATGTATTTGTGTCTTAACATTTAGAAGTTCTTTACTACCAACAGTTTGCACTATTGATATATTAGGTTTTTATTAGAATATTTTAATGAATATGCATAACAGAAACTTTTGAAAAATAAAGTACACATTTTCTTCTTTCCACCTTGTTTTTGTTTTTGCTTGTTGAAAGGGTAAGCTTATTATTCTACAGAATTATCTTAAAATTTAAAGTTATCTCAGTGAATCGAAATACTATGTAAATAACAACCCCCTTTGATGGTTAGAATTACTCACTGGGTCTAACAAGATGGTATTGTATTTGAGGTTCTATTTTGGACTTTTTCAAAATATGCTAACTTTTTCTAAGTCCAAAATGAAAATTTAAGTTCAAATGGTTATTAATGTTTCATTTGATAATTTTATCATAGAAATTTTATCATCATAGAAATAAACTTGAAGATGACCAGATACAAAATACCCCAAGTCTAAAGGTTCATCTATTTGGTACCCTTGTTATTTTGACACTCGATATCTTCAGAAATTACCCAGTAGTAGAAAAACTACTCTGATATGACTGAAAATGTTCTCATCACCATTCACTACAATAGAAATTAAGTTTTAAAAGCACAATGAAAAATAATTCTCTTTTCCTTCCCCTTTCTCTTCTTTCTCTCCCTTACTCTCTCCCATCTTTTACTTCTTTCTCAATCTGTTTCCTGCTTGTTTCTCCTTTCTGGAGTCTCTTATGCTAAGCCAGTGAACTCACACACATCATGCTCTGAAGAAACTGTGGCACACATATGGCAGTGAACTGGTTTGGTAAACATATGTCTTCACGGGCATTGGATGTCTTGCCAGGAATGAGATATTCCATTTTGGGGAATGAGGGTGGGAAATGCTTAACCACCTACAGATGTTTTGCAGCAAAAGCTAAAGAATTGCAGTCAAAGAGCTGCAAAATGTGTAATTTGGAATTTTTCCAGGTTTCTTTTTTTAATAAGAAAAAAGTTAACAGCTTTCCTATTCATCTCTTTTGAGAAAATTTACAGTCGTTTCCCAGTTCTGCCCCATTCTGAAGTAAGGACAAAAGGCTGAAACCGAAGCTGTCCATCTGCTCCATAACAGTAATGTTATAATGGGTGCTGTCCATTTTTATGCTATTGCTCATGTGTGCCCAGGGGACTGGAACTATTTAATTCACTGATTTCACAGCTCTGTTGTGTGTCACAAAAGGTTAAAAAAAATCCAACACACTTTTTAGCACCCTGTTTACAAGGACTCCCTGTAAATCTAACTGAAGTAACAGATTCCCACCCTGCCCCCCATGCCAGCCCCCCTATTTTTCCTTCTAATTTAGTGCATTTAGATCACAGGTAATAGATGGAACTCACACCATTAACCCGTCCTTTACAAAAAGTGGATATTTCAAATCTGCTGTGAATGTAACTTTCAAATGCTCACAAATTCCAGAAGTAGATTTGAAAAGAAAGATGTTTGTCTTTAAGATCTTGGGATTAAACAACTCTGTTTTCCCAGAAGTCCAAGAATTAATGCTCTAGATTAGCAGAGAGTTAATGAAAACCTGCAGAGGAAGACTGACGACTTCTATTCCTCTCCACTGGGCAGGAGGCTGAGCAGTCCCACACACAGCTGGTGTGTGCTGGTGTTTTGCCAAGGCCGTAATGAATCCTGTGCGCTCTGGGGCATTTTCTTGGAGAGACAGAGGTGGCGGGGCAATACCCACTTGGGTCCATTCCGTGGTCTTCTCAGAGCCGGGGTATGGGATGTTAAAAGAGAAAACATGGACGTGAAGTCAAGGATATCTCTCCCTATTCCCACCAAAAAGAGCCTCAATGAGAATGCCTCAGAATATCATATACTTCCTGCAGCCCATTTGTGAGAATACGTTTCTTTATTATTTTTGATAGTTAAAATATTAGCTGTAGATAATGTACTATCTAGATGCAGTTGTCCCTTTCATTTTTTGTATCATTAACCCAACTCACTTTCGACGATGGCAACTATGAAGGTACCTGTATAGATTCTTGGGAAAGCTAGTTTGTGAGTGAACAAGTGTAAAGGGCAGTTGGGTTCCCCTCGTATGCCATTTAAAAATATAGGTAAAAATCAAATTTCTTCATTTTGTTTTTCAATAATGACAGCAAAGATTTATTTTGTGTTCATAGGTTATATGAAAATAATCGATGCTGCAGGCACCTGAAAATTAGAAATTAGAAGTGCTCTCTGACTTTAGAAAAATTCCCTAACTTAGTATGTTTGTTAACACTTTGCAAATTCACTTTGTTCATTCCTTCATTCCTTTTTATGTTCATCCAAACATTTTTTGAGAATCTACCGTGTGTTAAGCCCTGATTCAGAGAGACATTAACAGGTATTTCAATAGACGGGTTCTGTTGTTAAATAGGTTTAGGAAACACTGCCTACTATATTTTCCTTCTTTGAGCTACAATAGACATCTTCATGTACCAGGAAGGCCTCTTCCACTCAAGTGGATCTGAGAAATCCTTTATTTTATTCATATTTTCCCATAATTATTGGAACCTTTGTTTCCTCTAAGCCCTCTTTCCAATACAAAACAAAGTAATACCAGCTGGAATCCTACAGTACCGAAAGTGGTAGTTTGGCCACCATCCGTGTTACACAGAGAACAGTGCAGCAGTTAGGACTATTCTTGTTTCATTCATTTCCAATGGAAATTCTAGTAGTCTTGTTAACCAGACAAACGTTACTAGGAATGCAAGGCCGTTATGCTTCCGGAACATGGGTTCCTTAAAGAATCAAAGTTCTGGATTGCCAAGGCAATTTCTTTTTGCTTCAAATATATCTTTCTTATAGGCAATATAAATAGAATTAAACTAGTTTATAATGCTTCTATTTATTTTCCTGTAGAATAAACTCATCACAGTTAGTGTATTAGAAAGTCTAGAATCCTAAAACTATGGGGCACATTGAGGGAGAGAACAGTATAAATGACTGAACTGATTTTTACATGTATTTCATAAACCGATTCAACCAGGTAGACAAAGGTAAAGTTTATTTCTTGAAAAAATTGTTATGATATTTTCTGCTAAGACACATTCTTTCAACAACATATTAAATCTCTCTTGAAAACGCAGAGATGTATTAAATTGTTAGAACTTGAGGTTTGGGCAATGAATTTAAAAAAAAGTCCTAAATAAGTCTAGTCAATACATCTAGATACAGGCTAAGATAATCGTATACTACCAGTCTTTTATTTTAAATTTGAAAGTTTTGTTTTTACTCTATAATAGCTAATGTTACAACGAAATATGTCTTCTTTGTGGAGATCTACTTTTTCTGGACCACACAAACGAGTGCTCAGGATAAGTGACAGTTTGGTCTGTCAATTCAATTTATGATGCTATGCTGTACGGAAATTAAAACATATATTTAATAGAACGTGACAGTAACAATGATATTCTACAGATCTATGCCATTTATGAAAAAAGAGGGATCCAACTAAAGAAGTTTATGAATCTCCAAGAAAAAAAAAAGATCTCATCAGAGAACTATTACTATTATCTTTCTGATATTCTACTGAAAGTGAAACACATTCACCAATTTTCCAAAGGCAATTTCTTTTCACTTCAAATAAATCTTCCTTATAGGCAATATAAATAGAATTAAACTAGTTTATAATGTTTCCATTTGTTTTCCTGCAGAATAAACTCATTACAGTTAGTCTATTAGAAAATGATATTAAAGGATTTAATTGCCTGTGCATATTAAATATGCTTAAAATTTATGAAAATAAACATTTAGAAATTGAATAAATATTTTGCAATAATATAAATGTGAATGTGGATTTACTACAAATCCATAAGGTTGAGTGGATACACAGAACAATAACATACAGTATGTACCTCTATGAGATACGTGAAAATTCTAGAGTATAGAATCTAGACCAAACAAGGGCAAAAATCCATTCTGAATAAGGCATGTGGGATTGCTAATAGATCATAAATAACAATTCAGTTTACTTAGACAATATCTTTGTATAAAATGTCACATTTATGAGAATGAGAGGAAATTTACAACAGACATGGTGTTCTGTTAACCTGCACACTCATCCCCAAGAGAGAATGTGTGCTTGAATATGTGTCTTCACACTTTCAGAATAACATGTATCAGACTTGCCTGACTGACAGCTGCCAATTATTAGAAGTTTCTGTGAAATGAAGAATTGAGTTTACAATATAACGCTAATTAGGAACAAACAAAACTAATGATTAAGTAAACTTAATCAAGTCCCAAAGTCCTGGAGGTGCTATGAAACCTATCCTTGCCTTAGTTCTGGTTTCTCAAAAGCTTCTGGGAGGATCCTTTCAGGTTTTAGATTTTATTGCCAGGCAAAGAGTAAGAAGGAAGACCCGAAACCATTTTTGAAGACAGGTAAGCACTTTTATACAAACTTTGTGTTTATTCTCACACAACATCCATGCAGGACTGTTTAATACATTTTTGAGAATGGAACAAAGCTGCCAGAATGAAATGAGTCCAATTTAAAAGAATAAATCCAGGCTTAACTTTGTAAGGCAATTTTTTTTTCAAAACCGTTTTCTTCAGTTTGAGTGGGAAAATGAGTGATTAGCAGAATTGGAATTTTCTGTGTATTGTGTACTAGAGAAAAAAGGAAGAAACTTTAAAAAATATATACTTGGGGAAATTTTGGACTACAAAAGGAAATCTCAGTTAGAATGGAGTTGGGAGGCAGGCAAGGGGAACTCTCACACCCTACCACCCTGCCACAATTGCAGACCCAGCAAGAAGAGAAAGGACCTTGCATGTGGACACAACTTTACTATCCCAGCCTGAGGATGGAAGATTTCTTCCTCCCCTGGCAACAGCCTAGCCAATGGGAGACAGTTACAGCTCCACCAATGAGAAGCCACTATACTTAGAACTCCCAGCTTACTCCAATGGACTTTTTGCTTATAATTGTCCTGCCCAACTCCCCCTTTCCCTTGTGAAAGAGTGTTCCTCTTTTATGCTGTGGTGTGGTTTGCTTTTCCTGGATCTTTATTCTCTGTTGCTCTTGTAGAAGCCGGTAAAATATCTGGCAGTTTTATTTTTAAAGTTAACATTACTTAGCGATCAGAGGTAGGATGCAGAGAAGAGCCCCAAAAGATTCGGGGCTAATTAGTAAACAGGTGCTGCTACCCACAGAGCTGATGGGACTCACTGCCTTCTTTCTGGCCTTGGGGTTAGATGGTAAGTTTTCTCCTGGATTTTGAGTTTCATGCTTTATGTCTGAGCTCTCCAGGCTTTATTCGGTGTTGGTTTTAAAACCTTCATTTTTTCTTTTAATCTGTAAGAGTACTCATCTGGCTTTCTGTCTGACTCCTTTTCAGAGCTGGACTGTTCCTTCTGGAACTATGCTGGACTTCGGTCTGATTCCTTCTGGAACCAGGCTGTTCCTGTAGAAACTGTGTTCTTAGTGTTTCCTTTTGGTCTAGAGAAAAACCGCTAATAAGTCAAAATGATTTGAGGGCACCCCTCTCCACTGTTTTATGTTTAGAAGATATGGTCCCTCCACATGCACAATGAAAACTAAGTGGACTGACTTAACCAAAAGTACTTGAGAACTTCATTGGCCATCGTGGGGAATTTTCAATCTCTCCAAACTTGTTTTGCTCGAAATTAACTTGGAAGCTGCAGCTTCAAAACAAAAAACCTGAATGGGATGCCTATTTTAAATGGTACTTTGAAGCTTCCAGATGTTTTTTGGATTCTACGTTTGCCTTTTTGCAGAATAGTGTTTCTAAAGTGAGGCAAACAATTGAAAGAAGTCACAATGGCTTCTGAGGTCTCTGTCCCCCCCCTCCTCCATCTTCTTTATCTGCAGACACTGGCAGCCACCTTGTGCTCAGGCCCCACCTTTGGTGCCATCTTTTTCTCTTCTCTCTGCTTTTCCCCCATCTCCTCCGTACCCACCAGGCCCCCATTCTAATGCTTTTGTCAAATTTCCCTTTTACTCTGAAACTCCCTTTACACCCTCTGCTCCTGAACCTATTAAAACCACCCCTTTAAAGTTAAGTGTTCTGAGAATCTTAATAAAACCCAAGTTTCTTATGTTCCCTGGACTAAGGACAAATTGCAAACCATAGTTAAAAAGTTTCTTAAAGTGGCTGAGGACCCCCATGATCTTGCTGAAGAATTTAACATAGTTATTCAAGCTTATTAAGCTGGTTTCTCAGATTTATATCAATTAGTCGTCGTGCTTATTGGTGTGGGCCAGGACAAACATTGGATGAAATTAGCCCAATGGGAGCATCCTCAAAGGAATTTAGAGAAACAGACCCCTTACTTTTGTCAAGAGACTAGAAACCTTGCTGGAAATCTCCACCACGCATTACAGTAGCTTTCCCTAAGTCTTTTGGTTGGTTGGAACAAAATTCAGACTTGCACACAAAAGCCCAATGAATCTGCTCATGATTATTAGAATTGACTCCAAATTGTCTTTAAAAAATTCTGGTCTGTCTTTAATGTCGAATCCACCTGGGTAGCATTTAACTCTGTGTTTATTAATGGGCCAAACCAAGAGTTTTCTCTTTTAATTAAAAGGACTAGGATGGAAAAAAAAAATAATAAGATAAAATAAAATAACCAGGATGGAAAGACTGCTGAAGTTCTCAATTTTCAACTCCAACAAATGAAGGTCTCTAAACAAAACCCAAACCTTCTGGTTTCAGGTATTATCACAAAGGCGGCTTTAAATAAAAAAAGATTCTTGGGGCACCTGGGTGGCTCAGTCGGTTAAGCCTCCGACCTCAGCTCAGGTCGTGATCTCGCGGTCTGTGAGTTCGAGCCCCGCATCGGGCTCTATGCTGACCGCTCAGAGCCTGGAGCCTGTTTTGGATTCTGTGTCTCCCTTCCTCTGACCCTCCCCCATTCATGCTCTGTCTCTCTCTGTCTCAAAAATAAATAAACGTTAAAAAAAATTAAAAAGATTCTTGCAAATTTAAGCACCTCAGGCACCATCAACTCTCTAGCCAATTTTTCTAATGTTCTAATTCCCATTGACAGGGCTACGAGGAACAACAGGGGCTATTCCCAATTTTCCTTTTTTTTTTTTTTTTAAGTTTATTTACTTTTGAGAGAGAGTGAATGAGGGCACGCAAGGGAGGGGTAGAGAGAGAGTGGGAGAGAGAGGGAGAGAGAGAGAATCCCAAGCAGGCCCTGCGCTGTCAGCACGGAGCCCAATATGGAGCTCAATCTCACCAACTGTGAGATAGTGTTCTGAGCCAAGATAGAGTCACACACTTAGCCGACTGAGCCACCTAGGCGCCTCCCAATTCTCCCTCTTCATCAGCTTAGAGAAAGCACCCTCCAGATGGGGAATTGACTTCTCTCTTGTCTGAATTGACGCTAAAGCGATATTCTGGGTGCTTAGCCCCATTGCTATAAAGCAGCCCCTGCCTCAGAGTCCTAAAACACTTCAAACAGTAGGGGGTCTCTAATAAACCTCGACAGGTTCTTGTCTCTGAACCTATTTCCTTTAGTCTAGGCCCTTTGAGAGCTACTCACCCCTTTTCTCCTTAATTATTTTAAGTTTATTTATTTTGAGAGAGAGAGAAAGAAAGCACAAGCACAGAAGGGGCAGAAAGAGAATCCTGAGCAGGCTCCATGCCATTAGCATGGGCTAGGGGCTCATTCCCACATAGTGTGCTATCATGACCTGAGGTGAAACCAAGAGTCAGATGCTTAACCCCCTGAGCCGCTCACGTATTCTCCTTTTCTTCTTAATTACTCCATCCCTGTTCAGTTACTGGGCTAGGATTTTTAAAAAATGTTTATTATTTTTGAGAGACAGCATGAGTAGGGGAGGGACAGAGAGCAACACACAGAATCTGAAGCAGGCCAGCACAGAGCTGCCTGCACAGAGCCCAACGCAGGGTTCGAACCCACAAACCATGAGATCATGACCTGAGCTGAAGTTGGACGCTTAACTGAGCTGCCCTTTTTCTTCTTGATTACTCCACCCCTATTTATTTATTGGACCAAGATTTCTTAGAAATGTATCATGCCAGACTTTCTTCCAGAAGGGGGAAATAATTCTAGAATTCAACAACAGTAATCAAAATAGCCAACTAGGGGAATTAAATGACCATTTGACATGTTTCATTCATTCTGTGTCTGATGGCACTATAGTGGAGTCTGGGGACACTGATCAGTTTTTCCTCTTGGATCACCGACCATACTCTTCATATGCAAAATCCTAATTGATATTGGTAGAATCCTCAGTGCACGTCCCATCAAGAATCAAATAGATCTCTCAAAACTCTTCCTATAATTAATCAATGTCCTATAAAAGCTCTTGAGGGCATAATAGAAAATTACAAGACTTAGGGCCTCATTAATGCCCACACTAGTCCCTGTACCGCCCCTATTTCACCCGTGAGAAAATCCAGTGGCTGAGGATGAAGGTTTGTCCAGTATTTGTGGCAATGAATAGCACTGTTATCCTTTGGCACCCTGATACTCCTAACCCCCCATATGCTACTAACACCCGTTTCCACTGAAAGCAAAATTTTTACTGTAATTGATCTATGCAGTGGATTTTTCCTGCTCCACTTGATAACAATAACCATTATCTTTTTGCCTTCACACTTGACAAGACCAGAAATATACCTGGACAGTAAGTAATTCCCCAAGGTTTTACAGAGAGTCCTTCTTTTCACAAACTTTAAAACCTGATTTGGATGTTACAAAGTTATCTGCAGGTTTTGCCTTGTTAGAATACACAGATAATTTGCTTCTCTGCTCTCCTCCTCAAACCTCTTCACAAGAAGAGAGCATCCACTTGTTAAAACTTTTGACTTTAAAGGAACAGAAAGTCTCCAAAGAAAGAATGCAGTTAGCTCAAGCTCAGGTTCGATACTTAGGGCATCTGATCTTGGAATAAGGGCTACATTTGGACCCACATGAAACCCCTCATCATTCTTTAAAACTGACAGATTACTTTTGAGTCAATTTATAGGAAACTCATTTAGCCAATGCACATTTTTCATGGCTTCCTGATGGTTCTTATTTAAAGGATGAAAATAGTAAATATCACGCTGGATGTGCTTTTGCAACTCCGTGTAAAGTTGTTGAGGCAGTACTGATTGCCAGCACTGGCTACTTCAGCCTAACAGGCTGAGTTACATGCTCTTACTCAGGCTCATAGTTTAGCCAAGGGAAAAAACGCAAGCATTTATACTGATAGTTGGCATGCATCTTGGAATATTATGGAAACAATGAGGTGTTCTTACCTCCAATGAAAATAATTTTCAGAATGGCTCCTATGTTCAAAATTTATGAGATGTTATACTTTGGCCAGCTGTTCTGGCTATTATTAAGCTTTCTGGGCATTCCAGACTTGACTCTCTGGGGGCCAAAATGGTCTACTCTGCTGATATTTCCACCAGAAATGCTTCTCTCAGGGGGGCCTATAGCCAAACCTCTGGCATGATCCAAAGGGATAGTCTCCCAAATTATAAATTGGCCCCAGAGAAGGAAAACCAATATGAAAATCTAATAATTTTTGCCTTGATTAAAAAAAGAACAACTGAGCCAAATGACAATCTGGCCTTACTAGAAATCCTAAAATTCCCACTACTTAGACCTGTACATGCACTAAACTATTGGTCTACTAACAAAATGATCTCTTTCATGTATCCCACCAGTATTGGTGGGAAAAAGCTAACTGGATATCACGAAGTGGTGATATCCCTTGTCCCACCTGTCCGAAGTATAATCTGGGGAAACCTGTTTGTACAAACGGATTTCATACAGCTTCCCCATCTCGTGGATATAAATGTTTTAGTCATGCTCTGTATGTTTTCTCACAGGCCCAAAGCTTTCTCTTGTAGACAGGCCAACACTTCTTATGTTAGAAAAGATTACCCCTACCTGGGGAGCCCTCTCAAACTTCATAGTGATCAGGAACCCATTTTACCAGTCAGATGCTTCAACAGGTCTGTGATATTTGCCTGGTTTTTAAAACACTTTAATTGTGCATTCCATCCTTAATCCTCTGAGTTTGTTGCATGCACTAACAGCTCTTTTACAACTTAACTGGCAAAATTTGTAGAGACGCTCCAAATAGGTTGGCTGAAAGCATAGCTTTGGTCCTTCTAACTCTCAGATCTACCCCCTTGGGACCTGAGGCTGCCACCCTTTGAGATAGTCACTCTTGAGATTGTCAAGTCCCAATGCCCTTGGCCCCTGCCTCTTCTGATCCATAGTTAGTAAAAGGAGATATACTTCAATATTGTAAAATTGCTAATTGCTTCTGTTAAAGATATCTGTACTTTGGTAGAACAGTGTTACACAGTGCACTCTGGGGAGATGATGACCTTAAGTATAAGGGGATTTATCTATTGGAAAAGACAACTCCAGAAAGAGTATTCAACCTCTCTGGGAAGGCCTCATCAGGAACTGCTAGCCAATCTTTGTGCCGCTAAACTCTAGGGACAGACTCCAGGATTCACATGATGCATCTAAAGAAAGCACCCAACACTGACTGGACCTGCATATCATCTGGTGACCTGAAAGTAAAGATTTCCTGGAATTGAAGCAGATGACATCTGATGAGATGTTTTTCCCAAGATGTTCAGACCAGGTCTGGATATCTTATTCTCACTATTGTTTTCTCTTTTTTCTGTGGAAAAACCATGTCTCTGTATGCATTTCCCAGGCCCTTGTGAAAAGGGGAAACCCCTTTTTTTGATTATGGCCTTTCAGAAACAGCCTCATTGTGATCCTGGGACAAGGTAATTGTCACTTGCTTTTTCTGAAGGTGTAGAAGGTTCACAATTCACAAAAGTCTTGTTTCATCTGAACTATTAGATGATTTTGGATTCTTACCCAAATTCATGGTCTCTGAATTTGCAACCTTACAGGATGTATTATCGATAAGATATTTGGTTCCAAACAGTTATTTGAGATAATACATTTTAAAACATCTTAGAGGTTTTGCTATTCTGCAAAAAGTTCATCAGCTATCGCTTCATCTTTATACCTGAACTATATCTTCGTAAAATAACTCAGTTAATTTTTTCATTGAGCTCTTGGCAGCATTCAGTCATCTGCTTTCCTGGTTGCTTTAAGTGGAAGCTTCAGGAGGCATATATGACTCTGGATTTGCTTTTATAAGGAGAACCTTTCTCCCCTAAGTTGGAATAAGTGCCAATAAATATTTCACTTGACTACTTTCAGACCTAGAGCCCTGGTTTAGAGTCATCATACAACTTGGAATTGTTAAATTTCTTGTGTTTTGTGTAATTATTTTAACTTTTGTATTTTGTTGACTGTTGAACTTTTTAAAAAAAAAATGTGGCTCAGTGGTTTGAGATAATCTCCAACACTTATGATCTTGGGAAGAGACAGACTTGAGGTTGAAGTACTTGATAGTTTCTCCCTCCTAACTTTCCTTGTTACTTAAATGTGGCTTTCCTTGGTTTCCAACTGGTATATACTTTCCCTCTGACGTAGAACATGGTGACTATAAAAGGTCCTTCGTGTTACTTAAGAACATACCACTACATATAAAGAAACTGGCTATTCATTAGTGATTCTTTCAAAGAAAATCTTTATCAAAAGGGGGATATGTGAAAAATAATAAAAGGAAACATTTAGAATGGAGTCAGGAGGCAGGCAGTGGGAGTTCTCATGCCCTAGCATACTTCAACAATTACAGACCCAACAAGAAGAGAGGGATCTTGCATGTGGATACTACTTTACTGTCTCAGCAAGAGGAAGAAACGTTTCTTCCTCCCCAGGCAATGGCCTAGTCAATGGGAGACAGTTAATAGCTCCACCAATGAGAAGCCACTATACTTAGAACTCTCAGCTTACTCCAGTGGAATATTTGTTTATAACAGCCCTTCCCAACTCCCCCTTTCTTCGATAAAAGGATGTTCCTCTCCTTTGTTCTCTGGACTTGCCTATGGTTTGGCTCTAGTTTGTTTCTCCTATATTGTAATTCTCCGCTCTTCTCAAATAAACTGATCTTTGGCTGGGGTTTATTTTCAACAGCCTTCTTGGGACTTACAGTCTGAGAAGAAGACAAAAAGCAAATAATCAAAATAAATGCTTGTGTGTGTGTGTGTGAAAATTAAGGCATCCTGAAAGGATAGAGTGACAGAGGTATTCTTTTAAATAGGTTGTCCAAAGAACAGCTTTCTGAAGAAATTACTTTTGAGGAAAGATATAAATGAAAGAAAGAAGCAATAAAATACCTGGGGAAAGAGTTTTCTAAGCAAGGGATCAGCAAGTGCAAAGGCCCTGAGATGGGGACATCCTGCTGTGTTCCAGGAGTAGCAAGGAGGTCAGTCTGCTTGGAGAGTAATAAAGTTGATTAAAATGAAGTAGGGGAGGCAGCTAAAGTTAGATCACAGAAGGTTGTATAGGTTGTGCTAAGGATTTAAGATTTATTCTAGGTTTGATGGGAAGGCAGTGGAAGGTTGCAGTCAGGGTTATGATATTTGCATTAAAAACATCACTCTGAAAAAAAAATCATTCTGGCTGCTTTTTGGAGAATAAATGGTAGGAGTGCATGACTGGAAGCAGGGAGACAATTTCAGTGGCTCTCACAGTAACTCAGGTGGAAAATGCGGGGACTTTGATTTAGACTGTCAACATTGATGTCTCAGTGGCAAGGCACAAGTTTAAAAGGACACAATGAACCTCTTTGAATCCTGTCAGTATGGCTTTGCAGCTGCATGTGTGACCTCATTTGAAAATAATGTCAAAAGTCTAAATTTGACTTTTTTGTGACTATGAGTCCCGGGTCATAAGGACCTTCTACTTACCCCCTTGATGACCCTAAAACTGGCAATGTTAGCCTCATGGAAGTGGTTGCACCTCTATCTCCATGCCAGGACAGTTTTGGAGATGCTGGTATAGCCTGGACTCATGACATTACCACACTCAACAAGTCTACTCACAGAACCTCTGTTTCCAGTGCAAAGGCCCTGTTGATCTTTCTTGGTGGTGACATGAATCTCTTTTCACAGACAGGATACAGACTGCCCTCAAGAACTTTTCATGACTTCCTGTGCCCTTCTTTTTTTCCTTTGCCTGCGCTTTCAGACAAAGTTGGTAGCTATGGTCAAACTTTGTGGAGGAAGGGAAGGATTAAACTACTCCAGACCCATATTTTCTGACTACAAAGTCTGTCTTCTCCATACAGCCAGCTTGAAGGAGCTTAGAGAGAAGCTGAAAGACTCTTGCTTCAGTCTTTTCAAAATCTCCCATAAAAGACAAGTAAAACCCTTAAAAAAAAAAAAAAAGGAAAAGAGCAGTTTTATATATACATTTCTATGCTTTTCTAAAGGTTTTGTTATATTAATTTTTGGTATTTTTTGAGTCACTTACTGTGATGTGGAATTTTTTCCCTTCCCACTTGCCTCCAAGGACATAATATTATTGCAGGCTTTCTACTAAAAAGATAAAATTACTGCCACAAGTAGTGCGAAGTCACAGAGAGATCATATTCCAGATGGAATAGTTTCTGAACAAAGAGGATGCTTTTTAAAGATTCGACTAAATGTGACTTTCCAAGGGCCAGTGTAGGCAGTCTAGACGCTAAAATTACCCAGCCCATCTATGGATGGGAGGGGCTGTAGCTCTCCAGGAGGACCTCTAGTTACACACAGGGCAGTCTGCTGACAGCTGGAAAGAGCTTACTCTGAGGGTCAGATGGCAGAAACATTAGTTTCCTCTCCTGTCCTATCACCTTGATTCTCAGTGACTTTCATATGTGAAATATCATATGGAAAATAAAAAGGTGTTTTTATCTTGTAGTATCAGTGTTTCAAAGTATTTGCATTTTTATTGCAATAAAACATATAAATTGTAAAGCACTATGCAAATGGAAGTTGTTAGGATTGTTACTGCCTCATTTTTTCATAAAATCCTGGGAAGGGCAGGTGTTAATACAACCCCTATCATATAAGGCGGAAATTAGGATGAGATCAGAAGATGTTAGCTCCATGTCCTTCTAGTGAATGATTTGAGGATTCCACAGAGCCAGTTAAACACTCGTATTAACTCTCTTCTCACCATAAACCAGGTTTGATAATAGATCTAATTAAGAATAGAAGGATGAGGGAAGTGACATGATCAAGTTTGCATTTGCATGGATACAGAGAATACATTGTAGGAAAACAAAAAGCTGGTGGTGGGAGAACCAGTTGAAGTAGGTCAGGAGAGAGAAAATGGTGGGCCTGGGTGAGGTTGGTCCTGTAAGTCAAGGGGCAACAATGTTTCAAGCATAGTGTCAAAAGCTCAAATAAAAGGAGGATGGAAAGGGTCCACTGGGCTTATCTGCAAGGTTCCTTGTCAAGAGCAATTTGTAATGAACTGGTAGGAAGCAGAAATCTTTGTGTTAAGCGCTAAATGCAAAGTGAGAAAGGGGACCCTCAAACTCTGAACTAAGAAAACCCCATAGCTCAGTTAATTCCAAGATTAATAACCAGGATTCATTTTGTATTTTTTCAAATAGGTGAATCAACTTTCAGCCTTTCTTGGACTCTTTCGTTTTTGTTAGAAGTCCTCTTTATTCCCCCCTTATGGTTTAGTGACATTGTTTCTTCTCTAAAAGAAAAATCAGAGGAAAAATCTGCAAGCAAAACCTTGTCTTTAAGCCTACATAGAAATCCAAAGCAGTAGAATTTGCACTGGGTCTTCAAACATAAACTTATAGACATATATTTCCATAGCTACAAGTCAGCCCTGACATGATAGTTGAACTGAATTCAGTTCTACTGAGGGAATCACCTGGCTAGACAGTGGCAAGAAACTTTGTAACTTCAGAGAGTGTGAAACCTCCTGGCCAAAGTCTAGACTGTCTAAATCATTCTGAAACTAGCTATTGTAATTACTGACTAGATGGTTTGAGGAGATCATCTTGGTAAACCAAAGAATCCATTGTTTAAATTTATACTTTTTGAAGGATTGCTTTGGAATCATAAAGGCAAAACATTGTTAAAGATAGCTTTTTTAAAAAATAAAACTATTCAGTAAAAGGTTAAGGCCTATGCTGAAGATGATTTGTTTTCCTTGATAACACAAAGCTTTTAAGAAGACACTTTTCCTATGAAGACTATTATGGCACAACTGAAAAGTCCTCTCTCCCTACATATATTACCATCATAGTTCATGAAATACTTTGGTGTGCTTACTCTTTTATACGTCCATGCCCCTCCACTCTGTCGTAAGCCTCTTGGGAACAGGGACTGTTATCATATTCATCTTTATATCCCCAATAACTAGGAAATAATTGGGACTTAATACATGCATTGAATGAATGAATGATTTTTTATTATCTACCCAAATATATCTGTTAGTCTCATTTTGAATTTCCATTGGTACAATAAGAATTGGAATTTTTCTGTTGTCTTATAGAGATGACTATTTTCCCCACAATGCATTTGGAATATTATTACTAAGACAATGGAAAAGAAAATGTCACGATTCATTTGAAATGCAAAGAGCAAATAAACAGCAGTTAAATAACAGACACTAAATGTTGCACATATGTCAGGTAATAACAAGAATGCTTTTCCTAGAATTTGAAACATTGATGAGTGAGATTGTTATGGCATTAGAATTTTTTTAGACTAAAAAGGATCCTGATACAAATTAATATTATATGCATTAGAAGAAAGGAGAGAGCAGTGAATGGGTTGAATCAGTTCTACTGACAGAAGACTCCATAACTTCAAAGCTTGCTATTTGACACTTTATAAGACAGAGTGGAAAGGATGTGGCTGGGAGAGAGAATGAGGACAGTTTTCTTTGGTTGCAATGGTTATACTTTTCATTACTTCCTGTCTCCTTGGGGGTTACAGTGGACCCCTCAGGAAGGACTTAATACTTTGCTAAAACAAAACATAGTTCAATAAATAACAACACACATATACACCATTGGGTAAATTCATTGAACTGGACATTTATCTGTCCAACTCAATCTCCAGTCATAACAAAAGGGGCAGTGAAACTTTTCAAGGTGATTCTGATACATTTAACAACGGTGCATTGAAGAATGAAACTTCATTTATGCTTTCTAAAAAATTGTAATAGGGCAAGATGTATTTCATTTAATGTATAACATTAAGACACAAAATTTGGACAGTATGCACACAGAAATTCTTGTGGAACTTAAAATATACGGAATGACAGTCTTTAGCATGATTTTGTAGGATACCAAGTGCTGTGCAATAATACTTAGGAGACTTCACTAAAAATGTCAAGTAGTGACAGTGGTCATTCAATTTTTTATGTTATCATACATTTATTGAGTGCTAGGCCCTGATATCACTCCTGTAGTGATAATAAGCAAAGAGGCAGTTTTAAAGAAATAACTTGTATTGTTTTCCATAGAAAACCATGCAGATCTGCTTATTGGAATTTATCTACTTATTAGAATTCTAAGTGAACTTTTCTGTCTATAACATCTGCCAGGAAATCTTACAAGAATAAGTTAACTTGTGGAATTTCTGACCCTTGTTCTTGGATGATATGCTGTGATGTCAATAATATTTGCAGCTACTATGTGAACAGCTTTTCCTACAGAGATTCTTAAGTCAGAATCTGAGAGTGAGGAGAAGGTTCTTTTTCTCCTGATCATGTAAGCACATCAAAATGAAGTCGCTGTGATGAATGTTCCATCCTTAAAATAAATGTGCTTGGAAAAGAGCTACCTCAAGGGGATGGCTTTCTGCATATATTGCTACTTTCAGAGCAAAATAATTAGACTCCCTTCCATATCCTCCCCACCCAAAAAATGGAAAACGAGATCATATTGAGTGCCATTTAAAAATTGAAGGGTTGACTGTATGATTTTATTTGATCTCCTATATCTTTCCATATTTATATATCTATCCCTGACCTCAGCTAACCTCCAGACTCAAAGGCCACCTGCCTGCTTGACAGATCCACTAGAAGTTAATAGGCATCTCAACCTTAGCGTGTCCAACACTTAAGGCTTTGTCCCTGCCCCTTCCAACAATTTCCTTTCCCATAGCCCTCTCCCTTGTAGCAAAGTGTACCACTGCCCATCCACCCAGCAAGCCAGACAAAAAACCTAGGAATCATTCCTCACTTCTTAATTCCTTTTGTGCAGACAGTTCTTCAGAAGTCTTATTAGTGTTGCCTTCAAAACACATTCTGACTGGGTCCCCTTTCAGCTCCTCCACAGCTACCACCTCGGTCTCAACCACCATCATCTCTCTGGGAGGCAAAGGCCTCCTAAAACTGATCTCTCTCCTTCCATATTTGCTGCTTTGTAGTCTATCCTCTACTCAGTACATAATCTTTTGAAGATCTAAATTGGAGTGTACATTCAGTAAATAAGACCCTCTCATGGCTTTCCACTGCCACCTCCTTCCGCAGTCTGCAGTGCTGTATGCGATTGGTACCTTGCCTGCCTCCCTAACTTCAGTTCATTCCACTTTTCTCTCTCATGACATTCTGAATGTCATGGGCCAACCTGTGAACACACCAAGCTCATGCCTCCTTAAGGCAGTTGAATCGCCTCTAATATTCCAGATCTTCACATTTGGTTGGGTTTTTTTGATGGGGTGATGATTGGGGGTCAGCTCAAATGTGACCTCCTCAGATGTCTTCCATGACCACCTAATCTAAATCTTAACCTGAATCCATTACCTAATCCATTACCCTATTGTTTTTTTTCATAGCTCATATCACAATATGATACTTTGTTTTTTAGTGGATTGTCCAACTCTCTCAAGGAAAAAATATCCTCCATGAAAACAGGCATTTGGTCTGCTACCTCAACCACAATATCCATAGCAGCTGGAACAGTGTTGGTCCCTAGTTACCACTTGTTCATATTTGTTGAATGAATAAATACATGAATGCAGCCCAGAAGTTTTATAAGTATATTTCAGAATTTAGCAATGAGTAACACTATACTAAAAGTAACAGCAGGCTGAGCTTTTGTGCAGTCATTAATTATTAATGTGTCAACTGCGAAGGGCCTAATAAATCCAGGTGATAGCACTTCAGTGGTCAAAATACGTTGTACTCTCTGTGGGAACTGAATCCCTGAAGAATTGTAATCCAAAAGCTCAAACTTTTTGAGGTTGTAGGTTGAGATGAACTCTTAAAAAAAAAATGTAGAGATCGGTTAAGAGAGGCTGACAAGGGTGCAAATGTATAGAGTGAATGGAGTATGAGCTTCAAACTTCTGATGACGAAGGATAACCAGGGAGGTGGAAATGCACCAAGTGAGAAGAGCAACCCTTAAGAGACTTTTTACTTGGCTTGACCTGAATTGAGATGAGTTTTGATTACAGTAAAGGTTTAAGGATAAGGTTAGGAATTAACTTGTGTAATAATAATGTCTTATAAGTGCAGTAAGCATTAGGATGAGTTTTCTTTTTTCTTTAAGTGTTTGTTTATTTTAAGAGAGAGAAAGTGCATAGGTGGGGGGAAGGAGTAGAAAGAGAGAGAGAAAGAAAGAAAGAATCTCAAGCAGGCTCCGCACTGTCAGCACAGAGCCTGATGCAGGACTCAGTCTCACAAACCGTGAGATCATGACCTGAGCCCAAATCAAGAGTCAGACACTTAACTGATTGAGGCACCCAGGGATCCCAAGAGTTTTGTTTTTTAAAGAATGTCACCTTTGATCATGGTAGGTAACCCACAGAAACAGAAAAAATAATAGTCATAGAGAGTATGGAAAACAAAATCTCCAAAAGCAATATACACAGTGTATAAATTTGAAAAAAAAATGGAAAAAAATATGAGAGCCTGAAAAGGTCCAAAAAAATATAAAACAGAAGATGGTGACCTGGACTCATAAGAGTTGATACCAAGTTTAGAGTTAAAGACACACTCAGTCGCCCCTAATTATCCATGGCAACATGGCAAGTGTCAACCCCAGGACGCCTCTCCTCATCACCCAGCAGTCAGAATGCAATGTGTGAATTTCGAATAGAAACTCATTTTGCTCTCACAAAACATAATTATGAGGTAAATTTTCTGGAAAAACAATGCATGTAATAGATTCCAAAGTCAAGTGGAAGTGATTTTTAAATTATTTGCTATTTTGGGTTATTCAAAATAACCAAATGTTGATTTTATAGCTATATCATCACATATTTGAAATGAATGAGAGAATAAATGAATTTATATACAGTGAAACATTAGATTGGGGTGGTAATTGGCTGCAAATAGAAAAGTAGGGCAGTTTGATATATAAGCTCTCATTTCTAGCATAACTTTATGTTTTAAAATTTATAAATATTATCTATATAACATATGCACACATATGGAATCAAATGGATTTCAGACTAGAATGCACCTGACATAATCTAGTGCAGTCTTTCATCATCACAGGCATAAATTCTCAGTTTTATCATTAAACATGTACTCAAACATCAAAATTATTGTGTACAGGGTGACTAAGGAACTTTAACCAGGGAGGTTGTGGGTTTTGCTCAAGGTCACACTATTGGCTTAGGGTAGAAGTGGCATGGCTCTTGACTCCTAGGGTCACAGTCTCCTAAGAAGAGTACATCCCCCCATCCATCATTGGATAATTCAAACCAATTTAGTTAGAAGTGTTTAAATAGATACATTCTCTATCAGGTGATTATCTTTCTTACTTGAATTACCTTTCCACTGTCTTCTGGAAGCACCTGTTAGGAAAGAAAACAAGTTTGGACAATTTTTTCCAACACTCTACTTATAATAATTTAATAAAAATCCTGATATTTGAAGGAAGTAGACTTAAATTCCAGACGTATGTTTATTCTTTGGGCCCACATAACTATGGAGAACTTGTATCCTTAACAGAATTATACTGTAACTACAGCATCCTTAAATTAAAGAAATATATTTAAAATATGCTGCAAGAATTTGTCACTTTTTCATATTTTTTAACCAAAAATATATCTTTATTTCTTTTAGGAACTCTGGAACACAGAAACGACTGTTGACACCTGATTTCCCTTTGGCAGATGACCAGATAGAATCAGCATTAACAACGTGCAGAAAATGCCAAACGCGGGGTAAATGACAAATGTGCCAGATGATTTAATATCGAGTAAAGATAAAAGGTTAACAGAAACGATCTTTTCCTCTTAGTTTGCAAAATAAGTCAAAAATGCTTTTTGCCTTTGTAAAATACTTTACAAAGCATGGCTTTAAAATGAAGGTACTGGCTTTTTAGTGGCTTTTATATATGTTCTGTAAAAGCACTATTATACACTTGATAGTCACAAAGCAGTTCAGATTAGTGTATGTCTAATAGTAAAAGGGGTAGTTAAGCCCAAGATTTGAGGAAAAAGTAAATAAGGAGCATCAGATAATGTATTTCTTCTACAATTTTGAGCATTCATAATCAAGCCTAAGAGTATTTTAGGAATAGGCTCCTAACCAGTCTTCCTTGCTCTTACTTGTCACCAAGGGAACTTGGTGGCAAAAGAGGACAGAAGAGCTTGAATGCAGCATCATGCTGGCTGACAAAGCATACTGGCTATGGCTTCTGCACTCATTTTATCTTCTATTTATTGAGAATATCTTTTTGTTTTAGTTTATTTATTTATTTTGAGAGAGAGAGTGTGTGTGTGTGCACCCAAGTGGGGAGGGGCACAGAGAGAAGTGGAGAGAGAGAAACCCAAGCAGACTCTGCACTGTCATTGCAGAGCCTGATAGGGGGCTCAAACTCACGAACCATGAGATCATGACCTGAGCCGAAGTCAGAAGCTTTAATAGACTGAGCCACTCAGATGCCCCCATCTTTATTGAGAATATCTTAATAGGTTTCTTTTAATTTCAGAAATAACAAATAGCCAAGGCAGATTAACTTCAAAAATAAAGAAAGGCACTAAGGAAAAATGAACATTTTAAAAACAAAAAACCATCACCAATCTGACTACCAGAATATGATCCCTGTTAAGATCTAGGTATCGCTGGGCGCCTGGGTGGCTCAGTCAGTTAAGCATCTGCCTTCAGCTCAGGTCATAATCTCATGGCTTGTGAGCCTGAGCCGTGCATCGGGCTCTGTGCTGACAGCTCAGAGCCTGGAGCCTGCTTCTGATTCTGTGTCTCCCTCTGTCTCTGCCCCTCCCCTTCTTGTGCTCTGTCTCTCTCTCTCAAAATAAATAAACATTGGGGAAAAAAATTTAAAGATCCAGGTATATCATGGGGCATGGTTTGTGCTCAGGTCATGATCTCATGGTTTGTGAGTTTGAGCCCAGCATGGGGCTCTTTGCTCTCCTGTTCAGCAGAGCCCGCTTCAGATCCTCTGTTCCCTCTGTCCCCGTCTCTCTTTGCCCCCCCCACTCATGCGCACTCTCTCTCTCTGTGTCTCAAAAATTAACATTTTTTAAAAAATGAAAGACCTTGGTATGTCATGACCATTAGGTTATACCATATATTCTGTTTTTACTTTTCTTATCAGTCATGTTATAACCAATTTCCCATTTCATTAAATATTCTTCTGCAACATCCTTTAAATGGCTGCATGCTATTCTATGAATATATATTACTTAGTTAACCAGTCTCCAGTAATTAGAGTTCTAGACTTTTATTTTTTGCTATTATTGATAATATTAGCACATTAATTTTTATTCTTGGGTATCCTTTTTTTTTTTCAAATAACAATATCATGTAAAGGAAGAATAAGGAAGTATCATTTATTTTTACGAATAGAAACAGTCATTAGAATAAAGGATTATAGAAGTTATGTAAAGTGTCTTTTAACAGATCAGCACAGTGATATAATATTGAAGTAATCATTAAACTAGTTCTGGTTTTTGGGCGCCTGGGTGGCTCAGTCAGACATCTGACTTCGACTCAGGTCATGGTCTCACAGTTTGTGGGTTTGAGCCTCATGTCAGACTCTTTGTTGACAGCTCAGAGCCTGGAGCCTGCTTTGGATTCTGTGTGGGTCTCTCTCTCTCTCTCTCTAACCCTCCCCCACTCACGCTTTGTCTCTCTCTCTCTCTCAAAAATAAAAAACATTAAAAAAAATTAAAAACAATAAATTAGGTCTGGTTTTACTAAAAGAAACTGGTGTATATATATTTTTAGACTCCTGAGTTATGGTTCTACCATATAATCATAATATTAGAAAAATCACATTTTTGTGGAAGTTTTTATTGTCAGAGATAGCTGTAAAGTTTATACAGAATCTTCATTAGCAGTCTGTTGAATACGGAAACACTGTAGTTGGGGCTTTCAGTTATAGTTAAATTGGCAAAAAGTTATAAATCCATATGATCTCCTAGTAACAGAGGGAAGTAATAGGAACCATATTTTGAAGCTATTCTTGTATCCAGTCATATATTTTAAAATATATTGCAATGTTTAGTAAAAATGAAGCCTTTGGAAAATTTTGACCAGGAAAAGGAATAGAGAATGCTTACCTACAACATCTGTAAATGGTGGCTTAATGTAATGATATAGTAGAGCTCTATTCAAATGTGGGTTTAAGGAATAAAGATAAAACCCAAGTAAATACATTTTCTGAAATACAGTGACAACACTGGTAAACTGGTTTTAACATGGAATAACTAAATTTGTTAACAAACAAGATTCTTTCTAATGAGTTTATTTTATGCAAAATTATGTGCTATGCTTTTCTTATCCCCCCAAAACAAGGCTTCACTTTACTATGCAGTCTTCATGGACATTATACTATATGAACTAACAAACACACGCTAAGAATTTTTGCAAATCTGTAAAACCTTTCTTTACTTCCTTGATGAGTTCCACTGAGGTCACTTTATAAACTAAACATTATGAGTGGGGAGGATGTTCCTGTATTAGAGTTATGAAATAGGTTAATAATTCCATATTAGATGATATTGCTCTTCCAGGCAGGTATGTTTCATAGCCAGTAACATAAAATCAAGAAACTCATCCAAACCAAGAACATATTTTGTTGCTATCTTTTAAGAAAGGAAATATTATTTCTTTCCCTGAATTAATTCTGACTCACAGCTGTAGTAACTTCCATTTTCTTTCCCAAACCTAATACAAATTCCACACATCTTCTGGATCAGAACATAAGCCTTTTGAAAAATCTATATAAACCAGCTGTTTACAAATTTTCTTTTTTTTTTATTGGTTAGCTTCAAGTGAGTTTTTACATAGACCCAGAAATGCAGACAAAATTCTCTATAGCCACTCCAGCACACTGTGTGACACAATATTGTAAAAAAGGTACATATTGTTTTCAGATCAGATTCTTTAAAGCAGATGCACATTACGATGATCTGATAGTAAATACCCAAAGCTGTACATTATCACATCTTTGAACACTTTGTGCACATTATACAGATCATACAAATAGACTGTGCACTTTGAGATTAACATGACCAGCGGATAATGATGTCTGCAGCACTACAATATGAAAAATATTAAAAAATATTCCTGTTGTATTTACTCTCAATTTGGAGTTATGGTGCTAGTATCAATTTAAAAATCCTATATATTTTGCTACCAGAAATATATCTTCATAAGCAATATTTCTGGTATTCTAATAAGACACTCAAACACCTGATCAGCACATATGTATACGTATGTAAATTTATATATATGTCATGGTAAAGTTATTAAACTCATTGATTTTGCAAAAAAAAGAAATATTTATTTATCTTGAGAAAGAGCTGAGGAGGGACAGAGAGAGAGAGAGAGAGAGAGGGAGAGAGATATAATTCCAAACAGGCTCTGTGCTGTCAGCACAGAGCCCCATGCAGGGTTTGAACTCATGAACTGCAAGATCATGACCTGAACCAAGAATAAGAGTCCCAGGCTTAACCGACTGAGCCACCAGGCATCCCTGATTTTGCAAAAATGTTTAAATTATAATAATTTCTTAGATTATATGCACAGTAATCTTTTTTCCAAGCCTGTTCCCAATCTGTATGCTGTAATCACATAAATAGAATCGCATGTGTTGCACAATAAAATACTAGCTATAAAATCTGAAACAATTCTTAGTTCTTGATAGTACTGTAGTGTAACACAAAAGTAATGCATTCTTTGTTCCCTCTTCCCTGAAAACCACAAAAGTCTATTAGCCCTCTTAGTACATATACTGGAAGCAATATTGGTAATTTTTAACAAGAAGTATTCCAAAAGTGTAATGACATAATTGGAGGGATTTTGTATGAAAAAAAGTAAGGAACTTAACTGCTAATGAGTAACTCTCTTAGATTCTTATTAAACCAAAGTTTACATAGATATGAAAATGAATAAATGTGTGAATGACCATAGCAGCCATGTAGTTTAGAATTATCAGTGTGGAGTCGGATAATCTGAACATAGGTTGTAGGTGGAGAAGAGAGTAAAGGGAGTGTATGTATGTTGTTTGTCCTCTGCTGTAATCCTAGGTGTTGGTGCATTTTGTCCTGGTTCATCCTCATGATGAGGCAGGCAGATATCATGTGCTCCATTTGACAGTTGGGCAAGCAGAGGCTCAGTGGTTGGATGTAACTCATTCCTAGGTGACATTGCTAGGATGGGCACCTGAATTTACAGGCAGGAACCCTCCTTGGCCCATCACATTCCATATTCTCTGGCTCTAACACTTAGAATTGAGCTTTTTGCATATTAGTTTCCTCATGTGTGGGAGAGGAATAAGAAACCTGCATTACCTATCTCTCAAGGCGTTTTTAGAATCAAATGCAATATGAAACAACTTTGAAAACCATGTGGGGCACTCCAAGAATAAAAATAAACAGAATAAACAGCTAAGTTAGGTTTCATTAGCAATACAAGCCACAAACCATATTCCATCACAATTCCTTCCCCTTTTGTCATCTTTCTATTTGTTCTTCCAGCCCGTCTCCCCGAATTCATCTGTTCCCCTCACTGAAAATCCTTCTTTCTGCGAGTTTAAAGTTGCCTGATAAGAGCCCTGAGCTGAGACCCTAGAATGTACTTTCTCTTCCCCTGTTTAGCCTTCATTTTCTTTATGACTGTTGAGTCAAGGGCCGTTTTCAACTTGTAGAGGCCCAGTACTTGGCTGTGGTCCCCTTTCTCCATCTTCGAAACCAGCAACAGCAGGTTAAGTGTTTCCCATGTCACCTTTCTTCTCTGCCACTTTTAGGGACTCATGTGGTAAGATTGGTCCCAGGATAATCTCCCCATTGCAAACCTTAATCACATCTGCAAAGTCTCTTTTGCCATGTAAGGTCACTTAGTCATAATTTCCAGTGATTAGGGCATGGGCATCTTTGTGGGATCATTATTCAGCCTGTGGCACAAGTCCTAATGATATTACTCAAACCAAAGAATCAGCTATGCCAAAGGCCAGCTCTGTGCCTAAACTTCTTCAACTATTGAGAGGATAACTCCCATTTCCCCTTCAATCCACCTTGAGTCAGGTATTTTGTCACTTGCAACTTAAGAAGCCCTAACTACTACATAATTTGACTGAACCTCAGGCTTTTTTTATTGTGTATATTTATATCCCAAAGAGCTGCTATTTGAAAGCATACTCTGTAGGGAATGTTGTTGATTTTTTTCCCCCAACTCCTTGATTTTATAGAAGAAACCAAGACCCAAAGAAGAAAACTAATTTTCTCAAGGTCCCAAAGCTGTTCATTTCAGAATCAACAATGAATCTCCAAATTCCAGGCTGTCACTACAATGTTTGAATTGATGAAAATTTTCACCTTCATCAGAGATGTCTTACTTCCCCTGCAATGGCCACCTCAACACCTCCTTCCATGACAGCATGCCCAGTCCCTATCTGTGCCCCAACAACTGCCATCTAGATTTTACTTCGAATTGCAACTTCTCCTTTTCTATCTAGCTAGAGAAAGTCAAATGACTACTTGACTGTTGGACTGATTATTTATTTACTCATTCATTTCTCCTTTTTTAAAAAACAATATGGGGCACCTGGGCGGCTGATCGGTTAAGCATCCGACTTTGGCTCAGGTCATGATTTCATGGTCTGTGAGTTCGAGCCCCGCATCAGGCTCTGTGCTGACAGCTCAGAGCCTAGAGCCTGCTTAGATTTCTGTGTCTCCCTCTTGATCTGCCCCTCCCCCGCTCATGCTTTGTCTCTCAAAAATAAATTAACATTAATACAACAAAAGTACTTAGCTGGCACTAATAAACTAAATTGCCATCTCATATTTGTTAGATATTAATCAAATCTCCACATGTTACTATGTCTTTTTAAAAAAATGTCAGGAATTTTTAATAACAATATTGTCATCTTCCTGTAGACAAGTGTCTGTTACTGTTTTAGTTTCTGATGACCTGGGCCAAGGTGACCTTGTTCAGCTTCTAGCTGGGAAAGTATCTGTTTTCCTGGCAAGGATATAAAAATGCACAATGGAAAAGGATTTCTAATTTCTGGGACTGAGAACAGCTTAGTCTCACAGCCACTCATGACTTGCTCAAGAGGTGTCTGTGATGTTTGATTCTGTTCCCAGATATCAGCAATGGATTAAAGAAGTGAAATAATACATTACCACTAAATGAACTTAGGAATTTTTGGAGTTACAGTCTATTAAAATATTATGCCTGCAAATTTCACTTTCTACATGTTATTTATTTTTTGAAAGGACAGAAGCAAAATGCATTCCCTGGTGTTTATCTCTCTTCTTAACCTCTTCTTTGCTCTTCATACTGCCAACCTAAGTGCATCCTGACACTGGGCTCCCTCCCAATCTGGCAAACTCAGAACCCAAAAGCCTCCGTATCATCCTCTCCAGTGATATTTGAAGGCTACTTCAGGGTAAGGTTTGTGAGGACCAGATGGTCCCACAATGGGAGAAGGAAGGTGTGCTCCCTTCAGATCTTTCCAACAAATTGCTGTGCCTTCCATGCCCAGGCCAGAACCCACTGTCAGAGTGTACTTATTTTTAACTTGTTTACTCAGAGCTACTGCCTCGGTTTCAAAAAGCCAGGTTTTGCGGCGCCTGGGTGGCACAGTCGGTTAAGCGTCCGACTTCAGCCAGGTCACGATCTCGCGGTCCGTGAGTTCGAGCCCCGCGTCAGGCTCTGGGCTGATGGCTCAGAGCCTGGAGCCTGTTTCAGATTCTGTGTCTCCCTCTCTCTCTGCCCCTCCCCCGTTCATGCTCTGTCTCTCTCTGTCCCAAAAATAAATAAACGTTGAAAAAAAAATTAAAAAAAAAAAAGCCAGGTTTTTCCCTTGAAATGGAGATGACATGTATAAGTTATCACTGATTTCCGAGACCTTGCTTTTCCCACTGCTGCTTAATTAAAATCATAAGTTAAGTATTGTTTTATTTCCATTTGTTTTCAGTTTTAGTAGAGAAAAAATCGTGTGTGTGTGTGTGTGTGTGTGTGTGTCTGTTTTCTATCTTCTCACGGTAATAAGAGGTGAAATCCACAAACTGTTTAAGTTTAAATTCTTATCCCATCTCCTAACTGCATGGTTCTAAACAGGTTATTCAACTTCTGTATTCCTCAGTTATCTCAGCTGTAAAGGGGAATAATAAGAATGCCTTCCACCTGAGTTGTCGTGAAGATGAAGTGAGAATACACACAGGATGCTTGGACCAGCATCTACTTTGTAGTAGCACTCAGTAAGTGTTGGCTATTTGTTGTGGTGGTGGTGGTGATGGTGGTTATCTAAGAGGAAAGTTCTGTGTCTGTTGTGAACCAAGGAAGGACATAAACGCTGAGTGGAAGCAGAGGAAATAATAGTAGGGGGAAAAAAAAAGACGTGTGTAGGTCACCAGGAAGAAAATGAAAGAAGCTTATGACCACTATTTTTTCCTCTAAACCACAGAAGCTGCAGTACATCCTTCCAATAAGCCCCCTGTCTTTAGGCTTTTCCATACAAGGGGATTAGATTCTCTAGGTGGAGAATACTAAATTGAGGAATTCTCTGGTGAAGAGGGCTTCTGAGGACTAATTTGTTTACTTCATTACTATACTTAACACTATTTCTATGGGAAATACATTCCAGATTACAAACAAACCAAACTAGAAAAGAACTTTTCAGATGAGACCCCTCAGTAAACTAGGGAAGTCAACAGAGGACATTTTTGTTTGAGAAGAAAAGAATGTCGGTGCCATTTAGATGGTCATGGTCTTGTCACCATCATGCTAGATGTTTTCTGCTGCTTTTTATATGTAAAAAAAGAAATGAACATAAATTTTAAAATTTCAAAAAAAGGTGGAAGTAATGTCTTCACTAAAAATTTGCAAATGAAATATTTCATTATATTCATCTTTTTATGCAATAATAAAAACTTCAAACAGGAATTCTTAAAGTATATAATGAATTTGGCATTATAATGAAATTCAAATAATATTTCCAATTTTAAAGACGTTAGAAAAGAAGAGAAATCAAAATGGTGATTATCAATCATTGCTGAATAATCTGAGGAAATAATTATTCCAAAAGTACAGTTGCAGCTGGCAGTAAATGCTATATGTTATAATTATTCTTTATTTTTTCAGATTTTACTATTAGAAAAAATATAATTTAACTTGGTTAACATATCTTGATATTTACATAATAGAAAAATAGTATTTTTCACAAAGAAAGACTTAGCTGAGAGACCAAAAGTTCAATCTTTTTAATTATTTACAATTTTACACAAATGATGAGAAAACACTATGGAATATTGGGGTAAAATATCTTTTTAAGCCAGTAGCTCATGAGGAGTCTCAATCAATCATTTTTCATATTATTGAAACATGTTTACTTATTACATCCCATTGGGTAAATGCAGATGGCATGGGATAGTTTTTCTAGAATGGGAACACTAAATAAACAAACAACAAGTCCGTCATAGCAGAATCCCTTTGCCAAGATGCAATGCAGTTGCTGTGTTCCTCTTTAACCATGGTTCTTCCACTGTAGCAGCCAGCCCCCACGATGGCCTCCAGTGATCCTTGTCTTTGGGTATTGACACCCTTCTGTTGATTCATCCCATACTGAATGGAGTTGGCTGTGTAGCAAACCGGATATTGTGAAAATGACAGGGTATAACTTCTAAGTGTAGAAACAACATTAAAGCTTCTATCCTGTTCTCTTGTATCACTTGCTCTGGGAAAAGTTGGCTGTTATAATGTGAGGTCACTCAAGAAGCCCCATGATGAGACTGTTATGCCAGAGAGCTCTTCAGGCTTTGAAAACTTTGAGCCATAACCACCATCTAAACCACTTCTGAATTTCTGCTAAGTTTGGGGAGATTTGTTACACAGCAAGAGAAAACTAATATTCTCTTTCTTCAGAACACCTTAATTATGTCATGTTATGAAGGCCATGGTTTCTTGAACCTACTTTTTATACTATTAGTAACATCTGCCAGCTTGCAATGTTGCTTGGGTTTTATAATGTCAGATGTCTTCCACCAATTTCTAATTCCCTGTTGGCCTTCAGCCTCTATTTCCTCTATTTCTTTGAAGAAAGGAAGGAACTTCAGGTGAAAGCTCCAGAACAACCATTTGCAACATTTGATCATCAGTATGGGCCAAAATTATTCACCAGAACTAAATTAATGGAGTAACTAAACAACAACAGAGGGAAGTACCATTAAGGGAAAACACAAAATGGCATATGAATGCTCACCAACTGAAAGCTTAGAATGATACCCATCATATATATT
The DNA here is from genome assembly GCF_027475565.1 of Acinonyx jubatus. Classification (NCBI taxonomy): domain Eukaryota; kingdom Metazoa; phylum Chordata; class Mammalia; order Carnivora; family Felidae; genus Acinonyx; species Acinonyx jubatus. The sequence continues at coordinate 149,058,372 of NC_069380.1, read as the reverse complement.
GGCTTACTGGCTATGAGGAAAAAACTGAATATATTTATATTATATTTGTATCAATCAGGAAACGTGGATTTTGCTGTAATGTAAATAATCCTCAAATCTCAGAGATTTTATGAAACAAAGATGATTTCTTGCTCACTCTACTTATCCATGGGTTTACTTGGAAGTTTACTCTGTATCATCCTCACTTAAGTCTAAGATAAAAGCTCTTGGAACATTTCCAGTCACCATGGCAAAGAGAAAAAGCTATAGCAATTTATACTCACTTTTGCTCAAATTCCATTGGGCATAACTAACTTCAAAGAGGAAAAGGAACTATAATTCTGCTGTGTGCACAGGAAGAATATTTGGCCAACAGCACACATGCCACCATATGTATTCAAATTAATATCAAGTATTACTGACATGAATATACAGTACTATAATAAACCACTATATACACAGTGCTGTATGAGACAGACTTACAATGTGACTTTTTTTCTGGCAAAGGTGGGAGTGGGTAAGCTGGGAATAAAATGCAGTGGTGAGAATATAGAAGGATCAAAAAAAGGTTACAATAAACTTTATTGTAATAAAAGGATAATTAATTTTATTTGTTATTTTGTATTAAAGACAAATGTTTTAGAGCACAGAGAAGAGGAAAGAATGATAGTAACTAAATGTTTGAAGAATCAAGGAGTGAATGGATGAATGTATGAAGCCCTAGAATTTTAGTATCTCATTAATGATCCTGGGTGGTTCTAAGACCCTGAAGTTGACCCAATCCCTGTAATAGTCTCTTTGATTAATTCGCTACCATTCCTAGAATGCTCAGTACTATGAGTGACTTGGATCAGTCTGGAGTCCTTGAATTTATGGGAAATTGTGTGAAGTCTGGACTGTACTGAGTTTGGCACATAGTGAGCTTGGCCATTTCTCATCTCTTTGAAGTCCCTTCATTATAAGTTGTGGACTTTTTTCTTCCATTGCAAAATTTGTGAGAGAATCATAACCCTGGCCACACAGGATATTTACCATTAGCTCATGAATACAATTACAAGAGAAATGTATTTTCTTTGTATGTTCATTATATTGAGATAGATGCTAATTCTTTTTTTTAAGTTTTTTTTTTAAGTTTATTTATTTTGAGAGAGGGGGCGGCAAGCATGAGGGGGAATGGCAGAAAGATTGGGAGAGAGAGAATCCTAAGCATGCTCTGCACTGTCACTACAGAGCCTGATTCGGGGCTTGAACTCATGAACTGTGAGATCATAACCTGAGCCGAAATCAAAAGTTGGGCACTTAACCAACTAAGGCACCCAGGTGCCCCTGTTCCTTTTTAAATAACATTCTGTTCTTGTTTTTTGGATGCATTATTTTCTCATATATCTGAAGGTATAGAACTATAGATAATTTTGAATTGTTTCTCTATTCTTTGGGTCACTATCTTTCCCTCTGAGTTTAGATTTTTTTGTCCTCATCTGTCATGTTGAAGACTTTTCTTCTGTGTCTGGTAATTCTTAGTTACCAATCATATTTTAAGAATGAGACTTAATTAAGCTGAATGAAAGCTCAGAGCACGGTCAGAGTTTGCGGACGATAAAGTTCACTGTAGGGAGATTGACTAGTAAGGCAGCATTTTCCTAGGTGAACCCCAGATTTCAATTTGTATGAGTCTTTCCTTGGGGTCCTTTCAATTTTTCCAGAGAGGTGTCTTGAAGTCTCCTACCTAGAAAGGCCTGTTCCTTGCTGTCAACATTTTGAAAGCAGAGCCAGAGAAGGGGATGGAGGTTTTACAATTTAGTACTAAACTTTCATTTATTTTAGTCCTGTGTTTTAGCCTCAGCCTCTGCTATGCCTGAGATCCTTAAAACTAGTGGCCAGTATAGTCCATTTTCTTTGGAGAATAATCCCCTCTTTCCTACAGGGTAGTATGTGTGTTGTGTGCTTGTATTGTGTGTATATATATGTGTTTGTGTAGGCGGGGGTGGGAGGGAGGGTTCATCTTGTCTATAGTCAAACTTTCTACCCCTCCTCTGGTTTTTAGCCCTGCACTTCATCCTTGCTTCTATATTCAGCCCTTCAGGACTTTTTGACCCAACCTCCTGGCTTTGTCCCTCTGATCTGCCTATACTTCTCTACCTGCTTCTTTTCTAAATAGTTGTTGAAATCCCATGTCCTCTGTTTTTTTTCTTTATCCTTTTCTTGTAGGCAGATACCTTTGTTTTTCTTTTGCTATCATTTTGGCAGAGGTTGTAGAAGGAGAAGAGATGAGTGCATGTAATTAATTCACCATTTTTAACCAAGAGCTCCTTAGGATTTTTTCTCTAAAGCACCAAGGCAATCAGACTTTTCACAAGAGCCCTTGATCCTTACATTCTTTTTCTCCCATCATTTGGCAAAGTAGAAAAACAAATTTACTCTTTGATCTAGTAACATGGCTGAAAAAATCTAAATAAATAATTGTCTGCTATAAAGCATTTTCTCTTCAGCTGTTTAATAGTACACCCTATGTACACCCTCCACAATATTATTCTATGATTACATATTTTAAGATTTTTTTGAAAGAAGTGTAAAATATCAAACAGGTTTAAAATGCTATTAGCCACTGAGTAAATGTTATATGGTGTTTAAACTCCCCCCTTTTTTAATGGGCCACCAAAAGGTAAAAATAGAAAAGAATTTTGTGAGTAACCTGATTTTTTTTCCATCAATCTTTTCCAGTCTTTCTGGGACCATTTAAAACAATTAGTATTTCAAAATGTCAAATTTTAGCATTTCTTCAATGTATATGTTTATCAAATTTTCATTTAATAATTCGTTATTCTTTCTGCCTGTCATCTTTTTTTGTACGTAAGATTAAAGCATTGCATGTATGTAAATTCCGATTGCTCTGTTATTTATTTTGTGATTAAAAAGTATTTCCATAAAATATTTAGAAATATTCCAAATGTGTATGTAAATTAGACTGTTAGACTGATCACAACTGCCAGACTGGTACCCTTTCAAAGTAAGTTATTTATCTATAATTTCAAATGTCCTAACAGAAGCAGTCTCAGGGTTGTCAGCAATTTACAGTTATTGATATTATTGGAAAATATTTTTAGACTGTATTCTAGAATATATACACAAGGTTTCATCTCTGGGAAATTATAATTTAAAGTATGACTAGACAGGGATGCCTGAGTGGCTCAGTGGGTTGAGCGTCTAACTCTTGATTTCTGCTCAGGTTCTGATCTCATGGCTGGTGGGTTCAAGCCCCACATGGGGCTCTGTACTGACAGCCTGGAGACTGCTTTGGATTCTACGTCTCCGTCTCTCTCTGCCACTCACTCTCTCTGTCTCTGTCTCTCTCAAAAATAAACATTAAAATTTTTTTTTAAGTATGACTAGACAAAGAAATGTGAAATGATATAGAATTGCTAATGAGGAAGGAATGTTCTCAGAAGGAAAAAACCACCCAAAGGCAACAATTGAGGATGTAGAAAGGGGTTTGCCAAGCTGGTTGCAACTTCTCTTAAGAGACAGGACTGTCAATTGAGAAAATGCCAAGGATGAAAAGCTGAATATTGATCATTTCAGTCGTTGATCATTTCCTCCCACTCTTTGACCCAGAAAAGCAAATTAAAACTTTGAAAGAAAAGGAATGAAAAAGTGATGTTCTAATGGTGGGACTCCTTTCCTTGGACAGGGAACCTAGGTAAACGGTTACTCATTGTTTTTTCATCTCTGAAGTAAGGCTGGTAAATTACATAGGTGAACACTTTTAACACATCACTACCACAACAAATGGTAAGTGTTAAATGAGTTAAGTAAAAGAAAAACTTAGCCAAAATGAAATGAATCCATTTCAAGGTAAACAACAGGTTTCCATTTCCAATGAACCTAAGACACTGCAAGGGGACCAGACAACATTATCGGCATACAATGAAACCACCTGTTATTCTAGAGTCTAAATTGAGAAATCCAGAAAGTCTCCAGTCTCTCAGTTCAGGATGCTTTAGATTTAACAACAAATAAGAGTTTCAAATCTCAAGATGCTAAAGAAAGTGTTTATGATGTAATAAGTAGCTGATTATAATATTGGGAAAAGATTTGTTCTGATAACTATTTTCATGCTTTGGATTTACTTTTTAACATAAAATACTGGTATTTTATAATATTGTACCTAAAGTTTTGCTTCCAAAGTTGTGATAAAGTCTCAAAAGGTAGAATCAAATGAGTATGTAAGATGAAGCAAAATGAAGGATAATAAAAAATAAAAACAGTCAATGTGAAAGGCAGTGTCTTATCTATATATTAATAATATTGAGGTTAGGACTTCAGGAGCAAGATAACTAAATTTTGGGATTATGCTCCAGAATACATAGACATAGTCACAATGAAGTACAGACCTAGGATTTAGATGCAGAGTCTTTTTCACATTGCAATATTGGGCAGCTACCTGACCAGGGATCCCCTCCCCTTCTCCACTCACATGGATGCACACAAAGGAACAGTTGGAAACAGAGCAGGGCTGCCAGTGTCCCACAAATAGGATGGCAAATTTCCTAAGAATTGCACGTAGAGTTAGAGGAAACCAAGGATGGAGAATGCCTTAAAAAAGAAAATCCACAAAGAGATATCTGACCCTAACCTCGGCTACAGGAGCTAGAGAGAAGAGAAACAAAGACCTAGTTATACAGACGACGTTAAAACAAACACATGTACAACATTGATAAGCATTTTGCTTAAAGGAAGAAAAGAACAGGAAGGGCTGAAAGTCTCCACACAGACCAATCTGTTTGATGAAAACATATTTCCTTTTTTCTTCTGCTCTCCTCTAGAAGACAGTGTACAAAGTGCTCATTTATATTTTCTTTGTTTTCATCCCAAAGCTGGAAGATCAAAGAGTTAATAAAACCTCCTTGCTATAGAAGGTCATTACAAAACTAAATGCAGCAATTCAAAGTGGAAAATAGAATGAATGCCAAGGAGATGTTTAACGAAGTAACATTCTACATGTATTCTTTGAAGAACATTTGCAGACTCGTTTGATTGCTTTAGAGCTCACAGGGCACAATGCGTCCTGTGCGGAGCCAACAGTGACTGATGGTTGCGTTCTGCGGCACTGAGGCCAAGCCACTCGGAATCACAAGTATATTTGAGAGTGAATTACCTAATATGGTGGAAATATTCATGAGTATTTTACATAGCAAAATGGTATTAAAAACTTCCACATTTTTCCCCCTTTAGGACTAAATGTCCAAATATAAGACATGAGTCTATTCATTTGAAAAATAATTTGAAGCCCTATTTTCCCAAGAACTGACAAGTTGGATGGCAAGATAAGGGATTAGCTTGATGTTTCCCATTAGCTTTTGAGATCCTTTTTTTTTTTCTGTTTCTGTTTCTTTTTCTTATTTTTTGGTCCTTTTTTGGCACTTACATTCTTAGAATGGGAGCAAATACGGAATATAGAGAGGTAGCCTGTGGAATTATCAATATTGTCATAGGATTCATTTGACAGAGGCAGGCTGGTACATTGCACTTGCCTTACCGTGTGACATAAGGCAAGAATTTGCTATTCACTGTAGCCCTTGAATCTCGGCTTTGAGACCCACTGGTTTTTTTCCTAGAAAAGATGCACAACAGTCTAGAACATCAGAAATCACCAGCCTGCTGGTGGACCCATGACTATGTGGTGAACCCATGACTATATGGTGACACGGAGGCCAATGGTAGAGATTATTTAGAGTCTCCGAGGTATAATTAGACTTTCTTTTTTTTTTAGTGTTTAAAAACTTGGGAAATACATGTTTTTCTTTTCAAGACGATAAGGTTCTTCTCTAGGATAATTTGGGAAAACTGGCAAAGCAGGTGTTCAGATAATGATTCCACTCAGAAGAGGAGTGTAATTAAATAACAACATAGGAACATAAAGATATCTGAGATTAAGTTTAAGCCATTAAAGTTTTTAATTATTTGGAGCGAATAATTGACCTATTTTACCATAAAATGAAACTTTTGAAGTACTGTTGAATGTTGTCCTGATGCCAGTAGTCTTTTTTTCCCCCCTTTTTGCATCAGTGGTGCATGTCACCTTCCTGCGAGGCAACCAGTTTGCAGATCTGGCCAGAGGGAAAATTACTGGGCAACAGAATGAAAAGGAGGCATAAGTCAGCTCAGCTCTCTGAACCCTAGAAAAGGCAACTTCCCTCTAGCTCATGAAAGAGGACGATTGTGCTCAGTACCACTTATCCGGTGCCAACAATCTGGTAAGCCCTCTATTCAGCACCACACCAAGGCTCTAGCAAGGTGACCCAGAGTTTCGGGCTGAGGTCAGGGAAAGGTCAATGCCTGAAAAATGGAACTAGTCAAAAGGAAAGAATCCTAGGAATGGGTGAGGTTAGTCACCCACAAGAGTAGCCCGATCCACAAAATGGCATAGAAAAGCATTTTTTATGGAATTTAAAGTTCTAAATAATCTCTCTGGCCTCGGCAAGCTGGGGCTAGATGCTCTGAAGTATGCTTATAGTAATCAGCATTCTATCATGAAAATTCCTATAGACTTCGTCCATCTCTTCATTTCTACTTTTCCGTTTCTTCAGTTCCTTCCTCCCCGCCACTCCAACCTTCGAAACTAAAGACCAGACAATAGGCATGAAGACACTATCACCTTGTTATTAGAAACCCTCTCTAAAAGCTAGTCAGCTTTCCCTTCTCCAGTATCTTTCTGGTGCCTCCCTATAAAGGCAGAGTCAAATACATGCCTACATGATGACGTTAGTTGTGCACGGTATGCCATGAGTACCCATTTTAAATAAGCACTTTCAAGGTAAACGGAACCTTGATGTTTGGAATATTCATTTGTCCTTTCAGAACTGTTCTTCCCTCACGTGATACATATGAGTGCTTCTAGGGTGCCTGTTATGAGCAGAGGTTATCAGGATGAAGGAACGTGGGCTTAGGGTTATTTATTTTCAGGTTAAAAAAAAAAGACATTTCTTCCCCTAGATGGCAAAATGAAAACATTTTACAAATAAATCCACAAATAAAACTTGATCACTTTAAAGATGTGAAAAGACTAGGTATACTTTGAAAAGGAGTTTTATTCTAAAGAAGCAACCAGAAGCTGATATGTGTAACTAAAATGTTTACTATTCATCTGCTTTCTTTTTCTAAGAAATCCCAAATCATGAAGTTAGAAGGTATTTCATTACTTCTCTTTAGTGTGTGGGAGGATGGAGAGAGAAATTTCAAGTTCTTTTTGTTTTATATTTGTTGTCAAGAATTCATATAAGAAAGTCAATTTTATACAAAATAATTTCATAAAATTACTTTAAAGAGAGTCAATTTCCATAGATCAATTTCAGTAGGTCATATAATATAAGCCTTTTAATATGAGCTCCTTAGTTTTATTAGTACATTATAAATTATTTATCTTGGAAAAAATACATTAAAAACAGAATTAGAATGTCTTTGGTTTATATAGCTCACAGCATTAAGTTAAAATAGTATAATACATGTTATACAGCGAGAAATGTAAATGTGGCCTAAAAGAACATTTTTGAGTCAGTTTCACATTAAACATTGAATAGAAAAGTTGACTTATCTTAAAATAAAGCAAGTCACTATATCACTCTGCTACAAGCAAATGTTTTGTTTGTAAATAAGGATGAACTGACAGTGCTTGAAAGTGTAGTTCATCAAAATCACAACAAGAAACCAAATATTATGAATGTGTAAAATTCCATGTTTATTTAATATCCATTACATAGCCGGTTCATTGAAACCAGACTTTGTAAAGACAAATAACATTTCTGATGAACATAAACAATATCATATAGTTGAAATTCATCCTGTATTTTCACATGAATAAAGATGTCATTATGCAAGAGTTTCAACAATAAAGACCTTGCTGTGAATTGGCATGGCATGCTTCAAGGCAGCACCAGCCTCTGTCAGCTCAAGAGGGGACATTAGCAGCTCTGCGCCAAGGAGCTCAGTGATCCCATGTTCAAACTCAACTGTTGTGGAACCTTTCCCTGATATCAGAGTTGGTGTCCCGTGTGGTCTGTGTCATGGGTACTTCCTCAGAGGACACATCCAAAGCTCAGGCTGGGTATTCCTAATCCAAAAAAAAGAAAAAAAGAAAGAAAGAAAGTAAAGGCAGAAAACCAATGGCAATATGCAGATAATGCACTTCTCTAGTGAAGGAGAAGTAGAAGTATTATACTCAATAATATCAATGATTATCTTTATAGTTGCACGTATTTATTGAAGTTTACTGTGTGCCAGGTACAATACTAAGCCCTTAACATTCACTGTTGTATAAAACAGATGAACATAAAGGAAGGGAAGCAAAAATAACATAAAAACATGGAGGGGGACAAAACACAAGAGACTCTTAAATATGGAGAACAAACAGAGGGTTACAGTAGGGATTGTGGAAGGGGGGGATGGGCTAAATGGATAAAGGGCATTAAGGAATCTACCCCTGAAATCATTGTTGCACTATATGCTAACTAGAATGTAAATTAAAAAAAATTTTTTTCAATAAAAAAATAAATATTATGTCAAAAAAATAAGACAAAAAAAGATTTATATCTAAGAAATATTCACTATAGCATTATTTACAATAGTAAACAAATGGAAACATTCCACAGGGGCAATAGTTTGGGAATTAGAAATATGTCAAATTCATAATCAGAACACTATGTAGCCATTAAAATCATGATATGAGGTAATGTCTGTAATTGTCATGTTAAGTAAAAAGAATACAAAAGTTCACAGACTATATAATGTGATATTTGGTTTAAAAAATCCTATATATCTGTGCAGTTAAATTCTGAAATGAAATTAAAAAAAATTCACTGTTGTATAAAATAGTCACAAGAATACTTTAAAGTAAACACTTCAGTTATTTGTGTTTTATAAACAGGGAAGCTAAGCTCGACAGAAGTCAAGAAACTCGAACGCTGTTTCACAGTAAATAGTAGAACCAGAATGTCCTTTGTGGCATCAAACATGGCTCAGGGAAGACCAGTAGCTTCCTGTGTCTGACATTGTAGATGAGCTGATAGCTTCTTCCAAGCTATTTGTAGCCCTTTTCCACCTTGCTTTCTCTATTATGGAGGCTAAAATTCCTCACATTCTACAAAGACCTTTTTATGTCTTTCTGATAATACTTTTTCTTCTAATTTTTACATTCTGAACCACAACACAGGTCTTCCTGCTCCTAGGAGTGACCATGTGATAGATTCTGGCTAAGATGTATGGTGAAGTTGCTAGCTAGGTTTTGCAGAATGTTTTTTTTTTTTAAAGAGACAAACTCAGTGGTATGGTAGGTCTCTAGCTAAGAGGGTAAACCCCATGTTAAGTATTCTATACAACATATGTACACCACACACGCATGCACACACACAGAGCAAGAAAAACAGACTCCTGGTCCTTTCACCCCTCCACCCTTCTTCTTTTCCTATCCTGGATTATCCATCTTCAGATTGGTTGATACATAAAAGAAAAAACAATCCTTCTGGTAAGCCATGTTAATTTGGTCCTTGTGGCTGACTATACTGATCACCTAAAACTGCTTTATAAAGTTTTGTGACTTACTGGGGGAAATAGTCACTAATATTTGTTAAATAAAAGTATAAATGATTGAGCTGTATATCTTAATTGAGGTATATTCTGTTCTGTATTTCTACAATTAAATTAATGCTGGGTGAATTTCCTTTTATTTAAATACTAAACACAAGCACATCTGAAATAGCTATCAGTTCTTTTTGCTCTAAGTGTGTAGGTTAAAAAATAAGACAAGCCCTCTGGGCTATGTGCACAGAAAGAATAGCTATAGCCCTGATCAGAGGGTGCCAAAGTCTAGAATTGAATTCATTGTTGGGCCCAACAGAAAAGGAAAGGAGAAAATCAAGGGGAGAAAAGAAGACATTTTTGGAAAAGGTGAGACACTCAGATTAAAAAAAAAATTCTGTGAAATTGAACAAAACCCACTTTCGCACCCCCTCCCCGTTAATGATTGGAATCCCATTTCCAACACTCACTGGGTGTATGACCAGAGATAAGGTTGTTTCACCTCTGTGAGATTACCAGTTGTTTTCATATATAAAGTCAACATTTTGCAGCCCTTCTCATAGGATTGTTTTGGGATTAACTAAAACAATGAATATAACTTGTCTGGTGCTGTGCCTGACTCATAGAATACAGTTAACAGATTTTAATTCTGCCCCCCACCCAGCTCCCCATTACCCATACCCTTTGACAGAAAGATGACTTCAAAGACTTCTGTCTAATCTCTGAAAGCATTATTTTTCTTCACAGTCTAGTCCCTATACAAAGATAACATTTGGTTGGACATAGATATTAGTGAAAAAAATGCCTCCAAGAGGGATATAAGCTTCCTGAAGGCAGTAACCATGTCTTATTAATGTTTAATTCTTCAAGAACTTGAGTTTCTAAAGAATGTCCAGTTAAGGTATTTAAAGAGAAAATAACTTTTGAGGCCCCCATATGACCGTTTAATGATTTATCAAGTCTAAAGCCTCCTCTTTTTCAAGGTGTAATCTTGTCAGCATTTACTACCCATTGAGCACAATACTTGAAGACTTGTAAAGTAATTCTGAACAAAGGTAAACCCATATTGTCCATAATAATAGGAAGTCATGAAAAAACAAAAAATATAGTATAATGGTTGTTTACTGTGAACTATTCCCTATGCTAGGCTCCTTTATACATCATCACTAATCATCTTCACAACTATGCAAAATAGGTGTCATTAGCCCCATATTATGAAAGGAAAGCCAGCCATCAAAGACTTGATTGGCACTAATACATGAATGCAGAGTGCCTTCATCACAGTTTGACTTCAGATTTCTCATATTCCAATGTTGGAGCTCTTCACACTCTACCTACTGCATCCCAGAAGACATGCAGACTATGAATTTCTAGAAAAAAGAAAAAAGCAAAGGAAATCAGACATCCAGTTTGGTGGAAAACAAGGTTTGGAGACCTTAATTATTCAGATCTATAATGTCAAAATTATTAATTGCTAATAAAAATCAATAATAGGGTAGGTCTATTTTTAATTTTTTGAGGAACCTCCACAACCCCAATGTTTATAGCAGCACTCTCAACAATAGCCAAATTATGGAAAGAGCCTAAATGTCCATCAACTGATGAATGGATAAAGAAATTGTGGTTTATATACACAATGGAGTACTACGTGGCAATGAGAAAGAATGAAATATGGCCCTTTGTAGCAACATGGATGGAACTGGAGAGTGTTATGCTAAGTGAAATAAGCCATACAGAGAAAGACAGATACCATATGGTTTCACTCTTATGTGGATCCTGAGAAACTTAACAGAAACCCATGGGGGAGGGGAAGGAAAAAAAAAGAGGTTAGAGTGGAAGAGAGCCAAAGCATAAGAGACTGTTAAAAACTGAGAACAAACTGAGGGTTGATGGGGGGTGGGAGGGAGGGGAAGGTGGGTGATGGGTATTGAGGAGGGCACCTTTTGGGATGAGCACTGGGTATTGTATGGAAACCAATTTGACAATAAACTTCATATATTGAAAAAAATTTTTAAAAATAATAAAAAAAAGAAAAAATCAATAATGCCCAATAATACTATTAATAATATAAAAAAGTCTCATTTAATCTTCACAACATTCTGTGAGACAGATGTTATTGCCTCCTTACCTGAATAGATGTTGACATTTAGAGAGAGCAGTGGCTTTTCCAAATAACAGATCTTGGACTTAAATTCTGACTTCATCACCTAGTCTAGTCCAGTCCATCACCATCACCTTTCCAGTATACCACCACATTCTGCCTGCCATGCTACTTTGCCTGAATTTCAGTGAAAAAAGGACAAAAGATATGGCAACATGGAGTAAACACCGTCTTTGGCTCTTCCAAAGGGCCTTTACTAGATCTAAATGCTTTCTGCTGACAAGGCTTTTTTTTTTTTTTTTTTTAATGTCTTCTGAGAAGGCATTCTGATAAAGTATGGATTCAACAGAACAAGTCTTCCCACTGAGCAAGTATTAAAGCGATTTTCTGAAGGTCTTTAGTTCATGCTTGGTTTTCAGTATGCCCTTTTCCTTCTTAACATCTGTTTTCAAATGAGCAGTGAGGAATCACTTTAAGGACTAGAATAGCTCTGGGATATTTAACAGATGCTGGAACTCATGTCTTGGGCGCCAGTTCAGATCCAAAGATATATGGTTCTCTCCTCTTCTAACCTATGACTTTAAGCAGTAAGAGCAGACCAATGTGTTTAAACTAGTATATTGTACCATAAAACCATTGTTTCCTATTTTGATTTAGAGATGCTGGTGAGGAATCAACTAGGATTGTTACCACTGAGAACTTGCACGGCAGTAACCATCATTCACTCCAGTGACACATGGTGTGTCTCTTGTGCTTTTTGAAGCAGGACAGCTGGATATAAGCAATCAGATGAGGTGGGATAGCATACATTCCTTTAAAAAATCTTTCTGAGTTTGGAAAAGGTGGAACTAGGGTGAGCAGCAGATAGAGCAGCAAGCAGTAGCTAACCAAGAAGAAAGATGATAATTCAAGCTGGGACTAAATTAAAATGAACAGAAAGAAAGCCCAAATGAGCCAATAGCTAAACATGGGAGTGAAAAAGACTTAAATGCCAAACATATCAACCTTGAAGACTAGAGGACCCTGGACAATACAGGTGACAATCAAAGCCAAAGGCACTCAGCACTCAGTTATTCTTTCTTTTTAAGGTTATGTATTTATTTTAAGAAGGAGAGAGAGTGTACATGCTAGCAGGGGAGGGGCAGAGAGGGAGGAAGAGTGAGAGAATTCCAAGCAGGCCCCATACTGTTTCTGCAGAGCCTGACGTAGGGCTCAGTGTGGGTCTGGAACCCATGAGCTGTGAGATCATGACCTGAACGGAAATCTAGAGTCAGACGCTCAACCACTGAGCCACTGAGGTGCCCCAAGTTTTTGATGCCCCTTAAGTGTTAAAAACACTGTCTTCCAATTTGACAATAAATTTCATATTTAAAAAAAAATTAAAATTAAATTAAAAAATAAAAAATAAATAAAAACATTGTCTTCAGATATTATTAAGGAAAGATACCTGAATCAGAAAGACTCAATTATATTTATAGATAACATTCTGACTCCTGGAGTGGGCCAAAGATGTAAAGGCATCCTTCAAAACCTAGTGTTTGCAAAGGCTTCTTTCTGTTTGTGCTCTACATTACATAGTTCTCCTTTTATTCCTTCTTGAACCCCTATTTACTATTGTGATATACCATATTAGCAAAAGCAAACAGTTTTGTTTCACTCTTCTAACATATATCTATTAATTTAGCCTTCACAACAAACCTCTGAGATAGGATCTATTATTATCCCCATTTTACAGATGAAGAAACAGCACAGAGAGGTCTGGCAGGTTCCCAAAGTCATGCAGGTAGTTAGTGAAACCAGGCCATCTTCTCCAAGTCCTTGCTCATAACCACTACACAAAGATGCCTTGCTTAACTCTTTAATGCAGTTAAAATATTTGACAGTCCTCTAAGAATAAAATTTCACTACAAACAAACTTATAGGTAACTTCCAGGTATTAGTGGGTCCATAACTGACCTGAAAAATCAAATTGTTTTTATTAAACTATGATTTAATTTCTAGTCTCTTTTGGTATGCAATTATATTGCATAAAATATAGGAATAAAATATATTGTTTTACTTATGTGATGATAATAATCATTAGAGAAATCTGAAAATTTCAGGAAGAACCTAAAAATTATAATTTTTTAAAAGGCTGAGTTCAAAAAGCCAAGCTAAAGCTAATGGGGCACCTCTTTGAGATGTGTTTAGTTTACAAATAACAAAAGACTCCTATATTCCTACCATCATTTGTGGGCATTGTAAACATTGTATTAATGAAAATACTAGTTCTGTTGGTGGCATTTTAAACAAGGAAGAGGCGGCTGTACTTTAGAGCTGAACATACACATAATTGGAAAAGGTGATGATGAACTAAACCATATTTACACAAACATTTGAAGTAATCGCTCGTGAGTCCTGTAGAATAGTTTTCCCCTTTTAAAATGATCACACACAGTACCCTATTGGTTCATTTCTTGGCATCTTATTCATGCTGTAAAGCTCCCTGCTGGATAGGAAATCTAGTCTCCATCACCACCTTTTTTTCAAATTAAGTTTCTCTCTCTTGCTGGGTGTATGAATGAAGTAAAATCTAAGGATTTTTCAATTTGTTTCATGATTTTTTGAAATGGGAATTTCAACCAGTGGCCATCAGAACGACAAACTCCAAAACTTTATGTCACAGTAGCAAAGGATGTGCATAGGGGAGTGTGTGTGTGTGTGTGTGTGTGTGTGTGTGTGTGTGGTTTATTTATGTGCCCAGCCAGAGACTATTGCAGTGATGACAAAAATTGGAGAATAGAGACTGGTAAATATGCTCTCTGTGGAGAAAAAAATGCAAATTTAAAATGAGTTGGACTTTCCCTCTACTACATATTTATTTACCAAAGTCATAGAAAACCCGAACTCATTTCAGGCTTCTTGAAAAGTAAACCAAAAAATGATTAAGCATCTCTGATAAAAGTGTGCATATATGGCTAGAATGCTAAATATCACAGATGAAAAAAAAAAGCAACTTCCTATACTTTCAAAAAAATCCCCCCCAAAACCTATTCTGACCAAAAATCATTTCCAAGCAATCTAGTAAGTAAAGTGTGAATGTATTAACCTGATGGTTTTCTGAAGTTTTCCTGAAAGTTGCACGTGTAAAGTTTCCATCTCTTACCTTTCTAGAAGCATGAACTGTCCATCTGTGTATCCTAGACAGAACAGTATCCAAGACGACACCAGCATAAAGTATAATGAAGTAGTGTTTCTCAAAATGTGATGCAAGAACTCCTCGAGTTCCATGAAAATCCTACACATAGCCTGTGGATGGTCTTTGTAAGGTTAATCAAATATCAGTGGCAATGGCAACACTCTTTGTGCTGGCATGAGCTAATAATCTACTTATGATATATACTAAAATTAGATGTCAGTTCATTATTGCCTCATCAAAAAGAGCACTAATTCTGATGAATTACTTTGATGGGTACGGCTGGGGTAGGAGCAGTAGGGTGTGGATTCTTTAGTTTTATCCGAGTAGTGTAAGGATTCAAGTATTTTTCGACTCATGTTCTTGGGACACCCATTTTTGTAGCCTCCTGAGATTTCCTAAATTGTTGTTTTATTGATCCTGAATCCAAAGAGAAAAAAGTTGACACCTTCTAAAAGAGATAGGTTTCAAATGACTATATGGGGTACAATTTACATTGGAATGGTTTCTCTTAATTTTGAGCATTAACCATTCCCATTGCTGTAGTACCTCCCCAAAGGAAGCATGGTTCATAGTCTTCAGACTGCCTTTTGGCACAGTAACGTATTCTCAATCTCACAGTAGTAGCCTGAAGGGCGGGAATTGTGGCCTCTTTTCTTCCTTCTTTGTATCCCTAGCACCTAAGAGTGTGCTCCATAGAATCAATTTGAATCAATGCCTGGAGACACCTAAAGTAGATGATTTGGTGTATAGTTATACTTGATTACCTAAATGTAAAATTACTATCGTATAGAAAGTAAAAAACATAATCCTAATGCTTTTCAAAAATGTACAACCACTTCATGACATGCCAAGATGGCTCCTGATATAGAGTCCTTCTGTGACAAGCTCACTACCCCACATAATCATTTGCAGAAACACTGGCCCCCACTTTCATATCGCCTCCCCACCTTACGTATGTAATTCTATATGAGTTTAAAAACCTCTTCGTCCCAAGATTTAGACCCACTAACCTTAGGTTTCGCTAACCAATTCCCTGTGGTTTTATAATAGCATCTATTCTACAGTACTCAACATCTTACAACATGCTTTTTCATGAGCACCTGTGTTTTGGAGAAAGTGACCAGTCTGTCACCATGCAGGCCCCCTAATGTCAGCTCACTTCTCTTTTGGCACCTTTCTGGCCCACCAGAGATTGTGGAAGAGGGATACTGTGAAAAGACTATTTAAGTCCACTCATCAAAGCAATTTAAGTGATGTATTGGATTAAAGTGTTATCACTATCTTAGCCAGTTAGGCTCCTGAATGGACTGGAGGAGAGAAAACCTTTCTGATGTACTTTGACTTCAAATTTTAAGTCCGAGTTATTTACCTCCCGAACTTACAATCTCCAACTTGCCTATTTCTACACTTCTGAATAATTGTTCCCTCTTTCTGGAATGTTCTTCCTGGCTCCTCTGGGATAGCAACTCAAATCTTCTGGGACTATATCCAATGTGATCTCCTCTGGGAAATGTTTCCCAGTTTTGTCATTTGTCACAAGCACATTTGTCAACATGTGCTTGTGATTGGTTTTTCTTACATATTTTCTTGGGCAAACTCTAAGGCCTGTGTCTAATTCATGTTCATGTCTATATAATATTGAAGAGAGTGTCTGATTAGTACTTAGTAGATACTCAGCAAACATTATGTTAAGTGTAAATAATTAATGACTGCAACCACCTCTCAGAGATTTCAATTCCTTCTTCCTGGAATGGAATGTAGAATTAAGCCATGAAAAAGGAAGTGACCTTAAAATTTGTTATTTTTTTTTATTATTATTAAAGAAACTACTCTTTAAGGAGGGATGGAAGAAAGAAAAATTTCTCCTTGGGTCTTACTCGGAGAGGTCACATCTTTGTTCTTTCAAAGTCGGCAAACATCAAACAGTTATTATTCAGGCTAATTTAATTTTCATGGTACTGGGCTATTTTATTATAATTAGCTTCTTATACTACTAATAAGGAAGAGAAAAACATATACAAGGTGAAAGCATCTGTCTTCACAAAACCAAATGCCAACAATTCCAAGATCTTCACTCTTTCCATGGTGGTTATATATCTGAGCTTGTCAATGTTAGACTTTAAGCTCCTGGTCATTTCCTCAAGCAAATATGATGAAACCAAAGGATCAAATAACGTTTTCAATTTATAATGTCTCACTACAAATTTTTAATTTTTTATAAATGAATTATTAAAGCTGCAAATGATAGTGGCTTCCTTTGAAGAATTATTTAAAGCTCTCTTTAAGTACTTAAAAGATAATAAAGAATAAGAAAATTCTGTGATTGGTTAAAGGGCAAAGGTATGTGTGCTATTGATGACGGCAGGAAACAGTCTGCCAGGTGACTTCAATTCAGCTGAATCATGTGACCCATATTTGTTGAGTAGAGGAATCAAGAAGTAGGCCAGTTAAAGAGGCTTGACAAAGATTGGAGACCCTTGGGTCAGAAACACTGCAAGCAAAGATAAGTGATTTTTTTTTTTTTTTTTACTGAAAAGGATCAATACCTTATACATCTAACTAAGCTGTCTTCTCCATCAGCTAGAGTATGCCTTTTAGTCTTCTTGAGACTAAGTGCCCTCATTTGTAAATGGGACCACTGTAACATCCTTGATAAATGATGAGGACAGGCAGACCTGAGATAAAAACCCTTTCTGAACTCACCTAGAAAGGGGAAAGCTAAGAGAGAGAACCCTACTGGGAATTATACTTCGAACGGGAGGCTGAATGTTGGAGTAGATTCCACACAGCTATGGGATGACTTGGTTTTGGTAAGTAAATAGCTCTTTCTGTCTGATTCCTCACTGATGGAATGGGGAGGTTTTTCAGGAAGTATAAAACAATTGAAACCTATAAGTAAGAGCAAAGTCATAAAAACCATCTGCAGTCGCATAAACTAAACGGACTCACTCTGACATGAATTGCTAAAGAGGCATTGTGGAATCTTCACATGTAGTGTGGCTTCTAGTCTACTCTCCTACCCCTGTTTCAGGGAGGATTGTGAGAAAGAAGTTATAACGACTGGGTACCTGAGATGAATCCTGAATGGCGCAGGGTGCATGACATGATGCTCCTGGCGTCAGGACAGAATGCTCCTGAGACCATGTCATGCATAGCAGTCTCATGAGTGAGCCAAGGGGTTGTAGAGATGGGTTCCAGGCCTTTGTGAGAATGGTTTGCAAGTGATCCCCAATTTCAAATGGCGATCATTTTTGCTCTGCTCAGGTACTCTGCATCAGAAATGAATCTGCTCAGGAATTCTTAGAAGACAATCAAAGAAGGTGCAGCAGCTTCTTCCTTCTCTGGGGAGTTATGCTGAGCAGCCTCCCTTCCACATATATTGTGCTGTGCATGGAATGGCGGGGGCGGGGGGTCCCTTGGAATTCTTCAGAGACTGAAGCCTCTCTAAAGGCTATTTGGCTGGGCTCTCAGAATCAAGAATGAACATGTTAGAGTCAGAAGTGGGTCTGAAAATGGGAATCCTCAATTTGGGAGAGTATTAGTAACTTAGAAAAGATGGTGAATTTATTTTTACCTCATTAAACAACCTGAATGTTATTTAGACATTAAGAGAGAGAATCAGTGTAATTGTTTCCCATTTCAGCCCTTGGACTTTCTATTTCATTAATAGATGTTAGTTACTTCTTTAGACACCCAATATATAACACAGATGCCTATTAGTCCCAACATCTGAATAAAGGAAACTGAGGCAGAGCAAAGTTAAGGAATTCGTTCTCATCTGACTGGAATTCTTAAATATATTAAATGCCTTACTCTGTTTCACCTCTTTCCATATACAGCATAGATTTTAACACCTAAATGATTAATTCACCAGCTTGACTCTGCTACCCACCTCCTCTCTTCCCCCGCTTTCCCACTGGGAGACTGGCTTCGGTTCATAGATAATACATGGACAAGAGGACAAGAGGAAAGCTTTTATTTATTTATTTTTTTATAAGTCAGTAGTTCGGTGACCGCTCTGTCATTCTGAAATTCTGTTCCTTGTGCTCCAGAATGTCTACTCAGCTGGAGTGGCCAGTACCTTAAGAGGCCGTGAGTCTCTGTCAATAGAAGGAACTTGCTCCTCTATCCCCCTCAGACCTCACAGAAATACTTTGTCAAGAGTCTCTGGATTTCACAAAGACATGTAGATTTCTTATCTCAAACTGCAAGTTTCACTATAGTATTTTTAAGATCTTTAAGACCCATAATTTCCCTGAATTCAAACCTCTTTCTAGTAGCATTTAGGTTTGTATTTCAACGAGACCCTATACGTGTGAAAAGATATATATTGCTTAGGAAATTAGTCATTAGGTTTACAAGTATTTACGACTTGTAAATTTAAAACAAAACATATTTTGATTTACTCAGACGCTAGCCTCAAAAGAGAAAAAACACAAGTTTAGCTTTTAATTTAATCTTAAAAAGTTTTATACTGGGGAATTTTTTTCTCCACTTTGGTTCTCAGCTAGCCCATGTCTCACAAATATAGTTTAATTTTCCTAATATTTACAGTTCCTCTGAAATAATCTTATCAAGTCACTCCTGTCATTCATTGTTTTTCAAGCTCAAAGTTAATGTGTAGTATTCACAAAGCGATAGGGGAAAGGACATTTTATTTTATTTATTTAAAAACAATTTTTTAACATTTATTCATTTTTGAGAGACAGAGAGAAACAGAACATGAGTGGAGGAGGGGCAGAGAGAGAGAGAGGGAGACACAGAGTCTGAACCAGGCTCCAGGCCCTGATGTGTTAGCAGAGCCCAACACAGGGCTTGAACTCATGAACCACAAGACCGTGACCTGAGCCAAAGTTGGATGCTGAACCAACTGGGTCAGCCAGGTGCCCCGAAAGGCCATTTTATTTTATTTTATTTTTTTAATGTTTATTTATTTTTGAGAGAGGGAGAGATGCAGAGTGTGAGTGGGGGAGGGGCAGAGAGAGACAGGGAGACACAGAATCTGAAGCAGGCTCCAAGCTGTCAGCACAGAACCCAATATGGGGTTCAAACTCATGAACCGCGAGATCTTGACCTGAGCCGAAGTCAGATGCTTAACTGACTGAGCCACCCAGGTGCCCCCGAAAAGCCATTTTAAGCAAAATGATTCAAATTAGTAATTTTTTGGAAATGATTCAAAAAGAGAAGTGACATTTACTTGGCAAATGGCCTGTGGACTACAGACGGTCCTGACTGGGATTTTCTGCCCTCTCAAGGCTTTGAGTTTCCCACCTATCCAGTGAGTCAGTCTCCAGCTCCCCAGCACCTTTGTGACTTTTACTGTTTCAGTGACTATAGCCTTTATGTAATATTTGCATTGCTGTCTTCCCTGAACTAATGTTTACTTAATTTTTGTCCTGAATTAACTTAAAATTTTTTTTAACTTAACTAAATGTATCTTAAAAGAAAGTTTTGTGTCTCCGCCATAAGTAAATGGACAAAATTTATTTAGTGGAAACCATACAGTGTTATTAAATTCTAGCTCCACAGGGTTGTCTGCTGAAGACTGAGCCTGAGGCTTGCTTTCTGTTTCTTAAAAAGCAAGAGAAAAGTGGTAGAGAGTTCTTTGTCTGCCCCAGTCTGAGACTTTCTTCCTGATATAATTAGAAGTCTCAAAAAACCTGAAATAATGCAAACTTTCTTATTGTGTTCTTTGGTATCGATATGCCTGCTAAAATTATCTTGTATACACCAGTGGTCCATATATATCCCTCAACCTGGGAAACACAGAGTTGAGTGTTGTCCAAGACCTCTGCCAGCTATAGCTTTTTTTTCTTTTTTTAATGTTTAATCTATTTTTGAAGGAGAGAGAGAGCGTGAGCGGGTGAGGGGCAGAGAAAGAGGGAGACACAGACTCCAAAGCGGGCTCCAGGCTCTGAGCTGTCAGCACAGAGCCCGATGCAGGGCTCGAACTCACAGACTGTGAGATCATGACCTGAGCAGAAGTCAGACTCTTAACCGACTGAGCCACCCAGGTGCCCTGCTATCACACTTGATTATACTGCAAACCAGGAATTTCAGTTTGTAGACATGTAAAAGACACAGAGGTACGTTTTCTTCCGGTGCTTCGAAAGCTGAGACACAAACCTCTTGTAGAAAGAACTGACTCTTCTCTCTACTCCATGACTCTGGCTAACTTGTTCACACATGAGAAGGTAATGAGGAAATGTGGGTGGATAAGAGCAGGAATTAGGATTCAGCTGGCCCGTCTGATTTGGCTGTTGCCCCTTATCTAACCATCAAATTGAAAAATGTCATTAAATCAGTTGAAACTTTTTTGAGCAGTGCTGAAGGTCAAATTCTGGGATCAGTTTAACAAAGGTACTCTATTTTGATAAGAGAATTGATGCCGTTTTGATAATATTGCCAAGCTTAATTTTCTTTACCTTGTTCTGACTGCCCAGTGACCATTTACATGATGAAAGTAAATGTTTTAAAAACTGAAATGAGGGGTGCCTGGGTGTCTCAGTCGGTTAAGCATCTGACTTTGATTTTAGCTGAGGTCATGGTCCCAGGGTCAAGGGATCTAGCCCAGAGTTGGGCTCCATACTGGGTGTGGAGCCTGCTTGGGATTCTTTTCTCTCCTTCTCTCCCTGCCCCTCCCCTGCTCACACTCGCCCTTTACGAAAACCAGTGAAAACTGAAATGAATAGCCATTTCTGTTTAGAGTTTTGTTTGTGTTCTTTTTTTTGCTATAATTTTGTACGCTTAGAGTAAAACCTCAGTTCAAGAACTTTCTTTCCTCCTTTGCGGAGTCACACAAATGACCAAAACTTAGAACCGTTTTGTTACCCAGCACAAAGTAAAATGAATTATTAAAGTTGACTCATATAGAAAGTAGCCATGGAAAATTAGTGGAGAAATTCATTGTTATTTTTTGACTTCTATTACCAACATAAAACACCATAATGGCAATTGAGATATCATTATTTTTCAGTAATCCCTTGTACCTGGCAGGAACTCCAAGGAGTTCTTCCTTCTGCCTGAGACCTAGAGGTGGTAGTTTTTATAAGATTAAAGTTGGTGCTAGTCATTTCAGATACTCACTTCCAAGTAGAAGGTGGGGGCTCACCCTCACCATAAGTAGCCTCAAAAATGCACCTGGCTCCTGCCACCATGAGAGAAAATTTCCAGTTAGTGCAACTGCTGCTCCTTTCTACCTACCTACTTAATTCCTACTTCACTTTGCTTAGAAAACAGTACAGGAAATAAAAGGCCAGGCTCATAATTTGCACGGCAAATTACCCACAGCATCTGCAGAACCAGACCCTGGGTTGGAATCTTGAAATTCAGTGGCTTGGAGTCTTGAAGAGCAGTGGCCTGGGAATCAGGAGACCTGGGTTCTGGGTCGGCTTCACCACTAACCGTGTGATACTGAGAAACTCTATTGTCTTTAGTGATGTTCAGTGTCACTTTCTCCAAAAGAAAGGGTGAGAAGAGACCTATGTAGCCATTTCTTCCCTTCACATCCTATGATTCTATTTCCTATAGTGTTACAGTGATATCTAGCATTAAAAATAATGTTCAATTATCTGAGACTTTGAAGTAACAACCCAGCGTGGCATGAGATTTTAAAAAGAATAGGCAGCATAAACTCTCATCAACAAGTCACACACTTCATTAAGAAATTAATAATAGACCCACAATTAGACAGATATTGTATTTCTGATTTGCTGGTTAACTCATTGACTCTGCTATATATTGACCTTCAGAAAGCTAGGGAATGATAGATAGGGGCCTAATCATTAAGTAGTTGATCTTCAAACATACCTGCATTAATATTTTATCGATTGCATTTCATTTTAATTGTAGTGTGGTTAAAATTCCAATGAGATAAATATTTTCCTTTATGTGAGAACCCCAGAGAACAGTAGCTTTGAAACATTTATCATAAAAATAAACACAGACTATTACCCAACAATTATGCATAAAAATGTCTGTGAATGACTAGATTAATAGAGGCCTTCATGTAAAACCAATGATCTACATTGAGCCTTACAGGAAGAGCATGTTTCCACAGATACAGAATATTCCCAACCTGGAGAGCTGGCTGAGAAAATGCAGCCAGAATATTACTCATTTAGTCTTTTCTACAACAGCTCCATACTACAGCCTAAAACTAAAAGCCAAAGACTACATTTTCCAAATGTTTGTCAAAAACAAGGGAATTGTGCTTATTTATTTTAAATTCAAACCCAAATGTGCTCATTTTTAATCCCACAGTTTTTAACTCTGATATTCATCTCTTTTCCATGAGCAGTAGTCTCACCTCAAGAAAAGAAGCATGTGATAGTCCTTTCAGTCAGCCAGCATCTCTCTGTTGAAATGCAACTATTCCAAGTCAATAAGTGGTAAACTTTGGTAGGAGTCTGACTCAACTTGGTATTAGAGTTACTCCTGAGAAAGGGTCTTCAGTTTGGTGGAGCTCCTTTCTTCTGATCATTCATTCAGCGAACTCTTGTGTCGGGCACATACTAATCTTCTCACGCACGTTACTTTCACACTGTATTTTTCCAATGGAATCAAATCTAAAACACCTAGTGACTGAATCCTGGAACCATACTCCGGAGGCCATATGTCAGCCTACTCCTATCAAGAGAGAGAGAGAGAGGGAAAAAAAAAGGAAGTCTGAAACTAGAAACCATGAGACAGTATTCTGTGCTCTCTTCTCACTTTCCTGAATTATGTATTTGTCCACACCTGGCTTTCTGCAGTGGGAGGAGGCAGCATAGGCAAAGAGTAAGAACACTGCCTCTATGACCAGACAAATTTGCCGTAGAATCCTTGCTTCCCCAATTACTGGATATGGAACTTGGCAAGTTTTTAAAATCTCTTGAAGCCTAAGTTTCTTCTCTAAGTTGGAAATAATAATATCCTACTTGAAGTTGCTGCAGGGATAAAATGAGATAATGTGAGTAAAGCTCTTAGTACCGAGTCTGGAAATGATAAGCACTCTGGAATGTGCAGCTTCAATTTAATCTTGTCATTAGCGGAGCATAGAGATGACAGATGAACTAAGACTTATTAAGTGCCTAGTACTCCTTGGGCGAAGAGAGACTCTAGATATTCCCTCTCTACCTCCACCTCACCCAAGTTTCTTCTTTATGAATTTGAGAGCGAATTCTCTGGCTTGTGTGCCATCTTTCCCTTTATCTCCTCTTTCTAATTCCTTGTGATTAATTTTAGCAATAGCACTGGATATCAGCAAAACCGTCAACGGAGAAAAAGAAAAACAATACAAATTCAAATCATTACCTAAAATTTATTTATTAGTAGATATTTCTAAGTGGTGGAAGTAATGATGATTTTTATCCATTTGACTTTACTCTTTATATTTTCCAAAATTCTGCACTGACATATATTACTTTTATAAGAACAAAAAAAATGTATTTAAAAGTGTGTGTGCATGAGTGTGTGTGTGTGTGTGTGTGTGTGTGTGTGTGTGTGTAGCTGGGGGAAGTTACTTATAAAGGTCAGTAAAGATGTGGTTGCAGGGGATTGTCTGAAATAATTGGAGCACAACTGAGTACTAAAACAAAATTATTTTAGAAGCAGCTCGGGACTTAGAGGACATTGGTTTAAATCTTAATATGATGATTTAGTAGCTGTATCACCTTTGTTGCTTAACCTTTCTAAGCCTCATCTCTCTCATCCATTAAATGGGGTAGTAATCTCATTCTTCTGCAGTTTCTTGAAGGCTGAGCTTACATGTGAAAAAGGTATGATGTATGGGACTGAGTTAGAGTTCAGACTTATAACCTGAAGAGTATTTAAATGCTTTATTTAAAAAAAATGACTAGAAAACTTAGACAAAAACTCCTGCACGAATTAAAATTATTTCATACATTTGAATGTTTCACCCATACCTGAAGTGTATAACATAGTAAAAACTAAACTTAATATTTTTTCTCACAGTCCCTTCCCCAAGTAGCTCCTTTTCGTAGATTTATTAGTGCTGTTGATCAGCTTCATGGTTCCCCAAGCTAATAACATCAACTCATTCCAACTTCTGATTTTGCAATATTCAATCTGTTCCTTATTCCAGTTGAGGTTCCCTCTGAAATATTGGTTTGATTCCATTCTTTTCTCTCTCCTTCAGGGTTTCTCCACCTCAGCACTATGACATTCTGGGCTGGGTTATTCTTTGTGATGAGGATCTGTTCTGTACATTGTAGGATGTGTAGCTGTATCCCTGACCTCTGTTTTATGACAACCAAAAATGTCCCCCAGACATTACCAAGTATCCCCTGGGAGGCACAATCTCTCCCAGCTGAGAACTCCTGCTCTGCTTTGCACATGTCCATAACAAGAGCACACCCACATCACGGGTCCACATGATACTAAAAGTTGTAAGAGCAACTTTTAAAAACATTTACCCCAAATTTAGTGTTTGAATCTAAAATTCTTACCATGAATTTCCATGTAACTTTCAGAGAGTTGCACAGGATACAGAAAACAATGTGTTGATATCTCTGATATTCTCTGAATAGCGTAGTGCTAAACATTGGCCTTGTTCAACGATGTTATGCATTATTAAGCGAAAAGGTCTCCCTCATCACTGAATCTTATTCTGAGAGTAACCATTTAAAGCCAAAATGTCTTCTTTATATTTTTGTTGTTACTTGCATCTAATATGTATTTTTTACATATCTTCTTGCTTATTTACGTTAGAACGCATATTCATTGCAGTGTAGAAGCAAAATGTAATCTGTAATCTCATAACGTCTTTCATCCACACCAACATAATCACTAGTGTGTTCATTAAATGTTAAATAATCAAGAACTATGTATTTTTATAATGCATAAATCCTTAGTAAATTATTATATAGATGTGTTAGAGTGTGTAAATGATGTTTAGGGGAACTGGGAACTGGTTGGGGCTTTCACTTATACTAAGAATGCATTATTATTTTTCCTATTTAAAATAATGAAATATTTGCTCTTGCAACAAAAAATTTTGCTTTCCCACACGTTTTCAGAAGTGGATTAGAATCACATATGTAGGAAGGAATACCTGCAGTTATATTACTTGAGCATTTACTATGTTGGCTTTGTGCTAAACATTTCATATACATTGTCTCTTGAAAATAAAGTACCTCAGCACAGATACCTG
This sequence comes from Acinonyx jubatus, assembly GCF_027475565.1. Lineage (NCBI taxonomy): Eukaryota > Metazoa > Chordata > Mammalia > Carnivora > Felidae > Acinonyx > Acinonyx jubatus. Next base: position 149,032,392 of record NC_069380.1, on the reverse strand, counting down.
AGAGAATAAAGAATAGATACAAAAGAAAGGTAAAAGACTTCATTTTAAATTTTTTAGAAGATATATAACTAATTTTGGCTCTAATCCTGAGATTTAAAAAAAAAAAGAAAAAGTAGCTGTTCTCATTTTAAGCATGAAGGATTCCATTCCCTTGTTTTCCATTTACTCCTCCTTCATCGGAATCTGGCTTCTGTTCCATCATTTTACTAAAACTCTACTAGCCATATTCATCAACAGCCTTTTGTAGTAAACCTTGTTGTATATTACTTCTTCACTTTATTTAAAATACGTTAGACCATTTAGCTTTTTTAAATACCGTATTCTCAAATGCACATCCCAAAGCTAGATTTCTTGCCTGATCTGTACACCCTGTATTTAACTATAAACTGAACATCAGTATCACAACTTAGATGTCTTACAGACAAGCCTATGATTCAATTATGCAAAACTGAATTCATCACATCTCCTTCACCCAAAATCTGCTTTTCCTCCTGTGTCTCCCATTTTAACAAATGGCTTCATGATTACCTCCATTTCTAGAGCCAGAAATAAGGTATGATCCATGGCTTTTCCCTCTCCTTTATCTCTTTCAGCCAATCAGTCATCAAATCCTATTGATTCTCTCTCTTCAGTAGCTCTTAAGCCCATATTTCCACCCTCCTGCTATCGTCTTACTTCTGAATCTTACAGTCTTTTGACTGTTTTATGCAGTTATTTCCTAATTGGCCACCCAGATGGTCAACTAAATATTAAAATAAACTGCTTATTTTTCTGAATTGACCAAATACGTATGCTAGCATAGATAAAAGAAAACACCGGACATAGCTGTCAGACCATGCGTATTATGGGACTGGTGCAGCAAGACTGTGGGGAGGAGCCAGTGAGAATACCACTAAAGAAAATGTGGGATCAGTTGCAGGCTATTTTTAGCAGACTAGGTGCATACTTGCTGGATCTTAAACAATGACATATTAAAAGATGTCGTGCAGCAACGTTCTTGAGATACGTGGTCTCAAGCCCTATATGTGTATATAGAAGTTAGGAAGCCACTACCCTCCACTGTATATAAAAGTAGGAAATTATTGGATTGAGCCATACATAAATCAATTATCAGTAGAAGGTAATAACAGAGCTAGTTATTTGGGGAAAAGGTAAATTACAGGTATAATTTTATGTCTTCTGTATCTCCTCTAATCCAACTTAATTTTAGGATCTCTTAAGGCAAAAACTTTGCCTGTATCTGTCTCTGCTTATAATATCTGCTTAGGTTACATCAGTCATCCCCACAGTATAAGTTTGCTTACTTTGAAACAGTATTCTGTATAATTCTTGCCGCTTGACATTATATTAGAAAAAGTGTTGACATGATATGTTAGTCTTTGGAAAGGACAGTAAACACTTGTAAAAATAATTCGTTGCAGGTAAATAAGGTAGTTAGCAAAGGTTGCCATTTTAAAGTAAATACATGGAACTTGGATATTCTAAAAGGCTCTCCTAACTTTCCTCAGACATAGATTGAAATAGTATTTTGTTTTCCGATCAACATCAATTTCTTGCAAATAAGTGTCAGGCTCTGAGTTAAAAAACTACTTTCTTTTGATTTTATTTTTTACAAAAATTTGAGTGAAAGTAAATAAAATTTTTGTTGTCTAAATATTATATATCTCTGAGTAAAACTTTGAGATTATCATATTCCTTGCATAGTTGATGAATAAAAACACTGTACAAAGTAGAATTTGAAGATTGCATTGATTTTTCCAATTTTAAGTGATTTAACCTGTTACAGGCAAAATAAACATGGGGATTTGCAATTCCTGTTTGGCTGTTCATTTTGAAGTGCTAAATAGTTTTATTTCTTTGTTCTGTCTATAGTCCCTAACTGATTTCATGAGTTCCACTGTCTCAGAGGCAACTCTGAATTCTCTTTCTAAAGATGAAGAGTTATGGAACAGATTATATGAAATACTGTATAGTTCAGATTAATTATTGATTATAATAGACATTAATTAATAAATCCATTCTAATTGTAATTACTTATAATAGTGAATTAGAAAAAGACTTTATGTTAGTGGATCAATGAGAGAAAAGGAGGGTCTGTAAGTTTGCTGGAGAATGGGTATGCGGTAATAGAGGATAGGGTTTATTAGCAATATCACCTAAATCGCTTGTCCATGGACATTTTTCACATATCTCTAAGACAAGATTTTTTTTCTGATAAGATTTACCATGTCCAAATGGTTCAGTGCTGACAGACTCTCTCAATACTTCCTCCAGATTACATGGGAAAACATCACAAGGAACAGCTTGTTAGCCCTACCTAATGATCTGATTTTCTGTGAACTAAAAAAAGTCTGTCTGCACAAACAAGGTGTTTGTGTCAGGACCTAAAAAATGAAGGTCCTGAATTGATCGATATGTACCTGGCTGATAATGCTATATATATATATACCACATCAGTTTCTAGTGTTCTATTGTTTCCAGTAAACAATACTCACATTTTTATCACGTTTTTATAGTTTGCAAAGTGATTTCACATACAGTACCACATTGGGCCCTAAAGAAAATACAATGAGATGAGTAGGGTGGATTTTTGCCAATGTATACAGATGAAACACCTAGATATCTGGAATGTGGCCATAAAATACCATGGCCACTTTAAATCTTCCTTCAGGTAAGGAGTGCAGGAGAAATAGAAGTTGACTGAGCATCTCAACCACAAGCAGCCATCACTGAACACCAAGAGATTATTCCACAGAGCAAAGAAATCTGCTCTTTTACTTGTCTCTATACCAAAGGTTCGTTGGATTATTCTAGCAAGAGTCCCCAGTTCCAGGAATCTAAGTACAGGGTTTCCCCTGTATGTATCCACTTCCAGACAGCTTTTTTTGATTCTTACCAAAAAGTATGAAGGGAAGAAGGTGTATTCATCTGACTAGATTATATGGAACATGAGAAATTAGGTAGGGAGATGGCAGTGGTGGGACCTCTTAAAAACCTTTTGTTTGTTTTTTATTTATTTTATTTTACTGTTTTCTTTGTATTATTTTTTCTTCAAAACCCTTTGAATTCATTTATCACCAAACTGGTCCTGGTTAAATTAAAATCCAGTGCTGAATGGTAACAAAAGAAAACAATCTCACAGACACTGTATCTGAAGAGCTCTTTTAACGTCTAAGCACAGTGGAGAAATAGCGTGAGGACTTGCCTAAAGCAATTGCATCTTCAAGGTTAAGACAAAGTCTTGGTCACTGACCCACATTAACAATAGCTGAAAAAATCAGAAGCTAAGTAATGAAGTGACAGAAAAAGAAGGAAGAACAGAGGAAAGAAGACATGAAAAAGAAAACCAGGAGAAATGAACAAAGTACAATGTAGAACTTCTCTTATTTTTTTCTATTTTGAAAAAACATCAGAAAAATATTTAACCATAGCTGTTGTACACAGGTTTAAAATTCAAGAATTAGCTACATACTAACATAAATTATGAGTTTAAATCCAAGATCAGTGGCACATTTTTCATTTTGCAAATTTTAATTTGGAAATCTATGAGATGTGAGGATTGACCCTGGCGAAATGATGGAGATTTTTAAAGACTAAAATGTACCTAAATCCCTAAACAGAATTGTTTTCTTTAACATATTTTTAATATCGTATCTCTAAAATTAGGATAAAAAAATCATAGTGGGACAAGATGAAAAAACATTTCCATTTCAGGTAATGTAACACACGTGTTCTTCTGCATTCAGAAATACATTCTACTCACTGACTACATTTCATTTTCAATTTCATTGACATATGTTCAAGAAACCCAGTTTTAAGCATGTTCTTTTAGTAAAATGTCACTTTTGCACATGTATTCAATTTGCTTCCAGTTTTTCCCCCCATATGTTTTTCTTTCAGTTTAGTCACTGAGAGTCTTAAAAACTATGGAGGACTATTTTTTTCTCTGTCCCTGAGATGGGCTCTCGTCAAACTCAAGTTATGCATCTAAAAATTCAGTTGTAAGTAAATAAACACAACATTCACTATAAATAAAATAGAACAGTTAAAAATAATAACCTGGAGTTATCTTAATCCTTTATTCTACACAAGGCATTCAGTCAGTTGTCCTCCATTCCAGGATAGAGTGATTTTGGAATATGGTGATTTTGTACCTTACAGTGTATTTTAATAAATTTTTGCTGAATTGAGTTGAAATTGATCATGTCACATAGGCTATCTACCTGAGACAGATATCTTTGGGTCATTCATGTTGTTTTGATAACAGTATCCCCAATTTCGCCTTCCCACTCCATTTTTATCACGTGCATGATAGCAAAAAAAGGGAGGATAAAATCTTTATAGAGATGGCATGGCAAAATAGACAATTATAAAACTGAAATACTTTCTAGATGGATCCCATTTACTCTAGAAGAAAATATATTGCAGTTTTCCTCTACTGCAAACAATTGTCGAGTAATATTTTGACATTAGTTTTGTCACCTGTCCTAAGTCACATGGCTTGTGGCACTGTTCGAGGTAGAATGTAAAAGTTGTGATGCTCACGTTATTCCTAATTGTATTGGCTTTAGCAACAGAAGATGGAGAATGGTTTTCCAGGGGTCATAAACATCAGGGAAGGGATGAAGAGGGCCATCCCAATCTCTACATACTTCATGGTCAACTAAATGGTCCCAATTACCTGGATAATCCTGATACCTATTGTTCAAATTCTGATTGGTGTATCCATTCTGATTGGTGATTGATTGCTATATCCATTCTAATCAGTTCATTTACTTTTAACAGCTTTATTGAGGTAAAATGAACATATAACAAACTTCTTATTTTTAACTGTGTAATTATTTCATAAAGTTTATTTATTTATTTTGAGAGAGAGAGAGAGAGAGAGAGAGAGAGCGCACACAGGAGGAGAAGAGAGAAAGAGGGAGACAAGAGAAAATCCCAAGCAGGCTCCGCACAGTCAGTGCAGAGCCTGATGCAGGGCTCAAACCCATCAACTGTGAGATCATGACTGGAGCTGAAATCAAGAATCAGACACTTAACTGAGATGCCCAGGCACCCCTTAACTGTATAATTCTTTAAGTTTTTCCATTTGTATACAACTGTGAAACCATCACCATAGTCAAGACAATGAATACATCCATCACTCCTGAAAGTTTCCTTATACCTCTTTCTAATTCCCACCTCTTGATCACTCCTTCAGACAACTACCAGTCAGCTTTCTGTCACTATGTATTAATTTGAATTTCCTAGACTATTATATAAATAATTTGTACTCTTTTTTTTCTAGCTTCTCTCAGCATATTTAGGTTGCAATCCTTCCATATTGCAAAATGTGTCAGTGATTCATTTTTTTATATTGCTGTGTAGTAGTCCATTGTTTTAATATACTATGGTGTTTATTCATTCACCTGTTGAAGGTAGAGCCATGCAGGTTAGACTTTAGATGCATGTACAGTTGTGATTGAGTTCTGCCTACTTTTTTAAGCCTAGTTCATCCTAATGTAAATCATATACGAAGTATTTCTGTGACAAAATATAAACACCTCAGGATTGGTAAACTATTACCCTTTTTTTCTTGAATTTAGGCTAGGTCTGTGTACTAAAACCATTGGTCATCTCTGTCAGTCAACCCTGAGGAAACAGTTTAGGAAAAATAGCTGATCTGAGAGACTTCAAGTTACTTAAAGCTTTTTCCTGAGTTTCATGGATTCTTCCCTTACTTGCTCTTTTGTTTCCATCTGTTTGAGGAAATTATCCAAAACGTAAGCATTGGTAACTTTTTAAAAATAAAGATTAAGGGCGCTGGGGTGGCTGAGTCAGTTGGGTGTATGACTTCAGCTCGGGTCATGATCTTGGGGTTCATGAGTTCTAGCCCTGTGTCGGGCTCTGTGTTGCCAGCTCTGAGCCTGGAGCCTGCTTCGGATTCTGTGTCTCCCTCTCTCTCTGCCTCTCCCCACTTTCTCTCTCTCTCTCTCTCTCTCTCTCTCTCTCTCTCAAAGATAAATAAACGTTAAGAAAAAATTTAAAACAATAAATAAAAATTAAAAAATAAAAATATTAATTACAGCCTTATACCTGTAAGTCAGGAGTGAAAGATATATTTCATTAGGGGGAAAAACTTCTGTTTTATTTTATAATTTTAAGAGGTATTTTTAAAACTAAGAATAAAATTTCCTTTTGAAATTTGAAAAATCTGTTGATGTTAATCTTCTAATTGGTTGAAGGGCATAGGACTGAGACGGGGCAGATTTCTAATTTCATTGATTGGCACTGTAGGAAAATGCTCATATTTCGCAGGTATACCATTATTAATGCACAATCCTGTAGTCCTTTTTCATGCAGAACTCCCACTGGGAGTACCACATGAGAAAGAAATGTAGGATGAGACCCGATTATTATAATTCACAAGACTAATTATGACTTTGAGTTTTCCTGGATAAGCTAATTCTTTCTGCACCCTGGGATCAGTAAGCACGAAAGTAGTCTCACAAGGATTTCGCTGCATTTAACATTACATATATTTATAAATAAATCCAAAGACATTAAATAGCCCTTCAATTCTCTGCTATTTTCTTTGTGTTGTGTTTTTTAAATGATAAGAAAAAATTAAGTAAGACAATGCCACAGGTGTAGTTTCACTAAAAAATAAAAATAACAAATAAGCTACACACCAATCATGTCTTTTTTGGCATTGACTCACTTGTTTTAAACAGACTGTTTATTTTTGTTGGCATCACTGGTGAATAAGACTAAACAGGGACATGGGGAAAGCAAGGATTAAAGAAAACTTGAAAGAAAGGAGAACCTCAGACAAATAAGAGTTGGAAGGAAAAGAGAGAAAGAGAAAGGCTGTTGTAAGATAAAAAGACTGGCAGGAGGGGCTCTGCTTAATTTTCATTTTTATTTGTGAAGGGCTTTGTGAGTGACATAAAATGATGAGATATTCTTGAATGATTTGGAATCTGTTCTTGATTTTTTGGTGTGACAAATCTCACAAACACTGATTCCAGAGTTTTCTGTGATGCCACTATCAACAAATCCCTCCAACGGCCTTTTTTATTCAGTCACCCATTGTACATTTATTTGAGAGGGAATTTCTTTGTGTACTGAGTAATTTCCATGTTGTGAGGTTTCTTGTCTTCAGTTACCTCCACAGTTTTATGCTTTAGTCAGAAAACTCACATAGCATTCAAAAAGGAAAACTCAAAGCAATATAGACTTTTGTGCCTCTTACAAAGAATTAGCGCTGTGTGCCCCTACCAATATAGCAATATATTATATAAGGTCAATACTCCTTTTCACATGCCTCTAATACAGATGCATTTTATGAGGTAGAACAGCAAACACTGAATCACTCTAGTAGAGATACACAAAACAAGTAATTATCGCTAGTTGCAGAAAAATAATTATGCAGTTGTGTGATGAAAACCAGTTTTTAACTGGGAGGAGAAATTCTACCAAAAGAGCATGTGGAAAAGCTAAATGTTGTGTTCTGGAAAATAAGCCATTCTATAAAACTTCCTAATGCAGCTGTATCATCCAGAAGAGGTACCATGCTTTTTTTTTTTTTTTATAATAGCATATTGCATACTGCATGTAATGCAGTGTGCTCGTGTACAAGGCACACATAATTACTGCTATTTTCTGTTGGCTTTTCTGTCAAAATGACCATTTTCTTTATTATCAATTCATCTAATATTTTAGTAAGAATACCCTTTATTGTCACTTAATGCTTACCAGGTAGTCCTTGATTATGATTCAATAGACACCTAGGATCACTAGCCATTCTTATTTGGAGTCAGCTATTACTATCATAAATGTTATTGCATATTCTCTGCGTCCAAGATATATACAAAAGCATTTAGTATCAAAAAAAAAAAAGCTAATGGGGCTTTATTTGTAATGCAGCATATTTTTCTTCACATTATATGGGACATCAACGAAATGTGTACGTTTCTACAGAAGGTACTTATCTCAAATATCTACGGTGAGTCCCCACTGCTCTGACATATACCTAGCCCCCATTGAAGCCAAGAGGATTTTGTTTCCCTAATGTTAAGCATGGCTGTTCTGGGCCCTTTAACTAAATCCACTACCATGAATGAACTTAGAGCAGAAACAGCAAGTGCAGCTACATTTAGGCTTATATCAGCATTTCCGTTTAACACATTTTAAAACTACATTTAAGTAATGTGGAGGTTATGACATGAAGTGACAAAACCCAAGCATGTGAGCTGGATGAAACTATCTTTAGCCAGGCTTCCTGGGCCAATGTAGTGAAGTATATGGGCTAAAGAAAGAGGCTCGGCTTTGCCTCTGAATTTTCAGGAGTGTGAAGGCTCTTTTTAAAGTCTTCATATTAAACATATCTTATCTATACACCATAATGGCATCTGTGGCCAGCAAACAAGCCCGTGAAGCTTGAGGAAGTTTCCATCCTAATCCTTTTGATTGCTTCTTGCTGCTTCCTCCCCCTCCCCGCCCCCCACAGTTGCTTGTTGGACTCCATACATACCACTACAAAATGAAAAGAACAAGCAAACAAGACTTCCTTTGGGGCAATATCTGTGGTTGGTTTTAAGTGAAATATAACTTTTCTGAGCAAAGCTTTGAAACTGGTTTAGTAATTTGGGGCTAGGAAAGAACTGGTCAAGATAGGACCTTTAAAAATCCATTTTATAATATGATGATCAGTGCAAATAAATGACAAATACATCTGCATTTAGCATATCTGTACACATGTATCTATATACTCTTAGAAAATGTAGAAACCTTGATGCATGTACCTAGGGCTCTGTATTCATTTTATCTTACTTATTATTACTAATATCTTTGGGACACCTATCAATTGTAAATCTGTCGTTATCTCTTCATTTCCTAATTAGTTCTAGAGCTTGATAGTAAATGCATATGTTGGTGTGGTATATCACTTTGCCTTTAATAATAAATTATTATACACCATATTCTAAATGTTTTGCTAGACTAATATTTTCCGTCGACAATTTCAACGATACAGTAAAATCAAATATATATTCTCAAATTGTGTATATTGGGGTTTTTAATAGATCCTAAATATCACTAAATATTTTGCTCTTTTACAAGTTATTTTATTTTAAAAGGGGTAAAGTTTTCTTTTAAAACTTGGCAAAATAAACATTTGTTGCTAATCTCATCGCTTGTTTTGCTTTAAAGCATGTTAATGATTTTTCTGATTATTTAATATTAACAAGTGCTCTTTTAAAAAAGTAGATCTGCTCATTTGGGGTATTGGGTTTTAAATATAATGTTAAGATTAGTGTGATTAAGTACTTTGAATTCTTAAATAATCATTTTAACCACTTCTAACAAATTTAAGTTGAATGCTTTTAAAAGTTCTTCCAAAACCATCGTCGGTTTTATTTTGTAAAATCTGCTTCAAAAATTAGTCTACCACTGTGAATGAATTGCTTTTAATAGAGAGATTGGGGGAAAAAAAGGAAAGGGAGATTTAGGAGAAGAAAAATGTCAAGTGAATCAATATGATTAATTAAATTAAATGTGGATTTATAAAACTCATATTCATAGATTTACACAATATATTCACAGTGACATTTAAAACATGTTTTGAAAATCCCTAAATAAAGTCCCATGTACATGAAGATATTTTCCATCTTTAAGAAATAAAAAAAAACCCTTAACAACATAATAGAATTATACAACTTTACTGCCATCTCCTATACATTTCGATAGTTTTTTGACAGAAAAACCAGAACAATTTTAACATGTAAAAGTTTTAAAGAAAATTATATCCATTTTTGCTACTAAGATGTTTATACTTAAGCCAATAGATAATCTTGACTACTAATGCAACACAAATAGTTTTTCTTGTTTTAAATTCACATCAAGGTCATTTTGATGTTAACCCATTAAGTCTACCTATATGGTGTTAACCCGTTAAGCTCGCTATGCTATTCTACTGGATGCCAGAATTGTTCAATTTAACAGGTCAAATATTTATAAAGAATGAATGTCAGTTTTTACAAGCTGTAAAATATGATGTGGAGGAAAGGAACTGGTTCTTAGGTTTCTGAAATTGCTTTTTAAAAATTCAGGTAATACAAAGATAAAAGTGGTGCCTTAAACCTACTTGTAGAATTAACATCTATGAATGATAAAAATGACAACAGGGACATTAGCATGGCACAACAGCTAAAATAAGAGATTTGGAGAGAGTATTCAGGTTCAGACAGTACTTAATAGTGTGATTTGTACACAAATCAATTTGACTTAAGAAAATGAACAGTCTTTAGGTATTAGTTCTGAGTTATAATTACTTCCTTCCTCCCAAAAGTCTGTTAATGTTGGTGTGTTTCTCCCCCCAATCCTGTATGTTTCATATTAGTCTAAAATTTTTTCTTCCAGTTTTCATGAAGAGTATAGTATGTTGCTTTCACAAAAAATTCAGTCACAGCCCAAGCTATTTTAACATATGACAATTTTTTCCCTGTAAAAAAGGCTCCAAGATAAAGATTTTTACATCACAGAAAAAAATGGAGGAAAATTGAGAGAATACTTTATTTCCTGTATTGGTTGCTATTGATGATGAAAAACAAGGAAACAAATGTAATTGGTAAAACAAACCCCAAGGGAAGTTTCAAGTATCTCAAACAGGGGAATATTCTTAGTTGTAAATAGCTCAGTTTTATTTCTAGAACCTAAAATATGTATCTCTGCCCCCCCCCACCCCAATCTCGCTTCCAATTTCAGTACTTCAGCCTTATCAGAGTAAACAAGCTATTGTTAGAATAGAAAACCCAGCTAGGTCTGAGGGCCTGCTGCCACTTCCCTCTCTTCCTAGCACAATCCAGTGCCAATAGCTTTTGGAAAAGGGAAGAAAGAAAGGTCTGCTACTGTGCTGTGTGGAAGCAAAGGGGCAGAGGGGCATCACTTCAATCTCTTGGCTCTGGTCCTTTCTCTCTCGCATCTCCAGAGAAAAGAGATGCTCTTCATTCACAAAACAAAACAAGAAAATCTCTATAATTATTTTTGGCTCAGCTCCATTGAAATGCATTCTCCTGGAAGCATCTCTGTTTTAGATTAAAACAATGCTTAGAATATTCATTCTTTGCTCTTTCTTTCTCACTCACCCTGCACGCCACCCCCAACCACCGCTCTCCCCCAGCCCACCTCATTTTTCTCTTGCTTGCTTATTTCCCAGTCTTAGTTTCTTTTGCTCTCTGTCACTGCCTTTGGTTGTATTTTCTTTTTCTCAATCATACCAAACTTAGGCCTCAGAGTTTGTTAGCATCGATACCTACAAGTGCAACCTAAGGTCTCCATGTTCAATGTCAGTTGGTCAAGACTCAAAACCTCTGCCAACCAGGAAGTTTCCCCAATCCTGTGTCCATCATCATATTTTATGATGGTTGATTTGTAATCTGATGTTTCAAAGCAAAAAGTAGGTGATTTCTAGCCTTTTCCTGTTCATTAAAATTGGGAATAAAATTTACTTTCTCTTTCCTCTAGCCCTCTTCAACACACAGTCCTCAAAAGATGGATGAAATCTTCATTGTCCTTAGTAGGTGGTGGTTATTGAATTCCAGGGGTAAGGTATGGAAAATTTTTTAAATCCAAATTCCATCATTTAGTCACTGACAAAATTGAGCTCAAGAAATCAGAATGTATCTATTAATTTTTTTTCTATCACCAACTTTACCTTTGGTTTTGTTTTCCTTAATAAGGGCAAACACTTTTACTATTTCTCTTTTTGTTAAGGGAAAAAAATTACAGCAAATGGAATATAGAATTCCTGCTTGTGTGTGCATATTAATAAAAGTTATCTGCGCTATGAAACATGGGGTTCTCTTCTCTAAACAGTGGGTTCATTTGTGCCCTGATTTTTATTTATACTGACGTATTTTGTGGAATTCCAACTTCTTATACCTTTCAATTCTTGGCGACTGTAGACAAAAGTTGCTGATTAACCTTTCGTAGACAGAGGTAGATCTGATACCTACTTTGATGAGCATTATGTGTTTTTCTATTTCTCACTTTCTCATTGGAATAATTAATTTGTGCTCATTTCAAATTCTTGGTTGTTAGCAAAGGCATCCAACCTTAGTACCTATCACCCATGGAATGTATCCTATTTAGGGGTGCCTTCTTGCTCCTTTGAACAATGAATGTTTTGTGTGGAGACTGTAATCACATATAAGTAAGAAGTAGCCTTCCTGCACTATCTTGACAAACAAAACAAAATCCTGACAGTTGCCCAGATGTGAAAGGTCTCTGGGATTTCCTATCTGCCCAATAACACTAAAGTAATCTTGTAAACATGTATTTAAAAGAGTTTGAGAATCTGTTTCTAAGCCCTCACAAGAACCCTGATTACTGAACTCTATTTGGTTTACCAAATAGAGAGAAAGAAAAGAAAAAAAAAAAAGAAAAAAAAGGAAAACCACACACACTGCAATTAATTACACAGTAAACATTTAATAAATATTCTTTCTTTCTATCCTTGCCCTTTTCAAAAGGAAAGGTGGTAATTTACATGTGCTATGCCTTTTTCTTCTCCTTGTTTTATTTCTTTTCTTCCTGGCTTTCTTCAACTTGTGTAGAAAAGAGGTGGACATGTTTGAGGAGATAGAAATGTTTACCTAGTACATTTATTTTGTCATATAATAAAACAGCCTAGGCACCTTCTACTTTGTCTTAGAAGCTTTGTTAAACCACTAGTTCTGTAAGCTGCATTTTAATTACAAAATATTGTAAAGGAAATACAGTAGGAATACACAATCCTTGATTCTCAGCCAAATGAGAAGAAGTTTAATAGCAATGTATAGTTGCAGGAATGGTTATGTTGGGGATCCATATGCATTTTCAACTCACACATTCAGGCAGTGCAATAAAGCAGGGAAAAAACAGCTGATACACAAAAGGGACCGTCTAGACAGTACCCCATCAGTCTGGCTAAATTTGGTGCTGGCATTCCCAATGGGATTGTAATATAATTGTTCTGGTGTCTGCGTTCATTCCCCCTGTCAAACACCATTCCAAATATATATCCTTCTCCCCCCAACCCTTTTCCTTCCTTAAATGTGAAGCCCAAATTGTGCCATGCTAGAGAGAATGTTAGATGGCCCAACACCAAGAAAATGTTATAATTTAGCAAAATCACATTGTTCAATTTCTTAAAAAAAAAAAAATCCCTGTTACTTCCTAAGTCCAAACAGAATTAATTCCACTCAAATTTTGATAATTTAAATTAGAACATGGAAAAATTTACATGCAAATACAAATAACCTTGAAATATTGAGCACTTCAGATGAAAGTAAATAGACCTTTTTACTCCTTTATATTTATTAACCTTTGTTAGAAAATTTAACAGAAATCAGAGATGTAAAAGTGTAATGATGGACATGGATCATAAATTCTAATGAAGGAAAGGCTAATGAAAAAATGTTAAGCAAAAGCACTGAAAAAATGTAAATTGTGTATTTTTTCTTTCTTGGGTTTAAAAGCCATAATATTTTTTGGTCTCTAGCCATCTTTTGAAAGTTAAATTTCTGTTAATTTATATATGAATGCTTCAATTTTTTTGGCTTTTTAAAAGAGAAACCAGAAATATTGATTCAGTGACTTGTGGTAATTATCAATTAATATTTTCTAAATATACTGGTTTAAGACATCACGAAAATGAAAAGCACTACTTACAGAGTAAAATAAGCTAAACATCCTATCATTAAAATGAATAATGCATACATTATTGATGAAAATGCTTATAATCTAAAAACTTCCACACCATTGAAATTTAGGTGGTCAGATTTATTTTCAAGAAAAATGCAGATTTTGGGATTGCCATATGAAACAATAACCAAATACACTCACTTTATTTTCTGTTCCAAAGTGTCACCTCTGGGCATTGTTTAGATATTAAAATTGACCAGGAAATGTATTTTTTTTATTTTTTTTTTAATTCCAAGAAAAATTATCTTGAGAAAGAGGCTGGGCTGTTTTGTTTTATTAATTATGGGTGTATATTTGTACTTCCTGTTTGGAGGTTAGTAATCCTTTCTCTGATCCTATAGAAAGAATTTGTCTCCCTTCTCAGCAGTTTTGAGATGCTAGGTAGACTAGGATCTCAAGTGAGTTAACAAAGTCCGCACCCTCATCAGGGACCACTCTAACTAGAGCAAATTCAAAGAAAATACTTCAGGCACTAGATCCTGGCTTTATCCAACTTTAGGAGGCTGAGAGAGTGGTACACCAACCAAGACTGGGCTAACGAGAAATGGCTGTTCCAGGAAGAAGCAAGACACAGGGCCTCAACCCGCACAAAGACAGAGCACAATTGCACAGAAAATCACCACCAAAGCAATCAGGAAATATTCAGATACATTTTACAGAGGTCTTAAAATTCTCATGTAAAAATGAATGATGAAAGATTATAGAAGTCTTAAAATTCTCACGTGGAAAAATAAGATTAAGAGATTGTGTCTTCTCATTTTTAATTTTTAAAGGTAGCGACTTCATATTTTTTTCCTTCTTTGTATGATATTTTTCTTACGACTTTGTACATGGGTATGAGAAACAGGTCGTTTAAAAAAGACAAAATAATGATATTTGAACAGTGATTGCCTGGAACAGGGTGGTTTGCTTGTGATTGTTTTTTAATCACTTTATTTTATTTTTTTACATTATGTACAGGCGGAAAGTGAAAGAAAGGCAGGTTGTAGGCCTCTCTGAGATGAAACAGTGTGGCAAAATCTGAGTTTTATACTTGATTCTCAAACTATTGAATAATATCCTATGAGACCTCTTAGGTCTTAACTGGATTAAAATGAATATATTTGTGCTCTGGCTCTTTTCAGCTAACTAATGTGCATGTGAATTGATAGTGTGCGAGGGAGCCGGTGAGAGCAAGTGTATGTGACACAGGGAAAGGATGCGGGCTCCGGGCTGAGGGTGACTATGAAGGAGCGTGCAGGACGGTGTGGGCTGCCTCCAAGAGTGAGAGCAATGAAAATTAGCAGGCCTTGGGGTCTGGTGCATTTTGTCGAGAGCCAGAAGAGAAGCTTAGCTGGGAGATGAGGAGGGAGGGGAAGCATGGTGAAGGGAGGGAGGGGAAGGGGGTGTGGCGTGTGCGTGTGCGTGTGTGTGCGCGCGTGTGTGTTGGCTCTCAGATGTCAGTTATGGCTGAGCCTTGGGTTTTTGTTTTGTCGGTTCCTAGCGTAAATAGGCTGGAATCTCAGGTTCAGGTTGGAGTGCGTGCAAAGGCATCATCGTTCGAGTTTCTTTTTCTGGCCCTTCGCTAGGGCTGCTGCTCGGAACATCGCCGCTGCTACAGAGCAGTGGGGGGAGCAGCAAGGGATGGGGGTCTGTCTGCAGCTGCCCCTCTCACACTTGAATAAAAGAACTTTTTTTCAGGGGTAGGGAAGCTGTGAATACCTTTCCCAATAAGAGATGAGGCATATTGAAAACTATATTAAATTACCCTGATTAACAATTTAGCCACGAACAGGGGAGCTTTGGGAGATCTCTATAGGCAGGACTGGGGGCTATTCATGCCAGCAGCTAAGAGGTCGAAAGGTTTCTGAAGTTCACAGGCTCAGAGCCTTTGTTATGCTAACAGACAATCTCAAATCAGCTGCCTAGTGGAGTGTGAAATATAAATGATTCCTTGAGAACTTCCAATAAGTTGTCACTCTTGCTCTCCAAATACCGGGACAGGCTGCTAATTTCTAGCAGGCCCTTTTGCAACATCGCTAGCCCTAAATGAATGCCTTTGTAGTTCAAATAATCTTTTCAAGGGAGCTGTCCTATCATCATAGCCCAAATGCATCTTGGTTTTGACTATTAAATGAAAATCAGGGCTCAGCAGTGCTTGACTTTTCCAAGCGGTCCGATGTTTGGGAAGGGTGGCGGCAGCTCTCATGCACAACAAGTTAGCACCCACTGCAGGAGGGCCAGGGCATTAATAACAGCTCGAGGCCCCAGGAGCTACCCCAACTCTCACCCCCACTCCCTACCAGGAACAATGCTCTGGGAGAGATTTACGTGGCTTCCCTCAGGCTAGACTACCTTCCTCTTTCAACCACACCAACATCTCTCTGATTTATGGACCCTCTGTCCAAGAGGACAGCCAGCTGACCTGCGAGCGTCTGACTGGTCACTTCGAAGCATCAGCTTTGGAGATGGATGTATTCATTCTTCAGGGCATGCAAGGCCAAGGGGAAGAGGGCAAGGTGTGTGTGTCCAGGCTGTGCCCCTGGTATCAGATGCTTGTGGATATTATTTTATCATTTTCCCATAAGGAAGATAGGAACATGGCTTCTGATCTTGGGTGTGACCCATTGAACATGTCCAGATGGATAGAAAGAGGTCCTGGCCCTCTGAGTCTGAATTACAAAGCTTTTTAAATGAGGAAAACCACTTCCCACTCCAAAACCAACACAAGTTGGAGGCAGTGGGAATGAGAATCTATCTGGGAAAGCATGTGCCCAAATTAAACATTCTACTAAGAAAGGACAAAGCTAATTTATACAAATAAAAAAAAAACACATGAAAGAGAGGACAGAAACCAAGGAAATTAGAAATCCATCTCCATCGGTCTTGCCAAAGGAAGGAATAAAACCTTAACAGTAATAATTTAGGTCCTAAAAATGTTGATATTTCTGACTCTATGTGCTCTACTTCTTTGCTGAAATACAAAAAAGTCCATGATATCACAGAAGTCTATGGTTTTTTTTTTTTCCAGACAGAGCAGGTTTGATTTTTGGTAGGGAATGGGGGGGAAAAAAACCAAATGGGCTGTATTTCTTAATATATTCCTAAGGTAAGTTTATAAACATATAAATGTACAAAAGCAATCTATTTTAATACACCCTTAGGTAACTTCATAAATCTTGATGATGCAGCTCTACAGAAAAACCAAAAGCCTGATTCCCCTTCATCTTCTTCCTCTAACTACGATTTAAAATACTACACCAAAAGTGTTTGGGGGAGTTCATTTTCATTGGTATAGAAACTGGTGTAAGTAAACACTTTTTTTTTTTTGCATTGGGTATACCAACACTTATCACTATATATTGATAATTAAATATAAAAAAGCGGTAGTATAACTTATACCAATTTTGAAATGACCTAGCTTACATGTTTAAATCTTATTTTTAAAAAAGCCAGGACACAAAATACAATAGGAAAGGACTCTGGGATTCAACTCAGAGAATCTGGCCGTCAGAATAGGAGAGAGTGTTTAGTAATCAGGTCATTATTTGTCTTTCAAATCCGTATTTGTTTCACTCAGTAAAACAAACTGCAAATAATATTGGCTAGAAAAATTAGTTCAGATTACTGACATTGAAGGAGTAAAAATAAAGTTTGTGGTTTCTTCTGCCAAATACCAGAATTAGATACTAATTTGTTACTGATCCCCTCACACCCTTTTCAGAGGGACTTAGGATCCTGGATATCCTTATTTCAGAGATAGCAGAATGATTGGCTTCGGATGCACTTCTAATTACACACAGAACTTCTAATTACACACAGAAAGGCAATAGCTCAAAGTTCAGTGGATCTGACACAACTTGCTTAAATTTAACTTTTCATCCCCTCTCCGTTTAAAAATTTTTAATTAATATGAAACTATAAGCATCTACATGTTATTGACACATGCTGGATATTCAGAAAAGAAACACCTTCTCTGTGCTTCCGAATACTTATTTTACCACTTCCAAGTGTCCTCTCTCTTTCCCGTCTTTAACACATCAAAACAGGGAAGAAAGCGCTTTTGTGTTATAACTACAGAGAAAACATTTGAGAATGTGTCAATGCTGTGAATACCAGCACCAGTTTGGGGGTTGGTTTGTTTTTCCCCCTGCCGTGGTATTTCTTTTCCCTTTGCTTTTGCAGTCTTTAAACTCTGACCACTTTGAGAAAAGCAATGGTTGAAATGAAAAGTTAGGACAAATTGTGTTAAACCTGTGTGTTGCCAGAATATGAGCATGATGAAAGCAGTGTTAGGACATTACAGACCCAGAGCAGCTCTCCACACACAGAAAATTAAAATAAAAAATAAAAAGCTGGTCTTTTTTCTTTTTTTTTTTTACTTTCTTAAATACTTAAGACCTGAGAGAAAAGGAATCCCTATTTAAAAACAAAAAACAAAAAACAAAAAACAACTTTCCAAGGTCGCCATTTCTCCAGATTGGGGGTATCTGAATGGGTGTGTTTGTGTATGTGCATGTGAGAGTGTGTTTGGAGAGAAAAGAAAGAATGGGGGAGGAGGAAGGGCAGATAACTTTACTGACATATTAATTCTTTAGATAGTAGTAAATGAATGGTCCAAATAGACATTTGTTTCCCTTAATAGGTTTTGTACAGGTCTCTTACAAGCTGTGGCATATGCTTCATTTATATGTATATTTATTTAGAAGGATTGAGAATAATAGGTGTAGTTTGTCTATAGTCGCAGTTATTATTTAAAGTCCAAAGAGGTTACAACTTTTTTCTACCCCAAACACGAATACAAAGGTCTCTTGTATGTGCTTCCTTGCATTACGTTCAAGGCCAATTAAAAATAAAGGTAATATTCTAACTCTCGAGCCTTGGGAGGAGAAAGGAGGCTAAAAGGCAAAATGACTCCAAGATGGCTGCCTCTTCCTTCTTCCCCCTCCTTTCTGCCTATTTTCCACATAGAAATTAATGTAATATTTTGTTTAGAAATCACATTGTAGGTCATTTGCAAATGAGGCAGCCTCGGAGGCACCAGTATCTGCCTAGAATACTCTCACGATGCCATCGAGGTATGGAGAGATTAAAATGCAAACATTCAAATGTATTTAGATTTGTACACAGTGGCTAGACTCACACACATACACACTTGAATGTATGAACAACACACACAGCTGCAAATGGAATAAAGGGCTGAAATCCTTCTTAATTCTTAGGACAGAGGGCAAAGGAGGGCGCCAGGCCACCTCCTTCCTCCCCAAAGGTTGGAAAATACCCTGTTCATGGTCTGGATTCGATTTTTTAAAAAAGATATATCTTTCTGATGACTCTCTCATTAGGCAGACTTCTAAAGTCTGGGGAGACAAGATTTCCATAAATTATCTCTCTAACTCATCTCATGCTGGTACAAAATGCAACGCTAAAATTGTTTTTTTATTTTTACTTTTGCATTTTTTTAAAAGAGAATAGCAAGCTAACCAGCTTCCTTACTAACATGTTAAAGGATTAAGATCACTGGTAATTACTGCTATTAATTATAATAAATATATATTCTCAGTGATAAAATCCCACCCATAAAGCTGAACTAAAATCATGTCGAGAATAAATAAAAGTATATTTGGGGCTTTATAACAGATTTATAGCAGGTTACTCTCTAGACTGGAGTGCATTAGGCATAGAACAAAGCAAATGGTTTAGTTCCTATAGGAAATATATTAAAAAGGAAAAAAAAAAGAAAAAAGCCCACAACCCTTTATCTAAAAGCCATCAGGGACAAGCACTCAATACAAGTTAACAAGCAGGAACTGATAAGATAACATTTATATGAGGTCAGAAGTCAAATGCCAGTCAAAGGCTTTTAACCTCTTGGGTCATAAACAGGAATAGTTAAAAGTGAGAGGTAGTTATTTATCGGATATTAAGGGTACCTGATCATTGCCAGAGAATCACCAATGATGAAACTAATTAGGATTTATAGAAAAAGAACTTTGTAGCTGTTCAAAGAAAATTAACCTACAAACCCATCATTCTGCAATTGGTAGAGAGAAAAACAAACAAAAAAACCCACCCTTCTTTTGAGGGGGAAAAGAAATCTAGCAATTTAAACAGATTTAGTAACAAAATCTCTCTCAGAAACAATATTTAAAGTTAATGTATATATTGATTAATATATGGTAAATGATAGACCTTGTAAATTCTGTATTAACCATCTTAAAACAAAAAGAAGCATCACATAATTTATTTTCAATTTTTGTTCTTTTTCTTTTATTCCCTCCTTCACACCTCCTAAATTAGACAGGATATAACTCCGATTTCACAATACTTCTTGCCCTCAGAATGCCGTCATTTATAAATTTAAAAATATATATGTATTCTAACAGCAATTATTTGAAAACATCAGAATATCGGAACTGCTTAATTAAAATTTTATCTTCATCTATCCAGAGAAACAGATGTCTCTTCCTTTATTTGCTGTCAGGATATTTTCCTTTGTTTTGATTTTTGTCCTTTTTGTCTTTTTTTTTAGGTTCACATTCCAAACAGTTCTTGGTCTCAGAGTCCATGCTGGCTTATATTTTCAAAGCATACCACCCCCCCCCCCTTTTTTTCTCTTTTGCAATAAAAGAAAGCAGATCTAGATATTTCTTTCTAGAGAGAGATAGAGGGATTGTTGTTAGGCCTGCTAAGGCCCACTGTTTCTTTAAACAGAGTCCACAATACACTAGGCGAACATTGTGGATTTAAAATGCTTTTAAATATTTATCAGAAGTATTTTATCATCATATTCAAATGACACCTGGAGTGCACTCACCTTTATTGACAATCTCTGTTCTGAAAGTCCATTTGCTTCCTTAAAGCCCCCCAAGCAGAACAAGGACTACCCGTTTTCATTCAGTTAATGTTTAGTAAAAAACCAAGCAACCTTAATCAGCATGCTGATTGCATCGTCAACTAACAAATAATTTACTACTCTGAGCATTGCATTCCATTAAAAGCTCATTAAATTTTCTGTTCTCCAATGGGAGGTTTAGCTTTTGAACTGCATGCTTTTGCTTCGAATGATCATTTATTCAATTTTTGCAAAATGTTGTGTTTTTTTTTTTTTTTCCTAAAGTATAGGTGAGCATTTCAATACCTATAGACTACAGGCATATGGAAACACAGTTCAGGGTTTGAGAATGTTCCATTTGATTTATAGACTCTGTTTAATAAAAATTCAACATAATCTCTTGCACTTTTAGAAAATCCTGAAATCACTGAGTATATCTGTGCTTATGTGTGACCCAAACATAGCCTCAGAAATATTAATACATAATATAAAATATCAAATCCCCTTTTTAGAGCTTCGACTTTCCTTTTCCACGTATTACAGCTATTGCTATTTTTAGGATTTTTATCCTTATAAATAGCTGTTTTCTATTGATTCAAAAAGGAGCATGACACCACAAAGATCTTACCATATTTGATGCCAAACTTAATACCTTGGGTGTGTGTGGGGTGGGGTGGGGGGCTGGCTAGTTACCCAAAGAAATCCACATTTTCCGGGGTTTACACATTTTTTACAAACTCACAATCCCCTGAATTATTTTCATGCCCAGACTCAACTAGGAAAGAGTATATTTATTATTTTTAATTTAGGCAAATGTAGGAAAATATCAGCCCCCAAATTAACATGCATCTTTGGATTGCTAATTGTGCTCATTGCAAATTTGGGTCATTTTGCATGAGTGACTCTAATGTAGGTCTGAGATTGCCATGCAGCGCAGTGGATTCCTGATTCCCCGCGCTAATCCTGAACTCGGTGATTGTGTCAGGTGCAGTTCTGTATGCTCTAGCAGCTGGCTCATCCTCATCAATGCAAATAAGGCAACTCCTACAATCAGAGCCTTGTGAGTGTGAGGCCTGATTGCTGAGGGCAGGCTAAAGCACTACACAGACTCTCACTTTCAAATCACGCTAAGTGACAAGACAACTGCAATGTCCCTCCAGTTCAAAATCAACCTTTTGAAAACAAAACAAGAAGAGGATGGCTACAAAGAAGAGGAAAACCCCAGTGTTTGGGAAATGGACTTGTTTAGATGGGCTTTATTTAGATACAGAGGTAATCTAAAGTGCATTTCAACAAATGATTCTCTAGCTCCTATTCTGTCTGAGATACTTTGTTTTAAGGGTTGCAGAGGTGAGGGAGATACAGTCCCTGCCTTCAGAGAACCCTACCGTTTGATGGCAGAAGATCATAAAGAGGAAGATAATAACATAATTGTCATTAAGGTGCAGTCACCAAAATCTTAAATGAAAGCCGTAAAACATATTTTTACAGGAAGTTTTTAGAGATCGCATTAAGGCATGGATGTCAAGAGCAAGACTTTTAGAAGCTTCGGGTTCAAATCCCAGCTTTGCCACATACTTGATCAAGTTATGTCACCTTTCCACAGCCTTAATGTCATCCTCTGCAAAGTGATGGTGACAGAAGGACCTACCTTCCAGGTGTCTTAGAAGAAGGAACTGCATAACATGCTTGCCACAGTGCTTGGCACATAGTAAGTGCTCAGTAATGTCAGCTGCAATTATTATTTCCTCCCTGGCATACAAAGAAGGCGGGGGGGGGGGGTCCAAAAATAATAATGTGCCACAGTTTGAAAAGCATTTGTTTGATCTGTCTCTAAATTCCCATTTTTCATGTAGCGCTAACCCTGCAGAAGTGAAAATACTGTAAATGTGAAAAAGCCCTGCATCTCTCAGTGGTGTCTGGACAACCCTGGCAACTCAGAACATGAAGGAGAGAACAAGAAATCCCTGTGCTTTTGCTTTTCTTCCTTTCCAAACACGTGTGCAGACTTCCCCTGCATTTCAGCCCCACCCTCTTTATTTTACTGCCTAATCTATAAAGGAGGATTAACAGCAGCACGCTGCTTTGGCACAGAGCAGATTCTGGGTGAGGACCTGTAGGTAGAGTCTAATGAATACAATTTTCTGGGACGGTGAGTGCATATTTTTAGCTACATGCTGGGCTCCAGCGTTGGCTCTTGAGACAGATGAACAGATCCTTTGATCAGACTTGGGTGTTGCTCCAAAAAGAACCTTTTTCAGGAAGTAGTTGGGGGAAAATGTCTTCTGTTTCCCTTATTCCTAATTTGTACTGTATAGATTCAGCTTCCAGATAACTGGTCCCAGTAAGTTGCATTACAACACTGAGATACACCATTGTGAGGTGTAGTGGTCCTGGGCGCCAGTGCACAGATCCACTTTCTGGCAAAATAGGATGGCTGGTACCTCAAGTGTGTGGTTGCCATCCTTCCCCCCCTTGGAGAGTAAGCTAGAGGTAGTTAACCCTCCTGGGGGAGGCTTGGCCTAGACAACATCATAGACACCATATCCCCCCTGGAGTTACCAAACAATAAAACTGCTTTCTTTGCCAAATACAAAGAATGGTCTGGAGTTGGATATTAGCAAACAGCAAACCATGTAAAGAAGAAAGGGAGGGAAGGAGGGAGGGAGAAGAAACAAAGGAGAATAGAAGGGAGGATGGAGGAAAAGAAGGAAAATTGCATGAAAAGAAGGCAGAAAACAAGGTCTTTTCTGCTTTCATTTGCCAGGGACAAGGCAGCCATCCAATCTTGTCTTGGTTTTAGTGCCATGGCGAGGATGGGGCAGCGGAGACGGGGTTTTGATGCAATGCCAAGCGGGGCAGGGATGAGGCGCCAGGTCTGTGGAAATGCTGAGACTTTAAGACCTTGGCACCGGGAGAGTGTGAGCAAGATGGTAAGTGATTTGATCTCTCACATTCCTACTCAGGACCCTCTCCTTCTCTTTCTAATAGGATTAACAGATATTTTCCTAAGCAGAAATCAAAATGTGTCAAATCATCTGAGACAGTCAATTTGTTCACAATGCCCACATTCTTGCCGTACGGATGCAGCACTATTCAAAAACAGTTTTATTTCAGGAGATACAATGCAGCAGAGAGGTAAACATTTATCTTCATAATCTTACACTCCTTTCAGACTGTTTAATTTTTCCCCGTGATTTTCCCCTCCTCTTTCACTCCACCCCCAAGCTCAGCTTCAAAACATTTAGTACAAAAAAGACATGACTTCCCCAGAGGATTCGGGTCTCAGAGATCCTGATGATGCAACGTGTGCTCTCCATTATCCCTGGGAGCTCCCCAGATCTGTTCCTGCACCCTGCCTCACTGCTTCTGTTGTCCCTGGGTCTGTGTCACTTACAAATCCTCTTCAAGCACCTGTGCAGGTTACCTCCGCCTCTTCCTCCTACCTCATTCCCAGTTAGCAGGACTCGTTCCCCACTCCACCCCACCCCCACTCCTTTTTCTCTTACTGCTGTTTTTGCTACTATCATTGTCCCCACCAGCACAGCCCTCTGTAGCTTCTCCTGAAGGAGAGACATTAAGTTGCCTTCCTTTGTGCTACCTTAAAACTCCAGCTGCCTTTGAACACAAGGACCAGTGTCACCTTTGGAACAAGGAATGAAAGTAGTTGGATCGGGATTCCAACTTCACATTGTTGGCATTCCTGAAAATCTCATGCATTTTCATTCCTCCCCCCCCTCCTTCTCCTTGAGACCCCCTAAGATAGCTGCAATTAGAAGCTCCAAAATGAATAGAAACAATAGCTACTGGTATATTTTATTCTTAGGGTGTGAATAATAGACATTTAGAGGGCGGAATAAAGTCTCATTTTTTCCCCTTTCTGTTACCATTTGTATATTCAGTACACATGTATAGGTAGTTTTTTTTTTTCTTTTTAAGTGGATTGCTGACAGCATTTTCTGCAATAACATATTTTCCATTGATGTATTTTGGGTGTCTGTTTAAGCATAATGCTCTTTGTGATCATGGTGCCAAAATATAATGAATTGGCCCATTCTACCTAGAAAGGCCTCTCCACCAGTTTCTCTTGCCCCTGTTAAAATCCTCTTCCTCCTGCAGGATCCAGCTCACACCATATCTCCTCCAGGAAATAGTCCCAGATCCTCCCAGGAGATTTCTTCTCCGTCCCTCTCGCCACTTCCCATTTCAGGTCTTCTGCCTCTGCTCCGATCCGAGTTCACGTTATACTCCAGCTAGTGTTAGTGCCTGTCTGCAAAATTAGGCTATGGGGCTTGGACGACAAAGATGTCCTCCTTTCTGGACTCTTGCCGCTCCTAGAAGAGTGTCTGGCACAGTAGAAGGGAGCTATCACCTGAGGATGATGAACAGTGGATGACCGCCAAGCCTTCCCAGCCCGACAGAAGCCCACCCATTCCTGTCGGGGGTACTTCTGGAGGTGGGGAAATCAAGCCACTTCTGGCCCACTTCTCCCACCCCATTTCCACTTGTATTTGACAATGATTCTGAGACTTCCTCACATTAGAATTTTTAATATTTTTTCATCTAAGTGCTCATCTTTAGTAAATACATAACTAGATGGATTGTGAAGTGAGGGAATTAAAAAGTGCTATCTTATATCTGAACAAATAAATCATTTATATTAGCTCTTCTCGTTCTAGGCTGGTTTGGAATTGGCAACAAATACCGAGGCATCAGTACTCGTTGACATCCGGCATTCATTTATTTATTTTTTTTTTTAAGTGCTCTGACAAGTTGTTTACCGTGAGCCAAATGTCAATTAGTGCTGGCCTGAAAAGGAGTTCCTGTGCTACATCTGTTTGTAGTTAGTCCTGGAGTCATCCTGATTATTTTGGCTTTTATTTGAATGAGGTATTTATCTTCCAAGACTCACCACCACCACCACCACAAAATCCCACTTAGTATTTTAACATTTGCTTAAAACCATACTTTGCTGGCAACCCTATCATTTCAGTGTTGAATTTTTTCTCCTGATAAGGCAAATGACACTTTAGCCTTAGTTAATGTAAAACAGGAAGGTGTTAATCTCATTTTCAACATGTCAGCTCTTCCAGGTAGAGTATTAATACGCAAGATCTCCTGCTGGCAGACTCAACAGAATCTTTCTGGCCGTGAAGTGAAGTCCAAACCTGGTAATTTTTGCTTTCCTTTATTGTATGTGCTCAGGTCTGCTTCATTCATTGCAAAAGATATATCAGTAGCTAAATGCATATAAAGAAACAAAGGGATGTTTGCAAACTATTGACTTAACTCTGTACTCAGACATTCTGATAGGTTTGCTGTAAAATATTCATACGCTACAAACATTTAGGTATGTTTGATAAGAAAAGCAACTAGAGGGATGCCTGGGTGGCTCAGTGGATTGTGCGTCCAAGTCTTGATTTCGGATCGGGTCATGATCTCGCTGGTTTGTGGGATCCAGTCTCCACTGTCAGTACAGAGCTTGCTTGGGATTTTCTGTCTCCCTCTCTCTCTGCTCCTCCCCCATTAGTGTGCAGTCTTTCTCTTTCTCTCTCTCTCTTTCTCAAAATAAATAAATAAACTTAAAAATTTTGTTTAACAAATAAACAAACAGCAACTAGGTAAGGCGTATTTAAAAGACCCTCTGAGATCTATAATTTTGCATTAGAGAACTACAGTCCAATGTTACCATTTGCTTTGTTTACTTTCTTAAAAACAATAATTGTAAAGATTTAAACAAGGAAAAGTGTGGACTGTGTTGCAGCAGGTGTTACAAAATTCCAAATCCCACAAGAAAATTTATATTCTTGAATAATGTGGGAATCGAACTTTTTATTTTCTTCTTCAGGGTGTAGGTATGAAAGGGAACAAGGTTTTCTGGTATTCACTTGGTGTGGACAGTGTCAGAAAAAATTGTTCCCTACATAAATTTTTAGGAGTTTTGGGATTTGTCCTCCTTACCTTATTTCTGTGAATACCGTGGGGACTTTTTAAAGGGCAGTTTCAAAAAGGGGTCAGAGAGAGCAAAAAAGATATTATTAACTGTAGTGGATATAAAAGAATATTCAAAGTAAGCTTTCTTATTGATAAATATGATTAATAGGTTTTTAAAGAAAATGTCCCATGGTTCCAATTTAAGGAAGAATTAGAATTGGCATTTTATTCTGGCACAGGATTAAGATTCTATGTGTTTTTAAAAATCATAGATAAATGGATTATAGATATTGATGAGCTATTAATTCCTTTCAACTAAAAATGTGAGAGAAACAGAAAGAATAAAATGGGACGCCAGCATAGGCAAGTAAAACAGTGTTTATGGAGTGAGTAAAGGGTGGTGGTGGCTGTGGGAAGAAAAGGCACGGGCCTCGAAGGTGCCGAACCACCAAGGCTTCTCCCGCATAAGAACTGATGTCAGAGGAGAAATATCAGCAATGATGACGCTTGAGAGGTTGATTTTTGCTAATGTCCTTCTGCTTCTTAATCACATGTTCCTGTTTCGTGGCTGGGACAAGCTTTATTATTCCCACTTTACAGATGCAGAATCACAGGGCAGAGAAACTGAGACTCCTCCGAAGTAAGCAAGCTCCAGGCCCAGGGTTTTTCTTCCTTTTTCTTTTCTTCTCTCTCTCTCTCTCTCTCTCTCTCTCTCTCTCTCTCTCTCTCTCTCTTTAAGTTTAAGATTGGGGCTTGAAAACTGTGAGAGGAAGGGAAGAAAGATGAACTAAAAGATGTAAAACAAAGAAGGGAAAGTCACTGTCAAATCTATCCAGAAAAATAAGGCAGAGAAAAAGTGAGATGATAAGATCCTTTTCTTTTATTCCTGTCCAAGTTAATAACATGTACAGTGCCTCTTTTTATTCATCTCTTGTCTGTACATATTTTCCCACACACCATTCTATAGTTATATAATTCATTTCCTTGCCCACTGGGTCAATACTTTATCACTTTACCAGTTTCTTTTTGTAATGGCTTTTTATACTCCTTGCCAGTAAAAGTGTACCCCCAGAAGAAGAGGATGACAAAAGGCAGAAGGTGGACAGGAAAAGCCTGGTAAGCAGGATCACTCTTAGAGTTACATCTCCATTGTTCTATTTCCCCAGTGGGCATTATTATGCATTTCCCCTTAAGCATGAGGCCATGTTATAGTCTGTGTTTAGCTTTTACTAGTTGCATGGATGAACTCACTTAAAAATATAGTAGGATTACATTCTTGTATTGTTCATTGCAGCTACATAACTGATATTTTATATATTGCATCTTAAATCTCCTTCTGGAAATGTAACACACTTATAACCTCTATAATTGGTGTCATTGTTGACATTTTTATTTTCCCTGAAAACAGATTTGTGAAGTTGTCTCCCCTTACCCACAGTTTCACTTTCTGTGGTTTCACTTACCCGTAGTGAACCACAAGTAGGCTGGAAGCGGATGATCCTCCTTGTGACAAATCAGTGGAAGGTCAAAAACAGCCTAACTTTACGGTCGCAGTGCCTACGTCACTCACCTCACGTCATCTCATCTGTCAACATTCTATCATCTCACATCATCACAAGGAGGGTGAGTAAGTACAATAAGGTATTCCGAGAAAGGGAGAGAGAAAGAGACCACGTTCAAATCACTTCTACTAGAGTATGTCATATAATTGTTCAATTTTATTTTTAGTTATTGCTCTTAATCTCTTACTGTGTCTAATTTATAAATTAAGTTTTGTCATAGGTATGTATGTATAGGAAGAAACATAGTATCTGTAGGGTCCGATACTATCCATGCTTTCAGGAATCTGCTGGGGGTCTTGGATCAAATCCCTGCTGACAAGAGGGACTACTTTGCAACTTTAATTAAAAATTTTAAGCTTCACAGGTTAGCAGGTTTGGGGTAAGATATGGAAATAGTGAGGGGCGCCTGGGTGGCTCAGTCGGTCGAGCATCCGACCTGGGCTCAGGTCATGATTTCACAATTCGTGAGTTCAGGCCCTGCATCTGGCACTGTGCTGACAGCTCAGAGCCTGGAGCCTGCGTCCGATTCTCTGTCTCCCTCTCTCTCTGCCCCTCCCCCACACGCTCTCTGTCTCTGTCTGCCTCTCAAAAATAAAACTAAAAAAAAAAAAAAAATTTGGATATAGTGGGAGAAAATAACCCATGTAAGCAGTTAAATGACTTGCATGGGATCACACAGCTGGCTGAGTCTGAATCAGACCCTTGGACTTTTATTCCAACTCTGCATGCTACACATTGTCTCCTACATTCAATTCTGTCAATGCTAAGTGCTATAGAGGATCGCATTGGAATTCCCTGCTCATCGGCTTACTCTTTTATTAGGGTATGTGCCCAGAAGCTCTAGAAGGAAATTTTTTAAACATCTTTTGTAGGAAGGAGAAATTCTAAATTAAGCCTGCGCCCCCCACCCAAACTTTACAAACAACCCTACCATGTATTTGTTATTATACAATATTATAGATGATGTGCTGATGTGCAAGCAAATTTTTAGTTACAAGTAGCAAAGAAAAAAAAAAACCCAAAACACTGGTCTTATTTTTCTGCCTGTCACAATTAAGTAGGGATGTAGGCATTTGAAGAAAAACAGGGGCACTAAAATGTTTTCCTTAGTCAAAGCTGCCATCCCCAAATATTCTTTTTTTTTAATGTTTATTTATTTATTTTGAGACTGTAGAGGGGCAGATAGAGGAGAGAGAATCCCAAGCAGGCTCTGCACACTGTCAGTGCAGAACCTGATGCAGGGCTCAGTCTCACAAACTGTGAGATCATGACCTGAGCTGAAATCAAATCAAATGCTCAGCTGACTGAACCACCCAAGCACCCCCCACCCCCACCCCCCGCCAAGTATTCTCCCAATCAACCAATATTTAGTATTTAGTACTCATTTCTTGTCAGGCACTGTGTTTGTTAGAGTCGTGAGAGTCAACAAAACAGACCTAATACCCACCCTACTGAATGAGCTAATTTGGATAACTATTCTACTTTCAAAACATAAGCAACTTATCAGCCAGTCTTATTTTGGTATGAATTACTTTGGATGAATAATTAATTTTCTTGATTCTTTGTTCTAGGTGGATATTAATTAGTAATAGCTGATTTTTATTGTTTATGGTAAGGATTCAGGGTAATATACCAAGGAGGAACAATTAAAGGTGAGAGTAATTTTAGAGCATGGAGAATTTTGTGAGGGCATACCAGAATGTGACACCAGAGTAGAAAGTTTGTGGTTACCTTGTTCTGGATATGTAGAGAAAAGTAGGTAGGAGAGTGACCAAGGAAAGCTTCATCTCCTTTTTTGCCTAAGTTATTTTGGTAGCAATTTCTTGACCCAGGAATTTGTGACCATATAAACTTTAGTAGAGAATTCTGGATGTTACCAGCCTTGAGTGATATCTGCCAAATGTCACCTTCAAATGATCTTTCATGGTGATAGTTCTAGCCCCTAAAAGATAAAAAGGAAGACTATTGTACGTAGTTGTGCAAACTGTATTCAAAGCCAGATAATTGGTATTTGAAGTGGGTTCAGAGCAGTTTTCTTGTCATTTTCCATCAAAGTACCCCCTAACTGGTGGTACAGGAGGAAGTTTGGGGTAGCAGAACTTCATCAATAGAATTACACGCGTTGTGGAAGAGAATAGGGCAACTGTTAAAGGTAACCTGAACCAGCAAGTCTGAAGTGTCTTTAAAATATTGTGGTTGTTTTCTTTGAAAATTTGAGTAATTGTTATATGCCTCCCCATAATAGGCCCATGTTTCTTTTACAAGAAAACAGTGCTTGAATTGACTTGCTATTAGTAAAATTGACTTTCTGGGAAGAAATGTCATGATTACCGTGTGGATCTCAGTCTGCCTACACATGCTTGCACACACATGGGTATATCCAGAGGGTTTCACTGAGGATGATACTAAATGTGAGATTTCACTTGTCTGAGCAGTCACAATACCATGATTTGGTTGAAATGGGTGCACTTCACGTTTGTTTGTAAGGTGATTACCCATCTCAGGATTCCCATCAGTTTCTGGATCCCCAAATTTGTAAGGATTTTTCTATGATCTATATCTGACTGCCAGTGATATGGGCTCAGATGTTCAGGAGAGGTGGAAAATATGGGGCTCAGGTTTTCA
This sequence comes from Acinonyx jubatus, assembly GCF_027475565.1. Lineage (NCBI taxonomy): Eukaryota > Metazoa > Chordata > Mammalia > Carnivora > Felidae > Acinonyx > Acinonyx jubatus. The sequence continues at coordinate 149,001,729 of NC_069380.1, read as the reverse complement.
GGTCAGAAAAACCAGCATGATGCACTGGGCAGGTGTAGAAATGAATCTGGGTAAAGCATTCTTGCCCTCCAGTTATCTTATGAGCTATTGATAGAGTTTTGCCAGATAAAGCAGTCTGGGTATGAAACTATGATGGACACATCTGAAAACTTTTCAAAGCTTTGTGAATGCTCCGCAGTTTGAGGTTTAGTGTTAGGTAAAGATTAGCTCCCCCTACAGTTTATAGTTTATAATGTACCCCTTTGGGTCTGGACTAGAGCATAGTCATGACTTGAGTTCCACAATTAGATACACCCATGTGAGCATTTGAATCAGGTGCTAGTGATGCAAAAAAGGATAATTCAAGTAATTTCTCTTCCTCCCTCTCCTTCTTTCTTGTAATAGTAGCTGGGGCTACAAGGTAATACATGGCATAAGAGTCCACTTGTCCTTAGTGGCTGGAATTACTCCTTTATCAAATCCGTTCTGCAACATAATTTTGGATGCCAGTCTGGAAGCTTAACTCAAGCCTAGCTCTCCAGCCCTTTCAACAATTCAGTAAGCCACAAAATATCATTTTATTAAACTCCTTTTCTGCTCAACCAACTGAAGTCACCTTTGATTGCTTGCAACCGAAGGCCCTGATGAAAACAGACAGTAATTAGGAGAGATCAGCTTTAGACAGAGTGGTCAGGGAGGTCTCTCTGAGAAGGTGATATTTGCACTGGGGTAGGAAGAATGTGAAGAAGCAAGTAATGTGAAAAGCTAGGGGGAAAGCTGGAGCCGAAGAAGAAAGTACAAAGGCTTCTGTACAGAGGTGGGGGTCCAGCAGAGAACAAAACAAACAAGCCCCCTGTCTTTGTGGAGTTTACCTCTAGTTGGGGTATTTACACAGTTAAATGTAGGCAGATAATAAGTAGTGTAATTTCAGATACCAATCGGTGTTATAAAGAAAACGAAAAAGAGAGTTATAGGCTGCAGACAAGAGACTATTTGGGATAGGGTGAGCAGGAAAGGCTTATCTGAGGAGGTCACGTTCCTCAGAGACATAGGAGATTTATGACTTAGAGAAAAAAATCCCTCGGGTACACTATTGGGACACCTTGCTCAGGGAAGTGAATTTCATAAGAGTTCTTAAAATAAAAACAAATATTGCAGTGCCATTTCTGCCCAGGTTAGGAATGTTGAGAGAATCCAACAGATGTTAAAATGCCCCTAGAGACCAAAGATTTTTAAATGTCAAATGTGATCCTCTTTTTGGTGATGTTCTCAACCTTATACTTGTCAAATACGTATGACTACATTTTTAGGGAGATAGTTCTTTAATTTATGAATATTCTTTTACAACTACAAATTGGCTTCAATTTTGTTTTGGGTAGTTGCTGTGTGAACAAATACTAAAAGCAAAATAAAGGCAATGCCGGTTCTTCATCACCTTCTCAGAAGCTCTTCTGGTTTGATGGACTGGGCTGTCAACAATGGAATAAAGCCAGTGCTTAACAGAGAGAAACCTCAGCTTCAAGCAGCAGTATTCCAAAATAATCTCTTGGTGAGTGAAGTTGCTGGTTTTATGTGAGCATGAAAAATTAATTATCAATGAAAAGGCATTTACTTTTTTCAGAGCCCATATATTTATTGACAAATAAATGTTCTTTATCTCCCCAGAGGAAAGAACCATTCTCTAAAATTGTTTAATCAATTTACCGACCTGAATCAAAGCTTTGAGGGAGAAAAGAAATGTACTTTCTTAGATCCCACAAAAGACTAAGCACGTGGGTCTTTGGTCGTGTTTGTTTTTCAGTAGAGCAATTATCTGGAATATCTTCTCCCCACCAAACCATAAAATTTTCCCAGGAAAATGTAAACAGACTTACTAGTAAACATGACAAGTTGAATATATACATCTACTCTTATTTTCGTCCCAAATCCTAGAAATGGCACTAAGAAACTTCTCGGAAGCACAAACCAATAAGGACAGGGAGAACAGAAGAACAGAACAACAACAACAAAGAACAAGCAAGCAAATAAGCAAACAACCTAGAGCTAGAAAGCAAGTGGATGAGCGGTAAAGAGAACTTAATGGACCTGAGAGTACAGATCCAAAGCTGGCAAAGATAAAAACTGTCAACTAACTTAATTTTACAGTAGAGACTGGCAATACTAGATGTCTCTGGAAATGGGGCTTGAAGGAAGGTGGGTAAAATGGGAGGATACACTCAAAGTTAAAAAGCAGTCAGATCCATTAACTATGTCCCCAATTCCCAGCATCCAAGAAAGCACTGCCTCCTCTCCTCCCCAGACCAACCCCCCATCCCAACCCTGGCAGAGGACTAGAGATCTAGTCTCTGAGGAGGGTGAGACGTAGGCTCTTGGCTAGGTGGGGGTTGAAGGTAAGGACAGGATACTGAAAGTGGGAGAAATAAGTAGAAATATGCATGCTAAATGCTGAAAACCCTAACTCTCTTTACCTTCCAAAATAGTAGTTGACAGACTTTTAACTTCAACTAGGAGATTGGAAGATCTTTCCCTACACAGTCTGATAAGCTCAGAAGAAAAGGTTTAAAGATACTGACATTCTAGGCTCTTCAAGTAAAAAGCCAAGCCAGATCACCCTCAAGTAAAACTGTTGGGAAGTTACTTTCCCACTTCTACTCCAACACCTCTTGACACACAGATGCCTGTTATCTTTATGATCTGAGAGAAATCTTTAACTTGAAAGGTAAAGAGACCAAAATAAAGCAAACAGATGAAAGCATCTTAGAGGAAATACATGCCCTACCTGGAGAATCAAACTCCAAAAACAAACAAACAAACAAAACTTAAATCACATCATTAATATCCTTAAAAGTGTTTAAAAAAAGATATTGCAATCATGAAACAAGAATAGGATACTATAACAAAATTAAAACATTCAGAGAACAAAATAAGCTATTGGAGTTAAATACACACACACACACACACACACACACATGTATAATAGCAGATGAAAAAACAGATCAGAAGAATTAGAAGATAAAAATTTCTGAAGAAATTTCCCATAAAGTAAAACAGAAGAACAGATAAAAAAAAAAAAAAAAAAGACTAGCCCAGGAAACCCTAAATCCAGATAATATTGAGAACAGAAAGAAACAAATAGGGGTGGGGGAAGGGGGATTTATATTAGACTTCTATTGCTGCATAACAAATTACCATGAACATAGCACCTTAACACAACATACATTTATTATCCCACAGTTTTCATGGATTAGGAGACCAGGTACTGTTAACTAGGTGTTCTGCTCATGGCCACACAAGGCTGTAACAAATGATAGGTGAGGGCTGGGTTCTCTTCAGAGGCTTATATGTTCTTTGTCAGAATTCATTTCATTATAGCATTGGAACCCCTGGCAGTGTGCTTTTTCAAGGCCAGCAGAAAAGAGACTTTTACCTCTAGACTCTCCTTTAAAAGGTTCACCTGCCAAGTCAGCCTCACCTAGCATAATCTTTTGATTAATTTAAAGTCAGCTGATTAGGGATCTACATTACATTTGCCAAATCACTTTGCTTTGCTATATAACATTGCATAATCATGGGGGGAGGGGTGAAATTTCATCTCCTTTGCCATACTCTTTTGGCTAGAAGTAAATTAAAAGTTCTATCTATACTCAAGGAGATATAAAGGCGTGTATACTATTGAGTGGAGATCCTGGGGGCCAGTGTAGAATTCTACATACCACAGGAGGAGAGGGAATCACTAGAGGTATATAACACAAGACAATTATTCATACTTAAAACACTTAATTTTCTAGATTTAAATAATTAAAGAATGAATGCCAGGAAAATGAAGATAAATCCACACCAGACTGTCAGAAAACTGTGGACCACAGAGAGGTCTGATAAGCTTCCAGAAGGGGCATGTCACAAACTGAAGATCAGAGAGGAAGAAGGCATCTAATTTCTAAATAGTGCTACTTAAATCTTGAAGGCAATAGAGCAATGTCTTCAAGATTATGAAGCAAAATGATTTCTACACTTTAATTCTATACTTAGAAAACTATCAATTTAGGACAGAATAAAGGTATTTTCAGACATGTAAGATCTCAATTATTTCCCGTGTGCCTTTTCTCAGAAGAATGCCTGAGGATTTGCTCCATCAGAAAGAAGAAAAAATTAAGAAGGAGAATATAGAAGAATTAGCAGAGTAAGGCAAAGAAAAACCAAAAATTATGGTAGAAGAAGATCCCAAACAACCATAATGCAGGATTGAGAAAACCACAACCAGAATGGCAAAATTCAGAAGACTTCAAGAAAGATTTCTTTTGTAAGATGAAATTGAGAATGCAGAATAAAATTGGTAGAATATTTCTAGCATCTTAACGTACTTGAGAGAAATTTAGGCAATTGACATAGAGTTTGGACTTGAATCAGTGATAAATAAGTCACAGAAAACTAGGAAAACAGCACAAAATGACTAATTCAAAAGTTGTACAGGAAAGGGAAAGGAATCCTGATTTACTACATAGCACAGCTATGAATAATATTTCCATAGTAATAATAATGTCAGCACAAAATTGAGCTAGAAATATATATGGAGAATAAGGAAGTGAAAGTTGTACATGTGTTATAGGAGCATGAGGAAAGTAGTGAGCTAGAACTTCTACTTCTGTTGCACTAGATCTATAGGTAATACCCCAAACTGAAAACAAGACGAGGCTATGCAGCATGCTTTTTGGAGACATGGAGGTAAATAGCAAAACATCAACCAAAAATGTTGGAAGTACTTCTGGGAAAGAGGAAATAGAACAGGAAGAGAGAAGGCAGGAGACTACTATTTCTCTATAATAAGGCTGATAAATCTATTTTATATTTTAAACTGTTCATATAGGACTCCAATGAAAAATATAAAATAAATAAGCATAAATAGCCGTGATTAGATAAAGCAATTATCTGTATAACTGCTTTACTTTTCACACTAGATAGGTTGACTATTTACTTCTTTATTTAAGTTCACTCTAAAGTAATGTTCATTTTGTTGTTTTAAAATCAAGTTTACCAGAACTTCGCATCAAGTAAACGTTTCCATTCAGAGCTTTCCCCTTAAGAAGTGAGACAGTCCAAAGTTGTTGTACTACTTGAAATATTTTTGGAACTGTTTTTAGAATTTCAAAGCCTGTGGCAAACTTCTTTAAATAACTTCAAAGGTGTCAATTCATGGATTTAATATTTTGAAAGAACCAGGAATCATTTGAAATCACATTAGATTTGACTGGTCAAGCCAACTAAAGCTATTTTGGTAAAAATTAAGGTTTAAAAATAAACTAATACCACTGATATTTTTGATGGTTTATGAATTAGCTGCAAAGGGGACTTTAAAAGGGAAAAGGATTCTAAAAGTATTTTGTCTTTGAAGCATAATATGAAGCTACATTTTTAGGAAGGGGCCCCCATAAAGAAGTTAAGGATATTCTTCATGAAGCACACAAACAAAGATATACATTAGAAACCTACAGAAGCAGGGGCACCTGGGATGCTCAGTCGGTTAAGCCTCCAATTTTTGGCTTCAGCTCAGGTCATGATCTCACAGTCATGAGATGGAGCTGTGTGCTGAGTGTGGAGCCTACTCAAGATTCTCTCTCTCTCTCTCTCTCTCTCTCTCTCTCTCTCTCTCTCTCTTTCTTTCACTTTCTTTCTCCTTCCCTCTGCCCCACGCCAGTTGAACTCACTTGCTCACACTTTCCCTCTATCTAAAAAAAAAAAAAAAAGAAAAAAAAAAGAAACCTACATAAGTGATTTTAAGAGAAAATAAAAGCCAAATGATGTAATATTGTTTACATATGGTAGGTGCTCCTCCTCCCTTCAAAATCCAAGTAGGATTGAGCCACCCACTGAAAGTAGCAGAGCACCTTACATAACTGTGATTTATTACCTTCTCTCATTGGAAGAGATACAACTGGAAGTAAAGCTATGTTTTTGAATGGACTTCTATCTATAAGGGAAGTGGAACAATTGTTGCCTCGTCAGCTCTGATATCGCTGCATTGATGAATCCGAGACATTTCTTCTTTTCTTCAATGAAGAATGACATGGCAAATGTGGTATCAAAGTCTTCCAGTCTTTCTCACAAATGCTTAATGGAACTCACCAATAGAGAACGTCTACTGCCCGGCTGATTTCAAGCACATTCTCAACTATGTGGCCCTTGTGACCATCCAGCTCTGGTCTCTACTGAACAAACTTTGCTAAATAGAACAAACTTTTCTACCCAGATGGAGAGGAGACTACTGGATTTCCATTATTCTTTCCTCCGGGGCAAAAGGAAAGACTACATTTCCTACCCCATCATGCAGATAGGTTAGCCAATGGAACTTGAGTGAAAGAAATATGTATCACTCCCAGGTTGGGCCCATGCTGCACCATGTACTTTTCCTTTCTACCATATGGATGCAGAGGATGAGGAGGCATTAGGGGAAAGTGGATCCAGAAGGTGGAAGTAGCCTAGAATCCTTCATAAATACATGTAGTAGAGCCATTCCTGCCATTCTGAGCAACTTCCCTGGTCTGTTATATAAAAAAGAAATACTGTGCTTCAGCAAATTTGAGTATATTCAAGAAAATTTCAGAGTCTTTTTGTTACTATAGCCTAGTCTACACCAATGAAGAAACTGACTTTCTGCCCGGAATAAGGGACCTAGTTTCTGGGAGAGTGTATATATTAAAGAACCCCTCCTAAGCTAGAGCTTCCTACTTGAAATATGCAAAATGGAAATATGTTTGTTTTAGTTTTAGTTAATACAGTTCTTCTAACTAGTAAACTATTGCAAAATGAAAGATAGACTACTTAGAAGTAAATTTTTATAAAGGAATAAACAGAAAACAAATGACTCAATGCACTGTTATCCAAGAAATAGAAGTAGGCTATAATCTCAAGAAAACATGACAGAAATATAATTAATGTAAAATAAAAGTGTAAATTAATGTGTTAAAGATAATCAGAAGAAAGAATATCCTTACATAGTGGGCTGGTTGGAGTAGGCTTTGTAGGCAGCAGAGAAAAGGTAAAGAAGCTTCTGGGGCAGTAGAGTTGCCTTGGTCAATGTAGTGTCTTTTTTAAGATGGAAGTGAGATCCTGAGGTCAAAGATAAGCAGGCAAAAAGGATACAGCCACACAAATGAATGGCTCTGCCTTAGAAATGAACAAGAACTTGTGGCTGGAGAGACAGCAGAGAATGAAGTAGGGGAGAAAGAGAAGATGACTAGTTAGAAGGGCAGAGTGGAATGGGAAAATTCAGTATGAGGTTATCTGCCCTGTCCTTGGGTTCCCCAAACCTTTAATAAAAGGTGATGTGAATAGGATCTGATTATTGCTATTTTATTTTTTATTCCAGAGTTCATGTTGTTTTTAAATATATGAACTTTTTAATTTTGGAACGGTTTTAGGTTTACAAAAAGAGTTATGAAGGTAGTATAGAGAATCCCCCAATAGCCCACACACAATTTTCTTAATTACTAACATTTTATAGTAGGTACATTTCATGTAATTAATGAATAAATATTGATACCATATTATTAACAAAAGCCCATACTTTATTAAGATTTCATTAGTTTTGATCCAACATCCTTTTTCTGTTCCAGGATACCACACTGCATTTATTTGTCATGTCTCCTTAGGTTTTTGTTGGCTGTGACAGTTTTTTAGGGTTTCCTTGGTTTTGATAACATTGACAATTTTGTAGAGTACTGGTCAGCTGTTTTGTAGAATGTCTGTTAATTGGAATTTGTCTGATATTTTTCTCATGATTAGACTGGGATTATGGTTTTGAGGGAAAAGACAACAGAGGGGAAGTGTCATTCTCATCACATCCTGTCAAGGATACGTAATGTCAGTATAATCCCTATTGATGCTGACCTTGATCATCTGGCTAAAGGGATGTTTGTCAGGTTTCTGTACTCTAAAGTTACTCTTTCCCCCCCTTTCCATGCTTCAGTCTGTAATGAAGTCACTATAGCCCACACTTATAGTGTGGGGTGCTAAGCTCTCTCTCCTTAAAGGGTGAGTATCTACATAAATTATTTGGAATTCTACACAGGAGACTTAGCTACTTCCTCCTACTTATTATTTATTTTTTTGTTTTTCAAATATTTCATCATATATAATTATATATCTATATCTAGATGGACTCATGGCTATTTATTTTATACTGTCAGTTATAATCCAATACTATTATATTTGTTTCGTTGCTCAAACTTTTCCAGTTTGACCATTTTTCATTTAGATTTTGTGTTCCTTGACATATGCTTATTATGTTTTTTTTAGCTCTACTTTTCTTTTTTCAGAACTTCCTTGCTTTTTGGGACTATAAGATGCTCCAGGTTCATTCTATATTTCCTGCCCCAGTTCTAGAACTGACTATTTCTGCAAGGAGTCTTGCTTCCTTTTATTGGAGTGGTATTAAAAACCATGATCTAGTTTCTACATGTACTCATTTCTGCTGCAGTGTCCTTGCTTCTAGATTCTCTTAGCTAACAGAACAAGGAAATATATGTGTGTATACTAGCCTGAGTATATGTACATATCTATAAATATCTCTATATGTATCATCTATATATTAAACTGAACATTGTTCATATTGAACTTGCCAACCCTTATCTATTATAATATGGGTCATTCTAACCTTTTCCCCTTGGTAATCCGCTATTTCTCACTGCAACGATGAGAAACCTGGCTCCCACCATCCATCATCCATTACTTAATTTTTCAATCCAGTATACTGGTATAGTGTTTTCATAATTTTAACCCATACCACCATAGAAAACAACTTGATCAACTAGAATACAGTGCTTATGCATAGTTGTTTTTGCCTTTGGTTTTACAAACTCAGTTCCAAAGTTCCTTAGGTCTGCAACTTATTCCCCAACTGCCTTTAGTGGTAATGTTTCATACATTTGTAGTGCAATTAGATTATGTCGTGGTCTGCATCCCATGGTGGGATCCCTTAACTTCCTGAATGGTATTTTAAAATTTGCATATATTAAGGTTCATTCTTTGTGCTATAAAGTTCTGTGGGTTTCACCACATGCATGGTATCACATAACTACTATTCCAATAGCATAAAGAAGAGTTTCACTACCTTAAAATTCCCTTGTGCTTCTCTTAATCAACCTTCTCTCCTCTCAAACTGCTGGCAACCACTGAGCTTTTCACTATTTGTATAGTTTAGCCCTTTCCAGAAAGTTATGTAAATGGAATCATAGAGGTTGCCTTTTCAGAATGAATTCTTTCACTTAACAATATGCGTTTAAGATTCATCTTTGTCTTTGCGTGGCTTGACAGTTCGTTTCTCTTTATTGTTGAATAGTATTTCATTTTATGGATGTACATCAGTTTCTTTATCCATTAACTATTGAAGGACATCTTGTGGCTTCAACTTCTTTGTGATTATGAATAAACATTCACATACAGATATTTGTATGAACATCAAATCAGTTGAGTAAGAAGCATGGTTTACTGAATTGTATGGCGAGACTATGTTTAGCTTTGTAATAAACTGGCGAGACTATGTTTAGCTTTGTACTAAACTGCCAAACTGATTTCCAAAGTGGCTCTGCCATTTTGTGTTGTGAATTCCTGTTCCGCATCTTCACCAGCAATTGATATTGTCAGTGTTTTGGATCTTAGCCATCCTAATCGGTGTTTAGTAGTATCTCATTGCTGTTTAATTTGCATTTCAATAGTGACAAATGTTGTTGAGCATCTTCTTATGTGTGTGACATCTGAATGTCTTCTTTAGTCCAGTCTTCTTTTTAACCTAGCCTTTCCTTAGAAGGAGTGAAATATTATTGACAGAATTTCATGTTTTTTAATTACAGTCATGTTTGAATTTATACTGATCCGTGTTTTCAGAATGTTCCATATTTCTGTCTCACCTTTTGACATAGTATCTTGGATTACTTTTGGTAGCCTGATCTCCTTCTTTAATTGTAAATTTGTGTTAGTTTAAATCTCAGAGAGAAATCTTTTTTTTTTTTTTATTGAAGTTTATTTTCTTTGAGAGAGTGAGAGACAAACACGGTGGGAATGGGGAAGGAGCAGAGACAGGGAGAGAGAGAGAATCCCAAGCAGGCTCGACATTGTTAGTGCAGAACCCAGTGTGGGGCTCCAACCCATGAACCAGGAGGTCATGCCCCCAGATGAAATCAAGGATCATATACTTAACAGACTGGGTCCCCCGGGCATCCCTCAGAGGGCAGTCTTATTTCTAAATTCTTTATTTTATTTCATTTTAATTTTTTTAATGCTTATTTATTTTTGAGAGAGAGAGAGAGAGAGCATGAGCAGGGGAGGGGCAGAGAGAGAGGGAGACACAGAATCTGAAGCAGGCTCCAGGTGAGCTGTTAGGCTACAGCCCAATGTGGGGCTCTAACCCATGAACCATGAAATCATGACTCCAGCTGAAATCAAGGGTCAGATACTTAACAGATTGAGTCCCCCCCCGGCGCCCCTCAGAGGGCAATCTTATTTCCAAATTCTTTATTGTAATTTTTTAATGTTGATTTATTTTTGAGAGAGAGAGAGACAGAGTACAAGCAGAGGAGAGGCAGAGAAAGAGGGAGACACCGAATCTGAAGCTGGCTCCAGGCTCTGAGCTGCCAGCACACAGCCCAGAATAGGGCTCAAACCCACGAACTGGGAGATCATGATCTGAGCCAAAGTCCAGATGCTTAACCTGACTGAGCCTCCCAGGCACCCCTTCAGAGTCTTAAAGTGAGAGACAGAGACAACTTCATTCGTTCCTCATAAAAGTCCTATACTTTTCTCTCCTTTAAAAATATCTTGGGGCGCCTGGGTGGCGCAGTCGGTTGGGCTCCGACTTCAGCCAGGTCACGATCTCGCGGTCTGTGAGTTCGAGCCCCGCATCAGGCTCTGGGCTGATGGCTCAGAGGCTGGAGCCTGTTTCCGATTCTGTGTCTCCTTCTCTCTCTGCCCCTCCCCCGTTCATGCTCTGTCTCTCTCTGTCCCAAAAATAAATAAACATGTTGAAAAAAAAATAAAAAAAAAATCATGTTATTTAGCTATAGTCAAACTTCAAATATTTTAGAACTGGTTGACCTCCTTTTACTATCATAGGCTTCCTTTTACTATCCTAATATTTTCTTTAAAGTTTATTTTAGTGTAGTGGTTCCCAAAATTTGGTGTATATCAGAATCTCAGGCAGGCAAAAAAGAGCACAATAATGTGTGCTTATTAAATTAAAATAGGGCTTAAGTTTTTGTATTTTTATCAAGATCTCTAGGTGTTTTGGATAATGTTTTGATACTACTGCCCAAAGTTTGAGAACCATTGGTTTGGTGTTTGGAGCTGAAGGCCAGTCTAACCCTAAATAGAAAACACACAGTCAGCCTCTTTAGACACTGATATAATTTCAAAAGCCAATACTACTATCTTGCTATGTCCCCAACCTAATACTTCCATAGGTTTGTTTGCATAATTTTTGTCTAGTGTTGAAATTAAACATCAGTAGAATATTTTTACAGTACAACATACCATGAAAAACTAGCTTATTCTGCAGATTTCACCAAAGAAGCCATTTAAAAACCATCTGGTTATGTTATACCAGTTAAGGTTTTTAAATTTTTAATTTTTTTAATTAAAAAAATATTTTTAAAAGTTTATTGATTTATTTTGAGAGAGAGCGCACACAAGTAGGGGAGAGGCAGAGAGAGAGAATCCCAAGCAGGCTCCTCACTGTCAGTGCAGGGCCTGATGCAGGACTCAAACTCACAAACTGCAAAATCATGACCTGAGCCACCCAGGTGCCTCTATACCAGTTAAATTAAAACTATTAATAGATGTGCCCCCGAATTTGCATTTTAAGAAGTGCACTATAACATACAGGGTAGATAATCCATACATCTTTGCATATTACTGGTTCACTAACCCTCTCTACGATAAAAATTAAATGGAGTTATTTTTTTTTTTTACAACAAAGCATTAACCAAAAGTAAGACCAGCTTCAACAATGCAGCATTTTATAACTAGAAATTTTATAACTATTTCTCAAATATTTTTTTCTTTAAAACCTCAAGTCTTCACGTGGTTTATGTCCTTCCCAAGCTATGGCTAATATTCAATATCACTTAAGAGGCACAATTCCATTCCAAAGAAAAACTTCATCACATCAAAACATTATTTGCATATTCATAAGATTCCACCTTCAGGCACAGACATGAGCTCTTTTTCTTGCAAACTATTATATCAATAGAAATATACAAATAAGCATCAAGAAAAATGCGAATAAGGATATTAAATGAAAAAATGTTCACTCACCAGTGCACAGTTTATCAGGTGGAGAGTATGCTTGCTTGATTACAAAGTAAATTTTAAAGGGAAATAATTGTGCTCATTGTTCATATAAATGTATTTAATCGCCATTATTACTAATAATTGCTAATATTGATGAGTGTACTTCTGAGCAATTATTTGAATTTGCTAGAAAACATATAACATGACTTTTTGGAAAGTATATTTAAATTTTACCTGAGGGGCTATTTTTCTAATCAAAATAACACACCAAGGCATGGTTGAAAGCACTTTGCTTTTTCAAAGGTCTCTCTAAACTCAATTGTAATCCAGAAATGAGTAGTTTCCCATGAAAATACCAACTGCCTTAGCCTCTTTTGCCAGAAACTAGATTATGCTATTCATTTTACTAGTAACTAATGGTTACTCTTATGAAATAGTTTATTTCCTGAAATTTTTGCTCTGAGGATAATTTTATAATGACTACCAGGCAATTATAAATTTTTTCATCCTTTTAAGAAATTTAAATTCCTCTTCTTAATCTTATTTTCAGTATATTGAGATGTATCTAAAAATCTTTTCCTTAGTCAATCCATATCAGATCAATTCAGTCTTGCCTCCAAGTTAAAAGGGATCTTATTCCTTCCATTTAATACTAATCCTGAAAGCAAGAAATACACAAAAAACAACCAAAATCTTTAATGGCTTTGATTTGTTAATCACTGAAAAATTTCAAATATTCCTACTTAACCCCCACTGAAGCACTAACTGTTACAGTGTGGCATAAGTAAAGCATTTGAGTAAATCCTATTAGTGAAGGAGGACCTTTCTAAATCACTTTTTGTGTTAACACATAACTACTAATTTACGAGTTAGGAACAAAAGAGATCCCCCAGAGTTAAACAGAGTTGACCTCCTTAAAAATAATCGTGCTATTCCATTTCAACCATTCTCAATTGTCAGTTAGAGGTGAGGTTATGACAATTTCCATAAACTAAGGGTGCCTAAAGTTGTCGCTGGCTTAAGAAACCAAAGACAGCCTGCCGCAGTTTGCAAAAATGCTGAGTTGTGAGGCCCAAGTCGTTATTTATGGGTGTCTAGCCTTAGAACTTCTTTAACCTTCCACTTTAACCTCAGGGGCCACCCAAAGAAGCCAGTTTCAGGGTCAGCAAAGTCCTTTGGTTGTATTTTCATCAGAATTGAGGATCAGTAGGTGGGGATGCCATGCCCCAACCTTGGAATACATTAGAGAGCGAGAACACTTCTGCACCGCTTTTGAAGGCAGTTGCCACCAGGTGGTTAACTCGCTCCCTAGCCTCAGAGCACATTGTACTGACTTTATTCTTTATACAGGTTCCTTGTGAAGCAGTGGAGTAATTTTAAAATTCCATTTCTGACCCATAAGACCTTCGGTGATACTGTTCCTGCACCCTGCACAAGCCGCTTTCCCCATTCATGCGCTGCAGGTATGAGTCTATTGTTCACATCTATTAACTAGACGTACAGAAAAGGACTTTAAAGTTTCTCCATTACATATCTAGAACAGTTCTCTCAATCTTAAGTTCTCACATTCATGCTAAGACTTTGATAGATGCAGGCCACGAGTGAGAAAATAGTCTACATTTACCTTAATTAAATTTTTATTGTCATTCTCAAATACTGGTTTTAAAGGATTTGAATGTACCTGAACTGTAAATATTTTTTTAAATAAAATAACCAACCCAAATGCTATATATGAAGAGAAAAGTATCCAAACCTCTCATATGTATTTCAAAAGAAGCAAAGTCCTCTAATGAGAGTTATTGTTGAAACTGTGTTAGTATTTAGTTGTTAAACAAAGTCATAACACACTGCAGGTTTTTCCTGTACATCCTACGTTTCTCAGCAAGAATCCACCTTTTTTGTTCAACAACTTTATTCTTAATTCAGAATAGAAAAATGGCTTCACCATTGATAAGTAAATTAAAAGTTAGCTTTAGAGGAACAGTCGCTATTTCACAAATGAAACGGAGAGAGTAATTTTCATACTTGGGTATCAAAAGCTAAGTCCCAAGCCTGCCATTTGCTTGCCTAAAATGCAGAAAGTTACTTTATGAATATTCAGACATGAGATTTTAATACAACGCTAAAAATCGGGTTTTGGAAAACCTGTTTGGGCCTTAGTACCACATAAAAGGGGTTTTGGTATTTTGGTGCCAGAGAAAGACTGATTAGTTGAAGAGAAAATTAATGATTTCTGAAACAGACTAAGTGTATGTCTTTGTATGTATGTACAAATGTACATATATAGTTATCTGTTACATTAAAAGAAAATATTATTGACATTGATTACTATCCTCACATGCAGATGTGTGGATAAGTGGAGTTTGGTTTGTGGTTACAGTTTTTTTTTGTAGATTCTGTTTCTATTTGAGTCTTTGCCTCATAGACCCTGTCTGTACCTACAGGCAGAGCATCTGACCACCAACACCAACATCTATGCGTCACCTCCAGGGTGGCCAGATTGGCAGAGAGACCCAAGCATATTCTTCATTCTGATAATCTACTGTTCTCAAAATGTTCTCTGAATTTGTATATGAAAATATGAAGAAGCTATTTATACTTGTAACTTAAAGGACTAAGATAACCAGATAAGTAGTTTTCCCAAGGGGGAGAAAAAAAGGATTTCAGGGAATTGGTCACTGTTACATATTAAGTGTTTATGTCCCACCCACATTTACAACTTAAAACCCTAACCCCAAATGTGACTGCATTTGTAGATAGGGCTGTTATGGAAGTAATTAAGGTTATATGAAGTCAGAGTGCAGGCCCTGATCCAATGGGACTGGTGTCCTAATAAGAGGAAAAGACACCAGAGAGCTCTCACTCTCCTCCATGTGAGGACACATCAAGAAGGTGGTTGTCTGCAAGGCAGAAATAAGGTCCTCACCAGAAACCAAACATGCTGGCACAGTATTCTTGGGCTTCCCAGCCTCCAAAACTGTGAGCAAATATATTTCTGTTGTTTAAACCACCCAGTCTATGGTGTTTTGCTATGGAAGCCTGAGCAATATGAAGTATCACTGAAAATATATTCCTAGGCACCCTGGGAGACAAGAGAGCAGGAAAGAAAGGAGTAGATTTGATTCAACCAACCTAACTTTATTAACCATTACTTGTCCCATTCACCCTTAAGCAAAGAGGCAGACCAGAGGTCCTTAACTGTAGGTAAAGAAAGCAGAGTTACACCACAAAATGACAAGTCATTTGAAAAGTTCTTTGGAAGTAGGTCTCCGACTTAGGCCTTTGTTATTGAGCTTTCTGACGTTTTCTAAGTCTAGAAGGGAAACAAAAAATATTGACATATTTTATACAAATTTACCCTGTAGTTTTTCAAAGTTTTATCGTTTAATTCATGCTTTGTTTTGTGTTGTATTTTCAATAAAGTAATAAGCCTCTTGCGAAGACCTCCTCAACACCAAAGTTAGGACCATTCAGAAAACTTGTGATTAACCTTGTGGGTCTCTACGAACCCATCTCCCAACTGGAATAGCCCTCCTTCTACCTCCTGTGTCATAATTCCTTTACTTTCCTTTGTATGTTCAATGCATTTGTAAATACTAGTTAAAACCATGTTTTTATTTTGTTTTTAACTCTACAAAAAAAGTATCACATTGTATGTGTTCACCTCAGCTTTTTGTACCAAATTATTTAGGCAATGAGCACTCTTCTTTCATACCTTTTGTGAGGTTAAGTGGGGGTGAAGAGTGTTCAAAATGTCCTTGCATCTTGGGCCCTTGGTCACATTCCTAATGTTCCTTCAGGCATGGTGATCTTTCCCAGCTCAGCTAACAACCCTGTGTAAGTACAGCTACTCCCAGGCAGAAATGAAAACCATTAGGGAAGAAATTTTGGCACGTGAGTTGCAGTTTACCTAGTTTGCCACCAGTTTGCAGAATCTTGGTTGTAGCAGTCAGGTAAACACCCACCTGGTCTGCATATCCATCCATAACAGTGTCTGATGGGAACACTGAAGAAAAACAACACAATCCTGCGGTTATCTTAAATATAATTTAATACAACATCATTTATAATTCTTCCTATTGCAAGTAATGAAAATTCAACTGAAACTAACTTCAATAGTAAAGAGGATTTATTGGCTCACCTGATTGTAGAGTAATTGTGGGTTTTAGTACTGGTTTGATTCAGTGACTCCAGGATATCAAAACGAAGTTTGTTTTATTTTGTTCTCTCTTCTCTGCCTTCTACATTGCCATCTTCATCCTAAAGATAGTTTCTTTTTTGGGGTGACTGGGTGGCTCAGTCGGTTAAGCATCAGACTTTGGCTCAGGTCATGATCTCATGGTATGTGTGTCTGAGCCCTGTGTCAGGCTCTGTGCTGACAGCTCAGAACCTGGAGCTGGCTTTGGATTCTACGTCTCTGTCTCTCTCTCTGCACCTCCCTGCTCTCTCTCTCTCTCACTCTCTCTCTCTCTCTCTCTCTCTCTCTCTCTCAAAAATAAATAAACATTTAAAAAAAATTTTTAAAGTTTCTTTTGTGGTGACAAAATGACTGTAGAAAGAGAGGCTAGCTTTTGGAAGCTACCACAGAAAAGTGAAGAAACTTCTTTCTTAGAAGCACCCAGAAAACCCTATCTCATTCCCTTTCATTTGAATAAGCAAACTCTTTATAATATTTTACTTCTTCCAGTATTATTTTCAAAATGCCTATTATTAATTACTTACTAGCCCCAAATAGCTTTGCTTTTTTACATACTTGAACTTGTTGTCTCCAGAAACTGCATTCAGTAATGTATCTGTATGGGTTTTAACTGTTGTAACAGATGTACCGCACCTTGCAAGGCGTTAATAATAGGGGAAACAGTGAAGGGAGGGGAGGAGTATACTTTTACAATTTTTCTGTAAATATAAAACTGCTCTAAAAATGAAGTCTATTTTTTAATGTTTATTTATTTTTGAGAGAGAGAGAACAAGTTGGGGGAGGGGCAGAAAGAAAGGGAGACACAGAATCCCAAGCAGGCTCCAGGCTCTGGGCTGTCAGGACACAGCCCGACGCAGGGCTCAAACTCGTGAACCTTGAGATCATGACCTGAGCCGAAGTGGGACGCCCAACCGACTGAGCCACCCAGGTGCCCCTAAAGCCTATTTTTAAAAAGTGTGCTCAGAATCCTCTGATCGCTGGCCTTTGTGTTCTGCACACAATGGATGTTATATAATTCTATTTTCCACTGTCTGCTTTGGCATGAATTTCTAAATTTATTCCTAACTAACCACCCCCCCTTTCCCACCTTGGACAGCAAGATGGATATCATACTTCCTATAGAGCAGTATTGAATATCCTCCCAAGTTATGCCAATATGGGGTTAAAATGCATTACTCTTTCATTTCTAACATCAATAATTATCAATGAGACTGACAAATACACAATCTCATAAGGGATGTGTTTGAATTATCTCTCTTCCGATATTTTCTGAATATAATGATTGGTCCAAAATAAAGACTCATGGAAAGAATGAAGAATACATCCAAAATATTTGTAAATAATTCTTTGATTATTTTTCCATTGTTTTAGCTTTGCATATTCGAAGAATGTGGCATTTATATTTATTTTTAGTTGGAATATTTTTTAAGTAGAAGAATATCAATATCCTAGGGTAAAAATAGCTCTAGCTGAGAGCAAAGACTTCTGGGTGCTATGTAGTGCAGAGCCAATACAGTTATCATAAATTTTACTTCTAACAAAAGACATCAGGGTTAACAAAATTGTTTAATTTGCTTAGGCAGGATGAACCTTGTGCCTCTGCAAATTATTTCATGAGCTTTGTGTTGAATAATGCTCTAGAGAGATACTTTTTTCTCCATTTATACCCGAGTAGGAGTTAGCTTCTAGTTTATTTCAAGTACATAATATATGTGAAAAAGTGCTTGCAAATTAGAGGAATTATTGTAACACAAGTCTGCCTTAAGACATACAGGCTCTCAAGTTAAACAGGAATTACGTGCTTTAGCTAACAGATTTATGGAATGTAATGAAATTTTGCTACTGGGTAGTAAGAATAGACTGTGTAGTCTATTTCAATGGGGAATCAGAAAAAGTAAGTAGGAGACAGTGTTGAGAAAGAACAATGAAGTAGGAATCAGAAGCCCTATATGACCTTGAGCACTTGACTTCTCTAAACCTTAGTTTTTTAATCTGTAAAGTAGTAATTCTAAGCCATATTATTATTAAGATCAAATTATATAACAGATGTGAATGTGTTTTCTGCCTTTCAAAGAAGAGTATTAATTTAAATGTTATATATTAATTTAAAATGTTATTATATAAGAGGTAGGGGCTATTCCACTAAATCATGCAAAATAAAGTAAAAGGAATATTCTTTGGGTATATTCTTTGTGTAAACTGTGTTATTTTTAAAAAGTCCTCACTAAGAGTCTCTATAAACCCATGTCAATGTTCTGAAAACTGTCTTAGGCAAAGTGTATGGAGCAAAGCTTCTCAACCCATGAGAATCACCCGATTGTAGTAAAAATACCAATGCCAGGATCCCATCCACCATGTGTATTTAACAACAACTAATAAAGTTCACATATAATTTTGAGGAAAATCTTCATTTAAGAATCACTGGTCTAGAGCACAGGTCAGCAGACTTTTCTGTAACATCTAAATATTTTAGCTTTTGTGGGCACATGAAGTATCTGTTTCATATTCTTTGTCATTATTTATTTTTCAAAGAAACCCTTAAAAATGTAAAGAACATTTTTTTCTTTTTAAATTTTTATCTAAATTCTATTTAGTTAAAATACAATGCAATATTGGTTTTAGGAGTAGAATTCAGTGATTCATCACTTACATACAACACCCAATGCCCATCACAAGTGCCCTCCTTAATACCCATTACCCATCTAGCCCATTTGCCACCCGCCTCCCTCCATCAACCCCTCAGTTTGTTCTTATCCTTAAGTAAAGAACATTTTTAACTCCCCAGCCATACAAAACAAGCCTGGGGCTGAATGAGATTTTAGGGAATGTATGAGCTCACATCATAGTTTGTAAATTAGTACATGATACGTATATAATGTATTGTAACTATATGGATGATTGTCCTTTTCATTAATATGAAATCCTTAAGTGTAGAGCCTTGTTTTGTTCATTTTTATATTCCTGGGACCCAGCACATTTCCTGGCATATCATAGTTACTCACTAACTGCTGGATGGACGAATGGAAGAGAAAAAGTCTATTAAAAAGATTAATATTAGAGACTCTAGCATTTGCAAAATCTATCCAATGTTAAGAGAGAGTTTCCCAATTAATTTCATCAATACAAAAAGGAAATAAATAAGGAAACAAACAAATACCAAAAACCCTATATCTCACGAAACTCTACAGGCTTAATATTAATATTTGTTGACAATGACTATGGTAAACAGATTTTGGCAAATAATTCATTTTATTTGTTATTTGGAAGAAATGTGGTCCTGATTTGTGGAACTTCCAGTAAGATGGAGTTTCATTTCTTAGTTACAGTATCATTTTGGCCTCTAGCATGAGTGATGTACTTAAGGCTCTGGATTAGTACTGGTTATATTAACTTAGCTAAGTCTTCAGATGTGACTAACAGTGACTGCATTGCTTAATTCAAAGCTGTTGATACTGAGAATGTGAACATGGTGGTGAAGGATGACAAATTACAGTGGGTTCATAGTCATCTAATTACCTTAAAGTAGGTCTACAACATTTAAAAAAAACTTATCTTCCAGTTTTATCAAAGTATAACTGACAAATAAAACTAAGTATATTTACAGTGTACAACATGATGTTTTAGTGTATGTATACATTGTGAAATGATTAGCACAAGCAAGCTAATTAACATATCCATCACTTCACGCAGTTATTTTTGTGTGTGTGGTGAGAACATTTAAGATCTTAGCAAAATTGAAGTGACAATATGATCATTGTTAACTATAGTCATTATGGTATAAGCTAGATCTTCAGAACTTATTCATCCTGCGTAACTGAAACTTTGAACCCTTTGGCTAACATCTCCCCATTTCCCCTACCCCTCACAACCACCATTCTACTGTCTGTTTCTGAACGTTCAACTTGTTTAGATTCTACATACATGTGACATCATACAATGTCTTTCTGTGTTTCTTTCATCTATCACAGTACCCTCCAGGTTCATTCATGTTGTCACAAATGACTGGATTTCTTTCTTTTTTTAAGGCTGAATAATATTCCATAGTATGTATATGTCACATTTTCTTTATCCCTTCATCTGTAGGTAGCTGTTTAGTTTATTTCTGTATCACAGCTAATGTGAATAATACTACAATCAACATGAGAGTGCAGATAATATCTCTTCTGGCTACTGATTGTATTTCCTTTGGATATATACCTAGAAATGGGATTGCTTCATTGTATGGTAGTTCTATTTTTAATTTTTTTGAGGAACCTTCATACTGTTTTCTACAATATGAGTACTAATTCTCATTCCTACCAACAGTGAATAGGGTTCTTTTTTCTTCACATCCTTGCCAACATTTCTTCTTTTGTCTTTTTGATAGTACCCATTTTAGTGGGTGTGAGGCGATGTCTCATTGTGGTTTCGATTTGCATTTCCCTGATGATGAACAATCTTCCATATACCTGTTGACCATTTGTGTGTCTTCATTTGAGAATGTCTATTCACTTTTTTGCTCACTTTTTAAATGGATTACTAGGAGTTTTTGTTGTTGTTGTTGTTGTTCTTGAATTGTATGCGTTCCTTATATATTTTGGACTTTAACACCTTATCAGATGTATGGTTTGCAAGTATTTTTCCCCATTCAGTGGGATGCCTTTTCACTTTGTTGACTGTTGCTTTTGCTGTGCAGAGGCTTTTAACCATTTGTCATTTTTTTTTTTATTTTGTTGCCTGTGCTTTAGGAATCATATCGAAAAAAATCATTGCCCAGAAAATAGATTTGTTTTATGTAGTTCTGCCTCTTGGCCTTCTGGATATAAAGATCTGATATCTTATTTCAGATCGAGCGGAGCGTCCACCCTCTTGATCTGATTACTCCTTTGGCTGCTTTCTCAACTGAGGTGCAGTCTTCCTTAGTAAATCTTTGGTTGTTTTTTAGCTAACATTGCCTAGATTTCCCTTTACAACAGCTTACTCCATCTCATAGGCCAACATTTATCTGGGCACTTGACTACCACTCCTTAATTCAAGTGAACATTTCTTTCTGAATTACTGCAGTAGACTTCAATTTCCTACTTCCAAGGTCAACTGCACCAATTTGTCATATGCCTCTAATATGCCATGTTTATCCTGACTCAAGGCTGCTCCCCCATCTCAAATGTCCCCTGATGCTTAATAGTATCAGTTCAGGCATTGATAATATTGAACTTTACCTGAGCCTTCTACTCCTAGAAAAAGATACAATAAATCCCCCAACTCCAATTCTTTTGTGCTCCAGGAAAAGGCCTACTGCAAAGAGCCAGTCTTCTCCTTCTTAGACGCCCTCCTTGTTTACCTATGACAAGGCTAGAGACAGACCCTCCTCTTCTTGATCTTTGCTTCTTAAATGACTAGCTGAACTGTGTGTCCCCACTGGCCAATCTGTACAAAATGCTTCACTTGACAAACTTTAGTCAGGCTTCTCTTCTTCTGCTATATGCAGAACTTTGGGCTCACCCTTGGGCTTTGGGGCAAAACAACCCTCCTTAACAACTTCTCCACATGATCAGCTGATTGTAAGAAAAGACCTTACCTGATAATTGTCTGATGATACTTAACTCATCCCACTATCCCATACCTGATTCCTTCTAGCTTTTTCCCCCATCCCTATAAAAAGAAAAAAAATACTGCATGAACTGTAAGATCTTATAGTCTGCATATTCTCCCTATTGCAACAGTCACCTTCCCCTGATTGCAATAACCCTTTTGAATAAAATCTACTCCAAAAAGCTTTCCTATCCCTAAGATTAGGTTAGACACTCCCCACAGGGATTCTAAAACATTATGTCCTTATCCTAATTAGAGCACTCATCACAGTGAGGAACAGGGTTGTATTCTTGCCTCCATTCTTCACTAGAATGTGAGCTTCCTGAGGGCAGTCACTATGCCCTGTTTACCTTATAGCCCTGATCCCTTGTAGAGTTTTAGAATGTTTTAGAGGTGTACTTAAGTCTTAAGTTCTTAATTACTTAAACTTCCCTGTGAAGATGGACAACTGATCTAAGAATCCATTTCTGACCATCATTTCCATGGATGAATGACTTGGGACAAGAGAAGAGAGGTCACAATGGAGATTATTCTTCTACTTCTGCATACGAATAACATTCACATCCAGAAGGGGTGATTTAGATTAGATAAAGGTTTGCCACCCTCCACTGTGTCCCTTATAAAACTATGTGGGGAAGCAATTTTGATTATTGTTGTAGAGGCCATCAGTTCTAGAAAAATATCCCAAAAGAAAATGGGTTTTTTTATTCCTTCTGGCTCAAAATAGTGACTTATACACTTCTGGAGATGGAAGGAATACCAGCTTCAATTTATCAAACACATAAAATGTTAACTGTGCCATTTTATTGAAAGTTTATGACATACATCACTAAGATATGATTTATATTATACCAGAAATGCTGCTTCCTCATTCCCCACTCCAGTCAAGAGATCTAACCTACCCTCAAGGACTCCAGCTGAAAGCTTCAAGGTAGATAATAAAGGCGGCTGGTTCCTATGTTCAGAAATAGTCCCTGACCTGAGTCACAATGTCTTTAGAATGCCAAATTTTGTTTTGTTTGCTTATTTTTGTCAAGGGTGTTGTGTTCCTGTTATTTGATTCCTTGCCTAAATTCCTGATCCATTTTTAATCTTAATTAGATCCCTGACTTTCTGGTACTCAAAACATTTGCCGGGGAACCTGTCTGGTCCATCTCAGCTCTTTGTGGCAACTTAGTCTATGTCAAGCTTCACTGTCTGATCCCTGAGACACTACCCATCAATTTCCAATCTGTCCATGAACCTCTGATCTATAGTTAATTCTGAAGCTGGTGATGGTTTTGCTCCAACTCATACTGACGCACTGCATGCTGCTCTGCTTCTCCTTAGAAGGCCCTGCCATGCTCACTGTGGCTCTCTGTTGGCCACTTGTCTTGTACTTTTGCATGCCGCTGCCCAATTCTAGAATTATACCATATAGTTCAGCAAACATCTGGAAACGATCCACCTATTTTAATTAGCTTAAACACAATGAAAGTGATAAATGTACACAGTTTTAAAAGTCATTTTCCTGACCTCCCTCCTGTAGACCTCCATTTTCTTGCTCTACTCTAGAGCCATGCCTCAATTACCTTTCTAGGACTGCTCTTCTGATCAATTCCATGTGTTTTGAATCAATTATCTTCTTTCTGGGTTACTTTCTCATTTAGATGCAGCACACTCTCTAGTATCTTTTTTCCTCTCCCATTTTTTTCTTTAATATTAAGATTCTCTTTTAATCAACATTATGTATGTCCCCACTGTACAAAGAATAATAGTTTTATAGACATGTTAAGAAAAAAACACAGTCTCCTTGTTTGCGATCCTTAGATAACAGGGTTCAAGGGAAAAACTTATATTCTATACATTTTTTTGTAATGCAATCCTAGGAATCTAGTAGGAAAAAATAAAGTAAAGGAGTGAAACATGAGGAATGATTAGCAGGGTGTTCATTACCTAGCTGGTCTTGGCTTTGTGGTAAGTGCAGCAGATTGCTTGGCCTTATGGGATTGTCTTCATAGAAGTCATAGGAACAATGAAGAAGTTATCTTACAGTTCTTGTCAAAAAATGGTCAAGTTTACTTCACTAAATATCAATTCCTCAGCATTTTCAGATTGTGCCATCTAGTCTGTCCAAGAAGCTACTGGGGAAGCCAGAATCTAGGAATGCAGTGGTAACATCCAAAGTTTAAGCCACAGAGCACACAGTCAGCCTGTGAGTGGTTCTATGCTAATGGCACTTGCCTACTAGCAAGCTGTACTTTGCAAGACCTACGAAGCAATAAGCTTCTGAGGGCACAAGGGTACTGGGTAGATCCAGTGGATTCTTGCACTTCATTGGCACCAGAGATGAGCCCAGGGGAAGGAGGTAAAAGGCTCTTTCTTTTAAGGCATAAGGCAAGGAACTTTGGGGGTTACTTCTTTGTGCAACACAAGGAACCAGGAGTGAACATTGAATCAATCCTCAGAAGTGGATTAGGCAGAATGCCACAATGACATGATTCTTGTCATGGAGCTCACCAGGCACTTCCCCATCATCATCAAAACCTTTTCTCTGTGGCCTGTAATGATACATATGACATCAGGTGATCTAACTGAAGCATCAGCAGTAGCACCGAGCAGATTGCTGGTGATGTATCTCATGCCTGCATGCTAGCCTCTCTGTTGCCTCTCACAAAATGCAACCTCTTTTACCTTTTTAAGCTGATTATTTTATTTATTCGTTCGTTCATTCATTCATTCATAAGTGTTTATTTTTGAGAGAGAGAGAGAGACCACAAGCAGGGGAGGGGCAGAGAGAGAGAGGATGACAGAGTATCTGAAGGAGGCTCTGTATTGACAACTGCTAGATAGCAGTGGGGCTCAAACTCATGAACACCAAGATCATGACCTGAGCTGAAGTCAGATGCTCAGTTGACTGAACCACCCAGGTGTCCCTTTTTGTTTACTCTAATATTCTTGGTTTATAAATCACCTCATAAAAAAACCTTCACAGTCGCCACAGAGAAAGTCACTGCAGAATCTTTTACTCCTTCTGTTGCCCAGTCTCTAACTCACTTTTTGCCAGCACCAGCATTGGCTTTTGCAGTTCCCCTGATTTTCTTCATTCTATTTTTGCATTCCTTTGCTGTTTTCTTGAGATCTTTTTCTTCTTATATAGTCCTTGCAAGTCTGTGGGGTTTTTTTTGTTTGTTTTGTTTTTTTACCCAAGGAACCATATAAATCATGCCAAAACCAGTTGTCTTGCCATCACCAACATGGGTTCTGAATCCAAATACAAAGATAACATCTCATATGGTCTTGTAAATTTTGACTGGTTTTTCCCAAATTTCTATCTTAGGTACTGTTGACTTTCCAGGATGAAGAATATCAGTGGCTGAAGTAGTTTCTGTTGAAGTAGTCAGTTGGTCGAGAACTTTCTGGTCTGAATAGTTACCATGTCATTCATGATGGCAGCCAAGCTTCAAGCAGCCAGGGAGAAAAGGACTTAAGCTGATTAATTTAGTGTTTCCTTGCATTGTCTCTAAATGATACTGTTGAAATGCCAACTTCTGATTTTTAGTTTGGGCATTTTCTCTTAAATTTCCACTGAAAAAGATGAAGATTTAATTTTCTCTCTACCCGGCTTATATCACATGAAAGCACCCTTCAAACCTTTATTTCTCAACCCCCATTCTGCCAATACAATGTAATTTTGGCTAAAACAACAATGTTTACCTTATCATTTAAATACTACTGGGGGAGTGAGACCTCCAGAATGGCGGAGTTAAGGACCTCTGAAAATTCACTCCTCCCTAAGAGTAGTGAGAACATAGGCAAAAATTATCAAAATCAATTTTTTTAGAACTTTGAAAGTTAATTTTAAAGAATCCAAGGAGTTTTTATTCGAGAAAAACTGCTGAAACTTGGTTACAACAGTCAGTATTTTAACTTGCCCTATTCCCATCCTTCTCTTGACAGCTCCACAGTATCCTTGAAACCCAGCAGCCTAGCAGACACTGAAGGGGGCTGACCAGGTTTGAAGCTCCTTAAAATGTTCCATCCCCCAAAATTGTCACTATTTGACAAATCTGGAATTTGCTAGAAAAATCCTTACTCATAGGACTTGTCATTATTTGACTAGACTTTGAGCTTGTTCAAGCAGTCAGAGCCCTATTCTAAGGGTGCCTATCAAAAACCATCACAGTAAATTGTTTAACTTTGAAGCTATTTGAGGCAGGAATACCAGTTGAGGCAAACAAGATGATGGCCAAAAGACTTTAAAAGAATATCTGGGAAATGAGATGTTAATAGGGGAATTTGAAAAGCACCAACATATTTCTGGGAATCTAGAGGGCCATGCCTGTGCAGGACTATATACATGTCCAGAAAAAAAAACAAAACAAAAGTGAGAAAACCCTTCTTTCTCACCTTTGTGTAACCAAGAGGGCCTGTGCAATCAAGAAGTGAAGGCGAAGGCAGGATGGTAAACTGTCAGAGTCCCAATATACATATAGAAACCATAAACAAAAGATAGAAGACTTATTAGTTCAGGCACTCAAGGAAATCTGTGTCCAAACATCAGCTGACTACAAAGATAACCAAGGAAAGATATAAGTAACAAAAACAGAACAAGTTATATAGACTTCACAGAATTAGTACACAGAAGTCATTAAAAACAACAAAAAAGAGCAACAAAACAAAACAAAACTTAGCAATCATAATAAGCCCTGGAGGGGGTAGGTATCTGACTTCCAGAATTGCCACATTATATATTTTTAAATGTCCACATTTCAATTAAAATTAGGAGGCATTCATAAAACCCACAGAAAACATGGCCTTATACATAGGGAGAAAAATAGTTAATAGAAATTAACTACTAAATTAACTTCTACTAGAGAAGAACTTTAAATCACCTATTATAGGGACACCCAGGTGGCTCAGTTGGTTAAACGTCTGACTTTAGCTCAGGTCATGATCTTGCAGTCTGTGAGTTTGAGTCCCGCATCAGGCTCTGTGCTGACAGTTTAGAGCCTGGAACCTGCTTCGATTCTGTGTCTCCTTCTCTGGGTGCCCCTCCCCCGCGCACGCGCTGTCTCTCTCTGTCTCTCAAAAATAAATAAACATGACAAAATTAAAAAAAAAATAAATCACCTATTATAAATATGTTTAAAGAACTAAGGGAAATCATGTCTAAATTAATAGAGCCTAAGAGACCCATGAGACACCATCAGACATCTAACATATGTTTCAGAAGAAGAGGAGGAAGATAAAGAAGCAGAGGGTAGATATGAAGAAGTAATGACCAGACATATCTTCAATTTGAAAAACAATAGTCTATACATCTAAGAAGCTCAACAGATGCCAAGTAGGATAAACTCAAATTGATGCACACATAGATATAACGTAGTCAAATTGTCAAAGAGACAAAATGAGAATCTTGAATTCAAGGAAAAAAGAACTCATCATTTCAAGGGATCTTCAATAAGATATCTGATTTTTCACAGGAAATGATGGAAGCCAGAGGGATTACATATTTAAAGTGCTGAATAAAAAAGACTGTCATTTAAGAATTTTATATATAGCAATACTATCCTTCAAAAATGAAGACACAACTGACATTACCAGAAAAAAACTAGAAGTATCTGTGAATACAAGGACTAAACTACAAGAAATAATAAAAAGAGTATTCAAGGCTGAAATGAAAGGACACTAGACAGTAACTCAAGTTCACACAAAGAAACAAAGACTTATAAAGATAACTACATAAATAAATATGAAAAAACAAATATATTTTTGTTTGTAGTCCTTTTCTTTTTTCTGACTTAAAAGACAACTACTAAAAGCAATAAATGTATAAAAATGTAATTTATATAACAATAAAAGCACAAAGAAGGGAAGAAGGAACAGAGCTGTACATCTAAGAAGTTGCAAAGCTGTACATCAACAAGGTGCAAAGTTTTTGTGTACTATTGAAATTAAATTGGTATTCAAGATGATGTAAAGAAATGGAAAGACATTCCATGCTCATGGTATGGAAGAACAAATATTGTTAAAATGTCTATACTACCCAAAGGAATCTACAGATTTAATGCAATCCCTATCAAAATGCCAACAGCATTTTCCACAGAAGTAGAACAATCCTAAAATTTGTATGGAACAACAAAAGAACCCAAATAGCCAAAGTCATATTGAAAAAGAAAAATAAAACTGGAGGTATTACAATTCCAGACTTCAAATTATATTACAAAGCTGTAGTAATCACAACAGTATGGTACTGCTATAAAAATAGACACACAGAGCAATGGGATAGAATAAAAACCCAGAAATGAACCTGCAATTATATGGTCAATTAAACGAGGAATGAATATATCATGAGAAATAGATAATGTCTTCAAAAAATGATATTGGAACGCTGGACAGCTAAAAAATGAAACTGGACCATTTTCTTTCAGCATACACAAAAATGAACTCAAACTGGATTAAAGATCTAAATATGAGATGTGAAACCATAAAAATCCTAGAAGAGAGCATAGGCAGTAGTTTCTCTGACATTGGCCATAGCAACATTTTTCTAGATATGTCTCCTGAAGCAAGGGAAATAAAAGCAAAAATAAACTATTGGGACTACATCAAAATAAAAAGCTTCTGCCAGTGAAGGAAATAATCAACAAAACTAAAAGACAGCTACTAAACAGGAGAAGATATTTGCAACTGACATATCTGATAAAGGGTTAGTATTCAAAATTTATAAAGAACTTCTACAGCTCAACACCGAAAAAACAAATAACCCAATATTAAAATGGGCAGAGGACACGAACAGACCTTTTTCCAAAGAAGATGTCCAGATAGCCAACAGACACATGAAAAGATGCTCAATATCACTCATCATCAGGGAAATGCAAATGAAAACCACAATGAGATATCACCTCACACCTGTCAAGATGGCAAAAATAAAAGACACATGTAACAACAAATGTTGGTGAGGATGTGGAGAAAAAGGAACCCTTGTGCACTGTTGGTGGGAATAAAAACTTGCAGCCACTGTGGAAAACAGTATGGAGTTAAATATAGAACTACCCTATGATCAGTGATCACACTACTACCAAAAAATACAAAAACATTAATTTTAAAGGATATATACACCCCTATGTTCATTGCAGCATTATTTACAATAGCTAAACTATGGAAGCAGCTCAAGTGTCCAAAAAAAGAGGAATGGATAAAGAAGATATGGTGTGTGTGTGTGTATGTGTGTGTGTATATATATATATATATATATATATATATATATATATATATATTCATATACATATGAAATATTATTCAGCCATAAAGAATATGATGTTGCCATTTGCAACAACATGGGTGGATCTAGATGATATAATACTGTGAAATAAATCAAAGGAAGACAAATCTATGATTTCACTCATATGTGGAATTTTAGAAACAAAACATATGAGCAAAGAAAAAAAGGGAGAGACAAACCAAGAAACATATTCTTAACTATAGAGAACAAATTGATGGTTACCAGAGGGAAGCTGGATGGAGGGTGGGTGAAATAGATGATGAGGATTAAAAATGCACTTATCATGATGAGCACTGACTAATGTTTAGAATTGTTGAATCACTATATTGTACTTGAAACTTATAGAACACTATTTATTAACTATACTGGAATTAAAATTAAAAACTTAATTTAAAAAAGTTAATAAAAACTTAAATTGATGTTAATCCAAATTAGATTAAGTTGTTTATTGGAATCCTAAGGGCAACCACTAATAAAACAACTCAAAATAAAATAAAATAAAATAAAATAAAATAAAATAAAATAAAATAAAATAAAATAAAATAACTCAAAATAAAATAAAATAAATGACAAGTGAATTAAAATGGTATACTAAAAAAATCTATTTTTAAAAAAAATTTTTTTTAACATTTATTTATTTTTGAGACAGAGAAAGAGAGAGCGTGAACAGGGGAGGGTCAGAGAAAGAGGGAGACACACAGAATCTGAAACAGGCTCCAGGCTCTGAGCTGTCAGCACAGAGCCCGACGCAGGGCTTGAACCCATGGACCGTGAGATCATGACCTGAGCCGAAGTCGGACACTTAACCGACTGAGCCACCCAGGCGCCCCCTAAAAAAATCTATTTAAAGATACAAATTAAAGGGAGTAGTGGAGGAATAAAGTAACAAAGAAGACATAAAAAAACAAATATCAAAGTGGTAGACATAAATCCTACCTTATCAGTAATTACATTAAATGTACATGTATTAAATTTTCTGATCAAAAGACAAAGATTGGCACAATGGTTCAAAAATTAACCATGTGCCATATAAAGAAACACACTTCACAAAGATACAAATACGTTGGAAGTAAAATAATAGAAAACAGAGACACCACAGAAACAATAACTAAAAGAGAGCTTGAATTGCTATACAAATATAAGGGGTGCCTAGGTGGCTCAATCTGTTCAGTGTCTGACGCTTGATTTCAACTCAGGTCATGATCTCATGGTTTTGTGAGCACAAGCCCCTTGTTGGGTTCTGTGCTGACAGCGCAGAGCCTGTTTGGGATTCTCTCTCTTTCCCTCTCTTTCTGCCCCTCCCCTGCTCACCCTGTCTCTGTCACACTCAAAATGAATAAACTTAAAATTTTTTTTTGAAAAACCCCACAACTATAATTTAAACATTATTCCCACCTGAGCCAGGAAGGGAAATCATGATTACTTTTCCTTTACTGCTTAACTCTGTTAGTTAGAACTAATAATTGCCTTTTCTTATTTGCTTAATTTTCCATTTATTTATCAATGATTCCATGCAAACTTTTCACAAGTTATCTAAATCTCTCAAAATGCTCAAATCTATCAGATATTCCATCACTTTCATCTTCCCAATGGAGTTTCTTACAAAGCCTCTGCCATATTCCAGTATGGTTGGGTTATCCTCCCTACCTGTATTTTTCATCCTGAGATCTCCCTTTCTGAGCATCATGGTTATTAACGTCATCCCTCTGTTAGGCTGGAAATACTGTTTCGGTTTGGCAGTTCTTTCTTGGTTTACTCCCTCATTTTGGTAGAACTCAAACTTCAATAGCTTCCTGAGCAAAGGGAACATGGAAAATACATTTCTTAGAATGTGCCTGGCTGAAATTTATTTATCCTACCCCAAATCTTGATGAAAATGTTCTTGGTTTAGAATTTTAGCTTGGAAGTAATTCTTCTTCACAATTTTGAAGGTGAACCCCAATTGGCCTTGAACTTCCTCTCTTCTTTGAGAAGTGTGCAACTGTTTTGATTTTTGATTCTTGTTATGTGGCCTAATTTTTTCTGTATAGAACACCATTTCCAGGGTACTAAAATTTTACAGTGATATGTCTTGGTATGAGTCTATTTCATCTATTTTATGAAGCACTCCCTGGACTCTTTTTTCCTCACTTTCCTAAGGATATAAGGTAAAGATTTGGCTTACATATAAAATTTAGTAATCAGTGAAAAGTACACAGGAATAAAATACAGTTAGCAAAAGCTAAGTAGCTCTTAATCCCTGAGTTAGAGACAGCATGGCATAGATAATTCTTGGTTAACTTGAGAAAGAGGTGTTTGAAGGAAATGAATGGAGTTTTTTTTTTTTTAACAACCTTAATTTAGTGACTAAGGCAATGAAATAGAGAGACTGGTATAAGGAAGTTTTTATGTATAATGCTCGTAGTTCTCGGTAATTGTAAGAAAAGATTTCCTCTGATCAAAATATAACAGATATTTTAGCCTTAATCAAATGTGCTAATGCGAGATAGTCTTTCAGACAGAATGCCTTCTATTGTTCTTACGTTTACAGCTTTACCACTTTCACCTCAAACATATATAAACATATTTTTGTGAGGTATGAATCCTTTGTAAAATTGTGTTAAATCTAATTAAGATTGGAATAAAATTTTAGGGAATGTGTTTTATTAACAAAATTCTTTCTTCAATTTTTACCTCTTTTTTTTTTCCTGATGCTGAAATCAAATCATTCATCCTAAGGTATTCTACTATCAATACATAAAACATAATGACTTTTTAGGGGCACCTGGGTGGCTCAGTCATTTAAGCGTCTGACTCTTGATTTTAGCTCAAGTCATGATCTCATGGATTGTGAGTTGGAGGCCCACATAAGGCTTTGTGCTGACAGTGTGGAGGCTGCTTGGGATTCTCTCTTTCCCTCCCTCCTTCTGCCCCTCCCCCTATTGCTCGTGTGTGTGTGTGTGTGTGTGTGTGTGCTTATTCTGTCTCTCTCTCAAATGAAACTTAAAAAAAAAAAACCATAGTGACTTTTTAGAGGATACACTGTAAAAGTAAAAGGGAGATGATGGAGGAGGGGAAGAGGATGTGTTTAACTGTTATGAGGTTGTGGCAAATATTTTGATTTGATTTTATTTTTTGCAGTATTTTATCTTTTTAAATCCTACAATACAAAGATAAATTATTTGAGCAGTAAAGTAATATCAGCTTTTCCAGGGTCACCTGAGTGGCTCATTTGGTTAAGTGTCTGACTTTGGCTCAGGTTATGATCTTATGGTGTGTGAGTTCAGGCTTTCCATCAAGCTTGCTGCTGTCAGCCTATCAGTTCAGATTCTGCTTCAGATCTTCTGTCCACCTTTCTCTTTGCCCCTCCCCTGCTTATGCTCTTTCTCTCTCTCTCAAAAATAAATAAACATTTAAAAGTAAATAGATATAGGGGTGCCTGGGTGGCTCAGTCGGTTGAGCATCCCACTTGAGCTCAGGACATGATCTCACGGTCTGTGAGTTTGAACCCTGCTTCAGGCTCTGTGCTGATAGCTCAGAGCCTGGACCCTGCTTCGGATTCTGTGTCTCCCTCTCTCTCTGCCCCTCTCATGCTCACGCTCTGTCTCTCTCTTTCTCTGAAAAATGAATAAACTTTAAAAAAAACACTTAAAAAATAAAGTTAAATTAAAATAAATAGATATACAATGAATCCAGAAGCTTTCCTTCCATTTTTATTTTTTGGAACAGCTTGAGAAGGATAGGTATTAACTCTGCTTTAAATGTCTGCTAGAATTCCCCTGGGAAGCCATCTGGCCCAGGACTCTTATTTGTTGGGAGATTTTTGATAACTGATTCAGTTTCTTCACTAGTTATGGGTCGGTTCAAATTTTCTATTCCTTCCCGTTTGAGTTTTGGTAGTGTGTGGGTGTCTAAGAATTTGTCCATTTCTTCCAGGTTGTCCAGTTTGTTGGCATATAATTTTTCATAGTATTCTCTGATAATTGTTTGTATTTCTGAGGGGTTGGTTGTGATATGTCCAATTTTATTTGTGATCTTATCTATTTGGGTCCTCTCTCTTTTCTTTCTTAGAAGTCTGGCTAAGGGTTTATCAATTTTGTTGATTTTTTTTTTCAAAAAACCACCTGTTAGTTTCATTGATCTGTTCTACTGTTTTTTTTTTTTTTTTTGGATTCTATATTGTTTATTTCTGGCATTACCTTAATTCCCAAACCAGAAAGAGACCACACAAAGAAAGGGAATTACAGGCCAATATCCCTGATGAACATGGATGCAAAAATTCTCAACAAGATACTAACAAATCGAATTCAACAGCATATAAAAAGAATTATTCACCATGATCAAGTGGGATTCATTCCTGGGCTACAGGGCTGGTTCAGTATTCGCAAATCAATCAATGTGATACATCACATTAATAAAAGAAAGGATAAGAACCATATGATCCTGTCAATAGATGCAGAAAAAACATTTGACAAAATACAGCATCCTTTCTTAATAAAAGCCCTCAAGGAAGTCGGGATAGAAGGAACATACTTTAATATCATAAAAGCCATATATTAAAAGCCCGTAGCTAATATCATCCCCATTGGGGAAAAACTGAGAGCCTTCCCCCTGATATCAGGAACATGATTTCACCACTGTTGTTTAACATCGTGTTGTAAGTCCTAGTCTCAGCAATCAGACAACAAAAGGAAATAAAAGCATCCAAATTGGCAAAGAAGAAGTCAAACTTCCCCTTTTCGCAGATTACATGGTACTCCACATGGAAAACCCAAAAGACTCCACTAAAAAGCTGCTATAACTGATACATGAATTCAGCAAAGTCGCAGGATGCAAAATCAATGTACAGAAATTGGTTGAATGTCTATACACCAATAATGAAGCAACAGAAAGATAAATAAAGAAATTGATCCCATTGCAATTGCACCAAGAACATAAAATAGCTAGGAACAAACCTAACCAAAGATGTAAAAGATCCGTTTGCTGAAAACTACAGAAAACTTATGAAAGAAATTGAAGAAGACACAAAGAAATGGAAAAACATTCCATGCTCATGGATTGGAAGAATAAATATGGTTAAAATGCCAATACTACCAAAAGCAATCTACACATTGAATGCAATGCCAATTAAAATTGCACTGACATTCTTCTCGAAGCTAGAACAAACAATCCTTAAATTTGTATAGAACCACAAAAGACCCCAAATAGCCAAAATAATGTTGAAAAAGAAAACCAAAGCAGGAGACATCACAATCCCAGACTTTAGCCTCTACTACAAAGCTGTAATCATCAACACAGTATGGTACTGGCACAAAAACAGACACATAGATCAATGGAATAGAATAGAGAACCTAGAGCTGGACCTACAGATGTATAGCCAGTTAATCTTTGTCAAAGCAAGAAATATTATCCAATGGGAAAAAGACAGTCTCTTTAGCAAATGGTGCTGGGAGAACTGGACAGCAACATGCAGAAGAATGAAACTGGACCACTTTCTTACACCATATACAAAAATAAACTCAAAATGGATGAAAGACCTAAATGTGTGACAAGAAACCATCAAAACCCCAGAGGAGAAAACAGGCAACAACCTCTTTGACTTCAGCCACAGCAAGTTCTCCTTCAACATGTTTCCAAAGGCAGGGGAATTAAAAGCAAAAATGAACTATTGGGACCTCATCAGGACAAAAAGTTCTGCACTGTAAAGGAAACAATCAGCAAAGCTAAAAGGCAATCAATGGAATGGGAAAAGCTATTTGCAAATGGCAAATCAGATAAAGGGTTAGTATCCAAAATCTATGAAGAACTTACCAAACTCAACACCCAAAAACAAATAATCTAGTGAAGAAATGGTCAGAAGACATGAATAGACACTTTTCCAAAGACATCCAGATGGCCAACAGACACATGAAAAGATGCTCAACATCATCAGCATCATGAAAAGATGCTCATCATCAGGAAATACAAATCAAAACCACCATGAGATACCACCTCACACTGGTCAGAGTGGCTAACATTAACAACTCAGGCAACAACAGATGCTGGCGAGGATGTGGAGAAACAGGAAAATTCTTGCACTGTTGGTGGGAATGCAAACTGGTGCAGCTGCTCTGGAAAACAGTATGGAGATTCCTCAAAAAATGAAAAATAGAACTACCCTATGACCCAGCAATAACACTACTAGGAATTTATCCAGAAGACACAGGAGTGTTGATTCATAGGGACACTTGTACCCCAATGTTTATAGCAGCACTTTCAACAATAGCCAAATTATGGAAAAAGCCTGAATGTCTATCAACTGATGAATGGATAAAGAAGATATGGTTTATATATACAATGGAATACTACTTCGCAATGAGAAAAAATGAAATCCTGCCATTTGCAGCAACATGGATGGAATTGGAGGTATTATGCTAAGTGAAATAAGTCATAAGTGAAACATATCATAAGTGATATCATATGTTTTCACTCATATGTGGAACTTGAGAAACTTAACAGAAGTCCATGGGGGAAGAGAAGGGGAAAAAATAGTTACAAACAGAGAGGGAGGGAGGCAAACTTTAAGAGTGTCTTAAAAACTGAGAACAAACTGAGGGTTGTTGGCAGGGGGGAGGGCAGGGGAAAATGGGTGATGGGCATTGAGGAGGGCACTTGTTGGGATGAGCACTGGGTGTTGTATGGAAGCGATGAATCACAGGAGTCTACCCCCAAAGCCAAGAGCACAGTGTATAGACTGTATGCTAGCCAACTTGACAATAAAGTATATTTTAAAAAATAATAAAATAAAATTAATAAACATAAAACAAATAGTGGAAAAAAATGTCACCTTTTCCTAAGTACACTTTTCTTTTTCCAATCTGTGAAGATTGATAAAAGGCATTTAATAAAGGTTTTTTTTTTAATTTTCAAAAAATTATTATTGAGATAGAATTAACAAACAAATTTCTTTCTTTTCTATTTTGGGAGAGGAACTTGGTAGACACACATATAGTTAACTATCCTATTCTCAAGTTACTGTAATTGTTAGGATAAAAAATGTTAATTCCTAGAAGCAGTAGTACTTTAACAGCTTATTGAACTTAACTAGAGGGAAAACACTTCTAAGGATATGGTTCATTGGGTCTGTGTTCTCAACCATTGAATTTAGATATTTATTTAGAAATTAGATAAATGGCACAGAGCAAAAAAACTTTAAAGTGGGAAATTTAACATGTCCATGATTAATTTTCATTTTATTGGTGTTATTAGTAAAAGCCTAATAAATCCTGAATGAGCCTTGTAAACTAAATTTTTAAAGTCATATAGTCTTTGAAAACTGATTTTTGGTAACAAGATTTAAGATGGCCATATCTCTCAATTCTCAAAAGATATTCTTGAACTCTCTTACTACCACTTAAAAATGTTAATTATATAATGAAGTCGTTTGGTTGACATAAGAAGGAAAAGAAAAGCAAGGTGAAAAAAGGAAATGAAGTGGTAACTGCTAAAGAAATTTGAATAAAAGGGGGCGCCTGGGTGGCACAGTCAGTTAAGTGTCTCACTCTTGATCTCGGCTCAGGTCATGGTCTCATGGTTAATGAGTTCGAGACCCACATCAGGCTTCTGCACTGATAGCATGGAGACTGCTTGGCCTTCTGTCTCTCCTTCTCTCTGCTCCTCCCCTCCTTGTGCGCTCTGTCTGTCTCTGTCTCTGTGTCTCAAAATAAATAAATAAACTTAAAAATAAATTTGAGAAGAAGGCAAAAGTTATAAAATATTTGGGAGCTGGATTTTAACACTGACCAACTCAAGGAACAGATATGAGACTGGAAGTCCTCCTGAAAAATATTTATTTACCTAAATCACTAGTGGTAACAATGTGCCATTTTGAGTTGAGAGAGCGCTCTTAAAATTCTGCTGTAGTTTTATTATTTATTCTCACATCTAAAAATAAAAAAGTCAAGTTGTTCTGATCTTTTGAATATAACATTTAAATCCTGAATTCTCACCAAAGGATATATGTTCTTCCAAGTAGGATAGTCCTAAAGGTTTACAATTTAATTTCTATCTAAAAGAGCTCCGGCATTTTTCTTCCTGCTTAATCCCTCTCCTCCATGACAGGGTAGTCTGCAATGATGTGCTGAGTGACAAATCATATACAACCTTAATTAACTGCATGAGCCTTTTTAATGTTGACTTTTAACTCACACTCTCATACAAGAGGATTATACCACCAGACTTCAAATAACCACATGAATAACTCACTGTATCAAAGTATATAAGTGGTTCGAATGGCCACATGCTCTCGAGGTTTGTATACCTTGTGAGCATAAATTAGTTAAAAATAAATCTCCAAGGTTCTAACAGGAGAGATCTTCCAAACTATTTCAAAACACACAATTTCTCCAGGTAGTATCCACCATGAAAGTAGTTCTCATCATGACAAATGCCAAGGTTTACATATTCTAAGCAAAGAGAGCAGAATGAGAGAGTACTCAAACTTAGGTCATTCTCACAATGTAAGTAGTTTTCTAAACTTTATTATGAAAATCTTCAAGCCATAGAAAAACTTAAAGAACAGCATATTTATATGTATGTTTATATTATATGTAGTTATATATATAAAATATATATAATATACATATATGTATTTTTAAGTGTTTTATAATTATATTTTTATATTCTTTTAATCCAGTAATCATAGCATTTTATATATTCAAGTATTTGAGTATTTGTTTAAACTTGTTATTAATTTTACACTTTATTGCTTTATAATAAAAGAATAAGGTCTATTTAATTTTCACTTTTTAAAAAATTATCAGTGTTTTCTCTGTGGTCTAATATATGATCATTTTTTACACAGTTCTGGGATTTAGCTTCTATTCATGGGGTACTAAGTTAAAGAGATATATAGTAAAACCTTGGTTTGCGAGCTTGCAGAAACATGCATGTAATCCAAAGCATTTGTATATAAAAACAAATTTCAAGAAACATTTGGCTTAGTTGTGAGCATGTGACATTTGGTGTTATGTACTATTTGTATTGCAAGACATTACTCATTTATGAAGCTAAAATTAGAAATGTTTGCTTGTGCAGAACACTCGCAGAATAAATTACTCGCAATCCAAGGTTGATTTATCTAACAATTAGGCCTTAAAAATTATGCTGTTCAGATACCATGTAAACTTTTTGATGTTTTGCCAACTTAATATTTCAAATACTAGTATAATTGTTACTGTTACTTTTATACTTTTGTTCTATACATTTTTGTTGAGACATACGTAATCATTTATGTTATAAAATTATCTTTACAAAATTAAAAAAAAAATCATCATCTTTGTCCTGTTTAGTACTCTTTCCTTGCCTTGGGTTCTACTCTGACCAGCATTAGCATTAATAATATAATATGTGCTTTTTCCCTTTTGTCCTCTTTTTTTTTCTTTGCTTGAAATAGTTTATTTTAATTTAAAATATTCTTATTTTGTTTGGCAGTGTGTCTCTTTGTAAAGAACACATAATTGACTTCGTATTTTGACTTAGTCTGAGAGTATTTATGTATTTTAATTGAAAATTTTAACCTATTGATAGTTATTGTCGTAGCTGACAACTTAGCACATATTAACATGTGTCATTTTTATTTTTATGCTTCCTGGATAATTCTATAGATTTCTAGTTTTGTTGTAAGAAAACTGAAATTTAACTACTTATTCTAGTGATGTGGTAATACCTGTTTTTATCATTCTATTAAAGATTACCATCGTATTACATAAATAAA
Organism: Acinonyx jubatus; assembly: GCF_027475565.1. Classification (NCBI taxonomy): domain Eukaryota; kingdom Metazoa; phylum Chordata; class Mammalia; order Carnivora; family Felidae; genus Acinonyx; species Acinonyx jubatus. Next base: position 148,962,702 of record NC_069380.1, on the reverse strand, counting down.
TCCATGTTTCTTTAATGATTAATGTATCAAATAAAATAAAACAAAATATGTAATACAAAGAAATTAGCACCCTCTGCACCCAACATCCAGATTATTATTAAATGTTAAATGTTTTTCTATTGTCTTTTTAAAGTGATCTTTGCCTCATTTTGAAATCATTCAAAAAATATTTTTCTTAATTTAATTATACATTTCATTGTCTCCAGTGTTTACAACTAATCCTTTAATGAGTTTTCTATTTGCTTTGTTTCTCATTTACATAAAATAGGTGTTTACATTGTATTTAAGAATACATAAGTGGTATGTGTTCTAAAACCTTCTATACCTGAGACTTATTTCTGCTGCCTTTACACATAAATGACACATTTGTTTTTGGTTGAAATTCTTGAGTCTCAATCTTTTTTCCCCTCAAAACTGTAGATGTTGCTCTATTTTCTTCTGTTTATTATGAGATACTTTTGTTTGTTATAAGTTGTCTAAGACAAGCTCAATTCTTATTGAGCTAATTCTAAGATAGAAACTCTGTTTGTTTGTTTTTTTTTTCTAATGCTTTAAGGATCTTTTCTTTCACTTGTAATTCCCTAAAGTCATGGGGGTGTATTTAAATAGGAGCCTCTCTTCATAGTGATGTCTTTTCATTAATTTGCCACCTACAAGATGAGCCTCTTCCATCACTATAGACCCATCTTTCTTCAGACCAGAAACTTTGTTCTGTTCAGTCTAAAGTATCACTTAACTTTTATTTGTTGGCTCTCTGTTCTCTGCATTCTATTTCTATGATCTTCTTTTTCAAAATTTCCTTTTGTTCCTTTTTTAGATTATAATAGAGTTACCTAAGTGTAGTATCCTCATTGCCAAAATATTTTTCTGTATCTTCAATTTATTACATATGGTAGTGTTTTCAGTTCTGCAGATGCATTTTTTTTTGTTTTTTTTTCTTTCTGATCTTTCTTTGTATAATTGAGTGTATCTGGTTTTTAGCCTACCCTCTTTTATCCAAGTCTTTTACCTCATCTTATACTTCCTGATTCATAGAATCTAAATTTTCCTGGATTTGGGGGAATATACAGAAAAACTTTCTGAAGTTTCTTATGGTAAATGTTCTTTGAAACTGTGGTATTCATTCTCATAAAAAATAAATAGTTCATTTTGACACTGAAGAATATTTTCACAGGTTTCATATTCGTGTGTTTTTTTTTTTCTATACAGTTAGGCTTTAAGAAAAATCTATCTAGTTCAGTCTTCCCTGCATTGCCTATTTGGTTGTTGTTGGATCCATTGTCTTAGATATTAGGTTGGAGGGCTGGTTGAGATGTATTGTTTGTATCCAGTTTTCTTGATTTTTAAAACTGGAAGCAACCCAGGTGTCCTCCAGCAGGTTTATGATGAAACAAACTGGATACCCATATCATGGACTACTATTCAGCAATAAAAAGGAACAAACTAGGGGCACCTGGGTGGCTCAGTTGGTTGAGCGTCTGACTTCAGCTCGGGTCATAGTCTCACAGTTCATGAGTTCAAACCCCGTATCAGGCTCTGTGCTGACAGCTCAGAGCCTGGACCCTGCTTGGATTCTGTGTCTCCCTCCCACTTATGCTCTTTCTCTCTCTCTCTCAAAAATAAATAAACATTAAATAACATTTTTTAAAGGAACAAACTATATGATAGACACAATATCCTGGGGAGATATCACCAGAGAATTATGCTGAGTGAGCAAAGGCCAATGACAAAAGCTTACATATTATATGATCTTATTTACATAATATTCTTGAAATGAAAAAATTCTAAAAATGGAAAACAGATTAGTCATTACTAGGACTCTAGGAGCAGGGGAATGAGTGTGGATAAAGGCACTTGTAAAAGGGCAAAAGAGGGATCTTTGTGGTGATGGAAATGTTCTGTATCTTGACTGTATCAATGTCAAAATTCTGGTGGTGATGCTGTAATATACTGTACTATATATTAAAAACATTTTTTTTACATTTATTTATTTTTGAGAGACAGAGAGGGACAGAGTGTGAGCAGGGGAGGAGCAGAGAGAGAGGGAGACACAGAATCAGAGGCAGGCTCCAGACTCCAAGCTGTCAGCACAGAGCCCGGCACAGGGCTCGAACCCACGAACCGTGAGATCGTGACCTGAGCCGAAGTTGGACGTTTAACCGACTGAGCCACCCAGGCACCCCAATATCATACTAAATTTTAACAGTACCATGTTACTATTGGGGGATATCCTGGGTAAAGTGTACTCTATATTATTACTTATAACTACATGCCAATCTACAATTATGTCAAAGCAAAAAGTTTAATTTTAAAAGGATTTTTTATAAAAAGGATATTTGGGCATTTACTAAGAAACCACAAAAGTGATAAAATGGAAAGATGATTTGACTGGAGTGGGGACAGAGGAACAAAAGATGGAGAAGTGAACCTTCCAAAGTAAATACCCTTGGGCAATCTTCATGCTTACACTGTATATAAATAAAGTACAGTTGCTGAAGTGAAATAAACTCACTCAGGTCCTCTGACTATAACCTACTAAAAGATTTTGTCCAGAGAGAAGGAAGGATGGAAAGTGAATCTCAAATTGATAAGTGTTCTTTCTCAATATGAGACCTTTGGAATAAGACCCCATGTGAATCTTCTAGGATTTTACTTGACTATAATGCCATCTGATTTGCACAGAGGTCATTTATTTTGTAGTTCTAAACATATAAGCTGAAAATTGCTGTGATTTGGGAATCCTGCCCTTTTCACCTCTTATTTGGTTGGTGCTAAATAACTGTAACAAAGCGGAATTTTCTGCAATTATTCGTATAGCTTAATGGACAAATCGATGGCGTTTTCCCCTCTGGCCTCTGCTGCTGCCTGTCTATATTTCACGTTATTTAATGCCCACACTGTCACTAAATTGCTACAGTCCTAATATGATTGTTCTAATATGATAATAATGGATAATCCTCACTGAGTACTTACTACATGCCAGGCACATGCCAGGCACTATTTAAACAGTTTACATTTAAACTCATTTAATCTAAGTAACAATCCTTTGGGTTGGCTTTTGTTATTATCACCATTTTACAGCAGAGGTACAGAGAGTTGAATTAATTCAGCCTGTGCTTCAAATAGTGAAGCCAAGAAACAAATCCAAGTGATATTAACTCTAGAGCTCATACTTTTAACCACTGTACTTTATTGTCTTGCATGAGACTGCACTATATAGTGAAGTACAAGAAAGCCCTCTAAAACTGTGTGATACAAACATAAGGAATGACAGATTCTGACTAGTTGTACTTTACATTTTGATGCAGCTGGATGACTGAGTTTTGGCTACTGATATGCGGGCAGTAGTCACACATCACTTCTGGGACTGACCCATAAAACCTCCTTTCCATGATTTTCCATCTGCTTTCTCCATCCTTTCATTGAACAGGATAGAATTTAAGAACTTGGAGGAATCTGAATTCCTGCACTGCTGCTGATAGAAGAGCTGGCTAATAGGAATCCATGTTGTGCTCTTGCAGGAGTGAGAAATAAACTTTTATTGTTTTAAACAACTTAAATTTGGTATTGGTTATTGTTAGCCAATCTTGGGTGAATACAAGATGTTATCAATAGTATTGCTATGCATGTTCTCTTCTTTCACTGTTTTTCTTTCCTTTTTTTTTTAATTTTATTTTTTTAATTTGCATCCAAATTAGTTAGCATGTAGTGCAACAATGATTTCAGGAGTAGATGCCTTAATGGCCCTTACCCATTTAGCCCATCCACCCTCCCACAACCCCTCCAGTAACCCTCTGTTTGTTCTCCATATTTAAGAGTCTCTTATGTTTTGTCCCTGTCCCTATTTTTATATTATGTTTGCTTCCCTTCCCTTATGTTCATCTCTTCTGTGTCTTAAAGTCCTCATATGAGTGAAGTCATAGGATATTTGTCTTTCTCTGACTAATTTTGCTTAGCATAATACCCTCTAGTTCCATCCATATAATTGCAAATGACAAGATTTCATTCTTTTTGATTGCTGAGTAATACTCCATTGTGTGTGTGTGTGTGTGTGTGTGTGTGTGTGTGTGTATGACATCTTCTTTATCCATTCATCTGTTGATGGACATTTGAGCTCTTTCCATACTTTGGCTATTGTTGATAGTGCTACTACGAATATGGGGGTGCATGTGCCTCTTCAAACCAGCATACCTGTATCCCTTGGAAAAATATGTAGTAGTACAATTGCTGGGTCATGGGGTAGTTCTATTTTTAATTTTTTGAGGAACCTCCACACTGTTTTCCAGAGTGACCGCACCAGCCTGCATTCCCACCAGCAGTGCCAAAGAGATCCTCTTTCTCCACATCCTTGCCAACATCTGTTGTCGCCTGAGTTGTTAATGTTAGCTACTCTGACCAGTGTGAGGTGATATCTCGTTGTGGTTTTGATTTGTATTTCCCAGATGATGAGGGATAGTGAGCATTTTTTCATGTGTCGGTTGGCCATCTGGATGTCTTCTTTGGAATGGAAGTGTCGATTCATGTCTTTTGCCCGTTTCTTCACTGGATGATTTGTTTTTTGGGCGTTGAGTTTGGTAAGTTCTTTATAGATTTTGGATACTAACCCTTTATCTGATATGTCGTTTGCAAATATCTTCTCCCATTCCATCGGTTGCCTTTTAGTTTTGCTAATTGTTTCTTTCACCATGCAGAAGTTTTTATTTTGATGAGGTCCCAATAGTTCATTTTTGCTTTTGTTTCCCTTGCCTCCAGAGACGTGTTGAGTAAGAAGTTGCTATGGCCAAGGTCAAAGAGGTTTTTGCCTGCTTTCTCCTTGAGGATTTGGATGGCCTCCTGTCTTATGTTTAAGTCTTTCATCCATTTTCAGTTTATTGTGTATGGTGTAAAAAAGTGATCCACGTTCATTCTTCTGCATGTCACCATCCAGTTTTCCCAGCACCACTTGCTGACGAGACTGTCCATCGGATAGTCTTTGGGTATCCCATTGGATATTCTTTCCTGCTTTGTCAAAAATTCGTGGACCATACATTTGTGGGTCCATTTCTGTGTTCTCTATTCTGTTCCATTGATCTGAGTGTCTGTTTTTGTGCCAGTACCATACTGTCTTGATGATTACAGTTCTGTAATACCGCTTGAAGTCCAGGATTGTGATGCCTCCTGCTTTGGTTTTCTTTTTCAAGGTAGCTTTTGCTATTCGGGGTCTTTTCTGGTTCCATACAAATTTTATGATTGTTTGCTCTAGCTCTGTAAGGAATTCTGGTGTTGGGGCGCCTGGGTGGCTCAGTTCATTGAGCGTCCGACTTCGGCTCAGGTCATGATCTTGTGGTTCATGGGTTCGAGCCCCACGTCAGGCTCTATGCTTACAGCCTGCTTCAAATTCTGTGTCTCCCTCTCTCTCTGCTCCTCCCCCCGCTCATGCTCTCTCTTTCCTTCAAAAATAAACAAAAAAAAAACATTAACAAAAAGAATGCTGGTGTTATTTTGATAGGTATTGCATTGAATATGTAGATTGGGTAGTATTGACATGTTAACAATATCTGTTCTTCCTATCCAGGAGCATGGAATATTTTTCCATTTTTTTTTTGTGTCTTCTTCAATTTCTTTCATAAGCTTTCTACAGTTTTCAGTGTATAAGTTTTTCACCTCTTTGGTTAGATTTATTCCTAAGTATTTTATGGTTTTGGTGCAGGTGTAAATGGGATAGATTCCTTGATTTCTCTTTCTGTTGCTTCATTATTGGTGTATAGGAATGCAACCGATTTCTGTGCATTGATTTATATCCTGTGACTTTGCTGACTTCAGGGATCAGTTCTAGCCATTTTTTGGTGGAATCTTTTGGGTTTTCCATATAGAGTATCATGTCATCTGCAAAGAGTGAAAGTGTGATCTTCTCCTGGCCGATTTGGATGCCTTGTATTTCTTTGTGTTGTGTGATTGCTGAGGGTAAGACTTCCAATTCTATGTTGAATAACAGTGGCAAGTGTGAACATCCCTGACTTGTTCCTGACCTTAGGGGAAAAGCTCTCACTTTTTCCCTTTGAAAATGATGTTAACGTTGGGTCTTTCATATATGGCTTTTATGATCTCGAGGTATGATCCTTCTATCCCTACTTTCTTGAGGGTTTTTATCAAAAAAAAATGCTCCATTTTATCAAATGCTTTTTCTGCATCTATTGAGAGGATCATGTGGTTCTTGTCCTTTGTTTTATTGATGTGATGAATCACATTGATTGTTTTGCAGATTTTGAACCACTCTGCATCCCAGGTATAAAATCCACTTGGTTGTGGTGAATGATATTTTTAATATATTGTTGGATCCGGTTGGCTGATATCTTGTTGAGGATTTTTGTATCTGTGTTCATCAGGGAAATTGGTCTATAGTTCTCCTTTTTAACGGGGTCTTTTTCTGGTTTTGGAATGAAGGTAATGCTGGCTTCATAGAAAGAGTTTGGAAGTTTTCCTTCCATTTCTATTTTTTGGAAGAGCATCAAGAAATAGGTGTTAGAGATAGGTGTTAACTCTTCCTTAAATGTTTTGTAGAATTCCCCTGAAAGCCATCTGGCCCTAGACTCTTATTTTTTGGAAGATTTTTGATTACTAATTAGATTTCTTTACTGCTTATGGGTCTGTTCAAATCTTCTATTTCTTCCTGTTTCAGTTATGGTCGTTTATATGTTTCTAGGAATTTGTCTGTTTCTTCCAGATTGCCCATTTTATTGGCATATAATTGCTCATAATATTCTCTTGTTATTGGCTTTATTTCTGCTTTGTTGGTTGTGATCTCTCCTCTTTCACTCTTGATTTTATTTATTTGGGTCCTTTCCTTTTTTCTTTTTGATCAAACTGGCTAGTGCTTCATCAATTTTGTTAATTCTTTCAAAGAACCAGCTTCTGGTTTCATTGATCTGTTCTACTGTTTTTTTGGTTTCGATAGCATTGATTTCTGCTCTTATGTTTATTATTTCCTATCTTCTGCTGGTTTGGGATTTTACTTGCGATTCTTTTTCCAGCTCTTTAAGGTGTAAGGTTCAGTTGTGTATCTGAGACCCTTCTTCCTTCTTTAGGAAGGCCTGAATTGCTATATACTTCCCTCTTATGACCACCTTTGCTGTGTCCCAGAGGTTTTGAGCTGTTTTGTTATCATTTTCATTGGCTTCCGTGTACTTTTTAATTTCCTCTTTAACTTCTTGGTTAGCCCATTCATTCTTTAATAAGGATGAATCTTTAGTCTCAAAGTATTTGTTATCTTTCCACATTTTTTCTTGTGGTTGATTTCAAGTTTCATAGTGTTGTGTTCTGAAAATATGCACAGTATGGTCTCGATCTTTTTGTACTTGTTGAGAGCTGATTTGTGTCCTAGTATGTGATCTATTCTGGAGAATGTTCCATGTGCACTAGAAAAGAATGTATATTCTGCTGTGTTAGGATGAAATGTTCTGAATGTATCTGTTAAGTCCATCTGGTCCAGTATGTCATTCAAAGCCATTGTTTCCTTGTTGATTTTCTGATTAGATGATCTGTCCATTGTTGTAAGTGGGGTGTTGAAGTCCCCTACTATTATGGTATTATTATCACTGAGTTTCTTTTTGTTTGTGATTAGTTGATTTATATATTTGGGTTTACCCATATTTGAAGCATAAATGTTTACAATTGTTAGGTCTTCGTGGATAGAGCCCTTAATTATGATATAATGCCCTTCTTCATTTCTTGATACGGTCGTTATTTTGAAGTCTAGATTGTCTGATATAAGTATGGCTACTCCGGCTTTCTTTTGTTGACCATTAGCACGATAGATGGTTCTCTGTCCCTACTTTCAAACTGATGGTGTCTTTAGGTCTAAAGTGAGTCTCTTGTAAACAGCATATAGATGGATTTTGTTTTCTTATCCATTCTGTTATTCTCTGTCTTTTGATTGGAGTATTCAGTCCATTGATGTTTAGAGTGAGAACTAAAAGGTATGAATTTAGGGGCGCCTGGGTGGCTCAGTTGGTTAAGCATCTGACTTCGGCTCAGGTCATGATCTCATGGTCCATGAGTTCAAGCCCTGCGTCGGGCTCTGTGCTAACAGCTCAGAGCCTGGAGCCTGCTTCAGATTCTGTGTCTCCCTCTCTCTCTGCCCCTCCCCTGCTCATTCTCTGTCTCTCTCTGTCTCAAAAATAAATAAACATTAAAACAATAAAATAAAATAAAAGGTATGAATTTATTGCCATTATGTTTCTTGCAGAGTTGGAATGTCTGGTGGTATTCTCTGGTCCTTTCTAGTCTTTGTTACTTTTGTATTTATTTATTTTTTCTTTCTTTCTTCCTTCCTTCCTTCCTTCCTTCCTTCCTTCCTTCCTTCCTTCCTTCTTTCTTTCTTTTCTTTTCTTTCTTTTCTTTCTTTCTTTCTTTCCTCTTTTCTCCCCCTCAGAGATTCCCCCTTAATATTTCTTGCACAGCTGGTTTAGTGGTCATGAACTTCTTTAATTTTTGTTTGCCTGGGAAACATTAAAAAAAATATTTTTTAATGTTTTTATTTATTTTTGAGACAGAGAGAGACAGAGCATGAGCAGGGGAGGGGCAGAGAGAGAGGGAGACACAGAATCTGAAGCAGGCTCCAGGCTCTGAGCTGTCACCACAGAGCCCAATGTGGGGCTCAAACTCACAGACTATGTGATCATGACCTGAGCTGAAGTCAGATGTCCAACTGACTGAGCTACCCAGGCGCCCCTGTCTGGGAAACTTTTAAACTCTCCTTCTGTTTTGAATGATAGCCTTCTTGGACAAAGAATTCTTGGCTGCATATTTTTCTGATTCAGCACATTGAATATATCTTGCCATTCCTTTCTAGCCTGCCAAGTTTTTGTGGATAGGTCTGCTGCAAACCTCATCTGTCTTGCCTTCTAGGTTAAGAACTTTTTTTTCCCTTGCTGCTTTTCATGATTCTCTCCTTGCCTGAGTATTTTGTGAATTTGACTATGCTATGCCTTGTTGATGGTTGGTTTTTGTTGAATCTTAGGGGAGTTCTCTTTGCTTCTTGGATTTTGCTGTCTGTGTCTTTCCCCAGGTTAGGAAAGTTTTCCGCTATGATTTGCTCACATAACCCTTCTCCTTTTTCTCTCTCTTCATCTTCTGGGTCCCCCTATGATTCTGATGTTCCTTTTTATTGAGTCACTGATTTCTCTAATTCTTAAATCGTGCTCTTTTGCCTTAGTCTCCCTCTTTCTTTCTGCTTCATTATTCTCCATAAGTTTGTTCTCTATATTGCTGATTCGCTGCCCTGCCTCATTCATTCTTGCCACCATAGCATCCACTCAAGATTGCAGCTCAGTTATAGCATTTTTTATTTCATCCTGACTAGCTTTTACTTCTTTTATCTCTGCAGAAAAGGATTCTAATCTATTTTAGACCCCAGCTAGTATTCTGATTATTGTGATTCTAAATTCTGGTTCACACATCTTGCTTGTATCTGTGTTGATTAAGTCCCTGGCTGTTGTTTCTTCCTGCTCTTTCTTTTGGGGTGAATGCCTTCGTTTCATCATTTTGAAGGAAGAAAAGGAATTAGTAAAGTTAAAAAAATTAAAATTAAAAAATTAGAAACAACACACACATACACACACAAATCAAATAAATGATGCTAGATCCTAGGTGTATTTTGGTCTGGTTGTTGAAAGGAGCTTAATAGATTAGGGAAAAAAAGAAAAAAAAAAAAAAGAAAACATTTGAAAATTTGAAAAAATGAATGCAATGAAATAGAATAAAATGAAATGATGGAAGTAAAATAGAATTTGGAAATTTTACACAAAAGTCAAGAACACAGTACAAAAATATTAAAGAAAAATATTTTTAATAAAAATTGAAAATAAAAATAAATATTTTCTCTTTTGGATTCAAGAAAAAGAAAAGAAACAAAAAAGAAAAAAGAAAAGAAAATTGAATAGACGGACCAGCAAAACGTTTGAAATGATTGAAATGATTGAAGTTACATCATTTTCCCCCAGAAGTCAAACTCTGAAGCACTTTATAGTCCACAAATTAAGCAGGCGGAGAGATTTGTGGTGTTCCTGAAGAGTGAGATTGGCCCATTTGGGAAGGGCTTAGTGTAACAGCTCCATTCTCCCCTAGATGGCACTGCTTAGCTTACTGGGGTGGATTGTTGTGGCACTTGTAGGTGTGTATGCACAATAATTTCAGGAGTTAAAATGGCATCACCCAGCTACCCAGTCTCTAGTATTGGAACTCTGTTCTCCTCAGTCAGCAGTCACACACCTGTGCTTTGTCTCCAGCTTCCATCCACTCCCGGCTTTTATACTGTCTGTGACCAAGCTGTCAGGTTGCCAGGCAGCACCTCCCTCCTGAATTTTATCTCAGGTAAATCTGTCCTTCCCGGCCCCTCACTTCTGAGGGACTATGGCTTTGGCTTGCTTAGACCCTCTGGGGAGGGTCTCACTGAGCAATGGCCAGGTGCCAGCTGCATCTAGGAATGTTCATGGGACCATGCTGCTGCCGATGCGTAGAGACTGGCTGGGTGCCAGCCTGCCCCAGAAAAAGTTCACACGGTTGTATAGCAGTAGTGTTTCAGGGATTATGGAAAATCACAACACACATCTGGCACCAGGCATCACCCTTAATGACCTTGTTCTAGCACCAGTGAATATGGTTGTTCTCTGGGGTCTGCTGGGACCAGGTTGCCACACAGCCTCTACCAAATGTCCTTCCAGCAGGGGAACCGCCTCTCCGCAGGTGGCCTGAGGATACCCGGACTTCACTCTGCTCCTGCGGATTCGTCCTTCCCACCAGAGCACCACCAGGTATTGCGCTACGGGGTTTCAGACTCCACACTCCCCCTGTTTATAGAGTCTTAATGTAATTTAAACCCTCTCCTTTCTCCTTTCTCCTTTCTCCCTTTTTAGTTCAGTCCCTGCAACTCTTTCCACTTTTCCACTTTCTCTCCAGCTGCTTTTCCGGGGGGTGCTTTTCCTGTACTCTCCCCCAGTCTCCATCCTCTCTCCACAAGCAAAAACAGTTCCCTGCTCTCCGCAGTTTCTCTCTCCCCTGGTTCACCCCTCTCTGCCACGTACCTGCTGAGTTCTGTGGTTCAGATCGTGCAGATTGTTGTGTTAATCCTCAAATCCGTTTTCTAGATGTGCAGGACGGTTTAGTGTTAATGTGGCTGTATATCATGGATGCAAGTCGCAAAAAAAATACTTCCATGCTGTTCTGCCATCTTGGCTCCTCCCCTGCCACCCCTGCTTCTGTGCACCCAAACTGGAAACAAAATCTTTGACCTTCTCTGTCCTCTCTCTTTCTCTTCATAGTTCAAGCAGTTGTCCTAGTATTCTCCCTGTTCCCTGGTCTTTCTATTCCATATCTACTATTGCTGCTCTTTTCTGGATTGCCTCTTTTGAACTTTGTAATGTCTTTCTAACTGGAATTTGGACTCAGATCTGATTCATTCCAGTCTTTCTCTTTCTCTCATAATCAAAGATTTAATAAGATCATGCTAAAGTTGGGCACCTGGTCATTAAGCATCTAGCTTCAGATCAGGTCATGATCTTACAGTTTACTAGTTTGAATCCCGCATCAGGCGAACTTGAGCCTCACTTCAGGTGAGCCATGCTTCTCAATCTCCCTCTCTTCCTTTCTCTGCCCCTCTTGGGATCCTCTCTCTCTTCTCTCACTCTGCCCCTCACTCACTTGCACACCTCTCTCTCAAAAAAAAATCATGCTAAAGTCACCAATGGCTATTAACAGCTGTAATAATTTTAATTGTCACAATTTAATATTCATAGTCATTAACACAATAATAATAAAAACAGTTTTTAGTTTTATCACATTTCCCTACTTTATGTTCTAACTAAGTAGTATAGTTGTGAATCTAAATAGTCCCAGGCTTTCCAACTACATGTCTGGATCTTGCTGTTTCTACTGTCAATTCTTGGTTTGTCAAAATAGTGCTCTTTGGTCAAGGTCTGTCTTAAATGCCACTTTATTCATGAAGCCCTTTTTAAGAAGCACTTTTTATTATGAAAAAATTAAATGGACAAAAAAAAAGGACAAAATAATGTAATGAACCTTCATGTATCCATGATGAAGCTTCAATAGTTACCAATTTATGCCCAGGCTAGTTTTATCTGTACCCCAATGTACTACCCTCCTTTTTATCAAGTTTCAAGCTACATGTAATCACTTCCTCCTTTTTGCACCTGTCTTGTAGCACTAACAGTGCTGTGAGCATTTTACAACTTTTGTAACACATTTTATACTCTTTCCTAGATTTAAAGTCCCTTGAAGGTAAAATGTGTGTGTTGCTGCCCTTCAACACCTATCCAGCACAACCCAGTGCCCTAAATCTAATTGGAAAAACAATAAAAATTTTTAATTTGAATTGAAATACCTAATGTTATTTGAAAAGAAGTTATCTTCTCCAGAGTTAATAATTGTTCCTTTTTAAAAAATAATTGTATCTCTTGACAAAATTATTTCTGTACAAAGCCAACATGAGTACCAATCCTATTTTTATATTTTCTGAGAAGGAGATCCATGTGCTTCTTTAGTAGTCCAATGTCCTGTTTAGATTGTCTTAATAATCACTCACTTCTATGCTGAACCTTAGCTCAGGGTGACATTGGATAAATCATTTGGAATTAGCATAGTGAATATATTCTCTTTGCCTGTTTCCTTATTAGCAAATTGCATCTTCCAATTCTAGCTCACAAGAGAATTACAAGATTAAATAGGGTAGCCACCTATTTATTATACAAGTTATGAACCATTCAGAATTTCTTTTTTTGTGCTTTCTAGATCTGTTGTCCAATTTTGTGTTTTTATTATTCATTAGCTCTCCCTTAAAGGATGATGCAGAGGGAGAAAGAGGATTTTAGGCTTAAATTATTTAGCAGTGGGGTCAGTAAAAAATTTGGCAGGGTGGAAAATTAAAGCCATTAACTAAAATGAAGATCATCTGCCTTTCATTAACATGAATGATAAAGAATCATTTGTGAAGCATTTTGAATTCCTTAGAGAAAGTCTTTATGTTTGTTTATCTGATTGTGTGTGTTTTTATCATGGACAGCCTTAATTTCTTCAATTCTGATACTTCATCAATTCAAGAATGTCATCATGACTTAAGAGTATATAATAGAATTGAAACAGAAACCACACAAAATAATTCACTACGTTTCTATAATAATTTCTAATGTTGAGAATGAGATTGTGGGTTGTATTTAGTTTCTGTTATGCTTATGCACACTTGGAGTGAAATACTAAATTCAACAGTAAACCAAAAAAATGGGATTATATAAAAGGCTATGTAAAAGGTTCTACCTGAAGTTACATCATTATGCAAGGTTGATATACGGAAACAAGTCATGTAGGTAACAAGTGAGCCTGAGAATTACCCAGCCTATCATTTTAGGACTTTCTGTAGTTTCCTATGTATTGTATGTGTGGTTACTCTGATAAAATTATGCCCTATTGGGGAAGGAGGAGATAATTATATACTTTAGTGGTATTAATTTGGAGATTGGCAAAAATCTAAGGATGCATCTTTATAAAGGCCAGGCTGTTGTATCATTGATAAAGGAATGTAGAGGACCTGGGGAAGTAATCAGGTCCTCTTTACTTATTGGGTAGTGCCTTAAAATTGTGCAGAGAAGTGTCCGGACCATGCTGAGATGTACTGAGTGTCATTATCTCCATGCCCGTCCGTCAACCACCTTTGTTTTCATTGGTCTTAATGAAATGTTGTGTATTGTTGCTTCATTTTTATTTTCAAATTTAAGTGCTCACTATTAAAAATGTTTGAAAACCACTCATCAGATTTACTACCATCCCCACTCACCTCTACATAAGATTTTACTTGCACTTAGAGAATCTGACATATCCGTTAAGATCCCATTTTTGAAATCCACTTAAACATTATATGATTAATCAGTCTTTGCCTGAGTTAGACACTATCTTTTGAAATATTCATTTCAAATTATTTTAGTTATCAGATCTCTACATTAGGTAAATTAGTGAGTTCTTTCCTTAAGAATTTATGTTCCTTTTTTTAAGTTTATTTATTTATTTTGAGAGAGAGAAAGCATGAGTGGGGGAGGTGCAGAGAGAAAGAAGAGAGTGAAAATCCTAAGCAGGCTCCACACTGCCAGTGCTGAGCCCAACACGGGGCTTGAACCCACAAATGGTGAGATCATGACCTAAGCTGAACTCAGATGCTTAACTGACTGAGCTACCCAGGCGCCCGAAGTATTTATGTTTTTAAATCTAACCTTCCTCTCCCCCTTACCTCTTAATCTCCAGCTGTTCTTTACTGCTTACCAAATTATGGGCAATCTCAGTATGCTGGCATTTGTAGTCCTCAATCACAGGGCATCGGAACTCTCTCCCACTGCACACCTCCATATGCCTTGAAATACAGTAGAGCTGAGGGGCCAGAGCGAGGTCCCACACATGCTGGGTTGAATTCAGTCTCATAGCAACAATATGAAGCAACCAAATTTCTGCTGTTTTCTGTTCTGCTTCTCATTGTTCCCCAAAGTAACTATTTTTTTAAAAACTGTAAGGAAGAAAAATATTTTATTTTTCTTCTCTCTCTATGGAGACTGCTGCTTAAACTTTATGGCAAGTGAACATGCATTTTTCTTAATTCTGTGTTTCCTCTGTCTTTCAAGAGCCTATTTCCTCCTCGTTTCGAAAAATATTTTTTAGTACACACAAGCAATATATTTAATAGTCTGAGTCATGGTTATAAGGTTAATAAATGCTTAATAAAACCACCAGTTTGCTTACTTTCTGAAATGACATAAGAAAAGAAAAATATGATAACTTTTTGTGTGTGTGTAAATTCAGTACTTCTGAAAGATGCCAAATGAAAGATTGAAATCCTTCATTTATGGCACAAATAAAGTAATAAAACACAAAGCTCTATCACAGTTATTTATTAAGTATTCTGTTTTATTTTAGGAATACTTTAGAGGAGGAATTCTTCATATTTAAAACCAAGAAATTTGAAATCAATAGTTTAAAAACTACGTGGTACATTTTAATTTAACCTGGACTACAACTATGGAGAAACAATTAGACTTAATTGTTTTCTGTTTACTTCTATTCCTGGAAGATTCCTAATATAGTCTTAGTGACCAATTTTCTACACATTGTTTGCAGCTTGTCAGTTTGCTTCCATTCATTAATCATTAGGGCATTTGGATGCATTAAATAGAAATATGATATATGACAGATTTGAATAATGCATATAACTTACCTTAAATACTTTGTGTGATTGCCTAGTAACTATATTTATGTATATTATATCTATATTTGTATATGTTGTATATAAATACATATACAGACATTAGAAACTACATTATAGATAGAGTGTTACGTGTCTTCAGATGCAGAATATGCTTTTCTTTTTTCTTAAATGGCTCTTTTCAGTTCATTCTATGAATTAGCTATACTAATCACAGGTAAAAACTGCCATCGCTTTTACATTGCTTATAAAGATTGGATTGGAGGAAGTGGCAGAAGGGAGGAAGGTGCAGAGGTTTGGGGAGCATTGAGGATGGTGAGGAAGTTCAGTGGCTGGGTCCAGTAGTTTCTTTACAAATTGTAATCCAATGCAGTTGTTAGCTTTGTATTTGCGATTAATTTCAGGTTATGAAAATATTTTCATTTGTTTAACATATTAACTTGCCTTTCCCATGCTCACATTTTTATATGAAGATGTTGAGATTTTATATATATATATATATATATATATGTATATATATATATACATATATATATATACATATATATATATACATGTATATATATATACATATATATATATATATATACATACATACATACATAGGTGTGTGTGTGTGTGTGTGTATAGAATTGATGGATATAGATACATACATATATATACAGCTAAAATTTGCTGTTGCTGCTTTCCCTGGGGTATATACCTAGAGTTGCCTCTGTGATTGTAAATCAGCTGCCACTTGGAGTCCCTGCCCCTTAGAATCCATTGTCTATTTACTGCCTCTATTGCATCTTGTTGCCTGTGGCATGCCTCTCCCAGATGAGTAGTCACATGGGCTCCTTATTGTGCCTTAGTTTCAGCTGCCCTGGGGGATTATTGAGTTTTCAAATCTTTAGTTTCTGTCATAGTATCCCAAACATAACCTCAAATTTAGTGAATATCAGTCCTGAACTTTTCACATAATGTGATAACAGACAAATAGAATACATTCTAACAGCATGTCTTCCACAACAGTCCTAAAGGTATATGATAGAAGAAAAGACAGTAGACATGTTTTATTTCAACATTAGCACACTTAGCTGCTGTGTTATTTGTCACAAAATGGAAATATTTTATTTATGTTATTTCATTCACTTTATTTATTCCTTAATACAACTCCATGAGGAAGGTTTCTTATTATTCCCATTTTACATGCGAATAAACTGAAGCTTAGGGAGGTTAATAATTTGCTCAAGGACACACAGATAAGAAAGAATAGGAATCTCACCAGCTCTATCAACCTCCAGAGTTTAAGCTTTTAAGCTGTGATATTTATCCAGCCCTTGAGTTACTGAAAATCTAATTAAGAGATAAACAAAAAATGAGAGAACATAGAACAGTTAGTGAGCAATTATACCCCATTGCATAAAGCTGTTGCATGGTAATAACTAGCTTTCTAGTTTATAATCCAGACTATTATTTTTTAAAATTATATATATCAGAGAAGTAGAGCCCATCTAACTACACTTCTAAGAGAAGAAAAGTAATTGCAGCCTCAAAATGTGGGTGTGCTCTATAACTGAAAGGCTGAATGTTACCTAAAGATCATTTGTAAACGTTATTGATGAGGTTACACCCCTTTGTCCATTGTTTCTTATTCTCTCTGTCCTGCAGGAGATTGTCTTTCTCCTCCTAGCCTCAACACTCTGAGGACCCTCACCCCCACCCCTCACACCTCAGCACCTGGTATCTTTCAGTTCCGCAGGTAGCTTATCCATTCAGCACTCCTGCTGTGCAGATGATCTTACTGTTAGACTCAGTGTGACTGTCTGTCTTCAAGAGAGAACAAGAGTTCTTTCTTAAATCAGATATTGAAATTATTTTCAATAATTTCCTGTATTTCACAGTTTTTCTTCTCTTTCTGTTTCATCTTAAACTAACCCTTGATAAATACTGTCTCACTGAACTTTGATATTCTATACCTTAGAGAAGGCTTATCTAGAGAGAATCTGAGCCCAATGCAAGACTCCATAACCTACACTTTTAGATCTGACATAGTCCACTTTCCCTGATTCCATTCAGCCAGTTCCTGAACTTGACTTGGAATGCTGTTCCTTGACCATTCTTCAGATTATCACACCAGACTGCTGCTAGGAGGCCATTAAGTTCTGTGCCATCTATCTTTCTTCAGTTTATCAGTATAGTCTTCCTGTGTACATCTGTATTATTTGCCTAGTTACCTTTTAAGTCAAATAAATAGCCATGTCCCATTTCACTTATGTTCAGAACTTTGCGCTGTGTTGCAGATAGTTGTATCGACTTCTAGCTAATGAGACTCTCCCTGGGAAATTACAGTCTCCCACAGAAATTCTTCTCAATTGTGGCATCAGTTTCATAGCTTTGTGTAGGTTTAACCACTGAAGAGAAAAGGATAGAGGTATTTTGAACCAGTGATCCCGTATTTTACAAGACAATTTATTTTAGAATTTCCTGCGTGGGCAAAGTTACTTAAATAAAGTTAAGAATTGAAGACTAGATACCAAGTATTCTGCTTTTCTCTTGCTTTCAGGAAAATACCCCTAACACCGGATTCATTGTGATATCACATCTGTGGAATAAGTATTGTACATACTGAACATGAAGTAGTGTCTATGATTAAAACAGGCTTTTTTTTTTTAACCTCAAACTGTACAATTTGCAGCAAAAGTAATGGGAAAGAAAACATTTATAGGTATTAGAGTCCAGCTGTGCTGCTCTATATGTATAGATATATATAGATCTATATATATAGATCTATATATATCTATACATATATATAGATATATATATCTATACATATGTATAGATATATATAGGTCTATATATATATGTATAGATATCTATACATATATAGATATATATATAGATATCTATACATATAGATATAGATATGCTCAAAATTGCTATTCTAAGAAAGACCAATTAAAGTAAGATACAATCAAAAGTGAAAAGATAGTAGGACCTCCCTTTTAAGTGAAAAAAAAGTCCCTGGTCCAAGTAGGGAGTGCTGACTTGGAAAAATTGGTAGTTTGACACTGTGAAAGAAATAAAATTGTCATGAACAAAGGTGAAAAGGGATTATATTTGTCAAGAAGGAACTCCTACTGGATGAACTGTCTGAGGGCTGTGGCATGTCACATCTTGTCTTGGAGAGTTAATGACTGGTAATGTTGAAGGAATAGGTCTTTTGTCAGATCATTACGGCAGTCCCAGTTACATCTGCCTCAAGAGGTAATGACTGGTCCAGATAAGGGGCCCAAATACTTCACGTGAAACATGACTCAATCCAATCACCTCATCCCTGATTACGAGAGGGAAGCCAAGACAGTTTTATCTAGAAAGCACTAGGGTAAGCCCTAGGGTGAGAACACAAAAGCTGCTTATGGTCCTTAGGAACTGAGGGCTGAAGAGTTTGCATGGCCTCCAATTCTGTGCATGTAGTAGATTATACTTTGCTCAGCCTTTCTCTACTATAGAATATATTCTTAGTAAGCATTCTGAAAAAGTGAAAATTGAAAATTAAAACTGGTGAATTAAGCGGGGCTAGATAAAAGATGGCATTGCTCCTTAGAAGAAAGGATAAGACCCTACACAGTTTAGGTACCTCAAGAATATCAGGAAAACAATGAGGGAAATTGTCTCTTTCTAAGAGTGCCAGAGGTCAAATTTAATGCGTGGGTATAATGAAGGAACATTTTATTTCTCAACTCTTACTACATCCCAGATATTGATGTTTCTAGAATTCATCTACTACTCTTAACATGAGGAGGACACAGAAAGACTCCTAATGAGAAAAACACCAAAGCACATCATTAGCCTGGAAAATAAATATTCCTCTAAACTGCACCTTAACAGTTAATTTAAAAGATATTTTCTTATGGTTTAAAAAAAAAATGATAGGGCGCCTGGGTGGCTTGGTCGGTTAAGCATCCGACTTCGGCTCAGGTCATGATCTCACGGTTCGTGAGTTCGAGCCCCGCATCAGGCTCTGTGCTGACAGCTCAGAGCCTGGAGCCTGTTTCAGATTCTGTGCCTCCCTCTCTCTCTCTGACCCTCCCCTGTTCATGCTCTGTCTCTGTCTCAAAAATAAATAAACATTAAAAAAAAATCTTAAAAAAAATGATAAAAGTTTAAAATGGAACTAGTGCCTAGTTCACTACACAACTCATGGTAGGTGATCAGCAGATGTTAGTGTCATCTTACTCCCTTAATCAAAAAGAATTAATAGCCTTCATCCCAATTATAAAGTAGGTCAATTATAGAAATTTGGAAAGTTCTAAAAAGCATGAAAGAGAAAAAAATCACCTTATAATTCCACTATTCAAAGGTAAACACTTGAGATAGTGCTTATTCATTTTCTTACCAACATTCTAAATACTTCACACACACACACACACACACACACACACACACACACACACAAATCATTGAGCAAACTTCTTTTTGTGATTCCTCCAATAGTTAGATTTCAGGGCTAACAGTGATCCTTTAAAGAAACATAGTGAGATTCATCACACTGTATAAGTGAAGGGGATTGTAACAGAGGTGATAAGAGCTTTAAAAATTAGGCTCCACAAGACAGGGATGTCCACTCTTGCCACTGTTATTCAACATAGAATTGGAAGTCTTACCCTCAGCAATCATACAACACAAAGAAATACAAGGCATCCAAATCGGCCAGGAGAAGATCACACTTTCACTCTTTGCAGATGACATGATACTCTATATGGAAAACCCAAAAGATTCCACCAAAAAATGGCTAGAACTGATCCCTGAAGTCAGCAAAGTCACAGGATATAAATCAATGCACAGAAATCGGTTGCATTCCTATACACCAATAATGAAGCAACAGAAAGAGAAATCAAGGAATCTATCCCATTTACACCTGCACCAAAACCATAAAATACTTAGGAATAAATCTAACCAAAGAGGTGAAAAACTTATACACTGAAAACTGTAGAAAGCTTATGAAAGAAATTGAAGAAGACACACAAAAAAAAATGGAAAAATATTCCATGCTCCTGGATAGGAAGAACAGATATTGTTAACATGTCAATACTACCCAATCTACATATTCAATGCAATACCTATCAAAATAACACCAGCATTCTTTTTGTTAATGTTTTTTTTTGTTTATTTTTGAAGGAAAGAGAGAGCATGAGCGGGGGGAGGAGCAGAGAGAGAGGGAGACACAGAATTTGAAGCAGGCTGTAAGCATAGAGCCTGACGTGGGGCTCGAACCCATGAACCACAAGATCATGACCTGAGCCGAAGTCGGACGCTCAATGAACTGAGCCACCCAGGCGCCCCAACACCAGAATTCCTTACAGAGCTAGAGCAAACAATCATAAAATTTGTATGGAACCAGAAAAGACCCCGAATAGCAAAAGCTACCTTGAAAAAGAAAACCAAAGCAGGAGGCATCACAATCCTGGACTTCAAGCGGTATTACAGAACTGTAATCATCAAGACAGTATGGTACTGGCACAAAAACAGACACTCAGATCAATGGAACAGAATAGAGAACACAGAAATGGACCCACAAATGTATGGTCCACGAATTTTTGACAAAGCAGGAAAGAATATCCAATGGGATACCCAAAGACTATCCGATGGACAGTCTCGTCAGCAAGTGGTGCTGGGAAAACTGGATGGTGACATGCAGAAGAATGAACGTGGATCACTTTTTTACACCATACACAATAAACTGAAAATGGATGAAAGACTTAAACATAAGACAGGAGGCCATCCAAATCCTCAAGGAGAAAGCAGGCAAAAACCTCTTTGACCTTGGCCATAGCAACTTCTTACTCAACACGTCTCTGGAGGCAAGGGAAACAAAAGCAAAAATGAACTATTGGGACCTCATCAAAATAAAAACTTCTGCATGGTGAAAGAAACAATTAGCAAAACTAAAAGGCAACCGATGGAATGGGAGAAGATATTTGCAAACGACATATCAGATAAAGGGTTAGTATCCAAAATCTATAAAGAACTTACCAAACTCAACGCCCAAAAAACAAATCATCCAGTGAAGAAACGGGCAAAAGACATGAATCGACACTTCCATTCCAAAGAAGACATCCAGATGGCCAACCGACACATGAAAAAATGCTCACTATCCCTCATCATCTGGGAAATACAAATCAAAACCACAACGAGATATCACCTCACACTGGTCAGAGTAGCTAACATTAACAACTCAGGCGACAACAGATGTTGGCAAGGATGTGGAGAAAGAGGATCTCTTTGGCACTGCTGGTGGGAATGCAGGCTGGTGCGGTCACTCTGGAAAACAGTGTGGAGGTTCCTCAAAAAATTAAAAATAGAACTACCCCATGACCCAGCAATTGTACTACTACATATTTTTCCAAGGGATACAGGTATGCTGGTTTGAAGAGGCACATGCACCCCCATATTCGTAGTAGCACTATCAACAATAGCCAAAGTATGGAAAGAGCTCAAATGTCCATCAACAGATGAATGGATAAAGAAGATGTCATACACACACACACACACACACACACACACACACACACACAATGGAGTATTACTCAGCAATCAAAAAGAATGAAATCTTGTCATTTGCAATTATATGGATGGAACTAGAGGGTATTATGCTAAGCAAAATTAGTCAGAGAAAGACAAATATCCTATGACTTCACTCATATGAGGACTTTAAGACACAGAAGAGATGAACATAAGGGAAGGGAAGCAAACATAATATAAAAATAGGGACAGGGACAAAACATAAGAGACTCTTAAATATGGAGAACAAACAGAGGGTTACTGGAGGGGTTGTGGGAGGGTGGATGGGCTAAATGGGTAAGGGCCATTAAGGCATCTACTCCTGAAATCATTGTTGCACTACATGCTAACTAATTTGGATGCAAATTAAAAAATAAATAAATTATTTTTAAAAATTAGTTTCCATCCTTGGCAAAGGGAGAAGAGCTCCTATTTAAGCCAACTGTTCCACAGATAACAAAAATACATATGGAGAAAATATGAAAAACAATTATCTGAAGACATGGGAATATGACCAAAAGCAATAAAAACTGGAAGGGAGTGGAAAAAATTAATTGATAGAGTTAATGACACTAAGTAAGCTTCCTGTTTTTGTGGTATTTTTGGCCAGCTGGTGTCATACTTGGTAACTAAAAACTAGATATAAACCTGCTGTCTTACTGCCTTAAATAACTAATATTCAATTAGGCTACAGATTTTGAGTAAGTAGACACAGAGGAACAAAAAAAAACTGATGGAAAAAAAACAAATAGAAAACAAGTAATAAAGTCATAAAATTAAATACCACCAGATAATAGTTATATTAAGTATAAATTGGTTAAAAACTCCAGCTAAAAAGCAGGAAACAAAAAACCAAAGAAAAACTCTTTGAAAGGATTAACAAAAGTGATAAACAGCTAGCTGAATGATCAAGAGAAAATAAAAAGAAAACACAAGTTTTCAGTGTAAAGAATAAAGGGTGTATCACTATAGATTTTAAAGACAGTAAATGGATACTAAAGAAATATGTAAATATCTTTATGCCAATAAACATAACAATTTAAATGACATAGACAAATTTTTTAAAATACTACTTTCTTTAAAGGGATGCCTGGGTGGCTCAGTCAGCTAAGCATCCTACTTTGGCTCAGGTCATGATCTCAAGGTTCATGGGTTTGAGCCCCATGTCGGGCTCTGTGCTCACAGCTCAAGAGCCTGGAGCCTGCTTAGGATTCTGTGTCTGCATCTCTCTCTGCCCTTCCCCTGCTTGCTCTTTCTCTCTCTCAAAAATAACATTAAAATTTTTTTAATAATAAAATATAACTTACTCTAAAGACAAAAAAATGAAAAAAAATCTGAATAGCCCTTCAACTGAAGAAACTGATTTTTTTTGTGTGAAAAACCTTGCCATAAAGAAAGCTCTAGGCTTAGATAATTTCATTGATGAATCCTATTAAACATTTAAAGAAGAAATAACACCTGCCATATATAAACTCTTTTAGGAAAGGTAGCAGGAGGGAGCACTTCTCAAATAAGTAAAATGTAGCTATTTTAAAAGCAGTGCAATATAATTTTAACAGAGAAAACATTAGACATTTGAGCCTTTAACAAAGTAAGAAAGTTAACTGTCTTAGTTCATTTGGGCTGCTATAACAAGGTACCACAGAATGAGTAACATAAACAACAGAAATTCCTTACAGTTCTAGGGGCTTGGGGAGTCCAAGATCAAGGCACCAGGATGGTTGCATTCTGATGAAGGTACCTTCCTGATTCAGAGCCCGTGCCTTCTCGCTGTGCCCTCACAAGGTAGAAGGGGCAAGGGATTGCTGTGGGATTTTTTATAAGAACACTAATTTCATTCATAAGGACTCCATGTGACCTAAGCACCTCCCCGAAACCCCATCTCCTAATGCCATTATCTTTGGAGGTTAGGGTTTGAACGTATGAATTTGGAGAGGAAACAAAAAATTGGGATCATAGCACTATCGTTTCTAGTATATAAACAACAGCAAAGGGGATAAGAAGAGTTCTCTACATGGCTTAATAGTTTACATTTTCCTTTTGTATTTTAAAAGGTAGCTTTAGGGGCGCCTGGGTGGCTTGGTCGGTTAAGCGTCCGACTTCGCTCAGGTCATGATCTCACGGTCCGTGAGTTCGAGCCCCACGTCGGGCTCTGTGCTGACAGCTCAGAGCCTGGAGCCTGTTTCAGATTCTGTGTCTCCCTCTCTCTCTGCTCCTCCCCTGTTCATGCTCTGTCTCTCTCTGTCTCAAAAATAAATAAACGTTAAAATTTTTTAAAAAAATAAAAAAATAAAAGGTAGCTTTATTATTGTTTCTTTGCTCATAAGTTGAATAAGTTATAAATATACAGAGTAAAGAAAACAAAATAATAATACAAGCTTTAACAGTTACAAGAATGTAGACAATGAAAGGGAAAATCTTCTCTTTCACTTGCCATCCTCTAGTCTCCATTTCCTTTCCCCAGAGGCAACCAGTTTTTAATTTCTTTTTAGTTTTTATGTTGATATCCTCTGCATGCATAAGTATATATGTATGTATTAATTTATATATATGTCTATCATTTTTAAGAGACTTCCTTAAAATATAAAATAGTGGAGGGGCGCCTGGGTGGCTCGGTCGGCTAAGCGTCCGACTTCAGCTCAGGTCACAATCTCGCAGTTCGTGGGTTTGAGCCCCCGCGTCGGGCGCTGTGCTGACACCTCAGAACCTGGAGCCTGTTTCAGATTCTGTGTCTCCCTCTCTCTCTGACCTTTCCCCGTTCATGCTCTATCTCTCTCTGTCTCAAAAATAAATAAACGTTAAAAAAAATTAAATAAAAAAATATAAAATAGTGGAACATTTTAAAATAATTTTATTTAAGTAATCATTTGACCACTTTATTTTCTCTCTGTATTCTCTGTTATACTTCTCAAGACAGGGGGAATTGGATAGTCATGGGTACTTTTGGGAACTGGTGAGGGGGCAATTGAATTAAGGAAATCATTTAATTTGTATTTAGGGGAATATATTTGGGTGGTTCATAGTCAATTTGTGAAGTTAACTTTTCTTACCAACACTCCCTCATGTAGGAAAAGCCTTAGGAATTCTTCTCACTGTGCTGACTCATCCAGGAAAACTGTGGAGCCTGGAGCTGTGATGTGAGTGTCTCATCTACCTAGCGCTAGAGGTTATATAGATGGCGTGAGGTGGTGGAAGATGAATAAGGTTGATATATACACAGCTAGAAGACAGTTTGTAGATTAGTCTTCCAATAATCAGAAATGCAAAATTATAGGGATGCTTGGGTGGCTCCGTCGGTTAAGCATCCAACTCTTGATTTCGGCTCAGGTCATGGTCTCAAGGTTCATGGGTTAGATAGAGCTTTGCATGGGGCTCTGCACTTACAGTTTGAAGCCTGTTTGGGATTCTGTCTCCCTCTCAGCCCTTCCCCCGCTTGCTTGCTCTCTATCTCTCGCTCAAAATCAAAATAATAATAATAAAAAAAGAAATGCAAAATTTTAAGGAAA
Source organism: Acinonyx jubatus (assembly GCF_027475565.1). Taxonomy (NCBI): domain Eukaryota; kingdom Metazoa; phylum Chordata; class Mammalia; order Carnivora; family Felidae; genus Acinonyx; species Acinonyx jubatus. Next base: position 148,937,418 of record NC_069380.1, on the reverse strand, counting down.
GTAAATGAAGAGTAAAAAGTACTATAGAAATTCCAGGCAAATGGGGCACCTGGGTGGTTCAGTTGGTTAAGCATCCAGCTTCCACTCACGTCATGATCTCAGGGTTCATGGGTTCAGCCTGACTCGGTGTCAGGCTCTGTGCTGCCAGCTCAGAGCCTGGAGCCTGCTTTGGCTTCTCTGCCTCCCTCTCTTTCTGCCCCTCCTCCACTTGTGCACACTCTCTCTTTCTCTCTCTGTCTCAAAAGTAAATAAATAAACATTTAAAAAAAGAAATTCCAAACAATTAATAAAAATAATATATTATTTTTTCTGAATTATTTTACATTTGTAAACCTATCTTTATTTAAGATTTATAAACTTGTGGGGTGCCTGGCTGTGTAAGTCTGTAGAGCAGGTGACTTCTGATCTCAGGGTTGTGAGTTTGAGCCCCACATTGAGTATAGAGATCTCCTTAAAAAAAAAAAAAGTTTAAAGACGTATAAATTTGTAAAATTTTACAGTTTGTTCTGATTTCTTTTTCTCATTCTAAGTATTCACTTTTTATCCAACTTTTAATTTTTGAATTTCAAATTGTTTTAAAGAGAAACCCCAAAGTTGTATAAGCTTCAGACTGTACAAAAATTAGATCTTCCCTGTTTAAGTTGTAGGAGAAACTAGGGAAGAAAGACGTGAAATTGATCAAGGGCAGGATACAGATGCCCCTTAATTCTATACTTTAAGCGAAAAAGAAGAAATTATATATATATATATATATATATATATATACACACACACACACACATATACATACATATTTATAATGGAAGTTAAAATTTAAATGTCTAAAAGCAGAATACAGTAAGATACATAATTTCTAAGCCACTAAAACAAGAATGCAAGCTTGACTAATTCCACAGAAGGTAAGAAAGAAAAAAAAGTAAATAATATAAAATGGCAGGAAGAAATATAATCACAATAAATATAAATAAGTTAAATCCTCCCTATTAAATAAAACCCATGTCTCTTGGGCTTTCAAAAATCTAGCTATATACTTTTGAAAAGAGTAAAGGAAAATGGGCTTTTGAATTACATTGGAATACACTTCTATCAGAATCACCTAGGAACTTAATACTAGAATCACATAGGAAAGTCATTACATTAGAATCAGGGGGTAGACTTTGGGATAAAAGGATTTCCTTTTTCAGGACTGTAGAAATTAAGTAGATATGTTTGGTATATCTGGCACTGACACTATGACTGCTTCTGGAGAACGAAATGGGGTACTGATGAACAGGGTAGAAGGTCCATTTACTTCCACTCTTCACCATATGCTTTTTGGGGCCCTTTTGAACTTAGTCTCATCTTTTTTTTAATTTGTTTTTTTTTTTACCAGTTGAAAAATTGTTCACCAATTGAATAATTGTAATGTTTACTCAAATAATTAATAGGTTTAATAGAATATTTGGGAGAGGTCATCACCCATATGCAATTATGTGATTTATGACAAAGGTTCAAGTCAGGGGAGGAGAGGGTGATTTTTTAATTAAATGATTCTGGATCAAATGGAGTTCTATATGAAAAAAAGAACCCTGACCCCTTCCTCACACTATATATAAAATTAACTTAAAATGGATAAAGATCTAATGTGAAGAGTAAAACAAAGAAACTTCTAAAAGAAAATGTAAGAGAATAGCTTCATACCTTTAAGGTAGCCAATGTTTTCTTAAACGCAAAAACACTAACTATGGAGGAAGAGACTGATAAAATAGACTTCATTAAAATTAAGATCTTTTGGTAAATAAACCTATCTTAATAAAAGGGTAGGGAGATTGTTGCTCTGGAAGGTCCGTAGTTCTGGCATTTGCAGAGGCCCTACCTATAAGAACTACTAAGTGTAATTTGTGGTCCTTTTGAAAAGGACATGGCTTTGGGGAAAAAAATCTCTTTAAAAGACAATTGGGACAGTTATGGGTGTTTGAGTATAGATGAGCTGTTAAAGAATGTACTTAGTTTTAGAGATACATGCTGAAGTTTTAAGGAGTGGACTATATCTAATTAATTTTAAAATGTTTCAGCAAACATAAGATAAAGCAAATAAGGCAAAATGTGAAATTTGTCCAATGTAGACAATGGCATGTGGGTGCTCACTTTTCTTTATTATTCTGTGATTGAAAATAGGAACTTCAATAAAAGAAGGGAAAAAATTAAGGTCTTTTGTTTATCAAAAAACACCTTTAATAGCATCAGAAAACAATCCACTGAGTGGAAGAAAAACCTGAAACAACTATTGACAAAGGACTTACATCCAAAATGTATAAATCACTATTATAAATTAAAAAAAAAAAAAGACAACTCAATGTTTTAAAAAATGGGTAAGACTTGAATACCCACTTCAAAAATGTAGATATCTAAATGGTCAACAAGCAGATGAAGAAGGATTCAATATCATTCTTTATGAGGGAAATACAAATTAAAACCATAATCAGTTACCAGTATATATGAAAGCTTTCAAAATCAGATTTGAAAAATCAGATACCACAACTCTTGTACATTGCTGGTAAGGTGTAAATCCATGCGACTCCTCTGCTACTATCATTTCTATTTCCCCTACTCTCACTAGCAAGTTCTTATCATGCCACAGAATCCCTTTACTCATCATAAGGTGATAACTTTTCCTTTGTAGTTCAACTACCAATATTGAGCACATAATAATAGTTAAGTGTATAAATCTGTATTCCCTCCTTTCTTATTTATTCGTCCTACCTTTACTTTCTGTGTGCTCCTTAGTTCCTTATTATAAATCAAAGGGGCCTGTGTTTCCTCACTTATTAATGAAGGGATTCTCAACCTATCATATTCAGCTTAACGGGTAAATGGTTTTGCATTGATGTTACTAGCAGAGACATCATTTGGATAGCTCCTTAAAGACAGAAAACTTAACATTTTGTATTACCCTTCAGGGGCTCTGTATGTACTAATCACTCTATAAGGAAGTAATAAATTTAACATGATTATGGTCAGAAAAAAATGACCAAGATATTATGGAAGTGAAGTTGCTCTCATAGTCTTGGCATGACACGGGAATGACTGTCCTATTTTCAGGTGTCCTATGTCTTGGTGTCACTTTCATTCTTTTTTTTTTTAAATTGTTTTTAACATTTATTTATTTTTGAGAGAGAGAGAGACAGAGTGCGAGCAGGGGAGGGCAGAGGAGAGGGAGACACAGAATCCGAAGCAGTCACTAATGGGGCTCCTCATACGGGATACACTAACTTATGGTGGGAATTACTAAATGCTCATTAGCAAAGCATTTCTGCAGTGGGGTATATAGTAAAAAGCACTTATGTTGATTTTTATTTTCAAAGATTAATCATTTAAATCTATATTATAGAGTTATTTTGACAATTATGTGAGTTAATAATTTCAAACACTTAGGACAAGTGCCTGGCACATGGTAAAGCTGTCAGTAAATGTCATGGTGTTGATGATGATGATGAATATCATCATCATCTAAAAATTTCAGATAGATTCATTCTTCTATGATTATCATTTGTCCTGGACACTGAGGCAGATTCCACTGATACCAGATTCCTCTTCAGAGCTAAAGGTCTTGTTTCTCCAACTGCTGGGAATGCTGTTGGCTCACAGCTCTCAAGATGTGAGCTTTATGCAGGAACTGCCTACCCAAGGTCACATGCACTCGCTGGGGGCAGTCTTTATCTAATGACTGGTTATTGATGAGTATAAGTACGCCTGGCTCCCTACTTCAACTTGGAATACCTCTGAAGGGCCACCCTGGCTTCAGAGCCATCCAGAAGGTTGGCTTAGGCTTTGTTATAACTCTATCACAGCCCAAATTCTCTCTCTACCCAATCCGGCATTTTACCTGCATTAAAATTCCCTAATAAGTTTTCCTGAAATGCAAATCTCTGTCTCAGGTTCTGCTTTCCAGGGCACATAACTAGAAACATCAATTGTTACTTAGTGGATTAAAAGACTCCATTAACAAATGTATCCTTTTTTATTCACTGGTAATTATTAACACAAGGTTCAACTTTGATATGTATATATGTATAATTAAAAGATTAGACATTTGATATCTTAAGTTGGTGGCAGAGACTAGCAGAATAAATTATTAAATGAAATGTTTATCCTATTAAATATATCTATTTTTAAGTTTATTTATTTTGAGAGAGAGAGCATGAGAGAGCATGATCGGGGGAGAGGCAGAGAAAGAGGGAGAGAGAGAATCCCAAGTTGGTGGGGGAGAGGTGCTCGATCCCACCAACCCTGAGATCATGACCTGAACTGAAACCAAAAGTTGGATGCTTAACCAGGTGCTGCCTAAATATATTCTTATTGGAAAAGCTGGCAACATATTCAGCTATTTATCTGAGGTATAGAAAGCATGAAAGGCCATGTAAAGTTTTTGTTTTGCTTTTTGAAAACTTTTATTTAAAAATTTTTTTTCAATACTTTTTAAAAAGTTTCTATATGTATTTTGAGAGAGAGAGAGCATGCACCGGAGGGTCAGAGAGAGGGAGAGAGAGAATCCCAAGCAGCTCTGAGCTGTAAGCACAGAGCCTGGTGCGGAACTCGATCCCACCCACTGTGCTTAACCAACTGAGCCAGCCAGGCGCCCCTGTTTTTTGAAAACCTTGAACACAGGCAAAGTTAGTATACAGATTCTATTTGTCATGACAAGTTAGGTGATGCTGCAGTAATAAGCTGTAACAAAATCTTAGAGTCTTACACATAAAAGTTCTTATTCAGGCAAATCTACTAAAAGTCCAGGAACTTCTCCAGGGCAGCCCTTCATGTGGTGGCTCAACACTCAAGACCCACTTTGTTTTTTTGGTATCTCCATCTCATCGTGCTGCTTCAGGATTCTTTGTTCCAGGAAGGACAGCATGGTGAATAGTGCACTAGAAGTGACACAATGCCTCTGGCCATTGTCTGTCTTTAGACCTAGTAACAGGACCCCATCTAATTTGGAGAACTAAGAAATGCATATAACCATTTACAAATCCAGGAAAAGGAAGAGAATTGAAAATATTGGTAAACATTGGTAATGTCAGTCACAAGGACAGTCTTAGACACTAAGAGAGGCTAATATTTTAGTGTCCATAAGGGTCATCTTATAAGACATTTCACTCTTGAAACAAACTCTCAGTATAGATCTTATGCTAGCACTGGAATTAATTTGAAGCTCTTGTGTTTATCATGAAATTTGAACAATAGTAAGTTTAGTTAACTCTAAACAAAGACAATCAACAGCTAAAGTAGAACCTGACAAGACATGGATAGTCTCTTCAGTCATAAGATAAATAGTAAAAAACAGATCACAATTGAGTGAGCTGTGAAAATTTATGTAAAAATCTCTTCCAGAGGCTTCCTTGAAAATGTGATGTAAAATTTAAAAACAAGAACAAAATATAAATAAAAATGCGATGTGCCTGAATTTATTTCACGTTTGACCATTTACACCTCTAAAGAAAAGGAGTAAAATTACCATCAAGTAAGTATACCTCACACCCTTCTTTCTATGCCATTCTTCAACAAGAAAAAATGTTTCATATGAGAAACATTTCACATTATTGATTACAATACAGTTCAGAGCTAAACATAAAAAAGTCAATGAAAACAAAAATTGAATATAGATACAAATTTCCTTGCTTTCCAGAAACTCGAAAAAAACCATAAATTTCTGTGTGTTTGTCTAGTTCTATAAAATTTACCACATATCAGAGATTAATGTAGTGTTCATCACAATTAGGATATAAAACTATTCCATTACTCCAAAGTAACTCCCTCCTGCTACCCCTTTATAGTCATACCTTCCCTCTAACTCTAACCACTGGCCCAACTGATGTGTTCTCCATCACTCTAATTTTGCTATTTTGAGGCTGTTGTAGAAATGGAATTGTATCATATGTAACCTTTTGATACTGGCTTTTTTTCAATCAGTATAATGGCCTTGAGACCCATATAAGTTTTTGTGTATATGGTAATAGTTTGTTCCTTTTTTATTGCTGAGTAGTATTCCATGATATGGATGTACCACAGTTTACTCATTCACCCATTGGGTGGTCTCCAGTTGGCTGCCATAAAGATTTAATGAAAATCTATACACAGTGGCACCAAGGTGGCTCATTCAGACCTCCAACTCTTGATCTCAGCTCAGGTCATGGTCTCACAGTTCATGATATCGAGCCCCAGGTGGGGCTCTATGCTAACAGCATGGGGCCTGCTTAGGATTCTCTCCCTCTCTCTCTGCCCCTCTCCAGCTTGCATTCTCTTCCTCTCTCTCAAAATAAATAAATAAACTGTAAAAAATTCTGGACACAGATTTTTGTACGAATTTAAATGTTCATTTCTCTAGAGGAAATATCCAGTAGTTGGATTGCTGGGTATTATGGTAAGTTTATGTTTAACTTCAGAAGAAACTGCCAAACTGTTTTCTAGAGTAGCTATATCATTTAACATTCCCACCAACAAAGAATGAGAGATACAGTTGCTCCATATCTTGGCAGTACTTGGTATCATAAATATTTTTAATGTTAGTTAGCCATTCTAACAAGTGTGTAGTGGTATGTCATTGTGGGGTTAATTTGCATTTTCCTTACGGCCAATGATGTTGGACTGTAATGCTTTATACTTACATAGTGTTTTGCATTTTTACAAATATTCAATTAATTCTCACAAGTATAGCTATGTATTTCAAGTGATAAAAGGCTGATATTATGTAAATCTGGAAAAGACAGACAAATGTAATTACACCGATACAGAATCAAAACAATTTAAAACTCAAAAGGAACTGGAGGTAATTTAGTCAAACTTCTCCATTTTACAGAGAATAGAGTCTCAGAGAGGTTAAATGATTTCTCACACGGCAGGAATCATACAAAAACCACACTTCTGTTGCTCGAATCTCTTCTATAATGTCCAGTCAAGTAGGTGACAATTTATGCTTGAATCCTTCAAGTGACTGGGAATTCACTCTTTTTTTTTTTTTTTAACCCAGTTCTGTTACGAAGTGTTTCTTGACATTGGGCTGAAATGGCCTATAAACAAGTGAACAAGTCTGTAAGTGTTTTGACATTGAGCTAAAATGGCTTACTACAGCTCCTGCCAATGGATCTGGTTTCATCCTCTGAGACTTTCCTGAGGAAATGTGGTCCCTTTCCACATGACAGTACTTCACATATTTGAAGACAGCCATCATGCTCTCTAGGCTAAACATTTACATTTTCCTCTAACCACGTCTTAGATGAGCTCCTTTATCATTCTTCTTGCTTGTATTAAAACAGGTTCTAGATTTCTTACAGGGCAAAATACTGTACAAAATATTTCTAGTAACACAGCCAGAATGTATGCATTTTCCAATTATACATATTCACTGTAAGAGATAATGAAATTTCCTTGCCTTTCAGTTAGTGTGACTATTTTAAAAATTTAAGCTGAATACTTTATTTTTAAAATTGCATTTTTGGGGGATGTGTTATATGCACATGGCACAAATTCAAAACATCCAAGATGGTTTACAGTGAGAAGTCATGATCGTTAGCCTTCTAGTTATATTAGCCTTCTAATATAATAAAAAATAATATAACATAATATAATAAATATATTGCACACATCCCATTTTTAAGACACATAATACTGATTATGTTTATGACATCCCATCTTATAGGCTGTACTTATCTTTTAAATCATTTAATCTTAAATTTTTTGCTGATATAAATAATCTGTTATGGACTTCCTTATGTGTACTTTATGGATATATTTTAGATTATTTCTTAAAGCAGGTTCCTAGAAAAAAATAGCTACATAGTATAGTGTGACTTATATATAATAACTTTCCAGGGGTACCTGGGTGGCTCAGTCGGTTGGGCATCCAACTTCAGCTCAGGTCATGATCTCACAGTTCATAGGTTGGAGCCCTGTATCGGGTTCTGTGCTGACAGCTCAGAGCCTGGAGCCTGCTTCGGATTCTGTGTCTCATTCTCTCTCTGCCCCTCCCCCACTTGTGCTCTGTCTTTCTCTGTCTCTCAAAAATAAATAAATGTAAAAAAAAAAATTAATTAAAAAAATAACTTTCAAAAAAATTACCATTTCATGTTTATTCCAATGGTATTCCATTTCACCACATCTCTGCATACATGGAATACTATTATTTATTGATTTTCTTTAAATTTGTTGTCTTGATTTGCTTGTAATTGAGAATGAATGCATTTTTAAAATATGTTTTTATATCTTTATTGGCGATTTGTATTCCCCCCTTAGGGTGTTTAAGACCTTGTTAAGTTTTAGAAAACCAATTTGTGCAAGCTAGAATATCAGCCCATGATCATATTCTTGAAAACTATTTTCTTTCCAGTTTATTAAACTCCTAAAGGTGTTTTACACACACACTAGGGTCTGTCCATCCCGCTACTGTATGTAGTTAATTTTTAAAGAATTTTTACCAAATATGAGGCTTTACAATGAACACTTATGTTGTAATACAGTTTATCTCTTTATAAGTCTGTTTCAGTCAACAGATTTTAAACTGCTGCAATCAAGGGCAATACTTTAATCATCTTTTGAAAGCCTAATATAGAGTTTTGTACAAAGTAAATGTTCCATAAATTTGTGACATCTAAATGAGGGAATAAACTTAAAAATCCCTACTAGTTTGTTAGATTCTGCATGCATGGTTACAGACTTCCCAAATTTTATAAATTCTAGTCATGACTATCTAGAATTTAGCCCAGAGTCAACATTAAGCTGTTCAAAGGCTTGCAAAATATTCTACCCTTTCCAACTTTAAACTGGGTAAAAACTTGATAAATATGTGTTCTGTATCCTCTCTCAAGTCAATGAAATGCAGTGTTGACCCAGATAGGGTTTGCGATTCTATACTAAAAAACCTCTGGAGATGCTGACTGCCATCTAGAATTCAGTACCCTTCGGGTGTTAAGTCATTCCCTGAAGGTACTATCATGTAGCTCCTCCCACCCCCCTACCCCTGGCCCCAGTTACTCATAAGTATAGACAAAAAATGTCAGTAATGCCTGTTGGGCACAGATAAATATTGTCTACTGTATATTTTATTGGTGTACTAGTCTAGTAACCCTCGGAAAAAAATACAATTAGACAAATGAATTCTGATTTGTAAACCCACACTATATTTGGTTGATTACTGCTTTCTTTTATAGATATTTACAGAGTATTTTTGTAGCAAAACCTTTTAGATTCTTCCCTAGGTCAGTGTGGTCCTGGCAGATAATTAGAGATGTGAGGGACTCTGAGTTGAATGAATAAAGTCCGGGTCAAGACAAGATTGAAGGAAATGTTTCCAAGTGATTGGATCTCCATTATTTATCACTGGAACCTCTTTACTTGTCCATAATCCTTTCTATTTATGAAAGTTTGTGATTTCCAGGTAATATCGAAAAAATACTTTTTCCTAGGGAAGTTTAGACAGGATTGAGTAAAATATTGGCATAAGGACAGCTATTACTACAGCGATTACTACTGCAAGAGGTGGGGTAGTAAAAAAAACATTTGTTAATCAAACAGAAGCTCTCTCAGATGACATGAAATACTCTTTGGGGAAACACTGAATATTGGCTTGGCTTCCTGGTTCTGGCAATGCATGGGGTAACCCTGTCAGGTCTCTGAATTTCTGACAATCTCTGTCCAAGCAGAGACTGTATGGTTAGTATTTTGCTAACTCCAGTGTGGTTCACATATTACCTCCACAGAGTCCCTCAGACTTTCTCCACCCTCCACTATCCATTTCACAACCACCTCCCCAGCCCCACCCATTCCTTCCACCCCAGCAAAACCTAATCTACTAGGGACATTACTAGATTCTCTTTAAACTCTGTGCAGTAGCTTTGTAGGGCTGCCATAACAAACTGCCACAGACTGGTGACTTAACCGAAATTTATTATTTTATAGTTCCAAGGCCAGAAGTCTGAAGTCAAGATGTTAGCAGGGCTGTACTTCTACTGAAGGTCTAGGATAAAACCTGGTTTTTGCTTCTTCTAGCTTCTGCTGGCTGTCACCATTCCTTCACTTGTGGCCACACTACTCCAACCTTAGCCTCCGTGGTCACATGGCCACCTCTTCTCTGTGTCTTCTCCTCTGTCTGTCACATAAGGATACTTGTCATTGAACTTATGGCCGGGCAGATAATCCAGGGTGATTTACCTCCTCATCTCAAGATCTTTAACTTAGTTATGTCTGCAAAAGTCCCTTTTCCCAAAGAAGGTAACATTCACAGCTTCCACAGATGTACGACGTGGACATCTTTTTGGGTGCCACCATTCAACCTACTATATCTTGCTTAAGGATACATTTTTTTCCCCTTTGTCTTTCAAGCTGTACCTCTTGAAGCTTTGAAGAAATTCAAGAGGCCTGTTCTTTTTTTTTTTTTTTTATCACCTTAGCTTTTAAGACTTATGTCTTCACTTTAAGCACTTCTTTGGAAAATTCAATCTATTCCTTTGTTTCAGTTGCTTTCTTTTGGGATTCCCCCTTCCCTGGGCACTAATGGGAGGGAGTATCACCAAGTCAAAAAGCAAATCATTCCAGGTTTTAGATTTCTACTTCTTACCCTGAAGGCAGATATTTGTCCATGTTTCGAATAGGTGAATAATATTAATAAGTTGCTATTTGTTGTCACTGCTCTAAGCCTAGCTTAGTTGTGTTTTGAGTGTGTTACTTCCATTATTCAGAATAATGCTATGAAAAAGATATGGTTTTCTCCATTTTACAGAAAATGGAGGGGAAAAGGGGGAAAAGGAGACCCAGGGTCACATAACTACAAAGTGTTGAAACAGAGAATTAAACTCAGATTTGTCTGACCCCACAAACACACATAATTCTTTCTACTATGTCCACCTACTTCTCATGTTTCCTTTGTAGAGAATGAAGCAAAATATTATTAGGGAGTTCTGCTTTCTGTCAGCTGTAACCTTACACCAGAAGCTGCAAGTGGGCTTTTCCCTTCCTTGATCATCTTTTGGCTCTGGATAGAATTTTAAAAAGCCCATTCTTTGTCCTTTCTTAGCATTTTTTTGCAAGTCTCACCTCATTTGGGGGCTTCAGTTTCCTTGACACTATTCTTTTGGGCCCATGTTACCTTCTTATAATTATCCTTGGTATGTGGTTGCTTTCTCCCAAGGTTTCTGTCACTTCCAATTAGCCAGGCAATTCCTCCTTGTTGGTCAGAATTAGGTTCCCCAGTTGCTCTGCTGGGACATCAAATCATGAGAAAGGCAAATCAAAAACTTGTCAGATGTTTTGCTTTTAGCTCAATGAAACTTTTAAAAGGTATCCAGTTATTTAAACTTTCTTTTTTGATTGGTGCACTGCTACAAGTATTGACAAATTAGTATACTGTAGGGCACTGAGGTATCAATAATGAATTCTTTTATAAATAATTACATGTGGCAGTACATATTTGGAACCAGTTTTAAACCTCTGAAATAAAACATTCTAAAGCAGTTCCAAGCTCCCCATATACACCTGATTATTCTAACACATTCCTGTTTCTAATCCCCCGCTCAAGTTCACCACACGGAGAAATGTATACATATATATTTTTATTTCTAATAAACTAATGCTTTGTGTATCTTATTTTTCATGTAATCCCAAACCAGAAAGTGGGAGGTAGGGTGAAGAATATGAACTTTCTGCAGTAAAATATATGTCAGGAAGTCTATGAACTAAAGTCATAACACAGAGGGCTGTGAATTTCAATGAAAAAATAGTATACCTTAAGTTTTGCTAACCTTTAAGTGAAATTTAGAATTTCTTCCAATTGTAACATAGGCAATAAACCATAGTGTTATTAGAAGCAATGGTGGCTTTTTCACCAATAAAATCACAGATATTTTCCTATCATGTTACTATAGTCAGATAGGATAGTTATAGTTGCATACTGTAGTAGAAATCTCAAGATACTATTGGTGTTTCCTATTTTTATTATTACTATTATTATTATTATTTTTGGTGTTCACTTCTTTTAAATTACAGACATTATTAGACCCTCTGCTAGGATTTGTTCTTAGGTGCATTAATAAAGAAGTACATGTACAGTACACTTTTGTTGAATATCTTGATTAGTGTATTTTTGTATAATTTATTTCATTAATGATTGTATGCATATATTATGTTTTTTTTAACATTTATTTATTTTTGAGACAGAGAGAGACAGAGCATGAACAGGGGAGGGGCAGAGAGAGAGGGAGACACAGAATCTGAAACAGGATCCAGGCTCCAAGCTGTCAGCACAGAGCCTGACACGGGGCTCGAACTCACAGACGGTGAGATCATGACCTGAGCCAAAGTCAGACGCTTAACCGACCGAGCCACCCAGGCACCCCATATATGACATGTTTAAAAACATGATTCTAAAAAGGCTTTATAGGCTTCACCAGACTGCCAAAGGGATCCATGGCACAAAAAAGGTTAAGAATATCTGTTATGGACTCTGGCATTGTGGTTAAGAGCGTGTAGTTTGGTATCAAATTGCTTGGGTTCAAATTTTGCTGTGACTTACAGTATAAATTTGGCTAAGTTAGATATACTTTTTTTTTTGCCTCAGACTCTTCATGTGTAAGATAGAGGTAATACTTACCTAAAAGTCTTGTTATAAAAATGAAGTAATATCTACAAAGCCCTTAACATGATGCCAGGCACACAGTATGTTCTTTATCTCCATATCCATCCAGATAATAAGGTTTCATTCAAATCCTATTTATATTTATCCTGTATACAGGTATTGTTTGTTTGTTTTTTTTTACTGTGTTGTCACTGGCTAAAATTTAAAATTATATTATTAAATATTGACAAGTTTCAAATGAATATTTATAAAATACATGTATGACATTAGGAAGAAGGATATAATGAGGATCCATATGCCCTCCATCCAGATTAAAGGGGAAAAAGTTGCTTTAGAAAGGATGAATATATAATTTATGATCTAAACCAGAACACATTTGAGAGTAAGAGTGCTATTAATTATAACACCAAGAAAATAGGTAAACCAGGTCTGTTCTGGCTAAACCAAAATGTAAAATCAAACTATTCTTGTATGCCCCTTCCTTATCCCAATCCCTCCTTCTGCAGCTAGAAAAAAAATCACTATTTTGATTTTGTGGTTATCATTCACTTTATTTATAGATTTATGTCATGTGTTTGTACTCTTAAACAATATATTGTTTACTTTTATTGGTTCTTTAATTTATAGAAATGGAATCCTACTTTAATATTGTTTTGTGAATTGCTTTTTTGCTCAACATTGTTAGAGATTCTTCCATGTCTATGGATTTGTAATGCATTTTTTCCCACTGTTATATTCTACTGAATGAATCTACACAATGTATTTAACCATTCTATTGTTGATGGACAGGTGGACTGTTTCCAGTTTTGACTTTATAAATAATACTGTTAAGAATTTTCTTGCTCATATATCCTAGAACACCTCTCCTGGACCACAAAAGATACACATCTTCAAGTTTACTAGTTAATGCCAAATTGTTTTCCAAATTGATTATATCAACTTATACTCCAGCCAGCAATGTATAAGTGTTCTGGGATATTGTCAGACTTTAAAATTTTTGCTTATGTGGCAGGTGTGAAATTTTATTTCCTTGTGTCTGAGCATCTCTTCAGGTTTCCTGTTCTATGAATTGCCTATTTGGGGCGGTGGGGTGTGGTGTACAGTATTATTTTTTAACTAAGTTGTGTTGGTTCTTTATACAATCTGAATAGTAATCCTTTTGTTAGTAATATGGGTTGTACAGATTTTCTCCCAGTTTATGGCTTGTCTTCTGCTCTCCTTCTGATGTCTGGTTATTTGGTTTTTGTTTTTTGGCTTATTATAGAAAATGTTAAAACATATAGGAGTATGCAGAATAGAATAATAAGCTTCCTTTTACCTATTATCCAGCTTCAACTACTATCAACTCATAACCAATCTTGCTTTATTCATACCACTGTCCACTTTCCCCATTTCTCATTATTTTGAAGCATATCCCACACATTATATCATTATATTTCTAAATATTGTATCTCTAAATATGTATCTCTAAAAGATAAAATGTCTTTAAAAATACTACTAGAACATACCAAATTCTTTTTAATTCCATAATATCATAAAATATTCAGTAAGCATTCAAATTTCTAATTACCACAAAAATTTTTTTAAGTTTGTTTGAATCATGATCCAGGCAAAGTTCTGTGGTGGGTAGACTCCAAAATAACATGCAATGACTCCCATTCCCTGGTGTGCACACCCTTGCATAATTCCCTCTCACACTGTATCTTGGTTTTATGTGGGAACAACCTGTTGGTCACATATCTGTATGATGGTATGTCACTTCTGAGGCTGGCTCAAAAGAGACATAAAAGCCATGGTAGTCTCTGCCTCTCTGTCTTGAATTACTTGCTTTAGGGGAAACCAGACAGCTCTTTGGTGTGGTGAGGCACAAGCAATAAGCAAAAGAACTGAGGCAATTTGTCAAAAGCCACAAGAGTAAGCCATCTTGGAAGTGAATTCTCTAGCACCAGGTAAACCATCAGATGATTGTAGCCCCTGCTGACAGCTTGATTGCTGCTTCACAAGACACCCTGAGCTAGAACCATTCTGCTAAGTTGCTTCTGGATTTCTGACCCTCAGATGCTGCATGAGATAAGAAATATTTGTTGCTTTAATTATTATGTTTTGAGGTAGTTTTTTTATGAAGCAATGAAAATTAATAAAGATTTTTGTACCTGGAAATGAGGTACTGACATAACAAATACCTAAAACAGGAGAGTGACGTTGGAAGCGGTGGTGGGCAGGACGTGGAAGAACTTGGAGGAGAGTGTTAGTGAAAGTTTGCAAAGTCTAGAAGAAATTTATTTACAGATGCTTGGTAACTTTGAGGAGGTGGCAGATGAGGTCTTAACAGATTAGAAAAATCTTATTAAAATTGGAGTAAAGTGGCAGAAAGTTTAGCAAGTTTGCCAGCTACAGTTATATGCAAAGTAAAAAATATGCCTAATGAACTGGAGATTTCCAGTCAGAATGTTAAAGATGTCACCTGGTTTCCTTCTGTTTACTGTAAAATGAGAGACAGGGGAGGTAAGTTAGAGGAAGGACAGAACTTACAGATTTGAGGATTCTCAGCCTCTCCAGGTGATGAGTGATGTTAAAAGTAGAAAATGGCTGTGAACAAAGAACAATTCCAGGGACTAACAGGAAAATATGAAGTTGAGGGTGTAGAGGGTAGAGCCCTTTAGATGTCAGAAAGATATTAATGTGGTACCTCAGAGTAATTTCATACAGACCCAAAGGATGTGCCTCACAGAACTTCTCAAATCAAATTACAGGGCTTCTAAGTTTAAGGGTGTGGTATATCAAAAACCCAAGGTAGAGAAGGGTTTATATAGAGTTATGGCTGTCACTTTGTCTAATGGCATGAACTCAACTAAAATTCACAGGATGCCCACAGAGTTTATAGGAGAATTATTAGCAAAATATACTTTTATAAAGAGACTTAAAAAAATATCTATTTATTTTGAGGGGGGAGGGGCAGAGAGAGAGAGACAGAGACAGAGACAGTCCTAAGCAGGCTCCATGCTGTCAGCCAGGGACCTGAATGCAGGGCTTGAACTCATAAGCCGAAAGATCATGACCTGAACCTAAATCAAGAGTCAGAGGCTTAACCAACTGAGCTCCCCAGGCATCCCTACAAGAGACTTTTCAGGGGGAATTATATTACCAGGCTATTTGCCAGCCTGAACTGAAAGGAAGAGAATACCAAATGAAAAGAGGTTTTTGGACATCCAACTTTTTACAGGCAGAAAGCAAGCAGACAACTACTATAGAGCTAGAAACATGGGAAAGGGAGGATAACTTCGCAAGTGGATCCAAGAGATCAGAAGGCAGAGTGAAGATCCACAGAAAAATTACTCTCAGGCTGTGAATCTTAATCAAGAAACTGCCAACCTGTTCCCAGGTGGATTTTAGGATTTCTGTCAACCTGTATGCTCATTTCCCCCCTTTTAAATACACACATCTATAATGGTTATCCTATCTATTTTACATTAGGTTGTGGAGGCAGACCCTTTATGTGTCTCTAGTTTACAGGTCCTCAGATCAAGAGGAACTCCATTTAAGGAGTTGTGCTTGAGGAAGTATACCTGAAAAGCCTCATCCACACCTGAACTTGATTTATATTTCTAAGATTTGAGCGAATGCTGTAAAAGGATGAAAGTTTTCAGGAGTTTTGGGAGAGGATGAGTGTATTTTGAATATTGGAAGAATGAATCTTTGGAGCCCAAATTATGTTAGTTCCCTCCAACACTGCAGCAGGGATCATCACCTATAGAATATAGGAGAAATAATGATATATCATTTGGATTTGGATCACATGCTCTGGGAAAAGCCAGGTGCCATGTTGTGAGGACACTCAGGCAGCCCTGTGAGTGAGCCATCTTGGAAGTGAGTCTTCTATCACCAGTCAAGTCTTCAGAAGATGACAGTTCATGGGTGTCTGGGGGGCTCAGTCAGTTAACCATCCAACTTCAGCTCAGGTCATGCAAGTCCCACAATGAGCTCCACACTGACAGTTTGGAGCCTGTTTGGGATTCTCGGTCTCTCCCTCTCTCTCTGCCCCTCCCCTTCTTGTGCTCTCTCTCCCTCTCTGTTACACAATGAATAAATAAAAACTTTAAATAAAAGGAACCTCAAAATGGCAATTTTCTAATTCTATCATTCTTCATTCATTAATATATGTATATAAAGAAACTTCACCTCACTTACTATTTGGTTACCTGTGGTACAATCCACATAGAAAAGGCAGGACAGATCCTTGATTAATTTTATACACACGCTTTTTCTTTTTTTTAATTGGTTTTCAGAACAATGAATTGATTTGAGAGCGTCCTCCAATGT
Source organism: Acinonyx jubatus (assembly GCF_027475565.1). NCBI lineage: Eukaryota > Metazoa > Chordata > Mammalia > Carnivora > Felidae > Acinonyx > Acinonyx jubatus. The sequence continues at coordinate 148,920,500 of NC_069380.1, read as the reverse complement.
TGACGAAGTGGGTGTTTTTTGTTAGTTTAGCTATCATCATGAACTTGTGAATTTAAAGACATTTGATAATTTGCTGTTCCAATCGATTGCATTTGATATGTTCCAACCTGTGCTCAGGGGCATTTCAGAATTTCTGTAATCCTATGTGTCCTTATTGACAGTCAAATTGTCCATCTTTGGCCAGTGGGATGCTTTTTAGTATCTCCTGAATCCATTTGACATGATTCTAGGAGAGCTTACTTGCTATCTTGCAAAACAAAATATTCCAGGCTCATCTTCTACATTTCCTGTGCCTAACTAAAATCACCTGCTACTCCAAGAGCTTATAGTGTCTTTTAAACAGAGGTGTTTTTTTTTTTAATGCATTTGAATATAACTTTTTTCTTTATTGAGTATGCATTTCCCTACCATAAGATCATAAAGATAATCTTGCTATCTTATCTTCTGAAGGTTTAATGGTTTTCCTTTCACACTTAAATTTTAATTCACCTTGAACTGATTTTTCTGTTTGGTGTTAAATAAGGAGTTCCAATTTCATTTTCCTCCATATAGATATCCAGCACCATTCAATGAATTGATCTTGCTTTTCCTGCTGGCCCACAATGCCATCTGTCTTAAATCCAGATTCCTTATAAGAGTGCATGTATTTCTAGACTTGTGTTCCAATATAAATCATTATTTCCATCCCTAAGGAAGTATCACACTGTCCTAATTACTATAACTTTAACAGATTTATTGAGATATAATTCACATACCATACAATTCACCCATTTAAAGTAGAAGATGGGATGCTTTTTAGGATATTCACAGATGTGTGCAACTATCACCATAGTCAATTTTAGAACATTTTCATTACCTCAAAAAGAAACCCCATTTCCTTTAGCTCTTACTACCTTGTGCTCCCATCTCCCTAAACCTCACCATGCCTAAGCAACTACTAATCTACTGTCTCTATAGATTTCCTATTGCAGAATGTAATATGAATAGAATCATATAATGTGGTCTCTTGTGACTGGCTTCTTTCACTTAACATATTTGCAATGTTCATCCTTGTTATAGCAGGTATCACTACTTCATTTCTTTTTTATAGCCAAATAATATTCTGCTGTATGGATATACCACATTTTGTTTATCCTTTGGTCAGCTGATAGACATTTGTGTTGTTTCTACCTTTTGGCTTTTATGAACACCTAATTGGTATAATCTTACAATTCTTTCTGTCCGACAAGTTAACTCTCTCCATCTTAAATCTTTCGCTCCTGGAGTATCTTGAAATTCATGATCCCTTGCTCTTTCACAGAAACTTCAGAATTAGCTTGTCAAGTTTCTGGAAAAACTAAGCTGGGATTTTTATTGCAATTGCTTTCTTTGCAGGGGAGATTTGCCATCTTAACTCTAGGCTCTAAATACTTGAATGTAATTTTTTTCTTATCAGACATTCTTTAATGTCTTTCAGTAATCTTTTGTGATTTTTTTCTCTTAAAGGAAAAATAATCTTAATTTACTCCTATATAACTTGTATTTTCAAAATGATATGGTAAATGGTATTTTTAAAAATAATTTCTAACAGTTTATATCTGCTAGATAGGAATGCAGTTCACTTTTGTATATTAATATTATATACAGAATCATTGTAAAACTCTTAAAATTTATCTGTAAATTGTTTCTTCAATCTTTTATTTTTTGTTTTAACTGTCATACAATGCTAGCTGGGATCTCTAATATGGTACTTATTCCTGACTCTAAGGGACTGTTTAAAAATTTTCATTGTTAAATATATATGTTGTAGGTTTTATTGACTTAAGGAAGTTCTGGGGTGCCTGAGTGGCTCAGTTGGTTAAGTGTCTGACTTCATCTCAGGTCATGATCTCATGGCTCATGAGTTCGAGCCCCACATTGGGCTCTAGGCTCTGTGCTGACAGCTCGGAGCCTGAAGTCTTCTTTGGATTCTAAAAAATTAAAAAATTCTGCAAAACACAATTTGGCAAAAGGTTTTATCCATGTCTGTGTTAATTTTTTCAAAGGCTTTTTCTGGGCAACATGTTTTCTTTTTTGAAAAATTTCTACTGATTCAATCTCTTACATAGTAATCAGAGCATTCATATTTTCTATTTCTTCTTGAATAACTTTTGAGAAGTTACATTTTTCTAGAAAATCTACTTCACTTATATTTTTCCACTTGTTATAATAAAATTGTTCATGATATCTCCTCAATCTCTATAGCATAATGTCCTCATTTTTGTTTCTAATATTCTTTGTGTCTGCTTTCTTTCTTAGGTAATCTTGTCAAAGATTTGTCAATATTATTATTAAAAGGTGAAACTTCTGACTTTGTTGCCTCTCTATATTATTTGCTTTTTGTTTAATTCATTAATTTTATTTCCATTATTCTTTCCCTAATCTCTCAGGTTTAGGACAGATTATTAGATCTCTAATTTTCAGTTTTACTTTAATATTTAAAATTACCAATTTCCTTGTAAGTACTGTTTTAGCTGCATTCTGTAAGTGTTGATATGCAGTATTCCTGTCATTGTTCAGTTCTGAATATGTATTTTCTATTTTACATTTCATTTTCTATCGTTTGTTCTTTATTTGAATGATTCATCTTACATGGAAATGAATTTATTTTCCAAATGTTTCCTAAATTTCTATTAATTTCTATAAAATTAATTATACTGATTAGAAACTGTTATCTAATAATACCAATTCTTTGAAAATTTAAAAGACTTTTTATGATTACATTTTGTAAATTGTTCATGTGTACTTAAAGTATTTTTTATTTCTATTTTTCTGCAATGATGGACTTGGTAATTTAGAATAGCCCTTCTTGTGAAAATAACTAGAAAAGCTGGACAAAATAGAAAACAAACACCTGAAGTCATTAGAGAACTAATGGAAAAATCCAGTGGAAAATTCAGAAGAAAAAAAGAGTTGTTGAATCAAGCATTAATGACAGCTTTTCCCCTGGGATATCTGCTGATCCCAGAGAAGATGGCTAAGAAGCTCGAACAGAACTTCTGACTAAATTATGGAGTTAAGAAGACAAAAATTGGAGTTCATGGCCTGCTCTGGTAAACTCTACATGCTTCAAGTTGAGACATCAAAGGTCTATACCCTGGGGAAAAGTATGAACTAGAAGGAGATATGCTCAGAGTCCAATCATCTCAATCACTGACTCAAGTGATTTTAGCTTCCTAGTGCTCAAAACCCCTGCCAGGAGACATAAATCCTTTCTGCAAAAAATATCATTTCAGGGCTAAAAGTATAATTTCTTCACACAGTAGTTCTGGTATTCAATCCAAAAGTAACAACATAACTTAACAAAATATTATAAATAAAAATAAGCACAAATAAAAAAAATAGCATAAGTAATATAAAATAAAAAAAATGTAAGAGATGGGCGCCTGGCTGGCTCAATTGGAAGAGCATGAGACTCTTGTTCTTGGGTTATGAGTTCAAGCCCCAGGTTAGGTGTACAGATTACTTAAGTAAATAAATAGTTAAACTTAAAAAAAAAATGTAAGAGACCTATAGGTAAATAAGATAAATTTGGTAAAAAACCACAAGAAAAAACAAAGGAGCTTCAGATAATAGCAGACCCCAAAATTACTAGACACAGGTTTTAAAATGATTTATGCTTAATGTGTTTGAGAAAATAAAAGATCCGATTGAGGTAGATAACTAGACAGATAACTAGAAACCATAAAACAGAAACAAACAGAAATGACCAAAATGACAACCAAAAAAGTAACAACTGAAATAAATGCTTCAACAGGTATGTTTGACAGGAGATTAGAGACTTCAAAAGAAAACCATGAACTCAAAGGTAAGAATTATCTAGAATGAACCATCAGAGACAAATGAATGGATACATAAAGGATAATATAAAATGATCTATTATACATTTGAGTGCCAGAAAGAGAGAAGGGGGACAGGATGGGGGAGAAGCAGTATCTGATAAAAGCTGAGAATTTTCCGAAAGAGAATAAGAACATCATATCCCAGATTCGAGAAGCATTACAAACTTCAAAAAGAAAACCAACAAAACCCAAAACATTTAGTTACATCGTAATCAAACTGCTTCAAATTTAAGACAAACATCTTAAAAGCAGCCAGAGAAAAAAGATTACTTTTAAAGGGACAAAAATAAAACTGACATTATTTCTCAAAAAAAATTATGGGAGCCAAAAGCAATGGAATATATCTTCAAAATGATAAAATAGTTGTTAATTCAGTGAAAATATTCTTTGAAAATGAAGGTGAAGTAAATGGTTTAAGGATACAAAAATTGAATTTATCACCAGCAGACATTTACAAAAGGAAATACTAAAGCATGTTCTTCAGGAATAAGAAATATGATCCCAGACAGAAGCTCAGAAATTCAAGGAGTCATAAAGCACATAGACAAAGTAAATGTTTGAGTAAATATAAATGCACAGTAACTGTATAAAAATGTTGTCTTGAGGAATTTAGGACATTAAGTATACACAATGTATATAACATGAAGTGGGGTGGTAAGTAAAGCTGATGTGTTCTCAGGTCCTTGTATCATCCAGGAAGAGGTATAATACAACCTAATAAAAGAATATATAGCTCTCAAGTTCATGGGGCAGGAGAAACAGAATAATTAAAAAATAATCAGAAAGAATGCAAAAAAAGGCAAAACCAACATAGGACAAAAAGGAACAAATAATATCATAATAGATTCAAATCAAGCATATTAGTAACTATGTTACACATAAATGGATTAAACACTTCAATTAACAAAATATTATCAAAATAGATTTAAAAAATCTATTCTTTCATACCACTCCTCAGAGTAAAATGCCTTTCCCATCATACTCAGAATAAAATCCAAACCCTTTCCTGGCTTTCAATGCTAATACAATTTAACCCTTTTATACCCCCCAAACTTATTCTTTTCTTAGTCACTATACTCCAAAAAGGTAGGCTTCTTTGATTCCTGAAACATTCCAAATTAGTTCCTGCCTTAAGGTTTGCCATTATTGCCCTAGCTGCAAGCATGGTTTCCTCAATTTTTGCAAAAGTGGATATTCCCGTCAAATAGGAGCTTAAGTGGCATTTTCTTAGAAGCTTTCCTTCCTTCCTCACGTGATCTAAAATAGTCATCTATTTTAATTTCCTGACTACCACTGTTAACTATCTTATATTCTTATTTATGGTCAATTATCACTAAAATGTAAATTCTTTCATAGTAGGGACTATGAGAGAGAGAAAGAGAGTGTGAGTGGGGCAAGGGCAGAGAGAGAGGGAGACACAAAATCTGAAGCAGACTGCAGGCTCTGAACTGTCAGCACACAGCCCAACTCGGGGCTCGAACTCATGAAACACGAAATCACGACCTAAGCCGAAGTCAGATGCTTAACTGACTGAGCCACCCAGGTGCCCTGCAGTATACTTCTGAAGAGCATGTTGTTTTGTTTTTCCCAAATGAGGAAGATGAGAATTATATGGAGGTTACAAAGCATACTTTTGAGAAAGAAATAAGCCCCTTTCATCCATTCTTAAATAAAAGAAAATAAAATTTTAAAAATTACCCCCTTACAGAAAGGTTTTAAGGGTAATTCCAGGAATGGTGATTGATATACTTTGGTTACTTTTTTACTCTTTGTTCTATGTTTAGGATTTTCTTTTTCACATCAAAGCAATCTTACTGGTCATAATTTTGCAGCCTGCTTTTAACTTGGAAAAGAAACACTTCCCATTAGAAAGACTAGTCTAGGGGACCCTGGGTGGCTCAGTTGGTTAAGCCTCCGACTTTGGCTCACATCATGATCTCCCAGTTTGTGAGGTAGAGCCCTGTGTTGGGCTCTATGCTGACAGCTCAGTGCCTGGCGCCTGCTTCAGATTCTGTGTCTGGCTTTGCCCCTCCCCCGCTCACGCTTGCTCTCTTTCTCTAAAAAAAAAAAAAAAAAAGATTAAATAAACATTAGAAAGACTAATCTACTTTTAAAAAATAGCTATATTTCACTAAGTATACATGATAGCATTTGACTCATCTCTAATTGCTAACTACTGTTTCTAATTTTTTATCATTATAAGTATTGCTACCACGAATACTTTTGTTCATAAAGCATTTTAAGAGTAATGTAACTAAAGTGATTTTTGTCCACAACATTCATTTAAATGGTATTTCTTAAGGGGAAGGAGGTGGTCAACACAAAAAGGTCTCAGCTTTCTAGGTATTTATGTCTAATTAGGAAAACAATATACTATAGTAATTTGGGGGGAAATTACAAAGGCACCTTGTAATAAAGGACATAATAATCCTATTTATTAAAGCAAAGAAAAAGCAATTTTAATTTCTCAGAAGAGGAGCTAATCAGGAAAACATTTTGTGAACAATATGGAGCTGGTCTTTGAAACAGTGATAGGTCTTAATGGTTGAAAATGTTCCAGGTCATTGTGGGTGTTGAAGGAGGAAGTAACTTTTCTGCTGTTCTTAAGTTATTTGAGAACAGTTCTCACTCAGGACATTGCAACTTTTAATAAAACAAACAAACAAATAAGCCTTAACAATAAGCAACCAAGACTTGGATCAAAGATTAGACTAATTCCCTTGCCAAGAGTACTGAATTTCTTCCTAATCTCCCTTATCCACGTCTTTTATTTCCTTTCATAATATTCCCCTTTCTTTTTATCTGTTAAAGACTCTCATCTATTTTAAAGAATGGAAATAGGTAAATCCCTCTACTTCAACACATGTAACCAATACAAAACACTGTAATTATTTGTGGGATAAAAAAGACAGGGAGATGCTGCCTTTAAACATATATGGTATGCATTTTAATCTTTAGAAAACATTACGTATAACAGATTTTTCACACTGTAAAAGAAATTAGAATATTAAAGGATATTAATCAAGGGTTATTTATCAAATTGTCAAATACCAAATAAGGAACATAGAACTCCATGATCTATTAAAAATGATAAGCAGATAACGAATACTGACTGTGATTTCCTCTCGTGGTTTTACTCTGGCAGGAATAGATTCCATCCTGATAATAATTCCAGTCTTACTGTCACATAGGAGGAGATGCTCTGTGAACCTCAATGAGGCTGCCAGGTTTAGGACGGATGTAAGAACCAAAGTGTCAGAAATGAAAGAGTAAGACTTCACAGGATGTGTTGTTACTGACAGACTGATAGCCAGTTTCCTTCTCCACCTTTTCTTCCTCAAGGATAGCAGCTGCTTCCCACAGATACACAAGCAGAACGACTCCAATCCTTCTCTACCACACTTATCATCTGCAGATGCCCTGGGGCTTGTCTATTTACAACCTTGTCCCTATAGAGCAGAGGTGGAACCCTCAGGGAAGTTCTGGATCCGTTAGCAGCCCGTCTGTTTCACAAACTATTTCTCAGCCCCACCCCACCTCCAGCTACTTACAATGTTGGTGCTTACAATTCCTGTGTCTTTATCACATTATTCATCCCCCTTCCACCCCCACCAAAAAAAGAAAATTTAAAGTGAAAACAACTCATACACTCTGTCTCTAGTGTCTCTAGGCCCCTTTTTCATATAAAGCATGCTTCTTTGGGGTGGCTCAGAAGTGGTTCCCATGGTCTTTCGACCATTTATAGCTTGGGTATCATGCTCTCCAGGTACATGTATAGCCACTCCTGCCTGCCCAACCTTCTTAAATTTCTTGTTAAGCTTCCTAGTTTACCTCCCAAGACCAGCTTTATAACAAAACTAGATACTGGCAAAAAGAGATCCTGTAAGTGAAATTGTAGATACAGTCACGTCTTAAACAAGGATCCCAAGTTGTGAGATTAATTTCTGGGTTAAAGGTGCTCTGTATATCCACTTCAAGCCTGCCTCCAGTACCGTGGCTTACAGCCAAATAAAAAAAGGCACAGAGTTGCTGGGTACAGATTTTGGAAAAAAACACAAATTAAGAGGTACACGGGAGTTTCACTTTTTCCCCAGCTGATGATATATATTTTTTAAAATAAAAGGAAACCGTCCACATTGGAATGTATTAAATAGGCAGAATTCTCCTCCTGGTTTCTCTGCTCTTGGTAGATGTTCTTCTGGCTTCAACTGGTATATATGAATAGTGAAGAAACATCTGAGGATCAAATTCCACTGCCCCGCGGAAGAGGAGCGCTGCAGGACGCACTAAAGCAGGTAGAAGAGATGACGGAGGGACAAACAGGTCTGTGGAGATCCGGAAAGTCTCCAGGAAGGGGCAGCCTGGAAAAGGAGAAGGTAAAAGAAAGCGCGTGGCTGAGTTCAGGCAATCACTGTTGTCTCAGCACGACCACGGCCTGTGATTTTTCTCCCTCACTAAATCCTCTGGGGTCAGTCCCCACCCCGTTCATCAACCTGCGCCTCCATCGCCTCCCCGGGCGAGGATGCGCTCCGGCCCAAACCACCCAACGTACCTCCGAAGCTCACGGTCGCAGCAACACCCCCCGCCCGCCCACCTACCTGTGCTGCGCCTGCGCCTCCCCCCCGCGCACTCTCAAGGTCAGCACCGCCCCCAGCCTCTAACCTAGCACCCACGGAAGTGGCATTAGAGGACGTCCTGCGTATGCTCACCTCTGCGTAGCGTGGGGTCGCAGGCGTTCAAGGAAGGGAGGGACTTCCTGTCCCGCGCGGGCAGAACTTCCGCCAGAGCCGGAAAACTCTCCCTCGCGTTGTTTAAGAGGCTCCCGTCTGCAGGGTGGGGAGGGAAGGTTCAGGACGGTCCCGGGGATTCCAGGGCGTCCGGTCAACGACCTGTCCTTGGCGCCATGGTGAGTCCTCGTTTGAAGACTGGAGTAACAACAGGGGGAAGGAAGGGGCCATGAGGTTAGTCCTGTGAAGGTAGCCAGTCGGATTCCCGGCTGAGGATGGAACAGGCGAGAGCAGTGGGATGATTCGTGGGGCAGGACCCCGCACCTGTCCCGGAGTGCTGAAGCTCCTGGGCCCCTGAGGAAGCGGCATCCGCCCTGCCCAAAGGCGAGGTTTGTCCAGGAGTACCTAGTAGGTAGCCAGAATGTTTGTGGTCCATTCACTGTGTATGGCGTGTGGCGCCAGGTGGTCCCTAGAGCTGACCTTGCCGGGTTGATCATTTCCGCCCCTCCCTCCTCCTCTGCTGCTTGGCAGTGGCCAAGAACTTAAGATGTTAGAAATTCCTTTAGCTTTTCCAAGTTGACACAAAGGAACCCTTTCTTGTAGAGGATCAACACTTGTCACCTAAGATAAAGGGCAAAGTCAGCTTATCTTTCAGACTCAGCCCATTTGAAATTGGGAAGGGTGTCATAAAAAATTCAGACTCGGTAAGGAGGGATTTTATTCGAAAGGAATATTGCAAAGGTCTGGGGAATGGGACTATTGCATAGGGAGAATGCTCTAACCATAAGATCGGCAAGAGTCTCAAAGGTTAAGCAAAAAGGTTTTTCTTTTATAGGGAGGAGTAAAATAATGGTAGGAAGAACCATATGTGGGGAGGTGAGATGAAAGCATAGTACATTGAACAGTTACTCAGATTGTTTTACTCTCAGGCCAGTCTGTTCTGAGGAAGAGCTGTCAGAAAGGAGTTGTATGCTGCTTCAGACTGAACCGGGGGAAAGAGGATCTTAACCAGAATTTCAGTAACAAATGTTTTGTTTCAGTTGATCTGTGGGCACATGCAGTTCAGCCAATCACTTGTGAAACAACGAATGGGAATTTGTGGGCTCTGTCTCTGAGCTTGTCATAGGTAAACACGTGGGGCATCTGTGAGTCTTACCTAAGTCATATGGGTACCAGTGGTTCATTGCAGTAAGCCCTTTACAAAACACAAAAGGGTGTGGGGGGTATTTCTGAACCTTAGCTCTTTTCCAAGATCACAGGGATCTGGTAAAGTTCAACATTGTCAATTATTTGACTATATAAAAGATTTCAAATTCTCATCTGGAAGGGAGTGTGTCTTGGCATTTAGTTTCAGTGTACCGTGTTTATCCAGGACCAAATGTCGACCTTGTTCAGCTGTTGTGTACGATGTTGGACTTTCGAATGACTTAGAAACTTCAATGAATGTGAAAGAAAAGAACTTCAAAGTAATGTGGTTTCTGGTGTACTCTACCAGCTAATGTAACATATGATTCTTTTTGGCACTCTGTGTGTTTTTAACTTCAGTGAATAATACAGCTTTTGTTCATTAAGAGTTTTTTTTCTTTTCTTCTCTTTTATATCAGTGAAATTAAGACAAAGATAGAGTATAGTAGAATGAGAAAGAGCCAAAGACAATAATTAGCCTAACCACCTTCACTCCACTCTCTCCCTAATTTGACATAAGGAAGAGTCTGAGGTCTGGAAACAAGCACTGGTTTCCCTAGGATAACACTAGTTTGGCATAGTCAGACTACTACTGACTTAAAAACTCAGTTAAAAATCTCCACTTCTAAATTTAAGCTCAGTTTTTGCTTATTGGTCTGAAAAGCAGAGGATGAAAATACAATAAAAATCCTTAAATTTACAATAGTCACAAAGAAGCTGAATGTGAACTTACGCCCAGTATTCTGTAATACTAGAAGGAGAACTCCTCCTCCTGCCATCTCAAAAAATATAGTTTTATTTTAGGTTGAGGTAAACTCATGCTGTTTCTCAAAATGTCACGTAAGAGAATGTCACCTGGAGAAGGTCACCAGGGGCCAACTAATTGACTCTCCATTCTGGTATTGCTTATATTTTTGTGTTAACTTAACTCCACTTAAGTGTTCCCAGTCATGAAGTTGATAACGTCTGTATATGAAAGTTTAGGCAATGTATGGAATCCTTCAAAAGAAAAGGTTTAGACATTAAATGAAGTGAGGGGTTGAATTTATTTTGAATACAGCTTGGTTAAATTGAGAACTTTTTCACAGCTTGGGCCTAATGCTATGCAAAACAGGCTGTACTTGAACTCAGAAGACCCAGATTCTGCCCATTATTAGTTCCATGAATTTGGAAAAAGGAGTCAACTTAGGTAAGGGTTCCAGTTTCCTCCTAGATAAGAGAAGTGGGGCTTGATGAAGATTAAAACATCTTTTTTTTTTTTTTTTAAGTTTACTTATTTTGAGAGAGAGAGAACGAGCAAGCTAAGGAGGGGTGGAGAGAGAGAGAATCCCAAGAATCTGCACCCTTGCAGAGCCTGATGTGTGGCTCGAACTCTCGAACTGTGATATCTTGACCTCAGCCTAAACCAAGAGTTCTTAACTGACTGAGCCACCCAGGCACCCCAAGATTAAAATACTTTCTAATTCTCACATTTCTGATTCTTTAACTTTCAGGACTTTTTTCAGAAGAGGTACATGTTTCTCATTCAAAAAATTTTAGTCTTGGGGCGCCTGAGTGGCTCAGTCGGTTGAGCGTCCCACTTCAGCTCAGGTCATGATCTCATGGTTCGTGAGTTCGAGTGGGTTCGAGCCCCTCGTCGGGCTCTGTGCTGACAGCTCGGAGCCTGGAGCCTGCTTCAGATTCTGTGTCTCCCTCTCTCTCATCCCCTCCTCTGCTCATGCTGTCTCTGTCTCTCAAAAATAAATAAATGCAGAAAAAAAAAATTTAGTGACTTCCACTTTTTTCCTTACCCACTTTTTTCCTTACCCTTTTGATTTTTCAAATTTGATTTTTTTTTCATTCTCCTTGTGTTTTTTTTTTTTTTATACATCATGTAGGTAATACTTGGAATCTTTGTACATATGTTTGGCCAGGTATTTCACTATTGTCCTAAATACTATTACAGAATGGAAAGCAAAGCGTTGGGACACCTTGATTTTACTTGTTTTAATTGATAAAAATTCACTCTGTTCTTTTATTCCCTGGTACATTAAGTAGACCCAAACTCAGTAAATGCCTGTGCATGTAATAAGGTTCTTCTGTTGTGAGCAGATGAGAGTAGGATTATGGTCCAGACTAAAAATACTTAGTATTCACTCTTAAGTTTTTCTTTCATGTTGTAAAAATTGTTAGTCTATAGACAGTTTACTAAAGGAATGATGAAACTATTTCTTCTCTTATACTTTTCTTTTTGAAAATTACAAATCAGCTGTAATCAAATAGATCTTTTTACCATTTAAGCTTATTTGCAGGACAAAGTATGTAGAATAGAGCTAGTTCCTGGAATTGGAGGTATCTCATGGCTTGTTTTATTTATGTAGCATTCTGTGATAATTTTTATTGCTGGGATTGAGCTATGTTGTCTGTTGGCAAAAAAAAAAAAAGGGCTGTCAACTTCTGCCTTACTCATTTAGAGTTAATGAGAAAGATTAGGGGGCCGAAAGGGGTATTGAGAAGAGAATGGTAAATGTTATAAGAGGTATGTATAACGTGCTCAAAGAATAGAAGTAAGAAATTCTAACAGTAGGTGTCATGTAGTAGGTGACTTAACTGAGGACACTAGTTCTTAAATTTGAGTTTGTGTAGAATTCACCTGTGATGTTTGATAAAAATGCTTATCTGGGCCCCATTAATGGGAGGTAGAGTTTCAGAATCTTACTTTTAATGAAGAGTTTTACAGTTAAATCTGAAATTGGCAGTCCTTAAACCATACTTTGAGAGAACTCTAATGCAGACCTTACAGACTTTAGTTGAGATATTGGAGAGATTTGTGTTGGGTGATGATCAAACATCTGCAGTTTATTGATATGGTGGATTCTTTTAATTGATTTTTGAATATTGCACTAGCCTTGCATCCCTGGAATAAATTCCGTTTGGCTGGGATATATAATTCTTTTCATATGTTGCTGGGTTTGATTTGCTAAAAGTTTAGGATTTTTGCATTTATATTTATAAGAGATAAAGATGATCTGTAGTTTTCTGGGCTGAATGCTTTCTGTTAAGGAAGGTCATTAATTGTTGATTCAGTTTCTTTAATAGATACAGGCCTGTTCAGATTGTCCATTTCTTATGTCAGTTTTGGCAAATTGTATCTTTCAAGGAATCAGTCCATTTCATCTAGGTTATAAAATCTGTGGGCATGGAGTTGTTCGTAGTACTTCTTTATTATTTTAATGTCCGTGGAGTCTGTAGTGATGTCACCTGTTTGGTTTCTGGTATTAGTAATTTGTGTCCTCCTTTTTCTTAGCCTGACTAGGCTTATTGATTTTATTGATCTTTTCAGAGAACCAGTTTTTGTTTTCATTGATTTTTCTCTATTGATTTCTTCTTTCCAGTTTTACTGATTTCTGCTCTAATTATTATTATTTATTTTCCTTCTGCTTAGTTTGGATTTAATCTGCTCTTTTTTTAGTTTCCTAAGGTGGAATTTTAGGTGTTTGATTTTAGATCTTTTCTAGTATTTACATTCAATGCTATAGATTTCTGTTTAAGCACTGCTTTTGCTACATACCATAAATTTTGATAAGTTATGTTTTAATTTAATTAAAAATATCTTGAATTTGTCTTGGTTTTTCCTTTTTGACCCATGTGTTATTTAAAAATGTATTGTTTAGTCTTGACATATTTTGGGATTTTCCACTTTTCTTTCTGTTTACTGATTTCTAGTTTAATTCCATTGCAGTCTGAGGGCAGACATTGTATGATTTCTGTTTTTTTTTAAGTTTAAGGTGTGTTTTATGACCCAGAATGTGGTCTTTCTTGGTGAATGGACATGTGTAGCTTCACGGATGAATTCTCAGGTTTTATCAATTAGCCATATAGTGGCAGAGATTTGGGTTTCTTCCCACATCTCTGATTTTTCCTGTGACTTCTCTCCTTCACTACTTTCCGAAAGAGGCTTAGTTCAAATAATAGTAGAGACTGTTCTCATGGGTAGAATTTGGTTTATTTAAGATTGATTCTTAAGACTAGCTTATACTCTGGTTTTGGTCCACTTTTTAAATTTAGTTCTTTTGTTTGCTCTGGAGTAAAAGCGTAAAGCAAATTTGGTTGATTTTAGAAAATCAGAAGATAATTGAAAGTGTTCGTTTCTAAGAGAGAACTTATTTTCTTAATGTTGTACTGTGGTTTTGCCCATGTTACTAAGTCGAGCGAACACAACTTGCCCCAAAGAAACTTTGAAGAAACTTGTCTGTGAAGTGTCTCTTTACTCTTTATCTACCACCTACAAACAAAAATCTTTGAAGGTCTGGTAGAATGAACATTCGCTTGGTTTTGATTGAAATGATTATACCTTTTCCTTCCCCAAACATTTAAAAATCATGGTCTCTTCTCACAAGTAATGTTTAATCGATTATTCACTATTTATTAAGCACCATCTGTATGTCAGGTATATCTGTATTCTTGGCCATAGGGATATAACTTTATTAAACAGGGATAATACTGCCTTTGTGGAGCTTATGTTTTACTGGGAGATTCTGATGATAATGAAATGAGACATAATATGTGTTGGTTGTGATAAATGCAACTAAGAAAGATAAAAGCAGGGTGAGGGATAGAAAATGATTAGGGTGGTTGTTTTATTAGTTAAGTTATTCAGAGAAAACCTAAATGAGGTGACAGTGGAACAAGTATGATTTAATATACATATGTATATATCTTCAACATATATGCGTGTTATCTGTGAGTACATATTTGGGAGCTATACTCTAAACAATTACTATAATGTCAGGCACAAAGCTCATATTGTCTGTAGCTATATAATTCTTTCAATAAAGTTAAACATTATCATTTTTCCAAACAGTGAACAGGTAAATAATTTAAGTATTTTTTTTTTTTAGTTTTTTATTTTTTTCAAGTTTATTTATTTATTTTGAAAGAGAAAGAGAATGAGGGAAGGGGCAGAGAGAGAGGGAGAAAGAGGGAGAGAAATTCCTAAGCAGGGCTCCACACCAGCAGCATGGAGCCCAACGTGGGGCGTGAACTCACAAACCAGGAGATCATGACTAGAGTCAAAACCAAGGTTCAGACATCCAAACTACTGAACCACCCAGGCGCCCCTAAAGTATATTTTGTGTTTTTTTCCTTAAAGAAACCTCTATAATAGTAAGTGATGTTTTATTTAATAGATTGGTTTGTGCCACATATTTTTAGTCTTTTAGTATATTTTTTGTGAGAATACAACTCATTAACTCACAATATACTGATTTTACATTCATATCTTTCACTTACATAAAACAGACTTAGTTATTCCATTGTTAAAGTAGACTAAAATATCTTTTTGATTTGCCCATAATCAAAAGATTTAGAAAAACCTGGTATCATTTCAGCTTTTGATTCTTTGATCTTGAGACTCAGGGTCTTAAGTTGTATTTATTTTTAAAAAATCTTTAGGTAGTATGAAAAGCCAATCTGCTCATACATGCTCATAAGGATGATTTTGGGGAAAGTACAATAAATATATGGCATGGAAAGTATGCTTGAACTAGAACTAGATGACTTCTGGGGTTTGACTCAAGTTTTTGTGATTCTGAATATGTGAAACTGAGTATCACTGATATTCACTGATGCACATTTAGTTGAATGTATATTGAAGTGACTGACAGTGGAGGGAATATTCAATTTGTCTTTCAAGAAGAGTTTCACAGAGGATTGATTGGACTAGGTCTTTTAAGGGTAAGTAGAAGTATGTTAGGTGGGTAAGAAATTGAATTTTACTTTTCCTCATTTTATTTAAGTAAAAGTATTTATGTATCCTACTTACATTAACTCATTTAAATCTTCATGAAGTATTTAATCTTGGATTTTTTTTTTCCACCTCCACTTTTTTACCTGCTTTTTTTTTTTTTTTTTAACCTCTATTCCACAGATGTAGAAATGGAGAACACAGCAAGATTAGAGTAACTCTTCCAAAATTAAACAGTTATTGGTGGTGGAATTTGACTTGAACGCAGGCAGTTTGGCCATTGTATTGTTGTGCCAGTTTTACTGTTGACATTTGATAGGTTTCAACTTATGAGAGGAGTCATTTCCAGAACATTTTCCTATAGAAACAACATTAGGGTGCTATATTTCTAGAAAGTCTTTCCCAATCTAGTTAATAACTTCTATTACATCTCATATACTATTAAAGAAATCAATCATTACTGTCATGCATAGCACTAATGATTAGCCTAATTAAAGTGCCAAACAGGTCTGACATTGCTGCATTCACTCAAAATAAGAATTCAGTCCTTCATATTCTCTCCACCTTAATTGCATCCAGTTAAGGCACTCCTTCTGTACAGTATTAATTTCCATTGCGCCTCTAGTATAGACTTGTAGTAACATTGATGAGGTGAGGGGCAATTAGAGAACTGGAGATGAATTGGAATTTCTTGTCATTGTTAAGTATCTAGTGTGCTAAAAGCCTGTCTCAGCCCATTCTTTTCCTGAGGCCTTCTATGGATTGGCTTGCTCATATCCTTTCACTTGGACTACCTGTTGCATATAGCTAGAACTTAGTTTTCTCCCTGAGTTGCAAATAACATAGTATCATAGGGTACCTTGCATTCCCTACCATATGGTCAACGCACATGATAAAGGTTATTACTACCAGTAGATTTTTTTAAAAGTCACCTTGCCATGTTACTTACTTCCAGCTGATTATAACTGTTTACTTATCATAAAGGTCTTTTAGGGAAAAAAGTTGAAGCTCTGGATGATATTGATGAGTCTTTGTAATACATTCTTGGAAGTAGAGAGGTTTGGATTGTGAAGAAGAGATGAGATGGAAAATAATAAGGGACACTAGAGAGAGAAAGGGAGACCTTTCTCCTCCAGAAATTAATTATGAAGAAAGAACTTCAACAAGCTGTTCTTTTCTGTATTATAAATATATGAGTATAGATTGCCATCATATGATGTCACAAATAAGGCACTATAAGGCTATGGTAGACTATGGCTTTTTTTTTTTTTTAAATAAACATGATACTTTTATCTTTTTGATAGATAGTAGACGCCTTTTGAAATACTAATCTGATTGCTTATTTTTTTTATGTAGTTATCTGTGTCTGCCCTTTACACAGTGCTTAGCTGATTTTTGTTATCTTTCACCATTTGATTGCCACTGTATGCCCAAATACAATGATTTACCTAGCAAAGCAATGCCACACTTTCCTGCTTTTTTTTTCCTAAAAGAAAAAGTCATATTGGAGGATTCTGCTCCGTCATGACTTCATTAAGTTCATTATGTTTGTTAAGTATTTTTATTATTTCAGAAGATTTTAGTCATTTTTATGATCAGTATAAATGATTGATTAAAAATGTTTCCAATTCTTTGTGATTTATGGGCATATGTATTCAAATATGAATGTTTATGTCTTTTGTTTCTGAATATAGTCTTGCTCAGAAGAGAAGCCATAACTTTTTTTCCTGAAAAGTTTTACATTATTAATAGTTACATTTATTAGTAGAATTTTCTTAAGTTTAAATTCTTGCTTATTGTCTTTTCCCTTCCCTGTATTAGGTTAATTAATATTAGGACAGTGAAGCTTCACTTTATCATTTATTACCAGACAGCTTTGTTGGTTGGGTGGGTCAAATGCTAACTAGAATTAGAATTAATTGTAAACTAAGTCTGTTTTCTAATCAGGAGGGACAGATAAGAAAGCTTTGGTAACATTCATTATAATATTAAATCATAACTAACTGAAACATTAGTTGGTTAAGACTAACACTATTTTTGGGGCACCTCAGTGGCTCAGTTGGTTAAGTATCTGACTCTTGATTTCAGCTCAGGTCGTGATCTAATGGCTTGTGAGATCGAGTCCTTCATTGGGCCCTGAACTGGCAGCATGGAGCCTGCTTGGGATTCTCTCTCTCTCTCTCTCTCTCTCTCTCTCTCTCTCTCTCTCTCTCTGTAAATAAATTAAGTAAATAAATAAACTTTAAACAACTGTTTTCTAACTTGATTCTGTTATTTATTGAGTACTTTTGATTTTGATAGAGAGCTTCTCAATCATATTAGAAGTATTGAAGGTCATCATAGTTCTTTCTCTTGATAGTCACTGAAAAAGAACATTTCAGATCATCAAGAAAAGGAATCCTTTAATAGGTAGAATTGGCCAAGTATCTGAGATAAACTTAAAAAACAAAACAAAGTAATATTGTAAAACTCTTGGTATTCACAAGTCTCCTGAGAGAAATTCCTGCAAACCACTAACAGAGGGGAGAATGCTGGGCAGTGGGCTAGGTATACTCCTTTACATCAGAGCTTGGAGCTCTGATTTACTTTCAGGTCTCCTATAAATGTTAGCTCATTTAATCCTTATGAAGAAGGGATAATTGTTCCTATCAGCAGTAACTACACTTCACAGGCTTTGACGATGGTTTAGAAATGGTAGGTGTGTGAATGCCAGTAATCCATTGTGTTTATTTAAAATAACTGCAATCATCAACAATAAGATCTTTTAAGAACTTGGAGATCATTTGCCAACTCCTATCTTTTGTAGATAAGAGTAAGTCCCAGAGAGAGCTAGCTCATCTGTTATTAGTGACAGCGAAGTTCTTTGATTCTAGTATGGTTAATTATTCAGTACATTAAAATATTTACAGTAAGTGCATCTTTCCAACAGTTACCATTAGGAGTACACCTTAAATTTTCTTGGCTTTTGTGTGTGGCTTAAAATTTAGAGTTAAGCTAAAATTTTTATTTTAGATTTGTTTTGATGACGTTTTATTAGTGTACTTACCAAAGTTGTCGTTCTTAGTTTGTTTAAAAGAAAGTATTTGTAACACAGACTTAAATTGCTAAATTGAGAGTATTATCTTATAGAAACAGACTACTTTCTCTGAGATACAGTGTATTGTCTTTTGATCTTAAAGTGAATAATTTTTTTTTTTTTTATGCTAAAGTTTAGTGCTTGGCACATAGGAATTGAATGTAGTGAAGGACAGTAGGCAAATTTATGCTTTATCCTTTTATTTCATCTAAAAGGTAGTATTCAATATATATTGAAAACCTGCCGTGTTAGGCACTTTCCGGGGAGTTGGGTTAGGGCTCAAGAAATGAGATGAGTAATTTCATTGGAGAAGAGATCCATAAATTGTTGGTCACAGTTGAGCATGATAAAGTCTGTTTTGGAGTGATGTATATTTTTTTTTTTTTTTTTTAACAAGGAAGGTTTTATAAGGGAAGTGAATATTGAGGGATGGGTAGGAATTGGTTTGAAGTTGATGATCTATAAATGCTAAATACAAATTTATTAGTTGTAATTAATAGCTTCTTTGGATATAGATCTATATATAGGGGTATTTTCTGTAATGTCAGAAAATACAGTTAAGGAAGAGTACTACATTTAAGAATGCCGTCTTCCATTGAACCTTTTATTTGTTACTTATTAGTACTATAATGGAACATTTATGAATGTCTTAGAAAAAGGTGAAGTGGCTTGTTACCATCTTTAAAAATATTGCATTCTTCAACATTTTTTTAAAGATTTTTAAAAAATAAGTGTTTATTCCACACTGTATGTTAGCCAATTTGACAATAAATTATACTTTAGAAAATTAAATAAATGTTTATTCATTTTTGAGAGAGCATGAGCATGAGAGGGGTAGGGGCAGAGAGAGAGGGGGCCAGACGATCCGAGGCTGGCTCTGCACTGATAGTAGCGAGCCCAATGTGGGGTTGGAACTCACGAACCATGAGATGATGGATGACCTGAGCAAAAGTCAGACACTGAGTCACCCAGGCATCCCTAAAGAGAATTTTTTATTTTTATTTACTTATCTTTTATTTATTTATTTTTATTTATTTTATTTTTATTTACTTGAGAGAGAGAGAGAGAGAGAGAGTGCACACAAGTGGGGGAGAGGGACTGAGGGAGAGAGAGAATCTTAATCAGGCTCCATGCTCAGTGTGGAGCCCGACACCAGGCTCAATCCCACGACCCTTGGATCATGACCTGAGCTGAAATCAAGAGTTGGACACTCAACCTCAACCAACTGAGCCACCCAGGCACCCCTCTTCATCAACTTTTTAACGACTTTGCCTTACCAATTTATGTCAAGAAACATGTCTTCTCAAGTTTATTTATAAATTTAATGAAATTCCAAGGAATGGTTTTATATCGTCATCTTAAGCAATAAGTCTGGAGAGTTGTTTTTGAATATAGTTATATCAAATTCATGCATGCTCCTATGTTGTATGTGTTATTAAGATATTAAGGATGTACCAAGGTATTTTATTGAGAATTTTTGATTTTTGGCTTTAAAGTACATTAAATTTCTTACTCTCAGTTGGAAAATAGCAAAAATTTCTGCTCATACTTTTTACTTTAAAGAATTAAAAACACATTTTGTGTTGTGAAGCACGATGGTGGCAAATCAAACAAATTCTGTAAGCAATTAAATTCGAAAACCCATGTGCTTAAATTCAAATCAGAGCAGTTGGTAATTATGTTTTACAGTTTCCTTTCTCTGATTTTACCTTCTTATTTATATAATTCTATTGGTAGTATTATTTTGAGGTGTATGAAGTTGCTGTTTGGTAGGTCAGAACAGTTAAGTATCTGTGATTTCATTAGATTCGTTTAATAAATCTATAGTAAATCAGTAGGTGACCTTATTCTTTAGCTGGTTTTCTATCAAACCCTTTGATTATTTTCATTTTGTTTATTCAGCACAGTTTTCCTTTTCTTATTTTCAGACCTGTTTAACTGTCTGTAAGGGCTGGGGCTAAGTAAGGACCAGCGTAGCTCACATAATGAACCCTAAGATTCTAGAAATAGTCTATTGGCAAGAATTCTCCTTGCTTGTTAATGATTGTTTAAGGCTGCTTTTACCTGCTTTGGCATTATATGGAAGAGTTTCTCATCTTGATTAAATCTATACAGCCCTTAAACTAGAAGTAATCTTTATTATTATTATTTTTTTAACCAGCTTGAGTCTGTTAGTCATCCACATGTATATCACACCTTTCTTCCTGAGTTTGTAGACCTCTTCTCAGTCACATTGCCAAGATCCTGAGCTTGGTTTGTTTATTCTTCAAAGTCTCTCAAACTTTGTTTTAAATTTAATACATCTCTACACTACTTGTACTTCTCTTCAGTAGGACACGTCTCATAAAGTTTTTTTCAGCTTGCACCTTTGGTCTCATCTATTTCTGAATCTTAAGTGATTAAATTCCCACAAACCCGTCTCTAGAACATTCAGCACCCATCCAACATTGGTTCCTTCCCTTTTGCCTTAAGCATGTTTTATTTTCCTCCTTATGAGGGTATATTTTAAATATATTTTCTTTGTCAACCATTCTAGTATCCATCAGATTTTCCTGTTATTGCTCAGTTTCTTCAAAGAATAATTTTGTCCATTATTTCCATCTAATCTTTACATAATTGCTTAAGTTTTATTCTTATCTGCTGATACTTCCCTTACAGAGATAATTAATAATTTTATGCCTAATTCCCTTTTTTCTCTAAAAATTTTAATTTTTTGGTTTTTCTCTTCCTTTTTTCTTTCCTTCCTTCCTTCCTTCCTTCCTTCCTTCCTTCCTTCCTTCCTTCCTTCCTTCCTTCCTTCCTTCCTTTCTTTCTTTCTTTCTTTCTTTCTTTCTTTCTTTCTTTCTTTCTTTCTTTCTTTCTTATCTTTCTTGTAAGCTCTGTGCCCAGTGGGGGACTGAACTCACAACTCTGAGATCTGGAGTTGTACACTCCACTGACTGAGCCAGCCAGGTGCTCCTGGTTTTGCTTTTGTTTTTGAAGCTGTCTTAGTTCAGGCTTTTTGGTGTTCATTGGATTATTTCAGATGGCTTCTATTTTACCTCTTTGCTTCCAATTACTTTTCACTTTAATTTTCTACTTAGTGGCATAGTTATCTTTCCAAAATATATATATCTTTCCAAAATATATATAATGGATTTGGTTCATTCCAGTCTTAAGATCCTGAACTTATTTCCGAGTACCTGAAGAAAAGTCCATTATGTGCAACCCCTATCAAAGTCTAAAGCATGTGGAATTGCTCATTGTTTTGGATCTTGCCATTTACTCTCTGTACAGGTGGGTGTATCTGTCTAAACTTTTTTCTTTTTCTGTGTGAGAGTGGGATACTTCTTTAACCTTTTAACACTAATTCACATGTCACCTCTGTGAACCAGTCTTTCCCAGCTCTCCCACTTGGATTTAATCACTGCCTTTCTTGGGGTGCTCCCATAACACTGGCACTGACCTCTACCATACCACTTATCACATATTATTTGTAGGTGGAAGTCAGGAGTGGTTAACACTGTAAGAGTTTGATACAAACACCTGATGCAAGATACGAGTTATTCTCTAACCTTGAACTTAGATATGGATTGGTTCCAAGACCTAAGATAGACTAGATTGTAGCCAAAGCAGTGGTATTTACATATTGAAAGATAGAATAGTTTTTATCTAGGTTTTTGTCTTTGGAAAGAGTATATCAATTGGAATGCAGTTTTATCAGTTGAAAGTCTAGAAGTTTAGCCAGATTTAAACATATTTATCCATATCTATTTAGGGTTGAGAGTATTTTACCCCCTAGCTATTCTGTATATTCAAACTTCAGCACTGAATGAATGAGCTATCCCTCAGTGCTGCCTTTTGGTCTCAATCACTACTCACCAAGCAGCCTACTTATTATTTGACCTCCATAGGATCATTAAGACAGTGATTGAATGGAACACTTAGTGTACTTTAACATCTGATCTACTTGATAGTTTATGTTTCACTGTAAATTAGTTGATAAAATTCTTACAACCTGATTATTGCCAGTCTGTTTCATGTAGATTGGTTGTACCAGTGAAGCATTTTTTGTGTGTGTTCTGAAAAGCTGAGAATGTAGCTAAGTTGCTGTCCTTGGGAGGCCTGCCTGAGGCTTGATGTTCCTGCAGTTTTCATGCACATTGTCTTCTAGGATTCTACAATCACCCAAACCAAAATGTCCTGAAAATATCTTTGAGATCGTCTTCATTTTTATTCTACAGTTGTTTTCCTTCATGTTCATTCACAAAGTTTGATTGGTTTTCTTCTGACATACTTTATCTTTTTTTTTTTTCTTAGTTTGAACTGCTTCTACCTTAGTCTTAGGTTTTCTTTTTAATTAATATATTTCTATGTCTCATTTTTCTTATATGTTACTGGCATTATTTCATCTTCCTATCCTGTTTGCTTAAAAGTCTTCCAAGGTGATCTTATGTGTCCTCTTGGTTTTGAAGACTCAACAATGGTAGATTCTGTCTTCATTGTATTTCCTCCAGTTCTTTGCCCTATAATACAAAAAGCCTGCTTTGGTTGAGCTAAGATTTTCACTGTTGCGTGGTTACTCTGTTCACATTTTCGTTTAGCCTCGAATTCCCTTTTAGTCTTTATCTCTGTGATATTAGTTTCCATGTTAGGTTTCACTCTATGAAACTTTTCTTTCTTCTTCTTTTTTTTTTTTTTTTTTTTTTTGTTGCTGTTTTATTATTTTTGAGAGAGACAGAGTGTGAGTGGGGGGAGGGCCAGAGAGAGAGAGGGAGACACAGAATCTGAAGCAGGCTCCAGGCTCTGAGCTCTCAGCACAGAGTTCATTGTGGGGCTCGAATCCACAAACCATGAGATCATGACCTGAGCTGAAGTCGGGGGCTTAACCGACTGAGCCACCCAGGTACCCCACCTATGAAACTTTCATATGCAGTTTGTTCAGTTTCTCTAGCTTTTGTTCATAGTACTGTCCAATTTTGTCCTGCAATACTGTCTTAATTTTTTGGTACCTAGTATGATAATCTTGGATTTTAAGTTCTGTTAAGACATATTCTTTTGCAGTGTTGCCATTCATTTAGTTGTTCAACAAATATCAAATGCCCTATTATTTGCCTTGAACTATTCTAAATGTCATTGTGCTAAGTATTTGGGATTTAAGTCTGTGAAACACAAAGTTCCTTTGCCAACTTCTTGATAACAGCCAGCAAGATATTGGATATGTGTTAGGCAGATAGATAGCCTGTACTTGTAAATTAAATTTTTATTTGCTTTTCCTGTTTATAGATATAAATAATTTCTACAGTGATATAATTTGGATTTGTATCATTTTTCACATTGTTTGACCGAGACCCTAACCAATTTGTCACATAATATATGGTGATATACAGTTCTTATCACCAAAGTAAGAGAGATTATACCTGCAGTACTGCTACTGACTTTAGCACAGTTCTTCATGTCATACCTGAGCTTAGCTATCTTAGTGCTGCGGGGTTAGCAATTTTTGTTGAATACTGATCTGATCATACTACTTCTCATGGGTTTCCTGTTGCCTTTAGGTTACATTCTAAACCCATTAGTTTTGAAGCAGATACCACTGGTGGCTCGTTCACTCAAGCTGAGTTCATTGGATTTTGACTCATGCTTTAACATCCAAAATGCCCTTTCATAGGTTTTTACCCTTAATAATTTCTTTCTCTCTCTCATTTTACTGTGTTCTCAGAACCTTCTGCCTATCCTCTCATCACTTTGTATCGTAATGGTCCCTTTACTCTCCTAGTTCCCTGGCTGCTCATTGGTGACTGGGACTCTGCTATTTCTCCCTATTGCATTTGAGTGATCTAATGCTCAGCGCATGTACTTTGTTGCTCATTAAATGTTCATCGAATGGGCTGAATTGATTTAGTGGAAAAAACTTTAGGTTGGAAATTAAGGGTCTGGGTTTTGGATAAGTCTAACTTTGATCTTTGTTGTTTGAACCCTGATTTCCTCATTTGTAAATTGCTCAGAGATAGTTTAAGTGCTCAAAGTGTGAATTTGAAGTTTTATGTAAATCTAGGTTGAAATAACAAAATGTATACCTTTAAATTATTTGAGCATCTCTTAAGTCTATCTCAACATGTCTAGCTGTCAGTAAAAGATGTAAACAGTCAAGAGACAAAAATTAGGAAGGTTATTGGGTAACGTTGGGTGCTCTGATCAGATGAGGGGCCACCAAATGTGGGGTGTCCCAATTGGATGGGGACCGGTGGCAAGGCAGTGAAGAATTCATCCAAGGCATAAGGAGATAGAAGTTTACTGAATACACTCAAGGGAGTGGCTGGCAGCACAATAGAGCAGAGGCTGCCACAGGCATTGGTGAGGGGCCACATTATAGGGTGGAGTGAGGGAATGTGGGGACTTTGGAATTTCCCCTTTTTTGGTAATCTTAGGAATTGTGCCTGGTTGTAATTGGTCAGTTAGGGCCTATACTTATTTTGAGGTGGGTTGCTTAATGAGCTTGTTTGCAATCAGCTGGGTGGTCTGTCTGATTGCTGTGGGCCCTTTTGCTTTACTCAGGTTAGCTTTGCTCAAGCCTATTGCCTAAAAACAGCCTCTATAGGTAATATCCTCTTTCCTTTTTCTCCCTTCTAATTTATTCAGGGAGATTATACTTGAAATCGTTTGGGGGTGTCTGAGTCCCAAGTATATATGCAAATATGCCTTCTAATGTTAAACAGCATGTGCTTTGTTTCAGTTGGTTAGCAGGAGAGCTAGTTTAATGAAACAAAACAAAATGTCAACTCTACTAAGTCTGACACAGTATTCTGAGTTTTATTTTCTGTATTGACAAGCAAGATAAAATGTTGAGATTTGATATATTTTATTTCTTGGAGAGTTGTTTAATTTTCCTTGGTAAGAACTTTTTAAACCTACCCAGAAATGATTACTGACAAAACTTGAAATGATTATTCTTCTAGAGACTAAAGGCAAATAACTTTGTCTTGCTCTTCATGGCTTCAGGTTAATAGATAATAGAAAGTTATCTTAAGTTGAAACCTAAGTTGCCGTAGTATTTCACCCATCTTGGGTCATATGAGCTATTTCACGAACAACTTTTCCCACTTTAATTATCAAGAGAATCAGGGCCTACTGGCAATGAATCTAGACAGAAACCATCACTTTGGTTAAATTTTGATGCCTTAATAAAAGCATTAGGGCTACTTGAGTCATTGATCCCAGTGGTTGTGTTTGAGACTTGAGCCATGATGGACTTTGTAGCCTCACTGTATCTCTCCCCAGTTTAACAGTTTTCTGTTGTGAAATATTTGATTGTTTATGGCTAAATGTATTTAATCATTGTCTTTAATTAAAAATGAGAAATATTCAGGGATTTTTATTTTTAAGTTAAACAGTTCAGTAATCATGCTTTTGTATAAACTTAGGTGTACATAGGCACACCTGAGTGGCTTAGTCGGTTGAGCGTCCAACTTTGGCTCAGGTCAGGATCTCATGGTTCATGAGTTGGAGCCTGGAGCCTACTTTGGATTCTGTCTCCCTCTTTCTCTCTCTCCCTCTCTCTCTCTCTCTCTCTCTGCCCCTTCCCCGCTTGTGCTCTGTCTGGCTCTCTTTCAAAAATAAACAAACATTAAAAGAAAAAACTTAGGCATACATAGATTCTAAGTTGGGCAGTGAAGGCAGGTTATTAGAATGATTTTTATTTATTTATTTTTAGAATGGTTTGTTTCTAAATTTCAAATTGTTGTGTCCCTTAGTTAATGAGTTGAATATTTTTTATACTTTAACACATTAATCCCTAGAATGTACACTATAATTGCTAATTTCATAGTAATGTCTCAAAAGTTTATTTTAGTATTAATCTATTAAATTGATAATATATAACTGGTAACATACAATATAATAATTTTGGTGAAATCATTTCCACATAATCTTACCTCCCTAAAAATTAGATAACATTCTAGGAAAGGTTCATTGACTTCTATTAGAAAGTCAGAAGAAGACTGACTTATATAATAATACATTTAGGACAGTATATAGATGAGCTTTTGGGAAAATATTTCTAGCTTTGTTTCAAAAGGTAGAAGTGGCAGGGTGCTTTGGTGGCTCCCTGAGCCACTGGACACTGTTAAGTGTCCCGACTCTTGATTTCAGCTCAGGTCATGAACTCACGGTTCATGAGATCGAACCCCACATTGGGCTCTGCACTTGACCGTGGGGAGCCTGCTTGAGGTTCTCTCTCTCTCTGCCCCCATCCCACGTGTGCACTCTCTCTGTCCCAAAATAAATAAGTAAATTTAAAAAAGAAATCTATTTGAAAGAAAAAGTGGACGTGGCATAATGAATAGTGTTCAGGTTACATTTTTGCCTTGAACATTTTTTAGTCAAACGTTAGCTACTGCATTGAGAGCGGTGTTTGCCTTTCTTGGGGTTCTCTTTAATTCTTCCTTTGCCTCTATATTTGATAAACTTTTGAGTTCTGCACAAAGATATGAGAATGCATTTCTCGTCTCAGTACCAGAGATACCACTGTAATTTAAAGCTTCATTATTTCAGGTCTGGGCCATTGTAGAAACCCAGTTCATATTTCTAATTATCCTCAATCCAGTTTGCTGATACTTGTTTTTGCCTTTGCATGGTTTACATCTTCACTTCTGCATCTATCAGCAATATCATGCTTAGTGATTTGAAGCAAAAGGAGAGAGTTGAGCAAAATACCTCTCTTTCACTGTTCATCACATTCCATCATATATATTTTCCGTATCAGTCTTTCTGAAATGCCATTTAATACCTGTAACACTTACTAGATATGACTAAAATATGATTTCTGCTATTAAGGAGTTTACACTCTAATAAATTGGTATATGTATATTTGTGAGAGATTGTACTAGATGACCTTGAAGATTCTGTGATACTATCACTTATTTCTTTAAAGACTAGATTGAGGTTCACTTGGTCCACAAAACTTTCCCTGACTAAAAACTTATCTTCTGCTTTTAAGTCTATAATCTCAAATAGACCAACCTTCTGACATACTTGCTAATATATTTCTTGGCCTTGTTCTGCCTGAAAGAATTCTTTGTAATGGCATTCATTGTATGGAGATTGCAGAACTTCTATCACAAACTACACAGAAAATAGGGTAGTAAATTCAAGTGATAGGAAATGTGAAAGTAGAAAGGTAAAAATGTAACCTTTGATGTTAGGTGAATATAAAAGTGGTCTGAACCTTAACCCAGTTGGTAAAATTTAAGGCAGTAAAATATCCACAGTAAAACGAGAGTTGAGGCAGGTTTAAAAAGCATTTTAAAAGCCGTCCTGTTTAAGAACCACTTTTACTTCCTTTTTTTGGAGAACTGTCTGTACATATTTTTCCTCTTTTTTTTTTTTTTTTTAATTAGGCATTTGGTCTGTTAGTACACTAGTTATTCCTCCTCATCCCCACCATCCACTGTTTCACTTCCCATGATTTCAGTTACCCAAGGTCAATTATGGTCTGGAAGCAGATGATCCTCCTTCTGAGATAGGGTCAGGTCAGTAGGAACCAAATGCTATGTCACAGTGCCTGCGACATTCGCCTCACTTCATCTAATCACGTAGGCATTTTATCATTTCACATCATTACAGGAAGGAGGGTGACTGTAGTACAGTAAGATATTTTGAGAGAGAGAGACCACATTCAGGTACCTTTTATTACAGTATATTGTTGTAATTGTTCTGTTTTGTTATTAACTATTGTTAATCTCTTACTGTGCCTAATTTATAAATTAAACTTTATTGTAGGTATGTACGTACAGAAAAAACATTGTGGATATAGGATTCGATACTATCCAAGGTTTTGGGCATTTACAGGGGGTCTTGGAAAATACCTCCCACTGATTTGGTGGAGGGACTACTGTAGTTGATTTGTAAGAACTCCGTTTATAATATCTAATAAGGAAATGATCCCTCTGTCATGTGAATTACAGATGTCTTTTCCCAGTCATTTGACATTGTTTATATCATTCTCTATTGCAGAAATTTGATTTTTCTTAATTCATAAAGTTTACTTTTTAGAGTAGTTTTAGGTTCACAGCAAAATTAATTGAAATGTGTAGAGTTCCTGTGTACCCTTTGCTTGCACATGTTCACCCTCCCCCTCTATCACCGTTCCACCCCACAGTACTACATTTCTTACAGTGATGAACTGTTGGTGGCACAGTTTGTTATAATAAATGAAATTTGATTTTTTTCAACTTAGTTTTTAGGTTTTTTTTTTCAATCAGGAGACTTGTCAGTTTAAAAAAAATTTTTTTTAATGTTTATTTGTTTTTGAGAGAGACAGAGATCATGAGAGGCAGAGGGGCAGAGAGAGAAGGAGACATAGAATTTGAAGCAGGCTCCAGGCTCTGAACTGTTAGCACAGAGCCTGACGTGGGGCTCAAACTCATGGAGTGCAAGATCATGACCTGAGACAAAGTCAGAGGCTTAACCAACTGAGCCATCCAGGGGCCCCGAGACTTGTCATTTCTTGAAAGCCTTCTCTCTTCTTGAAATTTAAAAAGTTTTCTTACAGAATTAAAATAAAAACTTCAAAAGAGTTATAATAGAGGTAATAACAATGACAATAACAACAAATAGTATTCATACATATGGAACTTTCTCTGTATCAGGCATAATTTATAACCACAGCTTGATTAGGTAGGTTAAGTGAATAGCTTTATTTTATAGGAGAGATAATAAAGGTACATAATGTTTAAATGACCTTTGCAAAGTCATGCAACTAGTAGTTAGTTGGCTGATTTTATCCCAGGCAGGTTAGGTCTAGAATCCATGCTCTTAAACCTGTACACTATACTGCTTCTTTTAAACATTTTTATATTTTTATGTTCTTATTTGGTGTATTATGTTTGAGGTGGGAATTCAGCCTTATTTTTGGACTGCTTGGATAGAGGGAGGAGCTAGCAAAGAGGAGTATGAAGAATTGATTGTCATGGTGTGAGTAAAGGAAGGCCTGTGGTAGGCCTTGTGGGATCCTGCTGAGATTTAAAATAAGGAAAGATAATTTGTTAAGATGAGGTGATCTTGATGGTAGATCTTTCAATGGAATGGGCTGAAGCAGAACGTCAAATGGGAACTGTGTGGGGATGTAAGAACATAGAAGCAACTGGAAATAAGTCTTTTGTCAAGTAGCTACGAATATTAGGGAGGAGGGCTGTGTAATGAGGGAAAATCATTGTTATGTTTCAGAAAGATGAAAGAGACTTACAGATGTTACAATGCGGGTAGGAAGGATTCAGATACAGAAGAGATTTTAGAAGATATAGTAAGTAAACTATTCAGAGGTTGACGTTCCTGAAAATCAAAAGGAGGATGGGCTCTTAAGCACATTTGAAGGGATTTGTGTAGAAGATGCTCTTTATTTCCAGAGGGTAGAGGAAAAGATGGGTGCAGATACAAATGATTATGAGCTTCTTGGTGAAAAGGGAGGGTTTTCATTTAATGGTGTTTATTTTCTTTGTGAGTACAAGATGAGGGAGGTTGGAAGTGTGGAGATGGGGAAGGTTTTGACTTCGTTATAGTAGAGAATAGGGAGGGACTGATGAGAGTAAACTAAGGAGGCTTTTGGACATTATTGAAGGCCCACCCACTGGAAGTGGGTGATGACAGCACGAGTTAATTTTTTTTCTAGTAGTGACTTTTAGGTCAGTTCTGTCATCACACTTAATATGGTTAATGCTCTTTAATCATTCACTTAATCATTTAATTGTTCACTATCACCTTAGAAGTAAAAGGTAGTCATACTCCTTTTAAAGCTTGCCAAGCTCGTGTTTTAAGTGTATTGAATAGAGTAAGTTTGGAGAAAGATGGAAAAAACGACTACTTTTTACTTCATTTGGATACCCTTAAATAATGGAGAACGTTTCCTGGGAATTGATTTTAAATGTGCATGCTAACCCATTTAACTTTTATTAACATGGATGTTACCCTTGGGGAATTTTGTAGAGGATTATGAGATGAGATTAAATGTTTTAAGTTTAAACATGTGGTCTTGAATGCTTAAATGCCAGAATAATAATGTATTTTAATTGTAAACTCATCTTTTTTAAAGTCTAATTTTTGGAATGTATACAAAGTTTTCCACCACTGTCCTCAAATCTAAATTTATTCATTGTTAAACTTGTTTGTTTGTTTGTTTGTTTGTTTTTTTATACAGGGTGTGATAGGTATACAGCTGGTCGTTACCATGGTGATGGCCAGTGTCATGCAGAAGATTATACCTCACTATTCTCTTGCTCGATGGCTACTCTGTAATGGCAGGTAAGGCAAGGTTAGGCTGACTGTGTCTGGTACTTTGAAATCTGTCTTTAGTTCAAGTCTCAGACTGATGGACTTACCAGAAGTTAAGCGTGAATTCCTGTTTTCTAAAAACATGACAAAGGGAAGTTATGAGAAAAATCTAGCTTCCTTATTTTTCTTACTTTAGACATTAGTAGTTTATTTTTTTTAGTACAAAGGTAATGGGATCATGGTGAACAATTCAGTCCTCCCCCTTTCATGTCCCTTTTTGTCCATTGCCATTCAAAATACCGCATCACTTTTCCCATAGTTACCTCCTTAAACAGTTGGTCAACACAGGGAGGAGACTATAAACTGAAATGATTAAATATTTTTACCATTGTTGGGAAAATGACTGAGAGCATATATTTGATTATTGATGACTCATTTGAGAGTTTATTATGAGAATTAGGGATTCTTTGTTCTACTGCAAAGAATTTTAAACTTTAACTTAACAAGGAGAGGTCAAAGTTATTTTGCTGGTTTTAATTTTGTCTACTGTGCTGTAAGCTTACTACTATTCCCAATCCTTCCACAAAAGAGCTCAGTTGCCTTGCTGATATGTGTACAATAAAATAATGTCACAAGTAAGGAAGTTGAATATAGGGGATATGAGACAATTGCAGGAAAATGACCTATAGAAATACATGCCAAAATCCTGTGTAATTATGAAAGGTAAGTTATAGATATGGTACCACAACTATAGTTTTATTCTAACTGTTCATCTCCAGTAAATAACTGCATTCTCTTAATTTGTAGGTCTAGTTTCTTTTGTTTAGACCTTTTGGAGTTAGAAAACAATGGATAGATCCTATCCTCCTAATGATTTCATACACTGCAAGACAAATAATAAGCTTTTATGATTAGATCAAGGTCATTCTATCCACAAAGCTTAAATCTCCTTTATTGAATTTATTTTCTATGCTTCTTTTCATATCATTTAAATACAGAAAAATATTATTCAGACTGCTTAAAATTTTTTTTGACCGCTGGCGCATGCACGTGTGCACACCCACACACAGTGTGTGAGAGAACGGCTATTTAAAAACATATGTTTTATTAGCAAAGTAAATAATAACTAAAGTTTTAGTAAACTTTAAAACCTCTGTCAGCGTTATTTATAAGAGAAAAGTCAGTCATCTGTAGCTAGTTTTTAAATGTGTAGTCTTGTTTACTTTTTTGCTTATCAAAACCCTTTTCCATAGATCATGAAAGGATAAACATCAGCTGGGCAAATTACCATTCATTCTAAATAAATGGAATCTGATTTAATGAACTAGATAAAAGTATGTTAAGGTAGCTCGTTTCTACTGAGAATTCATATTTATAGATTCTGTTTATGATGAATCTCCAGTGAGACTCCAGATCTCTTTTTGGCTCCAAAGATCTTCGCAGTCTTGTCTCATTTTAGGGTATAGGCAATTTCCTGTTCTTACATAATTTGCTTTCCATTTGTTTCTGTGAAAGTTACATTTACTAGTAAAAACTAAAACTTCAGAGATTGAAAACCAAATTCTTTTCTCTTAATATTGGAATTATGTTTTATAATTAAAATGGGTTTTTTTCGACAAATATTAGCATGGATGTAAATATACATACTACATGTTTTGTAAATACACATACTACAGATTTGAGGGAGAGTTCAGCATTTAAAAATAAATATGAAGTTGATAATTTTTTGTAATCTTGATTTGCTTTTGTAAACCGATTAACTGTAGTGTTAATTAACACTGTCTCTAATTCTAAATCAGGTTCCAACTATAGCAATCAGAATTTTCTAGAAATAGTTACTTACTCCTTGTTTCATTTCCTCCGTTGTTTTTTTTTTTTTTTTTTTATGTGTGTGTGTTTAAGATTTATCTTTTTTTAATGTTAATTCTGGAATTTTTAGGTCATGAAGTTAAATCGCTTAATGTTGTTGCCTAACTGTGTTCAATAAGATCATTGATTTTATCCTTTTGGGATAATTAGTGTTTCACCAACCTTTAATGATATGAAATTATGCTGTTTTAATATTGGTAAAATGTAAAATCCCTTGTGAATTGCTTATGTAGAAATATTGATCAGAAATGACAGTTTGCATTTTAAACCATATGATGCTGTTGAGTTAAAGAGAAAGATCTGAGGGCATTCTTTATCATCTGTAACATGCTTAAAAGAATTTGAGGGGAAAGGCTCATGAAGACTTTTAAAATTATGAATAGTTTAGGAAGGCTTGGGAGTGACTGTACTGAATGGAACAACTGAATAGAACTATTCAAATGAATAGCTGTGTAGATACCATGAAAGGTTAATCGTGAGTCTGACAGAAGAGAGTTGTTTTTAGGTTCTGTATATATCGTTCTAATATTTGTCCCACTAGTATTGTATCTTCGTATTGTAAATAAATATTCATATTTGCCTTAAAAGTTATGGCCTGTCTTTTTGTATCATATAACTTAATTTATGTCCATCTCTCATCAATCTGTGTCTTTTTGGAATGGAGGGTTTAAAGTGCCATTGGATTTTATTATGTTGATTTAAAGAGTAAGCCTGCCATTTACTTAAAGAAGTAAATAAACAATTGAAGCAATAAACAATTTTTACTTTATAAATTACTGGCCTGTTGATTTTTAATATTAGAAAAACACTAATTTTCTAGCTCTTGTTAAATAACATATATTGCTGTTAGTATTGTAGATCTCTAGTTTTTTAAAAAATAACTGCATAGTCTTTAGCCTTGTTTAATGCCATTAAATTACCTTTACAATGTTATAAAACTTAATACTGATCAAAAGTTTTATTTCTCTTATGCTGTTTGGATCTGTACACTGTGAATTAGTTAGGAGAGGAGATGCACTGGGGTATGCTATGACCTCAGAATCTCAATGTCTGAACCTAATGAAAGTTTCTGATTCTGTTTCCTCAGGCAGGAATCAGGGTCTTATGGGAGAGTTAGAAAGGGTTTGTTGGGCAGCTCTTAAGGTAGATTCTTGACAAAATGGTATTTAAAGATTCAGCTGTCTTTCCAGTGGTGACTTAGGGACTCTAGGCTTCTTCTGTCTTGTGACCCTTGTATTCCTCCTGATACCTTGGAATCTTCTGTTAGATGTTGTATCTGTTGGCAAATAAAGGGAATAGGCTATGGATCTTTCAGGAGATGGCAAGGGGTCACACTCAGAAGTCGATATATCATTTCTGTCCACATTCCATAGGCTGGGGCCCTGTGACTAATTAAGGCCAAAGGGCAAGTGTGTCTGGGAATGTAGTTTTCAATGTACCTAGGAAGTAAAAGCAAGATTGGTGAGGGTCTAGTCCTTCTCTGCAGTAGGTGATAATGTGTTTACGAATGAGAAAACTCATTTAACTACTCACAGTCACATACTGAAAAATGAAACAGATCTAAGCTTCTTATCCTGAAGTTCAGTTCACAGTATAGTCTTTATTTGATTTATGGCGCTCATCAACTCCAGACCTTGTCCTGGAACTGACATACTTGAACAGAGTTGGAATTTGGTGGAGGTGAACTTTTCTACAATTGTTGTGACTTCTTTTGGCAGTTTACAGAGTAATTTTTTAAGATTTGTTTTCTACCTTTTGTTCCTAGTGATACTTAGCCTTTTATAAGCTAATCCTACAGGTTATATATAGTTAGTGTATGGTTTCTCTTCACTTACTGTATTCTTCTGGCTTTTCTGTGACTGCGTAGCCACCTTTTATTCTAAATTAAAAGGTATCTCACCATTGATTTTGATTACCACAGACATGCTAAGTACAAAGTAGAGTTTAAGAAATATCATCTATTCAAATTATACTTCTTACCTCATTATTTGAAATTAAATTTGTCCCACATTACTAAATTATAAATATTTTGTATTCCATTCTTCCAGGGTTTTTTAATAGAAAAAATATTTTTCTTCTGAGAAATGTTTTTCTCCTTTTTTTTACATGCCTTTTTATATGACTATCAGATTTTGTTGAAGGGATTCTGCTTTAACAAGAACTTAAGTAATAAAATCTTTTCTGCCTGTAACCTGTGAGCATGTATTATTAACTTTGAAAACCCGACGGTGAACAGTCTAGTGCTCTCAGACTGCTGTATTACCCCCTCTCTTCACAAAGGGAGGAAAAATCATCGGAAGTTGGTTTGTCTGAGCTACTTTTCCCTAACATAAGGAACACTTTTAACCGTCGTTCAGATCATTTGAAGATGTTCTTTATCGTGTCCAGCAAACCACTGTATTGTAGCCATAGTATTCTCTACTTTCTATTGTAATTAAAGTTCCTTTCTGTTTTGAAGTTTGCTTGGCCCCTCTTTTCTTGGAGAGGTAAGTGATAGGTTACATTCTTTGTACATTTGAATAGTGGGTTTTGCATGAGGAAGTAGGATTTTGCTTTTTTTTTTTTTTTTTCCCTGCAATAGCTTCCTTGCTGAATCTGCTTTCCATTTCCCTGATTGTTTAGCTCAAACCTTATGCATTCTTCTACCCCTTTATCTCCAGAGGCTCTCACTTTGGTTTGCTACTTCCTGTCATGTGTCCCTCATTGAAAATACATTATGGTTGGATTTACTCTGATTTTGTCTGATCCTGTATTGGGTAAAGAGCACAGTGTACCAACACCTTCATATTCAGTTGCTCTCTGTTCTCTTTTGCATGTTGCCTGATCCAAGAATCTACAAGTTCCCTTTGGTGAGAGAAACCTACTATTCAAATGCACAGTAGGTGGGACCTATGACCTAAGGGAAAGGTGTAAACAGTCAGCTACTACCCTTGTGGAATGCCTGAGCCCTTGCTCTCTCCTTGCCTTAGTCATCTTAACTTCCAGTTCCAGAATGCCATGCTGTCCTATTAAAATTTCCAGTAAATAACAAGATAATGTGTGTGTGTGTGTGTGTGTGTGTGTGTGTGTATAACAAACGATATTTTAGCTACTTGTGCTGAAAGGTCTTCTAGGTTTTAAGCAGTATTTGTTTTCTGTTAAGTGTTTTTTCTCACTTGTCGAAATTATTGGGATTTAAAATGAAGACTGAAAGTGTCTATATGACCTGTGTTTTGAAATAGAGTTTTGTATTGATTATGTATTAAAACTTTTTTAGCTTGCTCTCAGTACTAAGTTTTTCTGTATTCTTGTTTAGATTTTCATTTCAAATTTCTGAAATTTTTACTTCTGAAAAATTTTGAAGTGGTTTGCTTTAAATTACATTGCTGTTTAAAATTTTAAAGGAGTCTACATCAATATATTTTATACATTTATAAATGTATATATACATACATTTTCTGATACGTATTTTTTCAGTGCTGTTGAACTTCAGTAAGAAAGATAATGGCCTGTTAGTATGTTATGTAAGAGATTTACAAGAAAATTATTAAAAAATATTTCAGTGATTGAGTGGAGTGTATCCTAGGTTGGCTTTAATTTCTGAGACACTACTGACAATTTGAATGACACGCAAATTTGTGAAGTGAACATAAGTGGAAAAAAAAGCCACTCAGTAGCCAAGGTAAATGTCATAAAATACAGTGAGATTAATACAATTAACTTAAATGCAAGAAGTTCAGTTTTTAGTGAGATCCTCTTAATACCTTTTATTTTTTAAAGTTTTTCCCCGTCTTTCAAACACAGTAATGCGTGTGATATAGAAAACGGTAATAAATTGATAAAAAGGGAAAATAAGAGGTAATGGACTGTATTCTCATCAGCTAAAGACAATCACTGTGTACATTTTGTTGTATTTCCTTCTAATCTTTTCTATTCATATTTTCCTCTCATGGTTGTGATTATATTGTATGTGCAATTTTAGAACATTAATGCAAAGCATTTTTCTCTAATTGTATTTTTGTAACCATTCTTATTAACTGCTACATAGAATCTAAAGCTAATTAGCTTTTATATCTGTCTTCCAAGCCCATATTAGAAAGGCATGGTGCAGCAGTTACAAGCAGATTGCGAGTCATTTTGCTGAGATAGACATACCAACTAATAGCAAAAGACAAGACTAAAAACTGAGACCAGAGCTAAAGTATAGTACAAGGGAACCATATGGTATGGAATCCAACTGTGTACGAAGCACTGACTGTTGAGGAAAACTGTGCAGCTGTACTTCTAGATTTTACTTGGAATTTTCAGATCTTAGGTGGCTACTCCATGCTGCCTGGCTGTCTTTGTATGCTCCACTTCTCTGACAGCTTTTCAACCCAAACCCTTACTCCTCAAATAGTATGCATGCCTGCCTCAGCTTCAGCTCTTGAAGCCAGAGCTCTGCACTCATTTTCTCACCACCAAACCCACAACCCTAGTTATCTGTGCAGCCCCTCTATATTTGTAAAGAATGTTTGTATATTTTAATTTTGGCCCATGGAGGAGGTGTCCTGTCTGTCAGGCCCCAATTCCTACATTTGTGCTCTGTACCCCTTTCCCTCTTTTACCTAGACTGCTCCTTTGGCCATTTCCTTTCTTCCCTGTCGTAAATTGCTTCACTTCCATTGGGAATTATTCCTGTTAGCACACACACCCATACACATGCTTCTTTTTTTTTTTTTTTTTTAAAGATCTCTTATTAAAAGTAACAGCAACTACAAATAAAGAAGAGTTACAGCCCTGCCTCTCTCTTCTGTCTTAAAAAACAAAGCCTTTCCCGTGTCCATTTCTTAGTTTTGGCCTATTTCCCTGTTTTCTGTTATAGCCAAATTTGTTACATGCATTGTCTTCATGAACTCTACTTCTCACTTCCTTAATAACTGTTTAGTTTTCTGCCATGTGTTATCTTCCCCTTAGGTGATATTATTGATTCCATAAATACCACAATTGTGTAATGACCCCAGGTTATCTCTGAGCTCTAGATTCGAAAATACAGTTTTCCTCTTGATGTTTTCACTTGATATTTCATAGGTACTTAAAAACTCAAGCATGTTCAGATTCATAATTCTTCCTATTCTACTCCATCTGAGAAAATGTACCACCATCTTCCTTAAATCAGAAAGGTAGATATCCTTCATTGTTTTTTTCCCACTTCCTACTTTTAGTCTATCACTGTTGATTCAGTGTCCAAAATATATTTCCTTCTCTCCTTGCCTCCATATAATTCACAGAGCAGC
The DNA here is from genome assembly GCF_027475565.1 of Acinonyx jubatus. NCBI lineage: Eukaryota > Metazoa > Chordata > Mammalia > Carnivora > Felidae > Acinonyx > Acinonyx jubatus. Next base: position 148,882,557 of record NC_069380.1, on the reverse strand, counting down.
AAAAAGGGTCTTAAAATGTAAATGAAGTTATTTCTCTATCCTGTTTTGAGACTATTATTTTAGCATAAAATCTAAACTCCATACTGTGGCCCAGGAGGATGTGCATGATCTGATCCCTTTTTATCTCTTCCGCCTCCCTCATATGTTTCTCCTTGCATGTGGTGTAGCCATCTCTTTGGCCTTTTGGTTACTGCAGCCTTCTGTGTTCTTTCATGCCTTTGTGCTTTTGGACATGCTCTTCTCTTCCTCAATGCTTTCCCCTCCATTCTTCTCATCCTTTAGGTTGCTGGGTAAATGTCATCTCAGAGAGATCTTTGTAACCTACAACCTAAGGCTTTTCTCTCTCATTCTCACCATTTGTTAGGTTCCAACTTGTGGCGGGTTTTTTTTGGTCATTTTTTACTTGGTTAAATTCTGCCCCAACTAGAATACAAGCACCAAGAAAGCAGGGACTTTATTGTATGTGATTACATCTCCATTGTTCAGCGGAGTACTTGACCATAGGGGACTCCATAAGAGTCTGATGAATGGATGGATGGATGGATGGATGGATGGATGGATACATACATGAGTAACAGACTAGAAGTGGCCCTAAGAGCACCCAGCAGCCTAAGGTTCCAGCTTTGAACAATAATTTTTACTGATGAAGATGACCCATTTGTCCAGTAAGAAGTATAATAAATGCAATCTATTCTAGAAAAATGGGTTCACAAAATGAGTATATTTAAAAAGAAAATGAGTCCTAGAAAATGTTAAGGATCTTAAAATATTTCATTATTATAGCATTCTAAAAGTAATTTAAGTTTTCCTATACTAAGAGTTCTTTTACAGATTAGTAATAATTAGCAATTATTCCTCAGTGCCAAACAACTAATTTCAGTCTTTATAAATGAGTTATAAATGAGTTGCATAAGTGATCTTCTCAATGTTATGCACTCAATCTTTATCATTCATGGATTGTGTATTTGTTATTTGCTTACTTGCTGAAGTTCATTTGTAACCCCCCAAATTCATACTGGTGGTGCTTTCAAGATCATTCATAGATATATCCAGATTGGCAAAATATTTGAGTGGCCCAATGCCCACGTTCCCAGCTGAGGCCTTGTTTCACTTTTCATATTATAAACAAGTGTGCTTTTTGTGGTCTGTTTAGTACCATGTTGTTCACATTTTAGCTTTAGCTTTTTGTTGATTTCACTATTTAAAATGGCCTCCAAGCATGGTGTTGAGGGGTTGTCTAGTGTTTCGAGGCATAAGATGGGCCTTATGGAGAAAATGCATTAGAAATATTCACAGAACTCAGGAAAATACTATACTTATGATTATAGTTATTAAATAAGCTTTGTTCAGGTGTGAATTACAGTGCTATTGGCTGTGAATTTAATGTTAATGAATCAACAGTATATATTAAATAAGGTGTCTTTAAACTTAAACACACATAAAACAAGGTTTTGTATATATTGGTTGATGAAAATGTTGTGACCAGAGGCTCGCAGGAACCTAACCCTGTATTTCCCCTAGGAGCAATGTTCAGTGTTCGCGGCGACTTTATAGAACATAACTACCGCGAATAACGAGAATCGACTGTAAGTTAAAATTCTGGACTTAAATCGAAATTTCAGGAAGTGCCTCCTCACCCATGTTAATTAGAGTTTAGTGACTTTTTGGTTGGGATATATTTTATTTTAAAACCTTTAAGGGGAGAACTGAATTAATTTTGGTTCAGTGATCCTTTTTGAGCACTTACTATATGCCAGTAACTGTACTAGTTTTGAAGTATACAATAACAAGTAAGTCTTAAAATCTTTACTCTAAGGATCTTTCAGTTAGGGGAGTATTTCATTTTAATCCAACTGGTCTGTTACCAACTGCAGTTTAATTTTGACACTACCTGGAGTTAATACAGACTCCATGGGTTAAAGACCAATTTCTCTGTAAGAATGCCTAGGTTTCCAGATGCCAGCTGCACGTCCTTGGAATCCTCAGGCCACCCGTATTTCTGTATACTGGCTACTGGCTACAGATTGGGGCATTTTTATGACCCCTCTCAGGTTCATTAATTTGCTAGAACAGTTAGAACTCAGGAAAGTGCTAAGCTTATGATTACAGTTTTATTATAGAGATGATATAGGAGGAGATTTCGGAAGAAGTGCAGTTTGCATTCCCTCCCTGTGGAGTCAGGGCATGTCACCCTCCAGGCACATCATTGTGTTGACCAACCAGGATGCTCCTCTCAGCTCCAGTGTCCAGAGGTGTTTTGGAATTCCATTTTACATAGGTATGACTTTAAATAATTGGCCACAGGATTGAACTTAATCTCTAGCCCCCTTCCCCTTCTTGTAGATCAGATGGCTGAGGATCCCCACTCTAATCATATAGTTGGTATTTCTGGTGACCAGTCACCATCCTGAGGCTCTCTGGAGGTCCACCTAGGGTCCTCTAATTAACATACCAAAGATACTCCCTATCACTAAGGAAGTTCCAAAGACTTTTGAAGCTCTTTGCCAAGAATGGGGGACAATGACCAGATACATTCTTTTTTTACACCATAGGGCAACTTGCCTTATAAATAGTAAAAGGTAAACTAGAAGTTTGCCAGATAGGGGCATTGATATTTATAAGCAGATACAAGAATATATGCAGAAACATCAAGGGATGAAAGAATTTGTAGAGTAAAATGTCACTTAGTCTTGCTAGAATGTCATGTTCCAAGGGGGAGTTGTTGAAGATGAGTCTGGTAAAGTAGATAGTAGTCAGATCATCAAAGTCTGTGGAAATAGGTCACAAATCCTATGCGCATATGAGCCTTACAGTGTGTATTCTAACTTTAATGGAAAACTTCAAACATATACAAAGAGTAGACAGACTAATACAGTGAATAATGATTTTTATGATCTCCTATGTACATATCACAATTAACAGCTGGTGGTTAACATGTTTCATCTGTTTTCCCCTTCATCTCTCCTCCCCCTAACATATTACTTTGTAGCAAATATTTCATTCATAGATATTTCTGTGTATATCTTTAAAGTATATAAGCTTTTAAAATAACTTTAATCCTATCTTTACAGCTAAAAAAATTTAACAGTAATTTATTAATATCATCAACTATCCAGTCATTATTCAAATTGCCAGTTTTGCAGTGTTTTTAAAAACAGCAAATCACTTGCTAACTTTTTAAATTGAGACATTTTACTTTAAAAATGTAGATTTTTTTGTAAGTGAAAAATTGGAAGGTTTAGCAATACTAGGTGTATGTTTCTCCTTTATAAAAACAGGGCCTTGATCAAAGTCTTTGCCTAGCTGCCACTTACTGTTTTACCTTGAGAAGACGCTTATAAAGGATTTAAACAGTCATTTACCTTAATAAGATTTGCATTATGGAAAGATAACTAAAGTTGGGATCAAAATGCACTGAGGAGAGTGTCCTGGCAAGACAAAGAGACCAGTTAGAGAGTGTTGCCAATAGAGCTAGAGAGGGACATGTGCTGAACTTAAAGTTCTTACAGGGAGCAGAGAAGTTAAAATTTCAAGAGTTAAAGAACAGAATTAATGATAATATGTGGTGAGGACACATTGAAGATGAAACTAGAATATCAAATTTAAGTAGTGGGTAGGAAATTCAGGTGAGATAGGAAATTGAGAACGAACAGGTGGGTGCTTGGGAGGGAGTAAGTGATTTGTTTGGGTGTTCTAACTACATGGTGGAGGTGAATACACCCTGTTGTTGGTTAGTTAAACCCTAACTTAAAGGGTTTTGTAAATACAACTTTTTACTCTAATTCTTCAACACATAAAGTTTCAGAATTCTCCAGGTAAAGGAGGGGAGGATAGGAAAGTAAAGACTACTTGTAGTTTTGAGGACAAAGGATTCTTTTTAAGACAACTGTCAATTACTTCTGTGTAAATGAGGGGTGGGTGGAAATTCTAATGTGCTCTTACCTGCAAAGTTCACTCTGTTTACTTTTAATAGTAAGCCTGTATAGCCTTAATATATATTAATACAATGTCAGTTTTAAGAAATATATCTACAAACAGCATTGCAGGGTCTGGCATCTAGTAAGTGCTTGGTAAGTGCTGGGTTTGAATCAAAACCCTTTTAAGGCTTAAGCAGTAGTATTTAATTCAGATGAGAGTTTTTCACCTGATAATTCCCTTCAGTGTCTTCACACGTAGGAAACTCAATAAGTATTTGTACCATAAATGAATAATTCTGGTGATTTTAATTTCTTTATTTAAAAGGATTCTTTTTTTCTTAGTTTGAGGTGGTATCAACATCCTACAGAAGAAGAATTAAGAATTCTTGCAGGGAAGCAGCAAAAAGGGAAAAGCAGAAAAGATAGGTAAGTTATATTGTTGAGTTTGTAAAGTGTTAATATTTGACACATTTGTTATAAATATATTTTTTTACTTTGGTTAAATGAACATTTACTGCTTATGCCATGTGCAGTTAATACATTTGAGATCAAAATCCATGATCTAACATAATTTTAAATTACCCTTTAAAAAAACCCAATATGTACTAATTTAATATATAAGCACAGAAGCGAATATTTTACTCAAGAATGGTTAACTTTATTCTTCTTTGTGTTTAAATTATGAAAACAGTACAGCCATCATATTAAAACTTGGTGGGGGTTGACTGGGGAGAAAACCATAGCCCGTGTATTTACCCTGTAACTCATTTACAGATACCTGTTGGTTTGTTTTTTCCCCCAGGTTTTGCTTTTATTCAGTATTTTTTAAATAAAAGGGGTAGACAGTACAACTCCTTAGGTCCCATTCAGTTGCTGCATATTATATTGACATTTAAAGTTTATGAAGAAAACTGCCTGCTAATAAACCTCACTGAATGGACGACCAAACTTATCTGTGAAATGGAAGGACCAAACTTAGTAATTTTCTAGGATCTCTCCAGCTTTAAAATTTTATATCTCTATTTAAATTGAATTCTCAAGAAAAGTACATGATAATTATCCTCTCTATATGGACCTTAGTGTCCTCAACTGAGGAGGATTTTAGGACCTGAAACTATGATTCTAATATATTACAGAATGTCATTGACAACAACTTGTCACCAAATTTCTCATGTGTATCATAAAAATTATATTAACCTGGGCTAATGCATTTGTAGGTGCTAGAGTTTTTTAAAGCATTAATGATTATTTGGCATGAAATTGAAAATTTTAAAAAGGACCTTTTTTTTTGATCTTACTGCCATTCTCTTTTGTGCTTATTACAAATACACCTTGAAGATCATTGAATATTTAAGTGTAAGCCCTCCTTCTCTTTATTATTATTCTGAAAAGGCTTGATTTATTGACATAATTAATATTTTTACTGAGGTTTTCCCGCAATAATTGAAAAATGTGTCTTGGTATTGTAATTAATGCTATTGAAAATTTATTATTTTCTATATACATGTGATTGTCTTTAAAAATTAAATTTAGGAATGATCACATGTGTACCTGAAGAATTCTTTTATTTCTCCTATTTGTGATTCTCAGAGCAACTCCAGATTAGGTGTTCACATTATTGAATTTCTCATGCACATAAATCTTAGTATATTTCTTCAACTCTGACTTGTTTATAGCTACAGGTTTCTTTATGTGTAGACATGTATAATTTCAAAGAGAAATGCGTTTTGTCTTCATTTGTTTTTACTCTTATACCTAAAGAAATAGTTGAATAGTTTCAAAGTGAAATACAAGAAAAGATTCCAGTTTTTATGTGTCATGTCATAGTAGAGCTACTTTTGGGGCACCTGGGTGGCTCAGTCAGTTGAGCTTCCGACTTCAGCTGAGGTCATGATCTCCTGGTTCATGAGTTCAAACCCCGCATTGGGCTCTGTGCTGACAGCTCAGAACCTGGAGCCTGCTTCAGATTCTGTGTCTCCCTCTCTCTCTGCCTCTCTCCTGCTCGTGCTCTGTCTCTCTCTCGAAAATAAATAACAAATGTTTAAAACAGAAAAAGAAAAAGAGCCACTTAACCTTATTTTAGGTTTCCTGAGATTTTCTTCCATTTGTTTAAATATTATGTGATAATGGTATTTCTTTAATTTTAGATTTGCTTTTACTCTTATACCTAAAGAAAGAGATGTTATGTTGTCTTTAAATGTATAGAAGAGAGAATAAGAGAAATAGAGTGAAATGCTAAGCTAGCAATCAAGATTTTGTCACTAATTTAGTACCTCTTACCCTGGTAATCTGTATGATTGACGTAATAATTTACATCTACGTTTCGTAGTCCCCTATCCCTTTAAAAACTACTTTTGGGTATTCTACCTTCTTTTTTGATGAAATATTAGAAATTCTGCTTTTTTTTATACTGTGAAATTTAAAACCTCTTTTGTGATTAGTTGATACAAGCACTTGGATAACAGTGTAGGTAACTTGTTTTTTGTGTCACTTGTCTGATTTTTATAGGAAATATAATGGTCACATTGAAAGTAAGCCATTAACCATTCCAAAGGATATTGACCTCCATCTAGAAACAAAGTCAGTTACAGAAGTGGATACTTTAGGTAAGGGGAATCTTGGTAAAGTGTTTTGTAAATCTCATTTTATACTATGCTAGTGAAAGTGCTTCCATTTTATCTATTGTGGCTAGATTTTTTTGGTTAGTTTTTAATCATTAAGTCCATTTTACAGAATACGAAATCTTTTTCAGAACTTAGAAGCTCAAAATGACTTCATTTAAATTCCTTTGTCTGTTCACCTAACTTGTACTAAGAATTATTTTTCCCATTTTTCAGAAGAGGCTGACTTACATGTTTGTTATGCAGTTTCTGTTTTATGTCGAGATCACAGTCAGTTTTCATTATTTTGAATTCTAGACTTCTTACCATATGTGCCATTCTGCTCCTTTTATGATATGGCTTACAGAAATGCATTTGTGTGTTTGTATTTAATTACCTGTACTAGAATGATTCAGCTTTATGCTCATGTTTAGTAGAAAGGAAAGTGGTTTTAGAATAACAAAGTGGGGAGCACCTGGGTGGCTCAGTTGGTTAAGCATCCGACTTTGGCTTAGGTCATGAATGATCTCATCGGTTGTGGATTTAAGCCCTGCGTCAGGCTCTGTGCTGACAGCTCAGAGCTTGGAACCTGCTTCAGATTCTGTGCCTCCCTTTCTCTCTGTGCCCCTCCCCTGCTTGTGCTCTGTTTCTCAAAAATAAGTAATGTTACAACATTGGATTAGGACTGGATTAGGAATCAAAAAACTTGAATTCAATATTTGCTTTTACCCACTGTGTATCTCTAATAAGTCATTTGGTTTTTTTTTTTTCCTGTATATCAGTGTTTATAATTGCATAATAGCTATGATGGTTTTAAATTTAAAGTGAAATTTATGTGAAATTATTTGAATCGTATAAGAGAATGATATCTAAGGTGAAACTGTATTAAACACTGATTTTCAAATGGGGCTGTACATCAGAATCATTTGAACAGCTCTTAAAAATAAAGATTCTTGGGGCGCCTGGGTGGCTCAGTCGGTTGAGCGTCCGACTTCAGCTCAGGTCATGATCTCACGGTCTGTGGGTTTGAGCCCCGCATCAGGCTCTGTGCTGACAGCTCAGAGCCTGGAGCCTGCTTCAGACTCTGTGTCTCCCTCTCTCTCTGAACCTCCCCCGTTCGTGCTCTGTCTCTCTCTGTCTCAAAAATAAATAAACATTAAAAAAATAAATTAAAAAAAATAAAATAAAGATTCTTCATATCTACCTCCGGAGATCCAGTAAATCTAGAGTGAGTTCTGGGAATTGAATTTGTATTTGTTAAAATGCTCTTAGTGACTCTTATTTTTGACCAGTTTTGAGAACTAATGGTTTACATGATAAGTGAGGGATAAAAATAACATATTAAAAGGAATAATTTTGGTAATGTATAAATCATAACCACCCCAGAAAAGCCTTAAGAGATTCATGTAGCATCTCATATAGAATTATTTATTGATACAGAATGACTTCAAGATATTTGAAAGTTGATTCTATATTTACAAATATTTTACATACATGTGTGTGTGTGTATATATGTGTGTGTGTGTGTGTGTGTGTGTGTGTGTGTGTGTGTGTGTGTGTGTGTATATATCTGGGAAGAGTGTTCTAGAACCCAAAAAATGTCCGTGAGGAACGGTATAAATCAGTTGTCATACTGGTTTTCGACTGGTTATGTCATCCACTTTTTTTCTTTTTAATTATTTTTCATGCAAAATTTAAAACCTTTAAAAGCACTTTGACTTTTTGATTGGTTGTCACATTTCTTTTACTAATTTTATATGTGTGCTTGTATAAAATGTTCACAGATGTGTAAATACAAGAATATATATGTATATTTATTTATACGTTCTCCCTGATTTCTAGTACATATTTTTGTAATTTTTACTAATAACTAATATTAAATGAGTAATTATCAACTTACTAACTTTAATAATAGCTTCAACTGAGTACTTGTCAGGCATTGTTGTAAGTGCTTTCCTTGTATTAACATTCTTGTAATTCTATAGGGTATGTAACGATTATCGACCTTTTTTTGGGGGGAGGGGCAAGGACTCGAACTCAATTAAATAATTTGGCCAGGGTTACACACCAAATGTGGTAGAGACAGTCAATGAGAACTAGGCTATTTTAACAAACTTACAAAGATTTAAATTATGTCTTTAGAACATAGCTTATTCAATATTTTGTTTCATTTGTACAGTTTTGAAACTAACTGCAAATGATATTAGTTTAACAAGTGGTCACATAATTTCAAGAGCAAAATAATGGAGAGGGATTTTACTTATGTTTATATTTACGTAATCATTTGTGAATGCATGCTGTGTATGTGTGTGTAGGTAAAAGTAGAGAATTTTCTGCCTGTATTTAAGGTATATTCACAAGCTTAACACAAACCACTAGGCTTGATCAACTATAAATTTTCTTTTGATTCTAATAGCCTATTAAAAGACACATATGTGTATTATTGAATACAAAACAAATATAATACTTGGGTTAAATATGTAGCCAAGCATGTGTATAATTTGTACTTTTTTTTGAATGTATATATTATTGGTATCCCAATAAGTATCCTGAATGTCTGTCTCAATTTGTATTAGCTCTATTACAAGAACCTCTTAAAGCGTATAAGAGTATTTGAAAAGTCACTTGGCTGTTTGCTGTGAGAGTTCTCTGGAGGAAGCTTCTGTGAATGTGAGCGGGCATGAAGATGTGGAACACTTACTTCACCTGTTATTAATAAAAATTGAAAGCCTTTAAATAAATGGATATTTGTCTATCTGTTCTACCCATTTCCCTGTCCTCCTTCTGGAAGGTTATTCAAAAGGATGATTGTAGTGGGGAAGAGAGGTGGCTAGAGGGTAAGAATCCCTCAACTGCTTGAGGGTAAATCAGACTGTTGTTCCTAGGCTATTACATCTTTCACACACAAAAAAAGCTAACACACCCATAATAACTTGAAGCAAATAAAAAATTGACCCAGTCGTAGAAGGATTTGGAATTTTTGCTATCTCACAGAGATGTAAGTCTGGTTGGTTTGTTTTGATATTGTAAATAAGTCTTACTTTGAGTCTGGTATTTTATTTTCAGAATACTTTCTCTGTGAGTGCGTGATTTTAAAATATCCTCAGATATTACAGTTTATAACTAAAATTTTTCTAAAGCAGCGTAGATCATTTTATTATGTGCCAGTGGGAACATAGGAATTGATGTTTTTGTATATGATTTATTTGCACATTTTCAGGAGGTCTTCTACAAAATGATGTTGATATTTTGGACTCTGGCAGAAGTAAACAAGAGTATCTGAGATGAAAAAGATAAAATCATTTATTATCAGAGAATGCTAATTTTAATGTAAACCCTTTGTTGAAGGGGTGTGGTGTTATGGAAAATTGACAGGCATTTCATCAGCTTTTCTTGCAGGAGCACAAGAGGGAATAAAAAAGTATATTATTTCAATCTGTAGTAACTCACAAAATTATTAATCCTCCTTTAGTACAGTTAATAACTGTAACAAAGTTTACCTCTTCCTTCATAGAAATGAAAAATGTATGTAAGTCTGTAGGACTGTATACCAAGTTAAATCCTGAAGTTAAAGGATCATCCTTGAGATTCTTTAAAAAAAAAAAGCTTTTTAATTTCTGTAAAAAACAGCTACTCCCCTAAGAAAATACCAGCTCATTTTGCAATCATGTTTTTAACAGTTTAAATCATTTTTGATAATCATTTTAGGTTTTAAAAATTATTTAATTTATGAGGTATTAAAATTTAATTTTGGATGTCAGCATTCTTGATCTGTTTTCTGCATTTTTAGATTCTCCTATTTGCAAACCTTAACATTGCGTATCAACAGATTGAATAAAGTTTAGCATGATTAAAGTTATTATAGATAAATCCTCCTGAGCTACTTATGAAAGTTTAAGTAAACTTTTTTTTTAACTTTTATTTTTCAGCATTGCATTACTTTCCAGAATACCAGTGGCTGGTGGACTTCACAGTGGCAGCTACACTTGTGTATCTAGTAACTGAAGTCTACTACAACTTTATGAAGCCCACACAGGAAATGAATATCAGCTTAGTCTGGTGCCTGCTTGTTTTATCTTTTGCAATGTATCCTTCAAAACATCACTAATATTAACTTATATATTTGTTCGTCTTGTGCAGCTAACACAATTAGACGTCATCTCTAATTTGAAAAAACTTTTAGATTATTAGAGAATTTTTCTTTGTTGAAATCCTCTATATTTAATAGAAAAAATTTTCCAAAGTAGAGGTAGTTTAAAAAGTGAAATATAAGAGAAGATGCCAGTACCTTTCCTTTGCTTTCTCATGTGAATCTTATGGCACAGAGGAGCCACTTTACCCTGTTTTAGATATTCTGATATTTTCTTCCATATGTTTAAATATTATGGGATAATGGTGTTTTTCTAATTGTAGATTATTGTATCATTCTCCCCCTTCCTTCTCCCAAAACAGTAAGGAAATAACTGTTCTATCAAATCAGTAGTCAGTTTTAGTGATGCCCCTGAAAATATTATTTATAGGGGTGCCTGGGTGGCTCAGTTGGTTAAGCCTCTCTTAATTTCAGCTCAGGTCATGATCTCACAGTTAGTTTATGGGTTTGAGCCCCACATCAGGCCCCGCGCTGATGGCATAGAGCCTACTTTGGATTCTTTGTCTCCCTGCCCTCACGTGCATGTGTTCTCTCTCATTCAAAAAACAAATAAGTTTTCGGGGCGCCTGGGTGACGCAGTCGGTTAAGCGTCCGACTTCAGCCAGGTCATGATCTCGCGGTCTGTGGGTTCGAGCCCCGCGTCAGGCTCTGGGCTGATGGCTCAAAGCCTGGAGCCTGTTTCCGTTTCTGTGTCTTCCTCTCTCTCTGCCCCTCGCCCGTTCATGCTCTGTCTCTCTCTGTCCCAAAAATAAATAAACGTTGAAAAAAAAAATTAAAAAACAAAACAAAACAAAAAAATAAGTTTTTTTTTTTTTTTTTAAATACTATTACAGCAGAGCATTATAGTGTCTTATTACCTTCCTTGGACAATTTTTTTATTCTCATTACATAGAAGCTAAGTTTTTTTTACAAAATTCTAGAATTTGGTAGTTCAAGTAAGTCATTTCTATTTTGTTTCCCCATGTAAGTATCTTTCTGGAGCTCTCAATTCTGTAAACTGACTGCATAGCTGTTAACCTGGGATTTTCTTCATTGACTTTCTAAGAATTCCCTGTGCCTGTTTTTGGATCACATCATCTGCCCTTCCTTGGCTTACTGTTTTGCCAGTATAATGTCCTTGATTATAATGTCCTTTTGCCTCCTATAATGTCCTTGAAAGGGGTGCTACATTTTTTTATTGATATAATCTTGCATGCCTGAAATTATTTTTTCCTCATACTCAGTTGATGGTTTGACTCTGTACAAATTCTAATTGTTGGGAAACTGGATGTCTTCTTGCTCTTGGAATATGCCTTCCTTTCCCATTGCATACACCCTCCAGATGCTTTTTCTCTTTTGGTATTATGAAGTTTTCATCGCTGATTGGGTTAAGTTTTTGGTTTAGCTTTTATATCTGGGAAGTCATCCTTTATTATTGGGCAATTTTTTCCCCTTTTATTAAAATTAAATATTTTCTCCTCCATTTCTACCTCTCCAGAGATAATTTCTTCCAGCTCCTTTCTGTTTGAGGTTTCCTTCCATATTTCCATGTGCATACAAAGCTACTGCTTGTTTTTAGTTTTAGGCTATAACTGTTACTATTACCATTTCATTCTGGAAATGAGGACTTGGCACATTTGTCATCTATTACTGAACATTTCCCATTCACCTCATCTTCTAGAGATAGTAATGTCATTTTTTAGAGGAATATTTAATGTTTATGTTGTAATTATATAAATACTATTGACATAAATATTTGCCCTAATTTTTCATTTGCATTGTTTTTTTTTTTTTAATACATGATCTTAATTCAACCTAAAACTCTTCTGGTTGTATAAATCTCTCAATATATCAGATATATGAGGTAGTATGTTAGTTTCATCTTTGAGAAGGTTCTTGTGGAGTCCTTGGACCCAGTTTCAATTGGCTAATCTTTCCACTTGATGCACAGCTATCCCATTGGGACCACCAGTTTTCACTATCGTAGGGATTGTCTTTATTTCTCTTGACTTGGAGCTATTTTTCCTATATTCCAAGTCTCTTCCTTGGTTTACTTTCTCATTTGGGTGGAGCATATGCTCTAGTATTAAGAAAGGTTGCATGAGAAGTGCATTTTTTGTGATCTTGCATTCCTGAAAATATTTTTATTCTGGCTGAAAATTACTTGATCTGTTGATTGAGAACAGAATTCCAGGTTTAAAGTTATTCTTTTGGTAATTTTGAAGGCATCGTTTTCTTGTCTTCCTTTTCATTCTTTTAATGAATTCTAGTTGCCATTCCAGTTTCTGATTTTTTATATATTCTCTTTTTTTCTCTGGAATTTTTACCATCTTTTCTTTGGCTACGTAAGGTGTTGAAATTTTATGGTGATGTACCCTTTTGTGGATCTGTTTTCATCCATTTTGCTGAGACTTTACTCTATGGAAATGCATGTTCTTAACTTCTAGAATATTTTTTTGAATTATTTTATTTGTGATTTTCTTTTCTCCATTTTCATTGTTTCTGGAATGTTTATTGTTCAGATACTGGATCTCTTAGACTGGCTAAGATTCTCTCTTTTCTCTCCTATGCGTTCATATTTTGATAGTTTTTAATTTTGTGGGAGGTTTTTCTCAATATTCCCAAACCTTTGAGTCTCTGTTTCTAATTTCTGCTGCAATTTTTAAATTTTTTTTTAATGTTTATTCATTTTTGAAAGAGAGACAGAGCATGAGCATGGGAGGGGCAGAGAGAGGGGGAGACACAGAATCTGAAGCAGGCTCCAGGCTCCAAGCTGTCAGCACAGAGCCCGATGCAGGGCTCGAACTCAAAAACCGTGAGATCGTGACCTGAGCCGAAGTAGGATGCTTTTTACTGACTGAGCCACCCAGGCGCCCCACTGCTGTAATTTTTAATTACTTTCAAGAGCTCTTCTTCTTTTGTTTTCCCGTCCCACCGTAAGGAAATCTGCTTGCTTTAGATTAGGTTATCTTCTTGTGTCTATTTGAGATGTTGATTTTGTTCAGAGTTGTCTTTCTGCCAAGTATGATTTTTATTGTAGGTTGCTTTTGTTTGCTTGGTTTGGTTGCAGTCTTTCATGTTAAGGACTTTTCTTAGCTCTGGTGATTGTTTTTGCCTGTGTGAAGTCTAAGCCACTAAAAAGCTGAATGAAAGTTTTAAGCAGATGGTGAGGCAAGTTGTTGAAATATCTAGATGGGCCAGGGATCATCTTTTTTACCTTCTCCAAAGCATAAATCTCCAGACCTCTTTGAGGTGGGGGCAGTTTTAAAGTGCTGCTTTTTACTAGTCCTTCTTTTTAATATCTCCTGCCACCCCTAATAAGCACATTTGCACTTTAGCCCATTGTAGAGAATTACATGGCATCTGACCACTTCTTATCCTACCTGGGAGCTCTGCAGTAACATCAGGTTTTATCTTAGCTTTCCATTTGAGTTTCCTCATGCTGTTTAGTCAGTTACCATTTACCTGCCTGCTTTCTGGCTTCTGGAGTTTTACTGCTTTTATTATTCTCATTCATTGTATTTATGTACCCTAAAACAAGTTTTCTTTATACTGTCATTTTGGTGGAGGTTAGGGAGAGACCAAAAGTCAGTGGAAGTGCTCAATCTGTTATTTTTATCCACAAGTTTTATATTGACTATTTAATAAGATTCTGTTTTTTGTCTTCTTTTTCGGGGACTCTTGGTAATGGCATATTCTTCCTTTGAATGGTTCTTTAATATATCTCCCTTTTTCCACTTATTCTATACTATTTTCTTAATTTTTCTCTTAATTTTCTCTTTTAACCCTTTTGTTGAATTTTTTATATCAACTTTTTAAAAACATTTATTTATTTTTGGGAGAGATGGGGAGAGAGGGAGACAGAGAATCCCAAGCAGGCTCCACGCTGTCAGTGCATAGCCCAACTCATGGCTCCATCCCATGAACCCTGAGATGATGACCTGAGCTGAAACCAAGAGTCAGCCACTTAACTGACTGAGCCACCTGGGCACTCCCTTGTTATTTTGTTGTTTTGTTTTTGTTTTTTTTTTTTTTTAATTTTAAAAACTTGGAATGTTCTCATAGCATTCATGTGTCATGGATACATAATATCTTTATATTTCTAAGGATATTACTATCTTTTAATTTTTAATTTGCACCTTGTATTGTTTATTTTCTGAGTATCCCTCCCCTTTTGCTTTAATCATTGTCATGTTCGAGATTGTTCTTAAATGTCTCATGTCCTTTGATTTTCTGTTTATATTTAATAAGGAAGAATTTAAAAATTAGAAGTTTTGTGCAAGTGGTTGCAACTTGTTGATTGGTGGCCTTTTTGTGCACGATTAAGTGGGGACTCTATATTATCCTGGGGGAGACCTCTTAATATCCGTGTCTGCAGATTGTTTGGGTCTGTCATTTTCTCCAACAAGAGTTGTCCATTTTCTCATCTTTGGGGTATAAGTGTAACAGCCAGTGTTACAGATACTGATTGGGGAAGAAAACTCAGAGACTCAGCATTCAGTGTATAGGCATTAATTTAAATGCATGTCTGTGTCCCCCTTGTGCCCCTTGTTTTCAGGTCTTCATTGCCACCCTAAGTTTTGCATAAATATTCCCAAGCCCAGTCTTTTCTGGTTTAACATTTTCTCATAGTATTTCTTCTAAGGTTCTGCCAGAGTTAAGGGATGACCATCACCTAATCTGTATGATTAGGCAAGAGAAGTTGTAAGAAGTCTAATTATTGCTAACACAGACATACAGCCTATCCTGTTTTCATTAATTCTGTAACCCTGCCTTCAAAGGTGCCCACTTACCTCTAATTCCTGACTTTTCCAGAAGCTTTTTATGAATGAGTTGGCTTTCTTTTCACTGGATTTTTTTTCCCTCTGTAGACCCAGTGTAACAGAGAAAGCTGAAACCTAAATCAGTTTTTGCTTGTCCCATCTACTTAGATGGTCTTCCAACTTTTGTTGATATTTCTTTTCTAGAAACTGTTATCTCTTCCTATTTTTTGTTTCTTATGGCTTTTAGTTTCTTTCCTATATGGTTTAGTCAAATTTTGGAAGTAAGAATAAGTGCATGTCCTACATCTTCTATATTCAGCTAGAGACTGCTGAACTATCTTTTAATACTGTAAGTGGATACTATTTTAAATATATGGTATGACTTGGCATTCAACACCAGTATGTTCTTTGTTGACTCTTCTGGATTGAGTTAGGTATAACGTAGACCAGAAGAGCCAGAACAAAATCTTAAGAGTTGACATCTTTACCAGGTATATATTCTATTGGATAGAAATACTGATCATGTGTGTCAGTTGAGAAACATCCCCAGATGTCTAGTGCTATACTCATTTCAACAGGAGATTAAGTTGAAGCATTTAGAATATTACTATTTAATTCTACAGTATTAAATATGTGAAAGTACTATGCAGTCAGAATAAAGACCCATCTCTAGACATCAGGTTATATAAATACCAAAAATATCTTAACTTGGAAATTAGCACTAGCTCCCATGTTACTTTTTTCATACTTGAGTTCTCATGTTCTCTGAAACATCGCTTCTTTTGGAGTATGCTTGTCTTCATTTTCTTCATGGTTGATAGCATGATGTCAAATAATGTTTGTGATATTTATGTTGAAATGCATAAATAGTGCATTGATAACCAGTTTGATTTAATGTGATACAACCCTTAGTACCTATTTACCAGAGAAATTAGAAAAATGTACCTCTTAAGAGCTACTCAGACTATTGTTTATGTGAATAAATTTCATCTTTCATTTCACTCAGTAATGCCTAATAATGTGAGAGCAAAGGTCCCACATAGTCTTCAGCACTGAACTGGCTCTGCTTAGTTTTGAGTAGTGCACTCGTGAAATGCACCAAACAATAGCATCTCTGCGGGAATCTAGTAGCTGGCTGTCTCCACCATCCTAGAGAAGACAGGAAGTGCTGAAGGGCTTTAGAATCCAAGCTATTTTCTGCCAACTTTGACCCTTCACAAAAGGGATAGGGAAGAAGGAAAGTAGAATTGTGTATATGTTGAGGTATGTGATTTTCCTTCAAACTTGCATCGTGTGAGAAAATGATCGACTGCCTTCAGTAGTATGCAGGAAACCAGAATTTGAATGTCATATCCAGATTAGCACTAGGGAGGAGTCTGTTTATAGCCTATCTTTTATCTTAGTTATAACATATCTGGTATGCCTTTCACATCGTATGAACAGAGTATAACTGCTGTGACCTCTGTTTGGCTTCTCTTTATTTTCTTATTGTATGTGCCTACTTATTAGTCAAACACATGTCTCCATTGATTACATAGGACAATAGCTCCACTTAATTCCAGAGTCACACACACATCAGTTAATTCAGAAATTCTCTGCAATTGTTACTGATAAAATGTCCTTTGTTAAAGTGGTCCCAAATTTAGACATGAATAATAACTTAAATAATTGGTTCATTTAAAAGCAAGGAAGAAAACTTTTATTTCTGCGGTCATTTTGTTTTTGTCTCCCCATGAGTTTTGTTTTACATACTTGTAGGGCAACAATTAGAACTTCTTCAGAATCTTGGAAGTTCTAAAAGCATAGGAATGAGTTTTTTAAACTTGTGACACTAAAATCTTGAACCTGCTCCCTAAAACTAGGCTGCCTTTTATCATCAGCTCTACTTGCTATGTTTCAGCAGAGTTGTACATGTATCTCAGCTGTCACACCTTCCAGTCTCACTCCTAAACCCAAACTAACTCTCAGCTTTTCTCCCTTGCCCATTTGTAATTGTAACCACCTTATTTGGTCAAGTGTGTGTGTTCCAATTCCATTTATGCTGAGTTACATGGTATGGGGAAGGTAAAAGGTAAAGAAAGCCTTACAGTGAGGATGGAACAGTTGTGTTAATTGTCTTTCCTGCATGATGGTCCATGAAGGCTTAGAGTCACTGGAGAAATGTCTACTGATTTTATAATATGAAGTATATCATTTTTATTTATGAGTAAAGGAAGACAGAAAGGTAAAAATGATGCTTTCAAAAAATCCAGTAGTCCTTGGGTGGAAGTAAAACTTTTAAAAATTAAAACTCTACTATCTATGGATTTTTTTTTTTCAAAGAATCTTTCCTTATGAATAAGCTGTATCACGGAGTAATATTGAGTCAGTTACGTGAATTTGAGTGAGAAGAAAGCTATTCTACAAAGAATGATAAAGCTTCTCAGTAGTCCTATTATATTTGGCTAAAGGACTGGATCATTAGTCACATTTCCACACTGCTTGTATTTTACAATGTGGATGGTTTAAGGTACAAAACCCTATTATGTATGTTTTTAAGGCTATGTTTTAAATTTTTAATTTGCCTTGGTTGCCAGCCATGCAAATTTTACACAACGACAAAAGTTGGGAATGGTTTAAATTGAAATAAATTCTAAGGTTTTCTTTGTTAAATATTTCAGGTTTTTTTGTGTAGATTTGTAAATTAAATGTTTGTAAATTGAATGCTGCACTTGTTTGCTATAGGAAATAGACAGCTATAGCAAATTATCACAACTTGTCACCTTTTCTAAATTCCTTAAGGATTCTAAATTGCTGTATTCTTACTTTACAAAATGTTCTGTTTTATATTAACAAGAGAAATGAAGCACTAAACCCTAAAGTGAACTGCATAAGCTATCCCGTCTCCTAGTGAGAAAGGGACAGAGTAAAAGCTTTTGAATCTAAGCCAAAGTACTTGTTTGAAAATTTGTACATAGCATGGTGTGTCAAAGATTGTTTTATAAACTTTTAAAGGTCTTCTGTGATACCAATGTTGCCAAACTTTTTACCTTTCAGGTTGGAAACTTAGAGCTATATAGAGAACTTACTTTGAGAGATAAAATCAGTATTTCTGATTTATTAATTTATAATTGAGATTTTTTTCCCCTTTTAGCTAGGAAGTGAGAATTTTTCTCCTACACCTAAAAATTTAAGGATAGTCTTCATTGTTCTGCTATATTTTTTTGCTTGCTTTTGTTTTGAAATAAAACCTGTGTTTTATGCTTTCAGAAATCCATGACCATTATTTCCTTCCACAACTGGGCTAGGTTGAGGCTGTGTCTGTAAGCTTTTGTGGGACAGATTTTAAACATGCAAAAGTTTTTGCTTAAATCTGAGAGAAATTTAGGTTCTGTTTCTTTTCTCTTTAAAATAAAGTAATTGAACCTTCTTCACCTAGAAAATAGAAAAAACTTTAAATTATCCAAGTTGGTTGTTTTGTTTTTTAAGTTGGAAGACAGGATCAATTCTTTTTAAAAGGATTTTACTGGATAGGTCATTAAGGATTAATGTACTTGTTAGTTTTCATTGTACACACTGTAGCAGAATCTTGGTATAGTTTTTAGGTTTCTTTGCAGTGAGAATGCAAAGTATAATGTGTTTTGAGTATTTTGGTTGCTTTTTATATAAAAATAGGTGTTAAGAGGTTTAGCCATTTGAATAGAAAACAACTTTATTGTTAGTGGTCACCAAAACAAGACCATAATCTTTCACAGAGTAGAGAACTTTCACTTTAGATGAAAATGACTGACTTGAGTGGAAACATGATTTTAAAAAGATAACCATAAATTTTGGGAAAAATTTTTTGAGAATCCTCTGTTATTAGGATAGTATCCATTATGTTTGTTTATTGGCAACAAAATACTTATTCTCAGAATATGATCTCCTTCTATTTCCATCTCAAAAAAAAACATTGATAAATATCTTTGAATAATTTCAAGATGTTAGGATGTAGAAGACATTTTCTTAATAGGAGAATTGGGTCTTTAAAACAATGTAAGTACAAACTAAACTGAAACAGTGTCTCCATAAGTGTATGTTCTTTAAGTTGTTATCCGAGATCTGAGAGAAATTTGCCATTTTAGATCTAAAAATTAAGCTTTCTCATTATTTAAAAGCTCTTTTCTCTGGCTCAAAGATAAATATATTTAAAATGTTTCCTACTGATTGAATCTTTCCACTTGTCCTTGATTTTTCTTTCCTGTTGTAACTTTTATATTTGCATCTATAATGGCCTAATTCCGGTTGCAAAAAATGTTGATATTGAATTAGAACTTTAAAAATGTCAGCCATGTGGCAGAAAAAAATTTATCCCACCCCTAATGTTTTTCTTTAGCTCAAAGGTTGAAATTTTATGATCTAAAAAAATTAGCCCTTAAAGTATGTGATCCATTCAGCTAAGAACTGAGGGTTAAAAGGGAAAAGAAAAAAATTATTAAAAGAAAAATTTTGAAAATGATCATTTGCATCAGTAGTTTTGCATATACAATTTTGAATATTTACTAATATTCACTATGAAAGTCTAATTAACAGTTATCTATGAAAATAATAAAGGTAGCAGGAAGAACTTATAGAGAAAGCATTTGACCATTATTTTCATTAAATCGTAAATCAGGAACTGTCTTGTCTTTTACATAGTGTTTTTTGTTATGCATGTCTATAAATACAGAAGCTTAATTTTTTTGGTCTAATGTTATTTACATTATCAGGTTGTATTTATTTATGAAAGGACAAAAGTAAGTATATCTTATTTGGAAATTGTAGAAGAAAGAACAGACTTAAAGTCTGTTTTAGAGAAATTTCATTTTTAAATTATTTAAATTTAAGTTATTTTACATATAAGAAATTTTATTTTGAAAGTCATTCAGATACCTGAAAGTATTTCAGGTGTGGTTTATTATTTGTTTTTTTATATGAGTAATTTATGTTTAATAAGCATATTCATGAGATTGGAGCATAAAAGGATTTTTCCATATTTCAAAATAATTTGTTACATAGGTATTAGAGAAATTTGATAAGTAGCTCAATAAGAAACTTTGTTACTATCTCAGCTAGTACAGAAAGTTTCTGTAAGTGATCTCAAAGTTACCAAAGTTGTCAGTGAGGAAATCTGATTTATATTCTCTTACATCAAATGCTAACAAAAGTCTCTCTCCTTCTCAGGAAGTTTTTTAGTCTATTATCATATACTACTGTTTGGTCTTATTATATATTAACTGAATAAAATACACATTGCTCTAAAAGTTTGGTAAAACAAGCAGTTGAGTTTTGAGTTGAAACATGGTGAAGATTCTGCAAAATATAATCCCAGGATAGATGTCAGTTGGTTCAGCAATAAACTGGCCAGGAATAAACTGTTAGGCACGGGGGTTATTGCTGGAAAATACACAGATTTTTTTATTTTGGAGAAAGAATAGAGCTCTTGGAAAAATGCCTGTTTAGTTCTTTATAAAATAGGTTAAATATTTGTTCTGTTCTGGGTTGTTTATACATCAGGTCTTTGTCAGTGGATGGATGATTAGATTGTTTTGAAATCATAAGGATTTATGATGATACTGTTCCACAGCATTGAAACATTTCTAACAGTTGGTTAGTATTAATTACCATTAACATTTCGGTATATTTTAATAGGATGTGGAAAAAATTTCAGTGCACGTGATTTAAAAGGTAGTAAAACATATACATGTGCTTTACACTGTGAATTCATAAGTAGTTTTGGTTCTGTTAAACTCCAGGACACAATGTACTTTTTTCTGGAGTTGAGGGGTATGTGGTAGACTTTATTAAAATCTAGATTGAATTTCTTAAAATGTTAACTTTTATCAAATAATATGTACACATAGGTTATATAGACAAAAGTTCTTACTGCGTTAAAAACCAAGAATCCCCTTCTTGACCCTCCTTGCCACTTCTCATGTTTTTAGCTGATTATTTTGGTTTTTAAAAATCTTTGTATTTCTAAATATAATGCTTACACTATTAATTCACTTCTGATAGGTGAGGGTTTTTTTTCTTAAATTATGCCATCCTCTGTGCTTCTTCCTCTCTTTTATGTTCTTAGTTTAATTATTTTATAATTTTACTGAAAATTGTCAATATTCAGTGGTAATTAAACCTATATAAATATTATTCATATGTGAGCATTATAAGGTATTATAGCTTCTGTAATTTTTTCATTTTTAAAAATTTATTTATTTTTTCCTTGTATTTATTATTAATTCCATTACCTTTCCACAAGGTTGCTTATAACTTTTTTAGTTGTGTCCTGTCCCCATGTCCCCCTGACTCCCCTTCCCCACTGGTCCCTGTGGAGATGCTCTTCCTGGAGACCCTCCATTCTCTAGCTTTTATCTGGAAGGGTTGCCCTTCAGGCTTGCTAGATAATCATCCTTTTGTTGTTATCTAGGAATTCTCTTTGCCTTTTTCCCAAGTTTCATTTCCCATTTCCAGAATTCACTATTTTTCTCTTTTTTGGATTGTTCATATATTTTGCTGGAGCTTTCTGCCAAAGTGTGCATGCAGAGTAACTAGTTTTAGACTGCTGTCTTATCTGTACTCTCATTAACCTGGATATAGAATTCCAGGTCATCAGTATTTTCCTTCATAATTCCGAAGACATCACACTCAATGTCAGACTTTGCTGTTAAGGAGTACAGTGTCATGATGTGTAATCTTTTTCATATGATTTGTTTTTCTTTATTTTTCTTTTCAGGAAGTTTTACAGTTTTCATTTGTCTTGTTTTTGAAGATTTGTGATCTTGTAGTACCATGTTGGAAATCTTTATTTTATTCTTTGTGCTGGGCTTTTGGTGGGCTACTTTAATTTTGAAACTTCGAGTTTGGAAATTTATTTTATGATGCCTTTGATAACTTCTTCCTTTTTGTAATCCCCCCACCCCCTGTTCTTTTTCTGTCTCTTTTGTTAGTAAGATATTGTACCCCCTAGACTGATTCTCTTATTTTGTTACCCTTTACTGCTTGACGGAACTGTTCTTCAACTTTATCTTTTAAACCTATTTTTAAAATGGATTTTGCCTGTCCTATTCGAATTTTTTCTGAGCTTATTTTTGATATCTAACCATGCCTTCATAGCATCCTGCTCTTGTTCCCAAGATGTATTGATCTTTGTTTAGCCTTATGAAATACAGGTATATCTCATGTATAGATATCTTTGTATAAAAACATGTGTGTATCTATTTGTATATATATAATTTTTTTTTTTATTCTGCCGGTATCATCTTTCTTTTCTCCAACAAGTTATTTTCCCCTTTGCTCATTTTTTCTCTTTTATGTAAGATGCTATGCTCTAATGCAAGGATTGATAAACTGACTTGCGTCCGGTTTTTGTATAGCTCTTGAGTGTGGGTTTCAACATTTTTAAAAGGTTGTTTAAAAAAAAATTAAGAGGGGCGCCTGGGTGGCGCAGTCGGTTAAGCGTCCGACTTCAGCCGGGTCACGATCTCGCGGTCCGTGAGTTCGAGCCCCGCGTCAGGCTCTGGGCTGATGGCTCAGAGCCTGGAGCCTGTTTCCGATTCTGTGTCTCCCTCTCTCTCTGCCCCTCGCCCGTTCATGCTCTGTCTCTCTCTGTCCCCCAAAAAATAAATAAACGTTGAAAAAAAATTTTTTTTTTTAAATAAAAAAAAATTGAGAAGCATACAGAAGAATATGGTACAGAGACTGTTGATGGCCCACAAAGCCTAAAATATTTACTGTCTGTTCCTTAACAGAAAAAGTTTTCTGATCCCTGCTCTAATGTCTGGAGATTCCTGGCTTTCCTTTTATGTTCGAGAGTCAGGCACTTTAAGCAAATTGGAAACTATATGTAAGTAGGGCTTGGTTAGCTTCACTGGAGATTATAGCTTGGTAATTCTGAAGCTAGTTTTGTTACAGGTAGATCATAAGGTCATTTTCTATTGGTCTTTTGGACCTTTTGATTTCTCTAGGAGAGTCTAATCTCCTTGCCTGAGTATATGAGCCTGTTGCACATGTTTTGAAGGTGAGAAAACCTTTGAGTAGGTTTTCATTTATTCTAATTTCAATATAGTTGCCTTAATCTAAAATCTGTACTTCAATTTTAATTTTTTAACTTAATTTAATTTTTTAATGTATTTTGAGAGAGTGGGAGAGAACACCAGTGTGGCCAGGGGAGGGGCAGAGAGAGTGGGAGAGAGAGAATCCGAATAGCTACCAGAGAGAATCTCTGATAGTACAGAGCCCAGAGTGGGACTCCATCCCAGGAACCATGGGATCATGACCTGAGAGCCAAAATCAAGAGTTGGACGCTTAACTGACTAAACCACCCAGGTGCCCATAAATTTTGTACTTCAGATTCACTTTCTTCAGAGGCTAAATCTTCATTTTCTGCTGGAGTCAGAGTGAAGTTTGTTACTTGGCTGCACAGGGGGTGGAGAGTTGGGCATCCATTTTGTACTTATACAGAGGTCAACTCATACCTATGTTTTCAGCCTGACACAACACTGTTGTGTTTTATAGAGAATTGTACCTTCTAAATTAGCTTTTCATGGAAAAGCTTAAAAGATTTAAACGTAATTGGGAATTGTATCTGAAGTAAAAATAACTTAATTTTTTATTATATAATCTATTTGTCCTAGTATACATTCCCATACTACTTTTTTGGTATTGGAAGTTTAGTATTTTATTTCATTATATAGAAAACAAGTTATTGCCAAGAACTACAAAGAAATCTGTAATATTCAAAAAAGCCCTCTGAGGTGGTAAAGGTATTAGTTGCATTTCACAAGTGAAGACATTGGAGGCACAGAGAAATTATACATGGATGATCACATAATAGCAGTAGAACCAAGATTCATCCAGGCAGTCTAGATCTAGAGAATGCTTTCTTTCCATTTGTGTTACACTGTAGGTCAAGATAGCACATGATATACATAGCAAATGAATTACAGTAGTGAGTGCTTTGAGTTCAGAAGATGATGAGAATGGTCTCAGCTGGAGAATTAATGGTAAGCTTCATAAAGCGTATGGAGCTTGAGTTGAGTCTTTGACTAGGTAGAGGGAGGGGAATAAGGTAGTTCAGGTAGTGGGTTATGATTTACGACAATATAGCTGTGAAGTTTAGGAGATGGTAAATACAGCATTCTGATTTAAGTGGAAGCTTGAACATACGGGTATAGCCAGATCATAATACATTTCAGAATACTCTGGATATTTTACACTGTGGGTTATGGGAACATTTCTAATCTGGGACTCAATGGATACATGGTTTTAAGATTCATCCTAGTATTCAATTTGAATTGAGGATGCAGAAATTATAACATTTTAGGTGCTTGTGGTTAAATGGATTAAAGTAGTGATATAAGAAAGATTATGCCTCATGCCTGGATTAGATTGCCTCTCATTTTTTTTTCTTTCCTTTAGTGTTGACATATTTTGTAATTTAATTATTCCTTGGTAACAGAGTTTTGCGGTGGGTGTAAATCTATGAGAAATTTCATTTTGGTCATTTGATACCAATTGGCTAAAATGTTTTCTTCTTCATTGTAAAAGGAGTTGGAAATTATCTCCAGATTCTTGTATCCATTTTCAGTAAAAATGAAGCAGTGTTTTTCCAGTCTGGGCTTAGGTCCCTCAGGCAATGGGAGAGATCATAGCTAGTTCTCAAAAGCAGTTCAGTTGTGATTGCAGGGGGTGGGGGTGTATTTTCTTTTTTAATCTTACTCCTCTTTCCTTTTTCTCCCCCAACGTGTAAGCTCTTATTATTATGCCAAGGAAGAGGTAGACCTGTAGTGTTTGATACTAGTAAAATGAACCACCAGCTTTGTTTGTTTTATTTTTAAGTAATGGAGAAGAGTTAAATGAGTAAGGAACACAGATTCAGAATATCCTAGAGGGAAAAATTTGAGCATCTGTGTTCTAGAATTTCACCATCACTCTTAAGCAGTGTTTTGTGTTTCACTCCTTAAAAGCTGAAAGTTAAGGGGAAGTTTAAAAGACTTGTAAAGTTGTTCCTAACTTGCTTTCTTGGTGCTCAGAGATAGATTCTCTACTTCATTATAAGACACACTACCATTTACATGGCGAAAAGCTTCAGTAGTCCTATTTATTTGAAAAATCAGTTTTTTGTTGTTGTTATTTGCTTTCATAAATTTCACACTTAACCTGGCTTCAGCTCTTACCGAAGTGATGAATATCACTTAATCATAGATATAATGAGGTTATGCCTTTAAAATTGCATAATTTAAAAAAATAATGGTATAATAGAATGTTACATGTATAATACTTTGTTTTCTTCTCTGAGAAGTTAGGAAGTTTTAAGCAGAGAAGTCTTAACTTTGTATTTCTTTAGTAATTGAACCACTAAAAAATAAATCATAATGTAAATTTAAATTACAGTGTGTTTACTTTGGTTAATTAGAAAACTATCCCACAAGGTAGTTTAGATTAATGCTTTGTAACTTTTTTTCTGCATGCACACACAGCTGGCTCCTCTCAGAAGCATCTTTGATTGCAAACAATGTGTTTTCACCCAGGTTAATGGAAAAAGTTTGCACTGATGGCGTTGCAGACCTTGCCTTTATTTCTGCTCACTGGAGACTCTTGATTACTGTCAGGGTCCTGTCTTGGGTATATAATCTTACTATTTTTTTTCCCCTTGGAAAGACTTTTATTTTAAGCAACTATGGACTACCAGTGTTTGTCTTTGATGTGAGAGCATTATAGAAATGGAGAAAAAAATAGTGGTAAGATATATGTAGTGATTAAGTTGTAGAAAAGTTAAAAATAATTCACATAATTACATCTTAAAATGATGCGGAACCTAAATGTGCTTTATTAAACCCTCGTTAGTCATTTTAATTGAAATTGACATCCTATCAATTTGACAGTTCTACTTAAGCTGACTATTATTACAAAGTCGTGCCAACTTCTGCAAGGATGCAGTACACTCTTATTGTTTATAAATGATTTAGTAGCTTTTAGTAGCCAATATAGAAAGAGGATTGACAAATATGTTTAGGGAAAATTTGTACAGAAGACTTGAAGGTTTATAAAAATAATTTAGCTTCCCCTTTCTCCCTTATGCTCAATATCATAGAAAACTGATACCTATTCTTGCATGGGTTAGCTTTTTTCTTCAGTAGAGTTTCAGATTTCTCTATATTTCTATAACCAGAGTACTACAAACTTAAATTGAGCAAGATAATTTTCTGTTAGGGTGCTGAATATTTGCTGTGGGTAGTAATTATAAACTAATGGCATTTGCTTGTTTATTAGTCTTATTTTTTTACACTAAAGAAGTAATTTGTTCAAATACCTAACCAAGTGTATGTTTAACCTGAGTTATAGTGGATATCAGAAGACATTTAGAATGCCTGATAAATGTCTTCAGAAGGTGTATGCTAAAGTTCTATAATTGTATTCTGGTTATATGTATCCTAAAGCAAGTATTCATTATAGCAAACATGAAAACATGCAGAGGTGTTTTTAATAAAAAAGTTTAGAGATTATCATCGAGCTTTCCATTACCTGGTTTTGTCTGGTCTTTAGAAGCAAATCAGGTGCTTTATAGAATGTAGCATTGTAAATAATATAGTCTATGAAGAAATAGGTTAAAAAGTTGAAATTAACTTCTAGTACAGCACTTTGTAGGTAGTCAGTACCCAACTTAACATGTCGATTGTATTCTTAACTGTTTAGGCGCCTGGGTGGCTCAGTCTGTTGACCATCTGACTTCAGCTGAGATCATGATCTCACGGTTCTTGGGTTTGAACCCCGCATCTGGATCTCTGCTGTCAGTGCAGAGCCCACTTTGAATTCTCTGTCCTCCCCACCCCCTCCCTCTCTCTCTCTTTCAAAATAAGCATTTTTAAAAATTTATTTAAAAAATGCTTAGAAATAAAATATTTTTCTAGAGAAATAATGCTATAAGTGGCATCTCCACCTGTAATATTAGCCCATGAACATTCATTTGATCTATAAAGTAGCATACAAAACTATATTTTTTTCAAAGAAAATAACACTAATACTAATACATGATTAGGAAAATAGATCACAGAAGTATTTATCTGGCATCATGGCATTTAAGAAAAAGACAGATTTGTGTGAAAGAGAGATGAGCTATGGTGCAAATAACCAAGATGAGAGCAATGAAAGGCAGGAAGGGGATGATACTGAAAAAATGAGCTTAGTAAAGGTTGTTAACAAAATACCCACACACTGTTCTGGGGGACTGGCTGAGCCCCTGTACTTTTTTTTTTTTTTTTTTTTTGACATTTTAAAGGGGAAACTATAAGCTAAATAAGCCTTAGGAAAACAAAGTCATAGCCTTTATAAAACCCAGGCAATCCTTTAAATTCGTAACCATGGGTGGTAAATAATTTATATTGTTGTTATTACCAATGAAAAAAACAGATCGTTAGATTAAAACTTCTTAAGTTTTTAATGTTTATTTTAGAGAGAGGAAGAGAGAGTGGGGGAGGGGCAGAGGGAGAAGCAGGCTCCAGGCTATGAGCTATCAGCACAGAACCCAACATGGGGCTCGAATTCATGAACTGCAAGATCTTGACCTGAGTTGAAGTCGGATGCTGAACTGACTGAGTCACCCAAGTGCCCCAGACTAAAACTTTTTCTGCGTTGTTTTTTACTTTGAGTATATTATTACGGGGAAACAGTGTTGTTTTTGATACCATTCTTCAAAAAATCTATTTTACCCTGAAAGCATAGACTCATTACTATTTCAGCTTACCTAAACTACCTTGTAAAAACATTATTTCTGTGGCAAAATTCATTCACTAATTGTTCGAGTACCTACTATATGCCATTTTTCTTGGCATTCTAACTACAGAAATGAACAAGGGATAAGAATCTTTGATATAATTAACTTTGCATTCTAGTGGAGGTTTATTTCAAGTTCCTTTTGAAAAATGCCAAAGAGTCATCTATCTTTATTACTTTAAATTGTCTTACTTTATGATAAGTGACCTTAACTAGTGTAGCTGTGATGCTCCATTTATACCCAGTATCCTAGGGAATATCCAAAAGAAATAGAGAATGGGTAATAAGTATATTAACCATTTTTAAATAGGGCAGAAAGGAATACCTTTTTAAGAAACATGGAAGAGAGTTCTTACCCTTTCTTAACTTTTCATGAAGAAGGATTCTTCTGATTATGAGAATGTTTTGAACTATTCACATCTATCATGCATGGCACCTCTATTTTTAGAAGGTTTCAAGTGGTACTACTCAACTACCAAATAACTTAGGTGCTGTTTACAGTTTAGAAGAGGCAGTATAATAAGTTAAGTGAATACTCCCTGTATTCAGATCACCTAGATTTAAATCCCTGCTTCCTCTAATTTAGCTGTGTGATCTTGGGCAAGTTACTTAACCCTTTTGTGCCAGTAAAATTTTAAATATATAAAGTAATGGTAATAGTTGGTTAAGGTGAGAGTGAAATGAGTTAATTGGTAAGGCCTAGCACTTATAAATACTAGGTTACAGCTGTTACTATTTGTCATGCTTGACACATAGTTGATGTAAAAGTTGCTTTTCTATATTTTTTTTTTTTTTTTTTTTTTTTTGCCAAGCACTTTATTATTTTGTTTGGCAGGTTTATGCTTTCAAGGAGAACAATTTGATATAATGGAAACCTGGGTTCTAGCTTTGGATCATCCACTGGTTTGGTCAGTTAGTTGTGGGAAGGGCTCAGATAAAATAATCTCTTTAATATTTTTGTATAAGATTATAAGATTAAACCATTTTAATTTTTTTTTGATAGGTGAGCATGTTGAACCTTTGGCTGTTTTTGAATGCTCAACTAGAATTTATTTTCTCTGGAGTTTTTTGTTTAATGGTACTGTGAAATGATGATCCCAGATAACACAGTTTACCAGTGGCTATTAGTAATTCTCAAATTTTGAATTATTGGATGGTTTGCAGATTTCTGTGATGTGTGTTTGTGTGTTTAATTCTAAATTACTTGAAAAACATGCCCAATAAAAGATAGCTCCCTAAAATAACCTCTACCTTGGTGTTTCATGTCACTGGGAACCTATTTCATAAAACTGTTGTAATACTCTCCCAGTAAAATTTGAGTCAGATAAAATAGAAATAGATTTTTTCCCTAGTTACACAGTTTAATGTGTGTATGCACTTTTCATTAATTTAAAAATGTTATAAGCTTTGCTAAAATTTGCTTGTTTTTATGTCCTATTTCCTGGAAGACTAATCAGATTTTCATTACTTTGTCACTTCCTTCCAAAGGGTACCTTGTAGATAATGATGTTGTGGAATTAAAATAAATGTTGTAGTCAGATTTTACTGGAGTTCAAATCCTGTAAAGATGGTTGTATTTAACTCCCCACAAAGTTACTTGTGGTTTTTCCTGAACTTTTCCTTCTGCAGCAAAGTTCTATTTTCATTAACTACACACTATTTTAAAGTCGAAGATGGTGGTGAAAGATCAGTCTGTGTTACTTTTGGATTTTTTTTCTTTGTGAAAGCAATGGCAGTCTTGATTGTAACAGAAAACTATCTGGAATTTGGACTTGAAACAGGTAATCATTTCAAATTACTTTAAAAATCAATTTTGCTTTATCAAATGTTAATATTTTTTACGTCATTATTTAATTTTTATATCTGATACATTTTTAAAATTAGGGTTGAGGTGTTTATTCTGTAATGTCCTAAATAATTAACTTTTATTATTCTTAAATAAGATCTTCCTTTTTTGTAGTTGTTTTAGCTCAATTTTTTGTTTACCTTTTTTCAAAAATGCACCCCTTCCCCCTTTTTTCCTTACAGTTAAGTAAGTTTCTACAGTGCTAAAGTTTACTCACATAGATAAAGATGCAAATTTTAATGCAAATTTTATGCACATTTATGGAATGTACAAATATCAAAGGGATGTTTTCAAAGACTGTTCCTGCTAATAACCAAATTTTATTGCATTATGGCATACTAATTAGCACATGAAAGAGCTAAGCTAGTCACTTCAACATTTAAGATGTTCTGTTTTCTAACATTTTATTTCCAAAGAAAGATTCTGTATTAAGAATTTTTTTTTTCTCTCCCTGCAGGGTTTACAAATTTTTCAGATAGTGCGATGCAGTTTCTTGAAAAGCAAGGTTTAGAATCTCAGTAAGTTTTTAAAAATACTAAGTATCACTTAAATTTTAATTTTTCCATTTTTTTGTACAAGAGCATTTTGTGGCTTTTTGTTTTTAATCTGTGAGGATTTCTTTTTAAGTAGATTGTCCCTTTTAGAAATATCCTTGCTCGTAATTTTTACATGTGTATAAAGTTAGTATGTTTCATAGAATTCTTATTTGTATTCTTATTTGGTTTAATTCCTTAAATAACTTTATACTGAGTTGTAGATCAAATTCTATGTTGAATTTATTGGTTGGGTTGTTACCAATGTGGCTAGAGAGGCCTGATTTAGTTTATAGTTCACCCAAATATGGCTCATTATAATTGAGTAAGAGAACTCTTTTTGTAAAAGTTTACTTAGTTTTTATTAGTTATTGTGGTTTGTAAAGTAATGGATTAGAAGAAAGGCAATTCCTAGAAAGTTAACTTAGAGAACTTCTTACTTTTTTTATTTATTTTTATTTTTTTATTTATAGGGGTCCTGTTTCAAAACTTACCTTCAAATTTTTCCTGGCTATTTTCTGTTCACTCATTGGGGCTTTTTTGACATTTCCTGGATTACGACTGGCTCAAATGCATCTGGATGCCCTGAATTTGGCAACAGAAAAAATTACACAGTAAGCGGAAAATGTACATAAGCACATGCAGATAAATATATGTTTTCCATCTTAATGAAGGTATATTATTGTGATGAAATAATAAATTATTGTATTAAAAATTAATAAATAACCGTTTGATGTCATACTACTTCCTCTTCTAGAAGCAGGTTTCTTTTATTCACTTCTAAATTTTAAGTCCTATGTTTAAAAACATGTATCATTTACTCAATTTCCTTTTCACTTGTTAAAATGGAAATGTCAGTACTTCTGTTAGTTCTTTTTAAGTCAGAAGTCAGTGTTTATGAAATACTCCCTATAATTGAACTAAGGATCTGTGGAAATTTTCTTTAATCAGAACATTTTAATTAAAATATTTTATTTAAATTTTATGTAAATAATTTTATGCAAATAATTTTTTACTTAAAATGTTTTTATTGTTTTGAAAGTTAAAACTTTGTACATAAGAAATAAGTTTTATTTTTTCTTTTTTAATTATTGATCTGTTTATGAGACCCTTGTTAAAATAATACATTATTTTATTTGGAGATTGCTGATACTGTACAGTGTTAAATATCATAGATTGCTTTTAACTGCCAAATCCTATTTTAGTTCTCAAATGGAGAAATAATATTTGAATCTCCACATATAGTTCAAAACCCATTTACCATATTCTTTGTGGTTGTTACAGATGTTTTTTGTTGACTGTTAGACACCTTGGCAGAACGACAGGTTTATATCTCTCTGAATTCATATCCAGACCAAATTCCTGTCTTGTCTTCATGTTTTGCAGTAGAAGCCCAAGTTGAGAATATTCCATTTTGATATTTGTGTATATAATCTTTGAGTTTCTCTGAGTGATCATTTTTCCCAACATTTCTGTTCTTTAAAACCCTGTATTTAATGAAATTGTTTCTCTAGTCTTTTCACATTATCTCTCTTACCTATGTCATTTTCCTTTATTTTAATTTTGCAGTCTTTTTGGTTTTCTCCTTACCTCTATTTTTCGGCATATGCTCTATGTGTGTGTTTACTTATTCTCACTTCCCAGTAACCACTTCTTCCTCCCTCTTTTTTCCCTTCCTTTTTACTCAGCATGCTCTTGGCTACATCCTGCTTTTCTCCCAACATCCATCCATCTCTCTAATGGCTTCTTTTAAAACAAAACCTGGTTCTTCCCCTCCTCTCTACACACACACTTCAGTCCACTAACCCCGGTGTTAGGATTTAAATAAGCTGAAAGGGTGGGTGGAGGGGAGCCCTTCACCAGCTACTGAAACCGCTGTGGGCTGCTCCTTGATACTAGAGTGTTCCCTAGCAACACTGCATACCTAATACTGCTGCTTTCTTCCCCCGCACCCGGTGGTTTACCCAGGCTGGGGGATGAAAGAATCACTTTATAAAAACATTTAAAGCATTTGGTGGTAGTTTAGGGTTGGGAGGGAGCCTATCTTCGTTTCCTTTTCAGTAAAATGTAGCTTCTTTTTAAAAAAATTTTCCCTTTGGGGTTGGGAGCTTTATTTTCAGTTCATTGCAGCCCCCAATCGTGTTTTAGCACTCTGCCATGATACAGGAGTGTGGGCAAGCTTGTTCTATTGTGAGAATAGCAGGACTGGCACAAAGCGCGGCATTCTCCTCACCCCCACCACCAGGCACTAGTATGTGTTTTCATGCCAGAGCTTAGAACCAGAGTTCCACCTTTTTCGGTCAGGTTTTCATGGGTTTCTGACCCAGGCCTGTTTCCTCACACAGGTCACTGTCATTTGCATTGTAGTGATGATTTTAAAATGTTGCATGTATGTATTTAAAACTGTCCAGTTAAGCCCTTCACTGTGGTTAATCATGAAGCAATGTATGGTAATAAAGCAGAAGAATTTGTCTTTTTCTAAAATAAGAACTGTCTTTAGTAGTCATCTGCCTTTGTGGGATACAAACTTAGAACATTAATTAACAATGAATTATAATTCAGACCTAAAACCTTTTAGTGTATCAGGTATTTTGGTTTTCTGGAGTAATGTAAATTTCCTTGGTACATACAGGATAGGGAAATTAATTTCAGGCATGTTCATAATATGTCATGAGGAAATAAAAATATTTGAATCATGATTTTAATAGTCTTATTCAAACATTATGCATGATCATTGCATTTTGAAAGTTTCCTTATGTGTAAGTTGTTGCAGTAGGTTCCATGTGCCCTATGCCTGCTAGTATTTGGACCTTGCTAACACTGTTTCTTTCTTATACATAGTAAGGAGGCACTTTTGTTTTAGCTGCACTGAAAAAGTATCAAAAGATGATGCCTGTATACTGAAAGTCCATTGGATTCGTTGACTGTGGAAAGTTAGGGAATCATTTAAGTACCTGTGTATTAAATCAGGGATATCGTGGGAGATTGTTAAAGAACACTAGAACAGAACTGAACAGATTTTGATTTTAGTGCTAGGTCTGCCTTTAACCTGTGATACTCCCATGAGCAAGTCACTTAGCTTTCCTGAATCTAAATGTTCTCATCTGAAAAATTCAGATAATGAGGTAGTTTTGCAGGGGCTCAGATGAGTGTCCTGTAATAAGGATAAAAAAAAATAATGATGTCAGTAATACCTTATTACAGAATACTGAAAATAAGTTTCTACCTCATTTTTTAAGTTCCAAGTTCCTGTAGTTTATTAGTGTATTTTATTCCTGGATTTTTATGTTTTTTTCTTACATACTTTCAGAACATTACTTCATATCAACTTCTTGGCTCCTTTATTTATGGTTCTGCTCTGGGTTAAACCAATCACCAAAGACTACATTATGAACCCACCACTGGGTAAAGAAAGTGTCCCTTTGTAAGTATGGGTATTTGGTGGCTATTTTTTGTTTCCTTATTGAATCATAACTTTTTCAAAATGGTATTTCCTGTATTTAAGTTTTTTAATGATAATATTAGGACACTGTACTTTTAAAACATAAATAGAAATGCTAAAAGATGTGTTCTAAAACTGAAGCTACTGGCAAATCATCATTTAACCTTTTTATGAATGTGAACAATTATTAATCCACACCAATATTGTCTTGTACACTTGTAAGTTTTTCTGCTTCCTCACATCATGTCTAGTTGTTACCTGACATTTTTCTGGTTTGGGGCCTGTTTTTAAGATACTTTCTGCAGTTCTTTTTTTTCCCCTTTAATTGTGAACATTATGGAGGAAATAATGAGTAGTACAAATGGAAACTCATGTTCAGCCATTATAAGAGTTGTTGATATTTTCCATATTTGCTTCCCCTTTTTTTGGTTTGTTTTTTGATGCAGTAGTTTTTCAAGTGAATTAGAAGTCTAATATTTTTATCCCTAAGAGCTTTAGTATGCACCTCTAAGAAATAAGGTCATTTTCCGACATATTATCATTATACCTATCAAATTTTAAAAATAATGCCTTAACATTATTAACTAACATTAGGTTATATTTCCCCTTTTAACAGAACTAGACAGTAAGGAAACATAGAAACAATTTATTAAAAGGTGCTAATAACTGCATTTGATACATTAACTCATTAACCTTGTGGAACCATGTTAGAGTAATAGAAAGAATCAGACAAAGCTGGTTCAAACCCCAGTTGTGATCTTCACTGAAACTGTCACTTGAGGGAGATTATTTAACTTCACTGAGCCTCTGTTTCCCCATCTGGAAAATGAAGATAATAGTATCTACCTCACAAAGTTGTCATTGGAATTAAATGAAAGAATACATGTAATGCAACCAGCTGGAAGTAAGTGCTTAATAAATGTTTCCTTTACTGCTCTGCCTCACCAGAATTAAAGTGGAAAACCTTGACTAGTCATTGACTACACAGTATACATTTTATATTAATATATTTCTTTTATATCCTGGTACATATTTGTCTTGGAGTACTCAATCAGTGATGACCATGATGGTTTTTTTTTTTTTTTAAGAGTTAATCTTAATGAACTAGGGAAGTATCTTTTGAAGTTGTAATGTTTTCCCCCCATACAAGTAAGTCTTGATGGCAGTTTTAACTTGAAAGATTCACAAAGTTTTTAAAAAGTAATTTCACATAGTTCACTGTCCTATATTAAGCACCTGATATGTGCTAGAGATTAAAAGAGATGCTGAGCATGGTCTAGGTGTTACTTTCCAATTACTCATAGTGTTACCTTTTATCAAAGCAGAAACCATGGTCTTTTAAAAACATTAAACCACAAAAGGACATCAGAAGTTATCTCTTCTTTCTAAAATCCTCTGAAAAAGCATCATAAGGGTACATCTTCTCACCTGGAACCCTCATCTTAGTCTTGAGATATTGCTCACAGCTGAGCCAGCTTGAGCACATAGGTTAAATGACTTGATAGAGAGGATTCTGAGCCATCTGATTTCTTCATAATATATCAGAATTACTGGTTTTCCAATGATCCCAGTCAGGAGCTCAGCAGAGAGGTCATATTGAAATATCTGTATAATCAGACAAAACTCTAGGCATGGGTTGTTGACTTGGTAGTTCCACATGTAGTCCCCTATAGTTTCCTTTTTTCTTAAACTCTCCAGTTTAAGAGCACTCCTTCTCTTCATTTCACAACCAATTTTTTTTCACAGACAAGGGTAGACAGAGAAGAGGATCCCATGTACTTTCTGCTTTTTTCTTGTAGATATATGTTACTACTTTACCTTCATGATCCATTTATCTGTCTAGTTCTATTGTGCAAGTCAAAGTATTCTATAGTAAGGCTGTAGTATAGTGGGATACTTTTGTTTTATATCTCCAACTGTAGCTACGTATAGATATCCTGTGTTTTATATGGTGAAAATTGACATATTTAACTAGATGCTAACATATTTTGGTTTTTGAGAGCACCATATCAACTTTTTGACCTGTAGAATGACAGAAGCTACATTTGATACTTTGCGACTCTGGCTAATAATCCTGCTGTGTGCTTTGCGGTTGGCCATGATGCGCAGTCACCTGCAAGCTTACTTAAACTTAGCCCAGAAATGTGTGGATCAGATGAAGAAAGAAGCAGGGCGAATAAGTACAGTCGAGCTACAGAAAATGGTAAGTTTCATACTCTAGTCACAATGAAAAATAACAAACACTGTAAGAAAACAAAGCCTTTGATTTCCTTTAATAGTAATTTCATCCCATCATACTCTTAACGAAAATAAATGGTATAATCCTAAGTTGATACATATTAAGAGACCTCAATCTGATTGTGGGGCGAAGTGAAGAAAGAATCTCAAGTCCTCTTCCTGCCTTAGTACTTTAAGTATCTTACAGTTTGGGTTGCAAAGCTATAGTATGTCTACTGTTGCTAAATGGGACCCCAATTGATTTGGAAAATACTACAATATATTATGTCTAGCCTTTAAGACTTGCGAGGTAGGAAACACTAGTTTTAGTGACTAAATTAATTCCATTTAACATTCTTCCAAGTATTTGAACATGAAATGTAAACATTTAACTTAATGTGAATTCCAGAGAAGGAAAGTGCTAGGAATCCATGTACCATTATAGTTAACTGGATCTATATAACCTGATCTTGTCTTTTTTAGAATTTTGATGTTGGGTCCC
The DNA here is from genome assembly GCF_027475565.1 of Acinonyx jubatus. Classification (NCBI taxonomy): domain Eukaryota; kingdom Metazoa; phylum Chordata; class Mammalia; order Carnivora; family Felidae; genus Acinonyx; species Acinonyx jubatus. The sequence continues at coordinate 148,845,840 of NC_069380.1, read as the reverse complement.
CTATTTTTCACTCTTCTTTCATAGTCAGGGACATTTATCAAGATTCAAACACTTTTCTTTTGTTTTACTGTGCAAATTTTCACACTCTCTATAGTTTTACCTCAAATTTTAGTTGAATATGTTCATATAGAATGGGGATTTAATGTTTTTATTTATGAGGGGTTAATGACTCGGCATGTTATTTTTATTTGATGTTTTTGGTGTCTGTCTAGAGATTTTAGCATTTTATTTTATATTTGAAATGTAACTGAATATGCCATTTGAATTTAAGTGATTATTTTCTCCAATTTATATTAATCGCTTAAGAAGAACTATTTTTAAGGAATTTATTTTAATATTTTCACATTTTAAAAAACTCATTTTCAAACTAAGCCTTTCTGAAGTCCATTTGGGGGCATTTATAATGAAGTGTAGACTTATTAGCATTTAGCTTCCTTCCCAAGATGGAATTACTTATCTCTTAAGCAATTCATTTTGATAATTACATGAAAGTTAAATTCACCCATAACACATTCACCGTATTAGACACTTAAGGATGTTGTTGTTTGCAGGTGGCTCGAGTCTTCTATTACCTTTGTGTCATTGCACTGCAGTACGTGGCCCCTCTGGTAATGCTGCTTCACACTACTCTGCTTTTGAAAACACTAGGTAGGCATGCCCTGGTGACGAGAAAGGGTGTCGGTTTCCTTTCTGCCTATAATTAATAATGCTTTTTGTTACCTACAAAGAAATAGGCCTCTTAAAATTGTTTTCTGTAAAAGTTTTAAGAAGAAACATGGAAAACTTTGAGCTGTAGAAGTTGATTCATCATCTTGGATTTGAAAACTCAAGTCCATATAGTTTTATAGTATTATGCTCTATTTGTTTGTAAGAATTGTTTGCTGAAGGTTAATTCCAAAATTTACTGAGAAACTCGAATGAGCACTCTTGGTCTTAGTTATTTTGTGTTGTAAGAGGATGATAAAAGATTTTTGTTAGTGCCTAACGTTTAAATTATTGTAAGGTCCTTGTATATTTATATGAATTGCAAGATCCTGTAGTGAGGTCTACTTTAGATATTGACAGGATAAAGATTTCTCAGTGGAAGAACAAAGTTCTCCCATAAGTCTGTTCACTAAACTATCAAGTTCCTGTGTGGTGTTATTTGAGAGCTATCCATTATTGTATTGACCATTTCCCTTTGCTTAGATCAGGCAATCAGCCAGTGTGGGGGTTTAAGAAGCCCAAAGGAACTAGCAGTATTAGTTGGGTGTGCTTAGTAGATACTATAGAGCTGATGACAGATGTAAATGGCCTTTAGGAATCTATGGAACCTAAAGAAGTGCTCAATTATAAATTATGTGACTCATATCCTATCCAACATAGTAAAATATATGATGAAAAAGTTTCTGGAAGCTAGCTATTAATAGTGTCTCACATTGAAATCGTAGATAGTTTCTGAGAAAGAAATTTATTCTGATATTGTAGAGGTAGAAAAGATTTCTAAGAAGTTACTGAGTCTGTCCCTGTCACTGCAGTAGAGGTAGTTGATTAATGTATTATACAAGGAAAAAAATGTTTTTATTATTTTACCAGATTTTACTGCAGTTAATTAAAAGTAAATTAGACTTTTTATGTGTACTTTTACTGATAAGGCCAGACTGTAGTCTAGTCAAGTTAAATGAATTTTTACCAGGTATGTAGAAAGGTTTTTTTACTTTATTTTCAACGTGAAATAATTTGTTGTACCACTAAACTTGTTCTCAATTTCAAGTATAAGTTGAAAAAATTATTTTATTTTTTTAATTAGAAGCTTTGAAATTAGTCATTGTTCAAGTTTTACTTGTGTCTTGAATTTTCTAGGTAATCATTCCTGGGGGATTTATCCAGAATCTATCTCTACCTTGTCAGTGGATAATAGTCTACCCTCCAATTCTGTTTACTCTGAATTGCCATCTACTGATGGGAAGATGAAGGTAACTGTTACACAAATAACAGTGGCACTGAGCAGCTTAAAAAACATTTTCACTCCTCTGCTTTTTCGGGGACTTCTGTCTTTTCTGACCTGGTGGATTGCTGCTTGTCTCTTTTCTACAAGCCTTTTTGGGCTTTTCTATCACCAGTATCTGACTGTGGCATGAATCTCCGTTAACAGAAAAGGATATCCAAGCCACACTTTGAATTGAAATATCTGTGCCCTTGAAGGGCTATCGGAAACTAGAAGAAAGCAAATACAAAGGAAAAAGACATATCAGCATTATCTTGTTTTAAATGCTTCCTCTGTATTCTCAGGGTGAATCAATGGTATAATATTTAAAATTACAGAGTAGATTATTAACTACTATACTGTGGCATTGGAATTTTAACTCCTTGTATTAACTGATGGTGAGAGGGTTATCTACAGAGGTAATACTTATGATTACCTTGGTTTACAGAAACCTCCAGCAGTCTTTGAAACTTCTCATATGACTCTAGTTCTTGATCGATTGCTCTTAATGGTATAACGGTACTGTTAATATTCATAGTGGCTGCCTATAGAACAATCTTCAAACTGAGCCATGCTTTGGAGGAGGGAAAGGAGCTAAAGTCACCTCTGTTGGTAATATATTAGTCACTCTTCAAATAACAACAATAGCAAAATCCAACAGAAAGGAAGAAATAGCTACTGTATATTACAGTAAAGAAAGCTGCATAGTAATTTTAAATTTAATGGAGATGTACATGGTTAATATCTACAAGTATTGCTGCTTGAGAGTAGCAAGAGTATTGTTTTAAAATGTATTTTATCCAACTTGAGGGATCTTTTAAAATGATTGGCTATATGAACATTTGCTGTTAGGCTTGGAACTCCCATATTTTATTTTATTCTTTGATCCTAAATATAGTCCTTTTAATAGTCTAAAAATATTTATCAATATTGATCTGACTTTTAAAAAATTACTTTAATCCTGCTGACTACCTGTATGTATTGTATATATATTATATATTAAATATATAATATATTGAAATTATAAAAGATGAAAATATTGAATCCTTAAATATTTTAAGTTGCTGAATGTATATTAAATGTGACTGAATGAGATGTCTTTGTATCTAGAAGTTTTCTTTCTTTTTGGAATGAGATTAAAATACATTTTGAAATTTCATCAGATTAAGCAATTTATTTGCGTTGCCTATGTGTGAGACTGCTTAAAATTATATAAGTACTTAGGTGATTTCTCCCAAATAAAAATCTTTTTTTTATCACTTTTCAAAACTCAGAAACTTTCCCACTAACCAAATCTACAGGAATCATTTAAACATTGTTAAGTAGGATTTGTTTTAAGTTCATAGTGTTTAGAATTAGAAATGTTAATATTTTATTTGATAGGATGAAATTCAGGTAATTTGAATGATAAATTCATATGAAATGAAAAGAAAAAGTAAATTTTTTTTGATGCTTTTTACATGTAAAACCTAAAATTAAGGGTTTCAGTTATAAAGGGAATGAATGTAAGAGATAAATAAGGTTTGTGTGTGTGTTGTTTTTGTTTTGTTTTGTTTTTTAACAGAATTTATAGGTAAATGTTCTTCCATGTTAAGGTCTTGAGATTACATATTAGTGTTATTGTTTCAGTGCTATTATCACTGTTGAAAGCACTTTTGAAGCTCTTTTGGAATTCCTTCCAAGGCTTGTGGTTCACATTCATTCAAATAATGGAATACAGCAAATTCCTATCTTTTGTTACAGACTAAATATTTTGTAATTCGCTGATACTTTAAATATGACTGAGTAATAAGTGCTTAAATTGGATAAGATTCTTTGGTTGAAATGAATTGTTAATATAGCCTAATGATAGTTCATGCGTATTTCCAAAAGAAACATTCCAAATACATCTTAAGATAACAGAATCCATGAAAATAAAGATCTTCTAACAGGATGACAGCATTTGTAACAAGATTATGACATTTATTTTGTATGTGAAAGTTCTGATATGTTGGACTTGAAAACAACCTCACCTGATATTTATAACCATTTTTATTAAAGAGCTACATCTTAAAAATTAGAATTAAAGTTACTGTTTTGAGTTTCAAAGATTGTACTGTGGTAGAGTAATATGGAGGGAAAAAGGCATAGAATTTATTATTGGGTGAAATAACATGCATTTCTGAAATACTATTGATTCACTCTTTTTAAACTTGAATTCTCTCTAAGTATACTGTGAACGTGTGCAAACTGCACATTAATTTAAGTAATGGGTTTGGTTTTTTTTTTTTTTTTTTATTCTTTCCAAACAAATTTAAAGCGAATGATTGTTACAACTACTAACTGGTTTATTTAAGCATCTTGTCTTTGTACACAAATTCTGTTCCTAAGTGTAAAGGGTTTGTACTTTATGTAAAACAAACAATATTTTTAATTGAGATATAATTGACATATAGCATTTTATTTGTTTTAGGTGTGCAACATAATTATTTATATATATGTATGATTCCAGATAATATTTTAATATTGTTAATTAGGTCAGTAGAATTCTTTTATTTTTTGTGTTGGATTCTGGTCAATATAAATGCTTCATAGGTCAGTTACTTTACATTTCTGTTAAAGTAACTAGGAATCCTTATAATCTTGCTTCATATAATTTGTGGAATTGTATTTGATAATTTGTTGACTCCTGCCCCCCTATTCCCTGCCCATTGCACTATAAAAATCAGAGCTCTATTCTCTCTCCTACCCCCATTGAAATGTCTGAAATGAAAAGCATATAATTTTATCTTAATATCCGTATGCAGTTTGATTATCTTTGGCATTTTCCCCAGAATTCCAATTGCTATGCATAAATGACCAACGCATCCAAGCAGAATGGGCTCATTGTCTTATTGTTTCTGATATAAATATCATTGGTAAAATAGTGACATTTCTTCTTGAGTTATGATTCAGAAGAGATATTCATCCATTAATGGAATTGATAGGTCCAGGAAGCAATAAGTAGAATTCATTATGAAATCTATAATTGGAACTTCACTGGATAGATTTTATTCTTTCAAATGAAAGATTAAATTCTCAGTACTGAAAAGCATAGGGTCTCAACATTCTCTGAATTCAAACACACTTTCTGAGCCATCTCATAATTGAAAATGGTCTATCATGGTATATGGCTCTATTCGGCAAAATAAAACTAAGTGATTTTTGAATGTGGATCATCCTGCATCTTCACAGAGCTTTAGGTGGCTTAAAGAATCAGATTTAAACACATTTATGATCCTAGACCATGAACCCAGTATCTCAGATATTTCTACAGTATCATCTTTTAACTCCTACTCCTCTCATTATGTCTGTACTCTGGGTTTCTAACTCAGCTGGCTATATGCCATGAAAACTCTGACCTGGACACTAAGGATGATCACAAAGCTAATGTCAACCTCTCGCTTCTTTAAAGTGGTAAACATTTTACTTATTTTGTTTCTTCCTAAGAAAAAGAAAAACCAGATTGAGCCTGTCCTTATGCTTGTCTTTTGTTAGTTGAACTTCTTTCTTTTTAGCTACGAACTGTTAATGTTGGATGGGCCTATCTTTAATGATTCAGATGGCGTGTCTTTTTCTATTTCATTGTTCTTTCCTTTTTTTCCCCCTCAGAATCCCTTTATGTGGTTACTCCTCTCCTTTCTCCCACTTGGCCAAAGACTGTTCATTGTCTTAAATAAGGAGAAGCAGCATAATTTTGTGAAAAGAATATTAATTTAACCACCAGGAAACATCCTGTTTCTGCCTTCAATTAGCTATTTTTTGCACTTCTTACACATTCAACCTATACTAATTAAATAGAATTGAATTATCGTCACTGTTGACCTCAATTTTATCATAAAATAAAGAATTTACATTAAATGTATGGCTGTGTTTTTCTAAATCTGATAGCATTTTCTCTTCGTGTTAGCGTGAGAAAGATAAAGAGCAATTTTTGGCTTTAGGAATGGTTACAGATCGTGTTAGAGGACTTTGACTTACTGTTTGTTAAAAACTACTTCACAAAGAGTGTTTTCTCCAGGAACATTTTGCTTTGTGCTCATTTAATTATTCATTCAGAAAATATTTATTGAGTACATTTTATATTCCCTAAACTGCTCTACATACAGCAGTGAACAAAACATCAAAATCCCTCCCCCCCAAGGAACATAGAGTTTGATGTAGGAATGTAGCAAAATGAATATGAGTCAAATGTAGGACATATTAGATAGTGATAAGTTCTTTTTTGTGTGTGTGTGATGTTTATTTTGAGAGAGAGAGAATGCACATGAGCTGGGGAGGGGCACAGAGAGAGAGAGAGAGAGAGAGAGAGAGAGAGAGAGAGAGAGAGAATTCCAAGCAGTCTCCATGCTGTCAGCACAGAGCCTGGTGTGGGGCTCAAACTCATAACTGTGAGATCATGACATGAGCCATAAACAAAAGTGGGACACTTAACCAAATGAACCACCCAGACTCCCTTAGATAGTGATATGTTCTAATGAGTGGGAAGGAATCCAGGAAGGGAGAATATGAGGTTGGAGGGTAGAGATTGAAAGAAAACCTCACTGAAAAGGTAATTTCTGAGTAATGACCTGCAGGAGATAAGAACCACCATAGTGTTTTTTTCTTATTATTCCTGTAGTTCATTGGTTGACAAAACACCCTGATTGCTCGTACTTTGCTATTTGTGAGCTCCCTAATGAAATTTTAGAAGAGATGGACAATATTGTATAGTCCCCTTTTCAGGTTGGTATATTGTACAGGAAGGATTATAGGCATGGAATTTAAATGCTGCTTGTTTGCTAATGAACAGTAAAGCATGTAACAAATGTAATCTCCTGAGTCCACTTGTTATAGTTTTTCTGTCAGGTGCTTTTTAACTTAATTCAAACATGTTTACATTTTATTTCAGTAGAACTTTTAAAGACTCACAGGATTTCAAATGAGTTGCAGGACCCTAGAGCAATATGATGTGTCCATTTGGCAGTCAGATTTTACCCACCAGTTCTTTAATCTGTCAGATAATCTGTTACACAAATGTAATTTACACAACGGGTAACATGACTGAGGAAAAATTTGAATTAATAACATCTTATCAAAATTTTAAATAGATACCACAATTTGAGTAAATCAAGTGTACCTACTGCTAAAGTACTAAAAATGAAGGAGATGTATTTTTTAAAATAGTGCTCTACAGAAGTTAGCTTTAACATCTGTTTTATTTGGAATGTATTTTTCTTTCTGTAATTCTTGAAAACAATTTATATTTATGAATAGAAAATTCCAGAAGACTAAACAAATGAAACTATGTTGGTAGAATTACTTTAAATAAGTAGCAGTGGTTAACTTGTAGGAATTACTATGATTGCGTTTATGTGTATATATACTTGTTCCGTTTCCATCATTTCCTTAGAGCATGAAATGCAACTTTTTCCATGTATTTAAATCTCTATCATTATAGTAGATAGTCCATGTACCAGTTTTGGATAAGTGCCTGATGTCTAAAGTTGAGATTCTGTCAACTGAATAGTCTGTTGAAACTGAATATCAGCATCAGAGAAAAAAACAGAACTATAGGAATAAACAAATTTTATTTAACAGATTTTAACCTTAAAAAGTTTTTGTTATGTAAGTAGTGACATTTTAAAGGAGTAGCATTGCTAGCGCCTGGGTGGCTCAGTCGGTTAAGCATCCGACTTCAGCTCAGGTCATGATCTCATAGTTCGTGAGTTCGAGCCCCATGTTGGGCTCTGTGCTGAAAGCTCAGAGCCTGGAACCTGCTTCAGATTCTGTCTCCCTCTCTCTCTGCCCCTTCACTACTCGCATTCTGTCTCTCTCTCAAAAATAAAATAAAAACAAATTTTTTTTTAAAGGAGTAGCATTGCAACAATCGAGAAAGCGGAGTCATTTCAACTGTTGTCACTAAAATAGTCACGGTTCAGAAAATGAACCTCAATCCTTCATTTGTAGTATGTAGTACTTCACACTACACACAAAATTTAATTCAAGAGGGACCATATACCTCATTGTAAAAACTAACACCATACAGGGTGCCTGGGTGGCTCAGTCGGTTAAGCATCTGTTAAGCGTTCGACTATTGGTTTTGGCTTGGGTCGTGATCTCCCAGTTTCGTAGGTTCAAGCCCCATGTCAGGCTCCACATTCACAGTCCGGAGCCTGCTTGGGATTCTCTGTCTCCCCCTCTCTCTACCTCTTCCCCACTCACACTGTCTCTGTTTCTCTCAAAATAAATAAGTAAACTTTAAAAAAATTAAAAAGAAAAATTAAACCATGAAGTTTTTAGAGGAAGTCAGAATAGCTTGGTAATTTTAAGGGTGGACAAAGGTTTGTTAGTATGCAAGCAATAATCAAAATTTGTTTAAAAATTTTTTTAATGTTTATTTCTGAGAGAGAGAGAAGGAGAGAAAGAGAGACAGTGCTCCAGCCGGGGAGGGGCAGAGAGAGGGAGAAACAGAGCCTAACACTGGGCTTGAACTCATGAACCATGAGATCGTGACCTGAGCCAAAGTTGGATGCTTAACCGACTGAGCCACCCAGTTGCCCGAAATTTGTTTATGATAAAAGAAATTTCATAGAGATTTAAAACTTCTCATCAAAAAACTTAAGAAAATAGACATGTCACAACATGAGGTAAAATGAGGTAAAATATTTGCAAACATGAGGCAAAGTACTGGTGTTCAAGACATATAAACAACTACCAAAAAAGAAAAAAAAAAAGATGAAGGAGTGGGCCAGAAATTTAAGTAGACCCTTCACAGTTGACCAAAAAACACATGAAAAAGTACTCAGCCTCTAGGAGTTGTTGTTGTTTTTTAAGTTTATTTATTTTGAGAGAAAGAGAGAATCCCAAGCAAGCTTTGTGCTATCAGCACAGGGCTTGACATGGGGCTCAGCTCAGTCTCAAACTGTGAGATCATGACCTGAGCCAAAATCAAGAGTTGGATACTTACCTGGCTGAGTCACCCAGGTGCCCCAAACGCTAGCAGTTTTAATATGATGATCCTTATTATAATTTTGTTATATTTCTTTTACTGAATTTGTTGAGGTTCTTAGATCACCAGGTTTTTATCTCAGGTCAAGTTAAAAGACTGAACATTTTTTCCATGTTAAGGAAATAAGTTCAAATACAATTGCAATGCATTGTTGCATTTTACAGTTTTTTTGACTGCAAGTTGTCTCTTGCAGACAAATGTGTTGAAAGAAAAGAGTGTTTGATTCTTAAAAGTTAGGATGGTTACATAAAATGTTAAGTACTAGCACTATCAAGCATAAAAGGTTTTTCAATTACATGATAAGACATAAGCAATAAATTTGATAATAGTTTTCTTTGCCTCTTTAAGTTCTGATTCTGCTTGAGGGTATTAAAAGTTCTTGGCAGAAGGAGTGGATTTTAATTTCACATTTTAAGTGAGCGAGCACTTTCTGGTCTTGTCACTTCATTTGAGTACCTCTTAGAAGTACCATGTTTGTAGTTATTAAGCTATATTTGTTGCTGGTTGTAAAGCAATTAAAAAAAAAAAAACCTTTTTGTCTGTTACTTTTAAAAAAGTAAATTTGTTCCACAACTCATTGACACTGTTTTCTTTAGATGATTTTTCCTCTCTGTTTATTTTGGATAGTTTTTATGGCTATATGTTGAAGTTCACTAATTTTTTTTTTTTTTTTTTTTTTTTGGCAGTGTCTAGTCTGATGTTTAACTCATCCAGTGTGTTTTTCGTCTCAGACCTTTTTTTAATCTCTAGAAGTTAAATTTGGGTCTTTTATATTTCATACATGTCTCTCCTTAACACGTTTATACTTCACTTTCTTGAAGATATAGGGTATAAGTTTATAATAGTTGATTCAATGTCTGGGTCTAGTAATTTTATCAGTTGTGTCACTTTGGAACTTGTGTCTGTTGATTGATTTTTCTTCTCTTTGTGGGTCAATATTTTTTCATTTGTTTGCCTGCCTGGAAATCTCTGGATGGCAAACACTGAATTTTGCCTTGTTAGGTACTGGATATTTTTGTATTTCTTTAAATTTTTCTGAGCCTTGTTCTGGAATGCAGCTACATTACTAGGAGACAATTTTGATTCTTTCGAGGCCTGTCGTTAAGACAAGGGTAATCTTTAAGTTGGTGCTAATTTTTACCCACTAGTGAGGAAATACCCTTGTGAGTACTCCACCAGTGCCCACTTTGACTTGTGGGAGCAGGAACTATCCCAGCCCATTTGAGTCCCAAGGATTGTTCTGCCTGTTCCTTTCTGGGGGTTCTTTCCTTAGCATTGGGTGATTTCCTCAGATGAATCCATTGATCAACACTCAGCTGAAGACATGAAGGGACTTTGCCAATGTCAGAGCTTTCCCTCGGCAGCTCTCATTTCTGATACTCTTCCCTGATTTTTTTTTTTTTTTAATGTTTATTTGTTTCTGAGAGAGAGAGAGAGAGAGAGAGAGAGAGAGAGAGAACATGAGCAGGGGAGGGGACAGAGAGAGGGAGACACAGAATCCAAAGCAGGCTCCAGGTTCTGGGCTGTCATCAACACAGAGCCCAACCCGGGGTTCGAACTCATGGGCCACAAGATCATGACCTGAGCGAAGTTGGACGCTTAACCAACTGAGCCACCCAGGCGCTCCTCTTCCCTGATTTTTAGTTGCCTTTTCCTCACAAAACTGTCATCTCTGGGAGACCACTGGGCTCAGTTTAGGTTCTCCTTCCCTGTGCTGTGGCTTCAATGCTTTAGTCAGTAAGCTAGAGCAGAGTTCACCTCCTAATTTTCTTCTTTCAGGGATCACGGTCCTCTGCTGCCCTTTCAATATCTGAAAAACTGTTGTTTCATATATTTCGTTCCGTTTTTTAGTTCTCTAAGATGAAAGAGTACATCTGATCCCTATTAACTTCACCATGGCCAGAAGTAGAAGGCCCAGCTTCCGAGTTTTAATTTTTTACTGGAGATTTTTTATTCTCCATGAAGAGTCTGTTCAGAGACAGCCTTCCATTCACATATATTTTCAAAGATTTGTCACTTAACATTGTTTGTCATCAGGGAAATACATATTTAAATCACAATGAGATAGTGATATATACTCGCTGGAATGGCTAAAATTTAAAACTGACACTGCTAAATGATGACAAGAATATGAAGCAACTGGAACTCTCATACTCTGTGCTATAACTACATTGGAAATGATACAATCGCTTTATTAAAAGCTCTAGTATTTTTGTTTTTAGTTAGGCTCCGTGCCCAACATGGGGTTCGAACTCACGACATCACGATCAAGAGTCACATGCTCTACCAACTGAGCCAGCCAGGTGTATTTCTGGTAGGTTTTTTTTTTTTTTTTTTCTTTTAATAAAGCTAAGAATACAGCTGCCCAACAACCCCACAATTCTACCCTTAAATGTTTACCTAAGATAAGTAAAAATAAATCCACAAAAAGATATAAGATACGCATAGCACCTTTATTCATAAGAGCCCCAGACTGAAACAGATAACATGTTCATCAATAGTAGAATAAACAAACATATCGGTACATGTGTTCAGTGGAATACTCAGCATAGTAGTGCATAGTAATACCTGCCTAGTGACTTCCTTACAAAGGGTACGGTATGGAAAGGGGGGGGAAAGCTAATTTTACAGTGGAGAAACCTAATAAACCTCACCTTAACAAAGTGATCAAGTTGTTAACATCAGTAAATTATGTTAGTAGTATGTACCCTTAATAATGTGATATAATGAGAATGATGATTTACTGCTATGGTTTCCCTCCCCCAAACCCATAACACCAGTATAATCATGAGAAAAGCACCAGAAAGAGGTCCCAATTGAAGGACATATTATAAAATACCTGACCGGTACTTCTCAGAACTTTTCAAGAATGTCAAAAAGAAGGAAATTCTGAGAAACTCTTAGAGCCAAGAGGAGATTAAGGAGACATAATGACTAAATCTAATGTATCCTAGATAGGATCCTGAAAGAGAAAAAGGGCATTAGGTAAAAACTAAGGAAATCTGAGCCAAGTATGGACTTTAGATAATAACAGTATATTGATATTGGTTCATTAGTTGTGATAAATGTACCATAATAATAAGATGTTAATAATAGGAGCAACCAGGTATGAAGTGTATAGAGCTCTCTGTACTACCTTTGCAGTTTTTCTGTAAATCCGAAGTTGTTCTACAATAAAAAGTTTATTTTAAAATATATGTGAAGTTTACCTACAGTTTTATTAAAGTTACATAAATATTAGACTCCAGGAATACTGAGGAAGAATAGAGGTCATAGGTTTCTAAATGCAATGGAGTGCTCATTCTTAATGCAGCAAGATAAGGAGAATAGGACAATATAATATATTCTTCATGAAGCTAAGTTGATATAATTTAAAGATTTGTTCTTTATCCTAAGTTTGTTTCTAGAGTTTGTGATGTTACAGTATCTTTTGCTTTGAATTGATGCTAATAGCAAATTTGGTCTACTCCTATACAATCTCAGTAAGAGTTCATTATTAGACCCTGAAATTAAAAAAATCTGAGCCACCGCCCTTTTCAGTTCTTTTTCTGAAATCTTTCAGAAAATTTCCCTGCTGTGTAGAGCCAAATACTGTTGCTTTATAGTATTTCTCTTACATCTACGTTTACATATTTGAAGAGTCTAGATACATATCTGATACTTTCTGGCACCCTTGAGTGGAGGAAATAAAAGCAGAAGAACCAATGAAAGAGTTCCCACAATCTCATCTCACATCCATGCAGTGGAGAAAGGAAATGCCAGGATCTTCCAAAGTCAGATTATCAACTCATTAGGTAGAAAATGAAGGCCCTGGAAAATAGGGCAGCCCAGGTCAATGGATTCAGAAAGTGGTAGAAATCTGCCTATAATGGAACCCAAAAAGGTTAATCATGGGTTTTGTGTTTTAGGGTGGAGTGAGGTAAGTTTTTTTCTTCCTAGGTTACAAGATTTGTAAGCTCCACTGATCTTTTGAAGCTACCTGAAAATAATTTAAACCTTCACCTTCTACAACTGCTATTACCTTGTATGGTAATGCATTTATTTTTTATTTTATTTTATTTCTTTGATTTTTATTTGTATTTATTTTGAGAGAGCACAAGGCGGAGTGGGGGCGGGGGGGAAGGAACAGAGAGAGAGGGAGGGAGAGAGAATTCTAAGCAGGTTACGCACTGTCAGCACAGAACCTGATGTGGGGCTCCATCTCACGAACCATGAGATCACAACCTGAGCTGAAATCAAGAGTTGGATGCTTAACCAACCAACCCACCCAGGTGCCCTCCCCTTTTTAACTTAAATACATCTATGTATTTTAAAGTTTGTTTTTGAGAGGGAGAGAGTGCAAATGGGGGAGTGGTAGAGCGAAAGAGAGACCGAGGATCCTGTGCAGACTGCACTGACAGCAGAGAGCCCAAACCCAGTGTGGGGCTCGAACTCTCAAACCATGACATTAGATTATGACTTCAGCTGAAGTTGGACCGCTGAACCCACTGAGCCACCTAGGTGCCCCTGGGTAGACATTTGCAGTTAAAAAGCACAGTGAAATTTCAGGTGTTCTCATTGATAGCCATACCTCTGTACCCTAAGTGTATGTTGTAGTGAGTATATCCTCCATTCAAATGTGCGTTAGTTTGCCCAGCAAACGTTTAATGGTTCCTCTCAGCCACTATGTGTGCTATGCATATAAATGTGAACAAGACAGTCTTTGCCTTGAAGTGGCTCCTAATCTAGTTGAGAGACATGATTGCCATACAGTATGGTAAGTACTTTGTTAGAGATTAGTGTAAATTTGATTTTTAGGGGAAACTTTATGAAGGACAAAGGCTGCATTGAAAGTTGGAGTTTATGTAGTTGAATTGGCTGAATGTTAAGAAAATCAAGATGTTAAGAGTTATCAATACTCTTAATGTTAAGAGTAATCAAGGCAGAAATTTCAAACTTAATAGTTGGAATAATATTGAAATAAAAGATCTATTCACCAATCACTGATATGGTGGCAGCTGTCTGAAACCTTATTTAAACCACTGTTTAAGAAGTCTGGGAATTGAATTATAAACTTGCTCTTAGTAGGATTCCGTATTTGTAAGATGAAGAAAAAAGATAGTCTGTCAAGGAAAAAAAGAGATGGTCTGTGTCAGAGTCTACAACTCCTTGTAGTTACTAATGGGACACAAAGTAGAAAACATTAAATGTATAAAGCAGACATTTGTCCAGAGACTCAGACAAAGAGAGGTGGAATTTAGATTAGAGACAGTGATGGGACACCTAGGTAGCTCAGTTCAGTGTCTGACTCTTGATTTCAGCCCAGGTCATGATTCTGGGGTCTTGGGATAGAGCCCTGCACTGGGCTCCACACAGTGTGGAGCCTGCTTGAGATTCCCTCACTCTCCTCCTGCCCCCTCTCTCCTTGAGTGCAGTGTCTCTCTCTTTCTCTAAAATAAAAAAAAAAATTTTTTTTTTAAAAAAGATTAGGGACAGTGGAGGAAGGAATGAGTTTTGTACTGCAGAGAGGGGAGAGGTGGTCTAATGGCTGGATTGTGGAATCCTTCCACATTCAGTGCCAAGGCAAAGACCATGTTATCATCTCAAATGAAGATCATTATATGCTACTAGGCAAAATGAAGAAAGTTCTATCAGCTGTTTTCCTGGATCTCTTCAATTTTGACCTTCTCTGAAAAATTTACAGTTTAAGGTGACTGACTCAAACTCACACGAATCCCTGGTTGTGCTGCTCCTGATGTTGGATGGTGTTGAAGTGTAAAGTACATTGAGCTAAGGGGAAGTTGAATTGCTGATATATGTTATTCAAATTTAGTGAGGTATATTTATGTGGTTTTCTGTCACTTCCATGTGTGGTTATTGTTGGCTATCCAAGTAAAAGACTGACTTCTAGAATAGTTCTAACTTCACTGTGCTAACTGAATCACCCAGCATCCTGTCCTGAGATGCCAGGCCAGAAGTATGTCATTTAATAAAAATATATTGGGGATGCCTGCATGGCTTAGTTGGTTAAGCATCTGACTCTTGGTTTTGTCTTGGGTTTGTGAGTTCGAGCCTCATGGCGGGCTCTACGCTGACAGCACAGAACCTGCACAGGATTCTGTCTTTCTCAAAATAAATAAACTTAAAAAAAAAAAAACAAACACAACGAATATGGTGTTTCACTGTATTTTGTGACATAGTTGTTATTTTCAATGTTAGAATAATTGTGATGTGATTTTTTTCATTGTAAGTAGCTATTCACTTTTTAACCTAATTCTATATACATAATTATATATTTTTCTTCAAGAGAGTTCCCCAAATTGTTTATGCTTCAAAACCCACAAAACCTGAATCTGCCCATGTTTAACTCATCTAATAGGACTTCAGCTCATTCTCCCTTCTGCTCCAATAACCAATCAATCAAACAAACAAGTGACAACAATAATTTGTCCATCTGCCTGCTGATGCATGTAAGTACGAGAAGGTAAAATTTTATTTCCCATTTAGATATACAAATCTTTAAAAAGGACGTGCCTATTTGAGGTAGTATTTCACCTGGTTGAGTTTCAGTTATGTGTAATCGGTTAGTCCAAAACTCTGACTCCCATATAGTTCCTACTTCTTTTAACTGCGAGAAAATGAAGGCACACGGTTGATTCTAGAGATGAGGATACATTATCAACAAAGAGGTAAACAGGCCAGAGGAAGGAGGCTGAGAATTTAGAAAGCCAAGACCAGCCACATCCCTATTTATCCTGGTAGAGTTACAAACAGAAGCTTTGGACAAAGGAACCATTCCTCACTGGGGAACTTTTAAAAAGTTTTCAGTGACCCTAAAAGCTGGACTGTTTTTTTAGGAAGCTGCCTCCAGAGACCACTTAGCAAGAGGATAACTATTAAAATAATAATTCTTTAAACCTCCTGAGAGGTTTGGCAGTTTTGGTAGACTTGATTTTTCTCAGGTGAGTGGGAGAATGGTCAAAAGATTTGGCATGTGGAGGAAGCTGGTTGGGCAGATAAAGGCTGAATGTAGGACTCTAGATTTAGTTGGGTGAGTTTTAAGCACTATTTTGTAGGTAAGAATATGTAAGTGGAAGATGCAGGGAAAGACCTGGATTCAAATCCTACTTTATACTACTTGATATGGCCTAGTTCCTTCTGCTGTATTTTGAAGATAACAGCAACCCTCCAGGGTATTCAGGGTTGTCCTAAAAATAAAAATAAATCAGTAACTGACACATAGGCCAGGGGTTCATAATCTGGGGTATACAAATGGCCTTGAAAAAGGAAAGTAAATCTTAAAATTTCAGCTCCACAAACTCAAAATTTCATTCAAATATTTCTCTGTGTGAACACTTTGAGGAGAAAGTGGTTCATAACTTTCATCAAATTCTCAAAGAGATTTGTGACTAAAAAGATTAAGTGTCATTGAAGTAGGATCTCATTTATGTTTGAGAATGAATTGCAAAGAAAAAGGTTTGAAATTCTCCCGAAGTAGAATAGTCACCAAAAAGTAAAACAGCTGGGACAGAAGAGAAATAGGTTATAGTGAGGAAAATGATCAAGTTGACACTGATTAGATAAAGTAATTCTATATTTGTACTCAGTACTAGTCTTTGTAAATATATTTCTGTTTCTATAATGAAAAGAATATAAAACATTTTCCTCTTTTTTCTGCCATGAGAACATGGTTGATATATTTTCAATGCAGTAATTTTCAAAAGCATTGGAGTGAGAGTTTAAAAATTAATAATGTAGTCCTGGCCCTACCACCTGAAAAATTATGCGATTTTTGTGCAAGTCATTTGCCTCAGTTTCCCCAAGTGTAAAGTAGTAGTGGGAAACCATTTCTTTTTAACACTATGTCTCAAAAATTGACTAATAAATGAAAATATGTTAACTTTTTTTTGAGGAACGAGCTACTTAAAATCAAGATGTTATAACATATTTTTCTTTCAAAATTCAATCTCTTTACAAATTTTAGCAATAATGACATCCCAATTCATTGTAATCATTTGTCGAGGAGCTTTAACTTGGTATCTGCACTTTACAGTCCTATCATATTGATAGTGGATATCATAAATAACAGTTCCTTTGCATGTGTAGTTTTTACACAGCTAAATCATACCAGTGATATCCTATTGCCAAAGTCCAAAATCGCTATGTCCCACAGCACACAGACTCACACACCCTCATTCACCCATCACCCAACACAACTGTATGCATCATTATATACTTAGCGTAAAGATCACCTTGGCAGGGCTGGAGGGCGGGGGCTTTCTTCAATTTCTGCAGTTGAACAGCTTCCTCTCTTGCCCTTAATACTTAACTTGTTCAACTTTGTTTTCTCTGCCAGACTATAAGCACCAGGTGGCAGGAGTTGAGTTTTTCCTACTACTTTGTCTCTAGGACTTAGCAAACAGCCTGATTTATAACAAGCCCTTAAAAAAGATGATTATTATTACTTTAGTTATTTTGAAACTGTCGTAAATTTACACCAAAGTTTCAAGGATAATACAAAGGACTTTTTAAATTTGCTCAACTATTTGATAGTAAGTTGCTCACAAAATGCCTTTTCTATCCCTAATCCTATAGTGTTTTCTTGCCAAAGACATTCTTCTGTATAATCACAGTACAACCAGCAAAACCAGAAATTTGATATTGATATTGATATTGATTTGATTTGATATTGATCCATCTAACTTTTAAACCATAGTCAGGTTTTGCCAATTTTCTCAGTAATATCCTTTATGTAATCTAGAATTTGACTCCCTGAATTTAGTTGTTAGGCCCTTCAGTCTGAAGTAGTTTTTTAATCTTATCTTGGTTTTCATGGCCTTAACCATTTTGAAGATTTTAGGCCAGTTATTTTATAGGATGACCCTTAGTTTGGATTTCTCTGATGCTCCTTTATGAGTAAATTCAGGTTATTCAACTTTAGAATTATCACAGAAGTGATGTCTTGCTTTTCTCATTGTAGCCTATTGGCTGGCACACAGTTGATGATGTTCACTTTAGCCCCTTGGTTAAGGGGGTGTCTGCCACTATAAAGATGTCTTCTTATCCCTTTGTAATAAGTATTTTGTGGAGAGGTACTTTGAAAAAATGTAAGTATCTTGGTCCTCACCAAACTTAGAATTCATTTAAATCATATGGACTACTGTTTATTAATGAGTCATTATCTGTTACTATCATTTTTTAAAGTTTATTTATTTTGAAAGAGAGAGAGATCATATGTGCACACGTTGGGGAGGGGCAGAGAGAGAGAATCTCAAGCAGGTTCTGCACTGTCAGTGCAAAGCCTGATGTGGGGCTCGAACCCACCAACCAAACTGTGAGATCATGACCTGAGCCAAAGTCAAGAGTCTGACACTCAACTGACTGAGCCACCCAGGTGCCCCTGTTACTATCATCATTTATTTTGATGCTCACATTGTCCCACTGCCAGTGCGAGTTCCTTCAAGCTGGCTTTTATGACCTTTGAACATGTCTCCATTGTTCTCTGAGATCTTCCTTACTTTCTGGCACAGCCAGGCATTCCAGACTCATCTTGCACTTTCCCTCTTCTGGAATCAATTATTTCTCTAAGAAACTTGAGTTTCTTGTAGTGAAGAATGGTATTTAGAAACCATGAATTTAGCATTCAGGTGTATATGGCTGTTGGATCGTTCTTGTTCCCAGACTTTCTCAGAGGACAGAGCCATGGGATAGAGGAGTGTAAGTGCACGTACACACGCACACACACTTGTGTGAACATGCAGACACTCATTGACAGTGATGTTTATTTTCACATTCCATCTGTGTTTGTTGATAACCATAGCAGTGCCACCTTCCCCACCATGGATGGCCACCTAAAGCCTTTAAGTTCAGCATTGTTCAGGAAGGGGAGGGGATCAAAGAGTACCTTTTAAAAGTCTGAATAAAAACACACTTGACATGTTACTCACCTGTGTTTCAAGTTCATCCAGCCTCTTGATGTGTTTTATCTCCTTTCCAAGGCTAATCTGCATTTCTCTGGGTGTACGATAGGGAGGGCTCTGCCTCATTGGAAGAGGAATATAAAGAGTCAAAGCTTTTTTACCTTTATCGTAAGTTTTTTTTGTATTTGTTTAGCTCAGTATTTCTCACTTGGTCTTTTTGGCAGGAAAGAAATGCTTTATTTTAGGATTGTCACATACACCAAGGTATTTTGTATCCCTCACTCTACATTCACTATTGCCACCTGAGGCCCCCCACTTAAAAATGGGATAACTAAAAAGCAAAAACAAAGCACTTTTACACATTTCCAGCTGCCTTGTAGGAAGGCCACCTTCCCCTAGTTGAGAACCCCTGGAGCTCTTAGCAGTTTGTTAAATAGTTGTTTTCTGATACATTCTTAGGTTCACGCTAATTCACATGGAAACTCACAGAAAACAGTTTGACTACCTCACTCTATTCTCCATCGAGTGGGTTAGCCTTGTAAAATCAATGCTTTCTTTTTGATCAAGAAAAATTACACAAATTTTTGACTTGGTAAATGTCCCCTGTTGATCCTATTTTGGGTACTGAGACCCAAAACCAAATGCTGCTTTGTAAGGAGACTTTCTTCTGTCATTGAAATGTCCCTTGAATTAATTGAAGTATGTAAGCCTTAAATACAAAGCTGTCTGAAGCAATTGGACTATCAGTATTTAAATTAAGGCCCCAATGCCATATATGAAATGTGTGTTATTAGCTTTTTAGCTATATGTTTTCATAGGAATGGTAGATTGTTTGGGCTTAGGCAAGTTAGCTTCTAGCTAACAGTCAGGGCTATACTCAGCAGGCTCGGAAACAGAGGGATTCAGTGCTGTCTCTCCCTGATGGACAAGGAAGGGCCACATTTTCTCCAGGCCAACAGGCTACAAGAACAGGTCCATCCTCCTTCACTGGTGGTTTGTACAGCGGCCTACCTGCACTGGGAAGATAGCACAGTCTTCAGCTAGAGTTGTTTCTTTCCCTCTGTGTCTCAGTCCTTTTAGGCTGCTATAACAATATCATGAGTAGGTGACTTATATATAAACAACAGAAATTTATTCCTCATCCTTCTAGAGGCTAAAAGTTTAAGGTCAGAGTGCCAGCCTGGTTGAGCTCTGATGATGGCCCTCAGTGAGGGCCCTCTTCGGTTGCCGATAGCTATCTTCTGACTGTGCCCTCTTGTGATGGAAAGAGGGGCAGGGGGAGATCTCTGGGGTCTCTGTTAAAAGGGCACAAATCCATTTAGGCGGGCTTCATCCCATCTCTGACTTAATCTCTTAATGGCCCCACCTTCTAATATTATCATGTTGGAGTTTGGGATTTCAACATATGAGTTTCATTGGGGCAAACATTCAGTCCACTGCACAATGGGACTCCATAAGAGTTTCCTTGTGCCCTGTTCTGCCCTGAGTTTAGAGGAGAAAAAATCTAGTTCCACCATCAAAAATAGGAAGGGGAAATAAATAAGTTTCAACTCATGCTATGCTTGAAAAATTACTTTAGACTTGAGAGTAAGCTTTGTATGAATACATGATAGGATTTTAAAACTTAGTGGGGTGCACTGCTCTATTTTGGGTAGAACCCATGAGAAAGATATTTACTGCTTACCAAATATGTGTATGTTCCCTCATAACACTCAGTTCTTTTGCAGTTAGGTGGGGCTGTGTTGACTGGTTCTACCAACTAAGGTGAGCTAGGGCTGTGAGAAGAGTTGTGTGTCACCCAGCCTCAAATTTATAAGGATATATTCATTTTTATGAATGCTTTCAAGTGAACTAAATTTGAGTTGTACTAAAACTGGACAGAAATTTCTGAGATAATTTCCAGCCATCCCAGGAAATGAGAGATATCATTACATCATTGAATACCTCCATTTAGAACCTAATGTGTAGTTTTATTTGGTTTGGTTGTAAACAAGTTTGAACCAGGGTTGATATTCATTACCTGAAAGGACCTAATCTGAATGGGATTGCTTCAGTAATTTAAAGAAAAAAGCAGATTAGAAAATTGTGTCAACATGACAATATTTCATTGCTCTTCAGTTAATAGTTTAAGCCATAGGAAATTTATTTTAACTCAAAAGGAAACTCACACACTGTAAAGTACATAGTTCTCCTCCTTTGCCTTCCCTTCCCTTCCTTTTCTTGGGAACCTGGTACATATTATTTCAAGGGCATTTCCAAAGACTTGCATCAGCAATTTTTATACCTATGAGTGGCTTCTTTCAGTTCATTTAGGATCCTGGACAGATGTAACATACACACCTACCTTGGGGTATCTTATCTAAAATCAAATATTTCTTCATCTGAGAATTTTTTTAGGATTTTGATCACTTGGTGCTTTTCAAAAATGAAGATTTTGCACACTGTGTCCTTATGACCATTTTTTTTTTTTTTTTTTTTTTGTATTTGGTGAACAACAGAAACAAGGAGAAAAAACACAGAACAATTTCACACCTCAAATTGAAGGAGTTGATTACCTTCATTTTGATGATGCGCCTTTTATACGTTTGCAGTGGTTAAGAAAGACGTTATGGTTTGGAGCATGAGCACTTTAAAATGATTCAAAATTATTGAAGAGCTACAAATTTTATAAAGTGCTTCAATTTGTTACTGACTAGAGCAGCAGTGGAAGGATTCAGCCGAGCTTTTAGTACTGTGCACAGTCTGCAGACTCTCTTATAATCTTTCCAGGTGTTGCTCCTTTACACACAGGGGCTCTGTGTTCCTGCCCAGAGACAGCTCTCCTTCTGTTCTGGAGACCTGCGTGCCACAAAAGCAGTGCTCACACGTGGGTGTGGTTTTAGCAATGCTGCTAACTCCAAAGCAGCCTTCTGTTGTTATTTGGCTTTACCAGAATTTAAAGACTGTAGGTCTAAAAAACTACTAGACTTTTGGTCACTTGATTTAGTGTCCGGATGGGTGTAGGCCTACAGGGAGTGGAAAATAAGTGGCATAGGTGTAGGCAAGGTGGCTTAGAGAGTGCAAAATTAGAAAGTGACCTTTTAGTCCCTTTGAGACACACAGAGACCAATGTTTAAAAAGTCGGTGCTTTTAAGAGAGGCCAAAACTTTGTAAAAGCGGGTTTTAAAGACTTCTTTCTGCTTTGCCATTAGCTTGCATTATTTTGTTGGACTTTGATTTGCATGTTTTAAAGCACCAATAAGTCCTGCTTGTGTAAAATAAGAAAAATAAGGCACAGTCATTGAAATTTAAAATGACCATGTGCTTTAAATATTGATTTGTAATGTGGGGTTCCACTAAAGCACATGTATAATTCTACCTTTTAAAATTGATTTACACCCCTGAGATGTCCTGAATAGTACATGCCTCCCCCATGGGTTGGCTGTAAATGGCACATTTCAGTTCTTTAGAACTAGAGTTGTAGAGCTTAAGCTAGTTCATTAAGGAGAAGGAAATCTTAAATCAGAACAAAGCTAAATGCATAAAAGTCAGTTCAAAGACACAACCAGTTGCGTTGGTGGGCTGTAGGTGGTGGTGGCATTCAGCAGGTCTCTAGTTTGTGAGTTTCTGGCAACATTAGGTGTCCAGAAAACCATGGTCTATTTTGTTACCTCACACACAGATGATTCTTGCCAGAGATGAGGTTAGAAGCCACGTTTGCAAGACTCGTTTCTAACCAGTGTGTTTTTAGCACTGTGCTTTAGATCATTCCTATTTAAAAGCATGATGTGTCCTTTTAGAAGAGGACTTGTTAGAATATAGCTTATAAATAAAATTTAAAAACAACATGATACTCTAGTTTTTATGCATGAGAAATCTAGAATTTGCATTGAGATTTAAATAGTTCATTTGAGTGCCCATCATCCCCAAATTTAAAGGCACTAAGCATTTCTCTTCATCTGGCTGTCTTGGTGGTATTTCCAGTGAGTACCTCTGTGAATCCCTCTTTTATCAACTAAAATAATGAAGCAAAACTGATTTCTGACAAGATCCAAGATGTCAGAGCCACAGTATGTTAAGGTAGAGGTTCCAATTCATCATACTTCCTCAAGGACCACAGTGGAAAGATTGTATGTCATTTTTAGATCAGAACTTTCTAGGAAAATAAACTTATTCCCCCACCTTCCTTCTTCTCTTTTCTCCTAAGTGACCTAATACATGTAAAGAACTTAGAGTGTTTGACTATTATTACCATTTTATCATCTGTTATCATTATTTCCTCCTTTTCTTTACTCTTTACTTTGACATTTTTTTCTCTAAATAGTCATGTGTATCATTGTCTTTTTTGAGGTATTGTTTTCTCTTATCAGGAAAATTGGAATCAATGACGACTCCCAACTCTGTTCAGAGGGTGCCCCAGATAAAACTCTTCCAAGGATGTGCCCCAGCCCACCCTTAGTGTCAGAACCTGTCTGTCCCTAGTTGTGCTCTGCTGGGGAATTTCAGCCAAATTCATTTAGGTCTACCTGATCCACTTTGTGGTTTATTTGATTAAAGTGTGAGCACCTGGATATTTGTAAACAGAACATTAAAATATTCAGACATTCTGTTTTCATCAAGAAGATCTAAGAACTGCAGATGGAAATTGCCAAAACTTAGTAACATAATCAAGAATGAAAGATATTTATTCTTATTAACTAGGCGACAATCAACCCAAGTAAGGGATATTTGCATAGTGAATTAGTATTATATTTTAATTCAGCTCCAAAGCCAAGAAGATGTGGCATGAAACTCTTTTTTTTTTTTTTTTTGTAATGCATGCTTTTTAGGCTTTTGCTTGTTTTTTAAATTTATTTTTGAGAGAGTGAGCACAAGCCGGGAAAGGGCAGGGAGAGGGAAGGAGAGAGAGAACCCCAAGCAGGCTCCACGCTGACAGGGCAGAGCCTGACATGGGGCTCGAACCCATAAACAGATCATGACCTGAACTAAATCAAGAGTGGAACACTTAACCAACTGAACCACCCCGGACACCTGGTGTGAAACTCTTTAACATTGGCTCAAGAATGTGGTTTTGTAGGGCTCTTGGGTGACTCAGTTGGTTAAGCGTCTGACTTCAGCTCAGGTCATGATCTCTCAGTTTCCGGTTTTGAGCCCCACATCAGTCTCTGTGCTGACAACTCAGAGCCTGGAGCCTGCTTCAGATTCTGTGGCTCCCTCTCTCTCTATGCCTTGCCCACTCACACTCTGTCTCTGTCTCTCTCTCTCTCAAAAATAAACATTAAAAAACAAACATGGGAATGCAAGCTGGTGCAGCCACTCTGGAAAACAGTATGAAGTTCCAAAAAAAACTAAAAATAGAACTACCCTAAACCCAGCAATTGCACTACTAGGCATTTATCCAAGGGAT
This sequence comes from Acinonyx jubatus, assembly GCF_027475565.1. Classification (NCBI taxonomy): domain Eukaryota; kingdom Metazoa; phylum Chordata; class Mammalia; order Carnivora; family Felidae; genus Acinonyx; species Acinonyx jubatus. The sequence continues at coordinate 148,821,580 of NC_069380.1, read as the reverse complement.
ACAGGTGTGCTGTTTTGAAGGGACACATGCACCCCCATGTTTACAGCAGCACTAACAATAGCCAAAGTATGGAAAGAGCCCAAATGTCCATCGATGGATGAATGGATAAAGAAGATGTGGTGGTGGTGGTATATATACACACACACACACACACACACACACACACACACACACACACACAATGGAGTATTACTCGGCAATCAAAAGAAGGAAATCTTGCCATTTGCAACTACATGGATGGAACTGGAGGGAATTATGCTAAGTGAAATTAGAGAAAGACAAAAATCATGACTTCAGTCATATAAGAACTTTAAGATACAAAACAGATGAACATAAGGGAAGGGAAACAAAAATAATATAAAAACAGGGAGGGGGACAAAACAGAAGAGACTCATAAATACGGAGAACAAACATCGTGGCTGGAGGGGTTGTGGGTGGGGGGATGGGCTAAATGGGTAAGGAGCACTAAGGAATCTACTCCTGAAATCATTGTTTCACTATATGCTAATTTGGATGTAAATTAAAATAAAATTAAATTAAGCATAATAATAATAAACTAAAAAAATTTTTAAAAAAAGAATGTGGTTTTGTATACCAAGATGATAATATCTAAATATCCATTCATTATCGGTATACAGTTGGTGTAAGAAACAAAGCCTGATTTGCCTTCAGTGCTTATGAAACTGTTACTTTTTCATTCTGTAAGTTAGGCTTTGTTTTTAAGTTAAATACATTGAATGAGTACAAACATTTTATAAGCTGGATATTATTTTGACTTAAACCCTTTAATGCCCTGGAAAGCTCTGCCCTTCTCATTTCTCCCTATCAAAATTCTATTCCTCATTTTCCACTGGATATTATAATCATCCTGGCTTAAAGCAATCTTTCCCTCCTTTAAATGTCTATTATAGCACTTGCACAGGTGACCCCTGCGACATTTATCACACACTGCAGACTCTTATTCCTAATACATCTTACTACATCTAATTTCTCAAACCTGATTGTCAGTTTCAGAACCTTGTTTGGACACAGTTCATTCAGTGTTTACTCAGTGCATGTTTATCAACTGACCACAAGGTGCAAGAGCTGTGCTAGGCACTGGAGGTACAGTGGTTAAAGACCTGGCCACAGACCCTTTGGAGATGAACTGTAGGATGAATAGATAAATGAGGGTCAAAGAAGGTGTATCATTTACAGTATTAAGTTCAACGCTGTGACCACTGTGATGATACTGAAGGTACTTTTGAGGAAAGATCTGTGTTGGTAAGCAAACTTACAACTAATGGAATGCCAACTGTTGGTGTGTATGCTTTTGCTACAAATAGGATTTTCTACTTTATTGAAGTAGCTTTTGAAAAAATATGTGGTATAAATAAATATAAAAAAATCCAAGATTGTCTTGGGGCACCTGAGTAGCTCAGGTCCAACTCTTGGTATCAACTGAGATCATGATTTTATGGTTTGTGAGTTTGAGCCCCTCATCAGGCTCTGTGCTGGCAGCACAGAGCCTACTTGAGATACTCTCTCTCTCTGCTGTTCCCCCACTCATGCTGTCTCTGTCTCTCAAAATAAATAAATAAACAAAAAAAAATCCAAGATTGCTGTTAACACTAACATAGGACCCCCTGGAAATAAACATTTTAAATCCATTTCACAATTTGAAACACACTTGCAAAAGAAAGAGTTATGTTTGGTCATTCACATCATCAAAGATAGTGCCTTCCTACCAACTATCTAATTTATACTGTCAATTAAACTCAGGTTCATGATTGATTACAAAATGCCAATAAAAAGCAATAAATCAGATGTATGAAATAAGTAAAGTATGAACAATATAAAAAGGTTTTTAAATTTTTTTAAACATAAGCTTCTGATTCAACATGGCAGTCTGACCCTAAAACATTAATAAGTTATAGAAAACCATCTTTAAATAACATAAAAGAACATAAGGAGAATCTAACTACAAAAGAGAGATTTTGTAAAAGTTCTGGAAGTTGAAAAATAGATGGAGGAGAGGCAACTAATGAGCCAGGTAGGAAGCAGTCACAACCCAGAGTATATGCAGAGGTGACTACAAGCAGAGAGGGATCCAGACTGCCCTGTAGAACCCTGGAAGACTCAGAAGTAGGTGTGAAAGAGGATGGGGGTAAGATGTGTGACTAAAAACAGGCATTTAGTTGATTATATGTGAAACTCTCAGTGCCCCACTCCAGTGTATAGAGTATAGACAATTGTATCATTTTCCAACATAATGAAAGGCCTTCTCTAGAGAAATTGTCAAAGTGGGTTCAGGGAAGTTTGTGCAGGCATTGATATTCCAGAACAAAGACCTGTGAATTATGGCAAGTGTGTGTCCTTCAATAAAATGACCAGCTTCCTAGTCACATTTTATTAATTGAACTGCCTGTAAATAAGACCCTACCCATGTTCAAAGAGCAAACAGCCATTTTACTATTTCCTATTTATAAACAGATACTACGCATCTTAATCATTTGAGGAGATTCAGCACTATGAATGAGAAAGGCCCCAAAAAAGTCATAAAAAAAAGAGAAATAGACACAGAGATGACAGAACCTTGAAGGAAATAGTTGAGGAACAACAACAGAAAAAAATCCTTAAAAGTTCTAATCCATACCACAGAAAGATTAGAAAGCATAGTACATCAGTAAAAAAAAAAAAAAAAAAAAAAGGATGAAATGCTATGGAAAAAAAAGATTATGTATGAAGTAGGTGCTCCTTGCATTTAAAAATATGATTATCATACTAAAAATACAATTGAATGATTGAAGAATCAAATTAAGTAAATTTCTAAAGAAGTAAAACAAGTGGAAAAATAAATGGAAAATATAATGGACATGTAAAAGAGAAAGAATTAGTCTTAAAAAAAATTTTTTTTAATGCTTATTTATTTTTGAGAGAGAGCGAGCAGGGGAGGGCAGAGAGGGAGATACAGAATCCAAAGTAGGCTCCAGGCTCGTGCAGTTGAGCCATGTGTCAGGCTCTGCACTGAGCACTCTCTCTCTCTCTCTCACCCTCTCTCTCTCTCCCTGCACCTCCCCCCCCAACCTACACACACAATCTCTCTCTAAAAGAAAAGAAAAAGAAAAAGACAACTAAAGAGAGCAACTAGGGTTGAAGGCCATGAGTAATTTGATTGAAAGTATTCATTCAATGCTCAGAACAATGAATAAATGCAGACCCACCTTCGATACATCATTTACATGTACAGAACAGTAAGAATAAAGAGAAGACTAAATGTTTCCTGGGCGGGGAGGGGCACTTGAACTTTTACAACAGGAAAAGAATCAGATATAATCAGTCTTTACATCAGCCATAGCAAAAGATAGTGGATCAATGTCTTAAATTTTCTGAAGGAAAATATTTTAAACCTAGAATTCTTTACCCAGCCAAATTATCAATAATATGTGCAATTGAATAAATACTATTTAAACAAGAAAGGACTCAGAAAAATTGTCTCCTCTGTGACCAGTATAAAAGTTTACATGAGCCAAATGGGGTAAGTAGGGAAAGTGACACAAAAAAGAATGATATGAGTTCCATGCAGAAAATATTGTCTACAACCCAGGAAAGTAATGAAGGCATGTCTCAGCCTATCAGTTGTAGACACACCTTGAAGAGAAATCTGTCAAGATTGAAGCAGAAAAGGAAAAAGCTCATGGGGGGAGGTTTTAGACAAATAGATTTCAAAGGTTGATAGCATCAAAACTTACGGAAGCAACAAAGGCAGAGAATTCAAGGAAAGAAGGCAATAGGAAACTCCAGGAAAAACAAAAGGCTGTACAAGAGAAAATATTATGGTTGTTCAATAAATAATATTTAAATTGTCATGGAGCACCTGCGTGGCTTAGTTGGTTAAGTGTCTGACTTCAGCTCAGGTCATGATCTCAGGGTTGTGAGTTCGAGCCCTGTGTCAGGCTCTTTGGTAACAGCTTGGAGCCTGGAGCCTGCTTAGGATTCTGTGTCTCCCTCTCTCTCTCTGCCCTTCCCCTGCTTGCATTCTATCTCTCTCTCAAAAAGAAACATTAAAAAGATATATATATATATATATATATATATATATATATATATATATATAAATATATATATATTTACATTGTTATAATTGTAAAACTTTATTGATTTTCAATTTTATATTTATAAAAATACATAAACTTAATTTTATGAATTTTAAAAGGAAAATGTAATGTCATCAAATTTGCTAAGGTAAACACAAAATACAGAAAATACAATTTCAGTGGTGAGAGATGAGAGGAGAGCTAAAATGTGATATCAAAAGATAGTATCTGAGGTTGTTTCATCAAGAAATACATGTGAAATATATTATTTAAAATTAAAAAGACAATGTAGAAAGTAAAAAATGGTGATGCAACTATATTGGGAAAACGTATGGGAAGTGGTACAGGTAACCTATATCTGCATTTCCAATGGAAGGAAGTTAATGACAGTGGCCAAAATTAATAAAAAAGTAGATGTATAAATATAATATTTAGCAATATGATAGTAATCACCAGAAAAAAATTAGAAACAATTGAAAACATTTAAAATGATTCTTCATGAGGAGCTATAATGGAAGTGAAGAAAGGACAGGACTCTGTGCCTTTTCATTGTAAGTCAATCTATGTTATTTTTTTACATTTATTTATTTTTGAGAAACAGAGTGAGACAAAGCGTGAGTGGGGAGGGGCAGAGAGAGAAGGAGACACAGAATCTGAAGCAGGCTCCAGGCTCTGAGCTGTCAGCACAGAGCCCGATGCGGGACTCGAACCCACGAACTGTGAGATCATGACCTGAGCTGAAGTTGGACGCTCAACCGACTGAGCCACCCAGGGGCCCCTCTATGTTATTTTTTTAAACCATATATATCCTTTACCTTGATAAAAATTAAAAATAATTATATAACTGGGGCGCCTGAGTGGCTCAGTCGGTTAAGCGTCTGACTTCAGCTCAGGTCATGATCTCATGGTTGGTGAGTTCCAGCCCTGGGTCGGGTTCCGGGCTGACAGCTCAGAGCCTGAAGCCCGCTTCGGATTCTGTGTCTCCCTCTCTCTGCGCCTCTGCTGCTTGCACTCTGTCTCTTGCATTGTCTCAAAAATAAATAAACATTAAAAAAAATTTTTTAAACATATAACTAAACATATATAACTAATATATAATTTAAAAATATATATTAAGTGGGGCGCCTGGGTGGCGCAGTCGGTTAAGTGTCCGACTTCAGCCAGGTCACGATCTCGCGGTCCGTGAGTTCAAGCCCCGCGTCGGGCTCTGGCCTGATGGCTCAGAGCCTGGAGCCTGTTTCCGATTCTGTGTCTCCCTCTCTCTCTGCCCCTCCCCTGTTCATGCTCTGTCTCTCTCTGTCCCAAAAATAAATTAAAAAACGTTGAAAAAAAAAATATATATATATATATTAAGAGCAGAGAGAGCTCTTCTTACAGGGAAATTAATGACCAGATTAAACAGACTGTGTCCTTGAGGCACCTGGGTAGTTAAGTCAGTTAAGTGTCCAGCTTTTGATCTCAGCTTAGGTCTTGACCTCAAGGTTGTGAGTTCAAGCCCCACATTGGGCTCTGTGCTGGGCATGAGGCCCACAAAATGAATGAATGAATGAATGAAAAACAAACAAATAAATAAAAGTCTTGTCTCCTCATTTCAAGCTCCCTTATGCCCTTGTACACACCTTCCTCATATTCCAGGCCTTGTCCAGATGAAGGAAGATGAAGATGTCTTAATGCTTCCGAGACAGTACTTGTAGTGGGTGCAGGGAGATTGTTTGCAAGTTTATCTCTGAAATACAAAGAATATAACTTTGATTTCATATTAAGTGTGGCAGATACAATGTCTGAAGACATCAGATTGGGAAAAATGGTAGGAATGTTGTGGAAGTAGCTAGAATAGCCTAACCCAACTGAATATTGGCATTTCACTTGAAAATAGAGGCAATGCTTCAATTAGGATCCAATTCAATCCTGTAATCTATGTCACACATAATAACTGATATTTATTTTATATGAAGTACTGTGTATCCATTATATTTAGTCATTACAATTCCCTGAGGTTAGTATTTTTATTGCCAATTTACAGTTGAAGAACTGAGGCTCAGAGAGGTTAGGTAACTGGCCCAAGGTCTCCCAGCCCAAAAATGAGGACTTGGAGATGTTAACCCAGCTCAGCTGACTCTGCAGTTCATGCTGTGCTGCCTGTTTATTTGCCATGAGAAATAGGAGTGGGATCTTTGGATTCTCTGAAGCACCTGTTATTTTTCTGAATATTTCTTTAATTCCCTTGTTCCTACACTTCTTTCAACAAATTATGTGACCATCAACTGAACACTGTTTTGTGTGAAATACCCCCTAAGTGGCTAAGAGCTCTGTCTAGAACCAGACTGTCTCTATTTGAACTTTGGCTCTGCCATATACACTCAGTTATCGGCATCTCTTGCCTCTGTCTCCTCACCTGTAAAATGGTCATACTAGTCCATGTCTCAGAGTTTTCCTGGGAGATTGAATGAGAGAATTCACACAAAACACTCAGAACGATGCCTGACACAATAATCTCTTGGCCTTACCAAGGAAGTTTCATTTTTACTTCTCCTATTTCCAGCAGTTGGAAGAGTTTTAAAAAGAATTTTATGATAATGGACTGCTTAATTTTATTTCAGATTTATGATATGTATTTAGTATTTTATTATGTTCATTTTGTATTTTTCATTTAAAAGCACTTCTAGGAACTATCCTAGGAACCACTAAAAAGCTGCCACTTCTCCAGTGATTCAAATAGTCAAATAGACACTGAGCACCCTGCATATTTGTTCATTCATTTATTAATTAACTCATTCTCCCATCTTTGTGCCAGGTACGCTGATAGGAATAAGGTAAAGACATGCCAGTGTTCTAACTCTGTCTACAAACAGGCGGGCAAAATATGGTGCCCATATTGATATTTGATCTTCTATATTGTATGAGTGCTAGCTGCGGTAGGAATTAAGATAATGATATCTGGAATTCTGAATGTGTCTCTGTTAAGTCACTTGTAATCTGTTAACATTTAATAATTAAATGGTTGTGGGCTAGTGCAGCAGAATGGGGCCAAAAATCCTGTCAATGAATGCAAGAGGATCTTAAGCAGCTTATTGAAATAAAAAGAAAGGTAAAGTTTCCAAAATGGTATTTAGCCTTTATTCTGTGATGGGAAGAAAAATGCCAGTGCTTTAATTGCAAACATGGTTTCTTAAAGCATTCCAAGTTTTCCTTGGAGACTTTCAGAACCAGGGATTGACTATCCTTGTGCCTGCTTGGATAGAAAAGGGCTTGATAAAAGTGCTATGACTGCTGGCACAATTTAATCACTTAATACCTTGTTCCGATTGAAAACGTAACCCAACCCCATTCAGATGATTGAGCACCTCCACTTGATCTGTCTATGGCTTGTGCAGTCACTGATATTTCCAAGGGAAGTCTTGTGATTGTTGAAATGGAAATTAATTTCATAGACTTGGGCCAAACTGGAAAAAAAAAAAAATGTTCATTGTAATCTGCTCCTGCTGATTGTTGAAAATGTTGCTTAGACTAAATAAACTCAGGTGAGCCTGGAAGAATGGGCCTAAGTGGGGACTGGGTATTGGGAATAGAAGAGGAACTGAGGGGAGAGGAAGAAGAGAACTGAGAAAAGATTATTACTGGAGAAAAAGACAACTTCAAGGACACTATCAGAGAGCATATTCTCCACATAGTTCTTGATTCTTATAATCACTGAAATGAACTAGCTGTCTTCCAGAGAAAGTTATAAAATTATCCAAGGTATTAATTCACCAACTTCAATAATGGCTGGAGGAAAAATTTAAGCTCTTTTTAGGGTCATAAAATTCTTATGGATAACACCATTCCTGAGATTTTCATTTTCTACAACTAGATGGAGTGCTATTGTAGAAGTTCACATAGCATTCGGTGCCCTTAAATTACTTTAAGAACTAAACCTTTCATCCATGCAAAGGAATGCCAATGCAAGGATTGCTGGGTTTGTTGTGTTTTTGACTATGAATGCTTCCAGGATAGATCTTTGGTTCATAAACTCTTTTGAATCATGAATCTCTTTGGGAATCTAGTGAGATATGACCCCATTTACAGAAAAGTGGATCTATGCATCAAGATACACAATTCTTTATAATCCTTCCTGCATTCCCTTGGATTGTTATGGGGCAATAGATCAGATCAGGAATCCTCCCAGAGAGTTAGAACAGAGTATTATATAGACAGTTAAAATACAGACTACTTGTACAAAGTAGCCAGGAAAATGTTTATTTTTATATTAATACTGTCTTTATGTAACTGCAAAATACATGGAAGTCAAATATTTTATAAAACTATAATTTTTGAACTGTAGATTGTTTAGTTCAATCCCCAAAATTAACAAAGGTGAGATCCAGGAAGGAGAAAAGACCCAGGAAGGAAAAAAGACTATCTGTGTGTACTAAACTTTCAAACTGCAATATGAAGAGAGTAGATTTAAAGAACAAATTTAACTTTTAAAAGTGTATTGTTGGGGCTCTTGTGTGGCTCAGCCGGTTAGACGTCCTTCTTCAGTTCAGGTCATGATCTCACGGTTCTTGAGTTCAAGCCCTTCTTCAGGCCTCTGCTCTCGAGCACCGAGCCTGCTTCAGATCCTCTTTCTCCCTCTCTCTCTGCCCTTACCCTGCTCATTCTCTCTCTCTCTCTCTCAAAAATAAATAACATTAAAAAAAATTAAAACAAAAATAAAAGTGTACTGTTGTTTGTCAATAATATCTATTCTGATTTGTACTCCAACATATTAGGGCATTATGTAGCAAAAGGAAGAATTAAATTCAGAAATGCTTACATCTGTATTTATTAAATCAAAACCTTATTAGGATAAATTTTTAATATCTATTTGTGTTTTAAATGTCATCTATTTTTAGCACAGTTGTGTAAAAATACAGTATATTTTTTCAAAGAATTCTGGAAGCAATTACTTTTCATGAAGCTTTAAAATCAAGAAGAAATTGAACACTGTTTTCCAGGGAAGATTATTTGAAAATAAATACTTCTTGAATTGTTAAATCGATCAATCTGTTAAAAATCAAATGGTTTCAGTTCACGAATCAGACACAAACAAGCAGAACAAATAGGAAATAAATTAGGTGCTATTAGGAAGGATTTTAACATTGGAATATTATTGTAGCTGTGTATGAGAACCTTCTGTAAAGAATCACCGGAGGGTGGAGAGGGGCCCTGGCATCTGCTTTCCTTGCCTGGCAGTTGGTCTGGGGCTCACATTCTGAGACACCCAGATGTTGATAGTCAGCTTGCCTTGTGGAGGCACTGCGGTCTCCTCTGGAAATGCTATTGTCTTTAAACCCAGTGGTACATCTGAGACAAGACCTGTCCCCACTTCCGTACTCATGCACTCATGGTCTACCCTTAGAAGCTTTGGGAAAGGAATGTTGTTTTGACCTTAAGCTCCTTCCAGAAGACCGAGTTCTGAAGGGGGTTACTGCCAGGTGATTAATTCCCATTCTGCAGGCTGTGAGTCCCCTGGAGTCAGCTGGTGTCTGTTCCTGGAGCGCAGGGACGACTTCCTGGCCTCCCTCGATGTGCGCTCTGCCACTCTGGGCCCGGAGCTCGGGTCAGTGCAGACTCCTCCCCCCTGTCCCTGTCTGCCAGGGCTTTCAGGGTTCAGGTGAGCTTTAAGCACAAACTCACTTCCGGAGAACTTTGGCCCTCGTGGCCAAACGCATTGAAGGCTCAGGATCTGGCGCCTGCAGGAAGCAGAGGGACTGGCCTTTCGCTTCCTAAAAGTTCTGCCAACTTTACTTCTGTCCATTTCCGGACCGGCTTGCTTTGCTTTCCGAGGAAAGCTGGGGAGGATAAAATTCTTTCTTAAATAGCTGTGCTGGAAGGGGCAGGCTCGGTGGGTAAGGGAAGAAGCTGGGGAGTCAGTCGTTTTGGCCCTCAGCCTCTTTTCCAGGCCTGCCCCGCTGGCGCTTGCCCAGTGGGAACGTAGGAAATGGGTGAGAAGTGGCGCCCCCGAGTTTTGCATTCTTGTTTTTTGCTAGAGAACATTGCTTGGGGTCTATTTTTTGCTGTGCTTTAGTTTTTTTGATTTCTTCTTTTCCCGTTCTGTTTGGAAACATGCACCTGTTTTTATTTACCTCTTTCGCCTCCAACATAGTCTCTTTGCCCTTTTTTTGTACCCCTAACCTCCAAGGTGAACACGTATATGTCGGCAGCTATCCTGACTTCCCTCGAGGGACCAGAGTCCACCGCCTTAGTCGGCCATCCTTGACCTCTCCCCCCCCCCCCCCCCCCGCTAGGGGCCCGGGGAGGTCATACAACTAGATTCCAGGAATGGGGGGTCCTTCGATATCTGGGCATTACTTCTGAGATTTTCCCGCTTATCACGGATGGAAATCAGATAGCAACCACTGTCAAGGGCTCTTAATACAGGAGCGGGAAGCCCAGGAAGAGCTGGGCCAAGCCCCACCCTCATCCTCGCGTTGGTCTCAAAGACTTTTTAGGGACTCTAGTCTCTGCTTTATCAGAGCTTTACATTTCACTTCTGTTATAAATTCCCAGAAGGAAGGCAGGCGATGGGGGAGGGAGCGTGGAGGAAAAAAGAAGAGCGAACAGGAGACACTTGGATTATATATTTATTTTATATAAAGAAATGATACATGTGTAATTTTAGATTTTCTTCCGAATTAGAGTTCTGAGGCTATAGAAAACCTATTTTTAACACCCCCTTCCCTTATAACGGCCTTGATTGCTTAAATTGCTTCTAATTGGGTGGCACGTATTACTGGAGACGGAGGACGCATGACAAGCAGCCTTCATTCTTGCGCAAATTTAGATAATGTCTCCGGATGAATATCTTTTCCGATCAGGAAAAACTAGAAAACTCTTAAACTGCCCGCAGTTTTCCTAAGGGGTTTGTGCAATAGAAGAGAAATGTCCTGACCATCACGCAGTCATGCAAATAGATGGCATTTTACAGAATACATCGCATAACAATCCAGTGCCAACGTTTTCCTCCGGGTCTGGCGTGAGCACCAAGAGTAAACATACTTTTATTATTATTATTTTTTTTAACTCACTTCGTCTTCCTTCTCTTACTTGGCATCTGTAAAAGTTTTTAGGAAACCTCTTTCAACATACATGTTAGCTACTCCCTCTTCCCTACTTCCCCTTGCCCAAGGTTTGGGCGGCTCTAAGCACTCGTGGCGCGGCATGTCAGCCCCGACAGCTGAGCAAATGCCATTATCGCCCAGAAAGGAGCGTTTCAGCACCTCGGGGAAAGTCAGAGCCTGGCAGATACCTGGGGGCGAGGGGTTCTTGCACACCAAATTGAGTGTGCTAAGGGCTAGGCTCTGAGGAGAGCGCTGGTTTTCCTAAAGTGCTCTCTGGCCATTGGTGGGTAGTTCGCCTCAGAGAAGCACAGACATCTGAAGATGGTGGAAGATGAAATGTTATGGTCAACTGGACAAACATGACATGCAGACACACTATCTTGCCAAACTGCAGTTTCACTGTTTGCATTACCCCGACACAAATACATAGCCAAAGGTATTATCTGAGGCCAGAGGAAACGGGACGAGAGGAAGTACACTTTTCTGTGTCAACTGTAGAGGCACTGGATTTTCCTTGTAATTCTTCCCGGAAAGAAAAACCCCAGAATGGCGTGGGAAGCTCCTTCAGGGCACTTTAGGTTGTGTCACAAGCAAAGTCCCGGGTGAAGCTGGGACACACCAGGGTGAGGGTGCTTATGGGTCCTTCAAAGTGAAGTCCTACCCACGTCACCTGCCTGGAGAGTAGGGAGTGAGCAGTGTCCTTAGGGGTTAGCCTGTTTGCCTTTCCCGAAAAACCCAAGCACAAGTTTTCTTTTCCCTTTATGCATCAGAGCGAGTATAACTTGATTTTGGATTAATGTAGCGCTATTACTGCATTAAAGGCCCACTGCTATGTATCTTTACATTCTACATTGGCCCTCAGATTGAATTTATTAACCTGATGAAGAAAGATTTGGGCAGTGAGAGATTTTCAACGGTGGCATTCCAAATTGGTTACTGCAGTAGGCTTGTGCCTCACCTCTGGCCTTGGTTGGGTTGCCAAAATGCTGCCGAAACTCCCTGGCTGTCTTTAAAAGGTCCTCACTCATGCAGCTGCCCCTCTATCAGTCCCTTGATGGGCAGAAGGTGCAACGCGCAGGAAAACACCGCTGAGTGGGGGCACCTGCAACTCCAAAGGGTCAGGACAATCCCTCCCATTTAGGAGATGCCTTCCGGTGGCAGTTTAAAAACTGAGAGGCAACATCAAAGCTTCCCCTTTAAAAGGGGTAGCCGTGATAATTCAAAACCGATCTTTGGCTGGCGAAGATGCAATTGCCTGAAACGAAATTGGCATTCAAATAGGGTCAGGTAAAGCCCAGAGCCCCTAGCCACATTTTGGACCCCAGAAGGGCACTTCTTGTCCCCAACTCTTTTGGAAGGAGAAGGGAAAAGGAAGAGAGAGGGCCGAAATGGGGAGAGGGGAGAGTGCAAGAGAGAAAGAAAGGGAGAAGAGGGGGATATTTAGCAAGTTAAGAGGTTAAATATTTGAACAGATTTGTAAATATATAGACAGCCCTTGTTATTTGGAATGTGTAATAATGCCTTTTGTGATGCGTCTGGCTGGGAGGCTGCGGGGAAAGACTTCTCCCTAGCACCTTCCTCCCAGGGAAATCAACTGGAAAGCTCATGAGCTCGCAAAACAAAAACAGGGCTACCCTCCTTTGGGAAAGGGGGATTCTCCCTCTACCGTGTCTTAAAAAACAAGATGGAAAAGGAAAAAAAGAAGAGAAAAGCAGAATAAATGAAAATGTTTTATTTTTCTTAGGTATGATTTTTCAGGAGCATCCCAGAAAGCCATCTTCAGGCTGAAGTAATTTCAAAGTATTGTTTAAGCTGATGACATAGTCTAGCTCTCAGTTATCTATTGTGCATCCATTATTTCTTTGAACCTAACTCTCCTGTCTGACAAGTGCGCGTGCGTGTGTGTGTGTGTGTGTGTGTGTGTTTAGAAAAACTGGGTCCACTAACGGTTCTCCTGTGGCTTAGCAGGGTGGGTTTCTTTACGTTTTTCTCACGTTAGTATTTTCTGGAAAACTGTACTGATGGCAGCCGATGGCATCTGTCCTCTGCTTGTGCCCGTGGGCGGAGGACACAGGCTGTGGGTGTGTCCCGCCCACTGTCGTGCGTGCGTGTGCGTGTCTGTGTGTGCATACCCGCATTCTCTCGTGTGTGCCTCAAATAGAGCCATTTTTTTTGCCCCTGTCGGCGTCCTGCGTACATTAGTATTATGCAAATAGAATCATTCTGCTTGAGTATTTTTTGAAGGGGGAGGGGATGAACCATTTAAATTATTCTCTCTTATTTTCTCGGCAATGTTTCCATTGCGTGTGAATTTACTTGGATAGCTTCTCCGAGGTGTGTGTGTGTGTGTGTGTGTGTGTGTGTGTGTATGTGTTTGTAGCGGTGGTGGTTGTGGTGGTGTGCTGGTCAGTGGGTGTGTGCCTCAGCGTTTGGGCGAGTGTGTACAGCCTGTGAGCACCTTGTGAGTGATGCGTGTTCTCTCCGGGTGTCCTGTCTGGCTATGCTCCCCCCCACCCATGTTTTGTGTCCTCAGGGTGATTATGTGCGTATTTACATATGTGTACCTATTCCCCTGCCTACATGTATTGTCTTTCTCTATGATCCACACATTTCATATATATTCTCTTATCTTTTGGCAAAGTGCCTTTTTTTATTCCTGGAAGAATATTTATTGATGTGATAATCTGAAATGAAAAGTGGTCTCCCATGAAGGAGATGGAAGAGAAAGGAGTGTTCATCTTTCTTAATAGACGGGGCAGAGCCAGTTGACTGGATCACAGGGTTTCTCTGCACTTTCTGCGTGTGTCTGTGTGTGGGGGGTGGGGGCAGGGACGGAGGGGGTGGGGAGAAGAGAAAAGGAGCCTTTAACAGGAACAAAGATGGGACATCGCGCCCCCTCGCGGCCAGGCTTCGTATTGCGCAGACCGGGCCGTCTCGGGCTTTCTTTAGCCAAATGAATCCTGTAATTTCCTCCGTTAAACCATTCAGCAGCCTCCTCTCAGACCCAGCCTCCGGCCGTCATCCAATCACCAGGCGCCATGCAAATCACCTTTTCCGTTCTCCAAACCCGCGTCCGCCTTAGCAGTTGCTCTTGCCGCCTCGCCGGCGTCTCCTTCCTCCCCACCACACCCCCTCCCTCCGCTCCCGCCCGAGCAGCTGCCGGGGAAGAGGGCAGTGCTGGGTGCCTCATGCATATGCAGATAATCTTCCTCCTCCCTCCGGTTTCTCCAACAGCCCCCGCCCTCTCTTCCCCCGCCTCAAACCGCGACCCACCCGCCCCCCGCCTGCCGCCTGTGCCTCCTGAGGTTTCCCCGCCGCGTCCGCGCGCCTAGACGTGCACTCCTCCGAGCTCTGGTCCCGGGCAGCTGTTTCCCAGAAGGCGGCCTGCGCGCGCTATTGGAACAGGAGAGGGAAAGGGAGGAAGGTACTATCCTTGAAATCCTCTCGAAGGTCGAGTTTGAGGCTTGCTGAGCAGGGGCGAAAAGACGTCGAAAATGCCTCTGCAGGTCTGCGGGAAGGTTCTGCACGCAGAATGATTTTGAAATGCCTTTCTCCTCCTAAACACCAGATTAATTTCTCTGAAACACACAATGTACTGGTCACGTCCAAAGGCAGGATGATGATAGATGATTTTGTAAGCCCAGAGCTACAGTGTGTATTTGTCTTGTACATCAAGGCTACACAGCTTCTTAAACTGCAAAGAATTGGAGATGAGATCAAACAGCATTAGATCTACTTAGTAGTAGGAGAGAGAGTGGGGCCGTGGGGGTAAAGGGCAAGTGGTGGCTTAAGACCTGCTAAAAGGCGCACATTTTAATGTCAAAGCCTTAAACCGCACAGGTGAGCAGACTTAGAGCACATACGCAGACCCATGAAAGAGAAGCAAATCCTCGAAGAAGAAAGACCTGGGGGTAGTTGGTTGCTATTGTTACTTACATCCAAACTCTGGTTTCTGGCCTTTTGCAGCAACCCATGAAGGGTATTCAAGCTTTGAATACTGCTCTGAACTGACCTTGAGGCACATTGAGGGGACAAATGTCACTGGAGAAAATCGCTGTTTGTGTAGTGCTTTGAGAAAGCAAGAAAATCGTGATCTTCTTTCATAGATGTCTATTTGGACATGGAAACATTTCAAGAACTTTGTAGTAAGACATGGAGAAGAGAGTAGAGAGCACAAGACTGGGAATACTTTGTCATCATTTGTTCATCCAACACACTTTTCTGGAGTACTTACTGCATGCAGGGCACACAGCAGCCTCTTCCATGTGAAGCACATTGTATGTGCCATGATTCTCAGGTGTGACGGAAATTAGGGAGAGGTGCAGGGATTTGGGGTGGTTTCTGCCCTGGAGTTGCTCATTGCCTTGCAGGGAGAGGAGACAGTAAAGATAAATGTGGTATAGTGTAACATGGAGCATGGAAACAGCTTAAATATCTGTCGAAAAGACAGTGGGTTAATATACTAGCATATTCCTATAGTGAAATACTCTGCAGCAGTTAAAAATGAACAGAATGTCTTGGAGGAGGCAGTGTTGGATGAAAAAAGCAAATGGCAAAAGAATACATGTGATATTAATGTTAATATTAATAACTATTCGTATAGAAATATTTTTAAAGCTTCCCAAATATAAAAGTTGTTCATATATACTTATATAGTAAAAGTATACAAACGTGTCAGGGAGGGGTGCATGCAACCTCAGGATGAGGGTAATCCCTGGGGAGACAGGGATCCTTTAATCACATGGGCTTTAGCTATGTGAATAGTGCTTATTTCTGTAAAGAAAAAAAAAAGGGGGGGATCAGAAGATAAGAGAACATAGAGAGTATGGGAAGAATCTATGGAAGAGTTGACATGGAGGCTAAGTTCTTGAAGTGATAATCACGAGTTTAATAGGCGTAATCAAAAATAATTGTCTCTTTCTGAATACGTAAGAAAAATACTGAAGCTTTTACACCTTTTATCTAATTTTTAATATTCATACAGGAAAATTTACTTTTGGGGGGTATACTTTTCTATGAGTTTTACAAACACAGTCATGTAACCACCACCGCAAGCAGGAAACAAAACACTGCCATCACCCCCCTCCCCAAGTGCCTTTGTGCTATCCTTTGTAGTCAACCTTTACCATTTGGAGTAAATTCCCCTGTAACCTTAAACCTTGGAAACCACTCCAGCCCTATGGTTTTGCCTTTTTCAGAATATCATATAAATGGAACCACATAGTATGTAGCCTTTTTTTTTTTTTTGCACCTAATTTCTTTCTCTTAGTATAATGGAATCATCTGTGTTGTTAGATGTAGTTTGTTCCCATATAATTTGTTCCTTTTGACTACTGAGCAGTATTTCATTACATGGACATACCACAGATAGTTTTTCCTTTTACCAGTTGAAGGCCATATGAGTTGTTTCTGGTGTACAATTTCTTTTTCTTTTTTTCTTTTTTTTTTTTTGAGTAAGCTCTATGCCTGACATGGGGCTTGAACCTATGACGCTGAGGTCAAGCATTGCATGCTCCACCCACTGAGCCAGCCAGGTGTCCCTGGTGTACAGTTTCTTGTTTCTAGGGACTGGACTCATTGTTGTCCAAGGTGTTGTCATTATAATGTAGATCTTCTATTACTGGTCATTGTATTATATCGATAAATGGGTTCGCATATTTCCCCCAGAGGTGAAATCTGTAATCTGATATTAAGTACCATGTACTGTTGGGCTAGGTACAACCTACCCAGCCAAATATATAGAAAAACACACATGTTCACAGTCATTTGGAAGTTGCCCTTCAATTAATTGAGTTGTAGTGAGTGCAGTAGGAGAGACTAACTAGATATGCTGATGACCTACATTTCTAACTCTTTGAGCACCTGTGTATTTCCAACTGTGGAACTATGGCTTGTTTCTAAATATTCCCTAAATCCTTTTTGAAAGATGGACCTTTGCCCTTTGAGGTCCAGGTTGAACTTTAGTGGCAGGCTGAGTTTCCATGCATCTGATACAGGGTGACAATTTATATCACCAGTTTAGAGGTTCTCACTACTTCTAAGGATTCTGTGTGATTCCAGATCCTGGTCTATACTATCAGTCCTCAAAGGTTTGGTTTCTTCTTGTTTGGTTTCCTCTTTGTGTCTCACAGGGACCCTGAGAAGCAGATACCTGGGCGGTACAGAGTAGGTGCTGATTCAGAGACAGAGTAAACCTGTGGGGATATAAGCTTAGTATACATGCCTCAGAGTTCCAGAGTCAAATATCAGATGTTTGTGAGTTAGCTACTACTTAGGGCCTTATTTATTTACTTATTCGAAAAACCTCTAGCCCTGGGGCCTCTGGGTGGCTCAGTTAGTTAAGTGCTTGACTTTTGATTTCAGCTCAGGTCATGATCTCAGGGTTCATAGGTTCTAGCCCCACATTGGGCTCCGTGCTGATGGTATGGAGAGGAGCCTGCTTGGGATTCTGTCTCCCTCTCTCTCTGCCTCCCCCCCACCCCCCTCCACTCTCTATCGTTCTCTCTCAAAATAAATAAATAAATAAACATTAAAAAAATTAAAAGAACAAACCAAAACAAAAACCTCTAGGTCTCTCATGGTTATTTGAAAGCTGTCTTTGTCACAGGCAGCCAGCCCAGTATTAACATGCAGGATGGGAAGGAGAAAAGCAAATGTTGTAGGCTGATGACTTTCTGGGTGTGGTTTAGGGTAGAGAAGAGGACAGTCCCAACTGTCAAGAGTGGTAACAGTGTTGTGATCAAAGGAGTGCTGTTTCTCGTCTGGTTCCCTTGCTAAAGCAGGCTGGCTTTCTAATTTAAATTGTATCCAGTCGCTACACTGAGCCTTTGCATGTCACCCTTAGTCTTAGTTCTGGTAATTAGCATCACCCTCTGGTAAATGACTCTAGAAACAGAAGTTTCATTTCACTAGTCAACTAAGGGACTAGTTAGTAAAATAGCCGCTCACAATTTACTTTGAATACATTGTAAGTAAAGGTTATAGAGGTTATAAGTCAAGGGATATAGAGTTATAAGTCAAGGATGTAGAGGTTATAAGTAAGGGATATAGAGGCCACATTTGAGCTTTGTTAAGCTTGTGAGACCTTGAGAACGAGGTACCGTACGTGTACCACAATTTTCTCACTTATAAAAGGGCAAAGGGGCAAACATGTTGCTATTTTTTACTTTAAGATTCCTCCAGCAAGAGAACTTTATGAGCCCTGCTTCTCTTCTAAGTTCTTTGGCTGGTCTAATAATTAAATTGATGTAAGATGGGAGCCCCGCAAAAATATGAGGCTCAAAGGCAGCCAGGTAATTGAGGCTTATATAACATCCTGCGCGAAGGAAAGAGATTGGGATCTGGGGATACAAAAGGAAGGAAGGCCATTTATAGGGAGGCAGAGAAGTTTGGAAAACAAACGTTGCCGTGTTATGCAGGTAACTTTTTTGGGTAAAAAGGTATCTCTGATAATAGCCTCTTTCCAATGTAAATTTAGGCAGTTGAGGAGGTCGAGATAGAGAGTTTTTCCTGAGTCTACTAGGTTTTGATTGCCTTTAGCTCCAAATAATCCTTATGGCAAAGAAATGTATTTTGGGGTGGCAGAATCTGCTCCCCTTTGCAGCATAAGTGAGTGCCTTATCATAACGTTGGAATAATGACATCTCAAGGCTTGTATGCTGCATTCACAATCAAGAAAAGTCCCAGAACGGGGTTGACTCAGCAGTACCTGACCAGTATGTTTAATGCAGTGATGAATACCATTGCCCCTAGGAATTAAATATAGAGGTGCTTGGAGCTTGTGTAAAGTTCCCTGTGCCATTTGAAAAAGGTACTCAGAGAAAAGATAGGCTGATTTTTAATTTTAATGTTTTAACTCATCGGTTTAAGTACATTTCTGGTTTGCTTTGCAAAATGTCAACAGACATCCCAAGTGGATAACATTTAAAAAAGATTGAATTTCTTATATTTACTCTACTATCATTTCAAAAATATGGTCATTAATGCCTACAGGTTCATTGGTTAAAACAACCCATTCAAATGATTATTAAAAAGCATCCAACAACACTGTTTGTTGTTTTCCATATTGTCCTGAATTCTCACTGATGAGAGATCTAGTTCTGATGCATTTAGGAAGGACTTCAAGTGGGGTTACCATATACAAGGTTGGAGAAATAATTCTCTGAGAAGAAATAATTTATTATCTAATGGTATTACTATTCACTTTGTATTATAGATATTATGCTTTTGTATATTATACACTCAACAATTGACCAAACACTTTCACATAAATGATCTCATTTCATGTAAATTATCTCACAATAACCTTCTAGAATAGATTAGTGAAAGCAGTGACTATCCTTATTTTATACTAAAGGATACGGAGGTTCAGACATACTGAAAATAGCTCGCTTTTTAATGGACTTCTTTCTTTGTGCCAGGCAGTGTTCTAAGAACTTTCCATGTTTTAACTCATGTGGTCTATCTAGATCGCAGCTGTAGGAAATACTTAATCTTCTTCTTCTCATTTTCCTTTTATAGATTGAACCACAGAGTTTCAGAGAAATAGAGTAACCTGTCCAAAAGCTACAGAGTGAGTCAATAGTGGAGTCAAATGAGAATCCATCCAGTCTGGTTCCAGACCACAGTGCTTACCCCTCACACTCTCTAACCAGAGTTCAGCAGCTTGCCCAGGAAATTTGGCCACTAGGTGTGGAATCATAGCTTAGAACGTGATACCCAGAGAAGTGCTTTTCCATTTGGTTGTAGCTTCTCTCCTGGTCTTTGCTTTATTGTGTATCACATTTTACAAATTTATGTACTTCTCATATTCCCCCTAATGGAATGTGAGCTTCCTTAGTGCAGAGAAAAGGGATGATTCCTTTTATACATGGACTCTCCCCTACCATGTCTGGAAATTCTTCTAACCTAAGAGGGAGCCACTTAAAATGTTCTGAATTGAATTGAACTTGTGAAACTCCTAGACCACTTTAGGCCTGAAAATTTGCAGTGGGAGCTTTGGTGACATAGAAGTGGTTGACAGTGGGAAGGGGGCAGTGATTAAACCAGGGAATAAAGGGAAGGAGTTTATATGATGAGAAAAGTGTGATAACAATGTTTATATAATCCTTATTATGTGCCAGACACTTTTTATGTATCAACCATTTGATTCTTACAACATTCTATTATTACCTCCTTTTTGTGAATGGGGGAGAATGAGGCACAGAGGTTATATGACTAACACATAAACAGATGTGTTTGTGGGTGTGTATGTATATAAAAGAAGGAGAAAGACAGTCATATATACAATGTTGCCCATCTCCCCATCTCCCACACCAACAATTCCCAAAGGTTTTCCTGGCATATTTTTTGATTTTTATCAGATATTTTCTGTTCTAGATGCCCTATACTACTGACTTTTCCTCCTCTAGTCTAGTGTCTGCATAGTACCACAATTACCTTTCTAAGATATATATCTGATTTTGCTACTTGAATTAAAACATTTTCTGGTTCCTCATTGCTAAGAGGTTATGTAGCCAGCTACATCACAGCCCTGTTTTACTTTTTAGTCATCATTTCAGCCTCCTTTCCCAGGCCTTTTATGACAGTTGTATTTAAACCCTTTTTAATCCCTGGATGGACCAGGTACTTTTGCTCTCCTGTGACTGCTGGGAAAGAAAAATTTTTCTTTACCTCTCAGAGGTTCTCCCGGTTTGCTGAGAATTAAACTGACATGAGACAGATAAACAGGGAAAAATCATATTTAATTTTGTACAGCTGGGCAACCTACATGCAAAAGGGAGGATGGCAATTCACAGGGCAGTAAGAAGAGGAAGAGGTGATTGGAAATTAGATGTTTGCTTTGGCGTACTGTTAGGTCATTCAGATAAAATTTATCTCCAGGAGAAACTTTCATTCTGAAAAAGACCCCCATTTTTAATTTTTCTAGGAAGTTAAGAGAGGGGCAAAAGTTTATCTTTTCAGCTCAAAATAGTTCACATGCCCAAGTGGCAACATTTGGGGAGATTTGTTCTAAATCTCTTTGTGACTTTATTCATGCTGTCCTTTCTGCTGGAATGCTGTTCCCCCACTCTTTATCTGGTGAATTTTACTCCTCCTGTAGGATGAAGTTCAAATGCATTTTTTTTTTCTCTTTTTGAGAGGGAGAGAAAGAGAGAGAGAGGGAGAGAAGGAGAGAGAAGGCACAGGAGACAGGCAGAGGGTGAGGAAGAGAGAGAATCTGAAGCTCCAGGCCCAGTGTAGAGGTCGATGCCAGGCTTGACACAGGGCTCCATCTCAGGACCATGTATGTGATCATGACCTGAGCCGAAATCAAGAGTTGGGACACTTAACTGACTGAGCCACCCAGGTACCCCCAAACGTTTTTCTTGATGAAGCTTTTCATGATCCTACAGATAGAATTAATACATCATTCTACTAATATATACTCCGATTTAAGAATGACAGCTAACGTCTACTGAACGCTTAAGTGCTATAATTCTATTATTGATGAAGATTCAGAGATTCAGAGGCTTTACATAACTTGTCCAATTTCAGTTGGGTAGTAAATTTTCCAACAGATATGTCTGACCCCAAAACCTATTAACTTAACTGCTTTGTTTTGCCTCCTCCATTGATACCACATATTAGATTACATGTTTGTGTATCACTTTCTCGTCAATAATATGAATTCCAGAAAACCAGTCATTTGCTACACATCCTTTCTGCCTAGCACAGTGTCTGTGCTATAGAAGAAGCTCCAGGAACACAGCTAAAAGACTGAATGGATATCATTTGCTCCCTATTCTCTGAGCTGTATTTCCCTCATCTGGCTCATTGTATCCCACACTACACATTAAGATCTCGCTACTTCACTCAATTCTCCCACGTTACTGGCTTCTAAAGTGGCTAGCCACAAAATTGACCGTCTTGACAATATTGCCTGTGAGAGTCTTAATTTGCCCTCTTTATGGTATGGCCGGAAAATAAGGGCAAGGTGTGATCTGCTCTATAATGCTTGGGCTGTAGGCACTGTCTTTTTTGTTTCATGTTTTTGATTTGAATCAGAACTGGCTTGACTCTTATCTTTGTGATTGACATAAACATCAGTATCATACCCTTAGAGTCCTCCTTCCCCCATTCTGAAATATTTAAGAATTCTGTGGGTTTACAGAGGTCCCAAAGAAGCCCCTTGGCTACTCTGGCCCCAGGAGAGCTCTCATTGCCTGGGGCCATTGTGGCTCTGGCTTCCTGTTACCACACAGTGCTGCATGGACCTCCAGGCCAGGATGCTCCCCTGAATAAGAACATTTCCCCAGGACACAGATCTTAGGGCCCATCCTTTGGGTTTGCACACCATCCAAGGACCCACCCACATACCATGCTAGATGGTATCCGCTGCCCACATTTAGCCTCTGGGCTTCACCCACAGGGGTCAGCAGCCTTCCCTTCCCCTGCTCCCAAACAAAAGATCAATTTCTCTCCTTTTTCTGACGATAGAGCTCGTTTGTTAATTGAAGGGTCTGGACCACAAAGACACAAATGTCTATTTACTTCCACAATCTGGAAGCATTTCCCTTCCTTTATGAGAATTCCTTCCTCCAAGGACAAATTGGAAGACCTCATGGTATCTTCTTGCTAAAGGGGCTGTAACAAAAGCATCGCTTAGATCTTCACCGGGTCATTTTTTTTTTTAAGCAGTTAAATCTTAGCAGGGTCCCCAGTTTAAAACACAAAAATTCCAAAACTTAATGGTACACCTAAGTGAGAGTTGTCCTTTTTATTTTTATGTTTTTTAGAGTTGCCCTTTTTAAAGGAGTCACTTGCTATATACATTATTGTAATTTGCCAATGTCATTTAAACAGGTTTTTGAACCTACCCTCTGGTTTTCAGAGCCTGTAGCCCAATTTTCTTTTATTACTCCCAAAGAGAACAAATATTTATATTTGAAAATGGATTTGATTTTGGAAAGAGCCCAATGTTATTTGGCTTAGTTTTGTGAATAAAATCAGTGTGAAAAGCTGCTTTTGATCCAAAAGGAGGTGAAACTATAAGGTAATGCCACTGATTTTGTGAGTCTTACCAAGTACAAAAGGGAATTTCCAAATAGAGTGTCAGGGATGGAGTGTCAGGGAAATAAGTATAAAATGGTTCCAAATGTGACTAAACTAATGGCCCAAATCTGAATACAAATATTCTGGTATGTTTGTGACCAACTAGTCTCATTGGTGTCTGTGAAGGTACAACGTACATGTTATGTCCAGAATTCTTGCTGAAAATAGCAGTAGACTGGCTTCTCAAATTTGACGTAAACACAAGTCCTCTAAGGTTGTTAAAATGCACATTCTGATTCAAGAGATCTGGTGTGGGCCTAGGATTCAGAATTTCTACTTCTAAACAGCTCCCAGGTAACGGTCCCGGAACCTCTCTTTGAGTATCAGTGCCCTAGACTTTCTAAATAGCTCTCTTAAGCAAGTTGAATCTTGGTTTGCACTTTGATATTGGTAACCATGTTAAACTACTGATGAGTTGTTTTGTTCCTTAGCAAAATAGTTTTGTGTTCATATATAAGAACTTTGCATCGGAACAGAGAATTTGCTGTGTAGTTTATCAGTGAAGAAGCAGCAATGACACTGTGCCATTTTCCTTAGATTGGACAGTTTCTTTATTCAGAACGTAACAGAAATTTCTATGGAAAAAAGTGATAAAGTAATTTAACTGTTCAACCTCAACCTCATTAATTATTATATAGCAGATATTATCACATGAGAAAATGCAAGGTACATTTTGATATATTTAAAGTTGTTATTTCTGATTTGACAATTTTTGAAACTGATGTAACAAAAGTTCTTTTGCTAGCTAGCTAAAAACAAAATCCTATTTCACAGCTAAAATGTAAACAGCTAAGATGTAATCGGAGGACTAAATTTTCACAGCTACAAAAACACAGCTGTGAAACATAACTTTAGAATATAATAAAGCCAAATAGTTTTGCATGCTAATAATGGATATTACAAATAAAGATGAGAATGACTTTGTTAGAATTTTTTAGTGTTTAAATACCTTCACTAATGTTACTTGTTTAACTGAGAATGTGCTCAAGTTACCTGTTACATTTGCATCTATTGAATGTCTAATATTTGTATCTTGCTGGGAACTAGTGATACAGAGTTGAATCTGACAAGTCATTCTTTCAAGGAGCTATTTTGTGTTACATAATAAGACCTGTGTCAAATAATAGTTTTGAGTTTTTTTCCCCCCAGGTTATAAAACCAGTACATGTGAATTGGAAAAATATTAGAAAATACAGAAAAAATTATAAAAGGTAAAATATACATTATTAAAAGTCCTACCACTGTTAACATTTTTATGTTGTGTTTTAAATTTCCATTGACCTAGTTCTAAGTATTCTTATTTATGGCTTCTTGACATACTTTTTTTTTTAACTGTGGAAATAACTCTTGCTGGTCAGTGTCAAGGTATATTTCAGTTGAATTTTTGTGCCAATGTTGGCCTGGGCTGAATGTTGGAAACCCACAATAATAGTGTATCAGATGTGTGTGTCTGTTTACATGTGTGTTAGGGTGGGGAATAACTACGGACTGGATAGGTAGTTGCAATTCCATCTAACTCTGTAGATACTAGTAGGCTAGAGACCCTTTATGATATAATTAAAAAGGTTTAAATTCCCAGAGTTACTCATGTGCACATTGTGTTTTGCTTTCTCAATTTTGTGATCAATTTCTTGGATTGTGATAATTTTGGATTGGGAGTCAGGGGACCTAGTACTTTACTAAAACCTGTTGCACATTTTTATCATCTGTAAAATAAGGTACATTACTACAAATCCTCAGTTGTCTTGATGTCTTGAAATGTGAAATTCCATAGCTATTTTCTTTATTCATATCTTGCATGTAAATAGATCTATCCTCGTAGATACCTTCAGATACTTTTGATAGTAATCTGAATCAATGTAAACCTAAAGTGTCTTTTAAAATCTATAATTTGGAAAAATAACCTAGAATAGAGCTTGGCAAATTACTGCACCCAGGCTGAATCTGATCCAATGCCTATTTTTGTAAATAAAATTTTATTGGAATACAGCTGTACCTATTCAGTCATGTATTGTCTATGACTGCTTTTAAGCTATGAAGGTGGAGTTGAGTAGTTGTGTTAGAGACTGTGTTTACTACCTGAATTGTCATAGGAAAAAACTTGTTGATCTCCGATCTAGATTTATGATCTTCTGGATCAATAAGTATGTTTTTCTTCAGATACTTTGAGTGAGTATGAACAAGTGTTATATCATAGTAACAATAGCAGGAGGTATGGATGTGGAAGGCATGACTGGGTCATATAAACCAAGTCCTGGTTTTTAAAAAAGGGCTTTTTCCTAAATGGAATTTACTTGGGCTTGATTTCTAGAGGTCAGCTAGATCTGCATCAGGTAAATGTCACATCTGTTGTCATGACAGAAACTAGAGTGTCAGAGTGGCACTCTTTGAGCCTGGCAAGCTTCATCTTGAACAACTCAGGCAGAAGCATTTCCAATTAATGTGGGGACCCTTTGTAATAAAACGCAGGGCAGGAAAGCCATGAGCTTTTAATATCATAAGGTTAGAGGTATTATTTCACAAGGAATAGGAACCAAAGTCATGTTCATAGTTGATGTACACATTCCTCACGAAGATTAGACAGGGCCTTGCTCAAGCCTTTGGAAGAAAATGAACCAGCTCTGTGATCAGGGGTGTAAACCTTCAAGTATTTAGCGGAGAAGTGAGTTGCAACATAACTGGTAAAGAGTGTCTTAACTGACCTTGAAATACCCACCTTTCCCACAGACCCTGGACGTGGAGGAGGCTTAAGCAGAGACAGACCTCTCCGAATTCCCAACGAAGTCTGAGATGGCAGAGTTTGCAAAGCAGAAGATGAGACCAGGCCCAGGACTCAGGTGGCCTAAGGGAAAGAGTGATATGTCCTGTTTTGAGAGGGGCTGAAGCGAAGACAGTTGAAGGGACCTAAAGAGGCTTCGGAGAAGGTGAGAGAAAGGGAGGGAGAGTGTGTCCACTGGGAACCTCCTCCAGAGGCCTAAATGGAGAGAGCTTGCCCCCTCAGGTACTGCAAAAAGTGTACATAAGTGTAGACTTTAATGACCTTGAAGTTTTGGATCCTGTGATGCTTTTGGACATCCCGTGAGCCTTTGGTAAAAGAATGCTAAAATATCCATTAGAGTCTAGTTTGTATCATTTTGGTGAAAGGGTACTGGAACGAACATCACTTGGAATCTTAATGAGTACCAATCTGTCCATTTGCAGACCACCAGCAAAGGGCCACCCAGCCTGAGTGATTAGGGAGCCCCTTCCTCTGATTTCTAACTCCTTCACTGGACAGAAAGACTCCTGTTCTCTGCTCCAGAGAGCCTTAAAACTGTTAACTTGATGGGAAATTATCAGTTGTTTGAGATGATTGGAACTGAATTGAGGTTTTCTTTCTGAAGTAAATAGAAGATTTAAAAGATTATTGAAAATAATTTAATTTTCAAGAGAAACTGAAGCATCTTATATCAGCAACAAATAGAAAAATTAACTTCTCTTTTTATTTATTCCTTTTAGCCTTTTTCTTGTTGTCATGGCATTAATTACTCTGATGCTATCACAGAGAATGTAAATGTACCAAATCCTTTTCATTTAGAAAATATTTTAAAAAATCACTTTCTGAGGTTCAGATGATTTGGGAGCAAGATTAAAACTGAAGTTTATTCAGGTACTTGGGTTTCTTTCTTTCTTTCTTTCTTTCTTTCTCTCTTTCTCTCTTTCTTTCTTTCTTTCTCTCCTTCTTCCTTCCTCTCTCTCTCCTTCCCTCCTTCCTTCCGTCCCTCCCATTCATTCATTCATTCATTCTCTTCATCTGCTGGACCAATGTAACAAAGTAAGCTAATAGACTAAGTCACTTATTACATACTGGTAGGATCAACACACTAGGCAGTGTTATACTGAAATGTCTACAAGAATTGCCCCAGATAATAAGGGCTTCTGGGGAAAGGTTGGTAAGTCCCTTGCATGTTTTATGTTTAGGTAGAGTTTGACCCCCAAATAAATGATCAGTTAAAAATTCATCTAATGGAAACTAGTCAAACAAATATAATAAGTTTTTAAGAAGAAAATATTAGGCTGAGTCACATGAACTTGCTGATATTTAGACAAATTAAGACAATGACAATTTTATCTGTCTTAAGCTAATACATAAATTATCTTTTGAGCTCCCCCCTTCCCCCCCAGTTTTTATTTATCCTATTGCATTTTCCAAGAAGCAATGTGTGTGTGTAAACAATATTCCTTTCTCCACTCTTGGAAGAAGAGTCAGCATAGTATTTCTAAAGATCTTAGATACCCTTACTGGCTTTCTCTTACTTAAGTTTTCTTCTTTTGTTTTTTGGATCCACTAATGCCCTAGAGCAGAAAGGGAGGAGTAGAGGGTGATGTTTTGAGTTGAGTTTAAGAAGAGAATAGCAGATTTTCCTCCTTCTAGTAGGGTCTTCCATAGAAGAGAGAGAAGTGTCATGGGTGGATGATTTGTGAGAGTGCAAACCCAGGCCATCCTGCCATACAGTGCTCTGTGAGAGGGTAGGACCTCTCAGGCAGTGGTAAGTGGGTGTTTCAGTCCTACAGTCTTAAGCGGCCACGGAGAAGGGTCTTTGTGGCCACGCTTTGGAAATTGCCTTTGAATAAATGATATGGGCCTGGTCAGCATAATGCATTGAAGACTTCTGGTCTTTCCTCAAATTTTCTGGACTATACTCTTAATATAACCCTAGAAAGTATTCCTAAAACAGGATTCAGTTTGAATTTTCCCTCAACTTCAGCAGGTATGGGCAAAACTAGGTTAATTTGTGTGTGCTTGCATACATGTGCGTGCTCTCTCTCTGTCTCTGTCTCTGTCTCTGTTTCTGTCTCTCTCTCTCTCTCTCTCTCTCACACACACACACACACTTTGAACACTTTACTTTCCAAGTGGTTACCTTGGATCAGAGATACAACTTACACTTGTCTTTTCACTTGACTTTTATAAAGTGGGCGTCTAATGAAATTTTATTTATGATACTCTCCTTTTCCCATCCCTTTCCTCCACTCTCCACCTTTAAAAGTGCAGAATAAATAGGAGGTGAGAAATACAACCTGAAAGGATACTGAGCATTCTAAAAGGAGTCAATAAATAGTTGAATGAGTAATACAAGGGAAAGGACTTTGGGGTATGGGGTTTGTTAGCATATGAAGCTCATCTATTCCACCATTTAGTGCATTGTTTCCTACCTTTCCCTTTCTTTGGATTACCTTCAGTGCACAATCATTTTTCTGCTGATGGGTTGGTCTTAATTTTCTCTTGAAAGAAACCTGTTCCTCTTTTATTTCCTGAATTCTCCTTCCCTTTCTCTCTTTTGTGTTAGGTACAACTTCTTTTCAAATTTTTTACAATGTTTTCCACTTGAGTTATCAGTTTGTCCTATCTCTCCTTACTATTAGGCCATTAATGAAGATTAAACCGGGCACTAGTCTCAAGTGTCACAGTCTCTATTGGATATGTTCTGGGTGCACAAGCCTTTTTTTTGTTTGGGTCCTTGATTTATGATACTTCATTCAGTGTTGAACTTTAATAATTGAGCATGCATTCACCATAATTAACCATAATAATTCAAAAGAGACCTAGTCAGAATCTGAGGGTCACATTTTTATGGTGCTCTTTAGGTGGAGTTCTGGGACTACTGGTCCATGATCTGTCTGTATGACCACCATGAATAAAATGGAGGACCGTGATGTGATTGGCTGAATTTTCCCTAATTTTATGAACTGTAATTTCTACTGTATAGCTCACATATGTTGAGAGATATTCTTAAGCCTTAACTGGAATACCTAAGATACAGATGGCTTTTTTTGTTTGCTTGTTTCTTCAAGGTATGAGAGGTAGTCTGGGAAACTGGCCAACATTCTGACATTTCCTTGGCATTGTTATCATCATTATTATTATTATTTACAACAATGGGAAAGATATTTATTATTGAGACTGTTTAAGGAAATCTAAGAACTATAGCAGTCATAATCATGTTGCTTCAATTTTTCTGTCTGGTTCTCTTTGAATGTTGTGGGATAGAAAGAGCTATTCATTTTTCAACCTTTTATATTTTTGGAGGAGGGTAGTCCTTGTTTATTGGTATAAAAGGCAATTACATATGTGGGAATTATTAAGAGGGTACCCTGAAAGTGTCTCAACAGAGATGTTTCCCATTGTTTCCTTAAACTCCACCTTAAATAGTTCATTTCTACGTTGAGCATATTTTTTCCCCTGCTGTTGTCTACTCTTAACAATTTAGTGTAAATAATTTTTATCAGGTTTCTTTATTCTTATTTTGAACAGATTCAACCAATATCAAAGATATCCAAAGCATTCAGTCTATTGAAAAAGGAGAGGAGAGGACACAGGGGAAGAGAAAGGGATATTTATCATGTTATTTTACTGTATGAATGTTTCAAACACCTCTATTAGAGCCCTCCTGGGTTTTCCTCTTTGAAAGAAACTTAAAAATCATGCTAAAACCAATTTTCAAGTGTGGCATGAGTGAATGGTAGAATACTGTTTTCCTATTACTACATGGACGCTTCTATTAGAGTTTAAGGAGAGTTTTTCTTTGATTATAAAGATGGAGACTACATCTGGTGTGAAATATCTCTAGAATATTTATCAGCAACTTGAAGGTGCTTAGCTATATCTTTTAATATTTGTTTGATGAATGTATTCACAGCATCCTGCTTTTATATTATCCTCGACGTTCTTGATGCCTGTAAATTTTTCATTGGTTAAACTATTTTCTTTTCCTTTCTTCCCTCAGCTTTGTTGAGATATAATTGATGTATAACATTGTGTAAATTTAAAGTGTACAACGTGTTGATTTGATCAACTTCTATATTATAAAATGATTATCACCATATTGAAACATTAACTAACATCTCTATCATATCACATAATTACCATTTCTTTTTGTAGCAAGAACATTTAAGATGTACTCTATTAGCAATTTTCAAGTATATAATACAGTATTGTTAAGTATAATCACCATGCTGTACATTAGATCTTCATACTTCTACATCTTATCACTGGAAGTTTGTACTCTCTGACCAACTTCTCCCCATTACCCTCACCCCTCAGCCCCAAGTAACTACCCTTCTGGTGGTTCTGTGTTCTTCCATGTTCTATATGCTTCTCTGTTTCTCTGAGTTTCATTTTTTTTTAGATTTTACATATAAATGATATCACACAGTGTTTGTCTTTCTCTGTCTGACTCATTTCACTTAGTACAACGCCCTTGAGCTCCATCCACGTTATTGCAAATGGAAGATTTCCTTCTTTCTCATAGCTAAATAATATGTTAACTATTTTCTAATTTATCTTTTTCAGATTTTCTGGTTTCACATGTGTACACATTTGATTGTTTGTGTTTACACCTTAAAAGTTGTTAAGTGAATGTATTTCAAAATGAAAATACACCATCATGTTTATTAGGGATTGATTCAAGATACTGTATAAAGATGGTAAAGCTTTTTCTTGTATATATTTTTTATTTTAGTCTGGTGGAAAATATACCAAAAGATTCTAGTTTTATACATTGGGGAGAATTTCATTTAGCATCTCATTAATATTGGTTCCAATCAGAAGTCTGGAATTTCCTTGAGTTAAATAATTCCTTTTTTTTTCCTTTTAGCAAGTTAAAATATATTTAGTGCAAACATAACATTTTGCTGTAAACTCATGGAGTATGTTTCTAGTGAGCAACTTGGTAATTGTGTACCTTGTGTTCTCACTATGATATTGTGAGCCCCGTGGGAGTAAGAACAATATTCTACTCCTCTTCCTATGTCCAGAGCCTAGCATGATATCTAGCATGCTTCAGGTGCATTTATCCTGACATGTTGAATCAGTTACCTAGCAGTGCTATCATAAAAGTAAATAAGGATAATTAGGTAAGTAAGCATGGCATGGGTAAAGGGTGCCTGGGTGGCTCAGTTGGTTAAGCGTCCAACTCTTGATTTTGTCTCAGGTCATGATCTCACAGTTTGTGACTTCAAGTCCCATGTGAGGCTCTGTGCTGACAGTGCAGACAGTGAGGAGCCTGCTTGGGATTCTCTCTCTTCCTGTCTCTCTGCCCCTCCCACACGTTCTCTCTCTCTCTCTCTCTCTCTCTCTCAAAATAAATAAAAATGTATGGCATGGATAAAAGCAAATGCTTCATGAAAACGTTGTGATTTTATCAATATATTAGACTCTTGTGAGTGCAGTACATGAGAAATAATACAAATTTGAGTATGCTTGCTTAGAGAGTGTATTATTAAACATCTTGGTGTTTGATGACTTATTTATGGAGAAAATTTAAAAGCAAGAGTGATTTGTTGGGAAAATAATTATGTTGAAAAATGTGAGTATCTGACTTTAAAAGTTAATCCTACACTATCTGGTATGTACTGTTAATTTTCATAAACATATGTATATAACCTCTCCAATTATATTGCAGACTTGTTGAGAGTACCGGGCTCTTAGTAGCTTCCATTCCCCATATAGATGAGGAGATAGTAACATTTATCACATGTTAGTATTGGGTTCATTATTCACTGAGTGGTTTTGTCTATGACCTTCTGTATGTTTCCCTAAATGTAAAATTGGGAGAATAATACCTTTTCTACACTATTCATCAAAGTTTATATTTATGCTTTGAGTCTCACAAGAATGCTTTTGTAAGGATATAAATTAAAATAAGAATAAGCATTTTAGCAGTTTTACAACTAAGTGTTTTAACGTGTGCATTTGAAAAAGCAAGGTATAGAGGCTTTTGCTTTTTTACTGGCATTAGAATTCTGGTTATACCTTGCACCTTGGGTATGATGTTTAAGTTCTCTGAACAGGTGTATGCTGTCCTATAAATGGAATTTTTAATTTTTTCTGTATAGTGGTGTTTTGAAGTTAAATTTGATAACATGTGTTGTTAAATTTGATAACATGTTGTATCCTTATTTGCCTTTGAAACTTGACATGGCCCCAACCAGATTTAACTTTTCAATCCATTTTTTTCCCTTTCAGTATTCCCTATTTGTTATTTAAATTACCATTCTGTAGTAACCAGCCCAAAGACTTTGGGCTAAGTTTCATTCATTCTCTTCCTCTTATTCTGTACATTTAATTTGAGGGGATTTGGGAGAACTCATTTAGTATATCATAGTATAAGGCCAACTTTTTCCTCTATCCCCAGGTAATGCCTGCAGGATGTCAATTGCTTGGTGAAGTCAACATCTTCCAAGTGTGGCCCAAGATCTGCCCACAGCCTCTAGGTCCAGGACCCTGTCCTCAGGTAGGGTTGGATAAACCCTGACTCATTCTTCTCTGGCTTTCTGTTGTAGACTGCTGTCCTTGTACTCTAATTTGGGATTTTTTTTTTTTTTTTTAAATCCAGGCAGCATGATATAACCAATCAGATTACAAGTTCCTTTAATGATCATATTTCAGGTTGCCACCTGAGTTAACATCTCCGTTACACTTAGTTGTATCCAGGTCTCCTTAGCCACACATTTACACTTATTTTACTTGCCAAGTTTAAAAAACAAAACTCATCTGTTATGGGTTGAAGGTTCTTAGTTTTGCTATGAGAGAATTTATATACAATGTTGCCAGCTGGTCCATGAGATTTTTATTTTACCTCATATATTCATCTTGCGTACATCCTATTACTTCCAGAACCATTGACACCATCCAGGTAGTCATTACCTTTCACCAGCATCATTATGCTTCTGGGATCAGGCTGCTTTTGGCTGAAGCAAATAGAAAAACAAACCAGAAGTAGCTTAAATGACAGGGACTTAATTTTCCTCCCACAGCAAGAAGATCCTAAGATCCAGGGTTGCTGTAATAGTTCAGCAATATCAGGTCTCTGGATTGGTATTCTGTGACTTCCTTGACTTTTCCCCCATGGTTACAATATGGCTGCAGCATCTCCAAGCATCAGGTCCTCACATAAGAGCATTTAATTGGCAGGAAGGGAGTGGGCAGAATTTCTCCCCACGTGTTTTATCCAGGGAGAAAAGCTTTCCCAGGTAACTCTTGGAAGAATTCTCTGTCCATCTTATTAGCCAGGACTGGGTCACTTTCCTCTGCCCTAGTGTAAGTGTAGACAGGTTAGTGAATATCTGCTATTTTTGATCTCTATGTTTGTTAGTGAGAAAGAGGAAGGTTGGGAGAGCTCTCGGGTAGGTATTTAAATCCATTCTGCATTTCTGCTAAATGTACTTTCCTGAGTATATTTCTAAAGAAAAAGTCATCACCCTGGTCTTGAACTTTCAGTAACTTTATTACTAGCGAATACAGTATAATCCAGCTCCTTCTTTTGTTTTCTGCTTTATTGTCCTTTGGCTATTTAATGAACCCTGAACAGACCCAACTCGTCCCTGTGTTTACAGCTTAGCTCATGGTATTTCCTCCTCTTGGAATCTCTTTTGCAGGTTCCCATGAAGGGCCAGCTTAGACACTGGTGCTTGGCCCTTACAGCTGTCTTCCACATGAAGCTGGCTCATTTTCCCTCCATCAACTGGGATTTCTCTTTTCTCTCAACTTTCTCAGCACTTTCTGTACCCTGTAGAACCTGACCACTTATGGACTTAACATTTGAGTTTTGATTACTCACAGAAGCCCACAAAGGTCCAATTCAAAGGCATTTTTAACATTGCTGAGGTGCAATCCAAATCTGGAATGCCGCAGAGTGGGAGTGCAGTAGTGAATTTCTCACGGGGAAGTGAGTCACGCACTGCCATGTCTAGACCTCAGCGAGGCTTCCCTGTTATTTCTTTGTTGTAATAGAGCAGTAAGTTTGGTGAACTCATTAAAAGCTGTGCTCCATTGTGGAAAATGGCTGTTCATCGAAAGATAAAATTTTAGATGAAGGTTGAAAAGGTAGTTTTTTGGTTTGAGGAGAGGCATAGGTAAGGGGTAATTTTCCAGTAAATGTGATTTATGAGTATCCCAGGAGCCTGGGAAGATAGTTGCAGATTCTTGGGGAACTCTGCCAGTTCACCAAGACTGTGGGACCTTTGGGAAGACACTTGACTATGTGAACTTTTTGTTTCCCCATCCATAAAGTGATGGAAAAAAATACCTATTTTAGAGTTGTTTAAAAAGTGCCATGTAAATTGTAAAACTATAGATGATTAAAAGATTATCATTACTTATCAATCGTGTGATTGATAACCACAATTCTCAATCATGAGACAAGGCACTAAGAAAAGATTCTTTGGCTGAATGAGGGAATGAATGAAAGGCTATCACGATAACCTAGTTATAAGAATAAAACTTCTTTTCTTTCCATAATAGTGTCTCTGAGGTTCTAAGGCATTTTATTTGCTTGCATTACTAAAATATGGAAATCAATAAAAATCATTACTGAGAATTAAATACCAGTAGATTATATCAACTTTAATATGAAGCTGAATTTCTTCTTTGAGCACATGGGCTATTCATAAACTGCTGGGCCCACACTTTCACTGTTTACAGCATTACTGGAGACCTTCATGTGCATCACAGCTTTGTAGTTCCTCTGGGACTATCCATTATTCCACAGATCCATTATCATCTATAATTCTCTTTAAAAACCTAATAAAATTTACTGTAAGATGCCCGTGCTGTGTATTGTCTTCAAACATAACCTTTTCCACATCTTTCTTGAGTGTTGAGCTTCTAAAGGATCTGGTATCATTGTAATGGTAGCTCCCTCGTGCTTCAGATTTACACCTCTCCGAGGTAAGGAGCAAGGCGCTCCTATCCCGGCCATGAAGGGATTAGATGACATGGAAATCTGTGAATAGTTTTACACTGCTGCTGGGCCTATCAAACCTCATAAGCAGCAATGCCACGAACTGGTCTGGGCGGGCATTAAATGGTTTAGTTTTTCTGTATAACCAGCTATAGAAAGAGAATCATTTTCCTCCCTCTGGAGAACGTGCATTATTCCAGTTAAATAATTTGCAAGTATTTAAATCAGTCACCAACTACTGACTAGGGAGATCCTGGACATGAGCATGCGCACTACGGTGTTTCTCTTGTAATTACGTCGCTACCACTTAGTCGCCCTCATCAATGGACATCATTCCTGAGGTTCAAGGGGATTGAAATTGGCTTTTCCCCCCAACATCAGCTCAGGGATCTTAAGCTTGTTGTGTTTTGTGTTCCCACTCCTTGCCAGATACAGGGTTATTGCTTCTCCTCTACCATTCTGTTGCAAGTCCCAGTTCCCACATTTTGAGTTTAGGAATACCTCCCGAGTACTGTGTGTATTTGGGGGTGGCAGTGGGGATTCCTATTCCCATAGGGAGGGGATCACCCCTTTCTTATGCCTGTCCTGAAACCAAAAACAGTAGTGCTTTGAAAAAACAACCAGTCTATTGACACAGGCCACAGGGTGGCCACTGGGAGAGGTGGTGGGTAAGAAAGGGTGCAGTGTTCTCAGGTACCAGAGGATGGAGCAGCCGCAGGGAATGTGTTGTAAGCTGAAAAATGGCCTCCCAAAGATAAGGACATGCTAATCCCTGGAACCTGTGTGTGTTTGCCTTACATGGCAAAAGAGGCTTTGTAGATGTGATTGGATTAAAGATCTTGTGATGGGGAGGTTATGCTGGATTAGCCAAATGGCCCTAAATATAATCACAAGGCTCTTTAGAATAGGGAGGGCAGAAGGTCAAAGGTGGGGGGTAATGCCATGATAGAAGCAGGGAGAGAACAGGCAATGTGTTCTCTAAAGAACAGCCTCTAGAGGCTGGAAAAGGCAAGGACCAGAATTCTCCCTTAGAGCCTCCAGAAGAAACTAGCCCTGCCTTGATTTTAGCCCTGTCTGACTTCCTTGAGAGTTCTGATTTCCAGAACTGTAAGAAAATCAACTTGTGCTTTTGTGGTAACTTGTTACAGCAGTCACAGGAAAGTAATACAGGTGGTCTGGCTGGAGTGGGTTGGACCAGGTGGTTGGCAGTGAAGGCTTCTCTCCCTTGACAATCCAGGGCATTCTAGCACGTCTGCAAGCAGACACTGTTCAATTCACTTCCTCTCCCTGTCCTTTTGGGCACCAGGCCCTCTTCCTCGAGGCTAGGGTTGAGGCCCTTCAGACTTAAAATGTCTTATTTTCTTCATTGTCTTTCTCAATAGACTTTGCTGGCCCATAAAGCCTAGAACCAGAATCAAGTGCAGGGGTTGTCCACTTCTTCAAGTTTGTGTAGGGTTCAATTTTCATTAAATGTTCCTTAGAGAATGGAAATGTTTGTGTTTTTATTCTTCTCATGGGGCAGGAGGAGGAAGGTGAACAATGTAGTTGTATTTCCACACGAAAACAAATAGAACACGTGTGTCCCACTGCACAATTATGTCCTGGAAATCCTGGGTATCCTTTCTTCCCTATTTTTGTGGCTGAGCTGAAATTACCGCTTAGGTTGTGTGCCAGTTCCTCCCGGGATGTACCTTGAACTGATAATGAAAGAGAAGAGGTCTCATACTGTGTGCAGAGTTCTGTAATTTTTTGCCTGGGTAACACTTAACCATAGCCCAGGTTTTGTATTACAAAAATGCATAGAACAAGTGATGGTATGTCAAAGGCAAGTATTATGTAAGAGTTGGAAAAAAATCTTATCTACCCAAAGCCATAATTTCCAAATAAAAGTTCTTTCTGAGTTGGCAGCACATATGTCTGACTTAGGCCTGTTCTGAGTAAAACTGGCCGAGTTACCAAAACTCCATTAATCTGTTTAAATGGAAGTGGTACTCCTTATGCCCAACTAAGTGGAATTTAAATGAAAAAGGAGTGGAAATAGTCTGTATAATTAAGATGGCAGACCCCACTCATTTAAAAAAAGAGAAGGTGTAAAGTCAACAAAAGAAACCCTGTGGTATAGTGTTTGGCTTTGAAAATGCTAAATAAATGGAAAATAATCTGATGGTAACAGTAATAGATATGTGATGCTCATTCAGGATCTTCAAATGCAAAATTTTCTCTAACTCCTTTTTTTTCCTCACTGATACACATCTCCGTAAAATGCACAAACGAGTCTCATTTTATCTTCTAGGTTGTGGCCTATAGTGTTAATTCCTGAGTGCCTTTAGTGTAGCCTAAAGAAAACTGTCAAAAAAAAATACATACATCTCAATGCTGCCAATTTGAAACCTTATTACGAGAAGCCATAGGCTCTGGAATTATCCTTGTCAAAGCTAAGAAGGCAGCCAACCTTCCCAGCAGTCTCTTTTGCATCTCTGGACTTCAGTAGCATAGAGTTTCCCCGGGCTGGGACTAATGGTGTGACAATTGCACGGTGCTCCTTCCTCTCTTCAATTCTGTTTCTAAGGGTCGCGATGACCTACAGTGTGACAAAATAAGCTAGTCGTTTGGTTGAGCCAGGTGTCCTTTGAGAAGCTAAGAAAAGGAGTAACAGTGTCACGAAGTCATTAGTGTACCATATATTATAAGCCGTAATGGCAGCTCTGAGTGAGACTGTCCTGCTTGGGAGTCTGCCACTTTCTGCTGGAATCATCCCAGAGCGGGTGGGAACCGGCACCTCACCAAACATCTGTGCCATCAGAACCAGGGACCAAGGGCGTGGAAATTGGAGCAGGTCTAAGAAAGTTGCTTACAAATGGACAAAGGAAGATACGTAGGAGAAGGAAGGAAACAATGTAGTCATATTTCCACACGAAAACAAGTAGAACACGTGTGTCCCGCTGGACAATTATGTCCTGGAACTCCTGGGTATTCTTTCTTCCCTATTTTTATGGAAGAGCTGGAATTACTGCTTTGGTTGTGTGTCCAAAGGCGGTATTGTCACTGCAAGGCTATTTTAAAAAATCAAAATGTTGTGAATTGATGAATTTTCTATAGGTATTGGCAGGTGTAACTGGAACCGTCCCAGGGCGCACAAATCCTGCTCACCATTTCTCCCAGTCCGTGAAAACTAAATACAGTTAGAAACAAAAACAAAAATAAACAGCAGGTTGCCCATCTAAGATTGGAGATGGTCCATCCCGTCAGCTCCTGAAACCTCCAATCAGTAAATTCTGCCTTCTTATCATTGCCATATTGTCAAATATTGATTAGATGAGTCCTGGCCACCTTTCTGACTCTGAGAGTCTAGAGTCTATGTCTAGTGAGCCTCTCACCAATGTCTTGCTAACTTCTCATTTATTCTCTTGCACACTATCCACAGTTGTTGCACACTCTTGTACACTTGCACAAATTATTCCCCTCTGCTCTTTTCTCCGTCTTCAGCTCAGACCAAGTCTTTCCCCAAGAGTGGCCTCTTTCATCTGCATTCTCCCTGAAGCCTATAGCAATGGCTTAGTGATTCTAATAGATTGGGTAGCAGTGGGGTTGGAAAAGGAGACTATAGGTTCCAAGGGCTGCTGCTTGTCCTAAACTATCAATGAACAACTAGCATTTGCTAATCTTGGAATATTCTTGCCTAAGCTCTCATACTTCTTTCTATTTTGGTGGAAATGTTGTGATTTGTAAATATGGCTGTATTTTATGAGAATCATGTGTACAATCTCAAGAACTTTCTAAAAAAGCTTCTTGGTTCTAGTTACTTGGGTTGCATGTCACTCAGAAGAGGTTAGGGTGTAGTAATGAACATCTCTTGAATCTCAGGGGCTCAAATCAACACATGTTTATTTTCCCCCCATGTGACGTGTGTAGGTTGGCAAGGTGCTCTGCTTTTCAAGGATCCATATGCTAGGGCTCCAGTATGACTCATGCTTCTCGATTGCCCAAGGTCAAGAGAATGTGGTGGTGAATTGTGGACCAGCTAGCAAAGCTACCAGAAGTGATACATGTTACTTGATCACATTTAATTGGCCAAAGCAAGTCCATATTTATATCTGCTTTGTGAATCAGAATATTTGTGAACAACCCTTATGAGTCCTGGAGGGGGCCTTTGTCTTTTGCGGCATCAGGTCTTATGGTTATGCTCTGTGATTTCTCCCCTATTTTTAGGAAAAGTTTTAATGTTGATTTTGTCTCTTTCTCTCAACTGCTCTTTCTACCTTTCTTCTACAAGTCAACCTGGCTTTCTCATGAATTATGTTATTTTCCATGAAATTCCTCCCAGTACAGACTTCTATTTTTCCCCTTCCTTTATCACTAAATTAGAGGACCAACAAAGGGTCAACATTCTTTGTTCACCACTACCGATTCTAGATTATTGTTCTGGCTGTTGAAAGTCAGCTATCTCTCCTCTTTACAGCTGTCTCACACTACCCTCTCTGTGTAGCTGGTATGGGATACCATGCCCCTCAGTGCTCCTTTTCCTTGCTCACTGAATTTAACCTGCCATCACTTATTGTCACATTGGTGACTCCACAGTTCCTTTCTTCCTCGACATCGATGATTCTCAACTCTACTCCATCCTTGGATCTCATCATCTATCTGCACAATCTCAAATTCTGTGTATCAACCTCTTAGCAAGTCTCTTTCATGTCAGTCATTCTAAATTTGTCACTCATACTGACCCTGTCTTCACTTTCATCACAACCTTGCCTCAGCTCTCTTTCCTCTTGTCTGTTGGCCTCTTTCTGACTTCATTTCTTTCTGGCCGATCCTCCTCTCCTTGGCCAGCCAGTTCAGCAATGCCTTTGCTTATTCCCTAAAATTCCCCACCGACCTTGAACTTCCAATTGCTTCCTTGCTGGGCTGTAGAGGGCTGCTAGAGAAAGCTGTGCTGACTGAGTCTGCCGCACATTCGTGCTCGTTCACTTTAACCAAGCCGTCATTTGTGCTCAGCACTTCTTTTATTCATCTCTTGCTGACTCACTGCACAGCCCACACAGCAGTTTTTCCAAACATTTTTAACTCTCTTTGAGATTGAAGCTCCGCTCCAGATATGGCCCCAAAATACCTTTTCAGTTTCATCTCTCATTTCTCCCCAAAAGCTCTTTGCCTTATGCATTCTAAACTCCACACATTTGCTCATCCTTTTATGCCTCCCTCTGTTATCTGCAATGAAAATGCCACCTAATTTGCTTCCTCCTGTGTGGAGAGGCTTTTATCCTCTGACAGAAGTTGTGATTTGTTGTAAATGTCCACGTGATTTTTATTACCTGTTACGGGACTTAGCGAGTACTATCTCATACTAGGTACGTGTACACAGTTACCATCTCCCCAATTTTATTGCATGCTCCTTGAAAGTAGGAACCATGATGGTCTGTGTACACAGTGTTTATAGATAGTGTCTTGACATTAGTAGATAGGTGTTCAGTTGATGTTTGGTGGATGTACTGGAGAAATAAATGTTAGTTAGCTGGCTGGAGAATAGTTTCTCCCCCCTTCTTCAGAAAGAAGTAAAAGTAATATTAAAGGTGAAAATGTTTTTCATCTATTCTAATTATTTGAGTTTTAATGTAACAGACAGTTTTGGACGCTACTACTGATAGATTGAATGTATTTGGAGAGTAAACGAGTTGTGTGAAAGAGCCATATTTCATAAAATGTTCTTGAATTCTGTGATTCCTTTCCATGATTTTTAATTAAGATCTATATTTCATTTCTCTTTATTTTATCCATATTTTTAATATTTGAATCAATAGGCAATAGCTTATGTGGAGAATTTTGTCTTATAGCAAGTGCTTTAGATTCTGGTCTCCTGAAGTATATTTTATTTAGAAGTAAATGCTACCTTTTGGGGATTTGCATGGAACACCTTATTCCTGCCTGAGTGTGGAGTTATTGGAGAGATGAAACAAAAGGTAGTCAGACGGAGTGCCCAGGTGTCTCCTTTATTACCAGTAAAGCTGATGTTGGAGAATGTGGGCAATAATAGGATTCCTGTTATCGTATTGCACAGTTAGACCTGCTCATCCAGCCAAAGGCAGCCCCAGGTCAGCACAGGACTTCCCACGTCGGGGTCTGCCCCTGTGCAACTTCCAGCATGGAGGGGCAGAGCAGAGTGCCAACTTCCTGTAGTAGAGAGGATCTATGCATGTCTCTGACTTCTCCCTGTACCTGCATACAGATAAGTTTCTCTCCCTGATGAAAGCGAGCTGGGGCCAAAGGGTCAGTACTTGGGGAAAAATACTTCCTCATGGAAACCAGAATGGAGTAGGAGCATTCTTACATAACACTCTTGAACATGGTGGTGTTGTGTGCCTCTATAGGATGATTGGGGGTCGTCAGTGATGAGCACTTGAGTCATTTCTGTCTCTGCCTTGGGTGATATTTCTAATATTAACCACATGATATGTTTATTTTGTAACTTTTATTAGGTACTCTTATGACATTAAAATTAGGTTAAAAATGATTAATTTCTTAGATAAACTGATGTACATTATTACTTTAGCAGGCTCAACCATATAACAAATGGGAATATAGTCCCCAATCTAAATAGTTAGATTAATAAATATGTGGAGGTTGCAATGTCACCACCCAGGTGAATACTTTATTGATATGCAATTGATATGAATAGAAGGATTTTAGTTTGGACAAAATGTATCCAAGCATAATTAATGGACAGTTAATGGACATGTACTTTACTGTTGCCTAAGCTTTACTCTTTTTTAAATTAATTAATTAATTAATTAATTTACACCTGTTAGTTAGCATATAGTACAACAATGATTTCAGGAATACATTCCTTAATGCCCCTTACCCGTTTAGCCCATCCTCCTTCCACACCCCCCACAGCAACCCTCTGTTTGTTCTCTATATTTAAGAGTCTCTTATGTTTTGTCCCTGTCCCTGTTTTTATATTATTTTTGCTTCCCTTATGTTCATCTGTTTTGTATCTTAAAGTCCTCATATGAGTGAAGTCATATGATATTTGTCTTTCTCTGACTAATTTCGCTAGTTCTATCCACGTAGTTGCAAATGGCAAGATTTCATTCTTTTTGATTGCCGAGTAATATTCCATTGTGTGTGTGTGTGTGTGTGTGTGTGTGTGTGTGTGTGTGTGTGTGTGTATATACCAAAACTTCTTTATCCATTCATCTGTCGATGGACATTTGGGCTCTTTCCATACTTTGGCTATTGTTGATAGTGCTGCTAAAAACATTGGGGTGCATGTGCCCCTTCGAAACAGCATACCTGTATTCTTTGGATAAATACCTAATAGTACAAATGCTGGGTCGTAGGGTAGTTCTATTTAAAAAAAATTTTTTTTAATGTTTATTTATTGTTGAAAGACAGAGAGAGACAGAGCATGAGCATGGGAGGGGCAGAGAGAGGAGGAGACACAGAATCTGAAGCAGGCTTCAGGCT
Source organism: Acinonyx jubatus (assembly GCF_027475565.1). Lineage (NCBI taxonomy): Eukaryota > Metazoa > Chordata > Mammalia > Carnivora > Felidae > Acinonyx > Acinonyx jubatus. The sequence continues at coordinate 148,779,142 of NC_069380.1, read as the reverse complement.
CTGAGCTGTTAGCACAGAGCCCAATGTGGGGCTTGAAGTCACAAACTTCAAGATCATGACCTGAACCAAAGTCAGACGCTTAACCAACTGAGCCACCCAGGCACCCCTAGTTCTATTTTTAATTTTTTGAGGAATCTTCATACTGTTTTCCAGAGTGGCTGCACCAGTTTGCATTCCCAGCCTAAGCTTTACTCTTAGTCCTCATTTAATGAATTATATTGCTTTTGGGTTTATAGCACCTGATTTTACCATCATCTATCCTTCTTTTGTGCATATATATATATATATATATATATATATATAGTGCTGATATATATATATATATATATATATATATATATATTTCATTTTAAAAATATTTATTTATTCATTTATTTTGAGAGAGAGCAATCAAACTGGGGAGAGGGGCAGAGGGAAAGAGAGAGAATCCTAAGCAGGCTTCATGCTGTCAGGACAGAGCCTGCTGAAGAGCTTGATCCCATGAACCATGACATCATGACCTGAGCTGAAATCAAGAGTTGATCACTTAACCAACTGAGCCACCCATGTGCCCCATGCTGTTGTATATTAACTCACAGGTCACTCCCCATATTTACTGAGGTTTTGCCCCTCCCTGTCCAATCTGCATCCTGCCAGTTCTTTCATTCCCTCATTCCCTCCCTCAACACTTGACCTCTCCTTCTGATTCCTTTTACCCCTTTGGTTCTTCAGTGTTTTATATTCTGTAGTGCACATGTGTTTGTGTGCTCAGTATTTCTTAAGGGAATCACTCCTACTCTAATCTCAGTTTATGGATTAGATGGCACTGTTATCATCCCCTGGATCCAAGGATGGGCATGTGACCAGGCTTGGCCAATCATAATAGTCTATTTCTTTAGTTATAATGATTCATTTGGTGGTGGACTTGTCAATTCAGATTTGGTTGGCGTTACTGGGGAAAAGGCATTCACTTTCTCTTGGGGTTTCTAAATTGGTGAAATGTAAGCCTATTCCCGCTGTTGATCATTTTGGTTACCAGGGAGGACCTGTCAGAGGATGGAGCCCACACAGACATAGAAAAGCAGAGCTGAGAGACAGAGGTAGGCTCCAGTTCAGGCAAATGAAATCAGATATACCTAAAGCGATATTTATTCCTCCAGTACTCAGTTTTATGAGCCAGCCAATTCCTTTTTTGCCCTATGCCAAATTGAGTCAGGGTCCTGAAAACTTCCCCTTCTTATCTAGACTGGATCTCATTTAATTTTTTTTTTTTTTTTTTTTTTTTTTTTTTTTTTTGGCCATCTCTCTCCCTTCTTGTACACAGATATTTTGCCTCCTTCCTTATATGCTTTGGGTCCAGCTCACCTTATTCATATCTATCCTGCTGACTGCTGATAGAGAGTATCAGGGAATTACCAAGGTTGTTGCCCCTATAACCTGGTGACCCTCATTTTTAGGTGTACCCTCAATGCTGCCTATTGAGCCCTGACTGTGTGCCAGGAGCTTTTGTAGGCACTAGGATACAGAAAAGAACATGTCAGGTGAGACTGCTGCCATATGGAACATTCTCTTAAGGCAAATAGTTAAGCAAAAAGGCAAATAAATGCATGATGTAATTTCATGCATTGACACATGTTATAAAGAAAAAAAATGGGTTATGGGGTTACAGAGTGACAGAGGGTTTAGAGTTATTTCATATGGGATAGAAAGGAAAGTCTTCCTGACAGCCCTTTGAGTAGAAACTTTGATGAAGTGAGGGAATCGGTCATGCAAGTTCTCCAGTACCATAAGGCAGAGGAACATGGAATGTCCCAATGATAAAGATGGAAAGTTAGTGTGACTGGAGTATAGGTAAAATGGAAGAAAATGAGGCACATCAGAAGCAGACCATGGTTTGAACATACAGAGCTAAATATCTCCTGGAATCTCTATGTGATTATGTTGTTACCACATTAAACAGAACAGGTCTAAAACTGAATTTATTTCTAAAAAAATTTTTTTTAAATGTTTTATTTCTTTATTTTTGATGGAGAGAGAGAGAGACAGAATATGGGCAGGGGAGGAGCAGAGAGAGAGAGGGAGAGACAGAATCCGAAGTAGCTCCAGGCTCTGAGCTGTCAGCACAGAGCCTGATGTGCTGAACTCATGATCCACAAGATCATGACCTGAGCTAAAGTCAGATGCTTAACTGACTGAGCCACCCAGGTGCCCCTAAAACTAAATTTCTTAGGATTTCCTCTTACCCACCAATTTCTCTATTTCTTATCTCAGTAAGTGGAACTACCATCTCTATGGGCACCCAAGTGGGAACTGTCATGGTCATCCTCCTTTTTCCTCTTCTTCTTCTTTTTTTTTTATGTTTTATTTTATATTTGAGAGAAAGAGAGAGAGAGAGAACACGAGCAAGGGAGGGGCAGAGAGACAGAATGTGAAGAAGGCTCTAGGTTCTGAACTGTCAGCACAGAGCCCTACGTGGGACTCGAACTCACAAGCGGTGAGATCATGACCTGAGCCAGAGTAAGATGCCTAACTGACTGAGCCACCCAGGTGCCCCCATCCTCCTTTTTCTTCTTGCTTTTCATCTGATGACTCACCAGTTTTTATCAATTCCACTTCTTAGAGTTAGTCTAAATTTGCCCTCCAGCCTCTGTGCTAGGGCTTTAGTTCAGACCCTTATCATTTCTCTCTGGGGTAGTGCAAAGACTCCTCAACCTCTATTCCTGTCCCCCTTTGCAGTTCATCCTTCATAGCATGATGACCTCTTTAAAGTATGGATGTGATTTTGTTACTCCATTACAGAAAATCCTCTAACCCTCTATTTTGCATGGCTTACTGTCTGAGCCCCTTGCATGGCATACAGGGTCTTTCCTAGTCTGGCCGCTGCCTACCTTTCTAGCTCCTTCTTCCCTTTTCATCTGTGATCGTTTCCCAGCTTTCCAGAATGGTGTCTTGCCATGCATTCTGCACACTTGCACTCTCTCTGGAATGGCCACTACAGCTTTGACTTCCTGGATAATGCCTACCTATTTTGCAAGACTCAACTCCAGGGTTCCTTCTTTTCTGTTCCTGTAGAACTCCATATCTGGTCACGCTTTAACAGTTTTCACATTGTGTTGCAACTGTTTGTGTGTCTGTTTTTTGATGGCAAACTCCTTGAAGGCAGATTATTTTGGAGGCGGGGTGGGGGGGATCGTTTCTTTTCTTTTCTAGTGCATGGCATAGTGTCAGCACACAGTTGTTATTTGGTAATTGTGAACAAACAGGGTCATTATAATCTTCATGAAATTCTCCCTTTAGAAACACGTTATATGTCAAATAGTTCAAGAATACAGTGGTTTTTAAAGGTAATTTAGGCTTTTATTTTACCATTCTACTTGTCATTATTATATAAAATGATTCACATGTGTTTAAGGATGCGCACAAGCACTAACACATTTATATCCATATATCTCTTGGAAGTCCATCTATAACCTAGTTGCTTAACTTATTTAGGGCATTGCTTCAAATTTATTTTTTCAATTAATAAAATTGTACCCTTTGTGGTTATTACTCCATGGGGTGTAAGCAAAAAATTTAAAACTTCAATTAAAATACATAAAACAAAACAGCAGCAGTTAAAATAATATATTTGAAAAATCTTAGCTTAAAATGATTCCCCAATGGGGAAGGACAATTTAAAAAGATACACACACATGCACACATACAGAAGAAGCTATGAAGGATAAAATGTTGATGATTTAAAAATAATCTTTTTTGACAATAAATTGACAATAAATTTGACAATAAATTTCATATATTGAAAAAAAATAATATAAAAAATACAATCTTTTTTTGTATCATAAAAAACAGATGTGGATTTGCACTTTGCTCTTTTAAATGGTCATCTCTTATTTTGTGGGCAATGTCTCATTTCTAATTGAGTAAGCAGTCAGTAGTCATACCATTATTAAAAAAAAAACAAAACCTGACAGACTGGATCACTATCTTAAGTATTTTTGATGGCAGGAACTTCCCAGTCGAAACATGAGGGTGCTGATAGAAACCTAGAGACTGAGACTGAAATTCTTTATTCTACTTACCCTGAAATTCTGGGCTGGCCTTGTCTTTAATATTTAGAAATAACCAGAGATCTGCCTTTTCTTTCACTGTGAATTATGTTGTTTGGGGCTTCTGGCTAAAAAGTAGAAGTGGCACGAAAAACATTTATCTAGCCGATGAAAAACAATCTAAACAACGAGGCGAGGAGATATAAAGGCTGATCCACACAATTCTAGGGATTGGTGACAGAAGGTTTTTACCTAAACATTTTATTCTTAAGAAAAGGTTGTTCAAACGCCTTGAAGGAAGTAGGTTTTGTGAGCTTCTGGATAAAATTTCAGGTGGTTTTCCAACTCTCCAATAAAATAGACATTTTATTTTTGCGAGCCTGTTATGTGCAAGATCCCCTGGGAGATAAAAGGCAGAGTAAGTTATGCTACCTGCCTTCAAGAAGTTCGTAACTCTATTGGGGTAAAGAAAGCATGCAAAGGGATAGAACACAAACAGGTTAAACCTGGTGGATTATATATGCATATTTATCTTGTGCCCTCCTGAAATACTTCGAAATGAGATAAAATAAAATAAAGAGCTGATAAGCATACCAAAATGGGAGCAGATACGACAATAGGGCAAGCCACTTTTAGAAGATAAGAATGAATGGAAGAATTAGCAGAGGTATTGGCATCTGTCTACAGATGGTATTGGCAATGAGAAGTCAAATTTTGCTACAGGACCCCAGAAGGTCTCAGAAATGGAAGATGCTTGGTATCACTGAGGGCAGAAATAAAGCATGGAATTGAAAACAGGGAGAATTGGCTAGAAATTGCTATAACAAGACGATAGAACTCCTTGGTCCTCCTTCCCTCTCCTATGTTAACAGAAAAGAGAGGTGTTATTTTGTGAAAAAAATTGAACCAGAGAGTCTCATGTGAATGGTGGGAGGCAAGATACCATATGGAAAAGCGGAGGGCTAAGTGGAAGTCTTTATGCTAAGTGGTTAAGAATCCCTGATCCCCATCAGCTGCTTGGCTGAAAGAAGTCGCTCAAAGGCAGGAGGGTGGAAAATCTTCTTGGGAGGTTCTAAACTATCATAAGGTGTCTCTCTGTATCTGTCTACAGACTCACCTAAATCACTCATCTGAAGGGCTATATCTCTAGCCAGCAATGAAATCTACCAAATGACCAATTCCACCTTACACAGTTTCCAAACAACTTGTTAGTATTTTCACTCTTTTTAAAATATTCTTTTTAACATTTACTCATTTTTGAGAGACAGAGACAGAGCATGAGTGGGGAAGGAGCAGAGAGAGAGAGAGACAGAGAGAGAGAGAGAGAGAGAGAGAGCGAGAGCCAGAGCCAGAGTCTGAAGCAGGCTCCAGGCTCTGAGCTGCCAGCACAGATCCTGACTTGGGGCTCAAACTCACAGCCTGAGCTGAAGTCAGACACTTAACCAACTGAGCCACCCAGGTGCCCCATGTTAGTGTTTCACTCTTAATTGTGAATGGGCAACAGTTGAGCAGATATTTGAGGCTAGCTTTCAACAAGAAAGGCACAGGAAAAGATGAGACAAAGAAATCATGTAAGAACATTTGCCAGAACTGAAAGGCATACATCTCCACACTGAAAGAGCCCACTGACTGCCTAGCATGAGGGCGGACAAAGGAGCCACACCAACTTAGCTCACTGGGAAATTTCAGGACAAGACCATTAGGAAGATTCTTTAAAATGCAGGAGAGGAAAGTAACTCACATACGAGGATCATGAACAGTAATGGCATCGGACTTCTTAGTAGCAACAAGGGAAGCTTAGAGTTCTCTGTCCATTCAAACTATAAACTAAGTACACAGAGGAACAAACACATTTTGCATACAAGATCTCAGAAAATGTGCCTCCTTTTGCAGAAGCCACTTAGGACTTACTCTAACAAAATGAATGCCTAACTATGATAGTAAAAGACATGGGAATAAGAATACAAGGCTTTCATGCAGAAAGAAGAGGAGAGGAAGTACCTGGGGTGACCACAGAGCTGTGGGACTACTGGACAAATAGTCTAGAATGGAACAGGGGAATGAAGGTTTCTAGAAGATCTGGGGCAGGAGACTACTGTTTTCATTCTAAGGTAGTACCATCAATTGACTTAAAAATGTTCGGGTTTTCTGTCCTTTTCTTTTTTTTTTTTTTTTTGCTTTGATAAAAAGTAAAGTTAAAATAATAATGTTTCAAAAAAAGGTGCTATGTACTATAAGACAGATTTGCAAACATAGTGCTTTGGATATTGAGGAAGTAGAGATTCGTTCTTCCTGGAAGGCAGTTTTCGTGGGAGGAAGGAGCATGGCAGAGACTATCGGTGTTTGGCCATCATCACATACTCCTCTGCGTGTATCAGACTCCCTAGCAGGTAGACTGGGCCCATGGGACTGGGTTGTAGCCAGTGAGTTGTGAATGGAAGAGATGTTAGTCATTTGTGGGCCTGGCCCTTAAAATAGTCCTGCTACATCCTGTGGATAATTCTATGCTGTGGCAGCCTTGGGAGTCAGGTTTCAGCTGGTGAGGACAGTGTTTAACCCACATTTGACTTTGCATGAAGGAGAAATATACTTCATTGTGTTAAACCACTGAGATTTTGGGCTTCACTTGTTAACACAGCATGTTTTGTGGGCTATACAGAAGGTAAGAAGCAGCATAGGGTAGTCACCAAAGGCAGAAATCCTGGACCCGGACTGACTGGGTTCAAATCCCAGTGCCTCTGCTTATTAGCTGTGGGATCTTTGGCAAGTTAATTTTAATGTTTCTGAGAGCCCAACTGTCCTCATGTTTAAAATCAGGGTAGCAATAGTACCTAACTCATAGGGTAGCTGTGAGGATTAAATAATTTAACATGTAAAGCACTTAGAGCAGTTTTTAGAACATAGTAAGTTCTTCTATGTGTTGGCTATTATTATTATCTCAAAAGTAGGGAAGAAAGAAATGGCGCCGTGGGTGAAAGTAAGAACGAAATGGGATAAGTTTTCCTTGAGGTATGGTGTACAAAAATAGAAGTAGAATATAAAGCTGGTTAGAGCACGTAGGCTAGTGTATTTGTCAGGGTTTGATCAGGGAAGGAGAGCCACTAAGAGTGATATGAAATAAGGGCTTTCTTACAACGGTTGGACTGCGTGTGATTTGGAGAATGGGGAAGAAGTCTGCAGCAGGTTGTTGCTTGTTTCTGGGGGTCACCTGGAAGTGAGCAGGACTGGCAAGTGGGAACAAAAGGTGGATGGAAAGAGAGTGAGAGCACAAATGCTTTATTGGAAGCTGCAGTTATCACCACCTCCAGGCTTGATGACCCCAGTGCCCCGCAGAAGACGATAAGGCAATCCAGCACATTCAGCATCTGGGTGTGGGAGTGGTGCTGGTATCCTGCATTGACTGGTTTTCAGAACACAGTGGCTCCTCTTGCACTTTTGGTTTCCAAGGACCATGGAACTTCCTCTTGTGGGCAACGAACCCAGAATACTAGAAGGAACAGACTTTGGGAAAGGTAGGTCCAGATGGGGATCAGATTATATAGAGGGACTCCGGATGCCAGGCTGATAGATTTGGGCTTTCCTGTGTTGGCTGTGGAGGGTGGTTGAAAGCTGACAAGATTAAGAGATTCAGAACTGAAAGTTGTAGGACCCTCAGCTAAGTTGCTTTTGAGGATGTTGATAGGTTGTCAGCGTTGATTTTATTCGCCATTTATTGCATACCTACTGTGTATTTGTAAATCGATTCTGCCTTGTTTTATTAGTTAGCAAGACTCACTGCACTTGTGGGGTTTTTTGTTGTTATTGTTCATAAAGAGTAATCTTTATCACTAGTACATATTGATAATTCCAGGGACAAGAGTGTTAGACAGTGGATACGATTCAGTGTCATTGCCAGTAAAATAGTAATGATATCATCTGTTTTTAAAGTGCTTTAGGGCCTTTGGAGGAAAGGTATTGCTGGATGTAAGTATAAAGTTAAAAAGGAAATTTAAGATGAATGATGCTTTTATGGTGATGGCTGAATAGTGTGTTTCAGAGGGACAGGTGTACCGCAGTGTTTGAGAAAAATGAATGTTGCTACTTAATGGCATGAGCTGTCCAAGTTTAATCTTTCCAAAGAGTAGTTCTTTTTGGCAGCTCTGGAAAGAAAGGTGTAGTGACTCTTCAAACAGAATTGCCCACGACAGGATTGTTAAGGCACTAGATATGCTCTTTGCCACCTATTGAAATTCTTTCATCCTTCAAGGTCCATATTTACCCCATGCCTTCCTGGAAGACTTCTCTGATGGCTTCATTGAGGAGGCATGTTTCCTTTCTTGAATTTTTGTGGTGCTTTGTATTAGATTTTGAAAATTATTCTCATCATACATGGCTATCTTTTCAGCTAAATGGAGAGCCGGGGACAGAGAGGGAGATCTGGGTTTGAATCCTGATTCTCTACTTACTGTGTGAGCTTAGGCAAAGTACTTAACATCCCTTGGTTTCAGTTTCCTTGCTCTAAAACATTTGGTTGAAGTACCCACCACCCAGGTATAAAGTGAATGCTCATCTCCTTGTTATGCTTTTTCTTTCTTTAAATTTATTAGAGTATCCCCAATTGATTTTATTCCACTTAAAATAAGAGTGTTATCTTAATCATTGTTAAACCACAGAGATAAATCTTAATCCTTGTTGAGTTCTTCTCAGCATTTAGCCCAATGTCTGACCGTAGGCCTTGGATACGATGCCATGATGAACAGATTAAAGAACACGGAGGCAACCCACTCTAGTTGGGGTTCCTACTGAATCATGCTGCTAGGATTGAGGCAGATTCCTCGTCTGGAGTCTTGGTAGATACTTTCCAAGGGCACTTCTGGTTTCATCAGAGAAGTAAGCTGCACATCTCAGTGGAGCTTCTATGGTGACATCTGCTGCCAAAGGTGAAACTAAATCAAAAGTACTTCTGGAAAGAACAGAAAGGAGCTTTTGAGGTTTCCCCATCCCTAGTTTTCACCAGGGCCCAGGGGATGCTTTCAGAAGCAGAGCCTGATGGAGTGTTGGCTCCCAGAAGTCCACCTTCCTGTCTTGAGCAGAATATCAAAGCGAAGGCGGCCTTTCTGAGAGAGCTTCCTCCCATGCTGGGCCCTGCTGAAAGACCATTATTAACCCCACCAATTCATGTCTAAGTGGCATCAATCATTTGGGTCACACAATGTCTGACTGTAAATTATGACATTATCTCTGAGTAGGAAGGTGATAATAATAATAATCATTAAAAAAAAAGAAAGCTCCCGGCATGGCCCCGGCCGGCTGAGGACCTTCGCCGGATCTGTCATATTTGTTTTGAACATGAAAGGCTTGGCTGTTCCCTTGCAGGCCCATACATCACTGGGCCTGTCATGGGTTTCTGTAGGACCAGTTGACACAGCTCAGAACAGCAGCTGCTGGATGGCTTTGGGGAGCCCGACTCGAGAAACAGTTGCTGGGGTACAGGGACCACAAGCATTCTTCCAAAGACTGACATCCTGTTGTGCTGTCCTGCCACTGCCCTCAGTAAGTCACAACGAGGAGTAAACTGCTGTCACCGAGATGAAAGGCCCCCTTCCTCTGATCTCTCCACTACAAAATTACTTCAGTGCCACACTGTATTTTATGTCAATACCTATTTTATTTTTCAAAATTGAAAAAGATATAAGTACATTGTTCCCTGAATTCCTGATGCTCTGGGTAACCTAGCAACTGACTATGCCATATCGCATACAACAGAATATTATCATGCACTCCACTCAACTAACAAGCAAGCAGCACCGATTTCCCTTGCAGATGATTTAGGCTAAATTAACGGTTAATAGCTGCTATTAATATTAAAAATAATAATAACCTCCCTTTTTCATTTCTTAGAGCAGGACTGGTAGGGAATAATGCTTGGTTCTAATTGTACATGTGGGAGAGTGTTTTTCACTGAGCCTACATCTTCCAAGCGATTTGCATGGGATTTAGGTAGCCAGCAGCATGCTGCAAAGTGATAATCACATGAAACGGGAGAATACATTCAGGACATTTGGAAACCATGCAAAATTTTCAAGTTCAAAATTGACTCACGCTTTCCACCTCTGGGAAGATGCTGTCCATAAAGGGCTTATGTGCAGTGATCAGGCTGTTTAGCCATGCTGACACTGCCCCCAGCCCTCTGAGAAGGCTGCCAGGAAGCCCTCTGGCAAGCAGCTCGAGGACAAGAATGAAGCCGGAACAAGCATCAGGGTCAGGGAGAAGTTCAAGGAGTTCTGACCTGAAAGAACACGGCAAGGTCATGGCACAGAGCAAGAGTCTGCCGAAGAATGGCAGAGGTTACAGGGGAAGGAAGAAAGAGTAAAACAGAAGTTGGATAGAACAAAGGAGGAGAAAAGGACATTCTCCGGGAGCAAGGAGACAGAGCCTCCAAAACACACAGCATCATGAAACAGGAGGTGGGTGGGCTGTTTTCTGAGAACAGATCAGCAGGTCAAGAGTTGGTGGGTAGGTGTCCGAAACAAGCTTTTATCTCCCCTTGCCCTTCACTGTAAATTTGCTTTCTAGTTGACCCCCCTATTTGTGCTTTGTGGAAAAAAGCCACTTAGTTAACTACACGCACATAAACACACACACACACACACACACACACACACACACACACTTTTCATTAATGGGGCCTTGTGAATAATTCACTGTTCACTCGCTCATCTTCCTCTCCCTTTAAAAGCAATCAATTTAATTTGGTAGCTTCTTTCCCGAGCCACCAGAACTTTGAGAAGCCGTTGCAACTTTCTTAGAACTCAGACCTCAAAAAGAACCCTTGAAAAGTCCTGCTGTTTCTCTCCTTAACTAGTCACCTCAATCTGAAGAACTAAGGGCCTTTCATTTTGAGTACGTCCTGCTGCTTTTTAATAATCTATGACTGAATTAGGCATTTTCGCCTTCAGGTTACAGCTGTTGCGAAGAATGTTTCCTTCCAATCACGAGGAAAATAGTTTAATACTTTCAGAGACTCTGAACAACCTGTTCTATGTAAAAAAAAAAAAAAAATGCCCGGTTTCTCATCTAAATTGAATTAACTTCATTTGCAGATATTAATATAAAGCTGATTTTGAAAATAATGTTGTTTTTTCTTAATTAGAACAAAGATTTAAGAGCACATTTTTGCTTGCCAATAGGCCAAAGCAATTTTTGTTATTTAAAAAGCATTTTGATATTGTAATCAAGGAACAACCTTTCCTGTGTCTGGTTTCTAAGCGCTCACAGTTTGTGCCGATTAAGTAGCAAACCATTTGGTTGCACTCCTTGCCACCGGGGAACTGACAGGACACTAAATATCATTGCAGCGCAGCAAAGCATGGAGATGCTCTGAGGACAGCAGAGCTGAAAACATGAATACAATGCATAAGCTTTTGACTGGATGGCAGAAGGGCAATGAGAATCTGGGAATCTACAACCATCTGAAATTGTGCAGTGTTTGGATCTGCTCCATTTTAAGAAAAGTATTTTAGACAGCAGAGAACTGGTGTGGTGATTTTTCCATGCAAGCATAGAAGGATCAGCTGCTTTGAAAAAAAGGCCACATTAATGTATTTGCGCCCAAACACTTGTAAAAGGCAGACCACCCACAGGGAATGCGTGCTTGTCAAAGCCGCAGTGGAGTGACCTGTGCATCGGAGGGTTTCTGTTGCTGAGGTGATGGGAGGGGAGGCTGGCAGAGACGGCCGCCTTCTGAATTTGCAAGAGCCCATCAGGGCAGTGGCACAGAAAGGGTGCACCCCTCTGTGCATTAGAATCAATCTGCTAATTGTTTCACGTATGGGATTCTGGGGACGGTGTGACTTTAAGGGGTGCTCCAAAAGAAGTTAACTTTTCTTTTCCCTGTTCTAAAATGCCTTCTGTTAAAAGAGCACTGATATAATGGAAGAATGTTATGAGGGCAACTGAGAAATCCTAGGACAGATTATGAAGACAACTGATTGAAACGTTCCTGGTTTTGGTATATTGTAGTGAGAGTCACTGTCAGTCAAGAGACCGTGGTCCGTTTTTCATCTAGAAACAGCTGTGAACAGATGGGCATGGGTTTAGAAAAAGGTAGAGTGCTTTAAAATAGAACTTGAACTTTGTGAGTTTTATACTGTAAAATGCCAGTATCACAAATGATTCTAAATACTCCAAATTCCTTCAAAGTCCTATCTACACAGACCAGAAGACGATCCTCACAGGCTTGCCACAGGGTGCTGTTAGTACGCGAACAGCAACCCCCTTGGCCATGACTGAGTACCCCTGTTGACAGCCTGAGATGAGGGTGGCCCTGGCCATACGGCAGTTTTATACTGAGAACTTGACAATACCTCTCTAGTTTAAGGGGGAGGTAGGTATCGTTTGCCCTCAGTGACTCTTAATGGTTTTCAGGGTTTGGTCCTGCTTCCTTCTTGCACAGATCCCTCCTGTTCCAGTAAGCAATACCCTCAGGCCTCTCATTTAACATTACAGTGTTAGAGACATCACTTCTGGACTTTTCAGTTGGGAATCTGTACCTTAAAAGCAGACCCTTAGAGTGGATATCATTTACTCCAAAGAAATCCAGAGAAATCCAGTGTTGGCAATGGCATTCTGGGCATGCCAGTGTGGGCATTTATTCAGGCCAGTGCAGGAGGGACTGGGAGACAAGCCCAGAACCCCCCAAATTATTTCATGCCCACAAACTGCCTAGAATTTTAACCGTACTCCACCTTGCTATTGAGTGACAAAGACCTTATGATACAATCATTGTCTCCAAATTTTTTATCAGAACATTTAACTTAGAGGGGTACTTGGGTGCCTCAGTTGGTTGAGCGTCCAACTCTTGGTTTAAGCTCAGATCATGGTCTCATGTTCTGGTGAGTTCAAGCCCCACGTCTGGCTCTGCACTGGCAGGTCAGAGCCTGCTTTGGATTCTCTCTCTCCCTCTCTCTCTCTGCCCTTCCCCCACTCGCACTGTCTCTCAAAATAAATTTTAAAAAAACTTTAGAAAAGAGACAAAAAAGAGCATTTAATTTAGAAAAATTTATTTTTTTAGATGTAGAATTTGCCTATTTACAGATGTTGCCTTGTTATATTTTAAATTTGAGTGACATGTTAAAAGAAGATAACATTAGGCTAGAGACCATTTTTAGCATCTTGTGGGAACTCTTGATAAAGACAGTGATAGGCAATATATATGGTATGTTCTTTTACTCTGGTTAGGTCTATATAATATGCACCAGAAGGTGTTACAATGTTTAAGCACTATTTTTGCTTGAAGATACGATTATGGTTAAAATCAGAAAACGACCAACAAACAGCCAAAACCAAAAGAAAACAAGTCCCTTCTGTGATTTCAAATTAGCTAATATTATTAATTGTGTTAAAAAACCAGTGTCCTAATTTTCTTTCACTCATCTCCCTGATTCTTTCTCATTTTCTCCTCTCACCATCTGACCTGTACTGAAATCGGTCAGACACATTCTGACAGAACAGGACTGCCATTACACCATTCCTGCTCCCAAAGAAGCAACTCCCCGCTTCAGGAGTGACATAGGGGGTTGCAGGATGCAGTGGTTGGTTCCTGAACACAGGGAACACATGGTGGGCATTTATGATAACCATGCTTGCAGCTTCATAACAAATAAATTCTGGTGTCTTTAGTGCCCCACACAGCACCTTTTTCTTTTACCACTTTGTGAGTCATCTGTTTAAAAAAATTTTTTTAATGTTTATTTATGTTTGAGAGACAGAGAGAGACAGCATGTGAGTGGGGGAGGGGCAGAGAGAGAGGGAGACACAGAATCCAAAGCAGGCTCCAGGCTCTGAGCTGTCAGCACAGAGCCCGATGTGGGGCTTGGTGAGTCATCTGTTTTAAAATTCAAGTCAGGCGGGATGCTTGGGTGGCTCAGTGGGTTAAGCTTCTGACTCTCAATTTTGGTGCATGTCATGATTTCATGGTTTGTGAGTTCGGCCCCGCATCCAGCTCTGAGCTAACATCATGGAGCCTGCTTGGGATTCTCTCTCTCTGCCCCTCTCATCTGCTCGCGTGCGCATTCTCTCTCTCAGAAGTAAATAAATAAACAAACAAATAAATAAGTAAACCTTTAAAAAAAAGATTTAAAATTCAAGTGAGGCAGTTTGCCTGGATTTTGGGTCATGTGTGAAGATGCATGGCAAATCAAAACCACATAGTCTTCATAAAGCAGATGTTCTGTTAGACAAGAGCCCAGAGCACTGGGAGAGGGCATGTGAGTTGGGAAGGCCCACCATGTCCGTTTTTAGGAGTCTAGGATGCCAAGAAACGAGAGATGGATGTTTTCCCCTGTTCCTGAATAATTCAATGCATTTCCTCGGGGCCCTTATTTCTTTTCAAGCATGCAGCGGACACCAGAAAACCTTACTGGAGAAGATTTAAAATTTCCTTCGCAATCAAAATCATCATATTGTTTCAAACCAGGAAAAGAAAAAAATTTGAATAAGGATGTCGGAAGTTGTATTTCATACGGCCTCGCCTAAGTGCTTTGTGTTAAAGTACTTGAAATGCGTGTAGAAAAAAAATTAGAAAAATTGAAAAGGCATTTTCATTTCAAAAATAAAATACCCACCCCTGAATGTAAACATGAGTTATAGTGATAATTTTTCTTGTGTGTTTGAATTGTAATTATAAAAATGCCAACTATGGAGTAAATGGCTGGTACCAGGAATTAATTAGCTCACACTTGTTAATGTGTGCAGTTTCTTTCATTCAAGAAGTGCCAAGTAACATACAAACACTGGCGTAAGCTAGAGGTCCACCTCAAACCTATGCCCATACATACACAAATGAAGCCTTTACTGGTTAAGTCTGTCGGTTCTAGTCACAAATGGCAGACAACTGAGTTGGAGATCAGAGGAATGCTCTGCAGTGGTCCGCTCTCTTACAGGTCATCTGCTTGGCAGTAGGACAATGCTAGACCCATGCTAACAGGGTTAATTGCAGACACACGTAGGTTTTCTTTTTGGATGACAGGGCACTGCCTTAAAATTGATCCATGCACTGTCGAGGGACTAATTCTAGGCTTCCTTTCAGCCCCACACTCACCCCGGGACACACTACTGCTGCCCACAGGCCCTCAGACACACTCTCCTGGGTTTGCACCAAGTGTGGGAACAGGCGCAGAGCTGGGTCAGAGGGCATGGAGCCAATGTACATGCATGTCTCTGCTTTTGTGCTGGCCCTGGCTTCTTCCTCCTCTATGCAGATTCCACCTCTGTGAGATCCAGATTGTGCCATATGGGATTCCTGTGTATTGCTAGCAAGGACACATGCCTGTGGGAACTATTCTAATGAAGGACCAACCCAGCCACTGCTGCCTGAGCAGTCGCTTTTCCCAGGAGAATTTCCGTGAGGGGGGCTGAGGGGTGGCGTCTGGGGGCAAAGACATTCTCAGTGTCTGGGAAAAAAGTTGTGTGTCTGGTTCTTTGCAGAGTGTGTGTATGGATGGAGATGGGAAGTTTTAGGATAGAATTTTCTAAAGAAAAAAAACTCTGTTTTCTTTGATTTCTTTTCCCCTTATTTTTTCTCCTTTCTTCCCTTTGTTCTTTTACCATTATTTGTGTGTGTGTGTGTGTGTGTGTGTGTGTGTGTGTGTGTGTATGTACATGGTCTTGTGTATTTGCCTTATCACTTCTGATGTTTGCTTTCCTTCCTTCTAATCATGCTTAATTTTAAAATGTCATGCTTGGATTTTCTCTCTGATAGGTTCTGTTGCTTATCGGTTACTTCAAGTAACATTTCCTTTGCGGATTCTGCGTTCCTTTATCAACCTTCATATATTTTGAGGCTGTACCTCTTCCTCTGTTCCTCCTATGGCTTATAACTTTGTACATCTCCATTCCTCAGCATCGATGCCTCTCTCTTCCTTTTCTCCAGACCCTGTTGTTTGTGACTCTGTCATGTGGCTTCATTTAATTATTTTTTGATGGAAACATTCACTTTCTAGTTACTGAATAAAAATAAAAACAAAAAGTATTCTTTTTTGTCTTCTCTGTTTTCTCCTCAGTCTTCTTTGCATCCTTGCCCCGCTTTTAAGACATACTATTTTTTTTTTTCATTTGTCTTTCTAATCCCAGAAGTGACTCTTGCTTTCTAGTTCTTGAATGCGTTCATCTCTAAACCCCAATTTCTCTCCATCCATTTCTTATATTCTCTACTGTTTCCACTTCAAGGGAAGATTTTATTGATTGCAGATTTTATTTTGCTTTGTTTAAATAGCTACTATCCTATGTATAACGCTATTACTTTTCAGAGCTGGGGATTGTCTTATGTTGTCAAAAGAATACTTAACTTGAAGTCAGATGATTTGGGTAGAGGCCTGATCTAATCTCTTGTCATAGGTTCACTTATATCACTTGTTAGTTCACTCATTCATTCTTTACTGAATTTATTAAACATGCCTCAATGACTTTTCTGTGCCACCATGGTCCTAGGTAAATACCTATTCATTTGTGCCTATGATTACTCTGATCTCATAATCCTCTTCTAGACTGATTGATTTATTTTGGTGGGGCATTCAGGCTTTCTCCAACAAGGACAGTTATGAACCATGACCATTTTTCTGATGACAACTTTTCACATTGTGAATAGAAAAAAAAATATTGAGAGCTGAGATCTACAAGGTTTCCTCTGGCTTACATTTTACAACTTCAGTTGAATGACTTAATGTCTGTTTTCTGATAACCTTGGTCTTTCATAAAGACATATCCCTGGAGTTAGTTTCGCTTATATTTATGGCTGAAGGTGACTTGATAAGTAGGGCTTCTCTGGCTTGTGGATGGGACTTTTTAACAGGTGCCAAGGAGCCTCTTGGCTTCCCCAAATATGGGTGCTGCTTATGCCAGATACTTTACAGTCAGAAATTCATTCCTTTAGTTTATGAAATAGGTTTATGTTAAAATGTAAATACTCCTGGGATAGTCATATATCCAGTCACTAATGCCTCATAAGATCTTTTCCCCTAAAAGGTACATTTTGGTAGCCACAGGAAGCCAGCTTTAGGGGGAAAACTAGAAATTGTAGGGAAGTTTTGTGGCCCTAAAGATACAAGAAAGGTGTATTTTGCTTACAACCAGCCCTACTCCAAAAGGAATTATTTGCCATAGAATGAAACTTCTCATCATCCTTCATTGTCACAGTGTTTAAAGTTCTTGTTAAACCAGGATAATTTTTAATAGAGCCTCCTTTGGCTTTCAAAACTATCCCAATTTGATAAAATATATAGTCATCCTATTTCAAGATAACATGGTAGGGCAGAGGAATTAAAAGAGAAAAAAAATTAAGAACAGTGTTATATTTTTTGCTTTAAAAATCTATTTCATCATTAATTAATTAATTAATTAATTAATGGTGTATTTGTTGCTGTCTTCTCCATTTCTTTCAATTGATATCTTTGATTCTTTATTCATTATCACTACTTCTTGGTGTAATTTATTGCAGTTTGGGTTCCTTTTCCTATTCTGACCTAAGAACAGATGTATTCCTCTAATTCTCTGATCTGATGCCCTGTGAATGTCGTATGCATGGACTTCTGTTATAAGTGTTAGACCTCACTTGGGTGAGACCTTTATTCTGTAAGAATAAAGAAGAAAATCTTTATTCATATTATAAAATTAAGAGCAGGAGATTATGGGTTAAACTTTGAATCTGCCATTTATAGACTGTAAGACTATAAGTTTTGTTTGTTCATTTATTTGTTTCTTTGTTTGTTTGTTTTTTAGTAGGCTCCACACCCAATATGGGGCTCAAACCTCATGACCCGGAGATCAAGAGTCACATGCTCCACCAACCCAGCCAGCCAGGCACCCCATAGACTGTATGACTATAGACAAGTTATTTAACCTTCCTGTGCCTCCATTTCCTCTGCTATAAAGCGAGGATAGTATTATTTATCCTGTCAGGGATATTGTGACAACTAAATGAGATCATGTACCGAAGGTCTTGACACAGAGAAGCTGAACAAAAATGTATGATCCCGCTTTGCTTCTGTGCATGATTTCATTTAAAGTAGGTTATTCTTTAAAAGTCATGATCTCTAAAGAGTGACATTATTATACTTCAGTTTATTAGTGTGAATAGCCAGGTTCCTTAGGGGATCACCTTCCTGGTGCCAATTTACTTGTGATTCTCTTTTTCCATTGTTCCAGATGTCATTGTAAGATATTCAGGAGACATGGAGGCATTATTTCAAGTTCCATCAGGAAGCAGTGTTGTTGAAAGTCAATTTTTGGCCAAAAGCACAGATTCTCCCAGATTGTCAAGGAAATGGTCATAAATATAGAACAGGCATTATTTCAGTTATGTTAAAAAAAAAAAAAAGAAATAGCCTTGAATTTCAAACAGCTTTCCAGGATCTCTGGGAGTTAGCTTGTGAGGCTCTCATAGCCTCTTCAGGTCTGCATTGCTCGGTGGTAGATTTTCAAACCAAGTAATCTCTTTGTTATCTCTCCCATCACCATCGTCCATCCTCCACCAAGGATTTGGAGAGAAAAAAAGACCAAACTTTTTTCAATTTCCTCCTTAAAAAAATCAACTGAAATGTAATATGGAGAATGTATTAAAATTTTTCCTTGGACTCAACACCCATGTCAATGTGATTATGTGATTTAGACTCAATTTAGATTTAAAAAATATTAGGAAAAAAAATTCTCACCCAAGTTGAATTTTGCTTCCTTTTGTTATTTACTTAAACATGTCGTTGAAGGCATTATTATAGCATGATGGTTTTTGAAAAAGCTATGTTTACAGTAACTCCAGAGTCATACCATGAGTTTACTGGAATACCATGATTCATTCTAGATTTGGTGACATGTGAAGTACTGAAATTATGAAGGTAGTCTGCATGCAATAGGATCTTTCTTTGGCTGGCCTGGTATTGGTTATTGGGCTAGATCTTATAGGCACAATTTAGCTGAAAGCCAGTGAAGTAACTTTTTGATCTCAGGAGCTTGCATGAAGGGGGTACAGAAGCTTAAGAGATTTCTTATACATATCAGGCTGTACTAGCACTTGTACCGTAAAGATGATATTTGTGTTCATCCTTTCAAAAGAGGATTCTAAGCCCTGATTTTCCATTGCCAAAGGTGATAAGCTATTATAGAGACTCAACTCAGAGAGTTACTAATCCCCATAAAAGGCCAGCAAATGAAGAAGAGAGGTTAAGGTCATCGACTAGAGGCTATACTGTTCTTTACTGATACATGGAATGTAGGCTACAGCAAGTTCTTTTATTTTCAGAACTATTCTACCAAGGGAGAAAGCGTGAACTTGCCACTATAAAAAATAACCTTGTTTGAAACACAACGAAGCCATGTTTTTGGAGCTGTCCTAAAAGAATGAAGCATTCTTTGTGTAAAGGGAATAATGTCCTTATACGCCCAACTTTTCCATAATCGTTTTCTTTTTCATCCAGGTTTTGTTGAGTTGCCACAGGTGCACACACATGCCACGTGTGTATGTTAGGAGAGATACTTCTCTGCTCAAAAGAATAGGTCAGCTCTGCTCTCTGATTCTGTGATAGCTTGTGTATTAGTGTATCTGCTTCTGCATTTTCCCATATAGCAAGACTGAAATCATTTCAAGGTGAAACCTTAAAAACACTTTTATTCTTTAAATAGAAATGGAACTCTTCTACTATTTCCACTTCTACTGTATGGGGCAGGTGAGGGCCTTCCTGAATAGTGGCTTTTGTCAATCACATGTTTGGAGGGGCCTAAGGAGCCACTGAGATGCCACTATTGTAGAAACACATTTTACACGAAAGTGTGACTGACACTTCCCCAGTGTTTGTTCTCCAGGTTGCATCAGAAAATGAGGTAGACCATGGTACAGTACAGAATGTAGATAAGAGACAACTTCAAAACATTTACCAGACAAAGCCTTGGCTGAGTACTGAACACAGGGTTTTGTTTTTTTTTTTTTAATTAAAAAAGTTTTTTTTCATGTCTATTCATTTTTGAGAGAGAGAGAGAGAGGGAGAGAGAGAGAGAGAGAGACAGGGCACAAGTGGGAGAGGGGCAGAGAGAGAGGGAGACACAGGAACTGAAGCAGGCTCCAGGCTCTGAGCTGTCAGCACAGAGCCCGATGTGGGGCTTGAACTGACAAACCGTGATATCATAACCTGAGCACAAAGTCAGATGCTTAACTGACTGAGCCACCCAGACAATCTGAGATTTTTCTTTTCTCCTCCAATGTTGCCTTTCATTATTAAAGATATTAAAATATAATGGTTACCATTGACACATACAAACTGTTATTATAATGGCAATATGCATTACTGAGCCCCTTCTAGCCTACTGCAATTTGCCTTACTGCAAATATTCTATATTGCTTTCGATAGTGATTCTTGATTTACCCAATTCAGACCAATAAGTCAAGTTAGTTATCTGTGTATTTAAGTCATATTAATACCTTCAGATCTGGGATGCAATGATATATGAGTTAAGTTGCAATTCAAGTATAGTTGTTTTCTACCACTGTATAACCAATGACCACAAACCTTGTGGCTGAAGATAACATCCATTTTTAATCTGTTAAAATGGTTACCTAGCAGTTATGCAGGTCCAAAGTCTGTCACAGCAAGACTGGATTTTTCACTCAGGGTCTCAGAAGCCTAAAATTGAGGGCTTTGTGTGCTGCATTCTTCCATAGCTGCATTCTGCTATGGTTGTGGCAGACATCAGTGCCTTGTGGTTATGGGGCTGAAGATTATATTTCCTTGCTGGCTGACACCTGGAGGCTGCTTTCAGATCCCTAGAGGCTTCCACATCCCTTGCCGTGTGGCTCTTCTGTCTTTAAATCAGCAGTGGAGATTCTATGTTGTAGAAGATTCCTTTTACCTTTTGAATCTTTAAAAGAAAAAAGTGTATCCATTTAATTTGAGAGAGAGCGTGCATGTGCTTGCACAAGTAGGGGAGGGGCAGAGAAGAGAGTGAGGCAGAGGGAGAGGGAGGGAGGAGAGAGAATCCCAAGTAGGCTCTGTGCAGAGCCTCTGGAAGGGCTGAACTCATGAACCACGAGATCATGACCTGAGCTGAAATCAAGAGTCCACCACTTGACCGATTGAGCCACCCAGGCACCCCTTGAATCTCTTTTATTTAGGAAAAGCTCTGTCTCTTTTTAAGAGCTCTGCTAATTGGGTCGGCCCCACTGAGGTTAATCATTCTAAAGTCAACTGATTTGGGAATTAATTACATCTGCAAAAGTCCTTCGGAGAAGTAGGCATCTGTGGTTTCGCTTTCCCCTGTTTGGCTTTTGCTGTGGTTTCAGTTACCCATGGTTACCTGGAGCAGGGGGCGTGGAGGAACCATTTGATCCTTCTGACGAATCTTCAGAAAGTCAATAGTAGCCTACCTCTATGACCCAATGCCTGCCTCATTCACCTCACTCTGTGTCCACGTAGGCCTTTTACCATCTCACATCATCCCAAGAAGGGTGAGTAAAGTATAATAAGATATTTTGAGAGAGACCACATTTATATAACTTTTATTACAGCTTATTGTCATAATTATTATACCAATAGTCCTTGAATTGTGATGGTTTGACCTCATGATCTTTCACTTTTGCACTGGTGAGAAAGTGATACGTATTCAGTAGAAACTTAACTTTAAATTTTGAATTTTGATCTTTTCCCGGGTCGGTGATAAGCAGTGCAATACTGTCTCATGATGCCAGGCAGCAGCGAGCCGCAGCTCTCAATAAGCCACGTGTGCAGGGGGGTAAACAACTCATACACTTCCAACCATTCTGTACCCATACACCCACTCTACACCTCCTTTACCGTACTCAATAAATTACATGAGCTGTTCAACACTTTAGTATAAAAGGGGCTTCGTGTAGATGATGTTGCCCAGCTGTAGTCTAGTGTTCTGAGCACATTTAAGGTAGGCTAAGCCAAGCTATGATGTTAGGTAGGTTAGATGCATTAAATGCATTTTCAAGTTAATTTTCAACTTACGATGGTAGACTGGGATGTAACCTTATCATAAATCAAGGAAAATCTGTATTTTGCTATTGTTGTTGTTAATGTCTTACTGTACAGAATTTATAAATTAAACTTGGTCATAGGTATGTACGTATAGGAAAAAACAATATAGAGAGAGTTTCATCCTATCTGCATTTGAGGCATTCAGTGGGGGCCTTGGAATATATCCCCTGTGGATAAGGGGGAATTACTGGGTTAGTGTTTGGCTACTTGGAGAAGGTGTGTCTGTGCCAGGGAAGAGTTCTGCTTACCTCACTAAGAATACTATTCTTTCATATCTGAGTTAGTGGGATTAATTTGATTTCCATATATTTTAACTCTAGAAAGAGCTCAGTAATAACAGAAGAATTTGGCTTTTGCCTTGAAGACCAACATCAAAGAACTTAATAAATTATTTAATAAATTATTTAATCTTATGCAGTCCAGGAGAATCATGCCAGTTTGGTTTGGTACTTCTATTGATACAGATATAAAGATAAATAGAAATAAAGATATATAACCATGGATATATACTTTATATCCTTGTAAGGGACACACCTAACATACTGTCCAAACTGAAACCAAAAATTCATTGATCTGCTTAAATCAAGCAACATTTAGCACTTGCTGTGTTCTAGGCGCTGACCTCAATGATGAAGATAGAGATGGGGTGCTATATCTCAAGTTAATTTCTAAATCTAATTATATTTAAGTTAAAGCATCACAGGCGTTTTTATGGCATTCTAATTTATGTTCAAGGACAAGAAAGCAGTAATAGTTAATTTTTTTAAAAAAGTATTAATAAGGGGGGATACTTTAAATGATACTTAATAATTTGGCAAGACTACAATGATTAGCAGAGAGGGTCAGCACAGAAATGTAGACAGATTCATAGGACATAACTAAAAACCTAGAAAAATCAGAAACATCCTGATATGTATACGTAAGACTTTAATATAATTTTAATATATAATAAAATTGCCATTTGAAATTACTGATGTTATGTTATGAGAACTGTGAACTATTTGGGGAAAAATGCAGCTACATTTCTTTTTCATCATACATAAAAATCAATTCCAAATGATAAAAAATGTAAAGATTAACAATGAGGACTTAAAATTATATGAGAATACGAGGTGCATATTTGTATTATTTGGGGGCAAGGAAAATCTTCTTAGGCATGATCCCCAAGCAGATGCTAACACAGAAGTTGATAGATTTAGCTCCATAGCAAACAAAATCTTCTGCAGATCAGAAAACATCTTCAGTAAGATAAAGCGGTTAGTTATGAAATAAGGAAAAAAATGTTTCCACATATATGGCACTGCTGCATAATGAGCTTTTAAAAATCAAGAAGTAAAACAATTCAGGAAGAAAAAAAAGCAAAAGGAATAAGTAAGAAATTTAAAATGAATACAAATGACTTCCCTCAAAAGAAAAAGAAAAATGCTCAAAATCACTAATAATCAAAGAAATTAAAACTAAAACAATGCGATGTAATTTTTGCCTAAGAAAACAGCCAAAAATATTTGCACAAGTGTTGAAGAAAATGTGGGGAAATGGGCATGCAGACCTTTTGGAAGCTAATCAATTTGCAGACAAGTCCTGAAAGTGGGGCACCTGGGTGGCTCAGTGGGTTAAAGCGTCTGAGTCTTGATTTAGGCTCAAGGCATGATCTCACAGTTCGTGAGTTCAAGTCCCAAGTCAGAGTCCATGCGGACAGTGCGGAGCCTGCTTGGGATTCTCTCTCTCTCCCTCCCTCTCTACCCCTCCCCTATGCAAGCACCTGCTCTTGCTGTCTCAAAATAAACCAAAAAAAAAAAAAAAAAAGTCCTGAATGTACAGTCTTTTACCCAGAATTCAGTTTTTATTAATAGATCTTTTAAAATAACTAAGAATAAATACAAAGATTTAAACACAATATTTATTGCAGTATTACTTATAAAAATTGTATCTAGTATAAATGTCCAGTAGTAAGTCATAGTAACTTTATAATACACACTACTATATAGTATTTTTTATTAACTTTTTAAATGTTTATTATTGAGAGAGGGAGAGAGAGAGAGAGAGAGAGAGAGACAGAGTATGAGTGGGGGAGGGGCAGAGAGAGAGGGAAACACAGAATCTGAAGCTGAGCCACCCAGGTGCCCCATATTATATAGTATTTTGAATTATCTTATAAAAGAATATTTCATTCCCTAAAGAGAGTTAATTATATGTATAATTAAAAAATCTTTTCCTCATTATATAACTATATATGAGCAGTTCCTCATAACTACATTCCTCCATATATACATGTTAATTTTAGGGATATATAGATATAAAATTGTTTTTATATGTAACATTTTTATACAATAATTTATATATATATATATATATATATATATATATATATATATATATATAGTATGTGTGCGTGTATAAAGTTTTATATCTGTATATCCCAAAAGCTAACAATTTAATTGTGTCTGAATTTGGGGATTATGGGTCATCTAAATTTTATTTTAGTTGGTTTTTATTTTCTAGATTTTCTATGATAAATGTGTTATTTTTAATGATCCATCCCCCACCCCCTTATTATAGATAATTTTATTACCCAAAATAAGCTGGCCTTGGAACATAGAGCAGAGAGCACAGATTTTGGAATCTGGTGGAACTGCCTTTGAATCCTGGCTCATAGGTCACTGCTTATCCTGTGGGATGATTGTCCTGGATCAGCTGCTTGCCCCGATCAGCTGTGGCAGACAAAGCCGGGTTATAGTTTCAAAATTTGGCTGCCTAAGGACAAGCCATCAGCACAAGTTGTGAGTGTCGTAGCTAGTCTTGGGGATATGGCAGACTGAATACTGAACTACAGTGCAACAGGAAGTGGTAAGCTTTTGGAATGAATAAAGTGCTATGGAATCATAGAGATGGGGATAGAAGACTCCTGAGAAAACATCACTGAAAAGGTGACTTTCAAATGATATTTCTAGGCAGTACAATTCACTAGCTGGTGAAGAGGAAGCAGGGCAGGTAAAATGTCATAGGAGCAGAAGAGGCATCATGAAAGAATGGTGGAGGCATGAAAACACTATATTTGGAGAACGGTAGGCAAAATGGTTACTTGAGGAGTGCATGCAAAATAAGCCAAGAAAGGTAGGTGAGAGCTAGCTGGATTCTGACTCTGAATATTTAGGGCAATCCCTTTTGCCAGCTGGTTATTTCTGAAAATGATGATATTTCAACTTGAAGAATACCTTGCTACCACCTGGGGAGTCTCAGCCCCAGCAGCACTTTGGGGATCCCTTTGGAGCCTTTAAAAAACAGGGATGCCTGGGGCCCCAACTTGGATCCCAAATCCAAATTTCTGAGGGTTGGGCTTCAGTATGTGTGAAAAGATTCCTGGGTGATTGAAACAGCGACAAAGAAGGTCAAGAGCCATTGTTGTAGACCATGCTATTTGACTTGTCTCCCATTTTCTGTATAGTCTCTAACTCCCTGTTTCGGTTTCAGGCTGTTTGAAAACACATGCCAGGCTCTCTGGGTATAAGTAGATTAGCCTTGGCCTATGCTTTTCTAAGACCATGGAATCCACTGCATGACTTTTAGTGCTTCATAACTCATCTCTGCTTTTAATAGTTTCATCACGTTCCAGTTTCTTTATGATTTGCAACTATTATCTTATCTCAAAGATAAACTCACCAAGAAATTTCTTCCACCATTTAAACTTGGTCCCAGAGCCATTCTGCTCAGGCCTCTCTAATTGCCCTTCTGGGCAGGCACCTGTTTCCTACTGGCTCTTACACTCTACCCTGCAGCACTTTCCTACCTTTCTTGGCTAGACCAGTTGTTAACGGACTCTTCCTTTTGAGATCTTTTACCTCTCAGATGATTCTTTGCACCAAAGTGGGTGTAGCTTTTCTCTAATCTTTTTATAGGGCAAATTTTTTCAAAGACAATCATTTACTCTTAGAACATCTATTTTTCCTTAAAATTTTCAATATCAATATCCCTATTTTTTCTTTGACAATGCTAGGCATTCTTTACTACCACATTATTTCTGAATATGGCAAACGTGGAAGAATTCAAACTCTTAAACAATGCTACTTTTAAAAGAGAACTCTGGTAAGATGCAGATTATTTCAGTTACATTGAGGATTAGCCAGGTTTTCTCACCTCTAACACCTCGTGTAAATAAATCGGGAGATTCATTAACATAACATAAGAGGCACTAACCATGGCCCCATAGTCCTAGAACTAATGAGCACATAATAAATCCCAGCTCTCTCCAGCAAACTCCAAATGACACGGGCTAAAGAAACATGGTCTTTCAATCCATCAATTTCTATCTTACCTTGATAGCAGTCATGAATGCCTTCCAATGCCAAAGCAGGGCAGAGCTGTAATTCAAAAAGAGTAAGATTTGTAAACCTTGAAAAACCACTTTGGATTTATGGGCCAGAATCAAAATTTTATTCCTTCTTCCATGCATGGAACTCTAAAAAACAAACAAAACAAAACAAAACAAAACAAAAACCAACCCCTCGCCCCCCCCAACACACACACACAGTGGGAGGGCATATGGACTTTACCTGCCTTGCCTTCACAGGGATGCAATAGAGTGTAACGTTCTTTTATGGGACTCAAATGCATCAACCCTAACTTTTTCAGCTTTGAGACTCATAATCTGTAAATATTCAAGAATCACTGTTACCACAATTTGCCTAAACATGAGTTTGTCATCCCAACTCTCAGTTGAGTGGATAATGAGGATCATTCCTCTCATCCAGTTAATTACTCTCTGCCGACTGGTTGTGCTCTGTTTCTTTAGATTTTGTCTTGGCTTTCTGAAGTCTTCACTACATTTTAAGCTTGGGGGATTTCTAGAGCCCTCATAGCTTTTGTCTTTTAATGTTATCTCCTGGAATCTTCAGAAAAAGAGTGATCATCTCTGAGAAACTAAATGCTGTCTTTTGGATGATACAAAACCTATACTTAAAGGGCTCTTTTAAATTTTCCTATCCGCTGAAGACATGTTCCTGATTTTCTGTGCAAACATGATTAAATGTTCAATTTATAACTTAATTTAGGAATACATTATGTAATCTACTCTTAGAGACTGTAATGGAACAAATATAGTTTTTTCCAGAATTGAAGTGAAGTGAAACTAAAAATGTTCAGGGGTTTGGCTTACTGTTAGAAATATAAAGAATTTTCCTACACAAGCAAAAATAACAGCCCCACTGTGGATTGACATTTGGAACATAGCTATTACACAGGAATAGGCAATCAGTTAAGAGATCAAAAGCTCTTTGAAAACATTTCTATCGGGGTGCCTGGGTGGCTCAGTTGTTAAGCACCTGACTTTGGTTCAGGTCATGATCTCACTGTTCATGAGTTTGAGCTTGCTTCAGGTAAAACACAGGCCCCACATTGGGTTAGCCCTGTTTTTCTCTCTCTCTCTCTGCCCCTCATGGGACTGTCCCTCCTGGGATTCTCTCTCTCTCTCTCTCTCTCTCTCTGCCCCTCACTTACTTGCGCCCTCTCTGTCTCGGAAACAAAATAAAACGTTTCTATATACCATACACTTTTGTTAACCTTGAAGGGGTGATTAGAATGAAAAGAAACAATTAAAAATTAACATCACATTTTTAATGATAAAAATTGGCTATGGAAAGGGAAAATGTATATTAAAGCATCAATGTAGGATGATTGTGATGCCAGACTAGTCAGAGACCATCCAAGTCAGCCCTTCTATTTCTCATAAAGACGAGACCATGAAGGACTTGCTCAGTGTTCCATGGAAAGTCACTAATAACGTGCCTCTGTTTTCTCAGTATTAGAGATAAAGGTGGAAGTGGGGACTTGTATATGTATATACATACGTATAAATACTATATATATAATACTGTAAAATTTATATAGGGCTAACCATAGTTAACTCTCTCCTTTATAAGTATATGAAAAAGTGACCACTGATCTAGATAATTAGATCTAATCATCACTAGTATAGTTTCTGAGGTGACTGTCACTGATGCTTCATGCACTTTGTGAAATATCATAGTCTAACAAAGCAATAATTTACATGATATATTATCGATGAAGAAGGTAACATGTAACTAACTTATGCATGTCTAGATCAGTGTTTTCAAATCACATCCATTGAGATGCAGTGGTGGTCTCTGAAAGAAGGGCTTCCTGATGAAGTCATTCTGGAAAACCTGACTCAAAGAAAATTTAGGAAGATTCTTTCCCAGAGGGCTACTTAGAGCCTGTAATAATCTAAGAAGCCCTGTGAATCTTCCTGTTGGGGTAAACTATGTAATATTTCTCAAATATATTTGTGGAACTCTTATTTTTTCTTTACTAAATAACCATTCATGTTACACCAGAACGCTTGTGTTCTGAGAAACAGTTTAGACATGCAGTTCTAAAATGTCTCTTTCAGCTTTTTGAAACTCAGTTTTTCATGTAACTCAATTGTAAATATTTATGTTGACACTTACGATCTCAATTTAAAATTTCCTAGAATTCTATTATGAGGAGAATATCATCCAGATGGGCTCTGTGACTTGCTGGTTGGCTCTCTGTTCTCCCTACTCCATTTGTCCAGAAAATGTCCCTTGACATCCTGCTCTCCCTACCCCAAGGGACCCTCTTTCATTCCACTTACCATGGGTGTTACCATTGTTTGTTTGGACTGCTAGCTCCTTGAGGTCAGGGGCCATGTTGTATTCTTTGCATTCCCATTTTCTAGCACAAGGCCTATTGTTTATTAATTCAGCAAATATTTTTTTGACACTGCAAACAAGACAGAGAACTCAGCCTTTTTAGAGCTACCGTCCATTGGGGGAGTGAAAGAAGCATTTGCCTTAAGATGTGAGAAATGCTGTGATAGAGGAAATGCAGACTGTTCTCAGAAAGAACACTCTAGGGAAGGTCTCCTGAGGGATTGATACCTATTTTGAGACCCCAAAAAAGAACAGGAGGTATTGGAAAGGTGTGTGTGGTAGTCTTTCATGGAATACTCACTAGAAGAATTAATATATTCCTAGAGAAAACAGAACCTCGATCAACTTATTTTTTGGAACTGTTCTTTTTCCTTTTATCAGAAGCAATTTCTTTTTAATTGTTAAAATGATCGAATCTGTTTCTGAAGTTTTATGAAGGTTTTGGAGACATCCTTAAGAGGTTTACTTTCACATTTTATTGCCCTCACATTCTTACTGCTGTTACTGCTGGGATTCATTTCAAATTTTTATCAATACTATTTTTTTGGTACATACTTTCTGTGTGAGATAACTTTTGTAACATTTACAATTAAAATTTTATGCATAGAAATGGCATAAAGCAGTGAAATATTTACATCCAGTGTGTGTCTGCATCAAAGTATATTTTACAGATAACTAACTTCTTTTATACTGATTTTAATCATTACTATAATGCTCAACAAGTTTTCAGTGCCCTTTTGCATATATTATCTCATTTGAAATGATAAATTTGCAAGACTTTCACTCAGTCATTAACTCCCCAAACAACCCTGCAGAGTAGACAATACCAGCATTGTCCCTTTCTAAGTAGTTATATCCCCACAGATGAAGAAGAAACTGAGTCAGAAAGATGACAAATAATTAGTCTGGCCACAAAGTGGTGTTATATAGGGCGCTTAGCTATTTTTGTATTTCCAAAAATTTATTCATTTTGTTTCTTATGTAAATTTGGCAGATTTCTCTATCTCTCTGATAAGCATTTCATCGTAGAGAGACTTTTGAATTGCTCGTGGTCATCTTACGTGAGAAATTATTTGTGTTTAGAGAAAAAATAATTGATGCTTTATTTTATGGACCACATAATGCCTAGGGTCTTAAGAAGGGTTGTCTGATAAGAGTTTTAGTTTTGAGTTCCTAGCACTTTCATATTCATTTGCAGAGACGGTTCAAAATGTCTAAGCTATGTAGCTATCACTCTTCTGATACCATAAACAGGTGCAGACTGCCTGAACACACAATGTTTTGTCACTGGTTGTGTCTTTTATGTTTTCTTAGCGTAGGTACCAAAGTGTCATTCAGTAGTTTAAAAGTGAATGCATGGGCAGCAGATTAAGATTTATTTCAGTCAGAGCTAGATTTTTTCTTAATACTAAAATAGGAATCTTTTGTTAACTAGTGATTGTCTATAAGGTAGCAGGAAAAGAAGATTATGGTGTGGTTGACTCTTCAGAGGTTAAAAATGACCAGATCAAGTAAGTAGTCAGAAGGCAGTGTATTGAATTTAACTTTCCTAGTTGTTGTTGTTGTTGTTGTTGTTGTTATTGTTTTTTCTACAGACTCTTATAGAGGTTTGAATATTTCAATATTAGGAACACCTGTTTTATCTAGAGATCATTCATTCATCTACTGAAACTGATGGGGGATGCAGCTAAGAGCAAGAGTAGAGAAATTTTTGAAAAGCAAACATAGATGTCAACATGTTTTTGCATTATATTTCACATATTAGAGATGTCAACATGTTTTTGCATTATATTTCAAATATTTTGCATATATTTCACATATTTCATCATTAGCTCACTTAATTCCAAAGTCAGGCTATTGGTTTTCCAGCCAATTAGAATTTGAAATTAGAATATAGAAGTTATTATGGGACACAGGAATATTGATAGCAGTAAGTAGGGACAGCTGAAAACCAAAAGAGATAAACCTACATACATACATGTATGTATGAGGACGTACATGTATGAGAAGGTAAGGAAGTATGAAGTACAAAGTAAATTTCAGAAGGAATTTTATAAAAAGAGTTGAAGTCAACCAAAAAAGGTTTTGATATCAAGCTTCACTTGTATGGAAAAATTTCCCATCATTGCTAGAAATAGGAGGTCACTGTCCTTTGTAAAGTAGCTGGGGTCATCACAATGGGGTTGAAATTTCCCCCAGACATTTAAATTTTTAAAAATAATATTGAAAGCCCCAAAGTCAGAAGCTTTATTTGCTGAGTGATCTTATGAAATGAAAGAGAGATCATAATAACTATTCCCTTTTTAATCATTTGCCCTTTCATTTGTTTTGTTTATTCTATTTTTCATAAGAATTTTGATGACTCTTGTCTTTGTGCCCTCTTCACTTCAGAGAGCTATTTAATGTCTGTCAAATGTCATGTTACATGTTATAATAACACCACATGGTTATCTATAATGCCATAAAAATATGTATGTGACATCTAGTCATAACTTTGACAAAGAAGATGATCCGATTCCATTATACAGTTTAAGAGTCTATATGACATTTACATAGGCTACTTGCACGCTTATCTCTTTGGTGCCAATTTTTAAAACCATCTTTCTTTTTTTCCTTCAAATTAACCATCACATGGAAAAAAGATAATGCAAAATAAAAATTAAGTTTTATGCAGTTAAAGATACATTCTTTAAAAAACTCACTTTTCCTGTTAAAACCCTGGTGGTTGTTGCATAAATTCGAGACCATCTGAAACAAATTATTTGTGAACATATAGTAATGCCTCTCAAGCATGCTAAAACTTCCCCAAGTTTTAGAAAATTTGTATGAAAAAATTTATGAAACAAGTATAGATCGCACACTGTTATTTTTTGGGGGGAGTAATATCAGAACAAGATTATATATCAAACTAGGAAATATTATTGAACAAAATGAAAAAAAAAAAACCACCGAAGTAGAGAATAGAAGAAAGAGTTGTACCTGGAAAAAGCAGAAAAGCTAGAGGAATTTTAAAAAGCTTTATATTTTAATGACCTGGTAACGGAGAGAAAGTGAAGTCACATGTGATGGTTTGATTTGCTCTGTGATGATTTTGATTTGCTCCATGATGACAACACCCAGCCTCTGAATTACTTCCTTTGCATCTGTGAAACAATCTTGGGAGGAATCCTAAGGGATTAACTTTGTTGCACTGGTCATCAGTGTGGGCATTTCCAGATGAAGACTCTCTCGTGTTTTGGGGAGGCTTTTGGGTTGTGTTCTCAGCAACTTTTCCATATCTTCAGGCGTTCCATTAAGAGAGTCTCATGGCAAAGATTTTACCCAACCACAGCAGAAAGCCTTTAGACAGAGCTGAAGTAGCTCATTTTCTTTTGATGTCTCTTAGAAATTAGCTAACTTAAAGCCACTTCATAATTTTAACACTATCAGAACTTAAAATGGAAGAGACAAAATGTTTAATATTCCAAGCATGACCCAAATACACAATACAAAGAGGTCTGAGAGAAAAGACTTTTGCTGAACTCTCTATAGAGAGTTCTAATTGAGAAGAAAAAACCCACCAAAATAACTAATATATAAGTAAAATAAAAAACCAAACCTCAAACCAGACCAGCCATACACAATCTCAGTGGTTACTAACTTACACTCCATGTCATTTTCTTTCATGCTAAAGGAATGACTAACTAATTAGAATTTTTGAATAAAGCTGTGTGACACCCCTCCTTTTTTTTCTTTTTTCTTTCTTTCTTTCTTTCTCTCTCTCTCTCTTTCTTTCTTTCTTTCTTTCTTTCTTTCTTTCTTTCACTTTGCATCCTCTTAGTCAGGTATCTGCAAATACTATTTTGTGCCAATTGTCTGTGAGAAAAATATAGGCTAATTAAAATGCTAATCTTTAGTAAACACATAAGTACTTGCATGAAAATTAAACACTTGGGCTGCTAATTTATGAATACGTGCTCACACATCAGGAACACTGCAACTAGTGTGGACTTCACAGTCTTGGGCTTAACAGGCTCGTCTACATGTCAAATCCACTTCAGGGCTGAGAGTATCTACCATTGAAATCACCCAGTGTGCCTTCTCTCAAGAGCGTCTAAGGAGAAAAGAAAAGTGATGTGCACTTTGAGAAGATTATTTAAAGCCAGCAGATTCATTAGGGGAGAACTTAATTGTGATCGAATCTATAATCCTTTCAGTTCATCCCATAAATAATAACAGTCTGAACTCTATTGAATCACATGGCCTCTTTTGCACAAACCTATAGAGGAGAGTCCTTAAAATTGAATAGATGGAATTGAATGGACCTGGGAAGTGGGAACTGGAATTTGATGGACAGCCTTTCACCTCTAGGTTATTGGTTTGTATCTGACCCAGGTGATGAAAAGTCGTTGTTTTACAATGGCTGTTTAGTAGTTTTCTGTGTAATGAGCTGTTGGCTCCAGTCCATTCCTCAGTGGACAGGTGTCTGCTCGCATTCCCAAATCACTATTCCACTTGTCAGTCACATTTGAGGTCAAGGGCTAAATAGGAACGGGGGCCGAAATACTTTCTCATTCTGATGAGTACAGGCTTTCCTTTGTTGGTTGACTTGGTTAAAAAAACGAAAACCGCCAGAGTCACTGTTCAGGCTCTGCCTATTTTCTGTGTAAGAAGATTTTACTGTTTCGAACTTCTATCATAATGAAAAACTATTAGGTTCTCAAATGTGCATGTTTTTTATGGTTACATACCATGGAAAGAGATGCCCAAATACACTCCTAGACCCAAGGGACATTAACATTTGAATGTATTTGTCTAACTGCCGCAGGGCTATCTCATACTGAGAAAGCATTTGCATCTGACTTTACTTCACTGCTACAGGAGAATTGTGATATAGGCTCCAAATCCTGATAAAACTTGCAGGTAGAAGATATTCAGTGGCTGAGCATTATACGGTATCTCGACTGGAAGAACACTCCTCTCTGAGTGCGGAGGTAGAAGAAGACATATAGGGAAGACTTCAATGTTTCTTGGGATTTATAAAATGGAGATAAGCTGCTCTAGTTTAAGCCTGGCTTAAATACTTCTGTTTCTGTATTTTCTACCATTCTAAAAATATGGATTTGTGTTTATTAGCATTTCTAGAAAAGTTTGTGGCCTAGAGTGACTGGTCAAAGCCAGAAGCCAGAAGACTCAGATGGTTTAGCCCTGAACGCTAGGGAGGGTTTTCCACTACCAATAAGTGATACGGTTTCCTACATAAACTGACGAGATCTCTCAGACAAAGATGTGTTGTGAATAAGAGTTTTACAGTCCTTGTTTCCTTGCTCCTGTAGGTCTGGTCTCTATTTGCTTAAGAAAGATTGTATCAACTTAGGTTATTTTATTTTCTATCCTGATAGAATTGATTGCTAAATACTTTGACTTATTAAAAGGGACTGGATTGAATGAGAAACTTAAAACTTTTTATTCAACTTTACGTGTCATGGACCTCCTAGCACATTTTTAAGCCTGAATCTCTCTTTGTGATTACAGGTTGCCAGCTTGCGCATCTCACTGTTTCTTGTACTTACAGATCTGCTAGCAAACATTCTACAGATGTAGTTCTTAGAAACTGAAAAAAAATAATAAAATACTAGGAACCCTGAGATCTAATATTATACCAAGTATTATACATTTCTTGCAAAATGTATTTTCATACCTTTGGCAAGTTTTCTTGTCTTACTTTAGTACTTGTTTTTCTTAGACCCATTGAGAGAATGATACGTTTTTCTAGGTCTTTATTGGTAAAAAGGATATCAGAATTCCCATGGGGCCATCTATAGGTGGGTATCAGTTGTTTTCTCTATGCCTTCATTAGTAAATTCGCGATTAGTAAATCTGAAGGATAAACATTTAATTTGAACTCTGATAATACCTAAATAGTTAATTTTTCTTTCCTTAGAAAACAAGTTTCATTAAGTTCAATAACTGCTTAACGTCTTAAAATATCAGCAATAGTGTAGATATTTATTGAATGCCAATTAGGTGAGAATCAGTGAGGTCAAGTGTTGTAGAAAAAATTATGGTAAATTTTATTGCAAATTAGAACCAGTGTGAGTAATCAGGAAATCTGTATTACATTCTCCTTTAGTGAGAGTAGAATGATTACCTCTTTCTATCGTGGTGGGGTGGGGTTAGGGGAAGGTTCCTTAAAGCGGGGCTTAGGCTATTTTATCAATAGTGATTCCTACTGGACTTCAGGCCTATAAAAATCCTGACACACCGAGAATCTAATTACACCATGTCATCCATGTTTAACTTCTTTATTCTTATTGCTCTCATCTGCTCAATCTTATTGGTCAGCACCTACCTGATTTGACAGAGTTTAAGTTCTAGTGCTTTTCTGATACTTGATAAGTGATCAACATAGCTTCATGCCCACAAGACAGAACCCTGGTGACAGAGTATGGTAAGGGGATGCCACCCAAATTTCTAGGGCTTTATTCCATCACCAGATCCTCTATCTGAAGAAATTAATCTTCAGAAAAGCAAGCAAATGGATATTCCTCCAGTTTTACTTACAAATCATGTGGGATCCTAGTCATATTCAGGCAATGTGTGTGGAGTGCAAGTTTGGGCAGGCAGTAGAGGTGACTTGTGGCAACCCCCCTTCAGAGTAGGTTATGCTTGTTAAGGACAGACAGGTGCTGCAGTGGAAGAGGGCCTGTGTTGGAGGCTACACCATCGTCGAAGGTGTGGCACGTGTGTGTGTGTGTGAGTGTGTGTGGTGTTTCAAACACTACCGTATTCAGTTAATCACTTTGGTGGAAAACAAGTCTTGTGGTGACATTAGTAGGAGGTTTGCAACAAGTTATTCAGTCTGGCAATGATTGCAAATTAGAACTTTATTCAGGAAAGGATATCAATTTAAGAGTAGACAGAACACATTTACTATAGTTAATTCAGACCCTCTTTCAATGGGGTACATTTTCTTAGAAGCAGCCATAGAGATAAATGCATCACGTGACCATCAGAACCGAACTGCTGAATGAAGATATTGGAGGGCTGGAGCTATTCATTTCCATTTACAGAATCCAAATTGCTGAAAAGTCATGGGAAGGCAGGAAAGAGACTTGCTGTTTTCTAAAATGCTCCCTGGCATTTGTCTGCCTGCGTCATCCAATGCAGTATCTCATTCTGCCGCCACCCGGAGTCCCATTCACTGGTTTGTTTAACCTCAAAGTGGGAAAGTAACTAACACAAATACATTCATTGTCCATGCTCTAATAGAATTAAGATTCCCAATACACTGCCTGCATTTGAATGAGGTTTGTTACACACTAGCTTTTATGGTCACACCCTTTTCCCTTGATGGTTCTTAAGAATGGCAGAAGCAGGAGACCAGAAATTTTGTAAGCTCATAAATATGAAGCACACTGTGTTTAAATAATGCCAGGGTGGTGATACAAATGGACCAATGCCAGGAAGCTCAGAGTTAAAGCTAACAATTCATCCTTACACCATTATGAATGAGAAGGAAGGAGAAAAGGACACTGTATTCGTTACAGTTGTGCTGCCAGCAGACTGGGGTAGCTCTGTCTAATGGGCCACTGTGGCACAGAGCTTTGCATTGTGCACTGTTTACCCAGAAGACAGGAAAGAGGTCTATTCTACTCTAGAAAGTCCAACTTGATATTGGGGAATTACATAATGTTTATTTCAAATTGTACGTAATCAACAGAAGTGACTGTAAGCATTTGGAATAAACCTATATCTAGTCTCCTGCCAGGCGGTGGCAGAGACGGCACAGGGCATTGGAAATGGAAGCAGCCACTCTGGGACCGTGGGCAGAACCAGTGAGGGTTGTCATCAGCTGTTCTTCTTACCCTGCTGCTTAGCTGCTGTCGCCTTCTCTTTCTTCCACATTCAGTAATAGCTGGAACTTAAGCATGGTCTTATAAACACTGTAGTGCAGAGTATCGGGCCACCGGGTTCTCTTTGTTCAGACATGGGCTCAGTGCTCTGAAACAAAATGCTACAGTAAAAAAAAATTTTTTAATGTTTATTTATTTTTGAGGGAGGGAGGGAGTGAGGGAGAGAGAGAGAGAGAGGAGACAGAGCGTGACCAGGGGAGGGGCAGAGAGAGAGAGAGACACAGAATCCGAAGCAGGCTTCAGGCTCTGAACTGTCAGCACAGAGCCCAACGTGGGGCTTGAACCCATGGACTGTGAGATCATGACCTGAGCTGAATGAAGTTGGATGCTTAAATGACCGAGCCACCCAGGCACCCCCCAAAATGCTGCATTTTGATGGTTTTTAAAAATTAAAACATTTTTTTTGCTTTGATATGCTGGAGTTTGCCATTTGGCTATTTGGCAACTGACTCTTAGGGATCTGGATTTTGCTCTGTCTTTGTCAAAGTGAAATTGGCAGGGTAATTTTGATGATTAGTGTGAATTACATTTGTGGTTGTGGAGATGCAAATGTTTGTCTTCTCTTAAGGCTAAGGTGAGAGGAAGATATATTTCTTTTAATTAGCAATTCTTGGAAGAAGTAATTTTCTGAAATATACATCCTTAAAAAATAAAATAATAAATTACATGTCATTTTCTGCTTGATACGTGACTGTATTGAATTAGCCTACTTTCATGATCTTTAACTCTGTATTTCATATAAACTAAATTTCTTGTAATTCCCAGTTGCACATGCTCTGTTCTACCTTCTTTTGTTTCTTTTACAATGGATTTTAGTGCTGGTCCCGATTTCTCAATGCCTGGGCTAACCCATGATTGTAGGCAATGTCCGTTTGACAATCATATTAGTTCTTTCAAGGCTCTAGATTCTCTTACAGGCCAATTAAACCTGAGAGATGCTGGAATCCTTGAGGATCCTCTCTCCCAGGCTCATGACTCTAAAGGCAGCTCACTTAGGGTACCATGTTGGAGGCATATTTTTTTTCCTAGCAGGTTTTAAAGTATAATAGTTATGATGATGATACCACTACTATTCGTACCACTACCAGCTAATTTATCTCTGTGTGCCAGCAGTGATGTTATTTTTTATCAGGAAAAAAACCCATATTAATATCTCTGACAACTGGTCCCAACAGAAGACCATTACCAAGTTTGTGGATGTTAACAGATACGGCTGATTATCCTGTGGCTCAGCGATGTCAGAACCGCTGCCTCTAGGATTCTCTGAGCCTTTCCCTCAAGTTCTGAGATGATTGCCACGATTTAAGACATCCCTCTGTGTTCAAAGCAAGAAGACAGAGGAAAGAGTAGAACCAGCTGCCATGATCCCTTTCACAGGAAAGCAAATGTGTCCCTAGTGACTCCCATCAGACAGTTGATGCTGTCTCACTAGTTGGAATGGCACCATATGACCAGCCCTAGCTGTATGGGAATCTGGTAAGCAAGTCATTAGCTCTTTCATCCTATGTGCATATAGGAGAAAGATGTTGGCAATGGTTTTGATTTAGCCAGACTAAGTGCTCTGCACATCGAGAGATCAGGAAAGCAAGGCTCAGAGAGTTAAGTGGCTTTTTAAGGATCTGCTAAATGGCAGAGCCAGAATATGAACTCAGGCTGTTTCAGAGCCTGTGCCCTTAATCACGATGCCACATTGCTTCTGTTTTTCTTAGGTTTATTTTTTTTTCCCTTATGGGGTCTTCTTGACCAGAAGAGATGCTTAAATAAAATAGTTCTCATCAAATTTGAGCCGAAGACTGCAGGACTCTTCCATTATTGGTTTAATTTATACAGCCCTCATTTGCCACCATACTGCTAAAGATGGAAATCTCTGAAGCATATTATCTAACTGTATTTAAACAGGCTATCATCTTGTCACTTTCATGTGTTGTTGAAGATTCTCACCACTTATGGACAAATACTGTTATTTTAAGAGCTTTAGTTCCTTTTATTATTATTATTATTTTTTTTTCCTGCAGACTGAGCATGCCCAAGTATGCATTGTAACCTGTAATTAAGATACAGGCTGTCTTATTGCCAAGCAATTTTTCCTTCGCACCACAAACCCAGTAATAGTTTCCTACTGCAACTAATTGTCAGAGATATCAATACATTTTCTCTTAATAAAAAAATAGCGTCACAGCTTCCTCTCACTTTTAAGGTCCTTATTAACTTTGTTATCTGACCAGTAATTAGTTGTAATCATGGACATTTTGGGGGATATGCGTGTGTCCTGCCAGAACATAAGAAAGATAGAAGATATACAGGGGTTCCTTAACTAAAAATTAAAGCAACAGTGAATGGCTTTCTTCGGTTCTCACTCCACTCTTTTCCTTTGCAGTTTCTAGTGAATAGAGCAGGTATAATACCTAGCAGTACCACATATATTATACACGGGTTTTATTTGGTTCATAATAAAGGTGATGCATTCCAATTCCAAAATGGATGAGACTTACATAAAGTCTAAAAAAAAATCCAACAACTTTACACTATGAAGGTCCTAGAATATGTAAACATAAAATATGTAATCTATCTTTGATTTGCGCCATAATGCTCCTTTGCTTTGAAATCATGGCTGTATTACCAAACTGACAGTTTTAATGGAAAAAGTGGCTTTCAAAAGCTGCTGTTGAAAACACACTGCATAATTCTCTAAGTCGTGAATATTTTACTACCAACATATGCAGGGAGGCAGTGAAAACACACTGGCATTTTATTCTCTGCAAGCTGGGATGGAGGAAATTCACTGGTGTTAAAGCTGCATGTTTGTAATATGATGCAAATTCATAACTACCTATGAATGCACACTGTTGTTATTGGCAGGCAGCAACACTTTGTAGAGTCATTTGGAAGGTGATAAACGGATATGCTTTCATTTGTAATTTGCTCATTCAGCAAACATCTATCAGAAGCCCACTATATTTCAGGAACTGTGCTAGGCTCAATACAAAGATGAGCAGGGGAAAAGCCTCCATGACTGCTTTAAATGTCTCATGGGGGTGTGTCATGCAGAAGGCTCTGGGCAAACCCTGCCTGGTCACTTGGTCCAGCTGAAGCTCCTGGGCACTGGTCATCAAGTGAATCGCTCTTTGAGTGTCCTGTATCCTGCGGAGTGTGTGTTTCGGCTAGGGCACGGTTCATATAGCCCTGTACCAGGAGAATACACCTTGACCTTTTGAAGCTGTCACTGTTTATGATGGGAACATAAGAGTGGCCCATGGGGTGATGACTGGTGGACTGGCAGGCACATTTTTTTTTTTTTTTTTGGCTCAGGTGCTGAAGAGTCTAAGCATCAGTGTTAGCCCTTTAGGGGAGTGATGACAAATACCAGCTTCCTATACCTGGAGATTTTGGACCCCTGATTCTTTGGGAAGGAAAGATGGGGGGGTATGTTTTTTCCCAAGTGAGGGATGGGTCCTGCTTCCTGCTAGCTCATGGACAGGCCATCTAAAATGAACCTTGATTGGATCCTGGATAAAAGAGAAAGAAGAAGCTTTAAATGACATTTTGAGGATAATTTGGGGTATTTTTCCATCTCACTGTTAATTCCTGCTATCCCACTGTCCACTGACTTTTTGACAATGGAGCAGGTGGAAAAAGAAAATGAAGAGTGTTAGGAACTGAATTGTGTTCCTCCTCCCTCCCCTCAATTTGTATGCTGAAGCCCTAACCCCCAGTAATTTAGAATGTGACTGTATTTGGAGATAGGGCCTCTAAAGAGGTAATTTTTTTTTCATAAAATTACTTGGTTTTATTATCCATAATATGTTTACCTATTGCTCAATGCTTTAATTCAAAAAACAAAAAGTTTTAGAATTGCTCACCTATATCGCTAAGAAAAACAAATCTACTAACTAGAGTTGAATAAATCTAAAGCTTGCCTCATCTTTAAACTGAGTGTATATGGTAAAAACAACTGTATTTAGAAGTTAACTAGATGATATTTCCCTTTAGTGTGCTTTTATTGCTCATTTGAAATATAGTTAATTGTATTTGTTGTTGTTTGTATTTTAGGGCTAAAGAGGTAATTAAGGTTAAATGAGGTCATAACAATGGGCCTCTAATCCAATCTGACTGGTGTCCTTATAAGAAGAAGAAGAAATGGCAGAGATGTGCCTGCACAGTGGAAAGGCCATGTGAGGACACAGCAGGAAACTGCCTTAGAAATAATCTTCATAACAGGGCAAATTTTTTGACTTACTCTTTAATTATTTTTAATGTTTAATTATTTTTGCCAGAGAGAGAGAGAGAGAGAGCATGAGAGGGGGAGGGGCAGAGAGAGAGGGAGACACAGAATCTGAAACAGGCTCCAAGTTCTGAGCTGTCAGCACAGAGCCTGATGCGGGGCTCGAACTCACAGACCGCGAGATCATGACCTGAGCCGAAGTCGGCCGCTCAACCGACTGAGCCACCCAGGTGCCCCTTGACTTACTCTTTAAATCAAAGATCCCAGTTGTACTAATAGCTGAATCAGTTTGTGTAGTTTCTTACCCAATAATGTTTATCAATAT
This sequence comes from Acinonyx jubatus, assembly GCF_027475565.1. Lineage (NCBI taxonomy): Eukaryota > Metazoa > Chordata > Mammalia > Carnivora > Felidae > Acinonyx > Acinonyx jubatus. Next base: position 148,737,966 of record NC_069380.1, on the reverse strand, counting down.
CTGACAATTGGAATCACCAAAGAGGAGAGAGAATTTTCTATTATTGCTGGGTAGAAGTAGGTATGCTAATAGGCAATTTGTTTCTGAGGATTCTGCAGCTGGTCTTGTAGTTAATGTAGTGAAAGATGAGGTGCATGGCCAACTTGAGCAATTTGCTACGATGTGCAATGTGGAGAACATTTTCCAAAAGCCGTTTTTTACCTTTTACGTTTGTTTTTTACCTTTGGTTTCTCATAGGCTTGAACAAAAATATCTTTGCAATGTGTACGTCCTGAGTCTGGGTCAGCCAGCATTTACTGACGATTAAGTTGTGTACATAACATATTCTACTGGGTTTGAAGGAAGGGGAAATAGAATTCTTGCCCTTGAGACATTTGTTGCAATTATAGACTTAAAAACATTATTTATTTAAAAGCAAATTAGTTAATATACAGTGTAGTATTGGTTTCAGGAGTAGATGTCAGTGATTCATCACTTCCATATAACACCCAGCGCTCATCCCAACAAGTGCCCTCTTTAGTGACCGTCACCCATTTAGCCCATCCCTCGACCCATCTTCCCTCCAGCAATCCTCAGTTTCTTCTCTGTATTTAATAGTCTCTTATGGTTTGTCTGCAATTACACACTTTTGGCTAATTGTCACCGAAAGCAAAAGAACTGAATAATCTTAGTGGTAAAATATAAACTATATTAGATAAGGACGAGGTATGTTTCGCTTACTACTTAATCATAGTATCAAGCATAGCGCCCGTCACACTTTATGTGCTCATAGTGTTAAATTTTAGTTTAGTTTTGTTCATTTATTCTAGTTTGATTTAGTTTCTTGTGCTTGAATGGAATAGAGATTTTAAAACACATTCTTATGACTTGATGCCAGGACACTAAGTGCTGGTAAAACTAATACCTGTTTGATCAGTGTTTATATAATACATTAATGAAGATTTAACATTATTTAGTTGACCCAATTAGATTGATAACTAGTCCAAATTTCTATTGATATATTTGGCAGTCTGAACAGATATAAATAAACATATATTAAAATTCTAATTGTTTGAATTTGGCATACATAAAGCCATAGACATACTCTATAAACTACTTTAGTAGTGTCTATTACTAAAATAAATGATAGACATGTATTTTTAAACTTTTTATTCTGAGATAATTTCAGACTTAAGGGGGAGTTGCAAATATGGTATGAAAACTTTCTGTTTACCCCTCACCCAGCTTCCCCTAATGTCAAATCTTACGTATCAGAGAACAGTTGTCAAAGCGAATAAATTAACATTTGTGCAATGTTATTCACTGAACAAGAGACTTTGAATTTTACTAGTTTCTCTCTTTGGTTCAGGGTCTATCCTGGAATCCCACATTAAATTTACCCCTTAGATCATCTTAGTCTCCTCCAGTATGTGGTAGTTTCTCAATCTTTTTGACTCTCATGTCCTTGAGACTTTGAAGAGTACTGGCCAGGTATTTTGGAGAATGTCCCTCAAACTTGGATTCATTTAGGTTTTATCATGGTTGTATTGAGGTTATGCACTATCAGGAAAAATACCACAAAGGTGAGATGTCCTTTTCAGTACATGATATAGGGTTAAATTATATAGATCCATCTTGTTACTGGTGATATTAATCTTGGTCAGTAGGTTAAAGGAGGTGTCTGACATGCTTTTATACTGCAGCGTTACTATTTTTCTCTTTGTAATTAGCATATATTTATTTTGGGGGTAGAATTTTGAAATTAGGCAAATATTTTTGCTTAACTTTTACCCACTGATTTTATCATCCATCAGTGCATCTTGCCTGCAGCAGTTATTGCTGTAGTATTCTAATTGTTTTTGTCCATTTCTTGTATTCCTTGTATGTTTATTAGTTGGAAGTAAGTCAAGAAGTGTTGCCTCTTCTGCTTCATTTATTTATAAATAAATATTTTTAGTTAAATAAATATTTTATATGAAGTGTGCTTACTTTATTTTTTGGATTATAAGCCTATATTGTTGTTTTGCCCAACTTGTTATAGATTTGACCATTTGGGGTACTTTCAGTTTGGCTCTTATATACTTTCTGTACGCCCCCATTTTTTTTTTTTAAGTACCATAAGATGCCCCAGGCTTATCTTATATTTTACCTGACTCAGCCTTAGAATCAACTGCTTTTCCAAGGACACTTGGTTCTTTTTATTAGAAATGGTACTTAGAAACCCTGATCTGGATACCAAGTGTGCTGATTCTTACTGGGATGTCACTGTTTCTAGGCCTTGTCAGCAGACAGAGCTAGGGAATCTATGTGTGCATAGTTACCCTTTCATACACATATCTATATATAGTTTTGTATTTCTATATATGTATTTAAAAGGGAATGAAGCATGGGTTCATACTGATATGATGAGATTCATACATGAGTTCATACTGAAAGAAACAGAGTTTATTGTAGCCTTTCCCTTTTATTTATACCTCTTTCTTTGACAGTGAGACACTTAGTTTTTAACACCGCAGCAGATTTACTTACTTGTTCATTCCCATCAGGCATACAAAGTAGTTTTAGGATGACTAACCCATCTTCCGGTGAGAAAAAAATCTTTTCAACTGGAGTACAGAAGTACACTGTTGTGACAGTTCTTCTTGTCTTTATCTTGCCATCTACTCAAAACACTGTTTTCCAGCATTATTTGGATCAGCCCCTTTATTTCCCACCCTTTTTAGTGTGGATATGTGATTTATTGTTATAAGATTAATTTCTCACAATGTGTGTTTACTTCTGGTTTTCTCATGTCTTGGTTATTTAAAAAATTACATACAATAAAATTCACTGTGTGGTATACACTTCTATGGATTTTGACCAATGCATAGAGCTATGTGTATACCAGCACAGTTCTTTACATATTTTCCTCATACCACAAATTCCCTTTGCTACTCCTTTGTAATTAATCCGCAAATGTCTGTCTTTACTACTAGAGAATTAACTTCTTGAGAGTCTGCCCCCATTCTTTGTATTCTAAGCAGTTATAATGCTAAGGTGATGCTCAGTGAATGCTTACTGAATAGTCTGTGCCCTAACAGTTAGTATAGAATTGGCACTGAAAAAAATTTTAAGTGAATGAATAGAGTGACTCAGTGGGCTTATATGACAAAGGTGACATGAAATGACATTTTTGCAGACTGAATCACCTAATTATTGTTGTTAGCAAACCATATCAAAACTCAGTGGATTAAAACAATAAACATTTATTTAGCATAGGAGTCTGGGTCAAAGTTGACTGATGTTGGTCTTGTTCATGTACTGTGGTCAGCTAGTTGGTCAGTTGGAGTCTGTCTTGTATAGGTTGGCCTTACTCATTTATATGGTCGGGTTAGTCTGGGCTCATTCTATCTGCAGTGGCAGAATTCCAAGAGAGAGAGAGAGAGAGTGAATGGAAATGTGCATGGTCTCTTGACTCATAGTCTCAGAACTAGACAGCATCACTGCTGCTGGATTCTGATGGCCAAAGCAAATCACAAGGCAAGCCCAGATTTAAGAGGTGGGACATAAGATCTGCTTCTTGTTGGAGGGAGCTTCACAGTCAGGTTGCCAAGGACATGGATACAGGGAAGAGTGATGAATTGCAGCCGCTTTTGCAATCAGTCTATCACAGAATCTATGGAAATATCCTGGAGGCTTTTAAAATACTCTTAATATAAATATTAAAGCCATCCTGCCCTCTACTGGTCACGGTCTTGGGTGTTAATTTTTCTCACCTGCTTCTCCCTACCCCAGCACGCCTTTAAAAAATAATAATAATAATAAATTCTGATTCTGAAAAGCTGACGTGAGACTCAGAGACCAAAAATTGGCTCTTACAAAGGGTTTATCAAGATTTGCAAATGAATTTTCATTTGTTAGCCACACTTTCTCCTTTTTGCTTACTCCATTATTTCTGTCCCTTTTGTTTGTACACAGTTCTTCAAATCTAAATTCATAAAGCCAATGAAGAGAGCCAGTGAAATGATCACTGCACGTTCACATGTAATAAAAGGAAACTTTCAGAAAAATGGGAGCATAGAACTGAACTATATGCTGAGAATTGAAAGGCTTGATCTTACTATATTCTCCTCGGTTGGATGCTTACTTCTTTATTAATAGGGTTAATTACTTGTACACAATCGCTTGTATAGATTAAATTATCTTGCATGATATTATTTCTGGCATTGAAATGTTTTCATCATGGTCACCCCATTCCAATCAAGTTTTTCATAATATTTCCTGTATTGTTTTCTCTTCACGGTCTTTATACTACTCCTGGTGACAGCTTTCATTAGAGTATAGTCAGTTTTACTTTAATGGTTCTTCTAAGCATTGAACAGTGATGGTGGTTGTATCAGGGCTGACATGTTCCATCCATCTAGGATACTTGAAGAGGAATGGTTAAATTGATGCCCCAAAGTTTGATTTTTGCTTCAATACTTTTTGTTGGTTTAAGCAAACTGCTGGGTACAGATGTCTCAAAGTCCCCAGACAGCCTCTGGGAAATTCAGCACATCTTGAATAAAAATGTGTTGGAAAAAAGAAAATGATACCCAGAGTCCAAACAGGTGCATCAGGCAATGCATTTAATGAAGTTGCTAAATTTTGATTGTGCAAAACAAGGCTTCAGTAGAAAAAAAACCCAGGAAAGATGATAACTGTGTGATTTGCAACAATTGCAATATGTGTAATGCTGTCTTTAGGGAGCAATGAATTATTCTAATAAATCCTACATCTATCGTGGAGAAAGAAATCCTCTTTAACTATATTTAATAGTGTTAGTTTAGAGGCAAATGATATTAAAATGACTGAACATTTGGGAATAAAAACAAAAATACCTTACATTTAAAATCCTTTAGTCATTTGCTAAAAAGATAATTCTTTCTTATGGTAAAATCACCCAGGAATTGTACCTTTAGGAAATGAAGAGGAAAAGCAGTTGAGGCAGCATGGTAGTCAGCTACGCCAGAGCAGGCATTTTTCAAACTGGGTTTTTGGGATCCTTAGGGTATTAGGTCTCAGGGATTCTCACACGAAACTCATGCTGGTAAGGATCCACCTAAATCATTCTCCCCTTTCTATCCGCCATCACCATCCTCCATTGAGGAGGGTAATTATAATTACATTTATTTTGTATATTAGGTTTGTTCTAAAAAAACCCAAGGGTTAAAAAATGGGCAGAGGAACTGAATAGATATTTTTCTAAGGAAGATATGCACATGGCCAACAGACACATGAAAAACTGTTCAACATTACTAGTCATCTGGGAAATGCAGATCAAGCCACAATGAGATATCCACCTTGTACCAGTCAGAATGATTAGTATCAAAAAGACAAGAAACAAGTGTTGGTGAGGATGTGGAGAACAGGGAACCCTCATGTATTGTCAGTGGAAATGTAAACTGGTGCAACCACTATAGAAAACAATATGGAGGTTCCTCAAAAAGTTTATTTTTATTTTTATTTTTTAAAAAGTTTCTTATTTATTTTTGAGTGAGTGAGAGAGAGAGAGAGAGCGCATGTGAGACTGGGGGAGGGGCAGAGACACAGGGGGAAGAGAATCCCAAGCAGGCTCTGAACGGACAGCACTCAACATGGGGCTTGATCTCATGAACTCTGAGATCATGACCTGAGCTGAAATCAAGAGTTGGATGCTTAACCAACTGAGTCACACAGGCACACCAAAAAGTTTAATAGGAATACTGGCAATTCTACTTCTGGGTATTTATTTGAAGAAAACATAAACACTCACTCAAAAAGATATATGCATCCCTATGTTCATTATGGCATTTTTTTTTTACAATAGCCAAGATATGGATGCTACCTAAATGATCCAATGCTACTGGATATTTGCACAAAGAATACAAAAAACGCTAATTCAATACATGCACCCCTATGTTTATTGCAGCATTATTTGCAATAATCCAATTATGGAAGCAGCCCAAGTGTCCACTGATTGATGAATGGATAAAGAAGAGGTGAGATATCTATCTATCTATCTATCTATCTATCTAGATATTTATATATAAATATCTATATATATTTATACATACACACACACAAATACATACACATATATACATGTACACACACACACACACACAATGGAATATTACTCAGCCATAAAAAGAATGAAGTCTTACCATTTGCAATGACATGGATGGAGCTACATAGTATAATGCTAAGTGAAGTCAGAGAAACACAAATAACATATGTTTTCAGTATATGTGCAATCTAAAAAACAAAACAAATGAACAAACAAAATGAAACAGAAACAGATGTAAATACAGGGAACAAACTGATGGCTGCCAGAGGGGAGGGTGGGCAGAAGTGCGAAACAGGTGAAGGGGGGGTAAGACATACAGGGTTCCAGGTATAAAATAAATAACTCACAAGGATGTAAAGTATAGCATAGGAAATATAGTCAACAGTATTGTAATTGTGTGGTGACACATGGTAACTAGACTTACTGTGGTGATCATTTTGTAATATATATAAATGTTAGATTGCTATGTTGTACACCTGAAACTAACACAATGTATCAACCATACTTTAAAAAAGAGAGAGAGAAAAAAGAGAGAAAGAACACTACTAGCCTGGAGTATTAAAAAAGTGGGGAGTTGGGGCACCTGGGTGGCTCAGTCGGTTGAGTGTGCGACTTGGGCTCAGGTTATGATCTTGGGGTCCGTGGGTTCGAGCCCTGCATCAGGGTCTGTGCTGACAGCTCTGAGCCTGGAGCCTGCTTCAGATTCTGTGTCTCCCTCTTTCTCTGCCCCTCCCTTGCTCACAAAAAGTTTAAATAGGAATACTGGCAATTCTACTTCTGGGTATTTATTTGAAGAAAACATAAACACTCACTCAAAAAGATATAGGTATCCCTATGTTCATTATGGCATTTTTTTTTTACAATAGCCAAGATATGGATGCGACCTAAATGATCCAATACTACCGGATATTTGCACAAAAAATACAAAAAACGCTAATTCAATACATGCACCCCTATGTTTATTGCAGCATTATTTGCAATAATCCAATTATGGAAGCTCTCTCTCTCTCTCTCTCTCAAAAATAGATAAGCTTTAAAAAAATTTAAAAAACTGGAGGGGGGGTGCTGAAGTCAGAATAGGTCCTTTATATACTGTGTCTTATTTCATATTTTAAAGGTGGATAAGGCCAGAAACATAGGACTGTGTCAGGTAAATGTAGATCAGGACGTTACAGGAATGTGTCTATGTTTATAACGCCTTTTACTCACATGTTTGAATTGTCCCACCCACAACTCAAAATAATGGTAACCAAAAATCACTGCTCATATTTTTAATTTCTACATGATTTATTCGGTTCTTTAAAAAGTGTATTATTTTGATATTACCTTGTTCCCTGTCCTGTCTTTGATTCCATGTTGTAGTTCTTTACCATTAAGCCTATTTAGTTTGTATTCTTTGTAAGTTGTGTATCCAAAAATAATAACTATAAGTTCGTAGGAGTCTAATGTACTATCTGGTGTTTCTGCTAATTCTCTCTCATGGTAACTTATTTCTTATGTGCAATTTTGGGTTGTGAGATTATATTTTGCTAGACGTTGTCTTTGGGCATCCTGTAAGGCCTGGATTATGGTTGCATTTGCTTTGACAAGTGTCCCAGCATGGCAAGTCCACTTTAGATTAATTTTCAGTCTGGCATTTCTTGGATCACACATAGGTAGTATAAATTTGAACCTGAAATCTGTACGAAGAAAGGCCTGTAGCTACAAATTCTCAGGAGAAAATTTTTTCCCCACTTAGAGCCTAGGCTGAAATAGATAATTTCCTTCACTTTTTTTTATCAGTGGAAAGACTTTTTTCCTGGCCTACCTTTTTACTAAGGCCTTGCCAATGTCCAAACTTTATGTTGGGGTGCTCAATTCTAGTACCTCACTTTTGCAAGTCTAAGGTCGCTTCTCCTATCCCTAGTGTAGCTGTTATTAGCCAAGAACAGCAAATGCCTAACTGAGGTAGCTTCTGGTTTGCAACTGCTTTGTTTTGAGCCCCTGAAGACCTCTTCCTTTTTGTGTGTGTGTGATTAGAAGGATATTTGTTATCATATGTGTGTTTTGGTATTGGGAAGTTTTTCAGGATGTCTTGTCCCTGATATTTCCTTCAAATGAAAGCAAATCAAAATCCAATAGCACTGTTTTGAAGATGTTTAGAGAAGGCAGGCATAGTGCATATGAGACCATGTGGATTAGGATCGTAAAAAATATTGGGCAAACCTAAGGAAATTGTGAATCAGTCCTTCTACACAGGAGAAATCCGAGTTGTCCATCTATGTTCAATCATTAGGTGGTATTTCCCAGGATCCTGAAGTTTATGGACAGTAAAATTTTTAAAAAGTTGTGAGGAACAGTCTAACAAAGGATGTTAAGTTTATATTCTTTGAAGATGTTCAACAACAAAAACCCCAACCATATCTACTGACATCATCATTTCATTAAAGAAAGTATGTTTTAACACCAACACTCTAGGAAGGGTGAAATCCCAGAAATCTTATGCTATGTCCATCTAGCTCTGTCTGTGTCTTCTCAGACAAGTCCAAACTGTATTCGTTCTACTTTGCAGGAAAGTGAAGGTGGGGATCTGAATTGTTTTGTAGCATTTTCTATGGATGAGACAATAGAATCTTTTCCAAAACATTTGGAAAAGTAGTTCACTCAGGCATGGAATTATCATGGCTGCCCTAGGATGTCCTGGAAATGCAGATCATACTAACCCATTACAGTTTGCATCAGAGAAGGTCATGCCTAGGAAGTAGCTCTAGAGTTTATTGTTGGCTCCCTAGACATACCTAGTTTTCTGTGACTTGACCCAGATATTTATAATTAGGTGATTACATCAAAAACACAAAGTGGCTTTGTCACAGATCAGATCTCAGGTCTATTAACATTCTGTTAGAGGCTCCATGAGGTCAGGAAACATATTGGTTAACATTTATTGACTGCCTCATATGTTTCAGGAAGGATAGTAAGATTTTTACATATGTGTGCCATTTAATCCTCAAATGCCCCTTGTTGATAGTTGCTATTATCTCTTCTTTACTGATGGGAAGTTAAGACTTGATAACGTGGTAGTTTAAATAACTTGTACAAGAACACACACACACACACACACACACACACACACAGATTGAGAGAGAGAGAGAGAGAGGCCAGCTTGCCTGCAGCAGCCTGGGTTGGCAGGGTGGTGGATAAGTGGGAGGAAGCCTTCTCTAACTCTGCTCTTGCTATTCCCTTCTATGGGCAATCACTGCCTCACTTCCTTCCATGGCAGGAATCAGTAGCATTGGTCCATTTCCTAGAGCAAGAGTCTGCTGAGAGGTAACAGGGTAGGATTTAAGCCTTACTCTGGTGAGGATATGAAAGTGGGTGCTTCCTCCTGGCCACTCTTAAACATTTCCTCTTCTCTCTGGTACGTGAGCTCACAAGAGAAAATAACTAGATGCCTGAGGAGTACAACTTACAAAAAGAAAGACAACTGTGGTGGCCACTGTTCACTTTCTGCAAAATTAATTCTTCCCTTGTTGCTAAGTTAGATAACATTTCCAAGTCTCCCTTTCAGTTAGGTGTGGCCTTGTGATTAAGTTTTCATCAATGGGATATAAGCAGAAATGATATATGCTGGGGTGCTGGGCATGCCTCCTACAGGCTTTCTTGGCCCCCCCTCCCCCCCCGCCAAGTGGTTAGAAACAGGACCATCATGATGGTGAGCCACTTTCAACCATGCAGATGGTTCCAGTGAGCCCAGGGACAAACTAGCAACACAAGAGAAGGAATCTGGTGTTCTGAATGGTCACATGGGCCGCAGCTGCCCCAGTGACAACTACTTTCTTCAGGTCTGTTAAATGAGACAAATAATGCCTATTTCCTTAAGACACTGTATTTTTGGATTCTCCTGTAACAGCAGTTTAACCTTATTCTAACTAATGTAGAAATAAATTGGGACAATGTACCTATCTTACAAGATCCTAAAAGAGATTATTGAAGCAGAATAACCATGAATTTAAAGGAAGTGTGATAAAATATACTTGAAGAAATTAGTGAAGAGGGTAAGAAAATGAAACAATAAGAAATGGTAACAAAGTAGAGATTTTTGGTAACACAGTGACTCACTTTTTCACTTTTCTGCTTTCTCTAGAAGTCACACGTACCAGCTAAACCACAGGTGCTCCTCATCAATCCACTTTCCTCCTTCCCCAGCCTGTTGACATCTCTTGTCTGCTGTCTGAGTTTATATCACCTACATTCCTTTGCTGGCATTTTAGGAGGAAGCATAGAAAAAGGCAAATGCGTTCATATTCCTGTTTCATGGAAGGCTCAGCTTTTTCTCCTAAATATTGGCTTGTGGATCATGGGTTCTTTTTACATGTTTGCATTTTCCATAGTGTAAGGCGCTTTTTAATAAAACGTAACACTAAAAAATACTGTTTGGGTATTAGGGGAAAGTTAAGTAAATTATGGTATTCATGTGTTAAAATATTATTTGGCCATTAGAAATGATGTTTATGAAGGATTTTTAGTGACAAGAAAACATTCGTGTCTAATGTTAATTAAAAACACCCATACAAAATTGTACATACATTATGTAACTCTAGTATGTAACATAAAACATGCATTGGATAAAGATCAGCAGGAAGTCTGAAAAACTCTCTTGTTACATCTCAGAGCTGGGGTTACTTTTCTTGAGCATTTTCTGATTCTTTTCTCAAATGTTTATTACTCTGCTAAACAAAGAAATATGAATCAATTGTTTCTTGGATTTACACGTAGCTTTTCAAAGCCCTTCTTAGATGATTCTTCTCTATTAAAAGCTTGTAGATAAATAGTATGTTTTTCTTTGACCTTGTATAGGATCTGTAGCTCTGTGATGTGCGGCAGGGGTTGGTAAATCATGGACTGCAGGCCAAATGTGGCTTGTTCCTGTTTTTGTACATAAAGTTTCATTGAAACCCAGCCACACTCATTCATTTATGTGTTGTCCATTGATGCTTTCATGCTGTAATAGCAGAGTTGGATAGTTGTGACAGAGTCCACATGGCCTGCAAGACCTGACATGTTTACCCTCTGGCTCTTTACAGAAAAAGTTGCTGATCATTGATATAGGGGAAGAATTGCTTTGTCATGTCTCACACATAATAGTGTTTCAGAGTATCTTGCCAGAGGTCTTCTAAGATGAATTGATACTTTACTCATAATGTTGCAGTGAATTGCTCTTAATAATTTGAAAAGCATTCAAATTATCATTCATTTAGTTTTAATAATTTTAAAGCATTTCAGAATTGATCACAAAGTCGAATTTGGTGACATCACAGGAAGTCCAACACGGATGCTTCTCCTTGCATGGAGTCCAGTGATTATTGGAGTCCAAAGACCATAGGATGGAGTTGGCTTGTGTTTAGGAGTCATGTTGTTGGAAAAATATGTACATTTAAATATAGAGTTACAATCAGGGCAGTGAGAGGCTCACATTATGATAGTTATGGGATTGCTGTGGTCCACAGAGGGGACGGAAACTCACATCTAGAGCTCAATGACTTTTAGAACCAGAGCCATCTTAGGGATTAGATCATTCAAGTAATTCCTAGTAATAGTGCCCTGATAGGGAAGCACTCAGGATGGGTATGATTAAGTTCACAAACACTCGAGAACCTAATGTATGCCAGGTGCTTTCTTTCTGTAATTAATTCATTTTTTTTTGATGCATTACTTTCCCTCTCTCCCTGTGTATATTTATTTTAATTCCAGTATAGTTAACCTACTGTGTTACATTAGTTTCTGGTATACCAGATGCTTTCATGTACCATTATTTCATTTATAAATACAATGATAGAAAACTCCTGTCATGAGAGAGCCTACTTTGGCAGCTCTAATTGTTAAAAAATGACAGCGTATGTCGTGTATTAACATGCCTTCCTACCAACTTCAATCGCAATCATTGATCCTAGTTCCAGTAAACTGAATTCTTCTGCTAAATGGCAGGCATCCATACAGTTGAAGACAGCTATCATGTCTCCTTTGAATCTTGAAGAATCCCAAACTCTAGAGCTCCTAGGAACAATTTGAAAATCAGTATGGAATGGATATATTGAATTGCACGTTCTATTTTTTTTTTTGACAAATTAAAAGAATGTCTTTTTAGCAAAAGGCTTAAAGATTTTTAAGTGAAAAAAACATTTCTGATATCCTGGAAACCATAATGCTATTATGAAATGTTTAGTCATTTTAAGCATCAATAGGAAGATTTAGTAGCCTATAAATCAAAATTATATCATTTATTTCAAGTTATACTTTATGATCCTCTTTGATGATGATTTGTGTATGAAATTTAAGTTAGGCTTTGAATTATCACTGACCCTAGTGCTGTTCTTCTTTCTTTTTCTTTTAATTTTTTTTTTTTTTGACATGTTGGAAACCAGTAAGACCAAGTTTTTCCATCATCATGGATGCAAAGAGTAATAAAATCTTATCACATTTAACCCTAGGGGAGGAAGAAAGGGTATTTAAATAGGTCAGGTGATTCTTCTTTTTCTTTCTCAATCAGTTAGTGCTAGGTGTGAGTCTATGTCCCCTCTGTGGACCACAGCAATCCCATCACTCTGATAGTGTGAGCTTCTCCCTGCCCTGAATGTAGCTCTAGTATTTAAATGTACATATCTTCCAATTAAATGACCCCATAATACAAATCAACTTCGTCCTCTGGTCATTAACAGAGGAAACAATCATTAGAGTCAGTGCAAGAAGGAGAAACACCCGTGTTAGACCTAGTGCTATGTCACTGAACTCTGTCTACTTTGTGGTTAATTTGTGGGATTTTTAAAAATGATTATGACTGTATTCCTCTCTGTTTGAACTTAAAAAAAAGATTTTATTTTTAAGTAATCTCTATGCCTACTATGGGGCTCACACCCACAATCCTGAAATCAAGAGTCACGTGCTCCCCTGACTGAGCCAGCTCTGCACCTGCATTTGTTTTGAGTTTTAAAACTTATCCACGATAAGGTAAGACTTAGCTTAAAGGCTAATGATTTTTTTTTATTCCTCTAAATGAATAGTTAGGGAAGCATTCCTTGGAACACTTTACTGGGGGGGAAAAAAGAAACTTTTAATAGAGAGCCTAGGAAAGGATGTGACAGGCACTGCATCAGCTGTTGAATAACTGTGAGCCAGACTGAGAAGTGGAAATACAAGTATTAGAAGCCCATTCAAATGAAAGGAGGCGGTTTTGGCTATAAGCTTAACATATTTACAAGAATAATTGAGAATTTGGCATTTTCCGCAAAGATGCAGAAATATATGGATCGGTGGAAATCTCAGCATGTTCCCCTGGAAGTTACTCTCCACCTGACCGGTGCTGACTGATAGAGACTTCAAGAAGCAATATGAAAAAGTGGTTGCTCCAAAGAGATTAGAAGGAAGATAATAAAAAGCAAACCCCTTTAATCCTTTAATGTCATTTCCTTTTGGGATTTGTGTGTTTTCTAGAAGTTCTGAGTGCTTCTCTGAGTTGGAAATGGAGAGATGCAGTAGTCACTTTCCTTGTCATTTACAATGTTTTGCTTATAGGAATTTGAGACATATGAGTGACAAGGTGAATAGACGGGATAGAGAAGAGTTGTTGTGGAATGATGAGAACAAAATTGAGTGAATGTTACTGTTCAACTTCAGGCGTGTTAACCTAGTGATTTTTAAATAAAAATACTTTGGGTTTTCGTTAATCCTCCATCTCTACAATAGGTACTAGGTTTTAAAGCAAAATGGAATTTCTTTGTTTTAAATACACATGTTAAAATAATAGAAGACTACTAACAGTTTCTCTGTTTTCATTTTTATATAGGAAATAGTCAGTGTTTATTAAGTGCCAGGCACTGTTGTAAGCACTTGATAGATATTAATTCATTTCATTCTCGTAACAACACTATGAGGTAGGTACTTTTATGTCCATTTTCCAGATAGGGAAACTGAGGTATGGACAGGTTAAGTAACTTGTTCAAGGTCATTTGGCTGGTAAGGGGGAGAGCCAGCTTTAGCCTCTTCTCTTTACCTCCAGAGTGCCAAATAAATACTTTGTTAAAATGTGTGCTCTGATGAAAAAATGGTTGAAAAGTTCTAGAGAACAAAAACAAAATAAAACGAAACACAAAAATCCTACCACTACAAACAACACATGTTTAAATGCATGGCTCGTCTCCCTGGAAAGTAATCCCGAGGCTCTAGGAGTAAGCCTCAATGGTGCGCTCAATACCTGCTACTGTAGCTACTAGGCCTGGAAGTGGCAGACAAAATGGATGGTTAGAGATGATTAGTCATGGTAATATAAGGATTTCATTGCTCCTCACGTGAAGACAGCACATTAGGATTTGGGCTTATCCAAAGAGGTCAGTTAAAATGGAAATCTCCATATTATCCAAAGATTCTCAGAAGGATAGAATTTCAGTAAAAGTGGGAATAGAAAAAATACCTGCCATTTTCTTTTGACCTGGATTTCCGATGGAATGAAAGAGCTCTTTTTAGAATGCGTAACCATAGTCTGTGCTTCATGCAAGCCCCCAAACTGAGAAATTAAGAGGTTTAAGGAAATTATCCATCCATGAGGCAGCAAAGAGAGTTATAGGTTGGAAATTATAAAAGAGGAATGGAGGGTAAAATGAAAATCTATGCCTGATAGGGCTGCCAGAAGGTATGTATAAAGATAATGAGGGAGAGTTTTTCATGATCACAGTGAGTCCCAAGGGTGATAAATAAAAATTTTTCTCATACTTAAGACATCACAGTAAAACTGCAAAATACCAAAGACCAAATGAAAAATCTGAAAAGGAACAACAAATAAAAGAAGGGTTATTTGTAAAATAATTCCAACTAGACTAAACTGTAAAAATTTCAACAAGAAGCCAGAAGACAATGGAATCCTCGTGGAATCTTCAAAATGATAGTGAAAGAAATGAACCATCAACCTAGAAATGTGTATCTAGCTAAATTCCTAACTATCCAGGTACCCAGGAAAAATACATTATCAAACAAACAAAACAAATATCTACTACAGCAAAAAGGAAATTTAACCGAGGGGAAAGGACTAAGATATAAGAATGTTGAACAAATACATTTGAAAACTTGTCTTTAAATTTAAACGTATATTGAATATATATATTGAATAATTTGGAGAAATTCACTCAAAGTGGAAATAAAATGCTTGCATAATTAATATATGAATGGAGGAGAGACTAGAAATTAAAGCCTTCTACAATTCTTTCTTTGTTTGTTTTATATTTATCCTCTTTTATTCAGTTTCTGTTCAAGTCTTTAGCCTTAAAAAAAATTTTTTTAATATCAAATTTATTGTCAAATTGGTTTCCATACAACACCCGGTGCTCATCCCAACAGGTGCCCTCCTCAATACCCATCACCCACTCTCCCTCCCTCCCACCCCCCCATCACCCTCAGTTTATTCTCAGTTTTTAAAAGTCTCTCATGGTTTGCCTCCTTCCCTCTCTGTAACTTTTTCCCCCTCCCCCTCCCCCATGGTCTTCTGTTAAGTTTCTTGGGATCCACAAAAGAGTGAAAACATATGGTATCTGTCTTTCTCTCTATGACTTATTTCACTTAGCATAACTCTCTCCAGTTCCTTCCACATTTCTACAAATGGCCAGATTTCATTCTTTCTCATTGCCAAGTAGTATTCCATTGTGTATATAAACCACAATTTCTTTATCCATTCATCAGTTGATGGACATTCAGGCTTTTCCCATAATTTGGCTATTGTTGAAAGTGCTGTTATAAACATCGGGGTAAAGTGCCCCTATGTATCAGCACTCCTGTATCCCTTGGGTGAATTCCTAGCAGTGCTATTGCTGGGTCATAGGGTAGATCTATTTTTAATTTTTTGAGGAACCTCCACACTGCTTTCCAGAACAGCTGCACCAGTTTGCATTCCCACCAACAGTGTAGGAGGGTTCCCGTTTCTCCACATCCTCGCCAGCATCTATAGTCTCCTGATTTGTTCATTTTAGCCACTCTGACTGGCGTGAGGTGACATCTCAGTGTGGTTTTGATTTGTATTTCCCTGATGAGGAGTGACGAGCATTTTTAAAAATGTGCTTGAGGGGCTCCTGGGTGGCTCAGTTGATCGAGTGTCTGACTTTGGCTCAGGTCATGATTTCACAGTTTGTTGATTCGAGCCCTGTATTGGGCTTTGTACTGAAAGCACAGGCCGGGAGCCTGCTTCAGATTCTGTGTTTCAGTCTCTCTCTGCCCCTTCCCGACTCTCACCCTGTCTCTCTCTCTCTTTCTTTCTCTCTCTCAAAAATGAGTAAATGTTAAGAAAATGTGCTTTAGTTTTCAGAGTTTTTGATACATCCTTGGTACAAGTCATTTTTAAGCTATGTGGTTTACAAATATTTTCTCACAGTCTGTAGCTTATCTTTTTTTTTATAGCACTATTTTTTGCAGAGCAGAACTTTAAAATTTTGATGAAGTCTAGTTTGTCAATTTTTTTCTTTTATGGATTGAACTTTTGGTGTCATATCGAGGACTACCTTTTCCTATTCAAATTTTCTCCTAAAAGTTTTATAGTTTTGAATTTGACCTTTAGATCTGTGATTCTTCTTGGATTAATTTTTGTAAAAGGTGTGTCATTTAAGTTGAGGTTTCTATTTTGGCATATGAATGTCCAGTTATTCCAACACCAGTGTTGAAAAACTATCCTTTCTCCCTTGAATTTGCCCTTACACTTTTTATCAAAAATCATTGGGAAACATCTGTATTTCTGTCCTCCATTCTCTTGCATTGATCTATATGTTTACTCCATCATCAGTACCATACTGTCTTAGTATAGTTTTATGGTAAGCCTTAAAATTGGGTACTGTGGGTGATTCAACCTTACTCTTTTTGAAATTGTTTTGGCTGTTCTAGTTCTTTTACCTTCTCATATAAATTTTGCAATACACTTGTCTTTATATACAAAAAAATTCTGTTGGTATTTGGATTGGAATTGTGTTATATCTATACCTTAATTTGGGGGAGAATTGGCATCTTTAGTATGTTGAGGCTTCTAGTCCATGAACACAGTATGCTCCTACATTTACAGATTTCATCTGTGCTTTGTAGTTTTCAGCATTGGTGTATCTCCTCCGGATTCAAATGTAGAAGTCCTGATCCCCAGTTCCTCAGAATGTAACTTTATTTGGAGACAGAGTCTTAAGAGAAGTCATCAAGTTAGAATGAGATCATTAGCATGGGTCTGAATTCACCATGACGTGGTGTCCTCAAAAAAAGGAGAAATTTGGAGATAGCACACACAGAGAATGCCAGGTAAGGTGAAGGCAGAGATCATTGTGATACAGAAGCCAAGCAACGCCCATGATTGCCAGCAAACCACTAGAAGCTAGAAGAGAGGCATGCAACAGAGATCTCCCGCATGACCCTCAGAGGGAATCAACATTGCCCACACACTGATCTTGGACTTCTAGCCTCCAGAACTGTAAGACAATACATTTCTGTTGTTTAAGCCCCTTGCTTTGTGATGCTTTATTATGGCACCCCTAGGAAAACAAATACAAACATCAAATGTACATATTTTGTTAGATTTATATCTAAGCATTTCATTTTTTGAACTCTAAATTTCTAAAGTTTTAATTATCTCCTTGGTGAATGTTGAGTATTGCATTTGCCTCATACTAAGACAAGAATTACTCAAATTTATCAGTATTGGTGATATTTCAACTAAAAATGCTTTTATTCAGGAGCACCTGGGTGGCTCGTTCAGTTAAGCATCCGACTCTTGGTTTTGGCTCAGGTCACGAATCACAAACTGCAAGATTGAGCCCCGTATTAGGCTCCACATTATCAATGCAGAGCCTGCTTGGGGTTTTCTCTCTTCCTTTCTCTCTGCTTCTCCTGCTCTCTCTCTCTCTCTCTCTCTCTCTCTCTCATCAATAAATAAACTTAACAAAAATAAAATAAAAATGCTATTATTTAAAGGGAAACTACAAATTTCAAGTCAGTTCTCTTGGGCCTTATCACTGCTTACTTTTTTTTTTTTTTTACTTTTATTATTCTTTAACTCGCCAAATTAAATATCCCTGTGTACTATTTGGCAGCTTCATCTCATACTTGTGAGGGAATGCTTTGAATCAGATTCTATCTTGACATTTAACAATTTATACAACATGTGTTTCTTGAAAGTTGAGCTAAACCACATACTCACTGAATCTCCCATACAGGCCAGCAGTCCTTAGAAAAAGATTTACATATGATATAAAATTAAATTCGTTACATTTTTACTAAATTCATTTATTTTCAAAAAGAAGGCATTTGAAGGCCATGGCAATGAAGTCTCAGAGTTTTTCTTTAACTTCTCTACTCCCCAGTGCCCTCACAACCATCACAATATGAGGCTAAAAGTGGCCTCGTATTACGTTTAAACATCAAATCAATTTTCTCAATGTTTCCCTAATCCATGACCAGGTCTTTGTCCCTGGGATGTCTTCCATGGTTGTTGTCTGGCTCTCCCTGATGGAGTAGGGGCCTCCAGGGTGAATCCCATTAATAGCACTCTATGTTCCTGTGTATCATGAGATGCTTGAATGCACTTTGTGGTTCCTCTTTCCCAAACGGTAAGTACCTGCTGGCAGGGACTAAGTCTGCCTGCTCCCTGTGGGTCTTCAACCTTATCCCGGTGCTCAGTCACCATGCACTTAGCCCCAGTGTATGGCAGCACGTGCCCCACATCTATCTGTGCATTTAATGAATGAACAAAAGGGGGAAGAAAACGTAGCTAAGCTGAACAGTTTTCTCAAAAAAAATTCCACGTTTACAACCATTTAATGTAGACAATTATCTTTTTTGGCATTTATAATCATTTTACTGGAAGGCTAGGAAATCCAATGTATTTGATTTTACAGTTATAACCGAAGTTAATTATACCTTACCAGCCAAATTGGCTTTCAACACTTCATTCCAAGCTTACAATACTGGCCTGTTTGGGCATTCAGGTTTCAAATAAAATCTAAGCAGCCTGAACTTTCTTAGTGAGTTTAAACCTAAACATGCCAGGAATTTCAAGGTCAAAGATTCTTTTGCCTTTGCTACAGGAAGCCTGACTTACTAGTAAGCACCCTGCGGCATGGAGGAGTCTCTGTTTTCCAAAATTGAAACACTATAAGGTTACATCTGAATGTTTCACATGTTGGGGAGATTCTATCAAGTAGACCTACTTTAATCTGGATAAGTAGTAACAGTGATGAATCTCACATACATGCAGAGGATTCCTGTGAGTAGTTTGGTATAAAAGACAGTCTAGCATAGTGGATGCAGTCTTGCCTTAAGGGTCTGGCAAGCAGGTTTGTATTCTCAATTTCTTCACCTGGGCAAATCATCCTAAGGTCTCTCTTTACTTTCATTTTCTATTTTTATGATAGGTTTAATGGTTCCCACCTTGCAGAGGTCAGTAAGAATTAACTTCACGTAGTCCTAGGACTCCATAGAAAAGAATTATATATTTTCTTAGAAAATGATTTTTGTACTGGACTGCAATAAATAGAATCCAGGTCAACTTTATATAATGCTTATCTCCTAGGACATTGGCAGATAGAAGGTTAGGACTCTAATGTGTTGAAGTATTCAGCATAGGCATAGGCTTATGTCCACCTAACTGTGGCTTCACAACTGAGTTTTTCTGTTTTATCTGGATAGTTGGAGTTGCTTAGACATAGTCTGTGAGTGCTCAGGAAACACTGACTTAAAATATTTGGTGAGTGAGTCATTCATCATCACATGTTCCTGAGAGGTAGGTAAGATATTGTCACCCTCACTCGCTCATTTCTATTTGATAAATGCTAATTGATATTATCTGACTTTCAAATGAGTTGTAGGAAGGTGGGTTTGTTACATCCCTTCTTATTAATTTCGGTTGAACAGTTCTTTTACCTAACCCTGATGAATAGCTAGTATCTGGTTGTCTTGTGTTTGCTTCATGCCTCACCACTGTTCAAAATAATATAAAGGAAAGCTGCCTTCCCTAAAGAGGGAGAGCAAAGGAAAATCTAACTCAGTATAAAAAAGATAAAGAAAAATGAATATAGGGACACCTGGGTGGCTCAGTTGGTTAAGCCTCTGACTTTGGCTTAGGCTGTGATCTCGTGGTCAGTGAGTTCGAGCCCTGCATTGGGCTCTGAGCTATCAGCACAGAGCCTGCTTCAAGTCCTCTGTCCCCCTCTTTCTGCCCCTCCCTCTCCCTCTCTTTCTCAAAAATAAACATTTAGTAAAAAAAAAGAATGAATATAATGGTAATACAGAGATTCATAGATTCTTAAAAATCATAATAGTACCCTCAAAATAAAAGTTTTCTCTGGTGAGGAGTCTGAGGTCTTAGATATTTTCTATTAAAAATACATGTTAATGAAAATTTTCAAGTTAGTATTTAATTTTAAATATGGTCATTTTTTAAAGATTTTATTTTATTTTTTTAAAATTTTTTTAACGTTTATTTATTTTTGAGACAGAGAGAGACAGAGCATGAACGGGGGAGGGTCAGAGAGAGAGGGAGACACAGAATTGGAAGCAGGCTCCAGGCTCTGAACAGTCAGCACAGAGCCCGACGCGGGGCTCGAACTCCCGGACCGCGAGATCGTGACCTGAGCCGAAGTCGGACGCTTAACTGACTGAGCCACCCAGGCACCCCTAAAGATTTTATTTTTAAGTAATCTCTACACCTGGTGTGTGGCTCTAACTCACAAACCTGAGATCAAGAGTCACATGCTCCACCAATTGAGCCAGTCAGATGCTCCTTAATGATGGTCATTTTTAAGTGAATAGGTACAAACACACAAAGTGAAACAATATGTTTTTGTATATGTGTAGATTGCTTGATGATTAGTAGACTAATAATGTTTTAAGAAAACAAATCTTCTCATCTTACAAATTTTTCCAGCATGTCAATCATTGAACTCAAAACCCGTTACTGGGTTTAAAAATTAAAAATATACTTTGTAGAGTAAATAATTCTCCTTCCTGTAATGGTTGTATGGCCTTAGTTTTTCAGACTTTTTCCTATTTTAGCAGCAAATCAATTGAAAATAGAGTAAATGTTGACAGTACAGAGCCAATTCACCATAATTATTTGTGATGAAGGAATTAACCTCAAGCTAGGCTACATTTTCATTTACTCATGACCCGTTTCAGGGACACTGATCACAGAAGGAAATGGAATTAGATTTTTTTTACCTGTATTTTTTGGTTGCACTTGAGGTCTTAGACTTATTAATGGCTCTCCTCCCTAAACTTTTTTTAAAAGGAAAGGAGTATCTGTTGTTTCCTAAGTTGTTCATTTTAGCCACTCTGACTGGTGTGAGGTGGTATCTCAATGTGGTTTTGATTTGTATTTCCCTGATGATGAATAATGTTGAGCATCTTTTCATGTGTGTTGGCCATCTGGATGTCTTCTTTGGAAACATGTCTATTCATGTCTTCTGCCCATTTCTTCACTGGATTATTTGGTTTTCAGGTGTTGAGTTTGGTAAGTTCTTTACAGATTTTGGAAACTAACCCTTTATCCAATATATCATTTGCAAATATCTTTTCTCATTCCGTCGCTTGACTTTTAGTTTGTTGATTATTTCTATTGCAGTGCAGATGATTTTTATCTTGATAGCTCATTTCTGCTTTTAATTCCCTTGTCTGTAGAGATATGTTGAGTAAGAAATTAATGGAATACTACCTGGCAATGAGAAAGAATGAAATTCTGCCATTTGCAATAATGTGGATGGAACTGGAGGGTATTATGCTAAGTGAAATATGTCAATCAGAGAAAGGCAGATATCCTATGTTTTCACTCGTATGTGGAAGTTGAGAAGCTTAACAGAAGACCATGGGGGAGAGGAAGGGGGGAAGTTACAGAGAGGGAAGGAGGCAATCCATAAGAAACTCTTAAATACTGAGAACAAACTGAGGGTTGATGGGGGGACAAGGGGAGAGGGGAAATGGGTGATGGGCATTGAGGAAGGCACTTGTTGGGATGAGCACTGGGTGTTCTATATAAGTGATGAATCATGGGAATCTACCCCCAAAACCAAGAGTACATTGTATACACTGTATGTTAGCCAACTTGACAATTAATTATATTAAAAAATAAAATACAGTAAAAGTACCCAGAAATTAAAAAAATAAATAAATAAAAGGAAAGGAAAGGAGTAGCTGTGTGGCCAATGGAAAAGATTGCAGAGGACCTAGAGCTCTCTCTATGGAATAATTTGGGAATTCAGATAGCTGGAAGTCTTGACATGAAATTTGGTTTGGAAGGCACTCTCAAAATCACTCTCAAAATGCACTCTGTCAATCATTCTTTTCCACGAAGTCTACAACATTGTCTTATGGGAGCAGTGGAGTTTCGACAAAAAGAGTCAGTGACTTAAAAAAAAAAAAAGTTCATGCCAACAACATCACTAACATCAAATTGCCCTGCAGAGGAAGGTAAAAGAGTGAAAGCTGTGAGGAATGGAAGCACGGTGATTAGGTCATCACACTACCATTTTCTTCAGCTTCCTAAACTGTGATAAGTACCTGATCATAGCTGTGTCTCAATTTCTAGCCGCTGAGCCAAGTTAGTACCACCTGGTGTGATTTGAAATGACCCCAAAAGAGCTGGTGATGTCTCATGTTAAATTGTGAAAGACATTCTATTTAGCAGGTATTATCCCTCTCCACGTCAAAAGGTTATTATTTTTTTCCCAGTTCATTTTGCCCCCTTCATTTCTGACATTAACTCAGAGTATCTTTGCTCATCAGAGGATCTGTTTCAGCTTTCTTCACTCCAGCTTTTGCCTTTAGCTTGGGATATAACAGTAAAGTTCTGTTCTTATAAAGGAGTTTGGTCCAATATATCATGGATTATCTGGCCAATTGATTTTTCAGGTATATGGGTTATAGTAGAAACTGCCACTGGAGTTCTGTTGCTAAGACTTTTATTTTATGTCTGTCCATAAGTTCTCTTTCCAATCCTGATCCTGGAATTTCAATGGACAAGTGAAGGGAAGTAAAGAGCAGAGAGGGCAGATTATTGATAGGAGTTTCTATCAGCACTCTTTCCTAAATCCTATCTACTCAAGGGTATTATAATTTCAAGAGACACTAAAAGCCGCAGGACACCATTTTGTTCTATGGGCCAGTCTCCCTGACGATAATGTGCTGATTGGCTAGAGTCCAGAAAGATGCCTTCCTTGACCCCTGCCCAATTCTGTGGACGTCAGGGGTACAGGTTGATACTAGAGAACTCCAGTCAGAAAACCTTAGGGAAGCTTCAGGAGAATTGGTTTGGCAACTTCCAGTCACTTTGTCTCTAGGCTAAGCAGCCTGGCTTTAGGAGTGCACAGTAGCACTAGAAAGGACAATATTTTAAAAATGTCATGGTTATCTGCTTTGGAGTCCAGTGAGGACTCTGATGTATTCTAAAGGACCCCCCACCTCACCACACACAAAAAAATTCCTAATTCAACTAAGACCTGAAGAATACCCCTAAGAAGATGAAATAATCTGGTTTTTCCAGTCCATGACAGAGATTGGGAGATGACATAGGCTTTTAGGGGGAGACTGAGAGTCTTTGATGTTTCCATCAGTCGGGTTCCAAGTGTATGGTGACCTTTTAACATGCTCTTTATATACTTTTATAGCGATTTTGGCCTAGGGAAAAGACACATGCAAGCTCCTTTACTGCCTACCTAAAGAGTCGTACATTAAGGCTCTTCCTTTTTTTTTTTTTTTTCTTGACTTAAAACTAACCTGAGACTAAGGGAGGTGGTTGGCCAGCACCTGGCATTGCCTAGGTTACATCAAGAGAAAATAGATGAGAAAATGAGGAGAAATGAAAAGTATCAGAAAGTAAGAAATGTTGACTGCTTATTTCAAATCTATTATTCTGTAATCTAAACAGTTTCCCAGGTCAGTTTTCCCTTCTTTAATAGGGAGATGCCTCTTCCTATTCATGCTTCTTAATGAGAATATTGTGATATTTATCAATTGTTTATGAGGAAACAGAGTGGAGGATATTACATAAAATAGCACTATTATTTTTATTTATGTATCTTTAAGTGGACGGTAGTTGTATGTTACTCAAAACTGTTTTTATGGAGTCCAGTCCAGCTGGTAGGGCAGGTTATACACAGATAATTTATCTCAGAGTGTCCTGTTGCTTTGTACTGGCACATTAATAGAAAAAGTTCTCTAATAGTCATTTTGGTGAACAATTAGTTTAAGAGAAATGTCCTGGACATATTGTAGTCTTGTATTACAGAGTTGAAATTGAATGATTTCAACACAGTTGTCTTCAATGACAACATAAACCAGAGATAAGTTTTTTATCTAATCAGTACAATATGTTTAATACATGGCCTACAGGTTGCGGGAACCAAGTAATATTTGTATGCAAATTATCTCAATTCTTAAGTGGAGGACATTGTAGAAGTTGTAATATAATACATTGGGTTTAGTTAAAAAAAACAATTCTAACTTGTATAGGGCATGGAAGAGAGGAACTGGAAAAGAAAAAAAGACATTTTCAGTTAGGCTAATACTTTCTACCGTGCAAAGTAATGTGGATGTTTTAAAGAAGAATAAAACACTTATAAAATGATTCATAAAACTAGTATTGAAAAGATTGACAAAGAGTTTTTTTCCCTCTGCTCCTTTCTCCAAAGGCTAACCTCCAAACAAAATCTTAGGCTGAGTTTTAAATGTCTGCTGCAGACAATTGCCACTTTCCAAGTACAGACTGCCAAGTGCACAAAGAGCAAAGTTTAGTCAAAGTTCATTTTCAGGTCATCCACCCTGGAACCATCAATCTGGGCAACCTCTGGGTAACCTCTTCCAAGCTTGTGGACTGGAGCGGGATCCTTTGCAGCCTCATTAGAGCATGCAACGATTAATTTGTGTTAAATAGGAAATTAAACAGTCATGTACAGTGTAGAGTGGAGGTCAGAAAGTGGATCTTGAGGTGCATTCACAACCTCTGTTTGGTAGTCCTCTCAGGCCTGCAGGGAGGTGGGTAGATTCAGAAGAGAAATAATTGTGCAGGACAAACATTACAAAACCTAAATGACAAAAAAGCGTACATAAATAGAGAAATTTGACTTGAGAACAAATCGCCAGTGTTTTAAATGTTGCTCAGACATGCTGTCTTTCAGAAGACTTAGGGTGAGAACTGAGGCAAAAATGACTTCACAAATCGGGTGTATTAACCCAGAAAACTCACTGTTGTCCTTGAACTTACTTCTGATTGTAGCCTAGACTGTATTCATGAACTAGAGATTCTGTCATGAGAAAATGAGAGGAAAGGTCTAATGTGGAGGTCTATTGAGTCAATGCTATTTGTGAATTCATGGTGAATTAAACCATTGTCTTCCAAGATACCATTCTGACATAATTAGATAAACTGAATGGTTAGCAGCAGTAGCGATGTACACAGGAAATTTTGAAAAATAGATAAAATGCTATTCATTTCTTAGCAATACAAGAATGCAACATTTCCAACTACTATCTTATTCCAAAACTGTTGTATCTATCTGTCTATGTCTATATCTATATCTATATCTATATCTATATCTATATCTATATCTATATCTATATATCTATATCTATATCTATCTATCTATAGTATATGTATATCTATATCTATATCTATCTATATCTATATCTATATCTATATCTATATCTATATCTATATCTATATCTATATCTATATCTATATCTATATCTATATCTATATCTATATCTATATCTATATCTATATCTATATCTATCTATCTATATGTATATGTATATCTATATCTATATCTATCTATATCTATATCTATATCTATCTATATCTATATCTATATCTATATCTATATCTATATCTATCTATCTATATCTATATCTATCTATATCTATACCTATCTATATCTATTTATCTATCTATATATCTATATCATCTATCTGGAATTTCACTATAATGAATTTCACTAGTTGGAAGTTAATTTTACATAATAAAATAGAAATTTAAAAAACATGTTGTTCGATGTTATGTGTGAGGATGTGATCAGATTTATAAAGGCTTTTATTCTCTATGTTTTTTGATACACTTAGTACAGTATGTCTCTAATGACAAATTACAGATTAAGTAAAAGAGTATGCCATAACATGTGATAAATAATAAAAGTTAAATAATGAAATATAAATACCAGTGGTTGAAACAGGAATTGTTTAAAGTTACAATACTTTTATAAGAGTTATAAAACACTCCCCATTTC
This sequence comes from Acinonyx jubatus, assembly GCF_027475565.1. NCBI lineage: Eukaryota > Metazoa > Chordata > Mammalia > Carnivora > Felidae > Acinonyx > Acinonyx jubatus. The sequence goes on along the minus strand of NC_069380.1, from coordinate 148,711,665 downwards.
TTCTAATGAGAATCACATATTTTTCCCCCTCTGCCTCCATGAAACTTTATTCCTTCTTTCTTCTTGTACTTTCTTGTGTTAGGTTTTATGTGATGGTTTCTTCTTTAGTATATTTGAAGTAAGTGATGAGTATAAATGCTACTTTAAGATCTCTAAGACAATTTAAATGTGATATAAAAAAAAATCTGGTTTTTAAGCAATGGTTACAGAGTCATAGTACTATAATATTACCATAGTTTATTGCATATCTTCTTAATTGAGGAGAATACTGAATTTGAATTAGAAGTTAGTGGAAATAAATATTTAATTTTTCCTATTTAAATTCACACCGGCTTTTGTGAAGAATCTCTGTTATAGAGTATAAAGAAGGGAAGAAGGCAAGGATAGAATCATGAGGCATTCTAGTGTTTAAGGACTGAGTAGAGGTGATGGAAAAGAGGCTGAGAAGAAATGGCCAGGGTGGTAGAAAGGGAATTGAAGAGTGATTAATTAAGCTAAGGAATGGGAGCACCCAGATTTAAGGAAAGAGACCAAGAGAAATTAGTATTAAAAAGAGTCTGTAGGATTTGATCAACAGAAACGTTTGCTTGAATGATTTCTGACTTTTATGGCAGCCATTAGCCTTATATACGTTTGGGAGGAGTAAGTTATTTTTTTCCTCTGGCTCATCAGACCATCAAGTTTGGATTTGTAGAGCTTAGAGACCAAATCCTATAACACAAAAGATAACCTTGAGGCCTTTTCTGGCCATAAAAGTATCAGTCTCATAAAATGATTAAAAGTGATAATGTTCAGTCTATAAATTAATCAGGGGAAATGGGGACATAAATTTTAGCAACTTTGTGTCATGAGTTTGTGTAAAGGATTTTGTTAGAAGAAATAAAGATTTAAGACCACGTGACAAGTGAACTATGTTTCCAGATAAGGAGATGACTGGGCAAATGAATCCTTGTTTAATCACCTGTTCTATTTTTTATGATTTAATATATGAATCTCTTTTACATGATTGCATTTTAGATTTGATTGATTTTGGTTTTTAATTGTTAAATATGGAATTGATTAGACTTAGTTTTATGGGAATATAATTGGATGTAAATTAGGCTTTGGGTAAAATTTAAATTGAAAATATATTAGGAAAATTCCTTAACCTTTTTTTTTTTTTTGCCTCAGTTTCTTCATTTGTAAAATTAAAGCATTGGACTAGATGACCTTGAAGGTCCTTATGAGGTCTAATAGTTGAAGACTACTGTCTTACGTAGAGGAAATAACTATGTAGTTAATCAAAGCCTTCATTTTTCAAGTGATTATTTTGGCTTCTGAAAGCCTATGAGAACTCCCTTCACTTATGACTATTTGTATCCATTCCCTAGACATTGTCCTCATGTAGATGGGGGCTGGTAATCACATCAGTCCTAACATGGAAAATGGGGTCTTTCTTTCCCATAGCCACACTTTAAACACGAAGGATGGCAGGTTCTAAGCAACCAGTGCTGTCTGACTTACCTACATTGAATTATTACAAAATCATATTCATTTTTAGAATTGCTCCAAATCTTGAGAAAATCCCTACCAGGTCACACACAAGACTAAGAGGCAGAGCTGCTTGCCTGCAGCCTGATGCCATGCTGTGGAGTTCTTTCCTGTTGTCCCCACCCCCACAGTCAAAGCCAGCTGCCTTTCATGTTATTTAGTAAAGTTGTCAGAGTATGGCATATGCTATTTCCAGAACCTGAAGAGGCATACCAAGTGTCATTCTTAGTGACAGGAATTCCGAGATATAATAATTTGTGTTTTACTTTTGAAGGGATGCTCCGATATCCCGGATCGCTTGACCCCTTGAAACTTCACTGTTTGTAAGGTTTTTCCTGCACTCTCTGAAGCACATGCACAAGACTTCCCGCAGACTTGTCAGTTCTTGCTCATCTGGTCTGATTAACATGATCTCATCAGTATAATGGGCCTTTGTGATGTTTGGTGTAATGTCTAGATGATCCAGGTGATTTCATTTGGACTATATTATGACAGAGGGTGCAGAGTCAACATAGCTCTAGGGTGAGACTAAATGCGTCTGATTGTCTATCTCATGTGAATATGAACTGCTTCTGATCCTCTTTCCTGATAGGAGTGGGAAAGATCACATTTGTCAGATAAACGGCTATATAGCTTATACCTGAGGCTATATTAATCTGCTGTAGTAAATATACCACATCTGGCACATAGTTGTAATTGATTAAGTTTGTGGTTATCAAATGTCACGTGCAGGATCCATCTGGCTTCGTAGAGTTCATTAGGGCTATGATGAATTTAAAAAGGATATTATGGTGACCACTACCTCTGCTTTCTTTAGGGCTATACAGGCAGTACTAACCTTTGCCACCGGCACCAAGATGAAATACTTTTAGTTGTGAAAGGGAAATTGCAGAGGTTTATATCAGGCTTTCTCTACTGTGATAGCTTTTACCTTATATGTTAAGGACCAGTTGTAGAAGTTCCACAGACTACCCAGTATGTCCATTTCGATTATTGATCTGGAGACCAAGGCAATGACCACCATGGACTTAATGGACCTGCTGTAAGCCAGACTTGGGCCAGGACTGTACTTAATACCTGGCTCTTGTACATCTCTATTCTAATAGAGGGCCATGATGAGTCTTTGGGCCTCTGGTTCACTGTTTATTAGTTAATTAATTTTATTTTAATTCCAGTATAGTTAACATATAATGTTATATTAGTTTCACGTATATGATATAGTGATTCAAAAATTGTATGAATTGCTTAGTTCTCATCAAAATGAGTGTACTCTTTAATCCCCATCACCTATTTCACTCATCCCCCTGATCCACCTTCTGTCCTGTAACCATCAGCTTGTTCTCTGAAGTTGAGTCTGATTTTGGTTTGTCTCCTTTTTCTGTCCTTTGTTCATTTGTTTTTTTCTTAAATTCCACATAGGAATGAAATCATATGGTATTTGTCTTTCTCTGGCTGACATATTTTGCTTAGCATTATACTCTCTAGTTCCATTCATGTTGTTGCAATTGGCAAGATTTCATTCCTTTTTATGGCTAAATAATATTCATTGTATATATATTCCAAATCTTCTTTATTCATTCATCATTCAGTGAACATTTATGCTGCTTCCATAATTTGGCTATTGTAAATAATGCTGCATTGAACATAGAGGTGCGTATATCTTTCCAATTAGTGTTCTTGTATTTTTAAAAAAAATTTTTTCAATGTTTATTAATTTTTGAGAGGGAGAGAGAGAGAGAGAGAGCGCGCAAAGGAGGAGCAGAGAGAGAGGAAGACATAGAATCCGATGCAGGCTCCAGGCTCGGAGCGGTCAGCACAGAGCCCAGTGCAGGGCTCAAACCCATGAACTGTGAGATCATGACCTGAGCCGAAGTTGGACACTTAACTGACTGAGCCACCCAGACGCCCCAAGTGTTCTTGTATTCTTTGGGTAAATGCCCAGCATTGTGATTTCTGGATCATAAGGAAGTTCTGTTTTTAATATTTTGAGAAACCTCTGTATTGTTTTCTACAGAAGCTACACCAGTTTGCATTCCCACCATCAGCCAGGGTTCCTTTTTCTCCACATTCTCACCAACACTTGTTGTTTCTTGTGTTTTTGATTTTAGCCATTCTGACTGTTATGAGGTGATATATCATTGTAGTTTTGATTTGCATTTCTCTGATGATGAGTATTGTTGAACATCTTTTCATGTGTCTGTTGGTTATCTGAATGTCTTCTTTGGGGAAATGTCTGTCCATGTCTTTTGTTCATTTTAATTGGATTATTTGTTTTTGAGGTGATGAGTTATGTAAATTCTTTATATATTTTGGATACTAACTCTTTATCAGATATGTCATTTGGAAATATCTTTTCCTTTTCACTAGGTTGTCTTTCAGTTTTGTTGATTGTTTCCCTCACTGCGCAGAAGCTTTTTATTTTGATGTATTCCCAATAGTTTAATACTTGCTTTAATTTCCTTTGCCTGCGGTGATGTGTCTAGAAAAATGTTGCTGTGGCTGATGTCAGAGAAATTACTGACTATGCTCTCTTCTAGGATTTTTATGGTTTCAGGTCTCACATTTAGGTCTTAAAAATTTTTTTTTGTTAATGTTTATTATTTATTTTTGAGAGAGAGAGGGAGAGAGAGACAGAGTGTGAGTGGGCAACAGGCAGAAAGAGAGGGAGACACAGAATCTGAAGCAGGCTCTAGGCTTTGAGCTATCAGCACAGGTCATATGTGGGGCTTGAACTCACAAACCGTAAGATCATGACATGAGCCAAAGTCAGATGCCGCCCAGGCTCCCCTCACATTTAGGTCTTTATTTTGAGTTTACTTTTGTGTTTGACATAAGAAAGTGGTCTAGCTTCATTCTTTTGCATATAGCTGACTAGTTTTCCCAACACATTTGTTGAATGTCTTTTTCCCATTGCATATTTTTGCCCCTTTGTTGAAGATTAATTGATCGTATAAATGTGAATTTGTTTCTGGGCTTTGTATCCTGTTCTATTGATCGATGTATCTATTTTTGTGCCAGTACCATACTGTTTTGATTACTACAGTTTGTAGTATAACTTGAAATCTGGAATTGTGATACCTCCAGATTTTTTTTCTTTTTCAGAATTGCTTTGAATGTTTAGGGTCTTCTGTGGTTCCATATACATTTTAGAGTTGTTTGTTCTAATTCTGTGAAAAATACTCTTAGCGTTTTGGTAAGGATTGCATTAAATGTATCGATTGCTTTGGGTGGTATGGACATTTTAACAATATTTGTTCTTCCAATCGATGAGCATGGAATATCTTTCCATTTGTTAGTGCTGTCTTCAATTTCTTTCATCGTTGTTTTATAGTTTTCAGAATATAGGTCTTTCACCTTCTTGGTTGTTTATTCCTAGCTATTTTGTTATTTTTGGTGCAATTATAAATGGGATTGTTTTACTTTTACTTTTTTTTTTGTAAATGGGATTGTTTTCTTAATTTCTTTTTCTGCTGTTTTATTTTTATTGTATAGATATGCACTGAATTCTATACATTGATTTTGTATCCTATGACCTTACTGAATTCATTGATCAGTTCTAGTAGTTTTTTTGTGGGGTCTTTAGGGTTTTCTATGTATAGTATTATCATTTGCAAATAGTGAAAGTTTTACTTCTTCCTTACCAATTTGGATGCCTTTTATTATTATTTTTTTGTCTAATTTCTGTGGTTAGGACTTCCAGTATAATGTGAATAAAAATGGTAAGAGTAGACATCTTTGTCCTGTTCCTGACCTTAGCAGAAAAGCTCTCAGTTTTTCAGCATTGAGTATGATGTTAGCTGTAGATTTTTCATATATGGGCTTTATTATATTGAGGTGTATTCCTTCTAAACTTACTTTATTGAGAGTTTTTATCATGAATGGATGTTGTACTTTGTCACATGCTTTTTCTGAATCTGTTTAAATTATTATATGATTTTTATCCTTTCTCTCATTGATGCCATGTGCCATGTTGATTGATTTGCAAATATTGAGTAAATTGGGAATAAATATAATTTCATCCTGGTGAATGATTTTTTCAATGTATTATTGAATTCCATTTGCTAATGTTTTGTTGAGGATTTTTGCATCTGTGCTAATCAGAGATATCAGCCTGTAGTTCTTTTTTTGTAATATTTGTTTTTTGATATAAGGGTAAGGCAGTCCTCATAGAATGAATTTGTAAGTTTTCCTTCCTCTCCTATTTTTTGGAATAGTTTGAGAAGAATAAGTATTACCTCTTCTTGTTAATGTTATTTTAGATCCCGCGTTCAAGAGACCTCAAAAAGTATTGGTGTTTGTCTTTATCAACTTTATGGTTATCTGAGTAAATGGCTATAGGCCCTTTTAAGCAAGAACTACCATAAATATTTGCTGTGCTGTTGCAAAGTTCTTTTTCCTAGGGACTCACTAACTCTTTCAGTCACTGGATTTTAGGTATAAGAACAAGATCAGGTTTGCAAAGTGGGCTTTTTACAGGGGCACCTGCCTTAAACCTCTTAATTATCCATCCTTGATTTCTTTCTGTTGTATAAATTAAGAAATATACTTGTTGGCTGTCCATCTTTTCCCCTTAGGAATCCTATCCTCTTTGAATCATCTCCATAGCTGCTGGTGAGCAATTACCCACTCATAATGATAATAGCCCCTAGCTTGCTTCTGATGGTTCAGCATCATTACTCTTTGGCCTCCATTTCTATTCTTATTATCCCTACTGTACTCTATCATGTCTACTGCTTTCTGTAATAGCATCTCCTACCATTAGCCTGGGCCTATAGAGATGAGCCACCACTGAGTTTATCAATGATTCTGGTACCCTTCAGCCAGTACATTCCTTAATATGTTCTCTATGCTCTCCCATAGAATGTAGTCCACTGATGGGTTTCCAACCATATGTAGTCCATCTACTGTAGAATGCCCATTTCCCTGAACTCGTTCATCCTTTCTTCCACATCTGTCATTTCTACTTCACTTTGTGTGGATCATAGCTTTTTTAGACTTTCAAGAGTCATACAGGAGCATGTTTGGATTGTTACCAGGTCCTTACCAAGGTGTTAACTCCTGTGTCATGGGAGAATATTTCCACATGAAAAGATTTTCCCTTATGCAAATGTATGCTTTATACATCCTTGATCCAGCACCATCAGGGTCTAGTCCTACTTTCCTGGCTCCTACTGGTAAGTATTTTCTAGGTCCTGTAATTTCTTCAGTATATTTTGCTTTTTCTCCCTCAATAGACCCAGAACTTTCTTGGCCAGTGTATGTCATGTCTTCACCCTAACAGTGGGTTTGGTAGCTAGGGAAGGAAGTGGGGGTTGATCCTGAGGAGAACACCTATTCTTTTTCAAGGCAAAGGCCCTGCATCATCTGCAAGGAAGGATGGAATACTAGTTCCATACACAGGTTCAGAGGTTTCAGTGAAACTTAAGGATTCTAAATTTTTGAGTGTATCAACCCAAATGTTCCCCTCCCATGTTTCATGGTTCTATTCCTTCCTCATCAGAGTCCTGAACTTGAAACAGCAGACCTATTGAGGCTGAGAAATACAGCATTTTCTGGAAATATTCCGTATCACAATTAAATATTGTGTTTGCCACTCAGCTTTTCCTGCCCTTTGGCTGCAAAAATGTAGAGCCCCATTGTATGCTGCTAAGGAGGCCCTCCGGCTTTCACATTTTGCCTTAAACTAATGATTAGTTATCTTTAGCCTTTCATTATAATCGCCATTGCTCAATCCTCCAGACTTCTCAAATACCCGAGATACTGCTTATACCAATGCATTCCCTTCCACCAGTTTGTGATTACTGAGAGTTATAACAATGGAACTGCTATAGCATCCTGGAGACTATCAGTAATCTACCTAGGCCCAGTGACAGGGTCCACGTTACCAGCTAGCTGGCCAATGGGTGATCGAGTTACAAAATTTTTTTCTAGATTCTGCTTCCTAGGATTGCTCTTGGTATGGTCTCAGATAAAATTCCCTGGAAAGAAGATGCTGAGATAGACTTGTGTATTCAGGAAGTGTATGGGGCAGTGTTCTTGGGCATGAGATAGGTAAAGGAGTAAAGGAAGCAGTATTGGGCAAAAGGAGAGATTGAATTGCGATGCAGTTACAAGAAAGGCCTCAGCTAATCATATGAGGGGCTCTAGAGCTGGGATGGCTCTAAGAGCTGTCCCAGTTTGAGACAGGGAGGCCAAATATTTGTATTCCCACATAAACCAGTCACTAAATGAAGGTTACCCTTAAAGACGGAGTGAAACTTAGGGCAGGTGGTTTCCTTCTATCATAGGCCATTTACAGAAAGAAACTGACTGTAAGCAGTCATCAGCCAACATCTGGCCAGTAGGGAAATAAATGTCAGGGTCCTGCATGGGGATCTTGGCAGTACACCACAGCATTTGCTACAGATGTCATGGAAAGTGGTGCTTTAGCATTCTTAAAGTTTTTCTCCGATTCATGTCATTTTTAAATATTTATTTTTATCTATTTTTATTTTATTATTTTAAAAGTTTTTATATGAATTCCAGTTAACCTACAGTGTAATATCAGTTTCAGGTGTACAATATAGTAATTTAATACTTCCATACAACACTGTGCTCATCACAGCAAGTGCCCTCCTTAATTCCCATCACCCACCCTCCCTGACCACCTCTCCTCTGGTAACCATCACTTTGTTCTCTATAGTTAAGAAATTGCTTGGGGTGCATTGGTGGCTCAGTCAGTTAAGCATCTGACTTCAGCTCAGATCATGATCTCACGGTTCGTGAGGTTGAGTCCCATGTTGGGTTCTGTGCTGACAGTTCAGAGCCTGGAGCCTGTTTTGGATTCTGTGTCTCCTTCTCTCTCTGCCCCTCCCATGCTCTCACTCTGTTTCTGTCTCTGTCTCTCAAAAATTAAAAAAACAAAAAAACCAAGAGTCTGTTTTTTGGTTTGCTTCTCTCTCTCTTTTTTTCCCTATGATCATTTGTTTCTTAAGTTCCACATATACGTAAAATCATATGGTATTTATCTTTCTCTGACTAAATTATTTCACTTAGCTTAATACTCTCAAGCTCTTTGCAGGCCATTGCAAATGGCAACATTTAGTTCTTGTTTTTTATAGCTGAGTAATATTTCATTGTATATACATGTACCATCTTTCCTTTATCCATTCATCAGTTGTTGGACATTTGGGCTCTTTCTATAATTTTTCTATTGTAGATAATGCTGCTATAAACATTGGGAATTTTTATTTTTTTATTTTTAATTTAAAAAGTAACCTCTACCCCTAATGTGGGCATCAAACTCATCCCCCAGAGATCACGAGTTGCATGCTCTACTGATGCAGCCAGCTAGACATCCCTGTGTCATTTTGTTTTAGTACTGTTCTTAAAAATGAGTGTTCTTATTTATGAAAAAAGTGACTTAATCCAAAAAAATAATTTCTAAATTTCTGATCTTTTTTCTTCTCTAATTTTTATTTTATTTTATTATATTTTATTTATTTTTAATATAATTTATTGTCAAGTTAGCTAACATATAGAGTATACAGTGTGCTCTTGGCTTCTGGAGTGGATTGCCATAATTTATTATTTATGTACAACACCCAGTGCTCATTCCAACAAGTGCCCTCCTCAATGCCCATCACCCATTTACCCCTCCCCCCATCAACCCTCAGTTTGTTCTCTGTATTTAAGAGTCTCTTATGATTTGACTCCATTTCTGTAACTATTTTTTTTCCCTACGCTTCCCCCTTGGTCTTCTGTTAAGTTTCTCAAATTCCACATATGAGTGAGAACATATGATATCTGTCTTTCTCTGACTTATTTCAGTTAGCATAATACCTTCCAGTTCCATCCATGTTGCTGCAAATGGCAAGATTTCATTCTTTCTCATTGCCAAATAGTATTCCATTGTATATATAAACCACATCTTATTTATCCATTAATCGTTTGATGGACATTTAGGCTCTTTCCATAATTTGGCTATTAGTGAAGTGCTGCTATAAACATTGGGGTACATGTGCCCCTACGAATCAGCACTCACTCCTGTATCCCTTGGGTAAATTCCTAGCAGTGCTATTGCTGGGTCATAGGGTAGGTCTATTTTTAATTTTTTGAGGAACTTCCACACTGCTTTCCAGAGCAGCTGCACCAGTTTGCATTCCCACCAATAGTGCAAGAGGGTTCCCTTTTCTCCACATCCTGACCAACATCTGTGTTTCCTGAGTTGTTAATTTTAGCCACTGTAACTGGTGTGAGGTGGTATCTCAGTGTGGTTTTGATTTGTATTTCCTTAATGATGAATGATGTTGAGCATCTTTTAATGTGTCTGTTAGCCATCTGGGTGTCTTCTTCGGAAAAATGTCTATTCATGTGTGCTGCTCCTTTATTCACTGGATTATTTGTTTTTCAGGTGTTGAGTTTCAGGTGGTAAGTTCTTCACAGATTTTGGACACTAACCCTTTATCTGATATGTCATTTGCAAATATCTTCTCCCCATTCTGTTGGTTGCCTTTTAGCTTTGTTGATTGTTTCCTTTGCTGTACGGAACCTTTTTTCTTGATGACGTCCCAATAGTTCATTTTTGCTTTTATTTCCCTTGCCTTCAGAGAGGTGTCAAGTAAGAGGTCACTGCAGCTGAGGTCAAAGAGGTTGTTGCACTGTTTTTCCTCTAGGATTTTGATGGTTTCCTGTCTCACATTTAGGTCTTTCATCCATTTTGAGTTTATTTTTGTGTATGGTGTAAGAAACTGGTCCAGTTTTATTCTTGCTGTTCAGGTCTCCCTGTACCATCTACTAAAGAGACTGTCTTTTTTTTCCATTGGATACTTCCTGCTTTGTCAAAGATTAGTTGGCCATACATTTGTGGTCCAATTCTGGGTTCTCTGTTCTATTCCATTGGTCTGCATATCTGTTCTTGTGCCAATGTCATACTGTCTTGATGATTACAATTTTGTAGGAGAGGCTAAAGTGTGTTTTAGCCTCACTTTTTCTTTTTCAACATTACTTTGACTATTTGAGATTTTTTGTGGTTCCATACAAATTTTAAGAATGTTTGTTCTAGCTCTGAGAAGAATGCTGGTGCCATTTTTGTTAGGATTGCATTGAATGTGTAGATTTCTTTGGGTAGTATTGACATTTTAACAATATTTGTTCTTCCGATCCATGAGCATGGAATGTTTTTCCATTTCTTTGTGTCTTCTTCAATTTCTTTTATAAGTTTTCTATAGTTTTCAGCCTACAGATCTTTTACGTCTTTGGTTAGGTTTATTCCTAGCTATTTTATGGTTCTTGGTGCCATTGTAAATGGGATCGATTTCTTGGTCTCTCTTTCTGTTGCTTCATTATTGGTGTATAGAAATACCACCGATTTCTGTGCATTGGTTTTATATCATGTGACTTTGCTGAATTTGTGTGTCAGTTCTAGCAGTCTTTTGGTGGAATCTTTCAGGTTTTCCATGTAGAGTATCAGGTCTCTGTGAAAAGTGAAAATTTGACTTCTTTGCCAATTTGGATGTCTTTTATTTCATTTTGTTGTCTGATTGATGAGACTAAGACTTCCAATATTATGGTGAGAGTTGACATTCCTGTTGTGTTCCTGATTTCAGGGGGAAAGCTCTCAGTTTTTCCCCATTGAGGATGATATTAGCTGTGGGCCTTTCATATATGGCTTTTATGATGTTAAGATATGCTCCTTCTATCCTGAGTTTCTTGAGGGTTTTTATTAAGAAAGGATGTTGTATTTTGTCAAATGCTTTTTCTTCATCTTTTCACAGGATCATATGATTCTTATCCTTTCTTCTATCAACGTGATGTGTCACATTGATTAATTTGTGGATATTGAACCAGCCCTGCAGCCCAGGAATGGATCCCACTAAATCATGGTGAATAATTCTTTTAATATACTGTTGAATTTGATTTGCTGGTATCTTGCTGAGAATTTTTACATCCACGTTCATCAGGGATCTTGGCCTGTAATTCTCCTTTTCAGTGGGGTCTTTGTGTGGTTTGGGAATGAAGGCAATGTTGGCTTCATAAAATGAGTCTGGAAGCTTTCCTTCCATTCTTATTTTTTGGAACAGCTTGAGAAGAATAGGTATTAACTCTGTTTTAAATGTCTGGTAGAATTCTCCTGGGAAGTCATCTGGCCCAGGACTCTTATTTGTTGGGAGATTTTTGTTAACCAATTCAATATCTCCACTGGCTATGGATCTGTTCAAATTTTTTAATTTGTTCCTGTTTGAGTTTTGGTAGCATGTGAGTATCTAGGAATTTTTCCATTTCTTCCAGATTGCCCAGTTTGTTGGCATATAATTTTTTATATTATTCTCTAATAATTGTTTGTATTTCTGTGGTGTTGGTTGTGATTTCTCCTCTTTCATTTTTTTTTAAGTATTTTTAAAAACTTTTTTTAATGTTTATTTATTTTTTGATAGAGTCAGAGTGTGAGTGGGGGAGGGGCAGAGAGAGAGGGAGACACAGAATCCAAAGCAGGCTCCAGGCTCTGAGCCTTCAGCATAGAGCCTGACGCGGGGCTTGAACCCATGGACTGTGAGATCATGACCTGACCTGTCAGACGCTTTACCGACTGAGCCACCCAGGCACCCCTCTCCTCTTTCATTTGTGACTTTACCTATTTGGGTTCTCTTTCTCTTTGAGAAGTTTGGCTAAGGGTTTATCAATTTTGTTTATTCTTTTAAAAAATCAGCTCTTAGATTTATTGATTTGTTCTACTGTTTTTTGGATTCTATATTTTTTTATTTCTGCTCTAATCTTTATTACTTTTCTTCTTCTGCTGGCTTTGGGGTTTCTTTGCTGCTCTGCTTCTAGTTCCTTTAGGTGTGAGGTTAGGTTCTGGATTTGGGATCTTTCTTGCTTCTTGAGTTAGGCCTGGACTGCAATGTATTTTCCTTTTAGGATTGTCTTTACTGCATCCCAAACGTTTTTCACTATTGTGTTTTCATTTTCATTTGCTTCCATGTATTTTAAAATTTCTTCTTTAATTTCCTGGTTGACCCATTAATTTTTTAATAAGGTGTTCTTTTCTTTTTTTACTTTCTATAATTTATTTTTTATAATTTAAATCCAAGTTACTTAGCACATAGTGCAACGATGATTTCAGGAGTAGATTCCGTAAGCCCCTTACCTATTTAGCCCATCCCACCTCTCCCAACCCATCCAGCAACCCTCTGATTGTTCTCTGTATTTGAGTCTCTTATGTTTTGTCCCCCTCCATGTTTTTATATTATTTTTGCTTTAATAGGGTGTTCTTTAACCTCCATGCATTTAGAGGCTTTCCAAACTTTTTCTTGTCGTTGATTTCAAGTTTCATAGCAGTATGATCTGAAAATATCCATGGTATGATATCAATCTTTTTATATTTGTGGAGGGATGTTTTGTGATCCAGTATGTGAGATCTATTTTGAATAATGTTTCATGTGCATTTGAGAAGAATGTGTATTCTGCTGCTTTTGGATGAAAAGTTCTGAATATATCCATCAAGTCTGTGGTCCAGTGTATCATTCAAGGCTATTGTTTATTGATTTTCTGCCTAGATGATCTGTCTGTTGCTATTAGTGGAGTATTAAAGTCACCTACAATTACAGTACTATTATCAATAAGTTTGCTTATGTTTGTGATTAATTCATTTATATATTTGGGTTCCTTCAAGTTGGGGAATAAACATTTATAATTGCTAGCTCTTCTTGATGGATAGCCTCCTTAATTATGGTATAATGCCCTTCTTCATCTCTTGTTACAGTCTTTATTTTAAAGTATAGTTTATCTGATATAATTATGACTACACCAGCTTTCTTTTGATTTCCAGTAGCATGATAGATGGTTCTCCATCCCCTCACCTTCAATCTGTAGGTATCCTCAGGTCAAAAATGAGTCAGCATTTTGTAGACAGCATATAGATGGATCTTGGTTTTTTATCCATTCTGATACCCTTTGTCTTTTGATTGAGGCATTTAGTCCATTTACTTTCGGGGTCATTATTGAAAGATGGATTTAGTGTCATTGTGTTATCTGTAGGCTTTGTATTTGTGGTGATATCTCTGGTCCTTTGTGGTTTTCCTTGCATTTGACTCACAGAATTCCCCTTAGGATCTTTTTCAGGGCTGATTTATTGGTCATGCACTCCTTTAGTTTTTGTCTGAGAAAGCCTTTATCTCTCCTATTCTGAATGACAGCCTTGCTGGATAAAGGATTCTTGGCTGCATATTTTTCCTAGTCAGCACTTTGAATATTTCCTGCCACTCCCTTCTGGCCTGCCAAGTTTCAGTGGACAGGTCTGCTGCTAAAGGTATGTGTCTACTCTTGTAGGTTAGGGGCCATTTGTCCCTAGCTGCTTTCAGAATTCTCTCTTTATCTTTGTATTTTTCCAGTTTCACTATGATATATCATGGTGTTGACCTGTTCTCATTATTCTGAAGGGAGTTCTCTCTGCCTCCTGGACTTGGATGTCTGCTTCCTTCTGCAGATTATGAAAGTTCTCAGCTATCATTTGTTCAAATAAACCCACTGACCCTTTCTCTCTCTCTTCTTCTTCTGGAACTCCTATGATATGGATATTATTGTGTTTATTTGAATCACTTAGGTCTCTAATTATCCCCTTGTGATCTAGGATTTTCCTATCTCTCTTTTTCTCAGCTTCATCATTTTCCTAATTTTATTTTCTATTTCATTTATTTCCCCTCTTCTTTCTCTATCCTTGCTATCATTGCATCTAGTTTATTTTGTATCTCATTTACAGTATTTCTCAATTTGTCATGACTATTTGTTAGTTCCTTGTTCTCTGCAGCATTAGATTCTCTGCTGTCTTCTATGCTTTTCTCAACCCCAGCTATTAGTCGTATGACTATTATTCTAAATTCTTGCTCAGATATGTTGTTCATAACTGTTTTGAACACTTCTCTGGCTGTCATTTCTTCCTGGAATTTCTTTTGAGGAAAACTCTTTTGTTTCATCATTTTGGCATTTTGGCTTTTATATGTTTTAATAGCTTGTTAAATGTCCTGTACCTATTAGCACTACTATAGTAACAAGGGGTCATACACTGTCTAGGGCCTGGCACATCAGGAAGTGTTTTTGGAGTGTGTTGCATGCTGTCTCTTGTTGTGTCTCTGGTTGCTTTATCTCCCTGCTCGTGGTGGTGGTTTGGACCTTCCACCAGGTATGATTTGATTTGTTCATTGAAGTAACCCTCTGTCCTGACAGCTGTTTTTTCTGGGCCCCTGGAGATGCTTCTGTCACTCTCTAAGCCAGATTCCTGGAATTCCAAGTGCTCTGACCTCAGTAGGGCTGAGTTTGAGGGATGAGGGAAACTTTTGCCCCCCTCTACTTCTCCACCATCTTGACTCCTCCCCCACCTCTAACTGATTTTTAAATTGAATTATCTCAAGATTTGTGGTAATTAGAGAAATTGATATGGTTTTGGAGTACCTTAATAAAAGTAAGTCAGCAAAAAATTAGTATCAGAAAACACTGGTTGCTTAGAGCCCACCATGATTCTTGTTTAAAAATGTTATGGTTCACAGGTGGCTGGGTGGCTCAGTCAGTTAAGCATCCAATTCTTGGTTTAGGCTCAGGCCGTGATTTTCTAGTTTGTGGGTTTGAGTCCCACATGAGATTCTCTTTCTCTTCCCTTTCCCTGCTTGTTCATGCTCTCACTCTCAAAATAAATAAATAAACTTAAAAAAAATTAAAATGCTGGGGGCGCTTGGGTGGCTCAGTCAGCTGAGCCTCCGACTTTGGCTCAGGTCATGATCTCGCAGTTTGTGAGTTCGAGCCCCGTGTTGGGCTTGGAGCCTGGAGCTTCTTTGGATTCTGTGTCTCCCTCTCTCTCTCTCCCTTCCCCTGCACACGGTCTGTCTCTCTATCCTTCAAAAATAAATAAACATTAAAAAAAATTTTAAATGCTGGAGGAAGTGGGTAAAGGGTATTGAGGAGGGCACTTGTTGAGATCAACACTGGGTGTTGTATGTAAATGATGAATCACGGAAATCTACTTCTGAAGCCATGACTATACTGTATGTTAGCTAACTTGACAATAAACTTAAAAAAAATTTAGGTTTTTTGCTAAAAAACAAAAAACCATTGGGTGGTTTGCTACCCAAATTCCTCTCCAGGGAGATTCCTCCCATCCCCTAATCAGAGCCAAGGCATGTTTTGTTCCAGTTGCTGAGAGTGTTGGTTGCTGTAGCTCACACATTCCCTCTTTGCCACTTTGCCAATGGTTATGCCCTGTTTCCAATCCCATGGCACCACTCATCCCTTGATTGGACCATGTACGGTACAAAGGCTCGATCCCCTTACCTCAATTTAGGACAACTTTGAAGGACCATTGCAGCTAGAGATCACCACAAAAAATGCTTAGGTCTCTGTTGCAATTGCCTCATATTTCAACCCTGTCTCCAGTTATGCTTTTCCTTTTTCCTTATGTGTATTGTTCCTGAGAACATTTTCTGATGAATTTCTCACAGGCAGATAGCCATCTCAAATCCATTTCTAGAATACCCAACCTGAGAAAACATCCTTTTTGTCACTTGATTATGAGAGAAAGGGAAATCATTCCTCTAAATAATAATGATAAAACAAAGTAGATACATAACGTATTGTGTTTTAAAATCTAATTTTCAAAAGCAGGAGTCACATTTCCTATTAAGCATATCAACATGAAAATATATTTAAATTGATTATTCTGACTAAATTTTTAGTGCCTGGTATCCAATTGTAATTAGCAGTTTGTTAGTGATTATCAGAAAATTTCAATTACTCTTCTGTTTCTCTTCACATATGGTTTCAGATAATAACTCAGGGAATGGTCTTTCACTAAAATGAGTTTTGTCAGAAAGAGTGGGAAAAGGCCATTTCAAAGATTTTGAGGGAACTATATTATTACCAGCCCTAAGAAACAAGACAAGTTACAAAAAAAAAAAATTCTCAGAAGATCAGTCACCTTGGCAAAGAAATTTAATCCCTTTTGTCCCACTTGTCCCTTTTGTAACACAGAGACAATGCTGACACTATTTATTTATTTATTTATTTAAATGTTCATTTAAATTTATTTTTGAGAGAGAGAGAGAGGGAGAGAATGAGAGGGGGAGGGGCTGAAAGAGGGGGACACAGGATCCAAAGTAGGCTCCATGCTGACAGCAGAGAGTCTGATGTGGGGCTTGAACTCATGAACCGTGAGATCATGACCTGGGCTGAAGTTGGGCACTTAACCAACTGAGCCACTGAGGTTCTCCAATGCTGACACTTTTAGCATAAACTTTGTTTTAATGTTCATTCAGCTTAGACTCCACTTAAAAGCATTTTAAAGTCATATTATAGACTTCTTTGGCAGATAACATGGCTGAGTAGATGTTCAGAGAACACTTCTTTAAAAAGAACATTTAAAATACTGGCTAAAATATAAAAAACATAATTTTAAATGCATGGGTAATTTGTGAGCTGAAAGGAAAATCTCCAGAGACCAAAATGAGAAAGTGTAAATCTAGGTATATAAGCAAATACCCAGTGTAGGTATTGGGCATTTGCTGGGAGGGGAGGGAAGGGAAAGAAAGAGTATTTGCATTGCCCAGGTAGCCTACCTGCATTTGTTCACCTTACATGCATGTGAAAAAGGCAGCAAAGCTTGAGGCCTTCCTAGGTGGCATGATCACATCAGAGACACTGCACAAAGTCTCTACTGCTGTCAGAGACCACTAGAGCGACCTGATGGCTAACATTGAGGATCATCTGTTCTAGCTTTTCTTTCTACTTCTTTATTCATCTCTTGGTGACACCAGTCCATTGTGCCTGCCACACTCAGGGAACATGTATTAAGATCTCTGAAATGTCACTGAGTGAGGGGCAGGTGTCTCCTACCCTTCCCCCCAAGATATTTCTTCATCATATGCAAAAATCAATTCCATACAGCTAAAGGATTTCCGTGTGAAAGGCAAGACTTCAATACTTTTAGAAGTAAATATGTAATTTCTGCATAGGAATGGATTCTTAATACATCAAAATCATAAAACATGAAGAAAAAAGGGGATAAATATGATGACATTCATTTATCAAAAGATTTCCCCAAACAGAGGAAATGTCAAGTCACAAACTGGGAGAAACTATTTGTAACATATATAATCGATAAAGGATAGTGTCCAGATCATTAAAAAAAAACTTCAATAAGAAAAGGTAAACAATCTGCTAGAGAAGAAGGTAAAAGACATTAACAGACATTTCACAGAAGAGGAAAAATAAATAACCAATAAACTTATGAAAAGATGTTCAACTCTATTAGTAATCAGGGTCAGGGATATCCTAAGTTAAACCACAGTGAGATGCATTTTGCTCCCATTATATTGGTAAAATTTAAAGTATTAGAATATCACAATTTGGTGAAGATGTAATAAGTTACATGATCATTTTAGAAAACACCTTGGCATGATCTAATGAAGTCGATATACTTCATACACTCCTTCATAACTTCTACAACCCATCAGTTTTTACATATACTTTACAATATTTTATTTTATTTTATTTATTTTTTTACAGTATTTTATAGCTATAATTCCTGATGTGCTTGGAACAGTCTGATTTATACCACTTCTCCTAGGGTAATTTATTTTCCCTAGGATAATTTTTAATAGCATCTCTTTGCTTTCCCCAGATTTCTCTAGTACTTAAAACACATACATGATTATTTAATGAATCCCTATTATTAGAAATTAGATTTTGGCTATTTTTTACTCATTTTATACCTTCATTTTTTTTTTGCCTTCTAAAAAAATGTAGTCAGTATGAGCCAGTAAAATTCAACTTTTAGATTGCTCCGCCATTGATAGGGTACACATGGCTCTCTGTGGGATCTGTTCAAGTCAGGGTGAAGTTAGGAACCCCCTGAGAGACAGTAGCACCTAATGGCTGACATTAAGGATGGTCTGTTCTAGCTATTCTTTCTACTTCTTTATTCATCTGCTGGTGATCATATAAATCTTTTTCTGTTCCTTTCAACATCCTAAAATAACATTTTTTCCTTGAGAGGTATATATTTGTTTTCAGATTTCCTTAGAAATATTTTAAGAGAGAAATACCCTTAGAGAACAGTATCTCAATCTCTAAATCATTAAAAAATGTTCTTCAGAATTTCCTGAAAATTTTCTACCTATCCCCTCACAAAACTAGTCCTGCTTTTCATGACACAAAGAATTCTTGAAACAAGTACACAAAAAGTGATAGTAGTCTTGTTACTTTTTGTTATGTTTTTATGTCTTTTATTTTTTATTTTCCTTAAAGTCTCTGTGTATTTTAAATTATTAGTATTGCAGTAGCTGTTCCCATATTTTTCCCCATGAATGCATGGTTTTTTTTCAGCCTTCACCTATAGAGATTCTGCTCAAATGTAACCTAATGTTATATGAAGAAATGCATTCTGAGTTAGTAAATGGGGGATTGACAACAATTCTAAATAATGCCACCTTGTAGTATTTTAGGGCAATGAAAACCATCCCATCTTAATAATTCATAATGTGTTCAGGTTGTCCAAGTAAACCCCATTTAAGCATGATACTTTATCTTTACTAAACTCCTTTTATAGTCCCTTCCATCTTTCCATCCTCAGATACTGACCAAGTCTACAATTTGCTATTGATAGAAAGATGTGTTAATGATATACAGTTTCTCAGTGCTTGATATCCCCCACTATAAGTTATCTGTATTTTAGAAAGTTATCTGTATTTCCCATGTCCTAAGACATTTTAGAAAATAGAAACCATGGCTTTGTGTTAATGACAGAGGTAGAAATGTACAGTATACATACTATGTCAGTATGTATTGTCCTAGCAGTTTAAGCTAGTTCTAAGAGTATTAGAACCATTATATCTCTCAATGCCTTAATTTTATGGTATGAAGTTCAGCTGAACTAAATCCAGCTGACTGGATTGCTTAGTCACATACAATTCTACCATAAAATAAAGAAAATTCTATTTGTGGACCATATAAAACTCTAACAGGTTGGAAGAATACCTTCAACTTAAAGAGATTCCTAACCCAATGGTAGAGCTGTCAGAATTGTTCAGTTTAGGAGGTCTTGGAAGTTTGTATAAAGATTATGATTTTATTGGTAATTTTTCCCATGTCATAACCTAAGGTAAATAGGGGCTTTTTTTGTTTGTTTTAAAGAAATACAAGGATACCCTTTATGTCTTCATTGGAAAAATAATTTGTTTGACAGCAATATTAACACTTACTTGAAAAACCCTGAGTTTGTTGCAAAAGAATTTCATAGCATTAGGTTTGAAGGCTTTTCACCCCTCCTTTTTTGTGTGAAGAGAGGAAATAAAATCATTCTCAATGACACTTCAAAATGTAAATTACCCAGTTTAAAAATGATCAAGGACAGAGGAAAACATGTTGAAGAGCACTATGTCTTGAATCACATTTCTAAGGACATGACATCAGTGACATGATTGTTTACCTTTTGTGTTATTAGACTATGATGGGAAATAACCGCTGAATTCTGACTGAAATAAACCATCAAAAGATTATGTTTCCCATATCAAACTGTCAACTCAAACATCTTATTTATCTCTTGGTTCTTCCTTTGGGAGGCCAAATATGGGTGAATGCCAGTGTGATGGGATAAGACTTGGACTATTCTCACCTGCAAGATTAAGTAGTGTTGCTTTTTCTGCGAATTATAAGATAGCTGCAAATAACTTATACTTCGTTTTCCACCTCACCTTTACTGAGATATACTTGATACATAATATTGTTTAACTTTAAGGTGTACAGTGTAGTGATATATGTACGTATTGTGAAATGGTTATTACAATGTTAGTTAACACATCTATAGCTCACATGATTACATTTGTGTGTGTGTGTGGTGAGAACTTTTAAGATCTACTCTTCTGGTAGGGCTGCCTGGGTAGCTCAGTTGATTAAGTGTCCAACTCTTAATCCAACTGATTAATCCAACTTAATCCAACTCTGTTCAACTGGTCTTGCCTCAGGTCATAATCTCACAGTTTGTGGTACAGAGCCCTGTGTTGGGCTCTATGCTGATAGTGCAGAGCCTGCTTGGGATTTTTCTCTTTCCTTCTCTCTCCCTGCCCTTTCTCCACTTGTCTCTCAAAATAAATAAATTAAACTTTAAAAAAAATGTGTAAAAAAAATCTCCTTTAATAGCAACTTTCAAATATACAATACATTATTGTTAACTGTAGTCACCATGTTGTATATTACATTCCCAGAACTTATTCATCTTATAAATAGAAGTTTGTACACTTTAACGATCTTCACCCATTTACACTCCCCAAATGCCTGCTCCCAACCATGCCCCAGGCAACCACAAATCTATTATCTGTTTCTAGGACTTTAAGAAAAATGTTTTAAGTTTATTTATTTATTTTTGAGAGAGACAGAAACAGTGTGAGTGGGGGAGGGACAGAGAGACAGGGAGAGAGAGGAATCCCAAGCAGACTCCATGTTGTTAGCATAGAGCTTGATGTGGGGCTCGAACTCATGAAACTGTGAGATCATGACCTAAGCATAAACCAAGAGTCATACACTTAACTGACTGAGCCACCCAGGTGCCCTGGACTTTTTTTTTTTCCCCCCGATTCTGCATATAAGTGAGATAATTTACTATTTGTTTTTGTCTGACTTATTTCACTTAGCCTAACGCCCTCAATTTTTGCATCTAGAATTAATTTTCTTTTTAACAAATACTTAAGTGTTGTGGGAATACCATTCTGATATTAATAGTTTCCTTTGATTCCTTTCCCATTCATTCAGCCTGTTAGTTTGAGTACTTAGGGGTAATTAAAAAGGAACGCTAACTCAGTTGGTCAGAGCATGGTGTGAAAAGGGAACTCTAGAAAAAATACCTGATATGGAGGTGTTTACATTGAAGCCAAAGAGAGTAGGGACAATCACAATATCAAAATTTGATTATTAATACAATTGAGGAAAAACAGTTATGAAAATGACATACTTCTCCTTGCCATACATTGGTCAGGCTATCAGGAAGGATATAATGGGCACCTAAAGTGTGCACTAGGACTGAATTTGGTCTTGAGTAGTTTACCTGACCAGGTCATCTTTCTTTCTATGGAGGCATCTCCCAGTAAGAGGAGAGAATGGACTGCAGGCCTCTTCTTCTTTCTTCCTATCCTGCTTTTGCTTCCTATCCTATAACTTTTAAATTTAATTAGCATCTTAAAACTCACCAAAAAGGAAACTTAAAATTTAAATGGTCTTATTGGCAAATTCTATCAAATATTTAAAGAAAAATAGTGCCAATCTTACACAACATCTTCCAGAGAATTAAAAAAGGACCACATTCCAAAGTGTTTAAGAGGCCAGCATAACCTTAACACCAAACTTCAGAAGATTAGTATAAAGCAAATATTAGGCCAATCTTACTCCTGAACATAAATACCAAAATTCTAAAAACAATGTTAGCAAATTGAAACTGGCAATATATAAAAAGAATATTATATCATAATTAAATAGATATTAGCCATTAATGCAAGATTGGTTTAATATTTGCAGATCCACTAGTGTAATTTATCACATTAACAGAATAAAAGAGAAAAATAGATAAAGAAATTTGCTAAAATTAAAAATCCACTCATGATAAAAACCTTTAACAAACTAGGAATAGAGGGGAACTTCCTTAATCTGGTTATGGACATCTACAAAAAGTCTCTAACAAGCCTCATACTTAAAACTGTTGAAAGGTTTCCTCTGAGCTTGGAATGACATTGTTTTGTAGCCAAGAAAAATTAAAAGCTACAATGATTTAAAACAAAGAAATTAAACTGTTGTTTTCTTAGACAATATTATCACATGCATTAAAGATCCAAAATAGACTACAGAAAAGTCAGGTAACTAATAAGTAAGTTTAGCAAGTTTTCTGGATATAAGGTCAACATACCAATTTTTGTAAATTTCTATGTAACAGAATACAATTAGAAACAGAAAACAAATTAGTAGTAAAAGTGACTATTTTTAGTAGCACTAAACCAGAAAATCCCTAGATATAAATCTAATGAAGGATATATGAGACATCTACACACAAATCTATAAAACATGATTGATAGAAATTAAAGACAATTTTGTTGTTGTTAAAGTTAACAGGCTTGTTCTAAAATTTATATGGGAATGCAAAGGGCTAAGAATATCCAAAGTACTCTTTTTTATGAAATGTTTTAATGTTGGGGCGCCTGGGTGGCGCAGTCGGTTAAGCGTCCGACTTCAGCCAGGTCACGATCTCGCGGTCCGTGAGTTCGAGCCCCGCGTCAGGCTCTGGGCTGATGGCTCGGAGCCTGGGGCCTGTTTCCGATTCTGTGTCTCCCTCTCTCTCTGCCCCTCCCCCGTTCATGCTCTGTCTCTCTCTGTCCCAAAAATAAATAATAAAAAACGTTGAAAAAAACATTTAAAAAAAATGTTTTAATGTTTATTCATTTTTGAGAGACAGAGAGAGAGACACAGTATGAGTGGGGGAAGAGTAGAGAGAGAGGGATACATAGAATCTGAAGCAGGCTCCAGGCTCCAAGCTGTCAGCACAGAGCCCAATGTGGGGCTTGAACTCACAAACCATAAGATCATGCATGACCTGAGCCGAAGTCATATGCCTAACCTACTGAGCCACAGGCTCCCCTTAGAGTACTGTTAAAGCAGCAGAAACACATGGACAACATGTACTACTGAATATCTGGCCTAAAAGCCACAGTAACAGAGAATTCTGAACTAGGTGCACACAAACAGAACACTTGATTTATGATAAAGGTTTTAGTATAGAAGTGTAGTGAAGAGATGGTCTTTTCAATAGATGGTGCTGAGTCAACTGGATATTCATATGGGAAAGAATAAAACTCAACTCCTATCTTACTCCATTTTTAAGTCCAGTTGAATAGTAAAGCTAAATATAAATAATAAACTAATAAAATTTCTAGAAGATAATATAAAAGGACATCTTCATGACCTTGTCATGAGGAAAGATTTCTCAGTAGGAGGAAAAAAGTATTAATCGTGAGTGAAAATATTAATAAATTAGACTAAATTAAAATTAAGAAATTCTAAAAAAAATTTTTTTTGATGTTTATTCATTTTTGAGAGACAGGGAGTGAGAGACTGAGCCAGGGAGGACAGAGAGAGAGGGAGACATAGAAACCGAAGCAGGCTCCAGGCTCCGAGCTGTCAGCACAGAGCCTGATGCAGGACTCCAACTCATGAACCGTGAGATCATGACCTGAGCCAAAGTTGGACGCTTAACTGACTGGGCCACCTAGGTGCCCCTAAAATTAAGACATTCTGATCATAAGAAGACACTGAAAAGAAAGTGAAAGGGCAAATCACATAGTAGAAGATATTTGCAATACTTGAAGTTGACAAAGGTCTCATTCTCAAATATAGAAAGAGTTTCTACAAATCAGTAAGAAGACATAGATAATCCAATAAAACAATGGACTCCTTTTTAACAACTGATATTTTATTTTTGTTTTTAAAAATTTTTATGATTGAAGTTGACATACAATGTTATATTAATTTCAAGTATACAATATATACGTACATTAACATACAACTGATTCAACATATCTGTTCAGTTTGCATTGCTCACCACAATAAATTAATTATTATGTCACCATACACTGTGAAAATATAATATTATTGACTGTATTCTCTCTACTGTACTTTTCATCCCTGTGACCTACTTGTTTTATAACTGGAAGTTTGTATCTCTTTAATCCTTTTCACCTTTTCGGTCCTTCCCCCCTGTCAGCCTCACTTCTGGTAACCACCTGTTTGTTCCCTGTATTTATGAGTTTGTTCCTGTTTTGCGTTTGCTTATTTATTTGTTTTGTTATTTAGATTCCACATATAAGTGCAATCACATGGTATTTTCCTTTCTCTGTTTGACTTATTTCACTTAGCGTAATACTTTTTAAGTCCATCCATGCGGTTGCAAATGGCATGATCTCATCCTTTTTTTTTTTTTAAATTTATGTATTTATTTTGAGGCAGAGAGAGATCATGAGCAGGGGAGGGGCAGAGAGAGAGAGGGAGAGAGAGAATCCCAAGCAGGCTCTGCACTGTTAGTGCAGGACCTGATGTGGGGCTCGAATTCAGGAACTGTGAGATCATGACCTGACCCAAAGCCAAGAATTGGACACTTAACTGACTGAGCCACCCAGGGGCCCCATGATCTCAATATTTTTTGGCTAATATTCTGTTACTTACATATACCACATCTTCTTTGTTCATTCATTAATCCGTGAACCCTTAGGTTGCTTCCACATCTTGGCTATTTTAAATAAAGCTTCAAAAGACATAGGGGAGCCTGTATCTGTTCAAATCAGTGTTTTCATTTTCTTTGGGTAAATACCCAACTAGTGGAATTACTGGATTGTATGGCAAACTTTTATTTTTAAGTTTTTGAGGAAACTCTATTCTATTTTCCACAATGGTCGCACCAGTTTGCATTACTGCCAACAGTGCACAAGGATTCCATTTTTTTTTCACATCCTTGCCAGCACTTGTTATTTCTTGCCTTTTTGATGCTAGCCATAAAAAGTGACTGCTGTGAGATGATATCTCATTATGTTTTGGGTTTGCATTTCTCTGATGATTAGTTATGTTAAGCATCTTTTCATGTGTCTGTTGGCCATCTGTATGTTTTCTTTGGAAAAATGTCTTTTCAAGTCTTCCTGCCCATTTTTAAATTGTATTATTTGTTTTTGTTTTGTTTTTTTTTGTGTGTGTGTGTGTTCAATTGTATAAGTTCTTTATATACTTTAGATATTAACCCTTTCTCGGATATATTATTTGCAAAGATCTTCTTCCATTTGGCAGTTGCCTTTTTACTTTGTTGATGACTTCCTTTGCTGTGCAAGAGTTTTTTTTTTTATTTTGGGGGTAGTCCCAAAAGTTTGTTTTTGCTTTTGTTTCCCTTGCCTGAAGAGAAATATCCATAAAAATATTGCTAAGGCTGATGTCCAAGAGATGACTGCCTGTGTTTTCTTTCAGAAGTTTTGTAGTTTCTTGTCTCACATTTGGGTCTTTTAACAATTAACTCTTGAAGAGACACTTCACAAAAGATGTTCTTCAAATTGTCAATAAACATATGGAAAGGTGCTCAACTTTTTAATTCATCAGAAAAATGCAGACTAAATCTACTCTGAGGTAGCACTATATATTCCATAAAATAGCTAAAGTTTACAAACACAGGTGACTTTATACCCTGCTGATTTGAATTTAAGTTGATAAAACCTACTCTGAGAAACTATTTAACATTATTTACCAAAGTTGTGCATACCCATAACTCATGACCTCATGATCCTACTTTTATGAATAAGGTCAATATATATTGACACAGAAATACAGGTATAAGAATGTTCATGATACCATTGTTTGTAATTGCTACATGCTAGAAATGCCTGACAATAGTAAGATGGGTAAATAAATTATACATATTTATGCATTTAAACACAATACCGCAACAAACGTAAATGAAATTCAGTTGTATGCAACAACATGAATTGATTTCAAAAGAAGAAAGACCCAAAGGAATATATATTGTTGATTTCATGTATGTAAAGATTGAATATAAGTAAACTAATGGTGTTCAAATTCAGGATAGTGGTTATTCTTGGGGAGGAGGGAGACATAAGTTACTTTTTCTTCCTATACCTGATAGATGTTTACATGGGTGTGTTCACTCTGTGACAATATCGATTCATATGTACGTATGTATGTTATCCGGAATATGAATCCCTTCTCTCTAGTTTCACTGTTAGCCCCCTGGTCCAAGCCACATCATTACCATCATTTCTCACATGACCTGTAGCAATATTTTGTTGATATTTTTTCCTGCATTTATTCTTGATCCTCTTTAATATGTTCTTGACACAGTAACCAGAAGATTCCCTTTAAAATTAAGTCAAGTTATATCACCCTGCTGCTCAAAATCCTGCAGTGGTTCCATGTTTCATACAGTGTAAAGGCCAAAGTCCTTACACTCACCTACAAGAGCTTACATGGTCTGATTCTCAGTTATCTTTGTGTTGTGTTGTTATCTCCTGCTCCTCCCTGCCAGGTTACCCACCACCCTGTCTGTCCACTACCTTCCCGGGCCCACACTGGCCTTCTCACAGTTCCTGGAACATACTAGCATGCCCCTTTCTTAGAGCCTTTGCAGTATTGTTCCACTAGTCTGGCCTGCTCTTTCTTGAGATAGCTGGGCTAACATTTCTTCCAAATCTCTTTAAGATGTTACTTTTTCATGACGTCTATCTACACTCACCTATCTACACTCAACACCCTATTTAAAATAGTAACTTGGCCCACCCCTGTTAGTGCTTCTAGTTCCCTTTACCTTGCCTTCATTCTTATTTTTATATAACAGTTATATCTAACATACTACATTATGCCTTTATTTTTTTTATTTTAATTTTTTAATTTACATCCAAGTTAGTTAGCATATAGTGCAATAATGATTTCAGGAGTAGATTCCAGTGATTCATCTCCTGTGTATAACATGCAATGCTCATCCCAACAAGTGTCCTCCCTAATGTCCCTTACTCATTTAGCCCATCCTCCCACCCACAATCCCTCCAGCAACCCTCAATTTATTTTCTATAAGAGTCTCTTATGTCTTGTCCCCCTCCCTCTTTTTATATTATTTTGCTTCCATTCCCTTCTGTTCATCTGTTTTGTATCTTAAATTCCACCTATCAGTGAAGTCTTGATATTTGTCTTTCTCTAATTTTGCTTATATTATTATTGATTCTTATTATTAATTTTCTCACCTTGCTAGAAATAGAACAACACATTTATAATCTGTCACTTCCTTCAGGGATTCTTGTTTCATTCACTGATACATCTCAAGAACTTAGAATATTGTAGGTGCTCAATAAATATTTGAATGAATTTATTGAATGTCTAACGTGTGACAAATTTCTGTTGGGCATTAGGGGTGTTGTGTTGAACAAAACCAGAAATAGTTGCTGCTATCATAGAGCATTTGCCAATTTGAGAGATAGTTATCACATGAAAACATAAACAAATGTTTAGTTGCAAAGTGTGATAAGGGTTTAGGGTGTTTTGAGAATGTATAATTTAGGAATGTATTTTGGTCTGAAGGTGAGTCAGAGAAGATGTCCCAGAGAAAGTGATGTTTGAGTTGAGATATGATGAAGATAAATAAATGATTCTAACTTCTTAGGCCTGGGGTGGGGTCCAGATATGGATATTTTTAAGAAAACTCTGCAGGTATTTCTAATGTACAGGCAGCATGCAGAACCACCCTATATTGGGGCCTTCCAGATGAAATGTGTATGCAAATCACTTGGCAATCTTGCTGAAGTTTAGATTCTGACTCACAAGGTCAAGTATGGGCCCTGAGATTTTCTAGATGGTACTGATGTTCTTTGGATTATATACTAAGAATCAAGACTAGGGACGTCTGCATGGCTCAGTCAGTTAAGCACTGGACTTGGGCTCAGGTCATGATATCATGGTTCATGAGTTGGAACCCTGGTCATGATCTTGCAGTTTGTGAGTTTGAGCCCCACATCAAGCTCTGCACTGACAATGTGGAGCCTACTTCAGATTGTCTCCCTCTTTCTCTGCCCTTCTCCCACTTGTGCGTGTTCTCTCTCTCTTTCTCAAATTAAAAAAAAATGGGGCGGGGGGCGCCGGGGTGGCTCAGTTGGTTAGGCAACTGACTTCGGCTCAGGTCATGATCTCATGGTTTGTGAGTTTGAGCCCCATGTCAGGCTCTGCACTGACAGCTCAGAGCCTGGAGCCTGCTTCGGATTTTGTGTCTCCCTCTCTCTGCTCTTCCCCTGCTCACATGCTGTCTCTCTCTCAAAAATAAATAAAGATTAAAAAAAAATTAAAAAGAAGAAGAAGAAGGAGGAGGAGGAGGAGGAGGAGGAGGAGGAGGAAAAGAATCAAGGCTATATAGCATCGGCTCCAAATTATCTCATGAAGACACAGGGCTTTCTAAATTATAGGCTGATTTGGAATCCTCTCTCCTTGCATCAGCTATGTGGATTATACATCCTGAGAAACTAAATATTTCAGCTCATCGACATGGGTTGTGCAGCTGCCTCATGAATTTGTATTATGCAGGCTTTGTTTACATGTTTTATGTGTATATTTCTGCATGTGTGTGTGTGTGTTTTTCTTCTCCCCTATGGGGTGGGTCCTCCCATAGGGCAAGGATTGTGTTCAAGTCATCTTTGTGTCCTCTGTCAGATCCACTGTGACCATGGTAAACACTCAGTTTCTATTGAATAGTACTGACTCTATCGAGGCAAATCCTTTTATTTCCATATTGTATGTATGAGGGTGATTTAAATTATCCTTTGAAATGAACCATTCATTTTCACCTTGCCATGAATACAAATGATATTTACCATATGCCTGGTCAAACATATTTTCATGAGAAAAAGTAAAGGCAATAATAAATAGCAATAATAGAAAATAGCAGTAATACACAGTAATAAAAAAAATTCGTATTTTCAGCTCATTGTCAGAGTAGTTTTAAAAATTATGGGGAGATGGGGCACCTGAGTAGCTCAGTTGGTTAAGTGTCCAACCCTTGATTTAAGCTCAGGTCATGGTCTCACAGTTGTTTGAGGGAGCCCCGAGTTGGGCTCTGTACTGGGAGTGGATTCTCTCTCCCTCTGCCCCTCCCCAGCTTTCTCTCTCTTTCTCTTTCCCTCTTGAAACAAAACAAAACAAAACTACGGGGGAAAGTTGAGTTTTCAAAAATAGAACACTGTTTCAACATTATTTAACGGAGTTTTACCAGAAAAAGCATGGTTACTTCTTCCTTCCGTTCTCCCTTTCTTTCTCTCCTTCTTTCCCTCTTCCTTCCTCTCTTCCTTCCTTCCTTGTTTCTTTTTCTTTCTTTTCTTTTCTTTTCTTTTCTTTTCTTTTCTTTTCTTTTCTTTTCTTTTCTTTTCCTTTCCTTTCCTTTCCTTTCCTTTCCTTTCTTTTTTCTTTTTCTTTCCCTTCCTTCCTTTCTTCCTTCCTTCCTTCCTTCCTTCCTTCCTTCCTTCCTTTCTTTCTTTCTTTCTTCTTTCTTTCTTTCTTTCTTTCTTTCTTTCTTTCTTTCTTTCTTTCTTTCTTTCTTTCTTTCTTTCTTTCTTTCTTTCAGATATGCCCTATTCCATAGGTTTGTTGCATGCTTTTTAAGAGCAGGGATCTTGATAGCTAATTTTTTAACTTGTATTTATTTAGCACTTATTATTGGGGCTTGAGTTTACAGGGATATTAAAGCCCTTTGGTAATGATTAGGAAAAGGGTCAAGGGTATATCTGAATGTTGATGCTTACTTTAGATGGAAGGGATAATGCTCCACTTAGATGGTTCACCCATATTGGCCAAAGCAGTATACACTGATTATCTATTTAAGTCAAAAGTTCAATGAACTGATAGTTTAAAATGAAAACAACAACAAAGGTAATACTTACTGAGTGCTATTCTAGGCACTTTACATGTATTAAGTCATTCAGAAGGCAATTATTGGGGTGCTTGGGTGGCTCAGTCAGTTAAGCGTCCAACTTCGGCTCAGGTCATGATCTCACAGTTTGTGAGTTTGAGCCCCACGTCGGGCTCTGTGCTGACAGCTCAGAGCCTGGAGCCTCTTAGGATTCTGTGTCTCCCTCTCTCTCTGCCCCTCCCCTGCACATGCTCTGTCTCTCTCTGTCTCAAAAATAAATAAAACATTAAAAATAGAAGGCAATTATTATTATTAGCTCAATTTTATAAACTAGGCCCTGAGGGTCAGAAAGGCTAAAACTGAAAATTATCTCTTCCTTGGAGTGGAGCTTATTTGAGATACCACATTAAAATTAGAATATTTCAGAGATGCAATGGAATAGAGCAACAAAAAATATCATAGCTCTGGAATCAGACAGATTCACACAAGAATCTTGGCTCTGTCACTGATTTCCTATAATCCTCGGTGAATCACTTACCCTCTTAGGATTGTAGTTTTCTCATTTACAAGATGGGCAACATCACATGTACTACTTATTTTACTTATACTACTTCTACCCACCTTGCCTAGGAAGTAGATATAAGGAGCAAATGACCTATGGACTCATCACCTCATAGGCACCCATCTGTCACTGACAAAATCAGGTTATGCAATAATCTTTCCTATGTCCGTTCTGCCTCCTTCATTCCCTCCCTTCCTAAATAATTATCATTTGTGATGCACCTGTTTCATACCAAATGCTTTACGTACATAAACTAAGCTGTTATTTATTTCCTTTCTTCTATCTTTTATTTATTTCCAGTTATTTTTTTCTAGTTTTCCAGTAAAAGAGGTGTTGGTAACCCTAAATTACAGAGGAATTAAGCAGGAGTCTGGTTCAGCCATGCACAAGTGCTTGGACCATATGCTTTAAGTGGTAAAAAGCTAGCACAAAAAAATCATAAGCATGGGAGTTACATGTTCATTTACGTGTTTTAGTTCTATCACTTACGGACAGTAAGGAGAAGGGATTTGGAGAGGGTATTATTAAAGTTGGGATGACCAGTTGGAAGGGAACAATAACAACTACAGTCACAACAGCTGTAGTTTTTATGTGTGTCAGAAACAGTGTTATCCATGCATAATCTCACATCAACTCTAGGAGGAATCAATATTTTTGTTTGTTTAAAGTTTATTTATTTTGAGAGAGAGAGAGCATGAGCAGGGGAGGGGCAGAGAAAGAGGGAGAAAGAGAATCCCAAGCAGGTTCCACGCTGTCAGCACAGACCCCGATGTGGGACTCGAACCCACTACCCATGAGATCATGACCTGAACTGAAATCAAGAATCATTTGCTTAACAGCCTGAGCCATCCAGGCGCCCTGAGGAATCAGTACTTTAACCCCATTTTCCATATGACTAAATTGAGGACCATGGACATGAAATAACTAACCTTGCATAATTTTGAATTGACATCCAAATGTTTCTTCACTTGTTTAAATAGATTCAAATATGCAGTTTCTCATATATTGCAAAATTGAAAGTTCCAAATAAATAGTTGATAGCCATTATAATGCATTTATGCATTGTATAAATGTAGATGAACTTCACAAACATGATGAGTAAAAGACAGCAGAAGAGAAGCATATAGTGTATGATTCCATTTCTAAAGTGCAAAAATAAGCACATCTTTGCTAGAATGTTGGAAGCAAGGATAGTGGTTAACTTTGGGGATGTAGGAATTGGGGGAGAACCATGTGTTTCTGGGGTACTAGTAATGTTCTTTTTCTTGATCTGGGTGCCATTTTACATGTTTATTTGGTGAAAATTTATTGAGCTACACTTAAGATTTTTATGCTTTTCCGAAAATAGGCTGAATAGACACTGTATTTATATTAAAAGCAAGTAAATAAAAAATTCACAAATAAGCTCCTCTTTAATTTTATTTTTATATCATTTCTTCTATTACTGGAGCCTTTATTTCTATTCCATTTTCCTCATAGGAGGTTTACTTATTTTGTAAATATAATGCTCTAAGTCTTAAAAAATGTTTTCTTTAGGGTTGAGTTATCCTCAAGATTTTATTAGTATACAATTGGCAATATACAAATATATTATGAATTTTTACATAAAATTATTAAACATTAGAAATAAATTTTATTAGAAGTGCATCTTAAAATTAGATGGATAGTCTTTTCTTGGGAGAACAATTGGAATAAAAGACGGTTCAATATCTATTCTCTTCCCACTAAGCATGGTGCAGATTGTAAGGCCTGAACAGGAATGAAAGGAATTTGTTTTTTTTTAAGATAATCTGTCACAATTATTTGAATTTATTCTGAATCAGATACCAAAGACACCAGCAATATATCACCAAAGTTACAGTTAATAATCTGTAATCATGATAGGTTCATCTTTAGTTTTGTTGAGAGCAGAGAATTGGGAAAGAATTTGTACAATTGTCCTTATTTACTTAGTCACAGAATTTCTGGTGAGCATTTCCATTTCATTTCACTGAGACTCATGAAGCTACTGTTAACTATACTTGTTTCTCTTTCATTTAGAGGCACTGTAAAAAAACATTTGATAGGGGCTCCTGGGTGGCTCAGTCCTTAGGCATCTGACTTCCGCTTAGGTTATGATCTCACAGTTCATGGGTTTGAGCCCCGCCCTGCCGCATTGGGCCCCTTGCTGCCAGCTCAGAGACTGGAGCGTGCTTCGGATTCTGTGTCTCCCTCCCTCTCTGCCCCTTTCCCATTTGCACTCTGTCTCTAGCTCTCAAAAGTGAATAAATGTTAAAACATTTTCTTTTTAAATACAAAAAAAATCTGATATATTCAGAAATTGCATTTATTGTATCACATGCTTTAAATATTTTTTCATCAAAACTTTGAAACTACACATTTAAGTCATTCAAATTAAGGAAGATATCTGTCAAATAACCAAATAGGCAGGCCAGTTTTCATTATTGAACCAATCAGGTAAATTAGACTTACTTTCTCTCAGATAAATCGGACTGAGTTTATCATTTCAAATAAATGTGCTAATATACACTGCCTGACATCTTACTTCTCAATGCCGATTTTAGGTCAGGCAAGGCACAAAGCCTTACTGGGAGTCTCTTGCCTAAATGGAAAAGGTTCCATTGCTTTCAATATTTCTTACCTATACATCTAGCTTTATTTTCTTAGGCTCTTCTTTACAGTGATACTTTTTTTGGGGGTGGGTGGTAAATAGTTGGGTGATGCAAGAGATGAAGTTCTTTTTCTCTATTTTTATATATTTTTTAATTTACATCCAAGTTAGTTAGCATATAGTGCAACAGTGATTTCAGGAGTAGATTCCTTAATGCCCCTTACCCATTTAGCCCAACCCCCCCCCAACCCCTTCAACAACCCTCTGTTTGTTCTCCATATTTAAGAGTCTCTTATGTTTTGTCCCCCTCCCTGTTTTTATATTATTTTTGCTTCCCTTCCCTTGTGTTCATCTGTTCTGTGTCTTAAAGTCCTCATATGAATGAAGTCATATGATATTTATTTTTCTCTGACTAATTTCGCATAACACCCTCTAGTTCCATTCACGTAGTTGCACATGGCAAGATTTCATTCTTTTTGATTGCTGAGTAATACTCCATTGTAATATATACCACACATTCTTTATCCATTCAACCATTGATGGACATTTGGGCTCTTGCCATACTTTCGCTATTGTTGATAGTGCTGCTGTAAACATTGGGGTGCATGTGTCCCTTCAAAACGTATCCCTTGGAAAAATACCTAGTAGTGCAATTGCTGGGTCATAGGGTAGTTCTATTTTTAATTTTTTGAGGAACCTCTCTACTGTTTTCCAGAGTGATTGCACCAGTTTGTATCCCTACCAGCAATGCAAAAGAGATCCTCTCTTTCTACATCCTTGCCAGCATCTGTTGTTGCCTGAGTTGTTAATGTTAGCCATTCTGACAGGTGTGAGGTGGTATCTCATTTTGGTTTTGATTTGTATTTCCCTGATGATGAGTGATGTTGAGCCTTTTTTCATGTGTTGGTTGGCCATCTGGATGTCTTCTTTGGACAAGTGTCTATTCGTCTCTTTTGCCCATTTCTTCACTGGATTATTTTTTTTTTTGGGTGTTGAGTTTTATAAATTCTTTATGGATTTTGGATACTAACCCTTTATCTAATGTGTCATTTGCAAATATCTTCTCCCATTCCATTGGTTGCTTTTTAGTTTTGCTGATTGTTTCCTTCACTGTGCAGAAGTTTTTATTTTGATGAGGTCCCAACAGTTCATTTTTGTTTTTGTGTCCCTTTTCCTCCAGAAATGTGTTGAGTAAGAAGTTGCTGCGGCCAAGGTCAAAGAAGTTTTTGCCTGCTTTCTCTTTGAGGATTTGGATGGCTTCTTGTCTTACATTTAGGTCTTTCATCCATTTTGAGTTTATTTTTGTGTATGGTGTAAGAAAGGGGTCCAGGTCCATTTTTCTGCAAATTGCTGTCCAGTTTTCCCAGCACTACTTGCTAAAGAGACTGTCTTTATTCCATTGGATATTCTTTCCTGCTTTGTCAAAGATTAGTTGGCCATACGTTTGTGGGTCCATTTCTGGGTTCTCTATTCTGTTCCATTGATCTGAGTGTCTGTTTTTGTGCCAGTACCATACTGTCCTGATGATTACAGCTTTGTAACACAGCTTGAAGTCCAGCTTGTGATGCCTCTAGCTTTGGTTTTCTTTTTCAAGATTTCTTTGGCTATTCAGAGTCTTTCCTGGTTCCACACAAATTTTAGGTTTATTTGTTCTAACTCTGTGAAGAATGCTGGTGTTACTTTGATAGGGATTGCACTGCATATGTAGATTGCTTTCGATAGTATTGACATTTTGACAATACTTTTTCTTCCTATCCAAGAGGATGGAATCTTTTTCCATTTTTTTGTGTCTTCTTTAATTTCTTTCATAAGCTTTCTATCGTTTTCAGTGTATAGATTTTTCACCTCTTTGGTTAGATTTATTCCTAGGTATTTTGTGGTTTTTTGTGCAACTGTAAATGGGATCGTTTCCTTGATTTCTCTTTCTGTCACTTCATTGTTGGTGTATAGGAATGCAACGAATTTCTGTGCATTGATTACATATACTGCCACTTTGCTGAATTGATGGATCAGTTCTAGAAATCTTTTGGTAGAATATTTTGAGTTTTCCATATAGAGTATCATGTCATCTGCAAGGAGTGAAAGTTTGACTTCCCCCTGGCCGATTTGGATGCCTTTTATTTCTTTGTGTTGTCTGGTTGCATAGGCTAAGACTTCCAATACTATGTTGAATAACAGTGGTGAGAGTGGGCATCCCTGTTGTGTTCCTGACCTTAGGGGGAAAGCTCTCAGTTTTTCCCCATTGAGGATGATTATTAGCGTTGGGTCATTCATATATGGCTTTTATGATGTAAATGTTTGATCCTTCTATCCCTAGTTTCTTGAGGGTTTTTACCAAGAAAGGATGCTGTATTTTGTTAAGTACTTTCTCTGAATCTATTGAGAGGATCATATTGTTCTTGTCCTTTCTTTTATTGATATGATGAATCACGTTCATTGTTTTGTGGCTATTGAACCAGCCCTGCATCCCAGGTATAAATCCCACTTGGTCGTGGTGAATAATTTTTTTAATGTATTGTTGGAGCCGGTTGGCTAATATCTTGTTGAAGATTTTGCATCCATGTTCATCAGGGAAATTGGTTTATAGTTCTCCTTTTTAATGGGGTCTCTGTCTGGTTTTGGAATGAAGGTAATGCTGGCTTCATACAAAGAGTTTGGAAGTTTTCCTTCTGTTTCTACTTTTTGGAACAGTGTCAAGAGAATAGGTATTAACTCTTCCTTAAATGTTTGGTAGAATTCCCCTGGAAAGCCATCTGGCCCTGGACTCTTGTTTTTTGGGAGATTTTTGATTACTAACTCGATTTCTTTAGTGGTTATGGGTCTGTTCAAATTCTCTATTTCTTCCTTTTTCAGTTTTGGTAGTGTATACGTTTCTAGGAATTTGTCCATTTCTTCAGATTGTCCATTTTTTTGGCATATAATTGCTCATAATATTCTTATTCTTGTTTCTATTTCTGCTGTGTTGGTTGTGATCTCTCCTCTTTCATTCTTGATTTTATTTATTTGAGACTTTTTCTTTTTGATCAAACTGGCTAGTGGTTTATCAATTTTGTTAATTCTTTCAAAAACAAGCTTCTGGTTTTATTGACCTGTTCTACTGTTTTTTTTTTTTGTTTTGTTTTTTTGTTTTTTTTGGTTTCAATATCATTGATTTCTTCTCTAATCTTTATTATTTCCTGTCTTCTGCTGTTTTGGGGTTTTATTTGCTGTTCTTTTTCTAGCTCTTTAAGGTGTAGGGTTAGATTGTGTATGTGAGATCTTTCTTCCTTCTTTAGGAAGGCCTGCATTACTATATACTTGCCTCTTGAAACGTCCTTTGCTGAGTCCCAGAAGTTTTGGGCTGTGGTGTTATCATTTTCATTGGCTACCATGTACTTTTTAATTTCCTCTTTAACTTCTTGGTTAGTCCATCCATCTTTAGTAAGGTAGTCTTTAGTCTCCAAGTATTTGTTATCTTTCCACATTTATTCTTGTGGTTGATTTTGAGTTTCATAGTGTTGTGGTCTGAAAATATGCATGGTATGGTCTCGATCTTTTTGTACTAGGGCTGATTTGTGTCCCAGTATATGGTCTATTCTGGAGAATATTCCATGTGCACTAGAGAAGAATGTATATTCTGCTGCTTTAGGATGAAATGTTGTGAATATATCTGTTAAGTCCATCTGGTCCACTGTGTCATTCAAAGCAATTTTTTCCTTGTTGATTTTCTGGTTAGATGATCTGTCCATTGTTATAAGTGGGGTGTTGAAGACCCCTACTATTATGGTATTTTTTTCAGTGATTTTCTTTCTGTTTGTGATTAATTGATTTATATTTGGGTACTTCCACATTTGGAGCATAAATGTTCATAAATGTTAGGTCTTCTTGGTGAATAGACCCCTTAATTATGATATAATGCCCTTCTTCATCTCTTGTTATGGTTTTTGTTTTAAAGTCTAGATTGTCTGATATAAGAATGTCTACTCCAGCTTTCTTTTGTCCACCATTAGCATGATAGATGCTTCTCCATCCCCTAACTTTCAATCTGAAGGTGTCTTTAGGTCTAAAGTGGGTGTCTTGTAAACAGCATATAGATGGATCTTGTTTTCTTTTCCATTCCATTTACCCTATGTCTTTTGATTGGAGCATTTAGTCCATTGACATTTAGAGTGAGTACTGAAAGTTATGAATTTATTGCCATTATGTTTCTTGTAGATTTGGAGTGTCTGGTGGTATTCTCTGGTTCTTTCTAGTCTTTGTTGGTTTTGGTCGTCCTTCCTTCCTTCCTTCCTTCCTTCCTTCTTTCCTGTCTTTTCTCCCCTCAGAGTCCCCCTTAAAATTACTTGCAGGGCTGGTTTTGTGGTCATAGACTCCTTTAATTTTTGTTTGTCTGGGGAACTTGTAATCTCTACTTCTATTTAGAATGAAAGCCTTGCTGGCTGTTAAGTCGTGCTCTTTTGCCTTAGTCTCCCTCTTTTTTTATGCTCCATTATTCTCCAGAAGTTTGTCCTCTATATTGCTGATTCACTGCTCTGCCTCATACATCCTTGCCACTATGGCATCTATTTGAGATTGCAGCTCAGTTATAGCATTTTTATTTCATCCTGACTAGCTTTTACTTTTTTTTTTTATCTCTGCAGAAAGGGATTCTAATCTATTTTTGACCCCAGCTAGTATTCTTATTATCGTGATTCTAAATTCTGGTTCAGACATCAAGCTCGTATCTGTGTTAATTAAGTCCCTGGCTGTCGTTCCTTCCTGCTCTTTCTTTTGGGGTGAATTCCTTCATTTCATCATTTTGAAGGAAGAAAAAGAATTAATGAGGTTAAAAAAATTAAAATTAAAAAATTGAACACACACACACACACACACACACACACACAGAATCAAATAAGTGAAACTAGATCCCAGGTGTGTTTTGGTCTGGGTGTTGAAAGGGGCTTGACAGATTAGAGGAAAAAAAAGGGAAACAACAGCAACAAAAAAGGAATAATGTTTGAAAATTTGAAAAATTGATTACAATCAAATCAAATCAAATGATGGAAGTAAAATAGAATTTGAAAAGTTTATAAAACAAACAATATATAAGAAAAAAATTAAAGAAAAATATTTTTAATAAAAATTGAAAATAAGAATAAATTTTTCTTTCTATATTTCAGAAAAATAAATGAAAAGGAAAAAAAAAAGAAAATTGAATAGATGGACCAGCAAACAGGCTGAAATACGATTGAAAATACATCATTTCCCCTAAAAGTCAAACTATGAATCACTTTATAGTCTGTAAACTAAGCTGGCAGAGAGAATTGTGGTGTTCCTGAAGAGCAAGGTTGGCCCAGTTGGGCAGGGTTTAGTGTAACAGCTCCATTCTCCACTAGATGGAGCTGCCTAGCTTATTGGGGTGGATTGTTGTGGCACTTTTAGGTATGTGTGCGCATACACAGGAGGGGTGAAAATGGCATCACCCAGCTACCCAGTCTCTAGTATCTGGAACTCTGTTTTCCCCAGTCAGCAATTGCGCACCCATCCTCTGTCTCTGGTTTCTCTGCTCTGTGATTTTACACTGTCCATGACCAAGCTGTCAGGTTGCCAGGAGGCACCTCCCTCCTGACTTTTATTTCATATTTGGTTGTTTATCTGACCCCTTGCTTCTGAGGGACTGCAGCTTTGACCCATTCTGCCCCTTTGCAGGAGGGTCTCACTGAGCAATGGCCAGGTGCCAGCCATACCCACGAATGTTAGTGAGACTGTGCTGCTGCTGAAGCCCAGAGACTGCTGCTGGGTGTCAGCCCACCCCAGAAAAAGTTCACGCAATCATGTAGCAACAGCATTTCAGGGATTATGGCATATCACCTCACACATCTGGTACCAGGGTTTACCCTCTATGACCTTGTTCCAGCACCAGTGAATGTAGTTGTTCTTCAGGGTCCACTGGGGCCTTCGCCTGTGGGGGGGGCACACAGCCTCTACCAAATGTCCTCCCAGCAGGGGAACTGCCTCTCCCTGTGGCCCAAGGACCCCTGGACTTCACTCTGCTCCTGGGGATTCACCCTTCTCACGAGAGCCCCACCAATTATCAAGGTATAGAGTTTCAGACTCCGTACTCCCTTTGTTTATAGAGTCTTAATAGAATTTAAACCCTTTCCTTTTTCCTTTCTCTTTTGTTCAGTCCCTGTGGCTGTTTCCACTTTTCCACTTTCCCTCCAGCTGCTTTTGGCGGGGGGGGGGGTGCTTTTCCGGTACTCTCCCCCCGTTTCCATCCTCTCTCCGCAAGCAAAAACAGCTCCCTGCCCTCTGTGGCTCCTTTCTTCCCCAGTTAGCCTCTCCATGCTGCATACTGGTGGAGTTCTGTGGTTCAGGTTGTGCAGATTGTTGTGTTAATCCTGAAATCAGTTTTCTAGGTGTGCAGGATGGTTTAGTGTTGATCTGGCTGCATTTCATGGCTGCGAGACACACAAAAAACCTTCCATGCTGTTCGGCCATCTTGGCTCCTCTGGAGATGAAGTTCTTAAACTCATTATCACTCCCTTTACGGTACTGTATAAAACATCTAGACCCATTGCATCTCTACCAATGCCAAAACCACCTGTTTTTATGCCATACTTGGCTCTTAGGAAAAATGTGTATAAAGACAGAGAAAAATATGAAGCCTAGCAAAGATTTTTGAAGTCTTGATTAAATGTGGCTTTAGTACCCATATTTTAATTTTTTTTTCTTTGGGGCCTTGGAAAGTTTTAAATGTCTTAAAGTAGTACAATATAGTAAAATTTGGAATGCGAGATATTTCATTTACCTGTCTACCTATGTATATAAGTATGTATCTATTTATGTGGGAAAAGGACAAATGAGAAACTGAAAAGCATGGAATGAGAAAGGAGAACTGTATAATTCTGTCCTTCTAAAACCATTCTTAGATCCGTTTTGTGAAAGAACATAAATGGAAGGTGAGGATCTGGAAAATGACTCCTTTGAAACCATACTTGGTTGTGTAATCTTTGGAAAACTGTTAATATGCTCTCAAGGGTGCTTGTTCTCTTTCTGAAGAATGCTATTGTAGAATTACCAGTGAGGAGGTCTACTTATCAGTAGAGTTCAGGGTGGAGTAGTGAAGGTCACTGAAGTAGCTCATGAAGTTGGCTGGTTATGGAGGTGAGTGTATTGAGAAGGAGATGGAGGCCTGGTCTAGGTCAGGAGCAAGTGGGGTTGGGGCAATGGTAAGTGCTGAGTTACTTCAAATTTGCCCAGTGATGGCAAGAAAGCAGTAGAGTTAGTGTGTGGGGAAAGAAGCATGGTGTTTATCTTTTGCTAGAAGGAGCCTCATAGGGGTTAGGATGTAATCACATGATATAATGATTGATTTGGGGGGAATAGGGTAAGAAAATTGAGGATCAGGAAGAGGATGACAGGCATATTTCTCTCATGGGAGATTGTTCTGGGATTAAGGGAATGGGAAAGGAAAACATATTTTTGTTATATCCCTATTTGTGTCTTGTCATATTATATACCCAGTAAATTCTTGATAAATACATGTTAGTTGGTTAGGTGTATTTTTTCATAAGCAGTGTGATTATGTCTTACTATTTCTTATTATTTCTGTCTTTTAAGGGGCACCTGGCTGGCTTAGTTGGTAGAGCATGTGACTCTCGATCTTGGGGTTGTGGTTTCGAGCCTTGTGTTGGGTGTAGAGATTACTTAGAAAAACAAAAAATTAAAAAACCTTGATTTTGTCTGTTAAAATCACTGACAGTTCAGAGGAGGGACTCTTCTCTGTTTATCACATATCACATAAATGGTGGATCAAATTATGGTGATTTATTAAAGAAATTAGAATTGGGGAGAATACTTTATTCTGGAAAGTTATAAGGTAGTCAGATAATCTCCATGTAGGCTAGGTTACTTCAGTTTCCACAATCAAGTTACCCATTAGTGGACTTTTGATAGTAGTTTTGATAATAGACTGCATGTTTTAAACAGTATCTGAGAAACATCTTTTCCATTTACTTCTGCATTCCTCTAAGGAGACAAATATTATGGAAAGTAAACATGCAAGGAGGTTCTGGGAAAGAATGAAATTGTGTATATTCTTTAATTAAAGCAAGGTTTTCTTCTTCAGAATTGTTGATAACCTCTCCAAGTGTGAGAGAAAACACACATGAAAATGTGAATGCAGTTACACACACCTTGGTAGTTCCCCAAAGGAGAAGAAACCACTCTCATTAGTTAGCAGAGATAAGAAGAGAAATAATGGATTTAAATTTGAACAAGAAGTGTTTGAAAGAGTGGAGAAAAATTTAACAGTAAGATCAACTGGGGAATGAAGCCAATTTCTGGAAGAGTTGATGGGATCACAATCACATGAAACCTTAAGGCTGTAGCTTGTCAAACACCTACAGAGGAAACATGCACCGTGTACTTAGCACTCTCCAAAGACACAAGTGAAGAAAGCAAATGAGAGCAGTGATCAGAGGGACAGAGAGGGTTTAAATCCCTGGTCTTATGTGGCCTTCTTTCCACTCCAATATGAAATGAGAAGAGGTGGAGACTGTGTGTGTGCCTACATGGTGAGTGTGCACGGTGACATCACTGGTGTGTGACTGAGCCTGGAGCTCAGCACAGGAATCCTGTGCA
Source organism: Acinonyx jubatus (assembly GCF_027475565.1). NCBI lineage: Eukaryota > Metazoa > Chordata > Mammalia > Carnivora > Felidae > Acinonyx > Acinonyx jubatus. The sequence continues at coordinate 148,669,929 of NC_069380.1, read as the reverse complement.
TCTTTTTCTCTTCCATTGCTCTGGGAACTTAGGGAACATTGAGGCAGATTTTCTTTTTACCACAAAGAAGTGCAGTTTTAAGGAGATAAAAATACTCTTTGCTGAAAGTTGGGGTCAATAAATGGTCCAGAGACATTTACTTCATTTAAGGGCACAAAAAGGCCTAGAGGAGATCATGACTGAGCACGTGGGGTAGGCAGATTTTTCCCTGCTCAGCTCAGAAGTCGCTGTCCTGTGACATCCTCAGATGTCCTGTGAGTGGAATTTATATTTTCAAGTCAAATGAAGACCTGGATACAGTAATTGAGAAACAGAAAATACCTATAACCATTTCTATCAGATTTTGGGAGCCAGCTTAAATGCGGAAGGGGTTATGTAGGACTGATGAGAATAATGATGCACTAAGAGTGCCTGGATGGCTCAGTCCGTTGCATGTCTGAGTCTTGATCTCAGCTCAGGTCTTGATCTCAGGGTCGTGAGATCGAGTGCTGTGTTGGGGTCCATGCTGGGCTTGAAGCCTACTTAAAAAAAATGATGCTTTAAAATTGTCTGTAGTTCAGTTTATAGCTTGCCTGCCGGAGGGATAGAGTCTCACACAAATAAGTTGAGCCATCATGTAACAGATTCAATTGTTAGCTCTTTTGTTGTGAGATTAGGCCATGTCCCAGGCATAGAGATTCCTGCACATACCTCCCATATCCCTCAAAAGGCAGGATTGTGTTGTGGCCAGTTGTGCCTTATATGGAGAACATCTATATTACCATGGTCATGAGATGAATTGTGATTCCCTCCAAATCTGTATGTGGAAGTCTTGACTTCTGGTATCTCAAAACGTGAACTTATTTGGAAATAGGGTCTTTACAGAGGTAATCAATTTAAAATGAGATCATTAGGTTGAGCCCTAATCCAGTATGACTGGTACTCTTACAAAAGGAGAAATTTAGACACAGAAATATACATGGAGGGAAGACATTGTGGAGAGACATAGGGAGATGCTGGCCATCTACCTAAAGGCCTAGGTAAGAGATTTGGAATAGTACTGCCCCTGATGATACCTTGATTTCAGACTTTTTGTCTCCAGAACTATGCATTGATATATTTCAGTCATTTAAACCATCCAGTTTGTAGTCCTTTGTTATGGCAGTCCTAGTAAACTAATATACCTACTGATTATGGATTCACATACACCATTTTTTTCTCTTCTTTCTTTCTTTCTTTCTTTCTTTCTTTCTCTCTCTCTCTCTCTCTCTTCCATTCCTTTCCTTCCCTCTCCTTTCCTTTACTCTCCTTCCCTCCCCTCCCCTCTCCTCTGTTCTCCTCTCCTCTTGTCTTATCCCATCTCCTCCCCTCTCCTCCCCTCTCCTTCTTTCTTCTAGTGAGCACCTGCTATGTGTTAGACAATGAGAATACAATAATATTGGCCCTCAAAGAACTTCTAGATGTGTGATGAAGATATATGTATAAATGGACACTTTTAAAGTGCTGAAGTAGAAGAAGTAAGAAGTATTCAATTATTTGATGTCTACTATGTACTATGCAGCATGATTCAGGGTTAAGCATATTTGAAATCCAGCTTTGCCACTTTACATTCTTCAGGTTGAAGAACTATTTAATCTAAGACATAGTTTTCCCATTTGTAAAATGGGGAAAATGTGTCTCCTATTGGAATTTGTCTAAATTTTAAATAAGATACTGAGTGCAAAATATTTAGTATAGTGTCTGTGTCTTAGCTCTGGTTGCTGTAGCAAAATACCAGAGACTGGGTGGCTTAAACAACTGAAATTTATCTTTACAGTTCTGAAGTCTGGGGATTCCAAGATTGTATCCCAGCAGATTTGGTTCCTAGTGACAGCTCTCTTCCTGGTTGGTAGACATGCTGCTTTCTTGTGTGCTCGCATGACCTTTCCTCAGTGTATGCATGTGGAGAGACAGAGAAAGAGAGAGAGAGAGAGAGAGAGAGAGAGAGAGAGAGAGAGAGAAAGAGATATTTCTGTTTTCCTCTGTTTTTGAGGTCACTAATTCCACCTACTCCAAATTACCTCCCAAAGACCCCACCCCTGAATACCATTACCCTGGAAGTTAGAATTTTAATATATAAACTTTGAAGGGATGCAAATATGCAGCCCATAGCAGCCTGAAACACCATGTATGGCAGATGTCATTAATTACTGCTTGGGGAACATATGATAACTGGAATAGTATGCAGACAAATAATTAAGTTGAGGGCTGACAGAATAACCAAACAGAAAGTATAGTCCAGAATTCTACTTTGCTATCCATATAAGCTTTTTATCAGGGTAACATGGGAGACATGGCTTGAGTTTTTACAAAGATAATGGTAATATTTCATTTAGAAAAATCTAGGTTAGACCTTCCTGTCTGGCCTTGAGGTTGATGGCCATCAAAGCATTCTTCTATTTGGGAGGAATAGCTTTGTTTTGGAACCTCCAAGGGGAGCAAGAATGCTCTAGGATTTGGTTTTGACATTCCCATTTTGAGCTGGGAAGTGGGTATTTGTGAGGATGGTGTCTTGATTTTCTGAGTTGTAACTTAGGGATATGGACATGAGATTTTATGGCTGAAGCCATTAAAAGAATTCATTTTAGGCATTTGGAAATTGTCAACTTGTTAAAATAGCAAGCTTAAGCAGAATGGGAAAAAGCAACTATTGTTTTAGGAGAAGTTGGACAAAATGATCTAGTTCAAAAATCCTCTCTTGCTTTTATTTCAAGAGCAATGACAGAAAATAATTTTAGCTTCAGTAGTAAAACTTTTTGACAATGAAGCTTTGAATACTGAAAATAGTTCAGTATCTGAATGGTGCTTTTATATCCTTGACTTTGTTAAGGTAGGGATATTTTTAAAACATAGAACCTGTGGTTCCCTGTCAAGCAAATATAGTCATCAACACCCCATGTCTTCCTTCAGAGAGGGCTCTGGTCACTATTCAGTCTGTATGGAACTTGGGCCAGGCAAGGGTCTTCAGGATCTGATGGCCCCTCCTCCACCCTTGTTCCTGAGTGGGATCACTAACAACCCTCCAGCATAGAAAGGATGGCAATTCTCACTGTCATCAAAAACAAAAACAACAATGACAATAGAAATCTCACTGGAATAAATCATTTGCATTAAACAAACAAACAAACAAACAAACAAAACAAATCACTGAAGGCAGAGTCAGAGGAGTTGCATTATAGTTGTATGAATTTGGGGAATCATTTTATCTGAACCTCTCTGTCCTCTTTTTAAAAATCCAGACCTGGTCTAGAGGATCTCAAAGATCCCTTCCAGCTTTGAGGTACTCTTGGCTGTATATGAAAACTGAAGGAAAATGCTAGAGTGCTTTTATTTGCATGGAAGGAATAACCAGCAGTCTTCCCACAGGAAGTAGGTTTTGAATTGTATTATTGATATTTGTAGTGTTCTAGATTGACAAATTGAGGATTAGAAATGGAATAAAGAAGCCATTGTTGGGAAGTGGGAAGAACAAATGGTTTGGGATAGAAGGTTATGGAATTTAAGAACAACAAGGGGAGAGGAGAGGTAATTGATTCCTCCTTCTTCTTCTCTGGTCCCCAATTCAATCAGACATCAAATCCCTTTTCCTTTCCATCTACTTTCCTGAACCAAAACTAGAGGGAGAGATTGTGTCACAACTTGAACCTGTACTAACCTATGCTCCAACATTATGCTCCTTAGGCAGTGATTCAAAATGAGATAGCCTTAACTGAGAATGAGAAGAGTTAACTTTCATCCTCAAATGGCTCTTTTGGAAGAATCTTCATGTGGCTCTGTGTAGTAAAGGAAATTAATAATATTTGACCATTTTTGCCTCTCCAAAGATTAATGATATCTGTCCATTTCTACCACACTAAATGTGGAGAGAACTTCCAGATATACATCAAGGGAAAACAGTTATCAGTGTGTTGACACATTTTCAATACTATAGATACTTCTCTTCATAAAATTATTTTTACTTATTAAAAATGGGCTATCTAATTTCATGCATTTGAAGCAACAGGGATGAAACACACTTTTGAAGTGAGATGTCAACCCAGATGTGAGGAACACATATGTTGACACAAAATTTGAAAAGACTCCATAAAAATGACAAAATGATGAAGGAAAAGCACATTTACAGCAGATCCTGACCTTTTGAGAATATGATCAGCCTGTCAGCACAAATGGTTTTCCATGTTCATAGCAAAAAGCTATGAACACCTATATTTGGGATGGAGGTCAGATGATATCTCAATATAAAAATAATGAAATAGTACCCTGTCAGACATAAAAGAATAATTCTACAACTCTTTTTCTTTTATTTCCTCATCATAGATGTACATGTTAGCATAATATGCATATGCACAGTGGGCCTGGCTCTTTTTCATCCCAACCAATCCAGTGTCAAAAAAAAATCTTAACATCCTTGTATTGATGTTATGGCACCTGGTATAGTTATTAGGACCAAAGGGTTGTTTTGTTTTCTTTTACAGTTCTGAGAATGGGGTTAGGGGTTAGGAAATGGAACATAGCAGTGACTCTGAATCTATTTGTCTACTCAATACCCTTATTGTGCACCTGCAACTATTGGCTTGAAGCTTTCTTCAGGGGAATCTTCTATAGCTCCTAGACACTTATCCTGTTGCCTAAAAGTTCTGCCTCCTCAGCTGGGTTTTTTAATTTATCACAGTGGAGCATAGTTTTCTGAAAAAGTCCAGCAAAGCAATGTTTTCTTGACTATCTGGATTTTTATTAGTGGGTCTCGTAAGCTGTCAGGAACTCAGAAGAATAACATCTTAATTTGTACAAGAAGTGTGTGCTACATGGGAGTAACTCTCAAAGTTCCCTTCATTCCTTAAGAAAGATTGCTCATCGTTGTGATTTCAAAGATAGTAAGAAGGAGAAGGTTAAAGGTGGGATGAATTCCTCCTAAAAGTGAAAAAGAAATAAAACTGCAAGGACTCCACTCATACACCTGAGTGTATAATAATAGCAATAGTAATAACATCCTAATAAGAAATATGGGAAATAAGAGTTACAATGGAGGCAACCTGTTACTGTGGACGATGACCTACTGTTCATCAGCAGAACCATGAGCAGATCTGGTGCTATGAATTGGTATCTGGATATAAGGAAATTCTAGTTGAATAGGATCACCTGCTTTAACTAAGGGGTAAACACACTGGTCTATTAAAAAAAAAAAGCACTTAATGTTATTGAATTGATCTAGCAAGCAAGAAACAAATCTAATGGCATTTTGGCCCTCAGGAAGAGATTTTTCTGTAGGTTTCCTGTTTATATGTTAAGTATTGTAATGGCCAGAAACTGTATCCAAAACTGTTGAAGATCGAAATTACAATTTGTGATTTTTTGTTTTTTACTCACTCCAACAATTCTACACTTACTGTGCCTGTGATGTCACAGACATGTTTGGGGAATCATTCTATTTCCCTCCAGTTCTCCTGTATGAATGAAGTTTAAAGTGATTTTTCATTTCTCCTCATGTGATAGAGCTTCCCAAGGCAGGGACAGCATTGTATAAGGAAAAAGAGGGTGAGAGAAAGTTCAGTCAGGTCTCTGAACTCTGGAAAGGCACTGTTTCAGGTCTTAGAAGAATCTCCAGGGATTCTTCATCCTCAGGTTGCATTAAGTCAAAGATACTCATTTAAATTTTGTATCTCAATGGGCAAACTCCATATTAATCATCTCTGTGGGTCATGTTCTTCCTGGCATTTCTCTTATTCCCTGTCTTTTGACATTTCCTATTCAGGGTAGCATGACATACATGAGCTATCTTAGAATTTTCTGAATAAATATTCACTATAATCATTTCAAGGGAGGCAATGGTAAGTCATTGGCACAGAGGGTTCATCTGGATTTTCTTGACTTTTCATGAAATTTTTTCTTTGTGGCTCACCTGATAACTTGAGTCAGGTACTTATTTCCTTCCTGTTCTGTTTAGCCAGTAGGGAAATATGCATTGTTTTACCTCAGTGATTACATATGCAAAATGGGAATAATTATACTTTCTTCTTGGCTCACTGGAGGATTAAGAAGATTAATGCATTTTTTTAATTTAGAAAATACACATACTTCATGAGTGAAATATGCTTTGAGTAGGAATTATTATTAGGATTATTATCCTCAATAAGGGTTTAAATATATTCTTTGTCAAATAGAATCCTAAAAGTTAGAATTCAAGCTAATAAACTAAAGCAGGCTTGAGGGGATATGAACTTGAATGTCTGTCAATGACAATTGGATGCAGTGAGTAATCCAATTTACTTCAGGAAATATGTTAGCTGTGGCAGGGGTGAGAAGTAGGTATGAGGATGGAAGACTAACAAAGAAAGTATATAGATATTCATTAATTCCTTCAGGAAACAGTGGGAGGAAAAGGAGGGGTTGGAAGACATATTTACCAAGAGAGGAGAGAGAGGAACTGTAAAAGTATAAAATAAGAAGAAAACCCAGAGACGTCAGAATCACTCTGAGAAACTGGCGAAATTCACAAAGCATAGACTTGGATGTTCAGGAAATGTCAACTGACTGACAGACACAAAAGAGACTCAAGGAGAAATCAAGAATTGGGGAGAAATAAAAAAGAGCCACCTGAATTATTCCATAATTATAACTAAAGTTTTACTTAGGAGGAAAAAGATGGTGGAAGATATATAAAGCTGGGAAAAACAACTTAAACTATTCTTGAATTCTATATCCCCAACTAAATCTATAGGACTAAAGAAGAGAACTAAGGTGCTTAAGGGCCTGGGGGTTCTTTCCTGTGATGATAGGTGGAAAAGCTTGCACTCTTCTGTCTGGAAAGGAGAAGGCAGAGCAGGCACGTGATAAAAGTCACTAGTAGAAACCCAGATGGTTTCTACTGAGAAAGTATAAACTTACCCTCTGAACCCACAGTTGAATTGAAGGGAACTCCACTTGAAGCCTGAGAAAGGAGGGAAGAACACACTTCAAGAGCTCAATAATCCAACCAGTGGTAAGAACGAATATGTAAATAGATGTAAAAGACAAGTTGAATTCAGATATAGTTTTTGATGCTTCATATACTTATATTTAACTTTTACAGTGAGATGAATTATTTTAAATTAAAATTGGTTTAAACTGTTGACTATTAATGCAATTTAATTTTAAATTTTATATTATTATAAAATAAAACACAGAGCCAGAAAAACCTACCAGATGAATGTGTAGCTTAATGGCTTATTTCAAGTGAAAATCTTATAACCACTCCCCACCCAGGCCAAGAACTAGAATTCTTTCAGCCACCTTCCCTGTATGTGCCTTTTTCTAATCTTACCTCTTCCTTCCCCCAGAAGTAATCACTGTCCTGAAATTTACAGAAATCACTTCAGGTGTGTATTTTTGACTTTGATATTAAGGTGGGAAGATACTGCCCTTCAAGAACATCTCGCTTGCTGCTTCCACCAGACCCATAATCTGGATGGATCAGGAATGTCACTAACTGTAGATATGCATGTGTCTTTATATTCTAAGTAGGAAATCAATAATTTTATGTCTCAACACCTTTTGATATGAAGGAATGAAAAAGTCAACGTTCCTTTTGCTAATGCAGCAAGTTTCATTCATGTGGAGCTCTGTGCTCATGGACCTGAAAAGGTAGGGGAGGTGTGGGAAGAGTGTACAGATTACCCTCTAGTGTACGTCTTCTGCCTGTGTACTCCAGAAGCACGCCTTCTGCTGTGTACTCCAGGGGTGGGGATTTGCTGATGTAACAGTGCTGGATGGCATTCTGCCGCTGAGGCCACTGCAGAGTGACAATTGAAGCTTAAAAAGGAAGACCTGAAGTAACATCATATAACTCATCGTACATAATTTCATCAACTTCTGCTTCATCAGAAATAACACTCAGAGGCCAGTTGTCCAAGGTTAGTTTTAAATATGGGAGGTTCTTAAAATTCATGCTTCTGCTGTTGACAAAGGAATGTGTTGTGCATGATAATAGTGTGATATTCATTTACTTATTTAACGTGAATTTTTGAGTACTCTTATTTTCCAAGCATCGAGATATGGAAGAAGTCCTTTTCTTCAGAGCTAACAATATTGGGCAGTGGTTTTTGTCTCTAGCTGAGTGTGAAAATCACCTTGGAAATGAGAAAAAGACAACAGGAGTCTTCCTCCCCCGCTCTCAACATTTGCACAAACACAAGGCGATTCAGTTTTTATTGGTCTTTAAATTATTATAAAGTATTTTTCAAAAGCTCCCAGAATTTTAAAATGTGCACCCAGAGTTGAGAATCACTGATTAAGATAAAAGACAAATATTGAATACATGTGATCACAAGCTAGAGATTGTTATGATAAAGGAATACATGTGGCACAATGGAAGTTTGTAATATCATGAACAAAGATATATCTAGAAGAGATGCAAATGTTTTAGGACTTACAGAGTAAAAGTAGCAGGTTTGAAGATTACTGCTTTTATCAAGGTTTTTATCATTGGGGTTATATCTAGTTATACAATTCATCTCATAATTGCCTTGCCTATAAAGACAGTAGTAAGATAACTAGTGGGTGACAATATACAGGTTTTCTCTGAAAACTTCCTGAATCAGGCTATATATGAACTTGCTTCACTCAGATATATTAGAACAGAAGAAAAAATTTTTAAAGTTTATCAGTATTATTTTTTTTTGAGAGAAAGCATGAGTGAGCAGAGGGAGGGGCAGAGAGAGAAGAGAGAGAGAGAGAGAGAGAGAGAGAGAGAGAGAGACTCCCAAGCAGGCTCCACACTGTCAGTGTAGAGCCGGATGCAGGGCTTGATCCCATGAACCGTGAGATCATGACCCGAGCCGAAATCAATAGTTTGGATGCTTAACTGACTGAGCCACCCAGTCATCCCCAGAAAAATATCTGATAAAGCACCCTCCTATCACACAAAGGGAAGAACATTTCTTGCCATATGCTGTAGTGTAACAACAAAATCACTGGATTGGAGTACAGAAAACTAAGCCAACTTGAATCCTTTGCAATATTGCTATGGAAATTAATAATCATTGGTCAGTAAAATACATATGCCAACAACCCAGTAACTGGATGGAGGCTTAGCACATTCCAGTTGATGGCAGGTTGCATGAGATGTTCAGGTTCTAGACAACATTATGACACAGGCATGTCTACCATCTTGGCAGAGTTATTTTTGATAACAACATGCTCTTACACATTGTGTTTCTCTATAGTAGTGCTAGATGGTGGTCATGGAAATACTCTTCCCTAAAATCACATGGGTCATACAGTACTCTTATTTAAACGGTAGTTATGGGGAGGACACTACATGAATGAGAACTCAACCTGAGGTTATCAAAGGCATACCTAGTGGCACATATGTGCAATTTTCTTAAAGTCATTAGTCTCATTTCATGGCACATTTTAGAGTAGTTCTTCTCATCAGTAGAACTTCTTTATTTTTAAGGACTCTGTCCTTGGCATCTAAAAGCACTGTTACCAGCATATTCCAGGAGGCAAGGAATTTGGAAAGTAGTTCTTCAGGGCAGGAAGGCCCATTTGTTTGTATAATTGTAGTCAATGTAAAGAAACATCATCCCAAACAGATTTTTTCATAGTGACTTCTAGGCCTTCAGTAATTATGACCTGATGCAAATATATCGGAATGGAAAACAATACATATAAATTACAAAACTTAACTTTTCTAGATCTTCAATGTAAATGAAGCTATTTGTGTGCTCTGATTAAAACACATTAAAAGCAATCAGAGCTCTCCACTGACCTGAGAGCTCTCTGGATGGATATCCTCAGTGTTGGAAGACTTCCCAGCTTGCATTGGAAACTACTGAAAAATTAACCTGAAAGCAACCACTGATGAGCAAGTGTTTCTGTGGTAACAGGTGCCCTTTTTAGGGAAAGCAACCTAAACTGATTTCATGGGGGCAAGGGCTGGGGGCAGAGCACTCCGTAGGTAGGTCCTTCAGAAGGCACAGAGGCAAGGTCGCTCAGGGAAGAAAGTGCACTTCACATCCTTTGTTACTGCTGCCTCAATTTACTGCTAGTGACCTTCTGAAACTCAAGGGGACCCAATTTAAGCCTGACATGGAAGCGGCCAATATTTTGGCGTTCGTGAGAAATGTACTCTGTTGGTAAAAGAGTCAAGCATTCTCTCTTAGCAAGCACTAAGCACTCATGTGTCTCCTGTTACCAGATATGCACAGCTACGTGCTTCTATTTTAACCAGATATTTACATCCAAGCAAGGATCGCAGATGGTCCTAGGTTCTTATCACATCCTAAGAAATGCTAGGAGACTTTAAACATCCGGGATTTGCGTCTTTTGGCAAACCGTGGAGATAAATGCTTTTCATTCTGCTACCTATGTATAGGTTTATCTCAGGGAGGCGCTCTTCCTTTGTGGCATCTCAGCAAGAAACTGACAGTGTCTACATTTCCTATGAGTACAATGCTTTGCATTGCTCCAAGGTTCATAATTACATGTTTGTGACTTCATCCTCAACAGCCTCACCCCATGAATACAGATAACATCTTACAAAAGGGGAGGCTGGGAACGACTCAGACAGACAGGGGAGGAGGAGAGAGAGGCTGATGTGCTCAGTGACCATCTCCTGGCGAGGCTCTGGGACAGCCAGTGGGGGGAACTTGGCTCTCCAGGTTTCCAGAGCAGACTCTGGTCTGAAACACTGACCTTCTGTTTCATGGGCTGTGAAGCACCCTTGGGAAGAAGAAGAAATACTCAACCTATAGGTTGACATTTTATTTATATCACATCCCTTGTTGAATTGTTCTGAAGAACCCGAGGTGGCCGTGGCATTCCTTCTCTTTATTCACTTGGTTACAGTTTAAAATTTGAATAGCTGTTTATGCTGGAAGGCTGAACACCCAATCAGCAGTCTTTGAATTGAAGCTGTATTGTTCACTCATGGAAATGCCTGTTTCATCTGTCAGTTCTCTTTTATAGTGAGCCTAATAATTTATGCTTGCTAAAGATGTTTTCTGACCTGTGATTCCATTGCCAGTTAGGAAAGGGCTTTGGCAGCATTCACACTTCCTTTAGTAATAGGGGGCCACTAAGGTGCAATTTAGTGAAATTACTGCTCCAGTGCACTAATGGTACCCAGACCCAGGCTGGGGGAGGGCAGAGGGGTAAGGGTGAGGGACCCTAGCCTTTAGAGAGGGCCACTAGACTCCAAAGAAAGATATCGTGGAGAGGGGCCTCTTTGGGAGCCGCCTCCTTCCCTGGAGGTCTGCATGACCCTGTGGTGCCCTGATGGCTGAGTTACCACCCCCCGCGGAAATGCCAGAGGGCATTGCATGCATGGAACTTCACATAGCGTCCCCGAACACAAATAAAAACGATTCGTTTTCATCCAGAAAATTTGTATCAGCTCTTCAAATTTATCTTATTAAAAAAAATGTCGTGATCCTATTAGATAGGATGACCCATTTAAGAAAAAAGTTGGCAGGAAAAATCCTTTGTGTCCCTTAAGAAAGAGGATCTATATGCGCTTCAACTATGTGTTCTTTATCTTATTACTGTTGAAATCACATTATGTTAAGTGGGACTTCTGTAAATGGGCCACCCTGCATTATAATTATAGTCTTTTCAGATATTTAATTTGCAAGTTATTGGCAGACCTGTCCTGAAAAGAACTTTTCTAATTGCAAATGGAATTCTTCTCCAGGTGAAGAGTATCTTTTCCTTTTTTGATTCTCTCATAAAACTTTGTTTCTATTTTTCTCAGGGCATTTATCTTATCCTCAGAAATAATCATTTGTGTACCTGTTTTGTACTTTATCAGGTTTGTCAACTTCCTGAGGTCGGTAACTTGATCTTACTCATTTTGTATTTACTCCAGCCCCCATCTCAATGCCTTTCTTGTAGGAGGGATTCAGTGAATATTGGTGAATTGATTTCAAGAATAATTTTAACAAAACATCTTAAATTGAAATAGAATCTCTCCCAACATATTCTCATTAGCTTGAGACACAGATCTGAATGCTCTATGATGTTGAGTGCACTTGGAAAGCTGACTTTGCCATAGACATAAAGTTTAATAGAATGAATAAGTAACAATTGTGAATAAATCCAAAGCAGAAATTTCAGAGGATTTTGGATTTTTTTTTTAAATTAGGTAAATATTTTGAATAATATATTTTACGTCTATAGCCACATTCCCCTGAACACGCCCGATCTCATCTGAATAACGTATTTTAAAAGTTTGTTCTTACTGACATTTGGCTTTAATTGTACTTGTAACAAAAATGCTGAAACACCTCTGGAGGAACTGGGGGCTTATGGGCATGAGAATCATGGTGCAGCTAAGTTTGCAAAGTATTATAAGACAATGAGAACTCATGATGTTGTAGTGCTTTGAGGTTCACAAAGGGTTTTCATATTGAGGTAAGGATTAATAATCCCTTTCTAAGGCTAACTTCAGAAAGGTTCTCTGACTTGCTTGGCATGAGTAAATGAGTAAAGAACAGAGCTGAAGCTGAGCATGAGGCTCAGACTATGAGAGCCACCTCTCTCCAGTGATACCTGCTGCCTCATTTTTGTCTTCCAAGTTATGCCTCTTTTTAAAAATAAATAAGCAAAAGATGGTGTCAGTCATCTTAAACTATAGCTTCTGTTTTACAGAGGCACAGAATTTCAGAGTTAAGAAGGACTGCAAAACTTCTGACATAAAATTATTCAGTTTAAAGTTAAGAAAGGGAGAGCTTTTATTATTTTTCTTGTTAAGAACAGCAGGTTATAGAATTTGTTGAACTCATTATATTCTGGTTGCTAAGCTATTTCTATTCTATCAATAAGGACACAGTGTGCAAAAGGACCAGCAATTTGCCAAACATCACACCTAGAAAATGACAAAAGTGGGTTGGCTATACCCAAAACCGGTACAGCGGTTCAAACTTGTGCCGTGACATGCATTAGCTACAGTTACACAAACAGTTAACAACAGAATCAGGTATTGGGATGGATTATAGCACTCCGCCAATGCTTTTGCTCAATAATTGATAAGAACTCCATGGAGTTCCTTGCCCCATCTTCAAATCCCTTTTTCCAATTGAACCTCTTTTTTTTTTTTTTTTTTTTTTTAGAACTGCTCTATAGGATCAACAGAATTGCTTTTAATTATGTATTTGTTTTTAACTTAAAAGTTTGGCCTACCTTTCTTGGGACTTAGATCTGACTGGATTTCACTTCTTATTTTCATATTCCAAGTTCAAATGCCTATTTATACTGAAACATGCTTAATGGAAAGTGAAAATCAAGTGATGTCACTAGAAAACGTCCAGAGAAGAATGACTGCAGTGATAAAAGTGGAAGTAGGTGTTCTCCGAAGGCAGATAAACTAAAAGAATAGGTTCAGCTTCAGTCTTGAAAGGTGAAGGCTCTAAGTATGGGCAACACCTTGTTCAAAGTTAAAACACTGTTATGTAAATTTCTAAGTAAACATGAATATGTTCCCCAAACCCCAGTACTCTCCCTCGTGGATATTTCTTTTGGAATTTATATATCACTTACATGTACTTTTCCCTGGAATAGCCTTTACTCCATGATTATTGTAGCTACTTTTGTCTATTTCTAGTTGCCTCTGGATGATTATAAGTTTGCTAAGCCTTCTTGCCCATCCTTGTGTTTCTGGTTGTTTTTGCATGGCACCATTCACTAGGTAAGTCCTTAATAGATATTTATTTAATTTAACTCAACTGTAAGTTTCAGGTAAACATGAAGCACAGTTTTATGAGGTGGCTAATATATTTATGAGAAGTGATGGTAGATTTAAGTTCTCAGCAGATTCAAGAAATCTTTAGGTAGGTTAAATACTGGCACACCTGTGTTTATTGTTAAGGTATTAGTCATATTTGCAGAAATAAATTACTTTTGGAGGTGTGAATCTGAATGACAGTATGTCCTGCTACAGAATGAATCCCTCTTGGCATATTGGACTGGATGATCCTTGGTTTGACTTAATATGACATTATCTTTACTAACGTTTTTACAAGTTGTACGAAATGAGTATGGAAACTTCATGTATTAATTTCTTCCAAATATCCTGCAGGTCATAGTTATTACAAAATATTATCCTGATTGTCATTCTGGCTGATATTACTTTGATTAACCTCACTAGTTTGGCTTTTTGGTCAGATGAGTACTTGTAGAAAGCCAACATATTAACAAACTTTTACCTCAGTGGTAAGAATGCGAATGCAGGGCTCTGTTTTTCCTTCCTACCATGTATCACACTGTTCTTCATTCGAACCCCTTGGCTCTGATCTCCAGGCTTTCTAAGAGAGCCCTACCTAGGCGACTAACATAGATGGGTCAGAAGTAGGTCTCCAAGAGCAGCTTGTGGATAGCTTCAGATTATGACTTGTGATAGTGGAAAGTGCTTATTGCTGATCCCATTTTTTCCTTTGCTTTTACCTTCTCAGTATCCTGTTGGGATGTAAGCACCACAGCTACTAATAAAACAATTTGGCTTTTTGTAACACGGAGCTCCATCTGGTGTAAACATGTAGAGGGATGCCCTTGGTGATAGTGTGTGGGAAATATGGGAAACAGAGACAAACTACTCTTCATAAACTGAGTGCCCTCCAGTGAGTTCTCATTCAGTATAGGCTGTGGCTGACACTTAGGTCTTGAACTTGGACATGACCTAGGACTAGATTGTGGCTGCCTATGAACCACAGCTCTGCTGTTCAAATGTAGCGACTGCTGCAAATGTGCATTGTGCAAATAATTCTCTTACACTGACCTTAAAGTAGTGACACAATCTCCGTTCGAGCATTTGCGCAGAATAAAGCGATGACCCGGTAACAAGCAGGTGGTAGATACTCAGGAATGAATGCACAGACAGGGGACAAAGCATAGTCCGATTGTGCCTAGGTGATCTGGTAATAGTAGAGGATATCAGGGACATGTTTTTCCCTTTACATCTAAAAGGTGAGAGTGGAAGGTGAGAGCAAGGGTGAGTTGGTTATAACTAGTCTTCAGGATGAGAGGGAGAATTCTCCTTGCTTAAATTTATCACTTCCCCCCCTTACCCAACAAGTATGTTAGATAAACTAGGGGAAGTTAAGTTGAGCATAGCTTCTACATAGCTTCTATAGTCTAGGAGACTCGGAAGAAAGCGGTTTATTTAGTGTATGGTGCTTTGCTAGTTGAAAAGGTGTTTTGTAAATCTTCATCATTACTTTTCATTATCATGCTATTGCTATTATTCTTGTTTCTGCAGGCTAGGCAGTGTGCCATGCCTTTCTGTGGGACAGATAGCACTTCCCCACAAACAGAATCCTTTGCCTATCCCACTTTGGTTAGCTACCGGATGAAAAGATTAGCGAATAAAGCTGTATCTGAGACCCATTCTGTAGCCTCCATATATTTACATAAATTCCTTGAAAAGTAAATAAAAAGAAGCACATGAATAAAATGGTGGAGACATGTGAGATCCAAAGCAACTACTTATTTGAAGGAAGGAAGAGACAGTCCTATGTTGTTATAATTAAAGCGTGTATGCCGGTTCATTTACTATTTTCGGTGAATTTTAATTGAGTTGTGTCTCATTTTTATAAATGTTGTCAATCTTCATTTTCTCTGTCTCCCATGGACCAACTTGAACACACATACAAATGCGGATCTCCACACCAGCATGTTTTGGGTGAGCACTGTCTACAGATATACGCTAGCACCCACTTGTATATAGTGACACATAGAACTATAAACACGAAAGCATCCAACCTTGAGGGAACACCCATAAGACCGAGAAAAAGGCATCTTTTAATGTATTTATTTTATAGACACAAAGCCCAGCTAGTAATCAGTGTTGATAACTTTGGATGTCTGTTTCCCTGATGTAATGGCTAGACTGGGGCAGTAACAATACTTCATTATGCTATTCAGAGTGTATGGCAGGATTCAGTCAGAGCGAGACTCAAAACCTGGCCCACAGCTGAAAGCAGAGATGATGCATTAATCCACAGCAACGCTCTCTCCCCCGCTGCTCCCCTCAGCCTTCAGCCCCTAAGACTGGATATCATTTTTCTTCATAAAACTAGTGGTACTCGAATCAAGCACATGACAGTTAAGGTTTGTTTAGTCTTTCAAGCAGGTGATCTCAGGATCGAACTTCCCAAGCGAGAAGCTGATGGAATACAAATAGTTAAGAAGAACACGTTTGAAGGGGGAAAAATTGTCCAGCCCCATCTGTCAAACTGTGCGTATGACATCATCAGATATTCTGCACTTGTTTGCAGCTATTCAGGCCGGCCCGCCCTGCAGTCTCCGCTTTGTGTTCCAGTTTCCTTTACAGGGCCAGCGGGCTGGAAAATTACCACATGCTGTCACAGTTAGCTCAGCCAGGTCTTGTTATCATTGTTTCCAAGGAATCCATTCATTCCGTTATTTTACATATTGGGCAGACGTCCTGCCACTGAGGCTTGGGCTGCAGTAACTTGAAGGGCCAAACGTTAATGGGCCTCTATTGTTGGTAGAATGGCAGTGCAATACGTGGGAAAAAATACCCAGACAGCTCCCTGACACTGGTTTAGGACCTCTAGACTTAGGGGGTAGCCTGTGAAGATCTTTTATGTAAACAAGCCTTCAATAAACAATGAATATCTCCTGTGTCAATATTCATAACCCATCAATAAAAAAAAATATAAATCTTCAACTAAAAAAGAGGCCCAAATGTATTATGGATGATGGAGCTTTTCCTTAAAGTAATCTAAAGAACGTTGGCAAGTCTCCTTCTAAACACTGCTAATTTATGAGGGGGGGGGGTGTGGGGAGGGAAGCATTGTTGGGGCTTTGAGGAAAGAAAGGCGTTTGATTTGGGGCTGGCAGTATTCTCACTGCAATAGATAATACAGTGTGTAAGTTTTGCAGCTTCCACCAGTACTAGACAGAAATAAAGACAAGGGCCTTGGTGACACATTACATCTTCACCACGCTGGCAATTTAAAGAAAGTTAGTGAAAACATTAGAAAAATTGCTTAGGATAAAGTCTAACTTGAGGATGAATCATGTTATCTTGATTAATTTAGAACATAGATAAGTATACAGTTCCCAACACTGAAAAATCCCTCACGATAGAGAAATAGGAAAATCTATTCTTTATGGAAGATATACAGTGGAGCTGTGGTTCTTGTTTTTGTCTTTTTTTTTCTAATGGTAAAGTTTTCTGTTCCAAAATGTATCTGATCTTCTGACCATATAGTTTATTGGAAAGGGATCATGAAGTGATATGGATGTTCCAGTTCGTATTACTACCCTCAGAAACTTCTTCCACTGAATTTTCTTTTCCTCAGACAAGAGAAGACTTGGTAACAAGACCTAGATACTCAAACTGGGACAGATATGGTAATTAGGAAAGTTCACTGGAATTTAGAAAAGCTGTCATTCAAGTCTTATCGTTTTAAACATTCTCATGGTTAGCTCAGCTGTTATTTTAGTTAGTTTGCTTTATTGGTTCACCACAGAGATCCAAATGGCCCCGGAGAAGTTTATATCAGGATGGTTCTTATCCCAAAACATCTTTGAAGAATGGACATGGGGTTGAACCGTTCAAGTTGGGTGAAATGAGAGAGAGACAGGACTAGCCTGGTCCTGGCAAACACAATCCACACCACAGTTAAGATGAAATACGTTGTGTGAAGAAAGTTGGCCTATCCTAAAGCCAAGTTTTTCACCTTGTCTTCTTTATAAAACATCTAATTTCAACTCATCAAACATCAAAAATCAACAGATGATTTTTGTGTCTGGCAGCTAATTTTAAATGGTTTTTCTGTTTAGCTGACATTAAGAGCCAATTGAGATAAATTTATTTTTCCCTAAAAGTAATATATGTCAGGACTAGATTTCCTAAACCTCACCCTTCAAGTAATCATAATTGTTTTGTAAACTATTGGTAATGTTATCTTTGAGAGAAAAGTTTTCTTCAGTGTATAAAATGTGACATTAAGATAAATGCTAAAATGTGGCAGTCTTCATTCAAATAGAATATTTTAAGGAATCATATAGAATTTGGAAATCGGTATTTATAAAAGAGTAAATAGCATCTTTTACAACCAATTATTCTATTCTTCTAGTGTTTCTTTCATCTCTCGATTCTTATGCCAGGTTTCGGTAACATAAAACATGAATTTGATAAAGAAGGTGTACTTTGACTTCAAAGTTACATTAGGCATGCTGCTGCTTCTGATACCCCAAAGCATCACACTTATGACTAGATTGAAAGTGAACTTTAGATTTAACCCCAAATTATTTAATAAATCAGACCACTAAATGATATAATATCACATTTAAGATATGCACTAAATTAAACAGGTCTCTCCGTAAGTGCTAAAAAAACATTACCTTAACTTAAGCAATACCCTACATTTATTACCATAGACAAGACATCAAGCTGTGTTATTTAGCAATTAGTTCATTGTTTAGTAATTAATAATAACTTCCACATGAAAACATATTATGAAGAGTAATATTACTAATAGTGACTTTTCTTAAAAACAAACAAACAAAATACCCCCAAAACGAAATCGCTGCAGTTACTTCCTGCATTTAAAAACAAATTCACTTGTAGAATGAATTAAAAAAATTCATGCAATATATCGACTGTTTGAGAGAAATATTTTCTGCTTATGTATCCAGTCAACTAGTGATATCCTCATGCCCAATTTCTGATTCTTTGTCACCACCTGGTTCCTATGAAGAAAATATTTCCAAGAAATCACTCTAAAGTAACTTAAACTTTTTTTTTTCCAGATGGGCCTTCACATCATATTAGAAACTTTTTATAATATTAACAATTTTCTTTCATCTTATATTAGAATCATATAATTTTAGAATTTGAATTGCCTAACAAGATATGACCATGCAATCATTTCAGCAATTTTCATTTCATATTAGTGAAAACAAATACTAATATAATAGGATGCTAACATGAAAAACCCTAATAGAACATGACAAAACTCTTCATATTTTATTTATGCATTCTTGTTGTTCTTCTCCATTTCAACATTTTCTACTTTGGTTTATGGGAAAGTTGCATGAGCTTGCATGTTTTTGAATATCAATTAAGTGATATTGTAATGAAACAGTAATGCAAAAGTTAAGTGCTGTAAGGCCAATATACTTCTCTGGGTCATCAAGTCTTCGTGTGAATGATAATGCTTGCATTTGGTTTTGCTATTTATTTCAATTAAGTTTAGAAATTGGACTATTGCAGAAAGAAAATAAGAAACTTTTTGTAAATGAGGATGAAGATGCATTGAGTTAAAGAAATAATGCAATTATCGAGATAATTTACTGCCTCCCTCTCACTCCAAGTATCCAGGTAATAGAGATAAAAATGAGCTTTTGCCTTGAATTATGCAGGTGACTGCTTTCATTTTTTACTCTGATTCTCTTTCATTACATGGAGTATGTTCATCCAAAGTCTTTCCTTAAGCCCAGTTCATTTGAGCAGGGTTGCTGGCACTGCTCATTGAGGAAGCAGACGGGAAGGAAATAGTCAAATGTCTCATCCTAAGGGTCTACTAATAGAAATGAAGAGTGAAGACACTCCACTATTCATTCTTGCTTGTTTGTTTTTTGATCCATCTTATTTGTATCAAGAAGAATTGCACTGGGATTAAATACAGCATCTTCTCGAGTGAGAAAATATCTTGTCCTAATGGTAAAACGCTTTGATCTTTTTAAATTTGCTTTGCACACTAGATAACAGTATTGAACAGGCATTGCTAAAGGAAAAGAGCATGAACTCTATAGTGTTTGGCAGGAAATATGACCCTCTCATCATTCATTTCACTTCATTTGCATTTATGGTGATCTGTAAAATCAAACAGGAAAAATTTTGGTCTTTGTGCCCGGAGCTTTTCTTTTCTGCCATATACCGCACTATAATAGAGTAGAGACATAGCTTATGCACTTCAGTAAACAGGATTCACAAAAGGTCAAAATTATCTTTGAAAAATCCTATAGGAAGTTACTACATTGGAGGATATATTTATTTATCCTGTCTTTAATAAATCCAGCACAACCTATTTGTCTTCTAGACTGCTATTAATTCAGTTGAAGATAAGATGAAGGCAGTGACTTGTATTTAGTGGTCAAACCTTCAAAACACTTAGATCATCCCATGGTGAGATGTTCACATTATGCATGGCAGGTGGTAACTGAGATTTCATATTTTCTGGATCATGTTTATGTCAGGACATGTTATCAGTGAGAAGAATGGTGGGCAGAGTTTAGATTTTTTATGTTTCTCTTTTCCCCTCTGCCAACTCTTCTTCATTTCTTTTTTTTCTGATCTGAATGAATATAGTTGACAAAAAGTAAGTTAAGTATGTCTATAATTGTTTCCACTGTAATTACTTGGCTAATTTTCTGTCTTCCCTTATAATGTAGCCTGCCTGAGTAGAGCACAGGACTAGGTTTATCTTACTTGCTGTTGTGTTCTCAGCACCTACTTTGATGCCTGCCATCAACCCATTCAAGAAATATTTGTTTAATAAATGAATAAACCACTCACCCAGCTTAATGCTGGTAGACTCATACACATTTGACTTATAAGCAGAAACTAACAGAAGTGATGCCACCAAGATGGTGATATAGGCAGTTCCTGACTTCATGTCCCCTTACAAGAAGAACAAACAAAAACTATTCATGAACAAGACACTGCTGTGAGAATCCTAGAACATGGAAGTGAGGCTGAAGCACCCCCTGCACCTCAGGGACCAAGAGAGACTGCATTAGCAGAGTAAGAGAGGTGGCTACACATTGAGCACTTTGCCCTGCCTCAGGGCTGTGCAGCACCACATGGAGAGGTCTCCCATGAGTCTTAGGTTCCTCCACCAGCCTCCCTTAGCATTGTGGTTGCTTTGTGGAAACCCCTACTCTGATCTTGCAGTATGGGAAGTGCAGGAGAAACGTTGGGGTCCAGCCCTTGGCAATTTGACTATGACAGAGAAAAGGGGGAGGGGCTTGCAATAACCAGCACATGGATCTTAGCAGACTAGGTTCATACCTACAGAGCCCAAGTAGTAATCCTAACCTCTTGGCTTATCTGCAGAGCCATGTTGGGAGCACACTCTGAGCAAAGAACTTGGTGGGATGCAGATCTGCCTGATTCAGATCTTCAAATGAGGAGATTTGCTGGACCTGGATCCTAGTTTGCCCGCTCTCAGGCAAGGTGTTGAGTCAAGGCCCCACCTGCTGTGAAGAGTGTCTTCCAGCCCCATTTACCAGAAGGCCTGTGATAACTCTTGGAAGCTCTGTGGACCAGCAATACTCAAACCTACAAATGGGCAGAGCAGATTGCCCTCAGAGCAAAGCCAGTACTGGGTGTAGAGGCTTCTTTTGATATCTATCTATCTATCTATATATATAGATATATCTATATATATATAGATAGATAGATAGATAGATATCTATACATAGATATATATATATATATCTTTTGATATATATATCTATATATAGATATATATATGTATCTTTTGATATATATATCTATATATATCTATATAGATATCTATCTATATCTATATCTATATATATCTATATCTATATAAATATCTATCTATATAAATATATATCTATCTATATCTATCTATATCTATATCTATATCTATATCTATATCTATATCTATATCTATATCTATATAAAAATTCATAGATAAGGCTGAGGGTAGCTCCTGGATACCTCCCTTTCCAAGGGAGATCCTATTTGGGAAATTAGGAGTAGCCTGGAGTGGCCCTTCCCTTTTCTGCCCAGGAAAGAGGGCTGAGACATAGCTTCACTCACTGTAGAGAGTGTCTTCCAACCCCTTCTAACCAGAAGGGCTGGTGAAAACACCTGACAACGGTGTGGGCCAGCAGCACTTAAATTGAGAGAAGGGCAGACAAAGTTAATAGTTTGCAGGGCAAAGACAGTGGCCCTGTTCAGCCAAGAGACTTGAGGTGTGAGTTGGGTTAAGACAGCAAACAAAGTTTTACTGGTTTTAAATCGCTTTTTTTTAATATATGAAATTTATTGTCAAATTGGTTTCCATACAACACCCAGTGCTCATCCCAAAAGATGCCCTCTTCAATACCCATCACCTACCCTCCCCTCCCTCCCACCCCCCATCAACCCTCAGTTTGTTCTCAGTTTTTTAGAGTCTCTTATGCTCAAAGTTTTACTGGTTTTAAAGCTGCCTTTTCCGCTGGACCTGGAAAGGGAATCTCATTTGTAGTACTTATTATTGTTGAATACAGCCTTCAGTTTGTCTGACCAGGGGAACTAACCAGAGTACACAGGAAGCTGTGTAGCCTATTTAATAGTCCTACATACAGTGGCACAGAGAGCATAGCCCATGGCTTCTATCTGTAGAACAAAACCAGTGGCCTCATATGACCAAGGAATTGCATGCTTATTCAGGCCTGATTCAGGCTTCGAAACAATGAGCTATATAGGCCCTGAATTGCAGCCTGTTGCCCTGCCAGGGCAGGGAAACTAATTTATACCTCAACTATTATTGAATATAGTAACAAGTCATAACCATCTAGTAAACCTGCCCAGAGAATCCAGGCTTCTGTGGAGCCCATCCAATAGTCTCACTTAGAGAACCAAGCCAGCAGTCCTATCCAGCTGTTCTCAGCCAGTGGCAGCCCTTCCCACCCATCTCCATTCTCAGAGCTTGAATAGTTGCCTTGCTCAAACATACACTATAATAGCAGGCCTCTCCTGTCCAAAAACATTGCCAGCAGACACATCCAGAAACCCAACTGAGCTGACTGGTAAAAAGCTGTTTCTGCCAAAACAAACCTGTAAAGTAGAGAAGAGGAACCTCATTACTCTACAGATACTAACATAAGAAATCAAGTATCATGAAAAATCAGGAAAAGGTGACACCATCAAAGAACAATAAAGGTCCAGGAACTGACCCCAAAGAAATGGAGATATTTGAACTATCAGACAAAGAATTCAGAATAATCCTCATAAGGAAGTTTAGTGAACTTTAAGAAAACACAAACTGACAAGTAAATGAAATTAGGAAAACAATGCATGTACAAAATGAGAAATTTGACAAGGAAATAAGAATCATTAAAAAAAAACCCAAGTCAACAGAGAATCCTAGAGTTGAAAAATATAACTGAACTGAAGAATTCAATAGAGAGTTTCAAAAGTAGACTTGCCCATGTAGAAGAATCAAAAACCTAGAGGATAGGACATTAACAATTACCAACTCAGAGGAGTAAAAATAAAAAAGAATAAGGAGTGAAGAAATCCTACAGGAATTATGGGACATAATGAAAAGAAACAATATTTGCATATGGGACTTTCAGAAAGAAAAGAGAAAGAGAAAGGGACAGAAAGTATATTTGAAGCAATAATGGCTGACAGCTCCTCAAAGTTGGGGAGAGAAATGGACATCCAGATCCATGAGGCTCTAATAATTCCAAATAGGTTCTACCTGAAAACAGCTATACTAAGACCCATTATAATTAAATTTTGAAAAGTGAAAGGGAATTTTAAGAATAGCAAGAGAAAATAGAGAAGTTATGTACAAGGGAGCCACATAAGACTACTAGAATATTTCTCAACAGAAACTTTTCAGACCAGGAAAGAATGGAATAATATATTGAAATTTTTAAAAGAAAATAACTGTCAACCAAAAATTCCATACCCAGCCCCGCTGTCCTCCAAAATGAAAGAGGTATAACAGCTTTCCCAAACAGAGAAAAGTTAGGGAAGTTCATTACCACCAGACCTGGCTTAAAAGGAATGCTAAAGGGAGTTCTTAGAGTGGAAGTATAAGAACATTAATTTACATTATAAAAACATAAAAAGGTATTATAAATGTTATTGGTAATGCTAAATATATAGCCATAGATTCTGCATTATGGTAATAGTGGTGTATAACTCAGAATTGTAATTTAACAGTTAAAAGGATGTTACAAAAATAGCCATAAATACAATAATCTGATATTAGTTACACAATATAAAAAAACATGTAGATTATAACAGCAAAAACCTAAACTATGAGGAGGAGAAGAAGTAAAGTATAAAGTATACAAATTCTATCAAAGTGAACTTGTTATCAGTTTAAAAATAGTGTAATAAATTTAAGACATTTTGTGTAAGCCTTATAGTAACCACAAGGGAAAAACTTGTAGTAATTACACAAAAACATGATAAAGAAGTCAAAGCATACTGATACCAAAAGACATTAACCCCCATCCAACAAAAAAAAGACAACAGGTTAAGAAACAAGGAAAAACGGATCTCCAAAATAACTAGAAAACAATGAACAAAACAGCAGTCATAAATCCTTACCTGTCAATAATTACTTTAAATGTAAATAGATTAAACTGTCCAATCCAAAGACATAGAATGAATAAAATGGATAAAAAACAAGATCCAACCATATGCTACCTCACTTTAGCACTTGAAGTCTCACTTTAGCCTTGAAGACACACATGACCTGAAAATGAAAGGAGGGAAAAAGACATTTCAAGCAAATAGTAACCAAAAAATCAGGGGTAACTATATTTATATCAGACAAAATAGATTAAAAAGAGACAAAGAAAGTCATTATATAATGATAAAAAAGTCAATTCATCAAGAAGGTATAGCAATTTTATTTTATTATTTTATATGACAGATGGCATAGTCTTGGCTTTAGGAGTAGATTCCCATGATTAATCACTTACATACAATAACCAGTGCTCATCCCAACAAGTGCCCTCCTCAATGCCCAATGACCATTTACCCAACCCCCTACCCCCACCAAACCTCAGTTTGTTCTCTGTATTTAAGAGTATTTCTGCAGTCAACATTGAAGCACCTAAATATATAAAGCAAAGACTAACAGAGTTAAAAGCAGAAATAAACAGCAGTACAATGATAGTTGGGATTTAATATCCCATTATCAACAATGAGTAGATCATACAGGTAGAAAATCAACAAAGAAACCACAGATTTTAACAACACTATAAACCAAATAGACCTAACAGATATTTTGTCCAACAACAGCAGAGTACACATTCTTCTGAAGCACACATGGAACATTTTTTAAACATTTTTTAAATGTCTTTTAAATTTATTTTTGAGAGTGAGTGTGTGAGCAGGGAAGGGACAGAGAGAGAGGGAACAGAAGATCCAAAGCAGGCTCTGCACTGACAGCAGCAAGCCTGTTGTGCACCTCGAACCCACAAACTGTGAGATCATGACCTGAGCCATTGTCAGACATTCAGCCAACTGAGCCACTCAGGCATCCCTATGTGGAACATTTTGTAGGATAGGCCACATGTTAGGCCACAAAACTTTATATAATTAAAGAAGATGGAAATCATATCAACTATCTTTTCTGCCCACAATGGCATGCAACTAGAAATCAGTTACAAGAGGAAAACTGGAAAATTCATGAATATACGGAGATTAGACAACAATCTCCTGAACAACAAATGACTCAAAGAAGAAATTAAAGGGGAAATAAAAAAAGCTTCTTGAGACAGCAAAAATGGAAACACAGCATACTAGAACTTATGGGATGCAGCAAAAGCAGTTCTAAAAGGAATGTTTATAATAATAAGTGCCTACATTAAGAAACAAGAAAGTTCCCAAATAAACAACCTAACTCTATGCCTTAAAGAATTAGAAAAAGAAGAACAAACTGAGCCCAAAGTTTGCAGAAGAAACAAAATAATAAAAATGAGAGTAGGAATATATGAAATTGAGATGAGAAAAACAATAGAAAAGATTAACTAAACTATGAGTTGATTCTTTAAAAAGATAAACAAAATTGACAAACCAAGGAAAATGAGAAAGGCAAAGAAAATGAGAAAGGACTTGAACCAACAAAATTATAAGTGAAAAGGAGACATTACAACTGACACTACAGATATTCAAAGGATTATAACAAACTGGACAACCTAGAAAAAATGGCAAAATTCTTTAAAACATACAACTTAACTAAGACTGTATCAGGAAGAAATAGAAAATATGAATAGACCAATTACTAGTAAGGAGAAGTGAAGAAAAGAAATCTCCCAGTGAAGAAAAGCACAGGACCGTATGGCTTGACTGGTGACCAAACATTTAAAGAATTAACACCAATCCTTTTCAAACTCTCTCACAAGTCAAAAAGGAGGAAACACTCCCAAACTCATTTTATAAGACCAGCATTATCCTGGTATGGAAACCAGAAAAAAGACACTACTAGAAACAAAACAAAAGAAAACTATAGGACAATATCCCTGATAAATATAGATGCAAAAATTGTCAACAAAATACTAGGAAACCAAATTCAGCAGCACACTAAATGATCATCCACCATGATCAAGTGAGATTTATTCCTAGAATGCAGGGATGATTCAACATATGCAAATCAAACAGTGTGATATATCAGATTAATAGAATGAAGGAAAAGAATCATGTGATCATCTCAATAGATGCAGGAAAAGCATTAAACTAAATTCAACATCCATTCAGAATGAAAGTTTTTCCTCTAAATTCAGGAACAAGACAAACTGCTATTCAATATAGTACTGGACATCCTAGCTAGAGTAATAAGGCAAGAAAAAGAAATAAAAGATATAATTGGAAAAGAAGAAATGACATTCTATTTGCAGATTACATGATTTTATATTTAGAAAATCCTAAAGACTCAACCAAGAAACTGTTGGATTTAATCAATGAATTCTGTAAAACTCCAAGATAGAAAACTAACATAAAAAATCAGAAGCATTTCTATATACCAACAGTGGAGTTTCTGATAAGGAAATAAAGAAATCAATTTCATTTATAATATCATCCCAAAACAATAAAATACTTTGGAATAAATTTAACTAACAAGGTCAAAGATGTCTACAGTGATAACTTTAAAACACATATAAATGGAAAGGTATCCTGTGTCTATGTATTGGAAGTATTCATATTGTGAAAATGTCAGTCCTGCTGAAATCCATCTATAGATTCAATGCAATCCCTATCAACATTTCAATGGCATTTTTACAGAAGTAGAAATAGCAGTACTAAAATTTATATGGAGTCACAAAAGACCCCAAAAAGCCAAAGAAATCCTGTGGAAGAACAAAGCAGGAGCTATTACACTTCCTGATTCCATGCTATACCTTGCAGCTATAATCATCAAAATTACATTGAACTAGCATAAAAACAGACATATAGACCAATAGGAAAAAAATCACAAGCCCAGAAATAAGCCCAGACCTATATGGTCAACTGTTATTGACAAGAGAGCCAAGAAAACTCAATGGAAGAAAGACAGTCTCTATTAAATGGTGCTGGGATAATTAGATATTCTTATGTAAAAGAGTGAAAGTGGACCCACATCTTATATCACTCATGAAAATTAACTTAAAATGGATTAAAGATTTAAATGTAAGACTTGAAATCATGAAATTCCTAGAAGAAAGCATAGAAACAAAACTCCTTGACATGGGTCTTCAAAGTGATTTTTTTTTATATGACACTTAAAATACAGCAGTAAAATAAAAAATTAACAGGTGGGACTATATCAAACTAAAAAGCTTCTGCAGAGCAAAGGAAACCATCAACAAAGCAAAAAAGACAATTTATGGAAAGGGAAAAAATATTTGCCAACCATTTATCTGATAAGGAGTTAATGTCCCAAACATGAAGAACTTGTACAAGTCAGTAGTAAACAAACATTCCTCCCCCAAGCCCAAATAACCCAATTAAAAAATGGGCAAAGGGCCTCAGTAGTTATTTCTCCAAAAAAGATACAAGAAAGGCCAACAGGAACATGAAAAGATGTTCAACATCACTAGTCATTAGGGAAATGCTAATTAAAACCACAATGAGATCTCACCTATGCCTGCTAAAATGGCTATCCTCAAAAAGACAAGAGATTACAAATGCTGGTTTGAATATGGAGAAAAGGGAACTCTTGTGCACTATTGGTGGGATTGTAAATTGGTACAGCTAGTATGGAAAACAGTATAGAGAATCCTCAAAAAAAAAAATAGAACCATCATAAGATTCAGCAATTCCACTTCTGGGAATATATCCAAAGGTAACTAAAACACTAACTCAAAGCAGCAGTATTTACAACAGACAAGACATAGAAACCATAAGGCTGGTAAAATTTTGTAAAAATAAAGTATTAACAAATAAAATTTTGTAAAAATAAAGTACTTTTATTAACAAGTAGGAAAGTAGTAAATCTGTGGAATCTAGTACATGAAGTTAGCATAATAATTAAAGTCTGACCTTGCTGTCAGTCCCAAAAATTGTTTAATCTCTTCATTCATCTGTGCATACTGAGGAAGAAAGTGGCCTGTGGAGACGTTAGTAAGCCGGGATCTATCAAAACAACTGTGTTATGTTAAAGTAACAAAGTTAATTATGCTTTTGGTTTATCACTTTCTTTTTGATGCTGTAAAAGTTAACATGGTATGTTTTTTCTCTTCAAAAATATTACATGTGAAAGAACCAAAAATTACATAAAAGTTCCTATTTGAAAAATTAAAAAAAAAAGTAGAAATGATGAAAGCATTATGGAATACTCTTGGATCCATTGCTCATTGAGGTCCAGTGGGCACAAGGGGCAGCCACACCTTAATTCTGGCATTAGAAGAGGTTGAACTGGGAAAAAAATTAACTAATTCCTTTGCAGGCTGAGTTTGGAATTGGACATGTAGTGGAAAATTCTCTGGGTCCTACCTTATGGCAAAGAACACTCAGTGTGTTTCCACATAGTCCTCACTGTGCTCATACATTCCAATGTGCTACATTGTTATATTCTCTTCTTTCATGCTGAATATTGCTGGAGTATGGTAGGAAGGGAATTGTAGGACATATGTCTCCTACAGACCAATCGAGTATATGACATATTTATCCCTTTCAGTTTTCAAGAGAATATATTTGGATGAAGTGCTCTGTAAGGTGATAAGACATTACCAATAAGATGTTGCCTTTTTACACATTTGGGCTAGATGACTCATACCCAAATGTATGATCTCCATCACAGACATGACCTTGCATAGGAGATACTACTTATGCATATTTAGAATTAACAGTGAAATATTGGCAACTAGCATTTTTGGTGATGGATTTTAAGCCACGACCAGAGAGATACTGTAAAAATGGAAGGAAAATGAGAAATCTTGGGCTCATCAACATGCAAATCTTTTAAAGAGCACATGAATGATTTACATGTAATATGCTTGGTTTCCTAGAGAAAATAATATTCTTTTTTTCAGTAGTGGCAATATTGCTCTTGGGGCACAAGCAACATAATAGTAGGCTTACTGTTCTCCTTTTCACATTCAGAAGAGAGCCGTCATAATCCACCTTTGCCACATTTTGTCCCAATTGTGGGAATCCTGGAGCAATCTTTCTACACACATCTTGACTGTGACAGCCCTAAGAAGTTCCATGTTACATGCACGTTCTCTGTGCCACCTGAGATTATCTTGGTGAGCAGGGTGGGTATAAGGAAGTGGTGATATACAAAACCAGAAAGGGTTGTGGTAGCATTTCTTCATTTTGTTTGAGTATCATGGAAAATAAAATACCTCGTTAGAGTGACTGTATTTGGGAATACTTGTAGGTATGTGTAAGGAGGAAGCATTCTTCTCTCACAACATCAGATGAAAGGGAGGCAGGAAAAGGAGGTAATTAAGAGGGCAAAGACAGAATAAGTTGTATTTATGTTTTAGCTTTCTCATTTCATATTTGTCTGACTTTGGGCAAGGTACTTAGCCCCCTTATTCTTTGATTCTTTATCTGTAAAATGGGGATAACATGGTACTTGCCTTTTAAAACTATTGAGAGGATGAAAATTAATGCATCCAAAGGGCTTAGACAGTTTCCACCTCCATAAAGTATTGGTCTTTATTAAGATGCTAGAAGCCTGCTTTAGGCTACCCCTTATCTCTCTCTCAGTTGGGAGAAAGGTAGGTTTGTAAATGATACTGTATATATGAACACAAAATTTTGTAACTGGTCCCAGGGCATATATGTTGGCATTTTAAGACCTGGAAATTTTACGTTTCTGGACTGTCTTTTAAAATAATATTTCAGAAATTTCATACATTTCCTGTTTTCTTAATTTGCAGTTTTAATTATTGTTCATTGTCTTTCAAACAATTAAGATTTTAAAAAGTGCATAACCAATTACTTATCTTATTCAAATCTTTTAGGAATAGAGTGTACATGAGCAAATAAGATTATTCAAAATAAAATAGCACATGTCTATAACTTTACTGATAGTATTATATTTGATAACTTGTAAAAAATTAAAGGAATGTATGTTACTTATAATATTGCATACTTAGCAATGTGTTTTGGATGTTCGTTGATTAAACACTGTACTTACAGTATTACTCAATCTTTATTTTTTACATATATCTTCAAAGGTCTTTTTATCTAAAAAAACATCACTTTCCCTTCTGCTTTTTTTATGTATGTTTTCTCAAAGGTGTTTATATGATTAACATAGTCTTTCTAGTCCGATCATTTAGGGTTAAAGAAATCAAACACGTTACTTCATACTCTGTAAATAGTTTCATGTATGTTCCTATTATTACCAAGGTCTTGCCAAATTGAGTGATCTGTTCAAAGAAGCAAAGTTTGTACCTGGCAGAGTAGAAGAGAAAAGAGAAAGACCCAGATCCCTCTCTCTTTCTTCATAGTTTGTATTACCCATCACCATTCCGTTAGGTTAACAGGATCTTAGTGGGCGTGTGTGTGGCAGAATGTGGTTTGCAAGGCAGAAACGCTGGGGGCCATGTTAAGATCTTTTTTTGAAGCTGCCCATCTCTCATGGAGTTCTTCTGGTAGAGGATGGTTTGTGGATGTGCCTTCTTTGGCTTGTAGCAGAGTTCTTAAGTTTTTGTCCTGACATTTCTATACTGATATCATAAAAAAATGAGATTCTATATTGCTCAGAATGTATTTTAAATGTTTATATTCTCATTATAATATACTTGAGAAATTATCTGACATCACAAAAGCTTCTGATTTTATTTGATTAGAATATCCCAAGGAACTCGCACTTTTAAAAAGTTTACTTTGAGAGGAAGAGAGAAAGAGAGAGAGGGAGGGAGAAAGGGAGGGGAGGGAGAAAGGGAGAGGGAGGGAGGGAGAGAGAGAGAACGAACAAGCGGGGGAGGGGCAGAGAGAGAGGGAGAGAGAATCCCAAGAAGTGTCAATCCCATGACCCATGAGATCATGACCTGAGCCAAAACCAAGAGTTGGATTTTAACCGACGGCCCCCCACACCTTTTGAAAAAATTGTTTTGTAGTTTGGAAAGAATTACTCTTTGTTCATCTGGTTAGTTATGTGTTATTTTGTTTGTATATTCACAGTTCATTAAGTGTAGAACTGTACCAATAGGTTTACCTGATGATTTTACAAAGCCTTTTATGACTTGATGTTTTAATTTTGTGATTAAACATTTTTGAATTAGTTTCAGTCTGAAGGGAACTGGAAAGCCATATTATTGCTGATCCTTTTTTTCCAGAGGACAGTTAACTCCTAGAACATGCTGCTGCTGCTTCTTCTTCTTCTTCTTCTTCTTCTTCTTCTTCTTCTTCTTCTTCAGTTTATTCATTTATTTTGAGAGAGAGAGAAGAGTGAGCAGGTGAGGGGCAGAAAGAGGGAGAGAGAGAACCACAAGCAGGTTCTATGCTGTCAACATGGAGCCTGACACTGGACTTGATCCCATGACCTGAGCCGAAATCAAGTCGGATGCTTAACCAACTGAGCCACCCACACACCCCTGGAACATACTTCTTTAAACACAGTTTAACTACTTGAAGTGATTGGGGTCTGGCTCTGAGCCTATCTCAGAATATTGTCAGCTTCCCATTTAGGATTAACCAGTTGGGATTGATTTGGGATTGGGCTATTTCTTCTGGTTAGGGCAAGGGTTTTTATAATGTGTAAAGCTTCACTGAAGCTTTTGATAAAAATGCACCTGCCTGTACCCACTACAAGAAATTGCTTATCGTAGATCTGAGTTGGGGTCTAAGGGTATGTATGTTAAACAGACACTGTATGTAATTTTAACGAATGCTAACCCTTAGCAATTGCTTTAGAGAACGCCAGTGACCTGCCATAATCTGTCTGCTGTTCTTGTGACTGAGCCACAAATTAGTTGGGATTGAAGATAAATTTCAGATAAATTTGCCACTCTTTGGATAGAAGACAACAGCTTCTCCCCAGTGGAGGAATTCATAAGTTTCCTTTTTTTGAGAGGCATCATTGAGTAAGAGATAGGCAATGGCTTGTGAAGTGGAATTAAAATCTTTCATGTTTTAAGTTCATTTCAACTTCTGACTCAGCCACTTGCTTGCTGATCAAGCTAGGTGAATTATTTGACCTCTCTAAAGCTCATCATAAGAATGGTGATAGTGTTGTTATAGGACAAGTTTATAATAATGGAGGTGTATGATTGTTTTTGGCAGGTAGTGGGCACTTATTTTTAGTTTTTACTTTCTTAGTTTTTGCTTTCTCTTGGAAATGTAACATACACAGTGTTATATTAGTTTCAGGTGTATGATATAGTAACTCAGAAGTTCCACACATCCCTTGGTGCTCATTGCAAGTGCATTCCTTGATTTCCATCACCTATTTTAACCTATCCTCCCAACTCCTTCCCCTCTGGTAACCATCAGATTATTCTCTGTAATTAAAAGTTTATTTCTTGCATTGACTCTGTCTCTTTCATTTTTTTTCCTTTGCTTGTTTGTTTTGTTTCTTAAATTCCACATATGAGTGAAATCATATGGTATTTGTCTTCCTCTGTCTGACTTATTTAGCTTCATATTATACTCTAGCCTGATCCATGGCATTGCAAATGGCAAGATTTCATTCTTTTTATGGCTAAATAATATTCCACATCTTCTTTATCCATTCATCAGTTAAGGGACACTTGGGCTGCTTCCATATTTTGGCTATTGTAAATAATGCTGTTATAGACATATAGAGGTGCATGTATCCCTTTGAATTAGTGTTTTTGTATTCTTTGGGTAAATACCAATAATGTGATTGCTGGATCGTAAGGTAGTGTATTTTTAACTTTTGAGGAAACTCCACACTGTTTTCCAGAGTGGCCACACCAGTTTGCATTCCTACCAACAGTACATGAAGGTTCCTTTTTCTCCATATCCTCACCAATACCTATTTTTTCTTGTGTTTTTGATTTTAGCCATTCTGACAGGTGTGAGGTGACATCTCATTGTGGTTCTTATTTGCATTTCCCTGATGACTGATGTTGAGAATCTTTTTATTGTCTGTTGGCCACCTGTATGTCTTTGGAGCAATGTCTGTGTCTTTTGCCTATTTTTTAAATTGGATTATTTGAGTTTTGGCTATTGAATTGTATAAGTTCTTTATATATTTTGGATACTAGCCCTTTTTTGGATATGTCAGAAAATGTAATTTTAATATTATCTTATCTAAGAGTGAAAAAAGACAAGAGGAACTAAAATCACCACTGGCTTGATGCTTTTCAAATACCTTGGATATGCTGATGTTACAGTGCAAGTGCATTAGCATCTGAACATTTATTTTATATCAGCTCCTCGTAAAGGAAATGTTCAACTTTTAATATTTGTGGGCTCTGCTCCTGAGCTCTCTGGGAAGCCATACTTGAACATTTACCAAGGTCAGAATGACTCAGCAAAACCTCAAAGCATGGGCTCTATGTCTGCCTTGAGCATACACTGTACATTTTCTTCATTAAAAAAAAAAAAAACAAACAAAAAACAAAAGCAAAAAGAGAAATAAAAAGCATTCTGAACATAAAGATAAGAAGAAAAAAAAACCTCGCTGGTTGCCGTAAGACTAAAAAGTCATATAGATTGCACATACTAACAACATAAGATAAAGTCTGTAACTTTATGGAATGTCCTTTGTCATGATGATTTGTAACTCTTTATGTAAAAAACATCTACGACCCTGCAGCAAATATTCCTTCCCTGAGGTACTCTCTTCTTTGTGAAAATTGTGTATCCTGGGCAGCTTTCCTAACTTTGGCTGGCATAAAACCCTTTTCCTTTCTCTTTCAAATTAAAAAAAAAAAGGTTTGTTCATTTTGCATCAATACTCCAATGGATGTGATCATGACTGCTTCGTATCATACCAACTCCTGTTATAATTTAGAATTTCCTTTGTTTTTCTCCTTGTAAGAAGTTGGCTTTTCTATAGGTAAACATTTCAATGTGATCTTACAGGATGAGTGTGGAATTTTATTATTGAGAAGCTAGTGCTCAGGCTTTGATCTTTTTGCAGGGTAATCTGCTATTTGGGTACTTTTCTTGTTTTTTCTATCATATGTGCCTTAAAAATAAAACTCAGTGAAATTCCAAAGAAAAAATATTAACTGACATGACTGTCTTTTGTTTTTTTCTGGCAAAATCCAATTCTATGGCCTTATACATTCTCCACCCCCCCCGCCTTTTTTTTTTTTTTTTTTTTTTTTTGCCTCTAAAACTCTTAATTTGTATTTCCATAGAGATGTTAGAAGTTTGGGCAATGATAATTGAGCTCATCCACTACACAAATATATTGTTTGGACTTTTTGAGGCTGAATTATCTCAAGTGACTTTTTATTTTGGTCAGTTCTGTTGCTTTGGAGAGACTATTGGTGGTCATATTTGTTCACAATTATTGGCTCATCTTAGAACAGAACAGACCAGTATATTTTCCAAGGGTCTATCTTGATTCAGGTAAAACATACCCAGTACACATGGCTACAGTTCATTTAAACAAACCATAAAAAGTGGTTTCTAGGTATCATGCCAGTTCCTTCTGTTATGGTGCTGACTGATTCATATAGATAATATGTTTCTGTCTATCTTATCAGGTTAGTAAAAAAAAAAGCATATTCATTCGTCTTATTCTGAGACAAATATTACATATGTCAGCATGCCAGGATAGAATGGATTGGATAGGGGCTACTCAAAATTACAAACATGACTTTGTGTTTTTTTTGAATCATTCTTGAGTGTCAATTTTACTCCAGATCGGGGAACTCATCATTTTTATTTTAAAACAAATATGTAGCCCGTAAGGTAAGGTCCAAAATTCATATGATATTTTATGCTAAAGTGTTGAGATATTCAGAAAATGTTAACTGGATGATAGGTCACTTTGGGTTACAGTCGGAGGCCACCAGGAGTTTAAATTCACTTTCCATACTGGGCAAGTTTGAGACCAAGTGTCTTCCTGAATGAATTCTGGGATCCTTGGGAAGCCCATTATCCTTGCCCCACATCTTTTCCTACCCACTAAATAGTGATAGTTCATTTGCGTAACACTTTGATACATCTTGAGATGTAAATACCTCTGGGAAAGGTAATGATTCAAGCTATTAGCATTATATAACTTTTAGTGTCTAAAGTATACCAGCATTGTTTTGATGTGGGGAGAATGGGAGGAACTAGCTATTCTCCCTTCATATCTGTATTTTTAACAAGGACTAACCCTAAGAACAAGCTTTTCATCATTCTATTACCATGGGAACATAAATAATCATCTTAGACTTCTTTCTTTAACTTCATGCTGTGGTATGTGATTTGCCTTTTCCTGTATTTAGCTTCATTAGGATTTGTTAGGATGATAGGTTTTAAAATTCTGTCCATCGTAGTATGCCATAATAAAAGATTCTCCTACTTCCATTACACAAGACTTGTGTTAAGTTCACAAACAGTTGCCCTAACCTTTAACCCCCAAAAACTTCCATCTAGAAAATACAATTTCTTTCATTCCTAACTTTGTATAAGTTTGTACTTTATGGCTTAATTAGAAAGTTGTTTGTGTTCTGGTTTCTTATTTCTTCTCTGATAGATTCTACCATTATCTGCCATATTTAATACCAGTGGTTAAAAGTCTTTTGTCCTCAGTTTTTTTCCTTAGTTTTTCACATGATTTTTAGTAAAATTAAACCTATTTGCATCTGTATACATAATTCAGGTGCTTGAAATCATACCCTTTTGGTCTATTATAGTTCTTTTCATTTAATTTGTTTCATCTATTTTTACCCCTCCACTTCCTGCTAATCTATAGGTGCAATAAACACTACATGTAGCTGAGTGAATACAATGTTCTTGGAAAGAGAGATCACCTCTTTTATCTTTTATCTGGGGGCAGGAAAGACATTGTATGGCTCTCTGCTTCATATTTTCCAGATATAAAATTGACATAGCAGGAACTTGTTTGAACCTAATTTAATTGTAGAATGAGAATGAATGTATATGTATATATATAATTCACAGTATTGTAAAGTTGCAACATATATTATTGCTTGATCATTTATCTACAAAGTTCTTTTTATTTTCCGATTCTGAGGAATAAGAGAATTATATCTTTAAGCCCTCAGTTTAAAATTACTCTTATTTTCTTGAAAATACCACTAATTGTTAATATGATAAGTGTATTTGGAATTTGTAAATTTGAATCCTGTTTATGAATTTAATATAGAAAGTAGCAATCCTGAGATTTGTGGGAGAAACATCAATAGGTGTATGTATTATTCTTATTTAATTAAGAAAACTTGAATAGTTCCTACTTCTGTGTTGTTGTTTCTTACCTAGAGTGTCTATTGATTCTCATTTGTGTACTCGGGAGTGTTATTCTCTATCTAAACCTTTCATTGTGTCTTTTATTGTGAGTCCTTGGAAATAGAATTTTTAGTATTTAAATTTTTTTTTGCATTTACCTAAGCTTTTCTTCTGCTGAACATTTTAATGATTTTTGCCATTGATTAAAAGCCAGTATTGTCTTCAGGTGAACTATTGAATTTTTATCCTAATTTAATTTAAGAGTTGTTACGATTCAGACTCTGGATAAGGTTGTCTTCTTGGCACAAATTCCCAAGAATAGAATGTATCATAAAAGCTTTACTTCTGATGCTAGGAAATTTTCCTCTGCAGAAAATTAGATTGGGATGCATTTTACCTAGGCTGGACTTTTTTTTGTTTGTGCTTGTTATTTTGATTATTTCTTGTGTATCC
This sequence comes from Acinonyx jubatus, assembly GCF_027475565.1. Classification (NCBI taxonomy): domain Eukaryota; kingdom Metazoa; phylum Chordata; class Mammalia; order Carnivora; family Felidae; genus Acinonyx; species Acinonyx jubatus. Next base: position 148,632,926 of record NC_069380.1, on the reverse strand, counting down.
ATTAAAACATTGTTTAGAATTTATGTATGTGTACACATAGGTCTATTTAAATGTATGTTTAAAACCTAATTTGGGGGCACCTGTGTGGCTCGTTCGGTTGAGCATCTGACTCTTGATTTCAGCGCAAGTCATGATCCCGAGGTCATGGGATCCAGCTCCATGCTGGGCTTTGAACTGAGCATGGATCCTGCTTAAGATTCATTCTCTCTTTCTCTCTCTCCCTCTCTCTCTCTCTCTCTCCCTCTCTCTCTCTCCCTCTCCTTCTTCCTCTCCCTCTCCCTCTCCTTTTCTCTCTCTCTCCTCCTCTGCCCCACTCCTCTGCTTGTGTGCATGCTTTGTATCTCTAAAATAAAAAATAAAATAAAAATAAAAAATAAAATAAAAATATATCATTTTAAATGCAGATACTTCCTCGCATTTGAATAATAAGAACTAGCAAGAGTCACATAGTATAATAATGTGAGAGGTATGTACTTTCTCTGGTTTGCAGGGATCTGAAGGAGCTAATAGAACGCTCAAAACTGCTGCTTCCAGAAGCCTCAACATATAGGAGGTGCTCAACTTTTAAATCTAAGCATAATAATTTTTAATGAATAACCTAGACCCTTACATTTCATCCACGTACACGTGGCGTTAAGTACTTTTCCTTGAAGGATTACTATAAAGATATCTAAAACTTTGCACAGATATGAACAACATTTGAGAGCTTTTGAAAAGCACTCAGGGTGCTTTTATTTCACACCACAGCATTTATTAAGGAATATTTATATGAGAATTTTGAAAAGAAAAAGAAAATTAAACCTTTAAAGAGTCCATCCAGGTTTTGCCTCTGATCTTGGCAAGCAGGGAAGGGAGCTGAAAGTTGCAGCACAATTAATGCAGAGGTGTGCCTCATCTGTTGAATGCAAGGAAGGCACTTAACTTTTTAATTTTGATTCTTGTGATATGTTCCTGTAATGTTCTCTGAAATCTGAAATCTGCCGGCTGTGGCAAGGGGTCTCAAATCTACAGGCTACAGTGTAGTAAGCATTGTCTCATTCATCTTCCTGATAATGCATTCATTAAAAGCATTTCAGTCACAACACAGACCCTTACATCGGGCCTAGGAGATCACTGGAATAAAGGAGTAGGGGGGCAGGTGGATTCTTTCTGACAAAGAATTTTAATTTTTCTTGATCCCTGCTATAGCTTTTGATGCTGGAAATCATGGTGCTCTATTGAATGCCTGGAATTCATTGTGGACCTTAGAAGTACTCCTGTCTCACATTTTCATTTCTGCTTCTTTCTGAGAAAATAGTTTGGAACTGTTTGCATGCAGTTCCCAACTCTTTGGGAAAAATGTAGTTGCTTTGGGGTTTCTGTATTAGAGTCCACGTCTTTTTCTTTTTGTAACTGTGTTCTTCTGGCATTTTTTAAGGAACGGAAAACATTTCTGTATCACGTTGTCATGATTTTACTCCTTGGGCATTTGCTCATTATTAATTAGGAAGGCAGTTTATGGAAATACACTAATTTCTCTGACAAATGGAAGAACCACACAGCTTTGGTAGAAGTAATTTTCAACACTTGAGTATTTGCAGATTCAATTCAAAATTTCAACGAAAACTTCTAGGAAAAAATCCTAGGAAAAATTTTAGGAAAAAATATGCCTTTCCAACCAACTGACAGTATAGGAGAAAGAAAACTCAAAAAGTCATGGAATTCCTCCTGTAAAGGGAGAACATTATGTGAACAAATGAATTATTTGGCTCCACTTTGTTTTCCTGTTCAAATTTGAAACAAAATATTGTGAATTAAAAAAATATATAGATGTACAGAAAACTGACCTGTTTGACAAGGCCAGTCTGAAACAAAGCTATGAATTAGGAATTTTAATTTTATTTGGCAACGTCTCCAATAGTTCTTACATGGGTTCCCCTTCTTGGCAATATGTTCCTTTTCCTGTTATCTTCTAGGCAAACTCATGCCAAGGTTTTACTTTCTTTCTAATTTGTCTCTCTTCCTTCAAAATTTACCTGTATATATCTCTTTGCCTCTAAGCCAGTAAAAATAATATAAGGTTGTATCAACAGATAATGCCCTAAGATAATAACCCTATTGATAACTTTATACTTTATGAGGACTTCTGGAGATAAGCATTTTAAAAATTAAGTCAGAGAAATTAAAAGGTGATGGTGGAATTAGAATTACCAAGGAATATGTACTTTTGTCCTGGCAGAATTTTTGTAAGCATCTTTCAAATTACATCTATTTACTTTTGTATGATAACTAGTCTGTGAATATTAAACACATTGAATTCATATAACAGAAATGGTTAACTTGTTATTTGAAAATGGAATTCATTAATTATTAGAGTGGTTTATATTTCTTAAAAAATTTTTATTTTAATGTTTATTTTTGATAGAGAAAGAGACAGAGTGTGAGGGGGGAAGGGGCAGAGAGAGATGGAGACACAGAATCCAAGCAGGCTCCAAGCTCTGAGCTGTCAGTGCAGAGCCCGATGTGGGGCTCGAACCCATGAACTGTGAGATCATGACCTGAGCTGAAGTTGGACACTTAACTGACTGAGCCACCCATGTGCCCCAAGAGTGCTTTACATTTCTAAAGTCATTTCATGTGCATTTCCTAATGTGATTATCTCAATAACACTATGAGGAAGAGTATATATTTTCACCTTTGTACAAATGAGAGAATTTGTGCCTTAGAGAGGTTAATAGATTTGCTCACGGTAGCCAACCAGTGTGGTAAACATAGGAAGAGAAGCAAAGTCTGTGGTTTCTTGGACTGGTAACTGTTTGATCATTGTTAGTTCCAAGATACAAATTATTTAAATTCAGTCTAATATTCTTCCCTTTATGCTGTATTTATATATTAAGCACTTGCAGTATGTTTTGACCCATAGGCGGAACAGATAGGTAAAGACATGACTTTGCTCAGAAGGAGATCCAGGTCTGGATGGGAAGCTTAAGGCATACATACAGTTTACTGTAATGCAAAGTAGGAAGTAAAAAGTGCCACAGTTGAGGAAGAAAAAATGCTGAATGAATCTAGAAAATTCTGTAGCTTACAAGGCAATGTTGTAGTCTGGAATGTGGTGGAATGTGCACCTATGCGTGGCTTTGTAGGATGTCTTAGATAGGGGCACATAGAAATAAAGGAGGAAGGGAGTATGCAGAAACAAAGGGAAAATTGAGAGCAAAGATACAGACAGGGAAAAGGGTATATGATATAGAAATTGTCTGCATATTGCTTGCTTCACATCAATAGCCTTTCCTCTGTTGACACTACCCTAATATTTATTTATGTGTTTTGAGGGAGAACCACAGAGGACCTCAGTGCTCAGGCTTGGTCACATAGAGTTACTGTGGTCCAGGGATAGCACGTTATCTAAGACTTTTGAAATAAAGCACAGTTTTTCTTTCTGCCAAGCTTACTCAGGTAGTCTCTGCTACCTAATGGGGAAAGCCTTCTGTTGGGAAATAATTCTCCATGTGTCTCTCAGGTTTCTGTACATTCTGTGGATGAAATACTGTTTGCTCTTCATTCGAGACTATATTTTCAAATATGTTTGCTTAGTAAACGGCGGTGCCAAGAGAGGGATAGAGATCCTGAGCAAAGGAAAAGAAGAATGTTTACTGCCCATTATAAAAGATTCAAGTTCCTTAAACTCAAGATTTAAGTATCATGCTGGTGGAGGCATCTCCTTGAGCTTGTCAGTGTCAGCCCTGTGGTCTTTGGGGGCAAGGCGGATTCACAGAAATATACTGATGTTTATGCTGATGTCTGGGCCATGAGTAGTCAAGACCCTTGTCTTTGGTTCAGCAATCTTGTCTTCTGTCAGTATCAGGTAACCAAGGCAGGTTAACTTGTTAGCTTATAAGCAGAATAAAATCTCACACCCTTATTTTCTCATGTTTTCCAGATAAACCAACATAGAGATTTTTAGAAAGATATGTAGACAGAGTGATTTGTCATTATATATATATATATATATATATATATATATATATATATATATATATAAATGTCTGGAAATTAAGTTGAGTGTAGGTCCAGATAATTGCTATACTTTTCAGTTATATGAGCCAACCCATTTCTTTTCTTGCCTAAGCTTTCTTAATTTCCTGTCACTTGCAAGCAAAGAGTCCTGATTAATCTTGATATATGAGAACCATAAAATAATTTATTTTAGCTGAAAGTGTAAGATGTAGGAATGGGATTGCATGAAAGATTAGATTGAAAGTGGACTTACGGAATAGCTATGGATTCGATTTGGAAGAAATTGAAAGCATGGGATCTTCCCATTAGACTGAAATGTTTTGCACGTTTAATTCTTGAATACCAAAACATAACTTTGTTCCAGTGTGTTCCATGTACATACTCAAATAGTGAAAAAAATATATAGTCTTTAGTTACTATTAACTTTGAGAAGACAAAGAATTTACCCACAAGCAAATTCAAGTCAAGTGACTTAACTGAATCTCCACTGTGGCCTGAGAGTAAACCATGGGTTTGTGTGATTGCCTTTAGAGACTCCATGTCTTTTTTTTCTGGCATATTTTACTTGAAAATATATCATTAGGCTAATACATAAAAAAGTAAAAATGCACACTAATTATATATAACAGAACATTTGCTATATACATTTTAGGTAAAATGATAGTCTTTGAACTCAAGGGTTTCATTTTTTAAAGTATGGGATAAGATAGATGTGACATTATGAAAGGAGTATTAGCTTGGTGTAATTTTAGCAGCATTTTTACTGGAACCCTGGGTAAGTCGTAAATTTTGCTAAAATCTTAGATTTTTTTATGTGTAAAATAGGATAATTAATCCTAACTTCATGGAGTGCTTGAGGGTTAAGTGAACTATACTGTTTATAAATGTGTTTAGCAAGTCCTTGGAAAAAATAAAGGAGGCACTTTATCATATTTTTTTTCCTTTCCTCTGTATAAGGTGCACATATGTGATTTTTTGAAGTGCTCAAAAATAATAAGAGGTGCTTTTAAAAGAAAAAATGCTTATCTTTTTAGAATAAGTTCTGAAATTCTTCAGATAAATTAATTCTTAGAGATTAATGCATGACACCTGACAAATAAAAGTGGTGGGAGGTTCCTTACCTTGCCAAATATGAAAACATAGCACAGAATAAAAATCATCAAAAGAGTGAAATATGTATATAAGAATCAACAGAGAGCTTAGTGGAATACGTTAGATAAATCTTTAAAACAAATGCTAATATGTAAACCAATTTATAAAATGAAACAAATAAGAAAGATTTAATTCAACAATGTTAGAATTGACTCTTTGGGGAAAACTCATTGTATCATTTACTAATGTGATTTTCATTTGGATCTAGAAGAAAAATTCTTAAAATGGCAAGAGAATTTTTAAGCATAAAAGCAATGGAAAAAACCATAAAGGTAAATATTTAGTGATTTGACCACACAAAAACATAATGCTTAGGCATGTCACAATATAAATAAAATGCAAATAATGAACTTGAAAATATTTACAACAAATATGAAAAGAGTAGAGTTATTGCAGATGATTTAAAAATAACCACCCAGGGGCGCCTGGTTGGCTGGGTCAGTTAAGTGTCCGACTTAGGCTCCTGTCATGATCTTCCAGTTCGTGAGTTCCAGCCCCGCGTTGGGTTCTGTGTTGACAGCTCAGAGCCTGGAGTTGCTTCACATTCTGTGTGTCTCTCTCTCTCTGCCCCTCCCCTGCTCACACTCTGTCTCTTTCTCTCTCAAAAATAAATATTTAAAATATTAAAATTAACCACCCAGTGGAAAAATGAATAAAGATCATATACAGCCATGTGATAGAGAAAGAAAAATAAAGGGCCTAGAAACATGGAAAAAAATTCAACTTCACTTATAATCAAATGCTAATAATGTGAGATTATCTTCATTATTACTGGAAATTTTACAGAGATCTGGATTGCTGATAGGTGTGCAACCTGGTACAAATATTCCGTGAAGATATTTGTTAATATGTAGTAAGAAATTTAAAAATTCACATCTGTTACCTCCCTGATCCTAATCCTACATCTAAATCTGAGTCTATCCATAGCTATAACCACAACATCCTAATCTACTTTATCACACTATTCAGATAAAATAATAATTCTCATACGATTTAATGTATGTTTCTTATAGCATGGTTTATAAGAGAAAAGTGGGCAATGAAAAGAATATAAAAATAATTAAATAGTTAAATATTATATACATATGTAAAAAATTTCATACCACCATGAAAAACTCAGATTTCAAGAATCATCAGGGAAATGTAAATAAAATACAAAAAGAAACATGACACAGATAAATACACAGTCTGGTACCTGTTACGACAAAAAAAAAAAAAGATCCATTTAAAAAAGAAGGAAAGGAATCTTACCAATAATGAGATCATGCTAATTTCAAAATGGTAACATTATAGGTGTTTTTAATTGTATATTTTATACTTTTGTGTGTTTTCTACATCTTTTTTTTTTACAATGCAATAAGTTTCTATGGGTAAAAAAATAATCAATGGTTTAAAAATAAAGTCCTCGAATAAAAAATAAACATTCTTCCCTTGGATCAGATAGCCCATCTATAAGATATGATACTACTCAAATTTCAGAGCACCTAATAAGGTAAGAAAAATTAATTTGATTTTATGGTACAAAGGTTCAAAAATGAGATGCACACTACAAGCTTGTGATATGAATATTTTTAATACTGAAACCACCAACGGAGAGTACACTATTTTGCATATTTTAGCTCTTTTCTCTTAGCATTACATGACCTTATGCTTGATTTGCATAATTTAAATGACTCCTTTGAGTGGCATGTAGTTGCATAATTATTCTTTTAATTACTGTTATTAACCTGTTTGTATAATAGCAGATAATTTGAATAGATCATTTTCATCTTTCAATTTTTGCAGTTTCATATGAAATATAGATTGACTCTACCAAAATGACAAAATGATGTGAATAGACATAAGGAGAACTATAGAAAGATCTTTAAGATCACAGATTTGTTTTTTTTAAAGTGTAGAGAAAAATCTACATTATTTTCCTAAAAAAATTTAAAGTATCTAACTGTTACATCTCGTATAATTGTGGCAAACCATCTGCAACAAAAAATAGAATATCCATTAAATTGTGTTGAATAATATATATACTTTTTTTCTAAAATATTTTTAATGTAATGAATGTGAGAAGAAAATCATACATCAATAAAGTACATATGGTCAATTCTGAATAACTATATAAAAATCATATTCAAAGTCAGATGAATTTTGATGTTGTTTTCATTGTCTAGAGTTTTTTTTTTGAAAGCAAACAAATGTGTTACTTGTAAGAATATTTAAAATTTCAATTACCTAACAGCCTTTCCCACTCTTAGATTTATTAACACAAATAATAAAGCTCTTAGAATTACAGGGCATGTCAGATCCTTTAAATTTCCTTATTTATCTTCCAAATAGACTAGGCACAAGGATTGTAGAAGTGAGGCGGATGTCTGATACCGCATGAGGCAAGAACATGGTTCTATGACTTGGGATCAGGCAGGATTGGGCAGCTAAGGCTGGGATGTTACAGCTGTTACCTCTTCTAATTAACCAACGTTTCTTTAAATTTCCTTACACTTTGTCATAAGGAAGCATCTGATCTGCCATAATTGAAGTCAATTTTGTTTTCTTTGTGCATACATATGTCGGGTGTCATGAATTCAATCAAGAAATAGAATCCAGGGTCCTGTACCTGTTTGTAAAGAGCTCATGCTTCCAGTGGGGGAGGCCTGCCATTGTGTCTGTCTCCTGCCTCCAAATAAAAAGAGGACAAAGTTGTGTCCTTTTGAGCATCAAAATGTGTAGACAGTAGATTATTCCAAAGAACAAGTCACAAGATGCTAGTGCATTCAGAAGGCTAAGAGCAAATTGAGGGCTTTTTGTTAAGGTGGAAGGGCCAAAGTGTCAGGACCAATGAGCATTTTGAATCAAGATACAGAAGTGAGAATAGAGTTAGAATCAATTACACTGAACAGTAGAATTAGTTGAGCCAGAAAATCTTTCTAGAAGTATCCTTTTATCTCTCACTTTCTAATTCCATTAAGTTACTAAAGTTTTCAATTCTACTTCTCTATCATCTCTCCCATCTTTACTCCTACACCTGCAATCCTTGCTGCTCTTGCCTTAATTTAGTATCCGATTAACTCTCAGTTCAGCTATTGGAATAGTCTTTGAACTGATCCCCTTGCTTACTGTCATGGATCCCCATAAACCTATCCTATATTGTGCTGTCAGTATGATCATTCTGAGGTACAAATTATGACCATGTTAATCCCTTGCTTAAAACTCTGATCTCTTCATGTTAGCTCCAAGGTTGAAGTACATGAAATTGCTGGTATTGAGTGGGTTTTGACCTACAGAAAAAGCAATTTCATAATATAACTGCTTAAAATTTTTTTGGGCTTCCAGTAACAGAATATCCAACTAAAAATGGCTTAAAAATAAAAACTATTATCTCATACAAAGACTTACATTACCTTCAAGGTTGTGTTCCATGATTTCCTTTTTTAAGAATTTCTCTTTTTCCTTTCCATAGGTAGAACTGACCAATAAATATCCTTCCTAAAAGAGCACTTATTATTAAGGATTATTACTCAACCTATAATAATTTTTAATGACTTCCTCTCCTGATAATCACAATTTCTTTGAGTGAAAGGGCCATGTGTTACTCACCTCCATATTTCCAGAGTTTTTCACAGTGTCTTGTGGGTTAAGACACTGAATGACTAGGTAGATGAACAAATAACTGACTAAATAGTATGTGGTCAGATCTTATATCGTAGCTGTTAGATAACAAATGTCCCCATTCCTTGTCTTACACTATGGGTTACATAGTGCAAATTTTTAGAACAGCACATGCTTTTCTTAGATTGCTCCAAATGAATAGTGACAAATAAGATTGTTGTCACAACAGCTATCTTCTTGTTTTCAGGTTTGACAATAGAAGTGTAAATTAATATCAACATCATGATATTAATTTGTTACTTGCTTTCTAGAATCAATAAATACCAATCAGTATCCTTCCTAAAAAACATATTATTCTACTCTGATCCCATATAAATATTGTAACCATATAAATTTATAATTATACTCTCAAGCACCGTGGTTTAGAGTGAACTTGAATTTTTTTTTAGTGCTGAAGTTTAGCAAAATATTTACTAATATTTCCAGAAAGTACTTTAAAATTAATTTTTTTTAGACACAGTGCACAAGCTGCAGAGAAGGATGGAAGGTGGAGAGAGAAAGACAGAGAGAGACACAGAGAGAGAGAGAGAATCGTAAGCAGGTTCCATGCTCAGCATGGAGTCTCACATGGGGCTTGATCCCATGAACCTGAGAACATGACCTCAACCAAAATCAAGAGTTGGATGCTCAACCTACTGAGTCACCCAGGTGCCCCTTTTTAATTAAAAAATAAATTAGTTTATTTTAAGTAATCTCTATGCCCATTGTGGGGCTTGAACTCATGACCCTGAGATCAAGAGTTGCATATTCTTTGAACTGAGCCAGCCAGGCACCACCAGAAAGTAGTTTTCAAGTTGCCAGCTAATATTCCCTCCAATATTTGTTAATAAAAAAGCAAGACTTGCTTCATTCAAAGATGCTTATCTAAAGACATTCAAATACCAGATATTATAAGAAAATTAAGTGCTTTATTATCACTGCATTATAAATTTTATTTTGAAGCCATAGGTGATATAGCAAAACAATGAAATAGAATCAGAGGGCATATATCAAGTATCAAATGAAATAGTCCTGTAGATTATCAACCAGAGGTCAGAAAGTTGTTTAATCTTTTTGATTTCCATAAAATATAGTAAGGTCAAATGATCTTTTGTTTTTCCAGATTCATAAAATAACGTTTGCCAAAAATCTAGATTCTTTGTATAGTTCTACATAATATCATGTAAAACTGTGGTCCCCCTTATCTGCAGGGCATACATTCCAAGATACCTAGCCTAAAACCATGGATAGTATCAAACCCCATATGTTTTTCCCTATCATACTTAAGATAAAGTTTAATTTATAAATTAAGCACGGTAAGAGATTAATGACAGTAATAAGAAAACAGAATAATTATAATAATATACTATGTGGTCTTTCTCACAAACTATCTTATTGTACTATACTCACCTTTCTTATGATGTGAGATGATAAAATACCCACATAATGAGATGGGGTGAGGTGAATGATGTAGGCATTTTGGCCTAGTGTAGGCTACTAATGACCTTGTGAGGATAGTCAGAAGGAGCATCATCTGCTTCTACACCATGGTTGACTGTGGGTAGCTGAAACCATGGAAAGCAAAACCACAGATAAGGAGGGACTACTGTATAGATCACCAAGAGATTTTACTGAGGTTCTTGTAGCTCACACTTAAAAGAAAATTCTCTATTTGGAATTGCACATAATAAATTTATGATTTCTAAAATAGATTGCCATTTCTCACATTCGGGGAAGTATAGTGGAGTCAGAGGTGTCTGGCCTTACTTATTAATTCCACCTCTCCAACTCCTTTGAGATTCATATCTTTCTTTTTTCCAGTTGAGAATTTTGCAGAGGTGAGCACTGAAAAGAATATAACCAAGTCTTTATAATAGAACACACAGTTAGAAATTTTATGTGGGCTACAAAAAAACCCAGTAAATCTGAGTACAAAAACTTAACATTAAGATGAATAGTATATTCCAAGGTGACTTATCACCATAAAATGGAAGAACATGTGCATGTGCATGCACATCCACTTTATAATAAGCAAGAGTACCAATATGTAATTTCTTTGCAAAAGATGCCCCAACTATTAAGTACCCAGTTTCTATCTGTTCTTGATAATTTTATTTTCAGATACTTTAGGTAAATTCAGTCATCTAATGTATGGCAAACTGGAGAAACCAGTTTGGTTTTGGGAGGTCTCTCCTACTGGGGTGACACCATGACTTGGGAGGTATCTATGGGAGGAGAAAGATTCACACATACTTGCTGGCGTTATACAAATTAGCAATTTTATATAAAGCAATATCATTGTGAATCTCTGACCCCTTTCCCCTATACTGTTCAGATCAGGAGAGAGAATGTTAAGGCAGATCAAGAACCAGAATCTCTCCTGAATTAAAATTCATTAGGGGATGGAGATCTACTGCCCAATCAGGACTAGGGAATATGGACATACCATATATCAGAGGATATATGAATCTAGAAGGTAGATCAGAGTCAGCATTAGGCAGACTTGTGGAATCCCTCTGAGCAAATCTGGAGTCATATCTGAGATTCAGGCAGCAGCAGCAGCAAGTCATAAAACTCATTCAGAGAGAGGCTGGAGCCAAAACTAGAACGAGATCAGCCACAGGATGGTTTTGTGGAGAGTGATCTTGACAGCCAGGTCCTTTTATTCCCCAAACTAGCCAGAATTAGTTCAGTGTGGCCTCCTGCTGAGCGTACAGGTGGGAGAGGAATGCAGAGGCTGGTTCTCTTAGTTACCGTTAGTTTCTGAGGCAGTGCCACCTGGGTTGATTGCCAGGCAAGAATGTCATTCCCACCTCTGACTTTCTACATTTGTCCCAATCAGAATCTCTGGCTGCCATCTTCCTTCATCCACTTACTACACACTCACCCCCAAACACACATTTCTGGGTTTCTCACTACAGCTTTATGAGAATGCTTCTAGAATTTTTATGGAAATAGATGAGGAATTTCCTTCTCTCCTGGACAAGAAAATGTTGACACTATTCCTCAATCAGCAACCTGTGTGTCTGCATCTCACCTCCCAATGACTCTAACCCATCTTATTACAGCTTTACATCACAAGATTTTTAGGGTCACTGATGTGTCCATTTTGCTATTTGACTCCCATGTCTCCTTTCTTTCCAGATAATCTGCCATTTCTCTTCTTCCTCTGCAAGTGTTCTTTAAAAAAAAAGTTTTTTTTAATGTTTATTTATTTTTGATAGACAGAACACAGTGGGGAGGAGAAGAGAGAGAGGGAGACACAGAATCTGAAGCAGGCTCTGGGCTCTGAGCTGTCGCCACAGAGCCCAACATGGGACTTAAACCCACAGACCACGAGATCATGACCTGAGATGAAGCCAGACACTTAACAGACTGGGCCACCCAGGAAAACCTACAAGTGTTCTTAATATGAGTTCTGTGAACACATATAATTCAGATGATCTTTGAATCTCTCAAAATTATAACTAAAATATTGGGTATGTTTCTAATTTGAATTTTTCTGAACAGAGTCCATGATTTTCATTGGATTTTCAGTTAAGAGCCATTAATGTTTGGCAATTTTATTCATTGGCTTTCTGTCATTCCCTTTGGAATAGAACAATAACACTGCTACCACAATCATTAATGGAATTTGTACAGCACCTTATAAGCTACAATATTCTTTGAAATAATCGTTTGTGTCCATATTTCCATTTGAAACTCATGACTTTCCACAGGGGAGGACACATCTTATTACACCTATTTTGGGAAAAGTCCCAAAAGTCCATTTCCTCTATTTCCAAGTGGAATGCTCTGTAATGTGATTTTTTCCATAGTGCTTGAATCTCCTCCAACATATTTAGAAGCAAAATGATTCACTGATTTAAAATATAAAGGAATCAGTAGTTCAAGAAACTAAATGTGTCTCTCGCTTATATTTGCTGAGTTACTTTAGGCAAAACACTTAACCTTTCTTTCTCAATTAATCTGTAAAATGGAATTAAAATATAATCTCATATCTGTAAAGTAACAGTTAATAACTCATTGAACAGTTAGATATTTACATATGCAATGTAAATAAAAATGTTTCTGATGCTATTTTGAGCAGGTCAGTGTTTTCTGGGCTAAATTAATAAGAAAAAGTCTTGTGTGTACAAGATTGAATGTGTAATTCATTTCCTGATTAGACTGTTTATAAAAGAAATACACATTTTTTTTCTGCATTTCTTGTTGATTATTTCTCCCACTAAATTTACTGTCTCATCAAAGCAGTGTTTGTTCATTTGTAGAATCATTTAGCATGTATTGGACTATGGGGACCTGAGATGGAACTTTTCCCATTTAAGAAAATAGCCACTCTGTATTTAGATTCCTGTAGGGGACACTTTAGGAGACTGATGTTGTTATATCATGCTTACAAATACCTCATCTGGGTTTGGAGTCTCTGATATATCTGCTCATTCAAGATAGCAGCACTTAGCAATTCAACAAGATGTAAGTTGGCTAATAAACAAAGCCAGTATTCTCTGGGGGTTTGAACAACACTTCCTGTGTTTGACTCTGGTTGCCCTGAAGTTGTTTTAAGCCCAGCAGTGCCGATGATTTTTCCCCTGGTGCACTGAACAGCTCATGCAATGTCAAAGGGCATTGACCTTTTCACTTGTAGAACAAAAAAGACTGGAAACAAATTATGCTCTGAGAACCAGTCAAAGGATAACAATAAAAAAAAAAAAAAGAAAAGAAAAGAAAAGAAAAGAAAAGAAAAGAAAAGAAAAAAAGAAGAAAAAAATTGGCTGACCCAAAAAACAAGTGATGAACAGAAAATTCTAAGCTTTAGCACATTATCTTTAGAGTGTTAGCTTTTTAACCAACTTTTCTTTAAAGTGTAATATGAGCATTTGCTTCAATTTACTCTGAACCCCCCACCCACCCACCCCCTTGGCTCCCTTTGCAGAACAGGATGAACCAACTACTGTTGTCTCTACTCCCCCCATCCAACTGACTCTATTCCAGTTTACGAGCTGTCCACCACAAAGCTGAGGCTTCCAAGAAGAATGATTCATCTTCAAGTTTCGCTCTGCTTCTGAGAGTATATTTAGTGTGAAGAACTGGAGGCTGCAGCATATCCAAACACATGGTAGGGTACAGAATTTGAGTGGGAGGAAGAGGACAAGGCTAAAATAGAACTGTAATAAGCCAAAGATTTGGAGGCCTGGTTTAGCCTTTTCAGCTGTGTAGCTTCAGCAACACCTACAGTTCCCTGCCAAGAATGGCACACCATATTTAACGCAGTGAAAATTAGGCCTCCCTGGTGGTTTCCTTTGGAAAGAAGAAAAACATAATGTAAAAACATACTTAATGAAAACTAATCAAAAATAAAATGAACAAAGGATGCTGAGCTTTGCCATTATTTCAAGCTGATGGAAAAATAATTTCTCCTTATGTTAGTGAAATTAGACAACGCTTGGCCCAAGGGCTACTTGTGCAGATAACTGTGTTGGGTGGCCTGATCACAGTTCTTGAGAAATTGTTAAGGTTGGATCTTCCATAGTAAACCCAAGGTGAATTGGACACACTTGGAGGATCCACACTCTCCTCTTCCTTCTCCCAACTATTCGAGGTCAGTAATGGAGACTCAGTTATGATCTGATGTCTAGAATGTTCGTTGGTTCATCACTGTTCTGCCCCTGAGTCAGTATTTGAAAGGACATGATCCTAAAAGCTAATAATCAAGGGTCCCTGTCCCAGCACACTCCCACTGTGACCAAAGTGGCTTGCTTTTGTTTGAACAAACATTCCCCTCGGGGTCTCTGGCAGTACTTATGCATTTCTTCTTTCCTTGCTTTGTGGCTCGTTATTTCTGTTTCTCTTTTTCTGTGGCTTTCCCTCTATTTCTCTTGCCCACCTCTTTCTCTTTTTTTTCCCTATGTCTTTTTTTCTTCTGTTTTTTTTCAGTCTTTCCTGTTTCCCTCACCTTTATCTGTTTTCCTTAACTGATTGTGACGTTGAATTAAAGATTATATTTAAATAACTGCTGTAAATCTCCACAGGAAGGTTTATATTTTCTCTTCTTTAATAATCTATAATCAGTGAAGCCAGCGTTTTATTTTGCTGTCTTAAAAAACACTTAAATCAGTTTTTGTGTATGAAACCTTGATTTCTTTCTTTCTCTTAGTAACTATTGATAGAAAAAGGAAAATTTCCTTGATCTTAATATAAAAACAAAATGGAATTTAGCAGAAAAGCAGCTCAAGTTGCCCAGATAATCAGGAGACACTTACTTCTAATGAGTTGTTTTAAAATGATATTTAAAAAATTATTCTTCAAACTGTTTCATGGATAGAGATAATGTTTGATTTACTTTATGGACAAGGCTAACAGGTTTCAGTAATTTTAATTGCCATTTCAATTATACTTCATAAATAAGTCTTGTATTATTTTAGTATTCATATCTTATTGGTCTAATGTATAACAAATTATGTTCAAGTTAAATCTCTACTGTAATCTGTAAACATATAGCAACAAAATCACCAATCTCTATTTCTCTATTACATATATACACACATTACATATAGACATATTTATATTCTTTCCTTCAATAATTGCACTTTTGGTAATGTGTCTTGAAGCAACAATTCTACGTTTAGGGGCAGGGGTATAGGCATTATGATGTTTTTTCAGAATATTATGTACATTTTTAGAAAAAGACAAAAATCAATGCTCGACTATACATAAATGACAAGTAAAATTTCATTACTTAATCTACCACAAAGCATTTTATCCAGACATTAAAATAATAGTTTTGAAAAAGAGGTAATAACACAGGTAAATACTTATGATGCTACAATGTTACCACTTATGCATAGGAAAAAAGCCTTGAAGTAAAAACACAAAATTATCAAAAATATTTGTATTAGAAATATTTTCCATAAAATTTTTGTGTTGTCAAATTTTTATTAATGTTCATACAACAACCTTTTCAAATGCATGCAAAGATTTATACCGGTCACCATCGTCAATTCCTCCAGGAAAACTTCATTGTATGTAGTTATTTTTAGGAATCCTGATGCTCACTCGTGGGCTAATGATTTGGAGGAACACTGCATCAAAGTCTTGCAAACTTCAAAAACATGGAAAGGTAATATCACTAAATTACTTTGCATTCTAAGGGAAAAATTATATTTGAACATGTGAACTCTCTTGATGACCATTATTGTACATTGTTGTAGTGGAAAGTTACTCCTCACTTCCACCAAGTAAAAACACTGTATTCTAAATATATTTAAAGAATTTAAAAAAATCCAATTCTTACAGCCTTGGATTCATACAAAAAGAAAAGAAAAGACAGGGAAAAGATATTTTGTGGAGTTCGATACCACCAGAAGGAAAGGGGGAAAAGAAGTGAAATGCAAACACAGAATTGTTATTCCTATTACAAAACTTAATTTTATTCCCAAAAAGTCCACCTTACTTACCTTGTTGGGCATCATTTACTATCTGAGGCTCATACATGACACAGACAAAAACATACCTGAACAATTGTGATTATGAGTGTTGTGTTAACAACTACTGCTGTTCTATCAAAACTGTGAACAGAGAATGGGTATTAATTAATGGGAGACATTACCAGGCGGGAAAAGTTGGGAGAGTATTCAATAAGCTGTCAAAACAGGAGCTGAATTCTATAGAACGGGTGTTCACGTATCTGACAAAAATCGATTCTGAAACTTTGCTTTCCCGTTTTTGCTTAGAAACAACATTAACCAGACTCTCACCTACTAGTCTTTCAGTAGCTTAGAATAATGGTGTTTATAGCATGATAATCAGATTTATTTTAGTACCTTTGAAATCAACAAAGCCACCGTGAGTTGTGGCACAACAGGGATATACAGGTATATATTTAAATCTTAGCCTGCGAGTGTCTAATTTTTACCTTGCAGGATTAAAGATTTCAGGAAGACAGAGAGTGGTTTGGTAAATAAATTGTGTCAGGTGTCCCAGTTAAATAAAGGCTATATAAATCTTCAGAAAATAAACTAGTTTTAAAACTGTAATTTCAAATATATAAATTCTATTTTATCATGTGTATGTAAAATTCCTGTGGGAAAAACAGATGGCGTGGTGACATGTAAACCATAAATAAAATGCCTGAGGTCAGTAAATTAGTCATAAGTATTTTGAGTGAATATTATGGGAGAGTACTTTGAGGGAAAGGCAAAAAAATTAATAGACAAATATCCTGATTTTCTGAAGTTCTTGTCTCGCAATGAAATACGACTTAAGGAAAAGCTCCCATCTCTACAGTTTGGGCATCTTATACAGTGTCATTGTTATTCCTGGCAAAGGCCCATAAATGTCTATGATCTGATGGACCCTTAAAGGCAGATTCATCAAAAAAAGTCTTCCTCCTTTCCTTGACTCCATACCTGAAGTTCCAACATTAGTGACTTTTTTATGTTAAAAGCATTGACAATCATTTGTGAAATGCTTGTTAGAACACTAGAACAATAGGCTGTAATAGTAACCTATAAAAGAGTAAATACATATGGCCAATAAATCTATGAAAAGATGTTCTGCTTTACTAATAATTGGAACATACACATTTCTAGCAAAACTCATTGTGCCAATATTTACAACAGTGAAAACTGAATATAGTCTAAATGTCCATCAATATTTTAAAGTATGTTATATCCACTTTAAGAACTGCACTGTTGCTGCTGGAATAAGATTTAGATGATATTTCTTGACATACAAAACTATCTCTGGCACATAATTGAGTTTAAAAATCAGTTTACACAAGAACTTGCAAAAAATGATACCATTTCTGTAAAATTGTATACCTATATCTATGAATATCTGTAAATGTGTATATGTCTGATGTATCTCTGGGTAACTGGTTAACCTGGGGGGTTTGTTACTTTTTTCCTGGCCTTTTCTATACTATTCAAAAATTTTAAATTATTCTAGATCATTTTACTAAAAAATGCTATAAAATTATGTATGTCATTTGTAAATATCTTAACATGCTTTTAAAAAGTGAGTTACTGTTAAGTCTCCTAGATGGGCCTTCTTAGGCCCCAAAGTTCAACGGATCATTTTTGTGCTTATCAATGGCCTACACTATTAGGCCTTTGTATGATAGAATAAAACATAGTCTGTCCCCACTTTCTAGTTGCTTATGGTTTAGTGCATGAAATATACTTGTAAACAAATCATTAGAAAGGTTAGGAAGTTTTCAGGAAGATGGGGAGGTAGGTAGTGTGAGAGGGAGGAGGAGGAGGAGAGAGCATTAGGTTTGGCCAAGACGTAGCTGTGAGAACCTATAAGGCTCAGTGTATCTATCTATGGGAGGCATGGTCCAAGACCCCAGTGGATGCCTGAAACCATGAGAGTACTAAACCCTATATATGCTGTTTTTTCTTATATATACATACCTACAATAGAGTTAAATTTATAGATTTAGTACAGTAAGAGATTAGCAATAACTAACAGTGAAATAGAACAATTACAATATACTGTAATAAAAGTTATGTGATATGGTATCTCTTGCAAAATATTTTACTTTACTCACCCTTCTTTTGATGACGTGTGATGATAAAATGCCTACGTGATGAGACGAGGTGAAGTGAGTGACGTAGGCATTGTGACGTGCATTAGGCTATCACTGACCTTCTGATGGTTTGTCAGAGGAGGGTCGTATGTTTCCTGACTGCACTTGAGCAAGGGTAACTGAAACTACAGAAAGTGAAACTGCAGATTGGCAGGGGGTGGTGGTGGGGAACTACTGTAGTTGAAAATGACACTGGACATGAAGGTTGGAGAGAGACATACAAAATGTATCCCAGGATTAGATGTTGGTTCTGATCGCCTTTTACAAGCTGGTCTAATTACTGGACACAGTTGTAATTTTAAGCAATCATGTCAGGGTTTGATAATTTAGTCTTTATGGGAGTGTCTCCACTTTATTTTGTTCTTTATGGACAGCTCATCTATGAATTCATCAGTTTACCTGGCTTTTCCACTGGCTCTAGTCCTGGTGGATTTTGATTGATAAACTTATGCTAGTAAAATAAACAGGAACTGAGATCTAGAGCATTGTTCTTGTAGGCACTCAGTTAGCTGTGCATGTCTAGTGGCTTTGCATGCTGGCAAGCTGTCATTTAGTTGGAGCAGTTATCAGCCAAGTCGGGCAGAGGAGACTGCAGCCTGAAAGCTGTTGATTTCTACATCAGTGGTCACTAAGACAAGCACTACTGTCTGTACACTAATTCTTCATTATTAAGTCACAGATCCTTGTTCTTCTTCTCATACAATGTTATTGCAACACATATCACATAAGGACCTGCTCAGAACTTCCACTGAAGTGGGAATTAGAAGGCTGGCCTATAGTGAAGATATTTGAAAATTACAAGTGGAAAGAAAATTAAGCTGATGTGCAACTAACTTCAGAAACTAATCAGTAGTAAAAATGCTTTTAGACACAATTTCTCTCTGCACATAGACATGATTCAGCAGCTTTCTTCTCTAGGTCTATCAACATCTTTGAATTGATGATGATGTCACTGTCCATGCTTCTCAGACCAGGTCCTTGACGGGATAGCTAATTGTACCACCTGGAGGAGTGATCCTGGAACTCAAAATTCCACAAGACTTACACCTGACATTTTGAAATAATTTTTATCTGTGGTCTATTCAGAGAATTTTGCAAACTGCTGTCCCGTGTGAAGAGGGTGTGGGAAGAACATGTGATAGAACTGACTGCATAACACTGGGCAATACAAAGTGCAACGTAAAAGCAACCTAATAATCACAATATTTTGTAGTCACTAGCAGTGGAAGGCCAATACCATATATTAGAAATTTGAAACAATACACAACCAGTGCAGCAATTAAAAGTATTTAATGTACATTGTGTTTTAATATTCAATGAAATAATTGTTATATATGTGAATACTAGGAAATACAGGGAGTTTATTTTTCATTTTAAAACAAAAATAAAGGATCTATAAACAGAAGAACACAATAATTAGAAACTCTCAATAGTTGTTCAACTCTTTAACTGATTCTTCAAATTTAAATAGAAAATAGGGACTCCTGGGTGGCTCAGTCAGTTAGGTTTTCAACTCTTGACTTCGGCTTAGGTTGTGATCTCACAGTTGTGGGTTGGAGCCCAGCACTGAGTTCTGTGCTGAGCTTGGAGCCTGCTTGGGATCCTCTCTCTCCCTCTCTCTCTCTGCAAACTGCCCCCCCCCCCATTAGTGGGCTCTCTCTCTTTCAAAATAAATAAACTAAAAAAAAATTAAATAGAAAATAAATTAGGCCAGTTTGTTTAGTGATTCCCACAGAGGAGGATGTCTGGTTTGGGAGTAAAGAGCTCCAGGTTTTGGCCCTAACGTGATCTGACAGGATAGCATGGAGATCAAACTCCTGGCTTCAGAGGCAGGCAGCCTGCGTTCAAGCCTCTCTCCTGACTTGTTAGATGTGTGCCCTTGGGCAAGTCATATGACCTTTCTGAGCTGTCTATTAAATGCAGGTGATAGTTACTTCTACTTATGGGGTCAAGATGAAGAAAAATACAGTTAAAGCACTGACACATAGTAAGTACTCTGGAGGTGTTACATGCTTTCGTTCTTACAAGCTACATCCCCTTGGGCAAAACTAGAATCATTTATCATTCATAAGGTCTACTTCTTTATCTATAAAGTTCGGAGACTAGACAAGAAGATAAAAGGTAATAAATGGATATTGGCAAAAATGTTCAATACTCAAATCTATTCTGTAAGCACTTCAAGCTAAATCCCTTTTCTGGAGGTTCATAGCCTCCAACCATAACTTAAGGAAGGCTCAGAGAAGCCCTTCAGTAAAGAACTCTTTATTTTTTTTAACCTAACATTTTAAACTGTGTTTATACATGAAATACTTATATTTTTCAAAACACCTATTAAAATAGGTTTCAAAACACCTATTAGAATAGTTTGAGTTCTATGGATTAGGCATTTTCCATAGTCTCATTCTGGTCTATAAAAGGATCTTTTTTAAAAATGACACTTTTTACTTGGAAATAATTCAAAGTTATA
Organism: Acinonyx jubatus; assembly: GCF_027475565.1. Taxonomy (NCBI): domain Eukaryota; kingdom Metazoa; phylum Chordata; class Mammalia; order Carnivora; family Felidae; genus Acinonyx; species Acinonyx jubatus. The sequence goes on along the minus strand of NC_069380.1, from coordinate 148,612,077 downwards.
GGAAAAAAAGCAAGAATAGAATTAATTCAAAGGATTTTCATAAAATTTTTGCCTGAATTCACCTATGTGAACATTTGCCCCATTTGTTTTATCATTTTCTCATTCTCTCTGTCACATGGCTCTTCATCCCTAAATGCTTCAGTGTGTATTTCCTAATGGGAATATTCTCTAACATATCCATGGTGCAATGACAAACTTCAGTAAATTTAATATGGATACAGCACTTGAATTATCGTCCATTTTCTAATTTTTAAAGTTGATCCTTTATAGCATGTTTCCCTCCAGTATAGGATGTAGGTCAGATAATGCATTTAATTATCATGTCTCTTTAGCCTCCTCTAATCTGTAACATTTTCCCAGCCTTTCTCTCCCGTTAATGACACTGATATTTCCCTTCTTTCTGAAATAGAGCATGTCTCAATTTGGGCTTGTCCGATTGTTTCTTCATGAAACTTCAAATTCAGGTTATTTATTCTTGGCCAAGCACTACATAGGTAATGTGTCCTTCCGAGGGTATCACATAGGGATGTATGATGCTCATTTATTCCTCATCAGTGATAGTGTTTTTGTTCATGTGATCAAAGTGTTATTGATTTCTCCACTCTATAATTGCTATTTTTTCTTCTTTACCATTAATGAGCAGTCTATGTGGACATGATTTAAGACCATGCAAATATCGTGCTCCTTGTCAAAATTCAAAATTTAGCATCTATTGATAATTTTTGTCTGACCCAATCTTTTCTGTAGTGGTTGCAAAATGCTGATTTTCCAACTTCAGCATTCCTTCCACATTTATTGGTATTCAACCTTAAGCAAGAGCCCTTCCTTTTTATCTACCTATTTATAATTAAATTAATGGTATGGACTCCTGGATTCCTATTTTTTCAATACCTTTAAAATTCAGTATTGTTCTTCATTATTTTAGTGAATAAATTAGCCCAGATCTGGATGGGGAGGGGGATGGTTCCTTTAAATAGACTCTTTATTCTTGTGCTATGACCCATCATTTTCTTGACATTTTCTGGCATAACAAAATAGCCCATGCTCATCTTGTATGTTTTTGGCCCTGGCCCTGGAATAAGCTACTTCTTTGAGGAGTTCTGGTGTTAGAGAGACTACATGTGCTCATTACTTTTTGAGTGTCATTGTTCCTTGTCCCTGTGAAAAAATCTTTTTATTATCCAAACATCATGGTGTTAGATAGATGGATGGATGGATGGATGGATGGATGGATAATTTTTTTGTCAACTCTAAGAGAGAAATCTGGCAACAGGGTGACAAAATTTAACTCTTCAACGATACAAGGATCTGACCCACAAATATAATGAACCTCTAATATAATGGATTTAATATCACCAAATCTTACAGGAAATTTTCATTTGTATTTTAGTTCTTAGGATAAATGTATAAAAGTTTCGTATTGATGTCTTCTCCACTTGTACATTCAGTTTTCCTCACCTTCCTCAGGCTGTTAAGATATCTTAAACAGCTTAGTGAGCACACAATCTCAATTTTTTTTTTGTAGAAATTTGCACAAAATGTAAATCGGTTTGATATAGGTTAACACTAACAAAAAAAATGCAATTTATTGTAACGATATAGGAATGTCTTGCAAAACCAAAGAGCTACATTACACTCATACATCATGAAGCGATCCAGAAACTGTTAGGAGCCTCTCATTTTGGTGTCTTTTTAAGTGTCTGTCCAGCTTTTCCTACTTCAACAAACATGTCTTTCACAGTCTTTGAATTTATAGCTTATGATTTTTGCAACATGTAGGCATAATCTAATAATCTCTAAATCCTAATTCCATAATTGGGGTAAGAGGTTCTGATTGGTTGAACCCAGGTCAGGTGTCCACCCCTGACCCAATCAACCATGGTCATGGAATATAAGCATGACTGGCTTCGGGTTCATTTTTGTGAATTTAGAAAGTTGTTTTAAGATAAATCAGGAGTCCCTGTAAATTAGGCAGAGTATTACAAAAAAGTTATACTATTTTTATTCACATGTAACATGCAATATGGAATCTTCCTAAACATATAAATGAAAGGAAGCGTGTCAGAATGAGAATTTTCACTGGAAAGAGAAGACATAAGTAGAGTCAGTATATGGAAAATTGATTTTCCTTAACAAGGTAAAAGAGTATAAAACAGCCTTAAAGTATGTATATATCAGTTATTAAACCCCTTTTAGAATATGTGTGTGTATTAACAATAGGAGGCAAAATTAGAATCGCAGTGAATTTTACTTTGCTTTTTCCCTACTTACTATGGGTGAGACAATGAATTTTGTAAACTTTACAGTGCTAAGTGTATTATTATTATAGCTATTAGGACAACCAGGCATGTGGGCATCAGTGACATTTTACTCACTAGTGAATTTATTTGTGTCCCTTGGAGGGATCAGCATCAGAGATGCCAGCATTTGGAGAGTTTATGTGGGGTTGATTTTGTATACAGTAAAGGCAGACGGTCCCAGGAAGCACACTTCACACTATTGGAGAATTAGGTGACAGTAGAAATAATAAAAGTATTCATTTTTACATGTATAGCTCCTTATGTAGAACCCTTTTATGCATATTATCTTATTGGATTTTCTCTCAAAAAACCCATTTGGTGAAATCTGAGAGCATTGGCTGTATCAAACTCCATTTTCCAGACGTGAAAACTGAGGCCTGGAGAAGTTATGCCAAGAGCTCAGAGCAAGAAGTTGAACCAGGATTCATATGTGGGTCTCCTGACTCCACTACCCTTTGTTCAGTTCCATAATACTTAAAAGCAACAAGCAAGAGTTTAGATCCTGGCCTTGTGTTTGATTGGACGAGGCCTGGTGCTGAGGTAGGGGCTGGGTGGCACTTACATGACCCATGGATGAACAAACAGAAGCATGCTGGATTTTTATTCTACATGGCTAAGTAAAAGGAAAACTCCCAGATTCTCTCAATGCGTAAAGACTTGGCCCTTAATCTGTGGATTAAAAAATAGTTTGTTAGCTTTATAAGATCACATATTTTTTTTTATTTGTACAAAACAAATATTTTTTTTTTTACTAAAAAGAAATCCAAGTTGAAATTGCTATAGAATTCAGAACAAGAATGCAGAAAAAGCTTGAAATTATTGAGTACATTTCAACAAGGAGCCTTTTCTAATAAAAGGATTGCTCACTGAACCCTGCATGAGAGAGAACAAGGTCATAAAGATGCCCACAAAATGGTGCCACTTACTGAATTGGTACTCTGTCTGTGTCACTGGCATTTTCCTCTTGCTCAGATGCTTGGTTTCCCAGGCGGGGAAAGGCATCTTCTCTTCTTTGGATGCCCTTGGCACTCTCTCTTTTGTACAGGTTGTGTTTGTAACAGGCACTTAGCAACATGTTTTCCAGTCCATGTTTTTCAACCACTGCTGTGTGCTTCCCACACTGATTTTGACTTTCATCTCTGAAGCCTACTGATACTGTTTGCTGGGTTTTAAATGCTGGCGTGGCTGGATGACAGACCCCAGGAAGATGTGCACTACATTTCAAGCTTTTATGCTACGGCTTTGACATGCCATTGGATGTCAGCCATAGACCAGTATGACTTCCAACTCAAAGTCCTTCAATGTTTCAAGTGGAAGGAAGCTGGAAAATGGTACCTGGGGCATTGTACTTTATGATTAAAATCCCTGCACCAACTTTCTTCACATCAAAAGAAGAGGGGAAAAAGACAGGTGCAGTCTTACACAAACACACTTTTTCTTAAACAATCCGAAGAAAAGTTGCGCCAGCTGTCAAGGCATGTAACATCCCAAGTATCTGCCAGCAGTCTGTGAGACCACACTGTTCAAAATTGGTGAGGCCCCTCACACACGTTTAAAAGAAAGAGGTCACATCTCAATCAAATGCAACTTACTTCTTGCAAGTTTCAGTGTAAGTGTTGAAATTGCTTTGTTGCATCCACATTTTCTGATGCTGTTAAGTGAGTCAGGAGACCTTTAGCAGTTCAGCAGCAGGGAGGGGAGAAGAGTCTCTTTCAATGTAATGGCCGTATTTTAGTTAACATGTTGTCAGTCTTTAATGACTAGTGGTGTAACAGCTGGTTTTGATGTAATTTCTTTTGAGACCACTAGATTACAAGCAGTTTATTGCATTCTTCCTCTCAGACTGCTCCCTGGATACAACCTAAAGTCAAAAGGTTAAAGGTCTAAAGCCATAATCTAAAGGATTTGTCATCATTTAACAGGTCACTTGTTGCTATGTACTATGCAAACTAAAAAATTTTAGTGAGCCTGCCACTCTGAAATATATATATATATATATATATATATATATATATATATATATATATATAATTTTTTTTCTATTTCAGTAAGGAGGAATTGAGACTATCCATTGGAGACAAATTCTCAGATATCAAATAATATACTTTAAGTGTGTACATATGTGTACGTCTTCATAAGGGTGAATAATAAGTCAAAAAAGTCAATTTAACTGTTACTGAAAGGATCCGAAATTGAGAAATTAACTTCTGCAGAAACATGTTAAGATGATAATGGATCTTTGAAAAAGCTGTAGGTAACATATCCAAAACGAAAAGTGAGCAGACAAAAGAATGGGGTCAGACAACTCAGGGAGGTGCTAAAGGTCATGGAGCCCTATTGTTGGTTCATTGCAGATTTGTAGCTTTTCAATCTGTCAGAGTCTGACAGTTCAGCTGTGCTGCACCAGGCAAGGGCCTTCTTTGTTTAATGAAGGAACTATTCTTTGAAGAATGGGCTTGGTAAAACAGAAACAGAAAATCCAGAAGACAGTGTATGAAACAGAAGCCTTATTCCTTCTAGTTATCAGTGGCAGGTTTGAGGGAGTTTTGCAGAATGTACATACCTATGTAGAATTCTCAAAGATATACAGCTGGTTACCGTTTTGGTTGACTTTATGCTAGTTTAGAATTTTTAAAAAATTCATGTGTTTATGTTCTCACAAAATGCTGTCAAGTAAACTTTGGGAAATGTTCCTAGAACGTTGGGAGTCTTTTGAACTCATGACTCATCCATAGCATCACCATTGTGGAGCCTGCTTCAAGTTGGTGACACATTGTGTCATTCACTCAAACCCATTTTCTGTGTATCTGTTGCCCTCTAGGGACTCTAACATGAAAAGAAACATCCAATGTGGTCTTCTGGCAGGAATTATTATGCTGTTGGTTTTTCTTCCCGTTACACATTCAAATTTCATCTCAACTTTTATTCTTATAAACTTGCGTTTAAAATTTCTGGGTTCTGAGTAAAATTAGTTCAAAACATCAATCTGAATTATTCTTTCAAACTCTAGATATATGGAAAATATTACAACTTGGTAATTTTGATTATTTTGTTTGGTTCTGTGAGTTTAATGGAAATAGAAACATAGCAGAACTTTCGAATCACTCTATCTACCTTGAAATTGGGGAATCTTCATTTTCATTGTAGGCTGCAATCTACTTCTAATAGTCTTGTATAAAGATAATATGGCAATGCATATTATTGCCTGAGAAATAACTATGGAAAAAAAGAAGAATTCATGACAGTAGTAGTAACATGAGAAAGATTTCTGAATGTAAAATGTTAGTCTTCTATTATATTTAGGAGTTCAGATAAACTTGTATATCTAAAATGTTTAATTGCAAGTCACATTCATGCTAGACCCATAGTTTCTTCACAGAAAAAAGGAACAACCCATATGGGCATGTTTTAGACCTGTTTTAGTTCTAGACTATGTCTTTCTTGGCCACAACTGACAATGGGTGCCTGACGTCAGTATAATCATCAACAGGCCCAACGACTGCCTATGAGGTAGCCTGGGGTGAAAAAGTATTCTGAAAAAGAAAATGCCTAGACTGATCTGATGCTCACTTTTATAGCTACTTAGGAAATATGGAGAGTATCACACAGTTGGCAGCTAATCATAGTCACCATGATATATGGTCTAGAGTTAGAATGAAGGAGAAGCTGTGAGATGGAAAAGTGATGCAGGGTAAATCCAGAGGGTGAGAAAGGGAGAGGTGAACACAGGAAAGCAACCAAACACTCAGATAGAACTATGTTATATAACGGTCCACACTGAGGTAAAATTCCATAGGATCTGGCTGCCATGATCCCTAGAGCTGATATAAATCTGGAATGATTGTTGTCCAGGCTCCTCAAGAGGAGGTTGTGTGTCATTCCTTTCATTACCTGTGATAACTTCATTGCACCTGAAAGACCCAGAGTCCATCCCATGTAGCAAAAACCCCATGGTCAAGGTATGAAAGAACTTTCTAACTAATCAAGCAAAGGAAGGGTTTCCCTCGTATGTTGCTCATGTAAAAACTGTTGTCTGGATATTTAGATTAAAATTGTCTTTAGTCAGTGTTTGTGAGCCTAGCTTGTCGATGGAGATGACTCTGGAACAAGAGTACATATTACTCTTTATTATCACCTATTTTTCCAATTTTCATCTCCTTTCTGCCACCAACATGAAGGAAACTCTCTTGTTCCCTCAGTACAGATTCTTTAATTTCTTAGAACCTGTTTACTTAGTGGTATTGAGGAAACTCAGTTGTAGAGTGGTTAAAAAAATGAATGTTATTTGTGAAATCATTTTTTAAATAAAAGAAATTACTCAAGAAGAATTGTTACTCTGTTTCTGGTTTACTAACTGGATCACTGCTACCTAGAAGTGGGGCCCTGAACTCTGTACTTCATCTCTTGGAACTATAATTGTTTTCCTTCTACTAATTTTTGTTTCTTGATCTCTTAGTTTCTGAGAAAGTTTTCTTAATTCTCCTGTTGCTATTATAAATTTGCTAATTTCTCCTTGGTGTTCTGTTGACTTTGTTGACTCTGTTTTGACGCTACGTTAAGCACATGCAAATTCAGGATTGTTAAATCTTAGAAGTGAATGTGTGTTTACCATTATATGGTAACTATTTTTTTTAAATTTTTTTTACATTTATTTATTTTTGAGAGACAGAGTGAGACAGAGCACAAGCGGGGGAGGGGCAGAGAGAGAAGGAGACACAGAATCTGAAGCAGGCTCCAGGCTCTGAGCAAGTGTTCAGCACAGAGCCCATTGTGGGGCTTGAACCCATGAACCCCACGATCATGACCTGAGCCGAAGTCGGTCACCTAGCCGACTGAGCCACCCAGGCAGCCGCCCCTATGGTAATTCTATTTTTGATCCTGCTTTTTACTTAAGGTCTATTTTGTCTAGTATGTGTATTGTGACAACAGCTTTCTTAGACTAGTATTCTCTTTGGAGTACACTCTTTTCCAACCCTTTTTTCTCTCCTTTACTGTCAAACTTCTTATGCCATTATGGATGTAAGGTAGTTTAGCACTGGGATTAAGAACATGGCCTCCAGAACAAGACTGTTACCTATAGCTGTGTATCTGGGATTAGATACACAACCTCTCTATGCTTCACTGTCTTCATCTGCAAAATAGGAATACTTCATAGGTTTATTGTGAGTACCAAATACATTAGTGTGGGAAAATCACTTAGAACTGTGTTTTATTAAGTACTCAACAAGTGCTAGTTATTTTGTTCTTACTCTAATGATAGTAGGTGATTAAACACAGATTTGGAGGACAGACTGCCTGAATTTGAGTCCTTTTCCACCTCTTCCTAATAATAATTCCTACCTCAGGGGATGGGCTATTATGATAGATAAAGTATTAAATATAAAGAGCTTTAAGATGGCCTAGTGTGGTGTGCAAAAAGTGTTACCTATCAAGCTTTAGGATGGCTTATGCTAACTGCTTATGATTGGATTCTTTTTTCATCCACTCTGAGAATATCTGATTTACACTTATTTATATTCTAGCTATAAATACATTTTCTCTTTACCTTCCTTTTTCAAAATTTCTTTCCCCCTTTTCTCCTGTTTATTCTCTCTATATTCCCTTTTGTCTTCTAGTAGGTTGTATGTTTGCATTCTGATTCATTTTTTAATTGGATGGCTATAAAATAATTTACATATGTGCTAGATTTAACTAAGTCTATAAGTAATATTTTTCCACTTTTACCAATAGGACATTTGCATGCTTTAACTCTGATTACTCATTTTTCCTAGCTTCCGTTGTTATTGTCCATTGTCTTTAAATTTTTTTTAATGTTTTTGTTTTTTTTTTTTTTTGAGAGAGAGAGACAGAGAGTGAGCGGGGGAGGGGCAGAGAGAGAGGGAGACGCAGAATCCAAAGTATGCTCCAGACTCTGAGCTCTCATCACAGAGCCAGATGTGGGGATTGAACTCACAAGCTGTGAGATTATGTTCTGAGCCGAAGTCTGATGCTTAACCGACTAAGCCACCCAGGCTCCCCCATAGTCTTTAAATTTATAAAATACACAGTGTGTTATTTTATAGACAATGCTTTTTCAGCCATACATTCATATTTCCCTATATGTTGCTCATTTGCTTCCTTCTGGTTTTGATTTTCCACTTAAAATAGCTTATAGTATTCAGAATCTAAGAATGGTAAATTGTCTCAGTTTTTTGAAAAGGAAATATCGTCATTTTGCACTCTTGAATGATAGTTTTAGATTAGCAGCTATTTTCTTTTGCTCTTTAAAGATATTACTCCATTGTTTTCTAGCATGTATCATACTGATAAGAAATCTATTCTCAGTCTAAATGTTTCATATGTGCATAATCTTTTGTACTCCAATAGCTTTTAAATTTCCCTTTCTCTTTGATGTGTCAAGTGTATGTGTGTTTGTATATATGTGTATATATGTATGTGTGTGTGTGTGTGTGTGTGTGTATGTATATGTATTTTATTATACTTGGGATTAATTGCACTTCCTTATTCCAAATATTTATGGTTTTCATATATATTTGAAATTCTTAGCCATAATCTTTGGATATTACCTTTCTTTTGTTTTTTCTTTTTTCTCTTCTTATAGAATTTCTATGAGATATATGTTGGGCTTCTTCGGTCTTTGCTCCATGCCTCTTAATCTCTTTTCATTCTCTTTGACTCTGTATTGTAATTTTGAGTAATTTCCTCAGATCTGTATACTTTGCTTCACATATTGTCTGTTTAGTTTTCATATTTCAACCCATCAACTGGGTTTTTAACTTAAGTGACTATTTTTCATTTCTGGAAGTTGACTTGAGTCTTTTTCAATTTCAACTCTTCTTTTTTCATAGTGTGTTATTTTTATTATAGTTTCTATTTTAAAAAATGTGTTGTTTTTAAACCTGCTTTTTTCCATGGTCTCTTTCAGATTATTTTATTATCTCAAGGTCTTGAAGAGCTCCTCTTCCTATTTTGGCTCTGCCCACTTTCTCTCATGGTAAATCATGAACTGTTTGATTGTATACTTTTCTTCAGCTGTAATTGTGTTTTAAGGAAGCATTTCTGTGCTCTTGATTTTGGAAGTGTCCTAATTCATTATACTTGTATTAGCCTTTGCTATGCACCCCAGAGTTTTTATTGGTCTTTAACTAGATTTTACTGTAACCTTTTCATGGGATTTTGCAATAACTCAAGAAGCATAATTCAAATTGCAAACCCATGTGTAGAGAAGAATTGGAGATAGTATTTCTTATGGCACTTTTTTTTTTGCCTTTACTTTCCTAGGACTATGAATAGAGTTTTACAACTTCCTTTCCCTAGAATGGAGTTTCAGGATACCAGGTGTATGTAGCACATTCTATTTCAGCACCACATTTCAGATGAGTCCAAGGCCATGTCTTGAGACTGTCTGCGTATTAAGACCAGAGGACTTAACAGTAAGAGTTTACAATGAATATTTCCCTGGCCTAGCATGGTGTTGACTAACAAGTACATGTCTGTCTTTAAGTTTCTTCTTCATTCCTGGGGTCTGAGGACTTAACTTCTTTCTTAGAGCACAGGTATATATTTTAAAATTCTTCAAACATTTTATCCAGCAATTGAATTTATCACTGGATGAGAAAGTAGCTTTCTTTCACTCCGTGTGCCCACGGAGGAAAACTGTAAAATAAAAGAGTTTACCAATATTAGGATTGGTAAATTGGTTTGATGTTGTATGCTATGCCTAATAACTGGTAGTGGCCATCCAGAGCTTTGAGCTACCCATGATGTGAAACTAAGTTTGGAAACAGTGGCAAAGAATGTCTTGGTCAGTTAGTCTTATCTGCAAAGGGGTAGGAGGTGGTGAGTATTAACATATGTGTTTTGCATTTATTCACAAGTATGAAATAATTTGTAAGCCTTTTATAGCTTTAAGGTTCTATGTGATCTCACTGTATAAGTGTCTATCTTTTAAATCTTTGATTAATTTTAAAAAAATCAATGAAGCATTCTTGATATATTTTAGTTAAAAGATTGACAATGCTCTATATGATTTTACTATACAGTGTCTTTATCTTTACAAATACCACTTTGCTCAGATCTTTTTTTAAACACAAACCACCAACACATAAAGGCATTTCAAGAAGCCAAACATTAACATATGAACATCCATAAACAGAAGTGAAATGATTCAAACATATGATTTGTCTTTTGTTTAAGGTATTATGCAGTTCACTCGAGCACGTCTCACAAGTGAACCACCGAAACTTGGACCTTCATGGCTTTTAAAAATCATTTTTAAATATTCCAGCCTTCTTTGCCCTACTAAAGTTCCCCCCCACCCCCGAATTTGTCAGACTCTCATGGTTTCCTCTAGTACATTTTACACAAGTGTATTACTCAGACTACTGTTGCAAATGAATCAGAATCAACTTCCTGTTTCTGAATAATTCTGTACAGAAGTACCAGGAAGAAGGGTGTGGCATAAAGTACCCCATTGCAGTCTGACATCCTGCGTTTCAAAGGGAGTAATAAAACAGTTTTTTTTTCTTCCCTTGAGTTAAGATTTATTATCTGTATACCATCATCATTCATCATATAATAAGTATTCCCTGGACACATAGAAAAATAGTTGCTATGGCAAATCTCTTCATCTGAAGAATAATACTTGAAAGCATTCTTTATGGCTTGATAGGAAAAGAGGCAATAAATGAGTAAGGCATTGGGAAGAGAGTTGGGAAATCTGTTGTTTTCCAGGTTAGTGTGAACCAAAGCATTTTATGTCGGGAACTTATATCTCCCTTTTGTTTCGTAGTATACTCGCTAGCTTTTGGTTTCATCAGACTCAGATAGTACTGGTAGTGTACTGATAAGTGTTAACAGTGTCTCTTTGCAACATCTACCCATTGTTGATGTACTTCACCCACGCCCAGCTTCAAGATACCAATATGATGTCACTGAGCATGAAGTCTGGAAGAGAGGCATTAAGTCCACTCTCACGAGCTTGTAAAAGCCGGCTCTAGCACACCAGAGGCTAGAATACATACTTTTAGAAGAAAGGGATTTTGTGTAACCTATTATATGTGACTGTAATAAATTTGGTACATGGCCTTTATTAAAAGTTGGATATTTAAAACTTTAAAGCTTCTCTACCAAATCAATTAATTTCCAGCAATTCATAGTGAAGAAACAGAGACTAGTATATGGAAGAAGTTAAATGCATGGATATATCCAAACCTTATCGTTAGGCTTCAGTTTCCATATTATATCAAATCTTTACTTCAAATATCAAACAAGTAGCAAGAGAAAGGATATCACCTTTTTCTGTTTCCATCCTTATCCACAACAATGCCTAAAAGTCACATGTTATCCACAATTTGAAAAACAAGCATTTACAGGATTGATAGTAAAGCTTATCTGCAAAAGGACTTGAAATAATCTTTTATAATAGTTCATTTCATTGAGGGAAAATTAGTATATTTTATTCCACTTGCGGATAATATAAGTTTTGTCCAAGATTTCAGGTCATATTGTTTCTTTCATTCATTTGACATTAGTTTTTGAGGGCCTACTATGTGCTAGGTGCCCTTCAAGATACTAGGACACAGAAGTGAACAAAAGAGAAAAAAATCTTTACCCTCATGTGGCTTACATTTGCCGGAGGGGACAATGGAAAACATCAATAAACAAAAAACATAATATGTTAAATAGGGCTCATTGCTAAGGAGATAAAGTAAGGAAGGGAAATATTATAAATTTGAAATTAAAATTTTATGTGGGTAGGTGGAGAAATTGCTGCCACCATAAGGAGAAATCACCCATGGTCTTGACCTTTGCCTTGTGTTAGTCTATGAGGAACTCTACTGACCAAACCATGTGCCCAAAGCTAGTTCTGAAAAACAGCAAATTTCTAAAGCCCTTGAATAGGCATTTCTTTAGTCTGAAACTACAGAATAAAGAAAACACATCTAATGATGTATTTAAGAGATAGAGCCTGTAAGGGGACATACTACAATGAGACGGGAGAGAAGTTTTCTTTGTCTTCAATGAGAAAGGCCCAGGGAGGAGGAGGTCAGCAGTAACAAAAGGGAGAAAACGCATATATTTTTCCCTTGGTTTCTTATTTTTTGCACATTTAAAAAAAAAAGTTAAACATGGAAGATTTTGTGTAAGATTTTGAGATAATGAATTCAAAAATCACTCTTAAAAGTTAAGACATACTGCCACTTACTGTGAAGAGCATACTCTATTTAAAAAAAAAACTTCAGATATTTCCAGTGTAACTACTATAGAGAGTTTAGACAGCGGAGGAAGGGCATGAGTGCACATAAAATAAAGAAATGGGTAGAAGCTTTAACAGTATTTTGGTGAAATGTAATTATTATAATCTCTTTAAACCTACTCCTATACTTAAAGATCATTAAAGATTGAAAGTTATTAAATGTATAAAGTTTACTTCATTCCAATTATACAGTATGCCATACATGTACAATATGCAAAATACAACATACATTTCAATGACTGAGCCCTATCTTTTAGTTTTGAATGCAAAAACATTGGCATTACCTCTACAGGATGGTAAATGCGAAGATGGGAGTAGGGTGGAGATTCGTGGAGATTCAGCATAGGGCAAAGGGGATGGATTTGATCTTGGTAGTTCGGGGCCTGGGAATTCAAGTTGACTTCAGAGTATGTACTTGGGCAAGTTTTATTTAAATAAATGAAAAATTGGCACATGAATGGCTTAGAAAGGGTTTAAGCTTGCCTCATATGCAGTCTATGGAGAGGGAGAATCCAATTTGATAACAACATTTGAGAGAGAAAATTTTACCAAAAATCACAAAGGGCCTTTTGCTCTGTAAAAAGACTTCTTTTGGCAAAGTGCCTGCTTTCACATAAGACTCCTGCTTAGATGTTTTCTTTATACAATTTGCATTTTCTGCTTTTTTCCCCCCATTTCACAAGTTTAACTTAAAAGCGCTTCTACAGCATTATTTCTATTTTATCTTATTCTCATTATGGCAGTTCCTAAAATAAAATATACAAATGCTCTTGGTTTTGCATTTTTTTTAATGCTGCAGAATGCTGAATACTGTGGATGTGGTAATAGACGAAAAATTCCGTGAGAGGAAAAACATCGCAGATACATAGGAATTTCAGAAGATACACTGGTGATATTTGAGAATTGTTAATTTTAGATTGTCTATGGTAGAATATGTCAACTGCCATTAAACTATATGCCCCTTCCTATAAATTTCTTTAAAGGAAAAAATTGAGATAACCCCTAAGATCACACATATTGTCTAGCCAAAAACTTGCTGCAATTTTCATTGTTACACTTATCTCAGAATTCTCAATAAAATAAGTAAAGGAATCAATAGCCCCCTAATTGGTGGAAACTTCGGTGTGGTTGTATAAAGTTCATTACTGTTCAGACATTTAATAAGCAAATGTCCTCTCAGCAACTCCAAATGGCTTCAGTCCCTATTGAACACAATTCTCTTTTCAAACCATTGATGTGAAATGATTCTATTGACACTAGCTATTGAAGACAACCTTTGGTTGGAGGGAACTATGTCCAACATTTATCTCTCTTGGTGGAATTTTTTCATTTTATTTATTCTTCTTTTATTTTTGTATGTGAGAAGGAAAAAACAAAGTCAGATCAAACACATCTATAGAACAAAGTGACAGGGTTCACACCAATGTGCAAGGATGGGAAGATTCTGCTCTCGTTTGCTCTGAAAAGCCCTGATGCATTTTCCCATACATAGGCGTTAACAGTGGAGGCCTCTGCCACTGGCACAATGCCTAAGAAATGTGTTTCTCGCTTAACTTGCAGTATCCATGCTTTTTTGGACATATCTCTTAAACTTCTTTTTCTTTCTTAGTTCCTTTCGTTTCCTTTTTTTAAACAGAAGGTAAATTTAGAAAGGAGCATGAGTGTAGTTACTTATTACATTTGGAGATGGAACAGTACCTTTTCCATCTTCTAGGTGAGTATTTGGAAAAGGGTCTGCACCTCAACTGCTTGGACTGACTGTCTGTTTTTATTCCAGGTTAAGTTGTGGTACTAGTTGGGTAAAGACAGTCAGAAAAGTCCTTCTGAGCATGGCAGGGTTTCTCTTTCTTTTGGTGTTTGAAGTCATTGCTCAACACATATCTACCATCCCCTGGTCCTTTAATCAGTGTCCAACCTGTCCTGTGAGAATAGCCCCAGGATGATAACCTAGACCAGACCATGGGCAGCACCTCTTTGTCCTTCTCACATGGATGGGACATGATTCCACAGGATTAGCCAACAATTATATGCTCTGAACTGACCAATTCAGTCAATTTACTGTGCAAAGTAAATTGATCCTTCAGAACAAAGGGTTCTGTCAGCAGGGAGCTACCTGAGAAAGCAGCATGCCTATGTAAACAGTTCTGTCCTTGTCCCAGTGTGGAGTGGCCCTGCGCCATATGGTGCCACTATGAACTTATTAGCTGACGGATTAACTGATCTCCGCATTTGGGATCCCCAGTTTCCAGCTGTGAGAGTGATTGATGGGCTAACTACTGCTCCAGTCTTGGAAGTTATTTCCTCCATTTAACAGAGTCAAGAAGACAGAAAATTGCCCCCTTTGTAAATGCTAATCTCACCACTCCTTCGAACACCCAACATAGCAATTTATTCAAGGCAAAGTCTTAAAATTGGTATAGTGCACATCAAATGCATACTAATTAGCAATTTCTTTTGAAGGCTCCATCACTTATTAAGGGTCTCCTTTTCCATATGTTCATCATGCCCCACTTCACCCTTTAATTACAAAACAGCACTTTCAACTAATTGTGAGAAGGTATATTGTGCCCGGAATCTGTATTAAACACTATACCTTCTGAGGCCTAATTTAGGGTCACATCGAAGGCAGACAGATAAGCAAGCAAAAAAGCTCACAACTGTCATCTGCAATTTTAGGCATATTTGGGCATTGTTCAGAAGGAGCATTTTATCTAAGATGGCAGCTATGACATGCATCTGTGGACACTACAACAAGCACTGGGTAGAAAGAATGGGATTAATCTTAGGTTCATAATTGGGATCTTTTCTAGTCTGAGAAGAACTTACATGAGCCCAACAGATACATGATAATATTATTTGCAACTTAGCAATTTCTTCACCTATAAAGGAACCACACAATTTTATAGGGCACGCAATTTGTAATTGGATTAAATGCCTAGTCATTTAAGTATATATACCATAATTGCACTATAGGAAGCAGAATTTTGTAAAATACTTACCTGAATGACACTTAAATTCACATCTCTTGTGAAATGCTGATGTTTTCCTTTATTAACACTCAGAGCCTTCAAGCTACCTAGGTAACTTTAACCTTGATCCCAATGATATGAGTATCACTTACAGGCTGTTACTGTATAGCTGCATTATTGGATGATGAAGAACTGGTCAGCTCCTTTCTCTGTCCCTTTATTTCCACAGAATTTTCTAGAAAGATTAGTAGAAATTCCTCTTCATGGCACTGACACTCAGAGAAAGAAATGGTAGGAATATAGGGTTCAGATATACTTAGTATGCAAAATGGGGACTGAACCAAAGAAACCTTTGGATTAAGGGTGGGGGAATGGTGGGTAAGGGATCCACATTGTCAAAGAGAAGTTCATTTATGGAATTGAGGACTTTTAGAGATTGTCTCCATGGAAGCAAGTCCCACAAAACTCTAGTGAACCTGACATCATCAGATTACAGCAGAACCCTATAAATACTCCAAGGAACCAATCAGATACATCTAATTTTAAGACTGCTTTGAGGCAGTTTTCAAAACCATCCCTAAATTTGCAGCTGGTGAATGGAAGGAATGTGAAGATTGTCAAGGGGAAAATAGGTATAGACTCTGTATTTGTTCTCTAGAAAATAATTCTGAGGACTCTACAGTGGCCTCTTTGTTGTTTGCTGCCTTCAGCCAGATGTCCTTGTTCATGCTGCTCTTTACGATGTATAACCATCCCTTTAGTTTCCAAGCTCTCACACTGGGTGTTGTATAGAAACCAATTTTACAGTAAATTATATTAAAAAAAATTCCAAGCTTTCAGATTCAGAATCACCTTGTTTTGGCTTGTGCTCAGGTGGATTCCTCCTGAGGTTTATCCAGGATTTTGACCCTAGGTTTTTTGTTCGTTGTTTTGTTTTGTTTTACTTTGTTTTAGCTGGGTGATCTTGGGTGCATTTTGACCTGAGTCTCAGTTTCCTCATCTCAGACTCCTGAGGAGAATCATGCCTCATCTGAAAGGTTTGAATTAATTCTGATGTGCTGACATGTGAGAACACTGGCATGATATGGAACAGAGGTGGAAGCTAAAATGTTCCTTTTCTTTTCCTTCCTTTCATTCACTAGTCACTTTGGTAACTTGATTCCATCAACTTTTGGTACCACACTCACCATTTAGGCTCTTTTGCTGAGAAAAGAGCTTGGATATTTTTCTCCCTTAAAGCTAAGAGCTTAAAGAAACTCATTAAAATGGAAGGAAAATGAAAAATACCATCATATCTTCTTTCAAGCAATATAAAACATACTAAATATTAATGTAGTGTGGGGTCAATCATTTATTTTAAAATGGCTTTCTGAAATTTGGTTGCTCTTTCTTTTAATAAACAGTTGAATTTCCATATTGAAATTGTGATGTGTGCAAAGAGAACAATTCATGCGAGTATTGGAGTTGGAGAGACGATCACTGTATTTATGAAAAAGTGGTGTCAAAGAGAGCTTGAAGAAGTCATCTGTGTAAACCTGGCAAATAATTGTCAGATAAGAATGATCTTAGCATTTTTTTTTTGTCTTTTGTGGGTCTAACAACCTTAACACATTTATGTTGAGTTGGGGTTATATAAACAGCCAAATAGACTTCCCCAAATATCTTCTAATTCACTAGACTGTTGCAGAATACAGCTCTGAGTATCTGACCATAATAGAAACTTTTACTAGAGAAGGCTTTACAATATTTAAAAAGTTAGATTGGATATACTTTGCTGGGATATTAGGTTTGTAAACTACAATTTATATTTTGAAGTAAAATATACAAATCTTGTTTCTGATTATCCATGCTAATTGGGAGGTTTATCCAAAAATAGTGTATGGCAGATAAATGATTTATATTTGTTTAGAAAATAGAATCTATTATTTTTCTATCAGATTTATCTTTTTCTCCCATCCTTCTCCATCCCTTTCTGGGGCAGTTCTCTTAGACATATGTCAGCAAGCCTTATTTCTACCTCTGTATCATATTATAAGGATAATCACATCTAATGAGGATAAAAGTGCCACCAGACTTCAAAACGTTGCTTTTTGTATTTGCTGTTTATTTTTGCCCCATACAATAAACCATGAGTGCTACAGCATTCAGGTTAAGAAATGCCCTCCCCCCCCCCCCCCCGCCGAAGTGTCAGGGGAATTTAATTCCTTGGAACACCTCTCTCCTAACTTTTACTCTGTCCAATTTTGAATTGCTAATGACTTGAGAGTAAGACTCTATTTGATACATCTGCGTCTTTATATATCTGGTCTTTGAAAAAAATAAATATTCAATAAATATGGTTGAATATAGGAGATGGTCATGGTCTATGAAAAGCATGGCTATTTGTATTGTCAAATAGGAGCCAAGGTGCCCGAGAGCATCTGTAATATACACCAGGCCGTACATTAGTCTGAGCTATACATTCTAAGTTTTTAAATTGTAACTTGGAGAGTGGAGGCCACAACTCACACCTCTTCTTACCATCTCAAACATCTACCCCACAAATACTGAGTTGCAGAGCATCAATGATTCTTTCTGGGCTTCTTGGTAAAATTTTTATCTGATTCTCTATCAGATCTTAGTGTGTAAATATGGGTATGTAGGTGGCAGGTGTGGGGTGGTAGATAGACAATTAGGTGAAGAACCCTTCCCCCCAAAGATTGAACTTGGACATTTTGTTGATGAGTATGAATCAATTCATGTGATACTACAGAAAGCAAAAGAAAAAAAAACCAGCTCTGAGATTCACCTAGTTTTATCCCTCATGAGTTCACAAAAGCTACACTTCACAGTTCATAAAGGCTACATTTGGAACCAGCACTAACTCCTTAGTTTTGCATAATTTTTTCAAGTAGTTGGACCTTTTAATTTTATAGTTTAAAGGTTGCTACTGCATGTTGTTTGCCTTTGTGACACAAGTAATATCCCCAAGGTTAAAGTGTTATATTTTAAGTGATATATATATATATATATATATATATATATATATATATATATTCACAGTATAGAATGTAGAGTACCTAAGTCAGCATCAGGATTATCCAATTTTAAAAACCCTTACAAGTTTATAGACAGATGTGTTCTTGAAAGAAGAGAATCAGTCTCAGTATTACTTTGCGTTTCCTATAAACACATCAGTCATAGTTGGGGAAAGGAAGACAGACAATGGCCATAAGAGAATTAAAGTGTTTACTTCATATATGTCACAATGTGGGTAATAGGCAGATACAAAACCAATGGTTGACCAAAACCATAATTCCTTTTTAACCACAAATACGGAAATGCTTTACTAAGCAAAGTGAACAGTACTGTGATGTTTGTGATGTTGGAACTTGGCATTATTTTCATAACAAAAAATAAGTGGTCCTTAAGAATCACCAAATCAGTAATATGCCTCAGTTTGCCAATAAGTACAGTGTCAGTGAAAAAGATTGCATAAGGAGGAAATACATATAAGATTTCAGCATTTTAAATTTAGTGCAAAATTTTAAATTTACTCCTAAAATTTCTGAAAATGAATGCAAAATTGCCTAAGGAAATGATTAGTAATATTGGAAGCATACTAGGAACAATTCTGATGCTCAGCAGTGGATCAAAACCAGCATTTCTAACTAGACATTTTACAGGTATTTTTGCCTTCTTTTTTGAAAGAACATTGCACTTCTTCTCCCCTTTCAAATATTTGTTATGACAGTAATCCCCATTCAAATGAATAGAGATATTTTTCATTCATTTGGATCAAAACCAGTATTGAAACATTTTTAGACTAAGTCTTTTCACATTTCTTTTAGACTAAAGATTGAGGAAAGAAGCATGAAAATTGTATACTTTTATTTTTTATTCAAAACTGTCTTGAAAGACTTCAAATACTTTTTTTCTTCTTTTACATAATGGCAGCTGGACTAACAGCCCATATGCCAAGTCAAAATCTGAAGCAATTTGAAATGACTGAGATTTTAAACCTCAAAAATTAACTGTTTATAATGGAAACTCAGACATAATAGTCCATGATGGAGATTCAGTCACCATGGTCAGATGGGTGGTGGTATTGCTATAAGGAAATGTAATTAAATCATCTATATCAGGAAGATACTTGACTAATCACTCTTACGGAGCCTTATGTGCTTTCACTTCTTTAATTCTTTCCTTAATCATGCTTAGGTGTTTTATTTTCAGCTATAACTTCGTGCTGATCAAACTTGCTTCTGATTTCTCTTAATTACTGATGCGGTAAAGATGTCGCATCTTTTCCAAGCTTCCTTATAACCGAATTTCAAATCAATTTAGGCATCTCAAAAGCATTTCTAAAATACCAGATGCTCTGTCAGCTGCACAGAACAATGTGCTAATAATTACATTTCTCTTTCTTACAACAGATCAAAGCCAGAGATGAGGTGACATACACCTAAGATATTCAAACTCTGGCTTGAAGGTCAATTGGATCTGCCGACATATGTTGCTGATTTTGTAACATGAAAGCCAGCTAAAAAGAACAGATCAGTGAAATGCATGTACTCCGTATTCTTAATTTCAATCCTATCCAAATGTTTACAGACTAGTTTGAAGAGATTTGCGGTTTCTTGTTATCAGTCTTATTAAAGCTTGGCAAACCTTTAATAACAAGTCTATCAACAGCCCTCCAGGGACTTGATTCTAGTCCTAGACTGCTTCAATTTTTGTTTATTGAACAATTTTTAATTGGATGTACCAAGACCTTTCCTGATCAGTTGCCCATATTGTCTCATGGAAGTGTCGCACGCAAGCTCAGCTTGAAAAGGCCTTGGCAGTTGGGGAAAAATAACACTTTGTGTAAGCCGAGAAGAGGGCAGGCAGACAGGCAAGTGGCAAGATTCCTTTCAAAGTAGCTTTGGTGTGGGTGCTTTGAGCTGTACAGAAAAACTAAACTTGACTAATCGCTACCTTGCACTTGTGTTATGTTTCTATGGTTTAACTTAAAACATTGGAACAAGGAGAAAAGTGCCATTCAAAGCTAGTCTACCTCAGCTAAGCCATAGCTGTGGGCCAGATTCACGTCTGTCAACTACATAGCACCTTTGAAACTGCACGTTAGAAAAAACAGAGAAAAACAATATGGCAGCAGTTTCTCCTCTATAGTTAATTCCACATCAGTGCCAGATTAATTTTATCATATTATTCAAATGTTGAAACCTTCGTGCTCTTAGAGTAAAATAGTAACTCCCACATTTGTTTCAAAGCTCCCTTGAATATGAGTCCACCCTGTACGTCCAGTTCTGCATGAACGTCAGGGTTCTGAGGCCAGAATCTGAATTCAGATTCCGGCCCCTTCAGTTATGAGCTGTGTCACCTCACACAAGTTACTTACTCTCTGTTTGCCTCTGTTCTCCCCTCTGTAAAATGGGAACTAAAAGAGTGCCTACATTATGTGGTTGTTATAAAGATTAAACGAGTTAATATGTGAGCACTCCTAGAATCATGCCTAGTGCCTGGTGAGAGCAGCACTGCATAAATGCTTAACTTCAGTGCGAGTTCTGCTTCTTTCCCTCTCTGACTCTCAGCTTATGGTCTTCCACCCACTAAACATTCTTTATCAGGTCAGAAATGGAAGTAGTCTGGGTGCCTGGTGGCTTAGTCAATTGAGCGTTGGATTCTTGACTTCCGCTCAGGTCATGATCCCAAGGTCGTG
The DNA here is from genome assembly GCF_027475565.1 of Acinonyx jubatus. Classification (NCBI taxonomy): domain Eukaryota; kingdom Metazoa; phylum Chordata; class Mammalia; order Carnivora; family Felidae; genus Acinonyx; species Acinonyx jubatus. Next base: position 148,590,846 of record NC_069380.1, on the reverse strand, counting down.
GGATTGAACCCCGCATTGGGCTCCATGCTGAGCATGGAGCCTGCTTGAGATTCTCATTCATTCTGTCTCACTCTCCCCCCAACCCCCACCTCTGCCTCTCTCCTCGCCTCGTTCTCGAAAGAAAGAAAGAAAGAAAGAAAAGAAAGGGAAAGAAAGGAAAAGAAAAGAAAAGAAAAGAAAAGAAAAGAAAAGAAAAGAAAAGAAAAGAAAAGAAAAGAAAAAAAAGTAAGAAAAGAAACGAAAGTAGTCAAGGACCAGAAATCTCACTAGCATGGAAATCTCTGGGGCAGGAATTAGATTGTCCTTCTGGAATGGTCTGTTCAGAATTCCCCTAGCCCTTTTGAGCCTCTAAACCTTCACTTATTTGATTCTCCTTCTCTTGTGTACCTTTTTCTCCTATTTACTCAAAACGTATTCATTAAGAGTCAGGATCAAATTCTCTTTGATGCCTTTTAAGAATGCTTTGGGCTTACTGGGTTTTTTTGTTTTGTTTTTTCAATGAACTATATCTTTTACATTTGGTATTTTTGGTTCCTTAATCATTCACTGATATATTTTATAAAATAATATTTGCTTATATATTGATCTCATCTCCTCCAAATATATGGATAGCTTATTAAGGACAGGGACAGATTTTTCTTTCATGTCTCCTGTGGAGCTGAACCAAAAGTAAATTCTGTTTCAATTAATTCAATAAATTCTATTGAATAGGATTTAATAAAGTCATTTGATGTCTTTCTTTTCAGTCTCTCTGCAAAACTAGTAACAGTAACTCAAAAGAAAAAAAGTTTAAGAGGAATACAATACTGAAAAATATCAGAGATAAAAATAAAAAACTATAACCCCCAACGTCAAGGTAGATTTTCATGAGTTGAAATCATAAATATGGGCCTTCCCCTGAGTCTTACTTCACATATTTAAAATACATTTACAAGCAAGGAAACTGGACCCAAAGAATCCCACAATAAGTTAAGCGGAATTAGTACCAGAAACTTTGTTTTTGGGTGTTCCCTCCAGAACACCTTATATCTACCACACCATGGATCAAGTTGAGAAAAGGATTATCCAGAGTGGTTCAGTCTACAGACTTGTTAGTCTAAGTGGTGTTAGAAATTAGACAGATAGATTGTTCCTAATTGCTGTGAGTGACTGATATTAGAAAACATATATAACATAAAATGCAACTCAGCATTTTAGATATGTTGTTAGGCCTTCAGCCTTGGATGAAAAACAGCAGCTTTAGTCTTGAATTTTGATGCCGGGCTAGTTGTCATATTCATGGTGTTCTTATTTCTTGGCTATTTACAGTTTATGCCAATTATATTTATATTAAATTTGTTCAAATTTCACTTGTAATCCTTGGCTGTCTTGTCAACTTTTTAGTGTATAGTTAACCAAGAATCGAATTATAGGCAGTATCATTTTGATGCCCTCAAAGCTAAATAATAGAAACTAACTTTTGGCGACCGTATCTGAATATTTAATATTCACTACAGATCACATGTAGATGATTGAACTCTGGTGCCACTCTATGAGTTTTGAAATAAATCTGAGGCTCCTTGTAGGAATGTTCAATGGCCTCCTCAGTTGAATTTTTGTTGACTTCTCTTAACATGTAAAAATCTCCCTTCTCTTAATTTCCTTGACTCTACCCTTTCTAGGTTTTCTGCTTATGTCTTCCCTTACCCTTTTTCCAAACCTTAGTTCTGAGCCCTCCATTATATTTTCTTTATAACTTGCAATATTTCATCTCAGTCACTCAAGTGTTTTTAATTAGTATCTCTACATGGATGACTCTTAAATTTACACCTCTGCCTTCAAAATTACTCTAAAATTCCAATTAGTGCTCTTCCAAAGGCCTGCTAGATGATCTTGGATGACCTCCGTTTACCTGAAATCTAATGTATTTTGAACTGAACTCGTGTCCCTGAAATTATCTCTGCTTCTTGATGTTCTTGCATTCTTCCTCCCATTTAATGGAAAACAAACTTCAGTGTCTCCTTTGATTCCTCTCCTTTCTGGACTCCATATAGTACTGCCTGTTTGATCTTCTTGATATCTGCAAAGTCCATTCTTTCCTATGGCTCTACCTTTCCCATTTATTCATCTGGATTGGCACTGTAGCTCAGTGCCCAGACCTACACATAATAATTACTTGTCAAATTAGTGAATGAATAACTTCCCTGTCTCAATTTCTTCACCCATCCAATATATTCCAGATTAATTGTTCCTTTAAAGCCATGAATTCATCATGTCACTCTCATATTGGAAAACCCACAACAGGGTTTCCCAGTCCTGACTTCACATTAGAATCACGTGGGGAGTTTTTAGAGCCTCCTATGCCCAGCCTCACCCAGCCCAACTGAAACAGACTTTCAGGGGCAGGGGAGGGGCCAAGCATTAAGGGCTAATGTTCCAAGAATTTGACAAGTGACATGACAGAACACCATCCAAATCAGAACTTCTTTGCTGACCAACCAGCTTAGGCACTGACTGCAAAAAGACAGAATGGCTCTCAATACCAGCTAATTATCAGCTCTGCCATACTTTTTTAAGATTTCAAATAAGTCATTCTAATGAATCACTAATTTACAAACTAAACTCTGTATTCCTGACCCTGGTAATCAAGGCTCATTATCATATAACCAAAACTCTTTTTAAATATTATTGCCTCATGAGAAAGAATGAAATCCTGCCATTTGCAACAACATGGATGGAACTGGACAGTATTATGCTAAGTGAAATAAGTCACTCAGAGAAAGACAGATATCATATGTTTTCAGTCTTATGTGGAACTTGAGAAACTTAACAGAAGACCATGGGAGAAGGGGAGGGGAAAAATAATTTCAAACGGAGAGGGAGGGAGGCAAACCATAAGAGACTCTTAAATAAAGAGAACAAATTGAGGGTTGATGAAGGGGGGGAATGAGTGATGGGCATTGAGGAGGGCACTTGTTGGGATGAGAACTGGGTGTTGTATATAAGTGATGAATCATGGGGATCTAAAAACCCCCAACCCCCAAGGCCCCAAAACCCATAGCACACTGTATACACTGTATGTTAGCTAACTTAACAATAAATTATATTTATAAATAAATAAATAAATAAATAAATAAATAAATAAATAAATAATAAAAGTAGTTCTTAAGGGGCTCCTGGGTGGTTCAGTCAGGTAGGTTAGGCATCCAACTTCAGTTCAGGTCATGATCTCACAGGTTTGTGGGTTTGAGCCCCATGTTGGGCTCTGTGCTGACAGCTTGGAGTCTTGGGTCTGCTTCAGATTCTGTCTCCCTCTCTCTCTCTCTGCGTCTCCCCCACTCGTGCTTTGTCTCTTTCTCTCTCAAAAAAAACATTAAAAAAACTTTTAAAAATAATAAATAAAATAGTTCTTAAATATTCAAAAATATTATTTCCTCTATTTTTTATATGAAAAAAATATGCTTTAGTCATTTGCTCATATGCACTAAATATGACTTCTTGCGCATTGATATTTCCTTGCTTTTACTTATAGAGTGGGTTGACTATGACAGAGTACAACTTTGCCTTACTTCATTGTAATAAAGGAATTAATGGGGAATAGAACAAATATAATGTAGAAAATTTACACTCTAAAGCAATCACATAGTAATTTAGAGTATTTATAAACTTTTTCAGGACATCTAAGTTTGCTTACCAGTAATGGCACTGAGCTCCAGTGAACCATAAAAAGTTGTAATAGTGGGATAAAAAGGAGAAGAAATGGAATTTTCAATTGTACTGAATATTAAATATACAGAGATGATTGCCAAAGGTTAGTTTCTATTATTTAGCTTTTCTGGCATCAAAATGATATTGCCTCTAATTCAATTCTTCTTGGTTAAATATACACTAAAAGGTTGACAAGACAGCCAAGGATTGCTAGTGGATGACAAGTGAAATCTGAACAAATTTAAAATAAATATAATTGGCATAAACTGTGAACATCCAAGAAATAAGAACACAAGAATATGACAACTAGCCTGGCATCAAAATTCAAGATGGAAATTGCTTTTTTTCATCTGTAGAGGAAAATATTGCCCAAGAAAAGTGTGGCCATATGTGTCTATTAAACACTACACTCCTGAACTTCTTAAAAGCATTTGTTTTATTAACTTCCAACTTGAATTTCATGAAGTCATATTTCCTTCTTTTACATCATATGAAGACATGTTGACCAAAAAAATGTCTGAAGTGGGTTGAGAAAAGAATAATCTCCAAGAGTAATGGAACATAATTTCATTATTCCTATTCCATGGAGCTCTTTCCCCCATGAAATTTCTAGTGTCCTTCACCACTTCTCGTATCCAGTGTCTACAACAATAATGCTGAAAAGTAAGGGATATGATTTAGGAACCAATAAAATTTTATCTGATATATGTCTTATTCATAGGAAGACTCAGGAGACACATAAAAGACAGTGATGTAGGGATGACTAATCACTGTCAGCTGGACTCATGGCTATATGAGCCATAATTCCCATATTTAAGTAAGAGGAAACTTTTAGGTCACTGAATTACATCACACCTAATCTCAAAAACAGAAACCTGATTCAGGTTATATTTATATCCAGAACATTTCTGAAAATTCAGAGGCTCCTTAAGAGGATAAAGTGATTGGAGCGCCTGGGTGGCTCAGTCTGTTGAACATCTGACTTCGGCTCAGGTCATGATCTCACTGTTCGTGGGTTCAAGCCCCACGTCGGGCTCTGTGCTGACAGCTCAGAGCCTGGAGGCTGTTTTGGATTCTGTGTCTCCCTCTCTCTCTGCTCCGCCCTCCATCACTCGTGCTCTGCTTCTCTCTGTCTCAAAAATAAATAAACATTAAAAAAAAAAGGATAAAGTGATTTTATGGTGTTTTACACCAACCTGGATTGGAGTTTTCAAAAGGAATTTTTGTGTATTGAGTGGGCTGCTCAGAGACAACTGTTTGACTCTAGAGGAATCTTTTACCGCTCTCCTTCCATATTGTGTCTAATGTCTTTTGGTAGCTAGTTGTATTCATGAAGTTATTCTAAAATTTAGGGATCCAAGAGTATCCAAAACACAGAGCTTCATCTGGCAAAATGGTAGGTAGGATAATGCCAAAGACCTTCATGTTCTAATCTAATCTAATCTGTTGCTTTACATGGCAAAAAGAATTTTGCAGATTGGATTAAAGTGAAGGACCCAGAGATGGGTAGAGTATCCTGGATTATATGGATGGGGCCAATATAATCTCATAAATCCTTAGGAGGAGTCTTTCTTGCCTATAGCCAGAGAGAGGGCTGTGATATTGGAAGCAGGGTCAGAAAGATGTGACATTGCTGGCTTTGAAGATGAGAGAAGCGGGCCTTTTCTTGGCCTTGAGTCAAGGAATTAGAGCAGCCTGAAGAAGCTATAAAAAGTGAGGAAACAGACTTTAGAGTCTTCAAAGAGAACACAGCTTCACCCACAAAATTGATTCTAGTCTAGTGAGAACTCTAACAGACTTCTGACCTACAGAACTGGAAGATGGTAGATTTATGTTGTTTCAAGCCAAAATTTGTTACAGCAGGATATATAAGATTAATAGAAGAATTTATATGGTCATTTGTCTTCAATGGGGAGATGGGAAGATATCAAAAAAAGAGATCCTCTCAAAGGATTTACTAAGAAACATTTGGCAAGGAGCCTAAACTATCATATTTTTGAACTTCCTAATTGTTATGTAGTGTAATTGTAATGTTTATCTGTTAAGTGCACTATTACATGATTTTCTTTGTTAAAAACAGCTTTATATGATTTGCCCATTTAAAGTGTACAGTTCACTGTTTTTTAGTGCATTCACACAGTTGTGAAACCATCATGACAATCCAATTTTAGGACATTTTCTACCTCCTGAAAGAAATTCCACTCCTGTTGGCAGTCAATGCCCATCATCTAGTCCCAGCTCTAAACAATCACTAATCTACTCTGTCTCTATAAATTTGCCTTTTCTGGACATTTCATATAAATGGAATCCTACAATACGTGGGTTTTGTATCTAGCTTCTTTGACTTAACATTATGTTTTCAAGGTTCAATCAGTACTTTATTCTTTTCATTGCTGAATAATATTCCATTATGTGGCTCTACCACATTTTGTTTGTTCATTCAATCGTTTGTGGAAATTCAGGTTGCTTCTACTTTTCAGTTAGGAACAATGCCGCTATGAACATTTGTGTCCAAGCTTTTATATAAACATACATTTTCATTTCTCTTGGGTATATGCCTAGGAGTAAAATTTCTAAGTGATATGATCATTCTTTGTTTAATGTTTTGAGAAATTGTCAAACTTTTCCCAAATGACTACACTGATTTGCAATTGTACTAGTAATTTACAGGGTTTCAGATTTTTCTACCATCTTCATGAAAACTTGTTACTGTCTTTTTAAGAAAAAGTCCACTATAGTTAACATATAATGTTATATATATATTTAAGTTTATTTAGTGTGATATATATGATATCTGATATGCTATATGATATATGATATATATAATGATAACATTATATATAATGTTATATAACATTAACATATAATGTTATATATATATATTTAAATTTGTTTATTTAGAGAGAGATCATGACCTGAGCCAAAATCAAGAGTTGGATGCTTAACCACCTAAACCGCTCAGGCACCCCAATATACAGTGTTATATTAGTTTCAGGTGTGTAATATAGTGATTTAACAATTCCATACATTGCTCAGTGCTCATCACATAACTGTGCTCTGTTAACATTTATTTATTACTGAGAGACAGAGAGAGTCAGAGCATGAGCATGGGAGGAGCAGAAAGAGGAGGAGACACAGAATCTGAAGGAGGCTCCAGGCTCTGAGCTGTTAGCACAGAGCCTGACGTGGGGCTCGAACTCACAAATCCAGTGAGATCATGACCTGAGCCCAAGTCAGACGCTTAACCGACTGAGCCATCCAGGTGCCTCCACATAACTGTACTCTTAATCCCCTTCACCTATTTCACCCATCTCCCCTCCCATCTCCCCTCTGGCAACCATCTGTTTGTTCTCTATAGTTAAGAGTCTGTTTTTTGGTTTCTCTCTCTCTCTCTCTCTCTTTATTTTATTTTTTTGATATTCTGCTTTGTTTCTTAAATTCCACATATGAGTGAAATCATATGGTATTTATCTGTCTCTGACTTTTTTGCTTAACATTATACTATCTAGTTCCGTCCATGTTGTTGCAAATGGCAATATTTCATTCTTTATGACTGAATAATATTCATTTGTATATGTATATACCACATCTTAATCCATTCATCTATTCATGGATTCTTGGGCTGCTTCCATATTTTGGCTAATGTAAATAATGCTGCTATAAACACAGAGGGGCATATATCTTTTTGAATTAGTGTTTTTGTATTCTTTAGATGAATACCCAGTAGTAGAATTACTGAATCATATGTTAGTTCCATTTTTAATTTTTTGAGGAGCCTTCATGCTGTCTTCCACAGTGGCTGCACCAATTTGCATTCCCACCAACAGTGCAGAAGGGTTCCTTTTCACTTGTTGTTTCTTGTGTTGTTGATTTCAGCCATTCTGACAGATGTGAGGTGCTATCTCATTGTGGTTTTGGTTTACATTTTCCTGATGATGAGTGAAGTTTAGCATGTTGACCATCTGCATGTCTTAGGATAGAAGTAAATGGTCCAGTTGCATTCTTTTGCATGTAGATGTCCAGTTTTTCAACACCATTTGTTGAAGAGATTGTCTTTTTCCTGTTGCATATGCTTGCCTCCTTTGTCAAAGATTAATTAACCATATGATTGTGAGTTTATTTCTGGGTGTTCTATTCTGTTCCATTGATCAATGAGTTTATCTTTGTTCCAGTATCATACTGTTTTGATTACTACAGCTCTGTAGTATATCTTGAAATCTGGGATTGTGGTACCTCCAGTTTGTTCTTTTTCAAGATTGCTTTGGCTATTGGGGGTCTTTTTATGGTTTCATATACATTTTAGGATTATTTTAGTACTGTGAAAAATGCTGTTGGTATTTTGATAGGGATTGCATTAAATCTGTAGGTTGCTTTGGGTAGTATGGACATTTTAACAATATTTGTTCTTTCAGTCCATGAGCATGGAATACCTTTCCGTTTTTTTTGGTGTTGTCTTTAATTACTTTCATCAATGTTTTATAGTTTTCAGAATACAGGTGTTTTACCTCCTTGGTTACGGTTTTTTTTTCCTTAATTTTTGTACATTTGTAAGTGGGACTGTTTTATTTTTTAGGTTTATTTATTTATTTTGAGAGAGAGAGAGAGAGAGCATGCAAACAGGGTAGTGGCAGAGAGAGAGAATCCTAAGCATGCTCCACACTGTCAGTGCAGAGCCAGAAGAAGGGACACATCTCATGAACTGTGAGATCATGACCTGAGCTTAGATCAAGAGTTGGACACTTAGGGACACCTGGGTAGCTCAGTCAGTTAAGCATCTGACTCTGGCTCAGGTCATAATCTCACAGTTTGTGAGTTAGAGCCCTGCATTGGGCTCTATGCTGACAGCTCAGAGTTTGGAGCCTGCTTCAGATTATGTGTCTCCCTCTCTCTCTGTCCCTATCCCACTCACACTCCTCTCAAAAATAAAGAAACGTTAAAGAATTGGACGTTTAACTGACTGAGCCACCCTGGCACCTCTGGGATTGTTTTCTTAATTTCTTTTTCTGCTACCTCATTATTAGTGTATAGAAATGCAATGGATTTCTATATATTGATTTTGTATACTGCAACTTTATTGAATTCATTTATAAGTGCTAGTAGATTTTTAGTGGAGTCTTTCCTTACCAGTTTGGATGTCCTTTTATTCCTTTTTCTTTCTGGTTGCTGTGGCTAGGATTTTCAATACTGTGTTGAATGGAAGTGGTCAGAATGGACATCCTTGTGTTGTTCCTGACATTAGGGGAAAAACACTCAGTTTTTCCCATTGAGTATGATATTAGCTGTGGATTTTTCATTTATGGGCTTTATTATATTGAGTTATGTTTCCTCTCACCCTACTTTCTTGAGGGTTTTTATCATGAATGGGTGTTATACTTTGTCAAATGCTTTGTTTGCCTCTGTTGCAATGATCACATGGTTTTTATCCATTCTCTTGTTGATGTGATATATCACATTTCTTGATTGGTGAGTATTGAACCACCTTTGCATCCCAGGAATGAATCCCACTTGATCGTGGTGAATGATTTTTTAAATGTATTATTGTGTTTGGTTTGCTAATATTTTGTTGAGTAATTTTGCATCTATATTCATCAGAGATACTGGCCTTTAGTTCTCTTATTTTGTAATGTCTTTATCTGGTTTTGGTGTCACAGTAATGGTGGCCTCATAGAATGAATTCGGAAGTTCTCCTTTCTCTTCCATTTTTTGGAATAGGTTAAGAAGAATAACTATTCTTCTTCACAGAAGCCATCTGGACCTGGACTTTTGTTTGTTGGGAGTTTTATTGATTACTCATTCAATTTCATTGCTGGTAATTGATCTATTCAAATTTTCTGTTTCATCCTGATCCAGTTTTGGGAGGTTAGATGTTTCTAGAAATTTATCCATTTCTTTTAGGTTGTCCAATTTGTTGACATATAACTTTTCATAATATTCTCTTACAATCCTTTGTATTTCTGTGGTGTTGTTTGTTATTTCTCTTCATTTCTGATTTGATTATTTGAGTTCCTTCTCTTTCTCTTTTTTTGATGAATCTGGCTAAAGGTTTATCAATTTTGTTGAACTTTTCAAAGACCCAGCTCCTGGTTTCATTGATGTGTTCTATTGTTTTTGTTAGTTTGGTTGGTTGGTTTTTTAGTTTCTATTCCATTTATTTTTGCTCTAATCTTTATTATATTCTTCTTTCTATAAACTTCCCTCTTTAAGACTTTTGCTGCATCCCAAAGATTTTGGACTATTGTGTTTTCTTTTTCATTTGTTTCTGTGTATATTTTGATTTCTTCTTTGATTTCCTGGCTGACCCATTTATTGGTTAGTAGCATATTATATAATTTCCATGTATTTTTGCTCTTTCCAGATTTTTTCTTGTGGTTGACTTTAAGTTTCAAAGTGTGGTTGGAAAAGATACATGAAATGACTTCAATCTTTTTAAATTTGTTGAGGCTTGTTTTGTGGCCTAATACATGGTCTATTCTGGAGAATGTTCCATGTGCACTTGAAAAGAATGTGTATTCTGTTTTAGGATGGCATGTTCTGAATATACCTGTTAGATCCATCTGGTCCAATGTGTCATTCAACGCTACCGTTTCCTTAATTTTCTGTCTGGATGATCTATTCACTGATATAAATGGGGTGTTAAAGTCCACTACAATTACTTCTTTTTTATCTTTGTTATTAGCTGTGTTATATATTTGGGTGCTATCATGTTGGGTGTACAAGTATTTACAATTGCTATATCTTCGTGTTGGATTGTTCCTTGTATATTATGTAGTGTTCTTCTTTGTCTCTTGTTACAGTCTTTGTTTTAAGTCTTCTATTTTTTCTGGTATAAGTATTGTTACCCTGACTTTCTTTCCACTTACAATTATGCTTGTGTCCTTAGGTTTGAAAGGAGTCTCTTGTAGGCAGCATATAGATGGGTCTTGCTTTTTTATCCATTTAGTCACCTTATCTTTTGATTGGTTACACTCTTTTTTTTTAAGTTTGTTTATTTATTTTGATTGAGAGTACAAGCAAGTGAGCACAAGTGGGGGAGGGACAGAGAGAGAGAGAGAGAGAGAGGGAGAGAGAGAAGGAGAGAGAGAATCCCAACCAGGCTTCATGCTGTTACCATAGAGCCTGATGTGGGGCTCATTCCCATGACCCTGGGATCATGACCTGAGCTCGTATCAAGAGGTGGATGCTTAACGAACTGAGCCACCAAGGCACCTCCAAAGTAATTATTGATAGGTATTTACTTATTGCCATTTTGTAATTTGTTTTATGGTTGTTTTTATAGTTCTTCTCTGTTGCTTTTTTCTCTTGCTCTCTTCTCTCATGTTTTATTGACCTTTAGTGACATATTTGATTCCTTTCTCTTTTTCTTTTTTTGCATATCTTTTACTGGTTTTGGTTTGTGGTTACCATTGGGTTTGTATATAACATATTCTACATACAGTGATCTATATTAAGTTGATGGTCACTTAAGTTTGAACCCATTCTTTACTTTTGTCCCCTACCCCCTCCGTCACATTTTAGGTTATGGTGTCATACTTTACAGCCTTTTATTTAGTGAATCCCTTGACTGATTTTTATAGATGTACTTATTTTACTGCTTTTGTATTTCCTACTTTTCTTACTCTTACTCATGGTCTTTCCTTTCTACTCAAAGGATCCCTTTTAACAATTTTTGTAGCACTGACTTAGTGGTGAGGAATTCCTTTAACTTTTGCTTTCTTGAGAAGCTCTTTATCTGTTCTTTTATTCTGAATGATAGCCTTGCTGGAGAGTTTTCTTGGCTGCACGTTTTTTTCTTTCAGCACATTGAATATATCATGACAGTTCATTCTATCCTGCAAAATTTTTGCTAAATAATCAGCTGATAGTCTTATAGGGTTTCCTTTGTATGTAACTGTTTTCTTTTCTATTGCTGCTTTTAAAATTCTCTCTTTATCAAAAATGACGTTTTGTCATTTTAATTACTATGTGTCCTGGTGTGGACCTTCTTGGGTTGTTTTTGTTGGGGGTCTCTGTGCCTCCTGGATCTGGATTTGTTTTCTTTACTCAGATTTGGAAAAATTTCAGCTACAATTTCTTCATATAATTTTCTCTTATTTTTCTCTTTCGTTTCTTTCTGGGATTCCTTATAATCCAAATGTTATTACACTTGATGCTGTCATGGAGTTGTCTAAATTTATTTTAATTATCATTATTATTTTTCTCCTTCCTGTTGAGCTTGACTGCTTTCCATTACTCTGTCATCCGGCTCACTGATGCGTTCTACTTCATCTTGTCTACTATTAATTCCATCTACTGGAAATAAATTAATTCATTTTTGAGTTTTTTACCTCTGATTAGTTCTTTTTTATGTTTTCTATCTCTTTGTTGAGGGTGTCACTAAGGCCCTCCACTTTTTTCTCAAGTACAGTAAGTAGCTTTATGACCATTACTTTAAATTTTCTACTAGGCATATTACTTACCTCTGTCTTATCTAAGTCTCTTGCTGTGATTTTGTTCTGTTCTTTCATTTAGGACATATTCCTCTGTCTCCTCATTTTGTCTAACTCTCTGTGTCTGTTTTTATGTGTTAGGAAAGTCAGCTGTGTTTTCTGCTCTTAAAAGTAAGGCCTTATGAAGAAGAGGTCCTGTAGTGCCCTGCAGAACAATGTTCCTGTTCACCAGAACCTGGCACTTCAGGGGTGTCTCCTATGTGTGTTGTATCATACTGCTGTGGTGGTGGAGCTGCATTTGCCTTCAGTCCAATTGTCTGAAATGGCTCTCTTTGCTTGTTGTGGATAGTGTTTGGTTCTTATGGGATTCGTGAGCCAGTTTGAGGCCCAGTCATTTGCCAGAGATGCAGTGGCACAAAACTGCTGGAGAACATGGGGGCAGGGTGCACAGTGCCAGCAAGGCCTTCACAGGTGGGAAGGGACCTGCAGCTGCTGGGGCTGAAGGCAAGTTGGGTTGGAGGGTGAGAATCTTCCAAAGTGTGTGCATGGTGGTAGGGCATGTGGTTTTAGCAAGTTTTACAGGTCTGCTCTGGGAGGAGCCTTGGATTTGAGGCCAGATTGAAGGGGACTTTCTGCAGGAGAACACATGGGGTAGGCTGTGCTGTCAGGAAAGTTAAGTAGCAAGTGTCAGTGCCATGCTGTTTCCTACAGGTGTCTTGTATGTTTATGCTGGGCAGTGTGGGAATAAAATGGTGCCCACTAAATCCTCTGTTCCTAGAGAAGTCTCCCAATAATCTCTGTCCCTCCAGCACATGCTCAGAGATTAGTAAACATATCTGCCTCCCATAAACCCCAGGCCTTTTTCAAACTACTGCTTCTCTGCTATATTTCCACTGGGTCATTTGTTGTGTTGTTTCTCTTTTTTTTTTTTTATACTATTCTTTCTTTTATGAAGATGTAATTGATATTAAACTCACCTTTTTAAAATGTACAATTCAGCAGTTTTTAGCACATTCACATTATTTTGCAACTATTACTTCAATCTAATTTTGGAACATTTTCATCACCCCAAAAAGAAACCCTACACTCACTCCCCCTCCCTCCCAGCCTTAGGCAACCACTAATCTACTTTTTGTCTCTATGGATTTTCTTGTTCTGGATATTTCATATAAATGAGATCATATAATATGTGGCCTCTTGTGTCTGGCTTCTTTCACTTAGCACACAATTTTCAAGGTCCATTTGTGTTGTAGCATTTCATGTTACCATGAATACGAGGGGTTTAATTTTCTTCACAGCCTTGTCAACACTTAGCCTCCGTGTTTGTTTGTTTATTTGTTTGTTTTATTATAGCCACCCAAATGCGTGCAAAGTGGTATCACTTTGTGGTTTTGGTTTGCATTTCTCTAATGACTAATGATGTTAAAACGTGCTTGTTATTAACCATTTGTATAGCTTATGTGAAGAAATGTCTATTTAAGTTTTTTGCCCATTTTTAAGTTAGATTATCCTTTTTGTATTGCTGAATGGTAAGAGTTCTTTATATATTCTGAATTCACTTCCTTTATAAGATATATTATTTGTTAATATTCCTCCTGGTCTATGTCTTTTCATTTTCTTGATGGTATCCTTTGATGTACTCATGCTTTTAATTTTGATGAAGTCCAGTTTACTTATCTTTTGTTTTGTTGCTTGTGTCTTTGGTGTTATAACTAAGAAAACATTGCCTAATCCAAGGTGATAAAGATTTATACCTATGTTTTCTTCTAAGAGTTTTGTTTTGGTACTTATAGTTACACCTTTGATCTATTTTGAACTAAATTTTGAATATGGGGTTAGGGGAGGGTCCAACTTCCTTGTTTGCCAGCACCATTTGTTGGAAAAGACTATTTTTTCTCTGTGGAATTATCTTGGTGCTCTTTTTTCAGGCAAATCAGTTGATCATGAATGTAAAAGTTTATTTCTGGTCTCTCAATTCTATGCCATTTACCTATCAATCTTTCCTTAAGCCAGTATCACACTGTCTTGATTACTGTAGCTTTGTAGTAACTTTTCAAGTTGGGTGGTGTGAGTTTCCAACTTTGTTCTCCTTTTTCAAGATTGTTTTATGTATTCTGGATTCCTTGCATTTCCATAAAAATTTTAGCATCCACTTAATATTTCTTTTCATTGGATTAGTGAAGTCAACGTGTGAGTAGTAAATCTGATGTATAAGAGGCTTTCTGAATTCTCCATATGTGAACATAAGAGGTGTGTTGATCTGGGAAGGGAATATCATCCACTGTATCAATGGCCTGTCCTGTCTTTGAGCAATAAACCAGATCTCTCCCACCTACCTTACCCAGGGCTGCAATAAAGCTGGACCTTCCTGTTGTGCTTTCTTTTTAAGGACTGTGAGTTTCCTCTGCACCACCACCCCCCCCCCCAAGATCTCCCATTAGCCTGCTGATTTTTTTTTAAAAAATATTTTAATGTTTATTTATTTTTGAGTGAGAGAAGGAGAGAGACACAGAGCGTGAGCAGGAGAGGAGCAGAGAGAGGGAGACACAGAATCTGAAGCAGACTCCAGACTCTGAGCTGTCAGCACAGAGCCTGACATGGTGCTCAAACTCATGAACCACGAGATCATGATATGAGCTGAAGTCGGACACTTAACCAACTGAGCCACCCAGGTCCCCTGAGACTGCTGATTTTTAAAGTTCCATGTTTTAAGCCCCACTGATTATAAGAATTCATGAAATCTGGCTCCTCATGTTAAGGGAATTCATCTTTCCTGTGCAGCCACGTGTTAAGGGAATTAATCTTCCCTGTGCAGGCTTTTTGGTATGAGCGTGTTTCTCTCCCTTCTCCCTGCCCACAGCATCCCTCCCTCTCATGGATAGTTCTGTGGGTCCATTTAGCTCCTGCCCACATGTCCAACCTTCCTATCCTCTTCATTGCAGCCTCTTCTCTACATTTAGCTATGGAGAGTCTGTTCTGTTAGTCTTTAGGTCTAGTAAGATAAACATAAGACAGAAAGAAAACCTGGCTTGAAATTTGGTTTATACTTGAGCAATGGGAACTCATTAGTGGGTTTCCAAAAAAGAGTGATATGACCATATTTTTTATTGGAAGTATTATTTTCATCGGAAGGCAAAGTATGTATTTGAGAGAGACAACTCTGGAAGCAGGAAACCAGTTTGGAGACAAGCTTATAGGCAGTAAATGAGGAAGAGATGATGAGATATGGTTACAATGAAGATGGCAGATTGGATTGAAATCAAGAGATGCTAATGAAGTAGAGTTAGCAGGACTTAATGAATGAAGGGGAACAGAATTTGTGGCCATATTTAATGTACAAAAGAAGGATTTCTTTTTCTGTTAATATTAACAAAAATTAAACCTATTTCAACTCTGTTGGGAAAGAGCCAGTAGTAAGAAAAGACAACAAGTAGAGCAAAGTCCTTGAGACGAAAGAGGAAAAGGGGGTTAAGAGCCCAAATTAAGAGGTTAGCTTTCTTTATTCTTAGATGAGGGACAGCATTTCCTCAATTTCAGGTAGGGTTAGAGTTCGCGTCTGAGAGCTAGCAGGAGCCCAGACTCTAGACTCTAGGCTCTCAGAAAGGGATTGGCAAGTGTAGAAGGAGGAGATGGATATATTACCTTCCCTAGAAAGCTACTTAAGTGCCTGTCCCATTACCTGTGCTTATACTGGTGGAATTCTTGCTTGCAAACTTCTACTGTCTTTTTTAAGTGGGTGATAATCTAAGAGAAATGAATAATGTTTGAAGACCATGGAGATGGTTTGAAAAATCACCAAAAGGCATAAACCATTGACTAGGAGAATATTAAGACTACCAGGCACTGTTAAGATCCCAATTATTTGTAAATTATGACTTTTTGGTGGTATCAGCCTTTGCCATTGTATGGCTTTGTCATGAGAATTTGGCTGCCTTGGTATGAGGGCAGGAAGGCTAACAACTATATCCAAAGTTAGAGTTTTACTGAACAGAGCAAAGAAAGGTGTGATCAGGGAGTAGGAATGTTAGAATATGAAATTTTAGAGACCTCTTTCTTCCAAATGTTGGCAAGGTCCCAGGGATGAGGGTAAAGGAAAGCTGGTTAAATGAGGTGGAGGTGAAGACCTTAAGATGAAGAGGTCAAGGTTTGGGGTTTGCATGGGAAATGTACCACTTACCTAACATACTGTCTAGGTAAACACATTTGTCAGCAACTCTGCTTTATACAGATTACATCAGTTAGAATTTATAACACACCTATGAAGAAAGTAATTTTATTCCAATGTTCGCATAAAAATTGGAACCTTAGAAAGTTTGAGTAACTTGCATAAGATCACACAGATATTCCGAGTAATAACAGACATTTTACAGCAATTTACAATGTGTTTTGAGGCATTGTTCTAAATGCTTTACATTCTAAGTTTTAATTGCTCAGAAAATTATTTATTATTATTATCACCGTGTTAGGGAGGAGGCTCAGGAAGTTTTCATAACTAAGTTCACATGGCTACTAAGTGGCAAGAGTTTGGACTTAGAGGAAGTGTCAGAAATAGGCTATGAGTCAAACTTGATGTTGCTCCAAAACCCATGTTTTAGCTACTCAGAAATAGCATCTACTTATGTGGGGTGCTTTTCTTTCAAGCTTCTATGAAAAGATCCCTTCCAAGAATATTAATGGAGATTTTAATTTATGCAAGGTTAAAATTTTAAACATCATGAAATAAATGAAACTAAAATTCACATTGCAAAAAAAAAAAAAATGAAACCAAACAGGGCATTTAAGCATAATATAGGAAGATGGAAGCAAAGGCAGAAATATGAAGGAAAATGAGGAAAAAATCAGAAATCATTGAGAAGGTCTATGTTAATTTTTTCTTGTCTCTGAAGTGGCAACACTTTTTCTTACTGAATTAAAGGTGTATTTGGTTCCTCATCAGCCTGGTTGCTTTTTTTTTTTTTTTTTTTTTTTGCCAATAGCTGAAGTGCAAGGATTTTGCACGAAAGAGCCCAGAACCTTGTACAGTTACTCTTAGTACTATCCACCTGCACCCCTGGGGAAGTGGAAACTGATACGTTCTCTGATAGTCAGCCTCCACTCTTTCCCTTCAGTGCACATAGACCCTTCTTTGCCAACTTCACCAGCTGGACCCCAGCCTCCATTTCCCTTTCTCTTCAGTGGTTACTACCCCTTCTTCCACAACTATTGATTCATATCTGCCAAAGGGGCATAAGGAAACTGAAAGCAGTCTGTCTCTTGACTCACTAGTTGTGTTGTTTACATTTAATAAAGGAGCACAAGGAAATGGCAACATCTAAGTGCTTCTATAGGAGACTGGACTTGCTGCATTGACAGTGACTATAATTTTTATTTACAAATAACGTTAACAGAAAATGGGAACTGAAACATTGAAGAACTATCACAAGCACAATATTCTCCCCTCAAACTTAAAAAATCAGTGTAGTTTATGGAAAGTAAAAACCTGTGAGGCTGAGAGAAGTTTCAGAGCCTTCTCTATCACCAGTCATTTGACTTCCTGAGCATCATTCGCCTTGTCAGTGTAAATAATAACCACCTTCAGAGAATCATTATAACAACCAAATCATTAAAATAAAAATAGATAATATATATGAATAGCCTGTGACCTGTTATAGGCAAATAGCTCATTATATATTTCTCTATTTCTTCATTGAGAAAGCATAGATCTTTAGACCTGGGCACTGAAAGTTATATTTGCTGGGTACCTGTTCCTAAGATCCATGTAAACAGCTAAAGTCAATGCAGGATGCTTTCCTTTGACAAAGACGTTATTTCACAGTTGATTCCTGTGGAGCAAATGTAAATTGCTTTCACTAAAGGATAAAGTTGGAAGTTCATTACCATCACAGATGTTCAAAGTACATATATGTAGATTATTATTATTATTTGCTTTTTCCTCTGCGAAGCTGTTCTTTTTTTTCTAAATCAAAATGACTAGTACATGCAAACAGCATATAATTGAAGTTACAGTAAAGATCACAACTAAATGAGAGCATTTGTTCAATTACGTGATTTTGGCAGCAAAACACTCAGTGATTTTATTTTGTTATTATTTATTTATTTTAAACACTCAGTGATTTTATTATCCATTAGTGTTTGCTTTATTTTGTCGGAAGTGGAAAGTAGGGAGATCTTTATCTCATTTGGGGTACGCCTGATTTGGACATTTAACCAAAACTCTGGTTGGTGTACTATTGGTTTTCTCAAGCTCTTCTGATGACTTTTAATTTCATTACATCCAAATAAAAAATGGCATGCTACATCTAGTCTGTGGACTGAATTTATGCTGGAGGCAAGTTTTGTTTGGGAATGGATGTACCTCTTGGATACGTGTACACTCTCCACCATCCTAAGCCTCCACATCTCCACCTTCTCACACTCATCCTACACCCAGCCACCTCACTCATTTATGTCAATTGCCTGACCCCAGTGGGCATTGGAGTTTGGGGCTTCTGGTTCATGGAAAGGAGGAAATAAGGAATAACCCAGGTATTTATTTTTATGCTGTCGTTGTAGCATGGAAAGAGAGTTACATTTTTATTGTGAATACATGCTATGAATACTGATAGTGCATTCTTTGCCTTTAAAAATTTTTGCAGCTAAAATAATCTAAATAGGTCTAGTTTTTCCAATAATTTCTTCAAGGTTTTGTTAGTAAGCAGCCAAAAAGAGAGGAAGGGACTACTGGATTTTCAATTCGAGAGAAAGAGAATTCCTGTCGACCTTACTGAAGGAGGGGGAAAAAAAGGGCAAATCTGGCGGGTCGAGGGCTTTTTGCTCAGTGCCCGTGTGATTGCCCACAGAGCTCCTGTGATCTGGCGCTGGCTGCAGCACATCTCTCTATTTGCACATGCATGGAAACACTTTTTGTTGAAGCTACTTGACAACATTTAATGTTTTTTGTTTACTTGTCATTCTGAGAAACCACACACAGACTGTTTAGGTTACACCTAATGACAGTTTTTATTCATTTTACAGTTTAATGTTTCTTTTTATTTAGCTTTTGTTATGGTTTCACAACTCCTTTCATTTATTGGGATCGTAGACAAGTTTGAAATGTGAGTGCACCCGTAAGACAAACACACATCATTACCTTTCCCTCTCCTGGTGTGCAGCCCTTTGTGAAATCTGCCAAGAGAGTATAGACGCTGATGCATGGGTAACAGAGGAGAGGGGAAGGGTGGCTTCAAAAGCCCCATGTGTTTTATAGATATTTCTTTGAGAAGGTTTCTCCCAGTCAGATGGGAGCTGTGGGATAGAGATAGTAGGTGGGCTACAAAGTGCAAGGCGATAAGAAGACTTTAGCAAGTGTATTTCTAAGAATATAAAATCCCTGGCGAGAGCTAGTACTTAGTTCCCTTTCCTCCCTAGTCCTAGGAAAATTATACTATTTGTGATTAGAAAGGAATTACCCATGGAAAATTTGCATATACACTTTGCACCCTATCCTGACTTCAAATTAGCTAGTGTTGGGGGGTAAAGGAATGAATATTTTATTTGGGATTCGTTGTTTATTCATATGACAAATAATTAGGAATAGGGCCATACTTGGCTTACTGCTGCTCTATACCACACTAGGACTGGCAGAATAAGGGAGCTGTTTGCTTATGTGTGCTTCCAAGAGTGTTTTAGCTCCTTGGTGCCATGCTGAACGTCATTAAGCCACATGATAAAAATTGATGTAAGCCAGAATGCCACACTCTTGCTGTCCCAAAGAAGTCACGGTAGCCAAAGGCAACATTAAAAATAAACTTTAGGAATAACCTGACAAACCAGCAGAACCAAGGAAATATTGACATTGAAAGTAGAAAACTGTAGCTGTTGCACTGGAGAAATTTGAGATGGCATGATAACAGTATTTGCTGAGAGTCTGCTGTACACAGCAGCATGAGTTTGGGGAAGCAAATTGGGATTCCATAATGACTTGTACAAGTAGTAGCTCAGAGGAAGGCATGTCTCTAGGGAGGGTGAAACTACAGAAGAAATCAAAGCCCAGGTCCAATAGGAGCTTTGTGAAGTCGGGGAGAGAGCAGCACAGAGGTCCATAGCCATCTTCAGTCCATGGGTGGTGCTAGGGGATTTCGTCAAAAGCAAACTGAGCTGTAGTAAAACAAATGAATATTCCCAGCTATTAGGTTTTGTATTTGGTTTTTTGCTTGCTAATCTGGGTGGACAATGAAAGCAGTTTCCCCACATTTCATGAGTAGCTAAGCAGTTTGGTCTGGTTTTAGTTTTAGTTACCTGTTTTCTCAATCTTGGTGTTTCAGGTTATTTTTTCCTAATTAATTTTCAGGCCGCTGAGACTGTGAGTTTTTAAAGAAATTAAGAATTAGTGAGATGAATGTTTCTCAAGATGAGTTTATATTCTTACAACTTTTGTATACTTATGATGATCTTACAACATTAGAATTTTTTTGAATAGGGTCAATAAGTTTCCTACACAGAATGAGGGAATCCCATCAGTGAAATCTCTGTGATATGGATGGCTGATGAAGAGAAGGTGATGAGGAATGGAAAAGAGTGAGCCACAGAAAATGTGCTTTCATGACTCAGAGCAGCTGTGATCAGAGAGGGCCAGTGGGGGTTTCTGAGGGGCTCATGGATGTGTTCACAAAAGAAAGAGTCAACATATGTCTGGTCCAGAGAGTGGGAAGCCAGAGTATAATTTTACCACTTATCAGGCAAGTAAAAGCCATTTCATTCAGTCCCTTGTTCTTTTTCCTCCCATTACGTGTGACCATGATGAGATAAATGAGAGCAGATAAGAAGAAGAGGAGGAGGTGAGTGGAGAAGGCGGGTGTTGCCAATTATTGGTTGAAGAGAAGGAGAAGATTCCCTTTTGAATAAAAATTGAATGATTGCTTAATATCTTGAACTTGGAGACTCTACATAGCTGAAGTGCGACCGTGTTTGATGACTTACAATGACTAGGATTTTCTATTGCCTCACTGTGAGCAGAGGAATCAGGGGGCTTCTGGAATTTTTATGCAGTTCATTTCCAGTTCATTTCCAGTTCATTCCCCGGACATCATAAATAATATGTCCGGGGATATAGAAAACAACATAAAATCATATTTAATCATATCCCATGTGTGTTTAACATATAGGTTAGAAAGTAATAAAAATAAAAAACACCAAAACCTTTCTCTAATGGGCTTAAACAAAGCCTGGGTTATGTGACTGGACAATCCAGAGATTGGGTTGACATCAGCTAAGGCTTGAGCATTCACTTCCTTCCATTGGTTCCCTTGTGGTCTTAAGATGTTTGCCAAAAGTACCCAAAGCTGCATTCTTTTTGTTTCCTGTCTAGCTGAAAAGATAACTTCTTTGTCCTGATGTATTCCACAAAAGTAAATTGAAAGATTCAAATCCTAAGAGTTGAATGGTTCAAACCCCCATGAAACTATCTCTGTGGCCCTGGGGTACATATGTTGGTTGCTTAGTTTAGTTCACATGCCAGAGGGTAGGATCATCTTCCCTGGAACCATGCAGGTACCACAATCATTGCATTAGCAAGGCGGAAATGATTAATGAGTTCCAGAGAAGGAAAAGTACCTGTTTAAAATCTTTAATCTACATAGCAACCTTGTGAATTAGGTTATATTGTTGTCCCATTTTTCAGATGAGAACAATTTCCCAAGGATGAATAGCTTATAAGTAGTGATTTGAGAATGAAATCCAGGTCATTCTAACTTTGTACCTCTAAGTCATTCTATTTTGGTATACCGCCTATGCAGCATAAATTAAGCATATATAAGGTTCTCTAATCTATACCAGGAAAGGATGTTAATATCTGTCTTCCATAACTTTCACATTATAAAAGAACCTGGTGGGAAGCTTAAAAGTCTTGAAATGATAAAAAGATAACTTTCTCTTCCAGAAACGAAAAATCTTATCAATCATAAATAAGAAGAGTTTTACTTGAGTTTTTGAAAGCTTTAAAAAGGTTCTTTTATTCTTGTTTATGGAAAACTCAGAAGTATACGTACCTTGAGAGTAATGTTCCTGTTGATTTTGGAATTATCTAGTCATCCCAAATGCTACATGTAACATTTGTACCTGTTTTTTAAACATGAACTGCATATGGCAAGGTGTAAAGCTTAGAAAGTCAAAGAAAAGGGAGGATCCTAACAACCAAATTGACTGGAGGATTCAAGAGCTGTTAGCATTATGAATGGAAGCTATTACCTGAAAAAATATTGCCGTAGGAGGTTTAGACTGGGACATTAAAACAAATCGTTGTCCTGGGCATTGGAGTTAAATAAGGGGGCATGATAATGAAGTTTCATTGTCTTGAATCTGTGGGAAATAGATATTCCAGGGCTATGAGCTCATAAGCATTAATGCTGTAGGACTGTACCTTGATAAGTCTCCTTTGGGGAAAAGGTAACTGAGCAAATTATGTTCGTGGTACTTTGGCATATCTTATAACCCACTTCTTATTTTAGAAATGCTTAATATTATTAATTTACCTAAATGCCAGGGGAGACAGATGCTCAGAGATTTTCTAATTGCCCAAAGAGTTATATTCTAAAACTGGAAACCCCAGGTGGTCCCACCTCGATTCTGAATGGCAAGAGAGGAATCTTGCTACTGTTCTTACATGTTGCCCAGCAGAGCTGGGAGAGGCTGAACTGCTTGGTCATTTTTTCAAGCCATCTCTCACCTTGCTTCTCAGGAACCATGTCGGGCAAGATTCAAATTGAGTGACTAAACAATGACAGCAGGGGCTTCAGAAAAATCAGAATGGATTCTTTTATATTTAACAATCTCCTTCTTACATCTAAGTTTCTGAGTTGACACTGAAGCAGGGATGGGGGAGTCTATAAAATAAATAGAATCCCAGGGCTCCTCAGTGGCTCAGTCAGTTAAGCGTCAGACTTGGGCTCAGGTTATGATCTTGTGGTTTGTGGGTCTGAGCCCCAAATCGGGCTCTGCACTGAAAGCGCAGGGCCTTGAGCCTTCTTCAGATTCTGTCTCCCTCTTTCTCTGCCCCACCTCTGCCTGTGCTCTGTCTCTGTCTCTCAAAAATGAATAAATGTTAAAAAAAATTAAATAAATAGAATCCCAAAGCTTATTTTAATCAAATTTCTTTCAAGAAGAATGTTCTTTACTACTTCTTCAAAACCCCATTTTCCCATCTATATTTTCACTTTGCCCTGTTGTCATAAATGCTGTTAATGTGAATTTGAGAAACTGATGAAGTAATAGATTATCAGTTCTGTGCAAAATATAGGTCTCGTTCTGCTTGTGTAGGCAACTTGCAGTCATCCCAAAATGTCACAGTCTCAGGGAACTCAAAGTCTTTAGGGCCTTTAAAAGTAATATCCTTTTAGGGACATAGACATATTTACTGAAATACATAACACAGAAAATAAAGTTCTTAGCCTTGCTTTACACCCTGGAGTGTGATAAATTCTGTGGGCTGTAGACTAAGCCAGTTCCATTGTTTCTCAGAGGATTTAGTTCACTACCAGAATGTCATTGTGATTTTAGTACTTGATATTTTGGCCTTTGGAATGACCATTTGTTGTGTAGAGTACGTGATGTAAAGTCCTCTGAAATGTTATTAATACCATTTAAACGTTTCCTATAATTATTTCAATAACTTTAAGGAAAGTCCCTGTTTTAAAAGATCACCTTTCTGGTGAGGGACAATTTATAGCTGATGTGTAACTCAACAGGAAGTCAAGAGAGCAATCACCAAGAGGAATGAGATAGTCAAAGTTTCTCCAGACTAACACATAAAAGGATTTCTTGGGAACTGAACCCAGCAATAAAAGAACACAGGATTAGTCACAGTGAATTGGATGCACTGGTCCCACCATTCTTTCTCCTGAGGGAAATGCCTAGTGTTCTGTAAGAAAATAGGAAGGCCTCAGGATATATCTCAAGATATATTCACCAGTTGTTTCCTTAAAGAGAAAAGACTGTTTGAAAAAATTTTGGGGTGAGAACATGGAGAGGCAAGTGGAAAAAAAAATGATGAGTCATTAACTCCCCATCATTTGCTGATTTTTACTTTTTATGGCTATGAATATTAGGGCAAGGAATGGCCAAGTCCCCCGTTGTTTTTAGATATAGAAATTATCACTCTATTTCCCCCCATAATTTCAGGAAATATTTCAGTAGAAAATGCCTCTCCATTTCCATCAGCTATTAAAATGTAATGGGGAGTTGCTATTCAGTGGGCATAAAGTTTGTTACACAAGATAAATAAGAGCTAGATATCTTCTGTACAACATTGTGTCTATAGTTAACAATGCTATGTTGTACACTTAAAATTTTAAAGGGTGGATATCATGTTAAATGTTCTTACCACAATTAGGAAAGGAAGGAAAGAAGGGGGGAAGGAAGGAAGGGAGGGAGGAAGGAAGGGGAAATAAATAGCAACAACAACAATAAATGTAAAGTTCTAGAAAATGGAGCCCTCACTTTTTTAGAGGCAATGCTAGTTTGGCAGAATTGAGTACAGAATTGGGTTGGCACCACTTTGATTCCATCTTCTCTCCAGTTTAGAGGTTTCACTGTGTCCACTGGTATTCCATGTTGGTCCTGGGAAGGGCTTCACAGAAGCTATCAGTGGAGAGATTGGACCCTACCCCTACCTTTATATGTAATTCAAAATAAAAATTTTGTTTTCAAAAGGACACCACGTAAAATGAGGTGGAAATGGAAATAGTTTCCTTGTAGATGCTTTTCACCTTGCCAAATTCTGGATACATTCATCAAAGAAGAACTGGCCTGTTTTTTTTGTTTCATTCTCCATCTCCCTGCTTTGTTGAGACCTGTGGCTAGTCTGCCTGTTGGGAAAGCCAGCACAGGCCTTATGCACAGCAGCTTCTGTTGCATTTTCCTTTGATCTTCTTCTAGATCCCAGAGCCATTTTTTAAAAAATCAAAGCTGACATATGCTTTGCAAAAATTTCTTTGTTTCTCTTTTTGCAGTTACTCAGTTTAGTTTCTAAAGAAAACACATGCCTCACCTGCATTTTAATTTTTCTGGTCATTTCTGTTTTTATTTTCTACTGTACAAGTTCATGCAAAACTTGGCAACGCAATATTCCTTTAATATAATGGGCTCCACAAAAATGTTTGCCACACATCAGTGCCTTCTCAATGCCACAAAATAGAAAGGATTTTATAAGTTTCTCTGGTTTTAGGGGGAATCGAACAAGAAATTTGGGATTTATTATTGTCCAAAAACCTTAATCATCTAGATACCCTTTATTCAAAAGTCATTTTCTCTGCC
The DNA here is from genome assembly GCF_027475565.1 of Acinonyx jubatus. Taxonomy (NCBI): domain Eukaryota; kingdom Metazoa; phylum Chordata; class Mammalia; order Carnivora; family Felidae; genus Acinonyx; species Acinonyx jubatus. The sequence continues at coordinate 148,565,446 of NC_069380.1, read as the reverse complement.
CTCCTATTAAATACTCCATCATTTCCCCTTTCCTTTGCCCAGGTGCACTAGGTGGATCTACACATGTGCTTTACTTCCTGAACTCAGATCCTTGGTGTGATTTTGCTGTGTCAATTCTTACTGCATGCCAAATACTTTCACTCTTCAAAATGGCTTGGGATAGTAGAAATTGGCACTCAGTGACATTTCTAGTTATTTATTTATTTATTTTTTTAGGCCATTAAATCCATTTTTTTTTTCAACACAAAATATGTAGAAATTTTAAGAATAGTCTTGTTTTGTTTTAATACTATAATTTTTTTCACTCTCTACTTTCCCTGGTCATATCTTGGGAGAGATATCAAAGTGGAAAGAAGAACTGGAGGAGCATTCAGTCCTCATCAAACACAAGAAAGTCAGATATGAATGCAAAGTACAGAGTTTTAAAGATGACCGAAGCACCGTGAATAGTTAGCCAGGAGTCACAGAGAATGTGTGCACTTTAACAAATGAAGGCCCTGAGGAGACAATCTGATGTGTGATATGAAAGGAAGACAGGGAAATGCACTGAGGTAACAAACCCAAGTTTGAGAATCTTGGAACCAAGAGAAGCTGAAAGAACTTTCCGGAATGCTATGAAACACAAATTTTCACAGATTAAAAAGCTTTCCAAGAACTTCTCACAGAATTTCTTTTTTGTGAATTGACCTTTCTGTTCATGAGAATATAATTAGTTTCTGACCAAGAGTAATCCAAAGATTCTTTTGGAGCAGCTTAAAGGATCCAGATATTCTAGGGAAATAATTTGTAAATTCCACTCCCACATATAATCATTATGACCATTAGGGGAAACATGAGAATCAAGGGCTAATTCTTTCATGGTGTTACCAGGGACATGAGCGCTGAGGGCCCAGAAAAAGAGGAACTAACTATCCCAGGGTCTGCACTGCCATCACTAGAGATTTATTTCTCTGATACATAAGACTTGTTTTCAAATCCTAGAATATTATAAATGAAAGGAATCTTAGAAATAAGACCAATTCAACTGTTTTTTTTTAGAGACAGAGAGACAGACAGAGAGGTGGAGAGAGAGCATGAATCTGGGAGAAGGGTAGAGGGAGAGAGAAAGAGAATCTCAAGTAGGCTCTACACTCAGCATGGAGCCCTATGTGGGGGTGGATTCAGGGCTCAATCCCATGACCCTGGGATCATGACCTGAGATGAAAGCAAAAGCCAGACGCTCAACTGACTGAGCCACGTAGATTTCCGAAATCCACTGTTTTATAGATGAATAAATTGAGGTATAGAATAGCCAGTTTGTTCAAAGTCACAATTAATGTGTTAGCTTCTTATCAGGGACCAGAGATGAATTCTTTTTAAAGCCATTACAGTTGGTTAAAACTGAAATCTAACCCAAAGGAAATTTGTCAAAAGAATCCTGAGTATCTTAGCCTGAGTTGCCTCAAAAGCAGAGCCTGAACAGAGGATTCTTTGCAATTTATCTGGGAATATGATGCCAGAGAACAGGGATATGGGCAGAGGGAGAGAAACAAAGAAGGAGGAAAAGCCAATTCAAGGAAGAGCTTAACCACCCTAACCTGCACCAGGAGATCAGGTGACTGGTGCTGAATCTCTCTGAAACCCTTGTGAAATACTCACAGGCACAAAAGAAGAAAACCTCATCCATTGGCTTCCATTGGTCAATGGTGATTCCATGAGCAATAAGTCTTTTGGGGTTCCATATTGTGTATAAACGAGTATGGAATAGAAAGGCACTGTAGAAGGCCCTAGGTAGGAAATGGGAAGTGCAGAGTCTGGGCCTCCTGTGAGTTGCTCTCTAAATGTACCATCAGAGAGTTGATGGAAGCCTGCATCAGACTAGTGGGCACAGCATGCCTAGCCAAAGAAGTTAGGTCAGGAGAATTCTGAAGCACAACCTAAGAGGTATCTTCTGCATTCTCCAGAAGAACTAAAAACTGCTGTGAGAAGAGCAGGAAAACTGCTTGGTCCCCCTTCTTCACTGCTCCTCAAAATAAGTCTTGTAGAATCCTCATCTCTAATGTTTCCCAAACTCTTTATGTCTCTAGTCTCTATCTATCAGTATCATTCTTCTTTCTCCTGGTAGGCTCTCTTTCTTCATATGATATAAATGTGACCCTCAACGCTTTCCAAGTTTAATATCTTACGTCATTAATTCAGGAGAAACTACTCTGCCTCTCTGTGTCCCAAGCTTAAAAATCTCAAGGATGGGATATTGGTCTAATGAAGGACTAATGCCAACTCCTGGACCAGAAGGCAGGATCACAGAGAGCATGGGAAATGTGGGTGGAGTAGGAGGGAAGGCACTTGCCTTAAGAAAGGAATGTGATAGGTGGACAAAACAGTAGGTTCCTACTGAACCAGTCCAGCATTTTGCCTATTAAGGGTTTTCTGTTAAATGAGACCATACTTAAAGGAGTAACACTAACTTGACATTTTAATGGGCCCTCTTCAGGCTTGGATAAACTTTGAGACAGTGGAAATAAGACCCAGGATGGACACCCAGAAAAGGGGAGGTGTTGTCCCTATAGGAGATAGGACTATTTTTCCTGTTTTACAATTAACCCTAGGATTTTTCCTGGATTTAGTCCTCCTGAAAACTATGAAGGTGTAGGCAATTCAATACAATATTAGGTATGGATATATTTTTTAAACCCTTGGTGAATTCCTTTAAAAAAAGAAGAATTACTGAAGTTTTTTTCTATCTTTCAATGTATTTTTGCTTATTGAGGTTATTTTCCTCTTAAAGTGGAACTCACCTGGAGAGGACAAGAGGGAATTAAATATGTAGAAAATGTTGGTTTACATCCTCTCATCAGAAAATGAAAAACTGAATGGAGATTTCAGCACTTATGTATTTAGAATACTTGCTATCTACAAATAACAGCTAATATTCTTTGAATACTTATCATGTGTTGGGCCATGTGCTCCATGTTTTGTGTGTGTTTATTTGCTCAATCCTCAGAACTTCCCTGTGAGATAGATGCTATTCCTTTCTAATTTTTCTCAGTTGAAGGAATAGAAACACAGAGAAATGATATGCCCTAGTTTTAATAGCTGAGTGGTAGACCTGGGATCCAAATGCAGGCAGTCTGGTCCCTTAGTCTATTTCCTTAACCCATTTGCCATGTTGCCTTTCTAAGAACTTTAAAGAGACTACACTAAAATTAAAAAATGTTCTTCGGATGGGTTTTTAATTGCAGATTTATTTTTTGTTTGTTTGAATTCTTTTCACTTCTGCCTCTACAATGATATTTACATAAAATTGACATCTGTTGACAATGTCGTGTTGATACATGCCCTTTCCAAGTTCTTAGAGATGCATTGTGTTATTATCATTTGCCATATTTTTCACAGAGATGAATACCATAAAAAGGCTTTTGACAAAATAAACCAAAAAATAAAATTAATTAACAATAATAAACCTGACAATTAATTATCAGCAAAGTACATGGGAAAAGAAGTTTTAAAATATTTTCTGCCTAAACATAGGTAGAAATGAGGGACATCTGGGTGGCTCTGTCATTTAAGCCTCTAACTCTTGGTTCAGGTCATGATCTCATGGTTTCGTGATATGGAGCCCCGCGTCAGGCTCTGTGCTGATAGCATGGCGCCTGTTTGGCATTCTGCCCCTCCCCTCCTCATGCTGTCTCTGTCTCTCTCAAAAATAAATAAATAACCTTAAAAAATAGGTAGAAATGAGAACCTTATCTATGCTAATACTCATAAAATACTCCTCATACCTTATTAGATATTAGGTATTGATCCTCTTGAGATCATTATATTCAAGTACTGCCTATTCAATTGAGAATTACAATTCAAGAGATGTCCCACAGGGACCAGCATAAATTTAAACACTGGTTCATCAGAAAAAACAAACTATTGTGGGCCTCCTTAACTTTTATTAATCACTAAATAATGAATTTATGTATATATGTATGTGTGTGTGTATATATATTTAGTGGAAAAAGTTTTCTTCTTTCAAATCTCCCTTCCCACCCCTGCCTCTTGGAAACACTGGGCTCCAGTAGAAAAATAGCATTTACATGCATCATCACCAGCCCGTTTTTACTGAGCACACTTTTTTCATGCAGTAGCTATGCTAAAAGCTGGAGCTCCATCAGATTAAATGCCATAGCTCCCGTCTTATAAGCGAAATATGGAGACAGCCTACATGCAAGAAAGATAAACAACTATAATGTAATCACATGCTGAGTTGCAAATGAATAAGGCTAATAAGAGCTATGAAAAGTCATGGAAGGACAGATTGCTGAGAACTGGGGTGATTAGGCACTGAGAGTGGGGTGGTAGCTGTAGAGATGGGAAAGGGGCTCTAACTCCCTACTTGCTAGGGTCTTCCTAACTCTATGAATGTTTTCCCTAGAAGATTGTTGCCTGGATTTTAAGCATTCTTTTTGAATCCACTGCTTTTGAGAGATTTTGAGGTTGAAATAGTTAAATTATTATAGTTTTGTGCCAAATTCGGCCTTATCAAAGTTGAAATGAAAGTATTTAATTTTAAAAGAAGGTTTTATTTTTGGTCGTGAAGTGGGAGCAACTTATCACAGGTTGTTCTTTGCAACATAGCACAAGAGGAACAAAGAGAGAAAGCTAATGAGGCAAAAATATCCTTTATTAGTGAGGGCTGTAAGCACTGACTGGCAAACTGTAGTCCACTTTTCATAGTTGGGATGAGAGAATGAAAATTAATGGAAAAGTTGGAATACGTAGCTTTGCTCTAGAAATTGAGTGATAAAACTGTTAACAGTGATCATTATTGGAATGTGCTAGATGCATCATGCGTCATCTGCTGTGCCTACAACTGATAATATCACCTTGAATACCACTTTTCTTCTAGCTTGGGTGGGAGTTGAAGACAGAAGGTAGAGGCAAGAATCTGATTGACAAAGAGCTCCCCAGATGCATAGATAGGTAGAAAACGATAAAATGATAGATAAAAATAGATAGATAGATTAAAATTCTACATGTGCCCACTTAATGCTGCTCTCATTGTACCTCAGAAAACTGAACATATTAATTAGGGTGAGTGCCAAGTTCCTATCCAACAATCTTAAATAAATAGAAGCTTAATCTCTAATGTAACAGGCCGGTTTACAACAGTGGGGTAGCTGTGCTCCACAAACTTTTAGAAACATAGATTCCTTTCATTTTGGGATGAAATCCCACCGTCATTTACAAAGGTGAAGTCTGGGTTGCTGGTTTATAAACAGTCCTGCTTGTGGAAATACAAACCAAAGTCCAAGAAAGCAGCTTGTCTTCAACTCAGAGACAATTTAGAATTTATATACATCACTGTCACTTGCATCCTATTGACTCCAATCCAGTAAATTTCAACCATAACTAATGTTTATGCTAGATCCTGAAGATTCAATATGAACAAGAGATGTCCCAGTATTTTGGGAACTTACAGTCTAAAGACAAGACAAAGGTGTCAAGCTGTTCTCTAACTCAATAAAAGTATTCTAAAACTTAGGTCAGGAACTATGACTCAGAGATGGTTAGGGGAAAATTCTTATTCATCCTATTTTGTAAGGATATCACCACTGAAAAGCAACCTAAAAGGATGGCAGAAAAGGCATTAGCTAGAAATGTTAAACCTATGTAACAGGGATAATATTGTTTTAAAGTATCACTGCATTTTTCCTCATTTGCATTTTCATATATAAGACTATCCTTCTAGTCATCCAGAAACATGGATTTTTATTGGAAATATTAGGCATGAAATATGCAGAATGTGAAGAGAAATAAAGAGCCAACATTCAGATTTTCTCTGTCAAAGAAGAACTTGTGAGCAACTAGTTGCAAAAACAAACTTAAAGGCCAGAAAAGCCTTGGGAGGGAAAAAAAAGATTTTCTAAATTCATTGAGCTCCCAGCTTTACCATGTGCCATTAATATGATGTAAGAGAAGGTACTGATACAAGGTGAAAATCCAGCTCACACATAATTGGAAAGGCTACGAGAGAGAGAAATTGAAGCACGCAGGGGGATACACGCATCCAGGCTCTCCACTCCAGACCAAACTTTGGGAGCAACATTGAGTGGGGGTGGGGAGCTAGAAACATCCAGAGAGAAATGAAGACATCTCCATATATCTGTACTAGTGGCCTGTTTTCTTAGAACTGGCCAAGGGGAAGGTACAGAGCTTTAGAAGCCAAACATTTATTCAGGACCATTTTCAACCACAGGCATGGTAGAAGGCATATTTATTTAAAAAGACAGTAGATTCAGTCCAGGTTTCTCATAGCTGCACATGGCATGTAGGTAATTCAGAAGTATCCGTGGGCCTTGGTGAGGAGAGATGTGGGGCTTGAAAGAAGAGGTAATAAAGTATAGAGTATTTGACACCTGAAGCAAATGGATAGGACCATGAATATCACCCTTGGGAACATGATGTTTCCTATGCCTCAGGAGATACTGCAAAGGACCCTATAAACTCAACCAGATTACCCCAGATAAGCCACTTCTTAACTGAATCCTTTCAAGATCCAGAGTACAGCACAGGGGCCCATAAGAGCAAATCCATTACTTTCCCCCCTCTTCCCCAATCCCCACAAAGGAACCTAATTTACCTTATATATACCCTAGTTCTACCCTGGGATGATTCAGGCATAAAAGAACTCTGAAAGCCTGAGCATGTTTCCTCAAATAGACCACATTAAAATGAGAGACAGTGTTAAACAGGAAGATAGTAAGAGATATGATTTCTCACGTATTTAACTTAACGGGGTGGGTGTTCAAAAGTAAGATTTACTCAATTACGGAAAATGACTATACATATCAAAAATACATTAGTCATTTGGGTTAATGAGCATCTTTTAAACACATAAAATGAAAAATTTAACTTTCTTTGTGCATTTGTACCTATCTTTTAAGTAAAAGACACTAGTCAAGGAAGGAGACTCAGAACACAGAGAAGGAGGACAGGATAGCCATGGACAAATAATGAGAAAGGGAAGTCTTTCCACTTGGAATGCCAGGTGGCCACAGACACTGATGGTCCACGCTTGTGGCTAATATGTTACTGGTCAAAATGACATCCAATTATATATATTGATATGTGAAAATGTGCACAATATATTAAGTGGAAAAAGCGAAGTACAAAACAACATATGTGGTGTGACTTAATTTATGTGAAAGGAAGTATTTAAACCAAATACATACATAATATGCTTTATTTTTTTTAATGTTTATTTATTTTTGAGAGAGAGACAGAGTGCGAATGGGGGAGGAGTAGAGAGAGAGGGAGACACAGAATCCGAAATGGGCTCCAGGCTCGGAGGTGTGAGCCAATGTTGGGCTCAAACTCAGGAATGGTGAGATCATGACCCAAGCTGAAGTCGGATACCTAACTGACTGAGCCACCAGGTTCCCCATAATATTATGCTTTAAAAAAAAACTACACCCAGGTGAATTAATAATGGAATCCACAAACTTCAAAAAATTTGTATAAGCAACAGTGTCATCTATTTCTCTCCACTTGCAGATTCCACGCACGAGGAGCACCTCTGCTGCTCTCAGTGGCCAACTAATCCAGCTGGAGATGATCCAGGCTTTGCATGATCAACAACAGTAAGTCAGTCCCAAACCAGCAAGTGGTTGTCTGCCCCCTGCCTCACTTCCTAGCTCCCTTCTTTTTTGTGTATTTATTTTTTTAATTATTATTTTTAATTTAATTTTTATTATTGAACTATAATTGACATACAGTGTTATATTAGTTTCAGCTTATATTCAGTTGACAACTCTATACATTACTCCCTGCTCACCGTGATAAGCGTAGTCAACATTTGTCACCATACAAGGTTATTACAGTATTATGGACTATATTCCCTATGTTGTACTTCTCATCTGTGTGACTTATTTATTTTATTACCAGAAGCTTTTACCTCTTAATCTCCTTCACCTATTTCGCCCATCTCCTAACCTGCTTCCCCTCTCACAACCACCAGGTTGTTCTCTATATTTAGGAGTTGGTTTGCTTGTTTTTCTTTGTTTGTTCATTTATTTTGTTTTTTTTTTTTTTTAGACATCACATATAAGTGAAATCATATGGTACTTGTCTTTCTTTAACTTCACTTAGCATTTTGCTCTCAAGGGATGTCTATGTTGTCATAAATGCTAAGATTTCATTATTTTTTATGGCTGAATAATCAGTCATTGTATGTATTTACCACATCTTCCTTATCCATTCATCATCCATTGGCGGACACTAAGGTTGCTTCCATATCTCGGCTATTGTAAATAATCCTGCAATAAACATAGAAGTGCATATCTTTTTGAATTAGTGTCTTTGTTTTCTTTGGCTAAATACCTAGAATTATTGGATTGTATGGTATTTCTATTTTTAAATTTTGGAGACAACTCCAAACTGTTTTCCACAATGGTTACACAAACTTACATTCTTACCAACAGTGTGCAAGGCTTTCTTTTTCTTCACATCCTCGCCAATCCCTTGTTATTTCTGATTGTTTTAATTCTAGCCCTTCCAGGGGCACCAGGGTGGCCCGGTCAGTTGAGGGTCTAATTTGATTTCAGCTCAGGTTGTGATTCCGAGGTTGTGATCCTGAGGTCATGAGATGGAGTCCCACGTGTGCTCCTTGCTGAGCGTAGAGCCTGTTTGGGATTCTTTCTCTCCCTCTGCTCCTCCCTCACTTGTATGTGTACACTCTTTCTTTCTCTCAAAATAAATAAATAAACATTTAAAAAATAGTTAAACAAATACTAGCCATTCCAGCTGGTGTGAGGTGATATCTTATTGTGGTTTGAATTTGCATTTCTTTGATGTTTAGTGATGATGAACAGGTTTTCATGTGACTGTTGGTCATCTGTATGTCTTCTTTGGGAAAATGTCTATTCAGGTTCTCTGTCCATTTTTTAAAAAAATTTTTTTTAATGTTTATTAATTTTTGAGACAGAGAGAGACAGAGCATGAATGGGGGAGGGTCAGAGAGAGAGGGAGACACAGAATCTGAAGCAGGCTCCAGGCTCTGAGCTGTCAGCACAGAGCCCGACGCGGGGCTCAAACTCACGGACTGTGAGATCATGACCTGAGCCGAAGTCAGACGTTCAACCGACTGAGCGACCCAGGCGCCCCTATCTGTCCATTTTTTTAATCAGCTTTTTCTTTTGATGTTGAGTTTATTATATTATTCTTTATATATTTTGGATAATTAGCTCCTTATCAGATATATCATTTGCAATATCTTCTCCCGTTCACTATGTTGCCTTCTTGTTGTTGTTGATGGTTTCCTTTGCTTTGTGAAAGCTTTTTAGTTTGTTATAGTGACAATAGTTTAATTTTGCTTTTGTTTTGCTTGCCTGGGGGGGCACACCCATAAATATGTTGCTGAGGCCAATGTCCAAGAGATTACTGCCTATCTTTTCTTTTAGGAGTATTATAGTTTCAGGTCTGACATTTAAGTCATTAATCTATTTTGGGTTTACTTTTGTGTATGGTTTAAAAATGGTCCAATTTCATTCTTTGCATATAGCTCTCCAGTTTCTCCAGCACTATTTATTGAAGAGACTGTCTTTTCCCCATTGTATACTGCTTTCTTGTTGTAGTTGATCACATAAGTTGACCATATAAGCATGGGTTTGTTTCTGGGCTCTCTATTCTGTTCTGTTGATCTTTGTGTCTATTTTTGTACCAGTTCCATACAGTTTTGATTAGTATAGCTTTAGACTATATCTTGAAGTCTGAGATTATAATACCTCCAGCTTTGTTCTTTGTCAAGATTGCTTTGACTATTTGAAGTCTTTTCTGATTCTGTACAGATTTTGGGATTATTCTAGTTCTGTGAAAAATGCTATTGGTATTTTTATAGGAATTGTATTGAATTTATAGATCACTTGGGGTCCAATGAACATTTTAACAATATTAATTCTCCCAACCCATGAGCATTGGAATATCTTTTCAGTTGTTTGTATCATCTTCAGTTTCTTTCATCTTATGGTTTTATGTCTTATAGTTTGTGTCTTAATGTCTTATAGTTTTTACCTAGCTCTCTTCTGTTATGGTAAAAATAAGAAGGGAAAGAAACAAACAATAAACACAATTTAGGAAAAGTTATAATCTCTGTCTTTATTCTGCTTGTGTTTAACTTGTCTTAGAGTAAAACTAAGAAGAAGGTTAAGACACTTGAATTTGATCTTTGAAATTCAAATCCAAATCAGAGAACTTTTCAGAAATAGGGTATCAAGTTGCTGACTTTTAGCATGTCAGAGCAGAATCAGGAGAGTACTGCAGAGAAATTCTCCCTAAACAAAATCTGCCTCTCCATTTCACAAATAAGAGATTCATTTGTGTTAATAAGCTCCTTTCAGGGGCACCTGGGTGACTCAGTCAGTTGAGCATCTGACTTTGGCTCAGGTCATGATCTCAGCGTTCATGGGTTCGAGCCCTGCGTTGAGCTCTGTGCTGACAGCTAGGAGCCTGGACCCTGCTTCAGATTCTGTGTCTCTCTCTCTCTGCCCCCTCCCCCCCTGCTTATGCTCTGTCTCTCTCTCTCTCTCTCTCAAAAATAAATAAACATTAAAACAATAAGATCATTTTAAACAGAAAATATTTATTAGGAGAATTACACATGTTCACTGACCTTAAAAAAAAAAAAAGCATGAGACTAATATGTTTTCTGGTGATATCTAGCATTGCTACACTAGCATAATGGGGGAATTTTGATTGAAGTGATAGATAGGAATAAAGGACTATATCTGTTTGTGGTGGGGAGTAGGGAGGAGTGGTGGATATTATGGGGCTTTGACCTGCTCCTAGGGGTCACTGATCCAGTGGAGCCATTGGTCAGTAGGAGAACTAGGAGACAGGAGAATTTTTAGGGAGGTTGAAGTGGTCCAAAGACAATTGGGCTCTATTCAGTGGTTGTCCTGGGCCATCTGCAGGCGGATAACTCTTAACATCACAGGAATCCACAGAAAACATACTCTTGCAAATAGTTTATCTAAAATGCTAGAAACTGCCCAGGCAAAGTTCTTTCTCAGTTTCCCTATAATATGGAAGTCATAGGAATAACTGAGAAAATTCCATTATCTTCTGTTTATAATAAGAGATTCACGATCTTTAAATTCTATACCTTCTACACCTTCTATAATTTCTGGTGCGAGACTGCTGGTTATTCTCCCCAAAGGTGTTCTCATTAAGCAGAGAAGTGGAACTGGAGAGAAGCTGGGTTTGGGACCATGAGAAAGAATTGAGAGAAGACTGTGGGGGCAGGTTTCAAAATCCTGGACGAGTCCCTTTAAATGAACTCAATTAAATTCAAGGTCTTTGCTTCTTGGGTCGGGTGGTTTTTTATTTTAGGGCAACATGCCCAGTTTGGGAAAACAAGTTCAATAAAAAATAGGCATTCTGAGAGAAAGAGGTTCCTTAGAAAATAGGGGCATGTAGGTTTCAATATGAATTTATTGAAACAACCACCTTGAGATGATCTTAATTTCTAAACCAAATCAGCTGAAAATTTTCAAGACTAACTTAGCCGAAATTGCCTCCTGAGCACAATAGTAAAACACACAGTTACAGTCAAGAGAATTGATATGTGTTTTGACATTGTCATTTCTTTCTTCACTGTTTTGTTAGAGCCTTGTTTCATGCCAGTTCTGGAGAGAGTCAGGAAAGGTCAGTGTTAACTTTGGGATGATAGAGATGGTCGAATTTTGCATGAGCAAAATTTTGCATGAGCGTGTGCGCATGCATGCGCCCTGGAGCTGAGAAACAGAATTACATGATCTCTGTGCTCAGGTGGAGTCTCATGACTCATCCCTCTGTATCCAAATCAGCTCCCAAAGACACAGGGGTTCCTGCAAATCCTGGAAATCTTTCTTTAATACTTACATACCCCTGTCCTATTTAGGTTCCTGTATGCAGCACTCTTCTGTTTCAGAAACAAATCGTTTTCTGTTACAATCTAGAAATACCCAGGTCCCCAAACGAACCTGAGATTTCGGCTATTCAGCAAAATTTTTATTTGCAAAGCCCATGCCTGCTAGCCTGTGTGATTGCAGTTGCTATTCATACGAATGTTGGCAACATCTCATCGTGGGGTCAATTATGGTCATTTGCCATGATGACATAATAACTGCAGAAATGTGAAAGCTAAAGTAGGGTTATTATTACTGTTTGTAAAGTCTGTGTCCCAGATGTTCCTGCCAGGAGAGAGAAAAGCTGGAGTGCAGAGATAGCTGACAATTGTGCTAACCATTCAAATCGCCAGCGGATTGAACAATCTGCAAGACCAGGATGTAACAAGAGGGATGTAACAAGAGGCTAAAGCTGGCATTCAGGTTGCACCACCTCCCTCACCTTGAACTGCATGCTTTTTCCTTCCTGGCATGTCACACAGAAACACTCCCACCTCCGCACCTCTGCACCGTATCCCCAGGCTGAAAGAGAAAAGAAGAAATACAGGCAGAGCATTTGCCTGGAGAGATGGGCCAACAGCCAATGTCATCCTCTGATATATAACTCAGGAGGAATTTATTTCCAACTAGTAGAGGATTGGGGGGCTCATAAAACTGTATAGCTTCAACCCTATGAAATAAGGTTAGTAAAATACATAAACTCTGATACAGCACTGTGAAGTATGCCTCTAGTCACCTGCAATTCACCAATGACTTCATGATAGATATTCCCAGCACCTGGCTGCTCCTTGTCAGCTCTGACCAGTGTATGCCTTTTAGCAACGCCCATCCTCCTTCCCTCCCTCACCCTCCTTTTCCACCCTGGGCAGAGGTCTGGTGCTAGGGTAGCAGTAGGCTTGCTGATTGCGAAGATGCTTAGGGGATCCTGCAGCAGGCCTCTTGAGTGATAACACTCTGATAGCAAGCACCAGCATGAGACAAAAGCACAGTACTTGTCGAATGAAAAATACAACAGCAGTTGAATAGACGAAAAGGCAATAGAAAAAAAATCTAGCTCTAAAAAAAATCAGCTCTGATGATGCCTGTTTTTTTTAATAGCGAAAAAAATCACAGTAGGCAGAAACTCCATTTTTTTAACACTTCATACTTCTGTCAGTGTGATGTTGAACAAGTGCCATTAATCAAGAGTGCTTTTATTCATTAGGCACAGTGATGTACTTGAATTGTTACTTTGGTATCGTTGTTCAAAGCGTCTGGAAGAGCTTTAAAGAAGCAGGAAAGAATTTACAGCTATGGTTTACAGCTAGGACTGTAAAAGAACTTTCTCACTATTAACCGAATGTTAAATGTGGTAATAATAGTAATAGTACCTTGGATTTATACAATGACTGTCTTCTGAGAAACTCAAAGGACTCAACAAACAGTAGTATATTGGCTGTCAACAACATCCTTTTGAAGAAAGCTAGAGGGAGTCATTATTAATCCTCTTTGCTATCAGGCCAATAATATGTTCTTTGTGTTTACAATTCTCTCTGATGTATGCTGCAGGGGAGGTGGCAGATGGGAGGGGAAGATGGGGAGATGGCGTATGAGTGATGGTGGTAGGAGCGGACTAAAGGGTTCTTTGCAGGTTTTGAGGAACTAAGCCAAAACAAATCCTTTTCCTGTGTAGTGGTTGTGAGGGATTTGGTTAAATATGAAGGTAAAACTAGTCTCTCTGCACATTGGAAATTAATTATAACATTGTAATCAGAATGCACTGACAAAGGAAATACACTTGATGTACTCTGACTGTTGGGAGGAGGAAGGGACCCTCAGGTCTAGGGCAAGTGCCCTGCCACCCCAACCTGATGGGAAGAGTCATGCTTCTTCTCAGGGTGGCCAGTTCTGGCCCCGCCCACCATCTCACCGCTGACTGGATGAGGACTGGACCAATCAGATTCCTTCTCTCTGGAATTTGGAAATGGATGTGGGGGAGGCTGGTGAACGCGATGGATTCCTGAAGTGTAAAGTGACTGACAGCCAGGCCTGTGGTGACTCTATTTGGCCTATGGGAGAATGCAACAGAGAAAAGGGAGAGAGAGAAAGAAGGGAGAGAGAACACTTTGGCTCAGATGGGTGTTCTGTTTCTATCCTGGTCAGAACCATAGCAGGCTCTATGGTCTTTCCCCAGTTCTCTCCGATAAACTATCCATTCAGCCTAAGTGTTTTGTTCTGTTTTTTTTTTTTCCCCTGGGGGGGGGGGAAATATATATATATATATATATATATATATATATATATATATAGTCTCTAACTAAGGTAGAGAATGCCCCAAGATAATGGTACTCAGAAGATTTTGTAAGGGTAAAAGACTCCCGGGGTATTTTATTTGGAGGGCCCTTGCTGCCCCTACATATCTAATGGCTTTTATAGGGAATTCAGCCCAGCACATAACATTCAGTGAAATTTACAACTCAACTCTGAGAAGGGTGACTTTTTTTGGTGTGGTTTATTAGCCTGTTTCCCTTTCTTCAATCCCATTTTGTTTATTTATTTGCACCCTCTGAAAATTAGTGGTTTTTTTTTTTTTACCCCCACAGAGCAACAACTTGAAAGAGCTTAGAGAAGATTGACCTGTCTTTGTGAATCACTTTGATCCAATAATACAGAGACAACAAAAATCTCAACACTTGACCCTTGGACCAGAGTTTCACGTCTGAGGGAAATACCAGAAGAAATCTGCTGAGGGAAAAATACTCCAGTGCAATATTGGTCTCCTGCCCAAAGACAAAGAATGCACACTCCAATTCTATTCCTCTGTACATCTCCTCTCATTCTTGAAGCATTTCATATTCACATCTGTAAAACAGAATATGCCCATTGGGGCATAGATGCTCAGAGCAGAAAAACAGCAGTGCTCATAACAATAAGTAAGCAATAGAGTGCCATTTATTCCACAGGATAGTGGAGCTGCCAAAACAGTGATGCTGGGGGTTTTCTTAGAGGCTGCTACTTTGGATAGGTTATGGAAACCTTCTGAGACTGTTTCCTTGCCTTCCTTGCTTGTAAAATGGAGTTAACAATAGCTACCATATAGGCTATTGCAACAATGAAACAAAAAGATGTGTCTAAAACGCCAGACATTTGGTTGCAGGAAGAAAGGGAGTTAGGAATATTTTGGGGAGTGTTTAAACTCTAAACTTCACTACCATGATTTAGATACCTCAGTGGTTAAATGATGACACTGAGATTCAGCATACATTTCCCCTAGATGTTTTTAATATTTGAAATTTAATGATTAAGCCCCAAAAGAAATTCAAATGAAATTACATGACCCTGTGCATTGTTACTAAAATAACCAAAGTGTTTCATAAGGTTGTTTCAACCTGTAATCCCTCAGCATGAAAACTGATGATACTAAGAATAACATGACTTAATGGGCAATAGAGGGACTTCTCCGCACACTCATTTTGGAAAGCTCCACTTGCTACACAATTAAAATTATACTTTAGAAGGAGAGAGGTTTGCTTCCATCCTTGAGCAAGGTAGCTGTGTTCTGAAGTGGCTTCAACAGGTTACACGGGCTGACAGCAAACAATTCAAAGGATCTTCCAGAGGACTAAAACTACCAGTGGAATAAAGCCCTTTTTCCTTAGTGCTGCAACCATTCGGGTCTTTAATCAGAAAACCCAGAATATTACAGGATGTGACTTTTTTTTGAGAGAGAGAGAGAAAGGGAATGAGGGAGAGTGAGAGCGAGAGCGAGAGAGAGAGAGAGAGAGAGAGGGAGAGAGGGAATCTTAAGCAGGCTCCACACTCAGCTCAGTGTGGAGCCTGGTGCAGGGCTCGATCTCACCACTGTGAGATCATGACCTGAGCCAAAATCAAGCATGGGATATTTAACCGACTGAGCCACCCAGGCACCCCCATTATGTGACTTTTTACACTAGAAATGAGTATAGAAAGAATTGAAGAATTAATAAGTCTTTAACATGAATCTGAGTTTATTCATATTTTCCTAAAGTTCTTTGTTTCTCTGATCTAGAGCCGATTTCCCAGGGAAAGCCTGAAGGAGCAATCTCTTTAGGATTTTTGATGGAATTTTTTGCCTCCATCGCTTATGACACTCATTCAAGAAAATTAAAAAAAAATCTGCTGTTTCAAGTAGTGATAATACAGTGATAATCTCTACAGAGATGTAGAAGTTTCTTAGCATGTATAGAAAAATGGTCATAAAGTAAATGGCCATTGAGTAAAGCGACCTTAGTCCTGTCCTGGAGCAAGGGATCTCCCTGTCTGTGTCATTTCAGCCTCTCCTCTCTCACTAACTAACAACCTGTAATTTTCACCCTGAGCTTCAGTTTCCCCTTGTGCTTGTGGGCCAGGTTACTTTTTTGTTTGAAATCATGGTATTTAGGATAAATTCTAAACTCCTTAGCAAAGAATACAGGGCTATTTATGATGTGGCCCCTACTTAAATCTTGTAACTTCCTTCTTCTAACCCCACAATAATCAAACTTAATTACCTCCCAGTCAGCCTCCCGCTCCTTTCTCCCCCAACTCTTCCCCCTTGATCCCTCTCTTGTCTGTCCATGGCCTGTGTAAATGTAATTGCTTCCCAGGATTTTGTTTGTGACACCATAGGGTGAGCAAAAGGAATCTGATATTGAATCAGGGTCCCTATGAAGGGATCACCTCGGGGTGAAAAGACCTTAAGAAACGTTAAGGCAACCACTTAAAGTGGGGGACAGAAGGAGGACTTTGATGAGTCTCAGTGTCAGCTGTGTCATCATGAGTCAAGGTGGGTGTCTTGTCAGTGAGGAAGAAGAAACCAGCTCTCCAGAACCAATTGTTAGCATTGCCCACTCCGTGGCAATGTTGCTCTTAGTCACTGCCACAGGAGTGAGGCCAAGTCCTCTAAACCAGAAGCTGAGCTCAGCAATAGGTCAGAAAGCCAGGCGTGACATTAACATGGAAACATGAGCCCCTCTCCTGCTGCCGAGGCATTGCAAAACCTTCTTCTGTGATCAGATGCCCCTGGGGACGCATGAAAAGAAGAACACTCACGCATCTGAATAGTAAGTCTACCCGAACAGCACTTACCTAGTGTGAAATCGGAAAAGACTGAATTACATTAAATTGGCAAGTTAATTTTGAAAAACATTTTTGCTACTGAGTGAAAACAGAAGTACTAGAACATGATGAAATCAGCTAAAGAAAAGATAAGTGCATGTGTGTGTCTGCACATGAATGCACAGTGCAGTGTATCTGAGTCAATTTTGACCCCCCTGTGCATTTCTTTCTATTCTACTATATTGGACTTAGCTGTAGTATTGTTATCCATCTCTTGTCATACCCCCCAAGTAGATTTTGAGGTTTTTCTCAAAGGTTGTGTTTTACCTCTTGATATCCTAAGATTCTCATGACGTCCTATACAAAGTAGGCTCTCAGTGTATTAATAAGCATGGTCATATCCATATCATTATCGCACTAACTGAAGGCTATAGGACACACCAATCTGTCAGAGTGGAGAAAGACCTGGAATAGATGTGACTGCATTTGCAAGTGTCCACTTTGGGGAAGTTTTCTTGACGGAAGTGAGCATTGAATAAAAGGAAGTGGGGATAAATAAGGCTGTCCATAACAGAATACTAGTTTATGAGAAGCCTGACACCAGGGAAAGGGTGAATTTCCATGGGGATTAGCTTGGACATCAGAGTAGACAGGTCTGTAGCAGGAGATAATAAAACTGTTTTGGGAAAGAAGATGGAAGTGTGATGGTCACAGGTAAGATAGTGAAAGCAATGCCTTGTGGCCTGGAGATGTAGAAGTTTCTTAGCATGTATAGAAAAATGGCCAGTGGGACAAGGGGTGGGAAGTACATTTTTTAAAAACGTTTTGGATGTTTGAAGGAAAGAGAAAAAAGAAGACAATCTGTGGGAAAAAGGTAGGCTTGTTTTTTTGATGTGTGTGTGTCCGGAAGTACTTTTCACATAGTGATTACTAAATAAATGTATGAACAAATGAGTTTGTACATGAACTGATGTAGAAGTTTAGCAAGTTAAAGAAAATATAGATAAAAACTCATTTCACAGATTAAATGAGTTCATTATATAACATAAAGTACAAATAAAAACATGAGATGCAAAAAGATTTATATAGAATATTGTATATTATCAAAGTTATGTCTACTTTCCTATTATTACCTACCACTGAAGTATTAGCTTTCAGCATAATTTAATTCATGATCATAAATGTTATTAACGTTTTTTATTGGATGACTATTGAACTTCAACGTATACTATGTGCTATAGAGAACATCAAATAAGACATTGTTCTTTCTTGGTGGTTTCATAACATAACTTAGAAGGGCCACCTTTTTTTTTTTAACTTAATGTGTGTCCATGGCTCATCAAGCATTTTAATATCCCAAAGGCCAAAGATATGCTGCACATTTATATTCAGGTTCTGATATTTATATATTGTAATGTGCTGGGATCCCTATTACTTTCAGTAACACCATCTAGTTCTAAAGGGCAAAGTACACAGAATTCTGAACAAGTTCATCTTTTTCTTTTTCTACTTTCCTAAAGGAAAGAATGGAAAATTATCTATATTCTAAAGAATTGTAGAATGGAATTCTCTTTTATTTATTGCTGCTTGCACTAACTACTTGATATTGAGGACTCTTATTTTCATTATTTCAATTATTTCTTAATTTGAAATGAATCTTTTTACTCTAATCAGCTGTAGCTGTAATCATTAGAAACTGATTAGAAGTGATGTGGAATCTTCATTTTTCTTCATTGCCTTTACAGAATCATAGGACTTTAGAATTAGAAATAATCCTGAAGACTACTTATTCCAATTGTCCCCAATACCTGCCCACAAGCTTTTTGCCACAAAACATTTAAAACATAGAGGACATTGAAAATGCAAACTCCTGAGACTTACCTGCGTTAGAGTAATTGAATCAGAATCTGTAGGGTATGGCGCAGATATCTCTGACAAAAGGGATTCTGATGAAGAGACATTGACTATATTTTGGTTAGGGAAAGTGGCTTTCAGATACCAGATACATGCAGGGAGGTGCTGGCTGTCAAAATTAGAAATAAAATCTGGATTTACCCTTTCTTAGTCTAGTGCTCTTTCAGATAGACCACACTGTTTCACATACAAAATAATTTGTTTGTTAGATGTTTCTTAGTTCAGTTTTGACCATGAATGACCTTTGATTTTATCACAATTCCAAACTATCATCAAAAGATCATTGTTGTCTTCAGTGGAGGTTATAATCAAGAATAAGGAATTAAAAAATGCAATGATACATCTATATGATGGAATTCTATATAGCTTTCAAAAAACATTTCAAAGTAAATATTTCAAAAATATATATGTATATACATACATATATATAGTGTGATTCCAATTTTGTAAAAATAATATATGTACCAAAAATGATGAATATAGTGTAGAGGAAATGGTTTTTGTTTAAATGTTTATTTATTTTGAGAGAGAGAGAGGGAGCACATGACTGAGGGAGGGGCAGAAAGAGAGAGACAGATATATATATATATGTGTATATATATATATAGAGAGAGAGAGAGACATATAGATAGACATATATGTCTATGTCTATCTATATCATCTATATCTATATCTATATCTATATCTATATCTATATCTATATCTATATCTATATCTATATCTATATCTATATCTATATCTATAGAGAGAGAATCCCAAGCAGGCTGTGCACTGTCAGCACAGAGCCTGACACAGGCCTTGATCTCACAAATCACGAGAAATCTGAATTGAAATCAAGAGTCTGACACTTAATTAACTGAGCCACCCAGGCGCCCTGTATGAAAATGTTCACAAAGTTCATTTCTGGTCTACGAGACTGTCCCCATATAGACATTTAATTCTATAAATTTCTCTAAGTCAGGATTCAGCAATTTTTTTTCATAATAATATTGGATAGTCAGTATTTTAGCCATGGCAGGCTCTATGGTCTCAACCTCATTTATTCAATTCTTCCACTGTAGCTTAAGTGGCCATAGATAGTATGTAAAAATTTAGTGTAGTTGTAAATTTAGTGTAGTGTTCCAGTAAAACTTTATTCACAAATTTAGCTGATGGGCAGAATTTGGCTCACAAACTATAGTTTGCCAACTACTCTAGCTGCATCCCATAGGTTTTGATATGGCATGTTTTCATTTGTAGTTAGAAATGCTAATTTTACTTTTCATGTTTTCTTTGGCCCTCCATGGTTTTGT
This sequence comes from Acinonyx jubatus, assembly GCF_027475565.1. Taxonomy (NCBI): domain Eukaryota; kingdom Metazoa; phylum Chordata; class Mammalia; order Carnivora; family Felidae; genus Acinonyx; species Acinonyx jubatus. The sequence continues at coordinate 148,545,273 of NC_069380.1, read as the reverse complement.
TAAAAGTGTGTTATTTAGTTTTCAAATGTTTCGAGATTTTAAAGATATCTTTTAGCTATTGATATCTAAATTAATTCCATTGTGGTCAGACATATACTTTCATTTGAATTATTTAAAATTTATTGATGGGCACCTGATTGGCTCATTTGGTTAAGCATCCAACTTCGGTTCAGGTCATGATCTCGTTGTTTGTGGGTTCAAGTCCCGTGTCGGGCTTTGTGCTGATGGCTCAGAGCCTAGAGCCTGCTTCAGATTCTGTGTCTCCCTCTCTCTTTGTCCCTACCCTGTTCATGCTCTATCACTCTCAAAAATAAATAAACATTTAAAAAATTAAAAATAAAATAAAATTTATTAAGACTTGTCTTATGGCCTAGAAAATGCTCTATCTTGGTAAATGTTGTGTGTTCATTAGAAAATAATGTGTATTCTGTTGTTTTTGAGTGGAGTGTTTTATAAATATCCATAGGTCAAGCTCACTGATAGTATATTTCAAGTCTTCAAAATCTTTATTGATTTACTGCCTCCTCACCTTACAATTATTCACAGAGGGATGTTTAAATTTCTGACTATAATTATGGATTAGTCTATTTCTTGTAGTTCTATTAGTTTTCTGCTTCCTATACCATAAAACTCTTTTCCTTTTGTCTGAAAGACTTCCTTTAACATTTCTTGTGGTACGTATCTGCTGCCGATGAACTTTTTAAGCTTTTGTATAACTGAAAACAATCTTTATTCTACCTTCTTTTTTGAAAGACAGTTTCACTGGGTGTAGAATTCTAGATTGACATTAAAAGTTTTTTTTCTGGGGCAACTGCGTGTCTCAGTCAGTAAAGCAGCTGACTTCAGCTCAGGTCATGATCTCACGGTTCATGAGCTCAAGCCCTGGTTCAGGCTCTGTGCTGACAGCTTGGAGCCTGGAACCTGCTTCAGATTCTGTGTCACTCTCTGTCTCTGCCCCTCCCCTGCTCACGCTCTGTCTGTCTCTCAAAAACAAATAAACGTAAACAAAAAAATTTTTTTAAGTTTTTTCTCATCGCTTTGATGATATAGCTCCATTATCTTCTTGTTTACATTGTTTCTGACAAGAAATCTGCCATATTATGTTTGTTCCTTTGTATATATCTTTTCTCTCTGTTTTTTTTATCACTGATCTTGAGCTGTTTGATTATGATGTGCCCTGCCATAGTTATCTTCATGTTTCTTTTGCTTGGAGTTCATTGAGCTTTTTAATCTGCTATCTTATAATTTTTGTCAAATTTGGAACAGTTTTTTGGAACAGCTATTATTTCTTTTAATATTACTTACCATTCTCCTTCCCTCCTTTGAGAACTCCGATTGAATGTTTATTAGGGTGCTTTATTTTTTTCCACAGGCCACCAGTGGTCTGTTAAATTTTTCTTAGTCTTTTTTTTTTCCTTTCTCTGCTTCAGTTTGGACAGTTTCTGTATGCACTAAGCATACTAGTTTTTCCTTCTGTAGTGTATCATCTGCTGTTATTCTGTTCAGTATGGTTTTCATTGTACATATTGAATTTTCATGTCTATAAGTTCAGTTTGGATCTCCTTTTGTTTCTTCTATGTTTGTATTTAACCACGCACGTGTTCCTCTAGCTATTGAATACATGGAATACAGTCATGGTAACTGTATGGTATTCCAGTTATGGGATACAGCTATGGTACAGTAATGTAAGACATAACTGTTCAATGTCTATGTCTGGTAATTCTAACATCTGTGTCAGTTCTTGTTCAGTTTGGGTTGATTTATTTTCCTCCATATTATGGATCATATTTGCCTACTTCTTTGCATACCTGGAAATGTTTAATCAGTTCCAGACATTGTGAATTCGACCTTGCTGAGTGCTGAATGTTGTTGTATTCCTATAGAATACCACAGCCCTGTATTCTAGAGCTTTGCTATTGCATGTGCTTATATTACTTGGAGCCAGTTTGGTCTTTTGGGTCTAGTTTAAGATTCATAATTAAAGCAAGCTTAGTGCTCTTTATTCCTCACTATTGAGACAATAGTGTCCATTCAACACTTCATGAATTATGAAGCTTTCCCATTTGACTGGTAAGAACAGGCACTATTTCTGGCCTGGTGTGAATGCTGAATATTGCTTCCTCTAATCCTTTCAGGTGGGTCTCTCTTTAACCTTGGGCAGTTTCTTTACATGCAAGTGGTGATTAGTCCTCCAGTTAATACTCAAGGGGGGCCCTCTGAAGATCTTTTGAGTAATTTCTCTGTGAAGCTTTTTCCTCTCTGGTATTCTGTCTTTCATAATCTAGCCTCATTGGTCTTCCCAGATTGTCAGCAGCACATTGTCAACTCATGGAGTCCACTGCACTCAGTCCACTGCACTGATTGTTCTTATCAACATGTACTCCTGAGATCTAGATCTAGTACAGTATCTGAAACATAGGCAGTTCTGTGGGAAGTAGATCTATCTATCTATCTATCTATCTATCTATCTATCTATCACCTATCTATCTAATCTATTTATTTTAGTTAAAGAATTTCTGCCCTTGCCACAAATTGGAGGCTTTCCACTTAAGTGAGTCATTCATGGAACATCTGTGCCTCCTAGCCTCATAGAATGCCTTATAAACCAAACACTGGCTTTGGTATCATTGCTTTTCACAAGGAGAATATCAAATCATCTCCAATGATGCATTGGCTTTAAAAGATCACCAGATGAGCACTATTTACTCAGCTTTCAATGATGGCAATACAGGTCGCTATAAATATGTATTGGAATTAGTATGAAGATATGTATAGATATATAATAAGATATTAAATTTAAAATCCATTACATGGGTGATTCTTAACTTAGTATATATCACAATCATCTGGGAAGCTTGCTTGTACCCAAGAGATTCTGGATTCCATCAGTGCCCTCCAGATGATTCTACTGGGATTAATCCACAGGTAAATGTAGAGTATCAGTTTCCTCGTCTGCAAAATGGGAAAAATGGTTATTCTTAACTCACTGGGTTGTATGAGACTCAATGAAATAATGCATTCAAAGCATGTAATTCAGTAGTTACATATAGTGAATGCTTAAATATTATAAATATTATGTAAAATATATTTTCTTAAGGAGAGATATACATGCACACAATAGACAATTTGTTGCTTGCCTTTACACAGTGATAATTTATACCTACTCTCTAGAATTTCCTGTTACCTTAACCCAGAGTCATCTCTAATGACTGTTAAATTACTAAGAGTTTAGGAAATTAGAAGTTTTCTATTAGCAGATGTAAATGTAAGTAATTGGGGATTAGAATCACAATGGAAAGATAGGCAAGTGAGAATAACTGGAAAGTGGGCTGAGTTTAACTACAGGAGTCATACAAAGTATTTTCGTCAAGAAAATGAGTCACTTGGGGGTGTTCAGTTTAGAAGATTTCTTCATAATATTGTGAGACTCGAGCGAATCTTTTCTGTAGGCACCTAGGCACTTATAACTCATCTTATTTCCTTTCATTTCCTTGGATGGCGCCAAAGCTTGGTTAATAGCAGATAGAGAGGTGTGGGAATATTAGTATTAGGAAAGAGCTAGTTTTCCTATACTTAACTAGGAATCCAGGTCTTTGCTTGCCGTATTAAGTTATAATTCTGTAAAAAATGCCTCAGGTGAACTTAAGGTACAAGTCCCTAAAAGCTCATCTGGGATATTAGGTTCCTATTAATAGACTCTAGTCAAGTCACACTTTATTTTCATAATGTACCAGGTAATATAGGTCAGTAATAGAAGTGGGAAAAATCCCATGATCACCTAAAAATCAATCAATTCACAAGGTAAGACTATTCAACAGTGAAAATATTCACTGTGAAATGTATTACAAACAAGGAGATTCCCCCCTATTTCTTTATGATTTTCCCATAATATGTATGCCTGGGGAGTGATTTCTTTCATTAATAACCACTCCTCTAGAATGTATTGAGATCTTGCAGGGTGTAGTTCAACTCTGCATGAGACATGATGGGAATTTCAATAAAAAAGGACAGTACATCTCCCAAATGTCCAAGAAACTGAAAACAAAAACTCAAAATTTATAATCCCTAACAGTGTCTTAACTGTTTCCAACACAAACAAATGAAAGATTCACTCTATGCCCCAGATCTGAAAGCTTTCCGATCTATATTGAAGCATATTCAGGATATATTATTTAGTAAAATAAGGTATTACAAAAACCCTCATAGATCTGATGCCCCAAGACCCAAAACACAGTACTGTGTACTTGTAATTTTCAATGATAGATTTGTTATTAGTATCAACAAGAGTAATTTTACCTTTTAGTAGTTAACTCCCAGGCACTTCCCAAAATCATGATATTATATAATAAGACATGCACATGTGCTTTGAGCTTGGCTGATGACATGTAGAATCAATTGTTCTATGTCCAAAAGTAAAGCTAGATAATTAAAAGAAAAAAATCATTTGTGGGAATTGAGGCATCACAAGGACAGTTACACTGCAGATTGTGTATATGTGTAGATTGTAGGGGGAAAGTGTTTTACTGAAATAAAGGTAAGAAAATGATTGCACTAGCTACAAAAGCTGAAATTGTGTTTCATTTTCAAAACAACTTTCATTTTGATAAGAGTGATGTTAGATATTTTTTCCACACCATTTACCTAGCTCTTCTCTTTATTCAATTATTTAGCAATGATAAGTCAAATAGCATTTAGTTTACTAAGGTTTGTGTAGTACAGTGTGTTGAAATCAAAGGTGATTTATAGCATGCAAAAAAATTTGTGTACTAGATCTAATTAATTACATTTGTAGCAGAGAGTAAATATTTATGTACATACTAATCATACTTTCACTCTTACACCTGAAAGCACATAGATTGGTTTTAATAGCAGAGCCACAAAGGACACTGTTAATAAAGTTAGGTCATGGAGTTAACCACATACGTTTTTTGGAAACACATGAAAAACAAGTATTTATATTAAAGATATAAATAAATATTTATGTTAAAGATATAATTTGAATATATATTTCGTGCTTCAATTTTACATAGTAACATTTTTAGTTTAGTTGTTTTTGTTTGTTTGTTTGTTTGTTTGAAGAAGTCAGTTCCCACTTTAAAAAAACTTATGCTCAGGGGGACCTGGGTGGCTCAGGCAGTTAAGTGGCCAACTTCAGCTCAGATCACGATCTCGCGGTTCACGAGTTAATGCCCCATGTCGGGCTCCGTGCTGACAGCTCAGAGCCTGGAGCCCACTTTGGATTCTGCGTCTCCCTCCCTTTCTGCCCCTCTCCTGCTTGTGCTCTGTCTCTCTCACTCTCAAAAATAAATAATAAAACATTAAAAAAATAAAAAATAAAATCCTATGCACACATCTTTCGGGGATACAATATTTTAGTGGATTGTTCAACCTGTTCTGGGAAACCCAAGCTTTTTTTCCTCGCAAATGTCTGTGATAAATGATTAAAATGGCAGTGTCCAGTTGGAAGCAATCATGAATATCAGTTGGCAGCTCGTGAGTAGATGTATTTTTCTTCCTGCGGATGTTATGCTGTGCACCTTAAACGCATTCGACATCAGGCTTATTGAGAAATCCTGTTTGTGAGCAGGGTGGATTTCACAGTAACTTCCTCACAGGTTCATGTGTTTAATTAGCTGACAGACGAAACAGTAGGGGCTGAAGACTTGCAAGAGAAAATAACGTGAAGGTGTAGCGTAGATCTTACTGTGTCAAGCACTATTAACAAAACACTAAACAATCAAAGAGGAAAAAGAGAATGAACTGGACTTTTTCATTTGCTAAAGAATCCAAATTTCCTAAGTCACCTGGTTTGGATAAATTGTAGACCCCACACACAGCTCACTCAGCATCGGCGTGCCCCGATTTCCGACAGCGTATCTGTGCTCAGGTCAGTGAAGCCAACTGGAAAGATAGGGATGAGGTTGTGGTCCTGGAGGTCGTGAATGAAACTGAGATTGACGTAGTCTCACTGTAGCCCTCACGTTATACTTTTATAAGCGGGAGCACCAGAAATAGCGCGCACATGTCCTGCGCTTTGTTGTATCCCAGATGTTACATATTCCTCTCACCTTTTAATGGAATTCTCTTGTATTTAAAAATACACATATTCCATATGATGCTCTTGTGCACCTATACGTTAACTTTAGGAAGTACCCAGACAAATGTGTAATTTTAATAACTTCTGTGTCATATGAAAGCCTGGAAATACTTTTTAATCAAAACCTTTGTAACTTGCTACCAGAAAAATATATAGGAAGTATAGCAAAAACTTATTTAAGAAAATGTTTTAACTAGTCCCAGCACTGGGTTCGCTGCCACGTTTTACATGATGATCACTGATAATAGTAAAAATGAATTTTGTCAAATTCAGGATTTATTTAAATCTCTTGGGTGATAGTACTGGATTCAATGTGAAGGAGTTTAATTTCTTTTCAGATTTTTCTTTTTTAAGAAGAAAACATCCTTATTTTAAGAAGAAAAAAAAATGGCTTCGAAGAGATTATACCAAAGAGTGAAGGGATTCTTACATCTCAAATAGCTTATAAAATAGGATTTCTTGAGGTGCCATTTGCAAATAATCCAACATATGTAAATTTAGACATGACTGGCTTTTACTTCAGGATGAAGTACTTGGAAAACTATATGACAATTGTTCCAGGATCAAAAAGCAGGTGGCAAATGGAGAAACCCTTTTCTGAATCCTAGGTAGTAATTATGGATTAAATTATACTAGCTCTTTCTTAAAATGACAAATCAGGCATTTGGGTAGCTGGCCTTATACTTCTTTGTACCTGTGGTGGACCTGGCAAGTCTCACAGCCCATTTCACAGCTGGAGCATGTGGATTTTGCATGGGGCCTGAATACCTATGCCTCAATACCTACGCTATGTGAGTACCCATAACACAGTGGCCAGAACTCCTTTATCAAGGGAACCTGTAAAAAGCATGTTTAGGCCTGGAGATGCTGGTGTATTAGTGGAAACTCAAGGGCAAATTTGAACAGTTAATCCCAGGGAGAAAGATATAGATCCTGTAGATGGAAAGGGTTATTTGAGGGAAAAAGAAACATTCCAAGATCAGACCTATTCAAACCAGAGCAGATCACCTGTTCTTACCTCCCTAGCCAAATCTAGGGTTTTCAGAATCAAGGTGGGAACCTGGAGTGCGGCCAGAGAAACCCTGTTGCATGTACCAACTGGTATTCATGCCTGCCTATTGGATATGGTAACATAGCTAATTTCCTTTGTAAATTCTTTAAAGTAAAGATGGCAGACAAATTTATTAACATTCTGGATATCATTGGAAATTGGTTAAAGGCTAACGCCCCTCTCTCAAAGAAAATCACAAGTTCCTGAAGGCCTGAGTGTTGGAATGTCTCTGAACCTCAGAATAAGAATCCTTGCCTCTAGATGGCTACCACTGTTAAGTTAGGTTGAAAGACTAACCTTGTGCCAGTGATATGTCTTAGTTGGCTTATTGTGGCCTTTTGAGATGGAGTCGCCATTGAAACATGATGAAAACAGGTTTTTACTTTTGGAGTCAGGCTCTCCTTTGGTAACTTAGGCTTTTGAGGGAAGTCATCAATATTTGTAGGTAGGTAGTTTTGTGATTTGTACAATGCTTGTGGACCGAAGGTACAATAATAAGGGTAGCATTTACTAATTGCGCTCTGATAGGTGCTTTATATATATTATCTCATTTAAGCCTCGCAGCTCTCTGAGGTCGGACTATTATTGTCACTAATTTGCGGATGAGGTTAGATAATTTGCTAGAGGTGGCAGAGCTGGAGCGGTAAATCCAGGGTTAGAAACCATGTGGTCTGCCTCTATGCCTGGTCTCTGTAGCTACAGTGACAAAGCCACCTTTGAATTCTTTTGGTTGTCCTCGTTCTGCTGCCCACACTTCCAGTGGGTAAGAACTCCTCAAGAGACAGCTTTCCATCTTTTGCCTTAATTCTCTGCTCTACTTTATCTTCTCATTTTCTTATTGTCCTTTATATTCTTTTCTTATAACTTTCCAGAAGAGTCAAGAAAGGGAGCCTAGATGGGGGAGTGGGAGTGGGGAGGTGCTCGTGTTATTCAGATGACACCGTCAGGGGTGGTAAGAAGGAGATGGAGTCTGGTTTTTTAATTATGGGGATTATTACAGCTCTTTTTCTATCCCACCTTCATCCTTCACTACATGGTGAAGGTATCAACACAGACCCACTCTTGAATAATTGTTCATGTGCATGATCTAAGACAGGCAAGTCAGTTTAGGTGAGGGTGAGTTTGAAAAGACAGAATTGAATATAGGACAGAAAAGATCAGGACAAATCTCTAACTGCTACATGAATGGGGCTTGGCCAGCTTTTCCTATTAGAGTTTTAAATTCTACTCTTTTGGTGTGTTGTTTCTATTGCTTAGAAACATTTGTCAATATTTGCTTTTAAATGAGCTTTTACGATATCAGTACAATGAAAAAATTTCAAGTCACTTACATAAAAGTTTAGTATATCCAGACATTTCTATTAAACAGTGAACTAATAATTGGATCTTTGCATCTAGTAAATCATCACGAACTCTTCATTTTTATCAAAAACAGAGTAAATAATTGAAAAGCAAGACAAAACATGATTTGGAGTACAGAACAGCTGATATTTGAATATCCTTATTTCAGAGAGCTGCTGTACTTTAATTGAAATAATTTAATATCATTAACATTTTATTCTTCAAAATAGCCTATATGATAAGTATTATTTTTATTTAGAGATTAGAAAAATAAAACAGGTTATGTTTTATTCAGGATTTTGAGGTAAATCAGTGAAAGAAGTCACTCTTACACTAAGGAAATAAAAAAAAAAGAGACAATCATCAATACAATAAAATCTCAAACTGCCATTTTTTGCATTGATTGCATTTTGTTCAAATAAAAGGTATTTTTTTAAGAGCAAATTCCTAAAATAGATATTTTTCTGTATTTAAGAATGGCATTGTTTAATTATGGAACAAGAAAGAAGGCTTTCGACTGACTGACTCACATAACATTTCTTTTGGTACGTCTATTTAAAGAAAGTCATAAAGGAGAAAATCACAGCATGGCAGCTATGTTAATGACTGATGAAAAAAAATAAAGTAAAAGACATTTTTTTGGTACACAGTTAACCCTTTAAAACAACTAGATTAAATAGCTACGCTTGATAACAGTATTTTGTAAATTTTTTCTAAAATGAATTCAAATACCCAAACTTGAAAACTACACTCCATAGCCATCACAATAAACAAGTAAATTATTCTAAGCTTTATTTAACAACTAACTGATCTTTCAAAAAAAAATCAGTTTTGGACACAAATACAGAAATTAAATCAAAAACTAGAAGTGTGCATGTCAGTGCCACTAAGAAGATACAAATACATGTGATCACTCACAAAACCATACACAGTTCTTTTCTCTCTGAAGAGACTAGAGAATAGAAACTATAGCTGTATCCCTTTACTGTTCCATTTGCCTGTCTGAAAAAAAAAAAATATCTAGCCTCTTTGTTTCCTAACATGCAATGCCCAAACATAATAGTATGTGATTTTCCTGTGGGAACTATTTCCTTTTCTTAAATCACAGCATGAACCCAGAAGCCTCCCTTGTTCTTAACTTCCTATTTTGGCATAACAACAGTTCAAGGAAAAGGAACTCTGTCTTTCTTTCTCTCTTTCTCTCTTTCATTCTTTCTTTCTCCTCCTGAGGAAAAGGGGAACTGGCTTGAAGCTCTAAGAACTCAACGCATCATGACAATTGGAATTAGCACGTTGCTTTGGTGACCCCCTACCAGCTGCTGTCATGTGGAGTGTGAGTGCCGGAGAAGCTACAATGGGTACAGGCATCCTCCTGAATAAAAAAGAGAACATTATAAACGAAACACATTAATTGGCCATAGTGTAAAATCAATAAAAATAAACGAGCTGGGAACCAAAGCAGATGGACCCTGGTAGCTTGTCTCTTTCTTCACCAGAGTTTTTCTGTTTAAAACCATCTGGAGGGGCGCCTGGGGCTCAGTCAGTTAAGCGTCCGACTTCGGCTCAGGTCATGATCTCGCGGTCCGTGAGTTCGAGCCCTGCGTTGGGCTCTGGGCTGATGGCTCAGAGCCTGGAGCCTGCTTCCGATTCTGTGTCTCCCTCTCTCTCTGCCCCTCCCCCGTTCATGCTCTGTCTCTCTCTGTCTCAAAAATAAATAAACGTTAAAAAAAGTAAAAAAAAATTAAAACCATCTGGAGAAATGTAATGATGAAGTGAGTGAGTATGACTCTCCTGGTCATGAAACAAATACTAGTGTCAGTTCACCATTTTGGAAAACACTCACTAAGCTAAGACAGGACCGACTTACATAACATGCTTTAAATTTGTCTGAGATAAAGAGTGACGGATGAAAACTTAGGTTCAGGTGGCAGTCATGGTAATAGGTGTTACTAGTGTGGAGTCAATAAAAATTATTGTTTGAGCCATTAATAGCTTAGTACTTTGCCATTTTGTATAATAATTTCCCACATCACATAAAATTACTTTGAAGCCTGTGATCAAATATTGTCCCATTGGAAAAATCTCTGACATCTATATTTTCTTGATAAGGTCCATTTTGTATCAAACACAAACTTTATTTGGAAAACATAAGATATAAGATGGTCCTTTTTATGTGTTGTGATTGGAAGCACTTAATACATAGCATGAAGAAACCAGAATCACAGAACAGCAGAAATAGGTTTTATTTTCAGACAGAAATAATAATGCCCATAATTTCTGCTTGCTGGCAATTATAAGTAGAAAAAATTTGGCTCTCTATTGATCATTTCAATGGAACACAAACTAATGGTTACACTATTCATATACTGTCAAGAAACAGGCCCTTTGTAAGCAACATCTTTTTCATTCTTACTATGTCCCCCAAATATGAACTAGGTATTAGTTGGAAATCTCATCCTACATTACGCAGATGGTAAATGTTTCTCCAGAAAACCACCAGTTTGATGTAAATTGCTCTCAAGTGTCCAGGTACTTAAAGTTATTATTGGTAACATAATCAATGATTGGCATATAAAGATGTGTTTTGTGCCTCATTTCTTTTTATTTTATTTTAAAAAAATTTTTAATGTTTATTTATTTTTGAGAAAATGTGAGAGACAGAGTGCAAGCAGCAGAAGGGCAGACAGAGGAAGACGCAGAATCTGAAGCAGGCTCCAGGCCCTGAGCTGTCAGCCCAGAGCCCGATGTAGGGCTCAAACTCACAAACCGTGAGATCATGACCCGAGCCGAAGTCGGATGCTTAACCGACTGAGCCACTCAGGTGCCCTGTGCCTCATTTCTTTTAAAAAAAGACATCTACTTTTTAAAAAATGTTTATTTATTTTTGAGAGAGAGAGAGAGAGAGAGCACAAGTGGGGGAAGGACAGAGAGAGAGGGAGACAGAATCTGAAGCAGGCTCCCAGGCTCTGAGCTGCCAGCACAGAGCCCAACGCAGGGCTGGAACCCACGAACTGCGAGATCATGACTTGAGCCGAAGTCGGACACTTAACTGACTGAGCCACCCAGGTGACTCACATCTACTTTTTTCAATAATGATTTTATATATTCATGCATGGAGGCATAAAGAGACAAAACACCATTATTTGTGTTGCTCATTACTGCTTCAACATGCTTATATGTAATGGCAAGATGTAGAATATATTCAAATCTGCTTGTGTGATTATGATCCTGGAATCATTATTTTAAGAAAGTCTGTTGGCTTTTATTCATTGAGGTTTTTGCTATCACTTTGTCTGTTACTAGATTGAGGTGTAGGTAAAAATCAGAATTTCCTAATCTTTTATACCCTAAACTCTTGAGTTTAGCTCTGATAGAAATACAGGCAGCTAGTGACCCAACGTCGATGTAGATAGAGGCCTACAGAGACAGGTTAACAATAGCAATGGTGAGACAGAGCAGACTTGCAGGGCCTGGGCTTTGTACTATACCTTTACCTGGACCAGGGTAGCCATGGTTGGGCACTGACTCAACAGAAAACCTGCAAGCTGCCTCCTCTGCAGCACGTGGCACAGATCCCCTATGATGTGGTGATGGGTCTCTATTCATGAGAGGAGGTCTGGATAGGGAATCTAGCAAAAGATGAGTGTGGTCTTAAAAAGCACAAAGGCTAAGTCTGCCAGGAAATTCTGTATCTTGGCATTTATCCTCAAAGGGTATACAGTCCGTCTGCATGAGGTGAATTTTGACATTTGTTCACAGACTGACTCCAGCCTCAAGGGGCATTAATAAGAACAAGAAATGGTCTGGCTCTAGAAAAAAAAATGCTATGGGCAATGGCAAAGATAATTGTCCAGACAAAAGAAATAAGGCAGAAGCCACTTCACTAAACTGGGGTTGAAGGTCAGAGCTGGTATGGCAAATGTGAGTTGCCAGAGGAGTGAGCTGAAACTTCTTGAATCCACTCCGTTTTCCACCTCTTGGTTCAGACTGGACCAGGAAGTTACAGGTACAATCAAATGACTCGATCTCTGGAAAGAGTCTGGAAGTCTCAGAAATATGCTCAGAAGTACCCTGATGGTGAAAAAGAAAAGATTTTCACCAACTACTCTGCAAGCAACTGTCTTGTGTTCATTTGATACCTTAATTGGATTTTCTCATAGACTATACAAGTTTCACTTCAGAGGAAGTATTAATGGCAGACAAGTCCTTCAGTAAGTTTCTTAGCACCTACTTTATGCAAAACCAAATTTCCATTAGCCACAAGGAAAGGATAATTAAGAGGAAAAGCAAATGAAAGCATCTCTGCCCTCCAGAAATTTAAAATCTAATACTTAGGAAGAAAGCAGTACTGCATTCAGTGGAAGCTGAGAGCTAATAACAGCTGTTAGATGTTGGAGCTGAAAATTTCTTACTTTATCGGAAATAATAGCTTCAGAGCCATAATATCAGAAAGATCATCCAGCCCTTGGCTCTAAGAACCCACCCAACACCAACATACAATACAACAAGCCATATTTCAATGTAGTGATGTTCCTAAACTATTGCAAAAATAGTTCCTAAACTATTGTAAAAATAACAAACCGACCAATGAATGAGAAGGAAAAAGTAAAGGAAGCCAAAAGTGGGGAAGTAGAGAAACTAAGATCAGACCTATGAGAAGCATAGGAAATTACTCTCTACACAGCCTGCAGAAGAACCACAGAGGATTGGGTGAGGATGTAAGGATAATTGCCCCCAGGGTAATTCCATTATACTAAGGGAAATATGTTTCCAGATTCTTACTCCTTGTTCTCATGTTTTGTCTTAATCACTAAGTAAGTGTGCCTGCTATTTCAGTATTTTACCAAAGCAGTTATCTAGATCTATCTCATTTTGATTTTGAACATTTTCTCAAATGATCCAGCTTTCTTTTTCTAAACTGAATGTGTCACAGAAACCTATAAATTGCAGTAATAAAAATGAAGTTTTATGATTTTTTCCCTAAGCTATTAAAAAGATCCACCATTAGATTCTTATCTAAGTCAAGAGAGAAATAAAGTAACTTAAGAGGGTGGCATGGTTTCTTAGAGTCAAAACTGAAGGAGGAGCTCATGAAACTCATTGTTTAACTAGCAAGGCTAGGAAGGATTGATTCCTTTTTTTGTTTTGTTTTTTACGTTTATTTTTTATTTTTTGAGAGAGAGTGTGCATGCCAGTGGGGGAGGGGCAGAGAAAGAGACAGGACAGATGATCCAAGATGGGCTCTGTGCTGACAGCAAAAATCTCGATGTGGGGTTCAAACCCACAAACTATGAAACCGTGACCTCAGCGGAAGTCAGCTGCTTAACTGACTGAGCCAGCCAGGTGCCCCAGAAGGATTGATTTCTAACTTCTAAACCACGATATATACAAATAAAGTGCTACATACTAACTAGGTCGTAAAAAAAAAATCTCAAAGAATAATTTTAGAGCCACATAAATAAAAAAAATAATGATTTCTCCTAAGAGAGAAAATGAGTGAGTGAATAAAAGCCTTTAGCCCATCTTAAAAATCCTTAATAACATAGTATGACATACCAGAAAACAATGAATTGGCCACACAAAAGACAACGCATTCATCAGTCAGAGACAATGAAGTTCCCACCATGTGTTTAATATAGGGTCTCATGGTCACTATGTTTAGGATTTCTCTTTTGGCATCTTCTAGAGGTGGGAGTGGTAAATGTTGCCGAAATTTAAGAAATTGCATCCAACTTAACACTGAGAAGTTTCCATTGCTGAATTAAGATAGAGAAACCTGAATTCACTTTCATCTTTTTTTACTGGAATAATTAGTTGATAGTGGCCAGAAACACCAAGTTACACAAAGATACTAGAGTCCACCTACACTGCTAGGCATGACTAGGAATTCTCACATATCACGTACATCACATAGCTATTTCTTAGTGGTAAATTGCACTCACAAAACAGTAAAAGAGTTTTCAGAACAGAAAAGTGTATATCATGTATATATGGTCTTTGTTGAAAATAGAGAAGGTAACTATAAAAGAAAATTAGAAATTCATAATTTGACACATAATTCTACATAATTGAAAATGTTCTTAAATTAAAAAATACATATGTAAAACAACTGTTATTAAAATTATCAGGTGGTTTTTATCAAACCCTTTGGAAACATTTAAGCACTGGTATGTATACTTTATTTTAAAAACAAAATTTTAAATTTGGCTACATATGTATTGGTGCATTAACTAAATGCTCATATTACTATATTCTAAATTTGTGTCTTTTCGGATCCAATATATATATATATATTTTTAATTTAAACTTACCCAAATTAACAAATTTCCATGTGTGGTGATTCAGTGGTGTCTTAAAGTATGTTAAATACTAGACTATATGTTAAGATTTGTCTTCAATTTTTACCCACTGTACAAATAAACAAAGAAGTCTTGTCACTCAGAAGGCTTACATCCAAAGGGACTGTGACTATGAAGTGTATGTTTTCAAGTCATGCTTTGTGCAGAGCTGTAAGAGACTGTGATCTTGTAAAGGAGTGACAGGCAGATATTTGAGGGCAGATGACTGATGATTTTAATTAATATAACCAAACATTCATCAAAATCAAACGCTTCAAAGTGGTCATCTTGTAGGTATTAAATACTCGTTTCAATGATGCTACCATTGCTGAGACCAGTATTGGATGTTCTCTTGATAATTGCCTTTAGAGGCGACTGCCCACCCCTTTGAACATTTTTCATAATGGAAAATCTTTCTCCAATAAAAGAAGACTGACTTTGGGAAACTTATATGGAGTCAAGTGTGGTAAACATAGATATCTATACCTTGGGTTTAAACGTGCAATCTCACTATTAAGAATATATGAGAAATATAGAAGAATATTTTTCTAGTAGCTGATAGTCGAACAATTCCAAAAGAAGTGTTTGATAAATGGTTTGAGCAATGGGGAGTGGGGGGATGGGTACTGGCTTACATGAAATATGTATATAGACTCTCGGGGTAGCTGCTGTAAAGACCAGACAAATGTCTCCTTGGATCATAATAGTCATACTTGGTAAGAAGAGACAAAACAAGAGTTCTGCTGACTGACTTTCCAATGAAACCTCCCAATGGGACCTGGGACTTAAACATTTAGCCTGAAAGTAAGGAGACTTGACTTTGCTTCTTAGATTTTCCCTCTAAGGAGTTTGGCTCCTAAGCATTGTCTTTACAGATGTTTCCAAGTTCCCTATGCTGAATGAGAAAATTAATGCATGTACTTTGTGAATATGCGCTGAACGTGGACTGGAAGTCCTTTGTCAGTTCAAAAGAAAGCCTTTAGCTTCTATATGCAAACATCTCTTGGCTTTCCTGCTGAAATTGAAGAAAGTGCTAGTGATAGTATTTTCACCCCCAATAGATCGAAGGAAAACTATAGCAGAGTCCATCCAAATACCTTTATGTGAAAGCTCCAGGAAAAAAAGGCATGCAATCTTATAGTTTTACAAAGTTCTGTGTGAAAAATACTATATAATTTCCTGTCCTGGGAAATTAAATTTACTTGAGTTTTTCAGTAATCAAATATAGAGAAAAGTTAAGATTCTGAAAGGGAAGAATCTTCATGTGTAGAAAGCGCTATGTCAGGTACTTACCCACTTCAGAAATGACAGCTGAAACATTTTGTCAAAATTCATTCCACTGAATCTACTGCAAATAAACATCACCATGAGTTAGATGTGTCTGAAACAAAAAAAATAATTAAAAGGTCCCTACCAACTTAATTTTAAAAATCCAATGTCTATTTCATTGGGCTGTTCTTTCTCATAGTAACAATGTTGTTCAACTTAAGTGAAAATTAGCTCTGCTACCCTTCCCCCAATAATAAAGTGAGTATGACACTTCTCACTAAGAAAAATATATCGTATTTGACCCAACAGAAGAAACTGTTTCTCAGGGTATGTGCTGCAGCATTTAGGATATTTTCAGCACGGTTATTCTTTTAAACAATTTATTCCATTTTTGCTGTACGTCAGGTGCATGGGACTGTTTGAGGTAATGTTTTTCTAAGGTAGAAGGGAGTACTGTTTTGTCTATACATCAATATAATCCTGGCTTTAGGAGAATCTTTAGAAGGTATATGAAAAAATCTCTTTATTTTTCTCTGACACTTCGATAAATATTTTAGAAAAAAAGGTATATGTGATCCTGCATAAAAGAGTAAAATGGTATGAAATAGACTTCTTTCTGTGTTCTTAACAGCTAAAAAGAACTTAAGCAAAATATGTGGCACATTTCTTTTTTTAGCTACAGTTCTAATACAGATTGAAATAATTTTACAGTACTGTTAAAACTGTTAAATAAGTTATTTTTGGGGGGCACAGTCTTTGCAATCTTGCTTGCAATCTTTAAATGTGAAGGAAGAGAAAAAACTCAGGAAAGGTACCTCTAAAAAATGACAATATGAATTTTTTGCAAGCTAAATATTATCAGTATTATCACTATTTGTCACATATGGAGAGTAGTGAACAAAATTTTGGTGATTTTCTTACTATAATGATTTATTATTAAATAGAATTGTTTCAGTGTAATTGTCCCAAACAACTTAAAGAAGAGTTAAAATTATGGCATTAAAAAAAATGGAAAATAAAAAGGTACTTTACGAGCATTTAAAAAGTCCTATTATTGCAACTTAAATGGTCAGTTATTTTACCTTCTAGCGACTTGCCTATGATAGAGGGCAATCTAAGATTGCTAACTGATGACTGAATTAAAACTTTATTGTACATTAAAAGAATAAGTCTCAGGTTTCTTTTAGGAAATAGAAATCAGCAAAGGAACTGAACTAATCAGTATAACACAGGCAACACTCACTTGAAGAAAATCAAATCTAATGGAAATAATATTAGCAACAGATTTTGTCATTTAATTATCTGTATCAGTTACCACATGGAACTTCAAAGTTTTTAAACTGGCTTACAGCATTTATAAAAATGTATACATACCATAATGCTTTAAAAAGAGACTATGGTCCATTTCATAGCTTGGCAACTTTTTTGTTTGTTAACTAGTCTTTTAAAAAATGTTTTAAAACACTCATTAGACATATTGATTTCAAAGTGTTAGGCATACTTAATACTTTAATTTTTTTTATTTAGAGTATAGCCTTAGAAAGGGGTAGAAATAAAAATAGGAAAATAAAATTTATCAATTATAATATTTGATGCCAAATGTTTAAACATTTTAAAAGAATGTAATGCCTAATTTCAAAGTTTAAGCTACCTAATCCAGGGGACTCCAGAAATGGAAAATATTGATTAGCAATAAGAAGAAGTTTGAGTAAATTTTAAATCATTCAATAAAAATTTAATTTATAAATGCAATTTAAGATTTTGCAAATTGTGTGAAAAGAAACAAAAATTTGCCTAAAACAAATTAATTTCATACCGTTCTCATTTTCTATGGTTATTGTACCAAATTAAAATTTAAAATTCCTGTGTTTATTTTGGAAATCCATAATTCAGAGGTGATTTTAACAAAATAAAAACCTTTGCATAAATTCCTAAGTCTTATTTTTAAAGGAAATGTTATTAATGCTTTATTGCAAATAGTTACTACTGTTATTATCCATCAACTAGAAAAGAATTCACCAAAATAAATTTGTTTTTAAATTTGTTTTCATTTTGCACAAACCTTGATTTCTAGTCTTCTAAGACAATGATAGTTACTAGCGATATTTTTTTCAGATGTCATTTTCATGGCATATGATGCTGTTTCTACAAATAATTATTTCTCTTGAATAGGAAATTACTCATCTTTGATAGCACACTAACAATTCAGTATCTAGTGCTTTTAACTATGATTTTCAATAGCAATACTAGCTGCCTTTTTCCTAACCGTGTAACTACTATTTCCACCACAAAAAAGTTGCCTTTCCGCCTGCATATTTTCTCTCTCCCCTTCCCTCCCTTCCCTACACCCTCTTCTCCTCTTCTCTCCCCTCCCCTCCTTTCCTCTCCCCTCCTCTTCTGTCTACTCCTTCTCCCTCCCCCTCTCCCTCTTCTTCTTCACTCCCTCTCCCTCTCCTCTCACTCTCCTCTCCTTTCCTTTTATTCTCCTTTTCTTTTCTTTTCTTTTCTTTTCTTTTCTTTTCTTTTCTTTTCTTTTTTTTCTTTCTCTTTCTTTCTTTCTTTCTTTCTTTCTTTCTTTCTTTCTTTCTTTCTTTCATTGAAGTTATTGAATCAAGTAGCTGTCTCGAAGGAGCAAATGTTATTGCCCATAGTCAACTGGCAAGACAAATGAAAATCTTTATCACAGGAGAAGTCATTAAAGCAAGCAGATTTACGTAGAATAAGGCCTGAGAACAAGGAGAAGTTGTCGGAGTCTAGCACATAAGCTTAATTCTTGTTTAGGAGTTTTTGGTGAAATGTCTTTACTTTCTGAAATGCACTATGCTGATTAAAAAAAAAAAAGCTGACAGTTAATTAGCACAGAGTCTTATTGCAGAAGTCTCCTCTAAAGCAGACATATTCAACTTATACTGAGGTGATTGTCATAAAGGGGTTGTTTGCTGTGGCGCTCACAGATGGCAGAAAAGACAGCCCAGGAACGCAAACAGCCTGATAATCACGATAGCCTTAAAATATGGGTGAGTTTTCAACTCTGATCCTGGCAGCAGCCTCTTTTCAAATATCTTGGGTTGTTATGTCCAAGTGGTTTACTTTAAAGCAGCCTTGTCATCAAAGGGGTCCCAGAGTCAAGAATAATTATGATAATTACTCAGAATTGCACCCCCCCAATAATCATAATAATAATCCTGAATCTTAACCAAGTATAACATTGTTTGTGCAATACACTACTACATTAAAAAAGATGAAGTGCTCGACAACTACGATCTATTCTTGACTGACAAAGCTGCTGTAATTGTATGACTTTCTGGGATAATGGTTTAAACAAAAGTAAATAGTAAAAAAAACAAAAAACAAAAAACAAAACCAACCCCCCCCCCCCACCAAAAGGATTGGAAAGCTTAGCTGTGTTTAGTGCCCATTGATGAAAGCAGTGTTCTGTGATCCATGCTGCTATTGTTGGTTTTAGTTTAGCTCCCTCTCAATCAATATCTAACAGGGCATGATTTAATAAGGTTTTATAATCTCCAAAAATGGTGGGGGAGGGTGGTTGTGGTATTGTCATTCATCAAAGGGGGCCTTTCAGGTTTCTTTGCTTTCACCTGCTGGGACCCATTTGGTCTCTTTCAAAGAGAATGCAATGACAAAATGAATGAGAAATGCTAGAATAAGAGTCCCTTATTCTACCCAATAGTATAATCAATGGGTACTTGTAATCCCTATTGTACCTCACAGAGGTAGTTGTAAGACAATTAAATCTCGCTTCTCAGGCAAATGATTTTGGTAGTTAACCTGAAACAGCCAACAATATTGAGGAGAATGAATGCATCTGAAGCAATGATGTAATGGGATACTGCCTGGCCAGGAAAGCATGCATGTGCATTGACGTGTGTATGTGTGTATGTGCACATTTACCTCAATCCTCCATGAACACAGTTTTCATGGTTCATAGTCCCTTAAATAGTACATGGGTAAGTGGAAAAGATTTGAAACAATTTCCCACTCTGTTTTGTAATTTTTACTTTAAACGAACATGAAAATATTCTTATTTTTACAGCACGAGACACTCTAAACTGTAGTTTTATAAACAGAAAACATTTACATAGTTAACATCAGTTTGATGTGACAACCAATTTAGTTTTAATTTCATTTGCATCAGCTAAATTCAATTTCTTCTTCCCTCCTTACTGAGTCGCTTGAATGTCAAAAGGAGGCTTGTAGTCTTTGGAAGACACGTGCACTCATTTCAGTGTGCATTATTTGTTCGCCTTCACTTGTGTGCACTTCATAGTCTATTTCAAGTATTGTCTATCAAGAAATCCTAGAGTTTGCCCTGTTTAGGAAGGAATAAAAATGGAACCCGCAATAAAATTTATAGCACACACAAACCTGTTAGGATTTGTGAAGAAAAATTGTACCATTGTTGAGAAGCCTTACACTTACTGGTAAATATTAAATATGAAATAAAGGGGGCCAAGAGATTTTTATATAAGATACACAAAGATGCATTTTAGTTCACAATAATTTAAAAATTAAAGGGCCCTTACTTTAGTGTATAATTTAAATATACTCTTTTGATTTCCTTTATGTCTCATTTATGTTGAAAATGCCCATATTCCTTTATCAAAGTTCTCTGAGAAACCTCAGTGTTATTATTTACAGTAACTCCCAACTTTATTCTTGAGGCAAAAATCTTAAATTTAGTTAACCCACAAACATGTAATAAACATACTTTTATCTCTAGAGGCACATGTTTTCTTTTTTCTTCTCCATTTATGGGTTTTTTTATAAAGAGCTATTGATTTGGTTGCTGTGTACCCCCAAATATATTGACCTAGATACTCACATATTCACAGATGTGCCCTCTGCACGCAGTGCATATGTATTTTCATTGAGTTATGCAGAATTGTAGCTACCTTATATGTAAATAAAAGAGCTCTTCATCGAACCTTTTACACACAGTTCTTTCAATTATCTTTGAATATTGAAAAGTAACTCTTGGAGAACGAGAAATGGTGTCCTGTGTGACTTCCAAGGCAGAAATATTTAGTATCAGAATTCTACATACTTGTAGATTATTTTTTAAATTTGTTATTTTGCTATGTTTAGATCATAGAAGAATAAAGAAATCCACTAGAAAAAGAAATTGACCTGAATAAAACAATGTATTCTCTCTTAATGCTGAGTTTAGAGAAGAGTGAGACACCCGACTCCTCGGGATATTTCCAAATGAGCCTAGCTAATTGGGGTAACCCAAGCCAATGGCCGTTTGAAAGAGTTGAGGTCAGGTGTTTTATTACTGGGATAGCATTCAAAAAAATGACTGTCAGGGGTGAGCGAAGAATTATGTCAAGAGCATTCAGCATTACTGCCACTAAAGAGAGAGGAGGGGGAAAACATTGTGAAGAAAAACATGTCATTTTCTAAATGAGCTAGGGGAGGAGGATAGGGCAATAATGTGGCCCTCAGCTGTTGGTTTATTAGGTTTCCATTCCCATGATCCACATCTGCGTTAGGCAAAAATAGTTTTACTTTTAATACACTTGCACTTGACCACTTTGCTGTCTTGCTGAGTAAAAAATAGCTGTGAAAACCATGCAGATGAGGTTTGTTCTTTGTGGTTGTTTGTTTCCCCATCTCCTATACTATTTTCCTGGTTCTATAGCCTATCTTAGCATTGTTGTCTGATTTGCCATGGAACAGTGAACATTGCTTTTCCTAGCCAAATCATCCAGTGTTAAATGGTATGTGATACAGATCAATAGGGCATCTACAGCTGTACAAAAAGGGCAATGTTGTTTCTATTAACAATTTTGAAAGAGAGTGTGGACTGGTGGTTAAAGGATTAAATTGGGTATTGAGGTTTTTGATGTCTTGAATTCTAATTCTACCTAAGCCATTGGATGCCTGGTGAAGTTATTAGCAAGTATTTTCATTTCTCTCTCTCTCTTTCTGGAAAGTGGCAAAAGTGGTTGCAACAATATATCCACATGTTATATACTTGGCCTCTCCTGTGATCATTCACCAAACAGTGGGGATTTGGAGAACTGGTATCGAAAACTGGAAAACATCTTGGTGACTTCAAAATGTATCTCAAATTTCTATCGGGTTAATTGCTCGTAATCTTTTCCACACGATGTTTCTATGCTTCCGGCTGTTTTTCTATTTCGTCTGAGCCCACTCAGCTGCAGCTTTACATTTATGTATTTGGGGTTTCAGTCAAACTGGGGCAAAGGTTTGTGTGGGCCTGGTTACCTGCAGTCTTCTTCAGGATCAGGGTGTGTTTTCATTTCATGTGAGCCTCTTCTTGGTGGCGTTTTAACATGGAAAATAACTGAAAAAGCAGTTGGCATTTGTTGCTCTCGCCAATGCCAGGTGCAAATGGTCATTCATAAAGATTGGCAGCACATGTCCCCCTTTATTTCAGTTTGGAGTAGAGGTCTGTTTGAGTGTATGTGTGCACACCTGTCTATATATGAGAGAGAAAGACATAGAGACCGAGGCAGAGAAAAGTGCTTTACGAAGTTGTACGTTGTTAACTCAAGTGAACCACTGGAAGAATGATAGGCCTTCATACTGTATTTCCTGCTCAGATTTCTAGATTCCAGTTGAACTGAACCTTTTCTTCCTTCCTTCATCTCCCTTTCACTCTCTCTCTCTCTCTTCCTGTCCCTTTCCCTCTCTCTCTCTCTCTCTCTCATTCTGTTCCCTCCCCAGTTCATCTCAGAATGTTACATGTTTTGTAAACAATTCATTCAGGCAGCAAATCAGAAAAGGAGCAAAATGACATACTAGTCTTGGTGTAAACAAATAGAGGGGCCCAACATTATTCAACTATCTGTGGTTTTGTTTTGCTTTGTTTTATTTGTTGACTATTGTACTCAGTAGAAGTGGAAACATAGCTGAAAACTGATGAAAAGCTAAAAGTTATGAAGCTGATGGAGGTTGTGCTCTTACTCTGGGCTTGAACTACTCGACCTCAGTCACAGATTAAATACTTAGGGCAGTGCATTGTGGGAAGACACTGTGAAAGCACTTGGGAAATTAGAATTAATATATTGATAAAGTAGTTGCCTTGATTTTTAGGATAGATGACCTAATCACTTGAGCTTTTGTGATGGAAGTAAATGAAATAGCCAGCAAATAAATAGCATTCTTTCTCCAAATCAATGGTGAATTCTTAATAATTTCTTCTATATTTTGCATATTAAAGAGATAGGAGTTTTAGTCACCTCAAGAGGCTTTAGTGTTTTCTATGGCCTATATGCTTCTGGCCTTCTTGAAAATTTTTTTTCCCAATTTCTTCCAACTTAAGATTTTTATTTTAAAAATGTAATTCAAATCTAAGATACTCCAAACCAACAAGAGTGTAATTCTGTGTGTGTGTGTGTGTGTGTGTGTGTGTGTGTATTCTTAAAGGAGGATATTTTATTAACAGCTTCCACATTGTCAGTGAGTCCCCTTTACTTTTTCTTAAAAATATACAATGACTCTGTAGAATCTTGACCACAAGATGAAATAAAAAAATTACTAAGGAAGAGAGGTTTAGGAGCTTATTTCTACATAATCACTGTCTTCTGTTAATATGTGCTATTTATTGTCAAAAGGGGAATGTGATATTTAATTAACTGGTTGGCCAAATAAGCCACCCAATATTAGAGGAAAAAAGCCTGTCTCAAAACAAAACAAAACAAAATAACACCCCCCCCCCGCAAGAAATGAACGGAAACATAGTTTTTTAATGAGATTTTGATCAATAGATTTTCTTTTATATTTTATAAATACTAATATTACTGACAATCAATTGAAAAATGAGAATACAATGCATTACTAATCATTTCAAATACTGGTTGAATCTGCTTGGTGTGACCCCAAATATAATTTAAATGTGGGTTTTTCTGCTTGACCTAGCATATCTACGAAATCATTAAGAAAACATTTTTTCCATAGGTTGTGTTTGCATAAAACGATATTGCAAGTTTTATCAACCTCTTTGAATATATGAATATAGAAAGAATACAATAAAACATTAATCTGTATTGCTTCTAGCTACCACACCTCTTCCAACCCTCTACCACACTTGAAAGTATCTTCAGTCTTCCATTTTGTGTAAGTAGTTTACTCATTTGTCCACAGGAGTCCAAATTTTAAAAAGGATTTTTAAAAAAGGTTTTCATTGAAATAATGAACTGCAATACTTATGGAGGCAATGTCCTTCTCAGAACCAGTGAAAAGCTATTATTTTTCAACACGTAATCAAACAGAACTGAACAGGCAGTTTCTATAGCACATATATACCCTCCCAGGTGGATTTTCAAGCATAAAGTGACTTTATGCTTCAGTGGTGTGGGAGAGTTAGATGCCACAAAAAAAGTTAGTGGTCATTCACAATCAGTTGAACTCATAATTCTAGAAAGGGTTTTAGCTTGGTATATAAAATCACTCACTTTAAAAGTATTAACCCATTAGTCTGTATTATATCCCTTATGACCAATTGTGAATTACATAGAATGTCTAAGTAAACCTTGTGCACACAAGGTTCCGGTTTCAGGATATCTTATATCTATCTCTATCATCTATTATCTGTCTGTTTTATAGCAACTCATTGTATACAAATAATGAAGATTTTTAAATGATACCAAAAATCAGAGCCATAATTAAAGCATGACTCACAGGACTTATTCCATGGATCTATTAATATGACAAATTAACTTATGTTCCCATAAACCAGAACTACACAGGGTAAGAACAAGATGTAACATTGCCTATTAAGCAGTTTTTGCCAAGTTGTCCATTTGGTCTCCAGTATTTGTATTTTAAAGATGTATGATCACGTTTTATTAAATCCTTGTTTTTCTAAATAGTTCAAGTGAATGTCCTTATAAAATCTCTATTGTTTATAAATTTATTTAAATCAAGGCTAAGAAGATTACTTGAAAAATGATAATCTTGCTCTGAGACATTATACAAAGGAAAAAAAAACTTTCGAAAGGTGGCACAAAACTTAAAAAAAACACTTTTAGAAATCTTTGACTTTGAATTGTATAATATGTAAAAACTGTAAAACCCATTATATGTATAAACATAGTTATATCAATAGCATACGAAATAAATTATGCAGTTCAGTTTGCCAATGTGTAATATAATTTTTGATCCTATGTAAATTTGCTATAAGAGGTTTTAGAAGGACTCTTTTAAAATATACCCCAAACTACAACAGATTTGTCATTCATGCACTGCTGAGCATAGAGGCCTAATTTTACCTTTTTGCTATTGTTTTAAAGTAAAACACTTATCCAAAAGATCAAAACAGCTTTTACAATGGACATTTGTGAAGAGAGATGGTGATAAAATCTGCAGGAATATGGTAATTGTTCCTGTCGTGGAGGCACAGGGAGGTATCTGCCTTCTACATATATTGGAAAGCTGGAAATACACCCAACATAAAAGTATATCTCAAAGTTTGGAGGGTAGATTAGAAGGTGCCTAGTGATCAGGCAGAAACATTAAATGAAGCAAAAACACTGCATTTGAAAAGCAAGAACAAAGACATTTCCTTTTGCTTTGCTGGTGAAGAATATTAAAAGAGGACAACTGCCATTCTGAAAGCAGTTTTAAATCCGGCTTTTCATATTACAGTCCTTAATGAGAGATCCCACAATATCAGATGAAGAAAGACAAAGAGAATTTTTGATGAAAAAAAAAATCAGGGGAATGAGAGAGATGACTGAGAGTATGCAAACTTTGTCTGCAGTTGTTTGAGCACAGGCAAAATGCTGAAGGGAATTCTCTTTCCCTCTAACTACCTATTAAGGAAGGCTGCATAACAAATAGCAGACTATCCCCTGAAGAACTGAAAGGTAAAGTTCTCAGGAAGCCCCAGTAAATACTGAAATGATTTTTACTATTCCAAATTTAATTCGACATTTTCTGAGTGTGTGTGTGTGGGGGCAGGGTGGAATACCCCCTTTGTGTCCTGAGAAGTGTCATGCGACACAGAAAGATTTCTCTGAAAGAAAATGCATCTTACTTGACTAAACATTGAGCTCTTAGCAGGAGAATAAACGCCTCAATGTTGCAAGCGGCAGTGTGGCCAAGCAGACGCAATGCAGTGCTCTCATGCCATCTAGTGGCTGTGTGAGAAGTCTCCCGAAGACCTCGTCTCAGGGAACCGATTCGTGTCTGTACTGATTCGCGTCTGTGTTTAGATAGTGTCTACAAGGCAAATAAGAGAGGAATGATCATAATTATTCAGACAACTCAGTCAAAAAGGCGTTATTTTGCTAGAAAAACATGAAGACTTTAGGTTAAAGAATCCCAGAAGTTGAAACAACCTAGCTTTAAATTTGGGGTGCCATTTTGGCTTGAGTGGAGATAGTTCAAAAATTAGGGTTCTTTTTTCCTTTCCTTTTCCTTTACATTCTTTTTTATTACATTCTTTCTCGACAACTTCCCTTTAAAATTCCTATTTTGGAATTTTAAAATTTCAATTTTTCAAAGACTTAGAGATTGTGTGTGTGTGTGTGTGTGTCTGTGCATGTGTGCTTCTATCAGACTCCCCACACCCCTCCACCCCCCATAAAAAGTCCTCTTCAACACTCTAATACTGACATAATCTAAGGTGATAAAATCAAAGAACCACCTTCTTGGAAACACCTAAAATAGTTATACTCTCTGACACTTTTTTCTTACCACTGCTCTGATGTGCTATCCTACAAGCAGTGCTTGGAACATCAGACTGTAAAGGTATAGTTTACCAGCTAAGGTATTTTTGTCACTCTCAGAAACACAACTTTCCATTGTCATCCTTGCAAAATGTCATTAAAATGTCCTTATCCACACTATTCATATGTATAGCGAGTGTCCATGAACTTTCTTTAACAAGTCAGTCTTCAACTGGTATCAACTGCCCTTAACCAAAATCACACATTTCTGTCTTTCCTGAGATTTATTCCATTGGCATAGGAATTCTCCCTTTTGATCCCACTGATTCACACATTTTAATATTATATTTATTGTACCTACAGATATAAACCATTCTGCTCTGGGAATATAGTTGCCTTCTTGTGTAATGTGAAAAGATTAGCTTTATAATATTTTCACCGATGAGGTATAGATGCCTTTTAATGATGCAAAGAAGCATCAGTAGAGTTTTAGACATGGATCAAAGATTAAGGTTTGTGAATAATCAATAAAGGGGGCTTTTAGTGTAAAAAGCTGTGGCATTGTATCTGTAAAACACAAATTTTTGAAGAACTTGTGGCCTAAAAATCATATTTTTTATTGTGGTTGGAGAGCAATAAGAAATACAAGTTGGAACTTTATTTGTATACATGGTGATCAATGGCTGATAAATATTTTCTATAAGATATCCCTACTTGAAAGGATTCAGTAAATGGATTTAGTTCTTTTGAAGAGGAGTGGAAACAACTTTTCATACATTTTACATAATATTGTTGTGGGAAAATAATTTTATTGGTTATTTTCCTTATTTTTGGCATATGTATTAAATATTCAAAAATTCAGTTATAAACAAACAAAATTAAATTTAACATTTTCTGGTTGCTATGATGGATTTGCCTTAGTTGTGTTCTTTTTGAACATTTGTGTTTTCACCATTTAATTTAGATGAACAGATATTTTAAAGTAAGGATGTTCTTCTTAAAACTGCACCAAACAGAATGTTCTTTAATTTCTCCACTTTGTACTAAATTTTAATATAAATTTGCTTAAAGAAAGGTCAATCCATGTTTTCACTTTTGTCCTCATTTGTAGATTTTAAACAACTATGGTGGAAAATTTATGTCACACAAAATAGTGAATATTTTCCCCCAATTGTTTTGCCTTACTTAGCAATGTTCAATCTTAAGCAAGAAATACTTACTGATATTTTATATCTATATGTGGATATATATATATATATATATATATACATACACACATATATGTATATATATATATAAATGTGCAACTGTTTCATGATTTTCCTAAAAGTGATTTTCTCATATAATTTCTTACCTGATTGATAATTTAAAAATTATATTCAATTTTTACTTTTTATATTTTACTATTACATATATACTTCAGTTTTATTTCCATATATAAAAAGAAACAACTTATAAAATTCTGAGAAATATTGGTTCAGTTTTTAATGTAATATTCTATAATAGTTTAATGCATACATATTTCAAATTCAGTAGTTTATCTATACTGTCCTATGTCAATAATATTACAAACCATAGAGTAGTGTCCCTTAAGACAGCATTCAAATCACCCCCCCAAAACTGGAAAGATAGAAACTTTTTTTTGGGTAACATACTAGTGCTTTTCTTCATTTCTTTTATGTAGATTCACATAATCAGAAAGGAAAAATAGGCTTTCAAAGAGGTTTGAACATGTGTCTCAATAAAAGGCTAGTTTTCTGGTAAAGATAAATTCAGGGCAACTACACGTATTCATTGTTTTAAAGAAGTGGGAAAAAAATCTCAGGGAGGTTTCATTTCAAAGAAAAAGGCATATGGGCATCACACACGTTGCTGTCTGAGGACAGTTCTGAATTTTGATGAGAACAAGAAGCTATAATTGGAGTGATAATCTTTTACACTGTTTTTAATTGTAATCAGTGCAGATGTTTGTAGCTTTATGATAGGAAAAATGGTGCTTTAAAATATGTATAGTCGATAAGTTTTTAGGCCACAGGCTGCTCAAGTTGGCTCATCCTAAAAGATGAATTTGATATTTAAAATTACTGAAAAGCAAGGAATCCACAAGTATTTAGAAAAAATCAACTGTTGGTGATGAATGTACGTGTTTTAATCTTACCAAACTTACATAGGTAATTTTCTCTCTTTGTATCATTTCTATAGAAAGTGAATAAACAAAGAAGCTCCATCTATAAAACTAGAGAAAAAGGGAATTTGAATTATGATTAAAATATTTTTGATACAGAAAATATTAAGATATTCATAATTTAACCTTGGTTTCTCCAAGGATAAAATATTTGGCTCATTCTTTAGGTGTTACAATTGAATCCTGATGAAAACAATTCTGTGCATTTTGCATTTCTCTCTTTTTCTCCCCTCTGTTTTTATCTTAGTACGAATTTATCTGATATGTATAGATTTAGATTGATACAGATGTCTGAAATTTTTAGTGTCTATTCAGGTGCTTTTAATGGAATTAATAGAATTAATCGACTTTGGCATTTTATGTTATATACCCGAGGGAGAGTCTTTCTATATTTTCTGGAGGAATGATTTGTAATCTCATAAACACAAATCAAGGGGGCTCTTTCCTCCCTTTCATGTGTAGGAGTGTATTTGGTTTACAGAAATTTCCTAATGAATGTCCTTGCTCAGGTGTTCTCTACCTGATGCTGCACTTAGAGACAGATATTCTGGATAGTAGATTCTTCTTGCACTTTTTCTGGGCTATATTTTTCTTTGGGGCACACAGCTAGGCTGCAGCACTACCCCATTGTATCTGCTTCATAAGTGATGGCAGAGGGTAGAAATGTGCCCCACACAGAAGCATCTGCTGTATTTAAAACAATACATGTGTTGAAGACTCAACAAGGCATTTTGAATCACAGTGGGCTTTAGAAATTAGCAGATTAATTTTCCACAAGAATCCTAGGGGAAATTTGCCTTTCTTTCTTTCTTTCTTTCTTTCTTTCTTTCTTTCTTTCTTTCTTTCTTTCTTTTCTTGTATCAGAAGCACAGTAATTTAACCTATTACAAATATCTGATCATATTTTGTAGAAAAGTGAGTGTATATATGTTTTAGCTAAGATTCTGAGCTAATTTAGTTAATATCTAAATTAAGGACTACAGATAACAAAATATAAGTGATATATTTCTGCTTACAAGATTCTAGAATCCTAACTCAGGAAAGATGTCCTACCTTCATTACAATAGCAATTTAGAAATTGATTCATTCCCAGAGTGCTTGTGAATTTTATAAGGGAACTTACAATTGTTACATGACTAATAATGATAATTTTCATAATAATAGCTGTTACTTAATGCCATCTGCCATGATTCACATTTTATTTTTGCTCATCTTTAGAACACTCTTACAAAATAGAAACTATTCGTATTTTACACACGAGGAAACTGAAACTCAGAGAACTTGGTTGACTTGCCCATGATCACCAGGCTATCAAATGACAAAATAAATTCAAATCCATGTCTGTTTCATTCTACCACATTTCTTTCCTCCATGCCATGATGATTACTAATATGAGTCAGAAACTCTCTGATGTTTTTCATATATATCATTATTTGATTATAGAGACTGCGACATTTCCTAAATGCTTCTTAAATTGAACTGAATATAGATTTGTAAATAGCAATATAGTTACAATATTTGCTTTTCAGAAAAAGCAGACACAGAACTCTAATCAGATATGTCAGTTATCAAAGCACTATTCTTTGGTCAAAATGAAGGGTCATAATGCTAACAAACGATTTAATACAATATTAAAATCAACCCTGATGGATGAATTTGGTAATTATTCTTTTTTATATATTCTGTATCGGTACTCCATTTTATGGATTGTGGAATGGCACCATTTTTTCTTTGTTCATAACTGCTGCCTTTTATCTCATTTGCCTAGAGAGAGTCTTACACTTGGCTTATTCGTCTTACCACTTCAAACATAAAACACTGTAGACCTAGCGTGGCTTGTTAATCTCTGTCTTGCCTGGCCTTGTAGCTTTCTTCAAAGTCCAGTGTGAGATTCACCTCCAGGGAGTTTGTGGTGATTGATATCACTTGATCGAATGCCTTTCTGTCTTGGCACTGCTTGATGTTACTTTTTACCAGATCAGTTTTGTAGAATAAACTTATTTCATTTCATATATGTGTTTGATATTTTAAATTATATTCAAAGCCTTTACAGTGGAAGAAATGTTCATTTCTTACGTTTCTGTAACATCCTTCCAATGTACTCCATGGAATGCTTCAGAAAAAGAGATACCCTTTTCGAGAGTTGCAAGTGAGCCAGATGGATGCAGGTCATCAAGTCCCTTCCCCAGAGTCTTAGGATAAGGAGCAGTGCTCAATTCTATCATATATGTTAAGAAGACGTTACATAAGATGAGGCCAAGACTAATTCTTCGAGAATATTATTTGCTAAACATTTTCTGGGACGGGGTGCCTGGGGGATTCACTCAGTTAAATGTTCAACTCTCGATTTCAGCTCAGGTCATGATCTCACGGTTGTGAGACTACACCCCACATCAGGCTCTGCACTGTCAGTGCAGAGCCTGCTTGGTATTCTCTGTCTCCCTCTCTCTCTGCTCCTCCTCTGCTTGCGCTCTGTCTCAGAATAAATAATTATTAATTACTAACTTCAAAAAAAAAAAACATTTCCAGGATGGTCCAGAGTCTATTAACCTTTCTCTGAGTACAGTTTTAAAAAAATGTTTTTTTTTAACACTTATTTATTTTTGGGAGACAGAGAGAGACAGAGGATGAGTGCGGGAGGGGTAGAGAGAGAGAGAGTAGCAGACACAGAATCGGAAGCAGGCTCTAGGCTCTGAGCTGTCAGCACAGAGCCCAATGCGGGTCTCAAACCCATGAACCACAAGATTATGACCTGAGCTGAAGTCAGATTCTTAACTGACTGAGCTACCCAGACACCCCTTCTGGGTACAGTCTTATTACAGATTTATTTATAGATTTATTCTTCCATCTATGAAATATTTTTAATAGTGTATCTAAGAGGAATTGTTCTTAATTCAGCCACACTGATTATGGTTGAATATCCTTAATTTTAAAAAGGTTTTTTGAAACCGTATATTGGAAATAGCTGCATACATATGTAAAAGTTACATGGGTCAAATAAGTAGGTATGGACCGTTCAGTCCACCATTTAGTAATAAACTGGTAGCTTCTGGGCTAGATTCCATCCTCATATGTGCTTTGTTTGGCTTGCCCAGTTTCCAAAAATAAAAAAAAAGGGGGGGGTTAATTAAAAACCAGAGCATTTCACATTAAAAAAAAAAAACAAAACAAAACCTTCTTCTCATAAAGAATTGGAAGGTTTTATAACACTGGGTCTTACAGGGTAAAATCATCTGGGACTGAACATTAGCTATTCTCTTTAGACAGGGCATACTTTCTTCAATTTGCCCCAGTCCTCAGTACTTCTTAGATTTCCACCAACTCCACTTCAAGCTTCATTATCTGCCTTCCGTCTGTAAGCATTTAAGTGATTCCTGATTTAGTCTAAGCCCTGCATTTTAAACTATTAAAAGGAAAGCTGAGTCATTTATAGTGATGCATCCAAGCCCTGGGTGTTATCCACTGAGCGATTAGATGCTTCAGGAGTGAGTTACTTTTAGAAATTTTAAAAGGATTTTTTAAATAGTCAAAGCATTCTATTATAAATTTGCACATACATATATATGTACATTATATAATTACCCAGATCAACTGTAACATGAATTATTTTACAAAACATCTTCCATATTACATTTTTCTAAAGATTCAACAAAAAAATGGGTCATATGTATTTTCATTAGATATGAAAAACACAAGGTGTTCTATGTATATAAGAGAAGAAAATATAAAGAGTTTGACTGTAGATAGTTCTGCCTGAGAGAACTGAGTTCTTAAGCGTATGAGTACAACTCTGCCTTTGCTGTTATCTTTCGATCAGTTTGTGCTGGAGTGTCTGATGGTGAGGAAGGATCCAGTCCTGAAGAGAGTGTTGATGGGGCAATCTAACATTGGTCCATGCACTAGAGACTTCTATTCTTCCATGTATCCACAAGAAGGATTAAAAGAACTGAAGGCTCTTCATGCTCCCAAGAACTGTGTATAAATCTGAGTCCTTGGAATTTTCTTGCCCTTTTTGAGCAGAGATTCTAACTCTGGATCAGGGAGAGATTATTCTCTAAATAGATTCTTTTCTCAAGAAGAAGGTAAACCAGTGATTTCTTTTATGTTTCATTTATAACAGAGCATTTCTTTGATGAAAATGAATTCTTCCCCCCAAATCACACACACTGGCACTCACCTTGGGCAGTTTCTATTTATCACCTATCAAATTTACCCCAGGCAAATTGAAAAAGGATAGAAAGTCAGTTTTAGCATGGTAGCAATAGCTGATAAGCCCACCTGCCACCATATACAAGAGCTTTTATCAAGATATAATAGAATGTTAGAGAACTAATTATAGTATCATTTTTCAAACATGACACTCTCTAGAAGTTCAGGTTAATTTATTCCCTCAATATGTATTTTTTTTCAGTGCAAACTTGATGAAAGGAACAGGTTGATGTACTGACGATGACAGAACAAAAATACAGGATCAAAGCCCTGCCCACCAGTAGCTTACTGTCCAGTTAGAGAAATGTCACAAAGCAAAATTGTGTATGATCAACACAGGGAAGAGGAAAATGAACATTGTGGTTCTAAGAAGAGCTACACAGAGCTTATTATAGGAGAGGTGAGACTTTGGAGAATGGGATGGAAAGAGTTTGAAAAAGGCTTGAGGTCAAAAACACACTTTGTTCAGTTGATAGTAAAGATCCCCAGCTATCTAGAGAAAGGTTCACATTGGCAAGAAGCAAATTAGGTAGACTGGAGGGAGCTTCATGGCTAAAAACTCATGCAGGGCTAAGCAGCTTGGGTTTGAATTTTGGATCTGTCACTCACTATGTAAAATTGGCAGATGACCACACCTCCTAAGCCTCAGTAAAGCATCTATGATGGTTATAATTAGAATAGCACTGATCTTATAGAGACATTTGAGAGAGTATATGAGTCCATTTATACAAAGCACTTAGCATTGTCCCTGGCACATTAATTCCAGTCCATAAATGTTAGCTACACTTAGTAGAGGTAAGAGAGAACCCAATATTAGATGAATTTGAATGCCAAAATGAGAGGTCTAAACTTGACCCTGTAAATAAAGTGAAAGCTTTAGTGTTTTTATTTGTTTTTTAATGGATTTGAGACATGATACAGATGATGTTTTAGTAAGATTGATTTGATGGCATTTTCTATATATGATGACTTAGAGAAAGAAGACAGGTGGTAAAGAAGGCATGTGGGAAGCATAGTCGGGGTGTGAGCACTGATGATCTAGATGGAGAAATTTTAAAAGAAAAAAAAATCACTGGGACTAGGCCATAGGACTATCATAGGACTCCTCATAGCCATAGGATGCTGAGTTAACCATTTGGGGACATGGGGTTTCTAGTGTATCTGATAAAAGTTAAGGATCATCCTCTCATAAGTATAGAAGTACAGTTGCATAAAACCTACATGCAATTTCAAGCGGGTATGGGTGTCTGAAAGCCTGCACTTGGACTCCAGATGTAGGAGATGAAAGAAAAGGCAGAGGAGAAGGCACTATTATGAGGAAATGTAATAATCAAAACAGCATAATGATAAAGTAAATGTAATAGATCATATTGCATACATTATATTGCTACTTTGCACTTAGTTTGCGGACTTTTGCAATTTTAGTTTTCCCCTAGAGCACTGACATATTTTTTGTCTTGACTTATAATAACCGCATTTACTTTTATCCTTATTTTATTTCTCTTGAAAAATCTTACTTCATTTAAGTGATCTGTCACATGCCACTTTTATGCTTCAATGGTTCAGTACAGGATATCGTATTGTGCTCTACACTGGCACATTATGATTTTCTCACCTGTGTCTTGTGTCTTTTGTATTTAAATTTCAAAATCAGGTAGCGAACATAGTCCAAAATTATTTCTGTAGTTTGCAAATTAAGAAGAAATCTGTATTGGAGTCTTCCCTTATCCATTTCTAACACCAATTAAACCTGAAGCCTGGGAATGACAGGTCTGTTGTATCAGTCTTACCCTCACTTACTACTGATTACCCTTCAGCCAATTTATTCTCTGCCCCCTATTATAATTAAGATGGTTAAATCATAGCCAACACACCCCTAGTTTCACTTTCCTATATTCTTCTGTAAAAGGAGACAAGAAAGTACAAGCAGAGGGTATGCGTTTTCTTTGGATTAGCTCTCTGATTCCCAGTAGTCACTGCAAAAGCCTATGATCAGGTCTTTTGTTATTTCTTTTATGTTCAGATGAAGCTCATCCATACATAATTCTGTGACAGATAACAGGAACAAATTGTGTCTTAATTAAAAGTATTCATATATCACACAGAATGTGGACACAAGTTTTTACTAATGATGTATCCATTTTCTTTCTGGTACACTGAATCTTTAGGAAATCTCAAATAGCATTTTATGAATATTTACCAGGCTTTTATTATCAATCCTGGAATCAACACTCTTCTGCTGCCATTTAAGCTACCTCTAACACAAGACTGGATCCGCTGTTTCGAAAACTATATATATATATATATATATATATATATATATATATATAATGTTTATTTATTTTTGAGAGAGAGAGAGGGAGTCACAGACAAAGAATTCCAAGACCCCGTGAGATCATGACCTGAGCTGAAATCGGGAGTCGGATGCTTAACTTACTGAGCTGCCCAGGCACCCCCCAATTTTTATATTTTCATGGCTGTTAACCACATGCACATACCTTTAAAGGAGAACAAATGTAATTCTCTTCCAAATAAATGGACATTGGCCTTGAAAAAGGAAGTACGGTATCTGAGATCTTCAGTAAATCTCACTCTAATCCTGAAAAAAATGTGGATGAGCCATGCCTTCAAGGTATTATTAATCTTAGATCATGCTAAATGTGTTATAATAGAATTAGTCTATAATTTTTTGGATAATGTTTGATATTTTATGTATTTACATAGGTCTAAAGATAACAACAAACTAAGAGCAATTTAGTTTAAGTCAGAAAATTTAAATTCATAATAACAACTGAGTTGCAGTTAGATCAAGACTAATTTAAAAAAACAAAAACAAACTTTCCCATTCTTTAAACATGGTGAGTTGCCATGGTGGAAGGGTCTCTGAGCTAGAAGTCTGAGGATTATGTCTGTGTTGATTATGTTTGCTGTCACTTAACACTTCTGAGGCCTTTTCCTATTGTGTAAAATGGGAATTAAAATAACTTCCATAGCTCTTTTGACAGGTAATTGTAAGGATCAAATGAAATAAAAGGTGAAAACACTTGAATAATGAATAATTAATCTTATGTGACACAAAGTTATTTAAAGAGTGAATTATGCTATTCCAAATATTGATTTGTTTTCCTGCAACGGTCATTTTTTTCCCTTTGATTTTTATTTATAGTCTCTGACCTCCCTTACTCCAGGTAAAACTTTGGAACTATTTTTTACGAAATTAGTACAAAAACCTGTATCAATTAGCAAGATGCCTTAATCATCACATGTAAAATTCCAAAGAAAATCGTTTAGGCCTGCGGGCCCCACTATTGTACAGGCAATGTTGGTGGGGAAGCATGTAAGTAGAACTCCATGTAGTATACTTAACATTTACTCCTCACTAAGCAGATAAGTCTACGTGAAAGGAAGTCCAAATGTCCACTCTCGCTTCCATGCTAACAAAGAGAACTGTGTATGTCCACTTCAGCAAAGGCAAAGGAAGAAGGCCTTTTTAATAAGCTATCTTTAATTGGCAACATCTTGCGCTACACTAAAATCTTAGCAACCTTGCTATAGCCGACCCAGGCGAGCCCTGTGCATTCTTTGCTGTCCAAGGCCTGGGCAGAGAGCTTGGTTTGCACCGCCAGGAGGTGGGGAACTGCCAGCTGGCAGGACGGTATGGCTCCGGGTTTCCCCAGCACTAGAAACAAAGTGTATGTGTGGGGGGGAAGAGAGGCACCCCTTGGTATCCTTTCTAAGTGATTCTTAGGTTACTCTGATTTTGTTGTAGTCATCACGTGAGTTAATTACGATGCTAATTAACCCAGTTTACGGAGACTGCCAAGCATTTGTACACGAGGGTTCTTTGTTTGATCTGCTACATCATAAGCTTAGTCATTTGCTTACCAGCACGGAGGGATAGCATGTATAATTGAACGTGGAAGAACACACCTTCATCTATTTTAACGAAGAAAACTATTGAAAGCCAACAGACCAATTAAGGGTAATGATGAACAATTTTGATCAGCAATTATTTTTTAATATCGAAGTTTGCTACTGGAAAGAGTAGGGTAGGGGAAGCTTGCCTTCCAGCTTTCTACCCAGGAAGGTGAAAAGAAAAAGAGAAGGATCCTTCTTCATTTCCTTTCCTTCTCCTGTAAACTGTTTTAACATATAATTGAATTGATGCTTTTATTTCAAAAGAAAAAAATAATTATAGAGCTTGTTGGGATCATTTTCTGAAGAGAGCGCATTATGCGTGCATGAATTCCACCGGTGATCTGAAGGGGAGCAGGCTGCTTGGACCATTACCCATCATTGTTGAACAGCATAGTAATTAATTAGGCAAATACGTCTAGATCTGGCAAATTCACATGCACAATAACTAGGCAGCAGCAACATACATACTCCTGTAATGTGAATAAAATAGCAGTAGTTTTATGTGCCTGTGTTATGTCAGATGCCATTTTTCCCCCTCTTGGCTTTACCCATATCAGATTACTTTATCCATCTTTATGTACTTGCTTGAAAAGGGGTTGTTTATTACAAAGGGAAAAAAAGACTGCAGATGAGCAAGTTTGGCTTGTATATGTCTGCTTATTTTTAAAGGAATGAATTTGGTTCACTATTCCTCCACTAACTAATTTGAAAAATAATTTGATATTTGTACTAAAATGGGTTAAATCGACAGAAGAGTCTTTTTATGTTCCAAGAGGCTTCTCAAATAACTACCAAAACATTCTGATAACTGTGCAATATTATTGCAGAAGTTTAAATTTTCATTTAAAACTGATCTATGGAGGTAAAAAATAAGGCACAGCATTTGCCCTGGATCAAGTGATGATGGTTATTTGATCACCACCTTCTTAAAATAGTTCTCTATAATAGTGTAGGCAATCAAGAAATCTAACACTTTATTTGAACATTACAAAAAAACTTGACAAGTGTTTAGAGGAAAAAAGTATTTATTTTTGTTATTGTTTTAAATGTAAATCATCTCTGATGGTTTAATCTAAACGTAACAAGAAAGCTTAGGTTTTGATTTAAAAGGAACTCAATTCTCTAGCATCTTGACTTCTCAAGAGGTTAAATGACAATTTTTTTTTGTTCTGATCACATTTTAATCCAGATACCAGAGGACTCGCACTTCTAATTCAGACTTTCTGGTAAGGCTCAGCTTGTCACAATGTATAGCTTTCTTTCTTTTGATAAGGTCAGTTTGCCAAAAAGAACAAAGTGCATATGAGTAATACATTACTCAACCACTTGTATACATACATCTATTTTTCTTACCAGGTCTCACTATTCAGAAAGGTACAGACATGGCACCATGATAAAAAGGGTCATTTAAAAGACTTCGCAGAGGCTCTGTACTGTGAAGGATTGAATTTTCACTTGAATGCCTACATTTTCACATCTTTTTCTTTGCAGAAATATTCCTTTTGAATGGCAGACTGCAATTGGGTAGGTTTTTTTTTTTTTTAAGTCACTGACCAGGAATATATAAAATATTAGAAGGCATTTGTCCCAGTGGAAGAACACAGTTCACTGAAAAGTACTAGGTGGTTATTAAGAAGGTTATACAACTTTGCCTCTTTAGATTGGAGGGCTCCCTTTGACAAGAGCCTCAAGTTCAGTCAAGGTGGAACACCAAGGTATGCCACTTCTAAATGATGGACAGTTTAAATAACTTAAAATCATTAGCCCCAAAGCCATCTACCTGGTAAGTTTTCTTTTTCTTTCTTTTTTTAAAACATATGAAATTTATTGTCAAATTGGTTTCCATACAACATACCTGGTAATTTTTCATAATCACACCCAATGTAGATTTTGAGGAACACACAATGCTGATTCTGGTTTATTTCATCTTTCTACCTGCTTTAACATTTGATCAGAATATTATGAAAAATAGGCTCATGATTAATTTTTAAAACATCTAATTTTTTCTTAGTGGTTTTAAATATCCAAAGTTCACTTACAAGGAGAAGAGGAAGAGAGACAGCATTCTATTTAATAAATACACCAAAATATTTACTTCTGATTACAGGATTCTCAGTGGAGTTCACATTTTTCAGTTCAGTTGAATGCAACAAATCTTTCTTGATCTACTATCAGGAAAGTATGGCACTAGGATCATGGGGAGATATAAAAATGAATGAGGCATCTTCTCTCCCCTTAAGAATTCTACAATATAACAAAAAAGTAGCGTGCACAACCATAATAAAAGGTAGACTATGATGAATAAGAACAGAAAGTCACACAATTCCATCAGAACAAACCAATGAGATTTCTTCCAGCTGAATTAAGGAAGACTTCACAGAGGAGAAACCACTTAAGCATCGTCTTGAAAGATGCAGACAGTTGGTGTAGCAGTATAAGGGGGACAGGAATGGTTTGACAGAATTGATACATCTCAGACAGGAAAATGGCAAGAGAAAAATCCTCAAGGTGGGCAAATAGAGAGCATTTTTGTGTGACACGGAGTACCTGGACTGGATATAACATAAACTGCTTGGGGAGGAGAGATGGAAGTCAAGAGTGAACAACTCTGCTTATGCTCAATGACTTTGCTAAGGAGTCTGGAGTTGGGTTGTGATTCTATAGGCAACAGGGAATATTTGAGCAGGAGAGTGTCTATCAGAACTATGATTTGTATAGCTCATAAAATATTGTTTCTTTCTTCTCATGTCTAACTTATCTGTTTTTGCCTATACTACTAAAGATTTTTCTTGAACTTTAATTATCTTTCTTTCCCTCTCCTGTTGCAACTAAATCAGAGGAATATAGAAGTCACAGACAATCTACGACACACACAAGTATTCATGTCCATTTGGGAACCCAACAAAATTGTTAAGAAACTCCATAGTAACAATAATGATTTTGCGACTCCAAGTCTAGTGGAAATTGCATATTGTTGTTTTGTAAAAATACTCAGAATTACTTCTGAGTTATATGGAATCAGAAACAATTTTAAATTCCTTTGAAAGCAGGGCAAGAACATCTTGTTCATACTCTATAACAATACTGGATGAAAAGATATTTCTCAGACTTTTAAGAAACGAAGTTTCAAGCCTACCTAAAGCGTGGACAATTTTACTTCTAAATGTTGACTTTTGGAAAGTTATAAGGAGTAAAATATATTGATAAGTCTGTATAAAAACATCATCATATTATTCAAATACAGTGCTCAGTAAGCTCTACCCACTGTCATTCACTTCTCTGCTAACATTTTTGTAGTTAACTAAAAAGGTACCTACATTTTACAAATTCAGGCCCTGATTAGTAAAGGCAAATATAAATGATTCCTTTCCAACTTTTG
Source organism: Acinonyx jubatus (assembly GCF_027475565.1). NCBI lineage: Eukaryota > Metazoa > Chordata > Mammalia > Carnivora > Felidae > Acinonyx > Acinonyx jubatus. The sequence goes on along the minus strand of NC_069380.1, from coordinate 148,504,825 downwards.
TATTACTCTTAGATATGGAAAATAAAACAAATTCTATTTGGGGGAGAAAAATGAGATCATTGAAATGGGAGAGAAGAAATGGCAGCAAGGGAAAATTTCAGTTCAGTATTGTTTTCAGGCAAAGCAATTTATTGGTACAAGATTCATACAATTGGAAGGTGTGCTAGAGCTATTCCAATGGCCTAACAGATCGGTTATTGTAGTGTACATGACTGAATAACAGATCAGATACATTCTATTCATTTTGGTGTTATGTGGGTTTTTTTATTCCAATCAATTGTTAAGTATTTAGCCATTATAACAGCTGAAGCAAACGATTGGACACTGAAATAATTGAATTAGTGTCCCCACATTCATACTCAATATTTGGAGTGGGCAGACATAATAGGAAAGTGGGAAGACAAAGCTTTTAAGGCAATCCAATGACAAAGAAATGCTATTCTTTCATTTATATAGAATAATAGAAATATTTGTATATATAGGATTTAAAATATGGCATTCACCTTTTGCAATTCAACACCAGAAGCCATTTTTTAAAAATCTGAGAATAATGGCATTAATTTAGATATTCTGTCATGGCTTGAGATGTTGACCTTAGTGTGTAAAATCTAATTTCTCTTTATATTGGAAATTGCTTCAACTAAAAATTACAATCTAGCAAGGGAAGAGAATTGTGATCTCTGCAAAGTTAATCTGTTGACACTGCAACCAGCAAAAAGGCTGGATGATGACTCATATTTTCCAGTTTCATGAAATATATGGACTTCAATTTAACATTCTTAAATTTGGACACCCATGTTGAGTTCAAAGAAATATAGCTCAACTAGGAATTTCTATCTCTACTTAGATCTCTAGATAAACATTTGATGAGAATGGCAATACCTAGTCCCTAGTCATTGCTCTAAAGAATGCCATGATTATTTCTATTCCTTGCTACCCCCAAGCCCCTGGAACCTCTCATTCTCCTACCCAGGATAGTTATTTCATCCACATCATATTCCCCTGCTAGTTGTATTATCAGTGTATCTTATTCCTGCCATGCATTGTCTTTTGAGGAGTGATAGTTATCTTGCTCCAAATTATTTTTGTGAAATTCCCACTTCCTACCCCCTCCTGATTTATAGTACATTTTCCCTCTGTCCCTCAGACTATCGCAGTATCACTTAGAGTAGGCTGCTTACATAAAATAATCCAGAGATGTCTCTGATCTCTGAAAATATTTGAGTCAGTATAGATATCCCTGGCAGAAGTTTGCTTTGTGACCTTCAAGTTCAAGAGAATGTCTTCCTGTCCTTCCAAACTAGTTCCGAAACATGGTCTGGCACATGCAAATATGATAAGTCAATAAGTATTTATCAGAGAGATATAACAAATAGCATACTATGTTTGACTATGTGTGAAATACAAATCAGAACCTCACAGGTATCATATATGGGCAAGAAGGGAAAGATTTGTAGTCAAATAACCTTTATTTGACTGCCAGTTAACACCTGATAGCTCTAACAGAGGGCAAAGCACTTAACCATTCTACACCCCATTTCTGTCTCCTATAAAGTAAAGACAAGAAAATTCTCTGCAACACAAGATTCTTGAGAGAGTCAAAGAAGATAATGTATGCAAAAAAAAATCTTTATAAATATTTAACTATTAAACAAACATGAGAAAATGTGTGAGGATCCTCTGGGAGGGATGGCCTGAATTTGGGGATGAGCTGGGTGAGGACGAGAATTTGTCCTGGGGAAGCCCCAATCCCGATGTAAATAAGGGAGACAAGAAAAAAACACCAGTTTCCTCTAGAAGTAGCAAGAAGTTCCTAAGACTTTCTGGATGAGTTACAAGGAGTAAGAGAAGGAGCTGGAGAAAGATGTCAGGTCCTAGTAAAAGAAGTTATAAATTTCAGGCTTGGGGACTAGCAAAGCAGAGTCTGTCTGCTGTCAATACTGGTATCAGAAACGGAAGTAGCAATACCATTAGTCCAGCTTCATTTTAATATATTCACTCTGTGGCTCCACATAAGGGTAATATTAGGAGAGCATACTACTGTATTCTTGAAAACATAGGCTGACCAAAGAAGCAAAGGCAGTACTGAAGGAAAAAAGAAGTAACTAGTAGCAGAGAGAAGGAACTTAGGAAAGAATTCCAGCAATTACACCTGAGGCCTCAGAGCCACAAGTCTTGTTGTATTATTGCTTGCTGACTCCTATTCCTTGATTTGACCCATTAGCTGTGAAGCCTGGAAAGTACCTGATACTTAACCATTTAAGAACTCTAAGTGGAGACAGAACTCCCTTTAAGGGATTTTAACATGATTAGGTTGAAGGGGCATGCTAGTATATTGTCTCCACTTTCCAGAATTCTGATTACATTGAATTTTGGCAGGACAATTTGTGTTCTCTTCTGATATATATATATATATATATATATATATATATATATATATATATATATATATGTATATATATATGTGTATATATATATATATATACATATATATATATATATGTACATATATAATTTTTTTTCCCCTTCCCACACCTTAAGAAAATTGCCAAGTCATTGTCTTTCTGTGACCCAGGAGTTGTTAAATTTCCAGGAATCTAAAGGTAACCTTCACTCAATAGTCTGGCTTGGAAAATCCCAGCCCCTTGAAATAATGGGGCTGTACATGTCAGTGAGGAGAAGACCCTCAAGGATTATGTGAGTCCAAAAGGAGCCAATGAGAGAAGCGAGAGAGGTTTGTAGAGTGTTTTGGAAGATGGGGTAAGAAAGGAGCTGGAGTCTTACTTGTTCTGCAGGTGACAGGATCAGAGCTTTGGCCCCACGCAATATCACAGAGGTGGCAAGACCTTAGATGGAAGCAGTTATGGTAATACCTGGAAAAGATGGAGACTAGGCCCTGAGTCTATAATTTTAGAGCATTTAAGCCACCAGTCTGCAAGGGATGTTGCTCAAGCATTGAGCCTTTCAAGGGACCAGTGTGAACTGAAGGCCGGAGGGTGATTCATCAAACAGTCTGAGTGGGTAGAACCCTAGAATTCTTACATGACCTAAGGTGGAGGAGCTTCCCAAATTACCACAAATATTGTCTTTCCTTCCATTAATTAGGAAGGGACTTGAAGCACTTTTATCTACTTTAGAAAAAATTTAAACAGTGACAATTCTTAAACTTGATGAGTTATAGAAGAGAATTCATGCCTACTATGTCATGAAGGGTTTTGATATTCTTTTTTCTTTTAATTTTTTTTACCTTTATTTATTTTTGAGAGACAGAGACAGAGCACAAGTTGGGGAAGGCCACAGAGAGAATGAGACACAGAATCCGAAGCAGGATCCAGGCTCTGAGCTGTCAGCACAGAGCCCGACGTGGGGCTTGAACCCACGAGCCCTGAGATCAAGACCTGAAGTGAAGTCGGACACTTAACCGACTGAGCTACCTAGGCATCCTGGGTTTCAATATTCTTAAGTATGCACATGCTAACAGTGACTGTGTAGTAGACACTGATTTATATTTTTTTGATGTCTCAATAATATAGGTATTAGTATAACAATGTTGCAGATGAAGAGAATGAAACTCAGATATAATTTATCTTGCTCCAGTTTTCATAACTCATAAATTATAAAATCATGATTTAAATTCAAATATTAAGCTGCAAGGTCAAGTTCCTGACATTAACTGTGCTGCTTCTCTAAAGTATTGTTTTCAGAGAATGATGTGGTTGATGTTATGAATGGGTCAAAGGAGAAGCGATTCATTCATTCATTCATTTGTTCATTCATTCAACAAAAATTTATCAAAGATCTCCTATGAGCCAAGCACTATTCTAGGGGCCGAGGAAATAGCAGCCAACAAAGCTGGCCCTCATGGATCCCACATTTTAGTAGTTGGGGTTGGAGAGGGGACATTTAAAAAGGCAAATATATAATATGTCAGATGGTAATAAGTGGTAGGAAGAAAAATAAAGGCAGTGGAAAGGGGATGGGGGGTGACAGGGTGCTGTTTTACAGGTGATGATCAGGGAAGACATCTTTGATCAAAAGGCATTTAAGCAACAGTGTGAAATCCTTGATGGAGTGAACCATGAAGATCAAGGGGGAGAAACTTTCTGAGCAGAGGAAACAGCAAGTACACTGGCCCTGAAAACAGGATGTGTTTGGTGTGTTGAGGAACAAGAAGGATCCAGAGTGACTATAGGGGAGGCAGAGAAGCATAGAGAGGGGGATGATAAGGTGAAGTTGCATGGCAGGCCCCCTTGGATGGGGACTCACAGGCTCTACAGATCTACATAGATCAACATACAGATAAACTCAGAAACCATCTCCTCTGATTTGACCGAAAGGTTTCAGATCTTGGTAAAAGTAGTTTCTAATGCTCTCAATTTTGGTTTCCGATAAACTTGGTTAAAAAAGTCACGATGCATTTTAACCTTACTTTGTAGGTATCACCTATGAGTCCTGTTTTCTATTGAAGAGTCAGGTATGGGGTACCTGGGTGGCTCAGTTGGTCAAGTGTCAGACTTCAGCTCAGGTCATGATCTCATGGTTTGTGAGTTTGAGCCCCGTGTTGGGCTCTGTGCTGCCAGCTCAGAGCCTGGAGACTGCTTTGGATTCTGTGTCTCCCTCTCTCTCTGCCCCTCCCCTGATCATGCTTGTCTCTGTCTCTGTCTCTCTCTCCCTTTCTCTCTCTCTCTCAAAAATAAATAAACATTAAAGAGTCAGGTAGGATCACTTACAATGATTCTTTTGGTCACCTTATGAGATCAAATTAATAACCCCCTAATCTAGTGTTCACTCTTTGGGAAGGGTTTATCTTGCAGAAACACACTTTTCCTTCACAATAACGAAGCACAAGTGTTTCAGGATAACTATCAGCCATGGTGAAATACGACCTTAAATAAAATAAAACCAGGAACACAAAGCCTTGCCTTTCCATTTGAAACTTGACAATTTTGTGATTCCCAAAAATAGATCTTATTTTGTTACTTATTTTCTTTCAAGCAATTATCCTTAAGTTTTGCCACTGCCCCCATCTACTATACTTTATGAGGGCAGAGTAAATTTTCCAAGAGAGTGAAAAAGATTTAAATAATATTCCAGTCTGATAGTTTGGTCACATAATATTAATTAGGAAGATGACAAATAAGAAAGTTAACTTCAATTCTACATGACCTGCTGTGTATGTCAGCTTCTAGTTCATCCAACTTGCATCTCTCACTTCCCCAACAGATCAGATACTCCATGTGGGGATGGCATCTGAATAGAAATTAAATGATCTGTTCTCCCACCGGTGCCTAAGGAATTGCAGGGGTAACTTTCATTAACCTTGATGGACCTCACACATAAAAAGCCCTTGAATGTCACTGGGAGACTCCAAAGGGTTTTTTCTACTTTCTTTAATATTGTTCAATTAATCAAAGAATGACAATAAAGCAGTAATCATCAGAGATTTATACAAAAGTATTTTAAAACTTTGAATGAGACCAACAAATGCTTCACAGAATCATTTGTCAACTGTGTCAAAGATGATTGCTACAGAGATCTTCAAAAATATTTCTTGGTAAACAGAACAAAACACTGAGACTGCTTCTCCCGACTCAGAAGCATTAAGGTAAATTTCTTAAGTGAAATGAATCATCTGTGCCAACACCGGTCCCTTGTCTCTGATTGGAGTCTAGCCCTAAAACTTAGTTTTCCAGCCCATCATCACTGTGTGTCTGAAAGTAATCACAGTGCTTTGCACTTTGCATCCTTTTTGAGCTCCTGCTGCAGGGTAAGTGCTGCAATGGGCCCCTTAGAAGTCTCACTATGCTACCCATTTCAGCATCAATAAGGCAAATATTAAATACATTAAGAGGAAGGACAGAGCCTTTTGCTCTCCCACTCAGTCACCCCTCACCCACCCACTCACTCATCAAGCATAAGAGCTCATTGACCCTATTGATAGGAAGGGCCACTGAGGATTGCAGGATTTTGCAAATTAGTTTGTGTCCCTTGTGATTATACAGTAATTTATACTTAATAGGAATTATAAAGAGGTCTTCTACCAAAATGTATCAGAGAGGCAATGGGTTAATAAGAAATATGAACTTAAATTCCATAGAGAGGAGGCTGAAAGCCCCACTCCAAAAAGAATCGATACGTGAGGGAATGCAGAGACGCATGAGGGAATTCTGTAAAGGAGTGAGCAAAGAAAAAAGAGGCCTCTGAATTGGTCAAAGGCAGCGTTGAACCATTGCAAAAGCAGGTGACTTTTATAGGGAGCAGGCATTTTGATTAAAACACACACACACACACACAATCAGTCAATTTAACTGCTGATGGGTTTGGCCTCTCTGGTGGCGGGGTGAGTAATGAGACAAATTGTTAGATGTCAGAGTAGACAAAAATATTCAGGTAACTGACACCAGTTCTTCATTTTCCGACAGACTGTTGTAGTTTGTAAATGCAGCATCAGTATGTGCATGTGTGCGGCTGTGGGTGGGTACACATTTGCTTGTGTGAGTAAGGTGGGAGAGGGGGAAGGGGGGCAAAAAGATGTCCTTACCCTGAGGCAAGGCTGTGCTAATGACCTATGGGACTTCAATTTTCCTGTGGTTTATAGTGCTTACCTCACATTAGCAATCTTTGCTTAGAAAACAAAACTTAGATATCTAAGAAAGTTAAATTGTTTTAGATCATCATGTTTTAGTTTTGAATATGGCATCTCAGTGTGTATTATGTCATTGGTAGTCGGCAAGGTTATCTTTTACACACCCACATCACTCACACCATACACACATACACACACACACACACACACTCACAGAGCTACAGAGCTATGTATATACATGGAAGATTATTGAGCCTATGCCATAATATTGTATTTTGGCAGTGGAAAATACTTTCAGAATAAGGATTCTCAAAAAACACGGGGAAAGTTCACCTAAAATTCTCCTTTTATCTCTCTCTCTCATTTCTTTATAATCGTTAAAGCTGACTGGTTGAGCCAGTGAGAAAAAGAAGGTGATAGTGCAAGCACTTGGCTGCTGAATCATTTGTTCTCCCAAGACATTTTAAAGTTTTTTGTAATGTTTATTTATTTTTGAGAGAGAGAGAGAGAGACAGAGCATGAGCGGGGGAGGGGCAGAGAGAGAGGGAGACACAGAATCGGAAGCAGGCTCCAGGCTCTGAGCCATCAGCACGGAGCCCGAGGCAGGGCTCAAAGCCACGAACCCATGAGATCATGACCTGAGCCGAAGTTGGATGCTCAACCGACTGAGCCACCCAGGCGCCCCTGTTGTTCTAAGACGTTAAAAAAAATGGGAGATCTTAGCAATTGCTTCAAATTTCAGCCATTTTTAAATAAACTGATATCAAAAATGGGGTTTTTTTTGTACCAACAAAGGTATTACCATTGATAACTAATAAAGGTTTGTTTAACCAATGCTGATTTGTTCAAAACAGTGTGCAATTCAAAGTCACTGGTAGTCCTTAATAGATTAGATGTCAGGCATTCTTTACCAAATGCTGAATAATTTGGAAGAATTTAACCTCAAGTCAATCAGTTAATGTTGTTAAGTTCGGTTTGCTGCTAGATGAATTAATAAGAGTTCACCTCATTCAGTCCTGGCCTCACTTTTGGGTCTGAAAGGATGCCAGATACGCATTGTAGTGCCTCAAATGGGTTGAGTGGCTGTTGTAGATTCTCCCTTTCTGCCACCCATCTTCTCCCACTATTCAATTCCATTTTTTTCATGGAGATAAATGACCAACACGGCTTGCTAAAGAAGCTGTGTGGTACGGTAGTTAAAAACATGGACTTTAGAGCCAAACTGTTAGGGATTGCAGCCACAGTGCAGCCACTTCCTAGCTGGAAGACCATAGGCAAGTTGCTTCATTGTTTAGCACCTCGGTTTGTTCATCTGTAAACTGGGGATGATAATGAAGATTCATGATTCAGAGGGTTGTTATGAAGGTGAAATGAGTTAATGTTTACAAGGTGCCCAGAGGGGTGCTTACCACATACAAAACTCCAGGTTAGTATTTATAATAAGTCAATGTTCTCAGCCAACATGATGTGACTGGGTAATTATGATTATTTTAAATGACCATACCCATCTTTTCATAAAGGAACAGCAGCAGTCAGAGAGGAAAAGTCCAAACTCTGCTGTTTTGGCACTCTTCTTCTCCATTCCTATCTCACTTCATCTCAAATTCCTTGAGACTCAGTTATGTACAAAAAGGGTAATCTGCCAATCCCTTTTCCAATCCAGAAGAGAAAAACAGCTTCTTTTGTTCTTATAATCCCACTTCATTTAGCACTGAGATTGCAGTTTCAGAAGACCTTTGTAGACAGACTTCTTATATGGTCTCTAAAAAACCAATAAGCCCAAATTTCCACATCCTCTAATATTAAATATGTCCTATGTATGTCTGCCCTGTCTTAACAAAGAATTGAGATGTTATCTGTTCTTTCAAAGTGAAGCAGCAAATGTGAAGCACAATATATACTCTTTTCTTTTCCACAAAAGAGTGCTGTCTTCCCTGAAAGTTTTTTTCCTGTGAAATTAACTTTACTTCCCCATACTCTGGACAGTAGCTGAAGATGGGAAAGATTGACACTCCCGTGATGATGGCCACTTTTCTACATAAAAATCCAAGTTCAATCTGTTTTTTAGTCTGTTTACATTCAGTGTCGAAAAGTTACCTTGTCATTTCCTTTTATGGATAAGAGTAAATCTAACATGTGAATTATTTAATATCTCACAAGTCAAATATGATATAAATAGGGCTGTAGGGAAAGATGGATCCATGGAAACATATCAACACAATTGTACTAATCGCCAGAAACATATTCTCAATGAAAAACAACTTATAGGATATTATAACTAATTTTTCACACTTCAAGGAACTATAGTAAGAACATTGCCCCAAATAGTCCATCATTTCAAGGAGAAAATTAAAAACAAAATCATGCTGGAATTCATGATCAAATAAAAGCTCATAAAACAGAAGTATTTTCCTAGAAGCCTCTAATAGGAGAAAAATGTGTACTTATAAAGGTAATTTTTCACTTAAGTTTTAAATTTTAATATTTCAAAATATTTATTAAAAGTGATTGTTTTTGCTTTATTTTATTATTTTTTTATGAAAGCAGTTTTAATTATCTGCCTCTCACTGACTATTAATTATATAGTGTAAATCTTGGGGGAAAATCAAGGAGGGGAGGCAACATCATAGAATACTCACCAGCTTCTCTGAGTGTCAGTGGACAGGAGCCCCTGCTCTCTGGTAGAGGAAAAGGAAGCAATCTCACTTCTAAGCAGGATCAAAGAATGCTTCCTGTGTCTTTCAGCACAGGGGAAGGGAGGTTTGGGGGATATTAAGAATGTGTCTCTATCATTTATGGAGCCATTTCTGTGTGTCAGGATGTTGCCAAGTGTTTGATATACATCATCTCAGCGAATCCTTATAACCATTATTCCCATTTTACAAAAGAAGAAGCTGAACCTCTGTGCGGTTAAATAACTTGCTCAAGGTCATGCGTGGTAGAACTGGGATAGAAACCAGGTCTGCCCAACTCCAAAAACATCTGCTTGTCCTCAGCACAGGTCACATAAAGGGCACACATTTATGAAGGGCAAGAAGATCAGACTGAACCTTCAAATTCCATATCTCCTCTCCATCCCCAAACAAAGAATTTATTGATATATATTGAAAATGATTAATTTCAATATTGTGCTTTTTATAATACCAGTGATTTCTGGGCTTTAAAAGACACACTTCTATCACCACCTCTACGAATAATTTCTACTGCCATTTACTAAGCAATTACTGTAGGTATTTTGCTAAGCACTATCATATATTATTTCATTAAAAAAAAGAACTGGCCACATATTCTACCATCTAAATCTCAAACCGAATTGAAACATGTATATATATATTTTTTCAGAAGTGGAAAATAAAAAGACAATTTTCCATTTCCCTGATACTACTTTCACTTCAAGTGGACAGATTTTCTATTGTCCCAAGTCTGGTTCATACAAGTCTGAATGATTAAATCTATACTGTAGTCCCGAAGCACATGTAAACAGTACTGAAATCAGCAAGGGCTTAGCAAGGTAAGACTTAGATGAAAGACCCAACTTAGAACTAATTAAAATCAAATTTACTCTTTTTTTTTTTTTTTTTTTTTTTTTTTTTTTTTACCTGTTCATGCCAGTGGATAGAAGCTAGATACAGTATGACTTAGGTGCTTCTTCCAACATTCATATAAGTTAGCAGGCCAAAATACTGTCACCCTGGGCTAACCGGGGGAGTAACTGCAATTTTCACCAGTACTACATTAAAGGAAATGAATCTCATTTTGTTCTTTTTTGGGGAGTAATTTATCAGATGATTTATTTACAGTGCAATCCGCATGACAAGTAAACAAATATGTTATTTTTGCCCACTGTAGTTGGATTTTAAACACAAGAAAGAGACAGAGTAAGTGTCTTTCTAGGATATGTGAGTAGCTCTGACAACAGCTTTGAAAAATAAAGGAACTCCATTACCAGGCGTTTAGCAAGAACTGATTTACATAGTAGAGTAGATCTTTCATGAATTCTGCCAACGTAGAGGCAGAAAGGGGAGGGAAAAAAAAGGTTCCAATTGCACGCTACCACTGTGCATGTTGATGAATCCCCCAGCACATGTTAATTAATGCCCTATTGTGTTTGGCAGACTACCAGGGACTGTGATTGTACACGGGCTGATCCTTTAAATGGAGAGTGGCTTACTCTATATTGAAAAGAAAAAGATTTGTATTTGTGTAAGCCACAACTATTCCTTAGGAGTAAGTGTTTTGCTTTTAGTGCAATTAAGAGAGAAGAACTGCCATCTATCACAATATTTTATCATTACATGTAAAAAAATCCTCAACCCAAGTAAGTAAAAAATCACAGAAATGTCATTGTTTTTAAGGAAAAATAACATTGCTCCCACTGCCCTATCCAAACCAGTGTCCAAATTTCATCTGCAAATGATGATAATGAATACTGTTATCTACCATCTTGTGCTCTGGCTGAAGCAGAGGATTGTATTCAAGCAATTAAAAGGAAATCCTCATAATAAACACATGGCAGTCTTGAAAAAATTAAATACATAATGCCATTCTGGCAGCAGAGGTGAATTAAATAGGGAAAAAGGACTGGAAGATGCAAATTCCTTAGGCTTAAAGCTACAGAAATCTTACGTCCTGTTAGAATTTTAATTTTAATCATGGGAAACAAAAGTTGACTAATCAGTCAGCTCTTATTTCTTATTTGTTTTCATTTGCTTTTTACTACTTGCACCATAAAGAGCTGATAAATACTGGATGCCTTAAAGCTTGAGTGGCCTAGGAAAATAAATTGCCTTATACAATTGTTCCTTATGAATAAAATTGACATGTCTAAGAAGCTGTTGCAGTAGAGTCCAGAAAGATATTGCAGCCAAATCGATTAATTAAGTGTCTTTCCACACTCTAAGTAATAAGGTTCAACTGTGGCTTACTAAAGAACCTACCTTTTCCCTAAATCTACATTGCTTTAGCTGAAATAGGCTGAGGTCTCTTTTATTTTTATTTTTTCATTAAAGACTTCAGCCATTTGGGTTTCTTTGTATGTAAAACTACTTCCACATTTTCATCAGTACCTTTAAGCTTTATTTAAAGAGTGACTTTCAAAGTGGGGCACAGAGGCCACCTAAACCAGAATTGCATGGGGATGTTTGTTTAAAATATAGGTTCTGGGAATCTATGCCTCCAGAGGCCCAGATTCGGCAGCCTAGTATAGAAGTCCAGGAAACTTCATTTTTAATAAGTACCCAAGTGATTCTGATCATTTAAACTACTCTACATGCTCCTTTTTTTGGAGTTCAATGGCTTTAAAAAAAAATTCACTAGCTCTTCTTTTTTGCTGCAATGCATGATGTCACCGGACAATGAATATCCCTTAGAGTGTGGTGTCATGAACTTTGTTTTAGATGGCCAGGTCTGTTCTCCTTTTGTCTCGAGGAACTTGGGACCCAACACCATAATGAACTTAAACTCGAAGTACTAGTATTGTTGGCCCTCTTGGCCAGTGGAAAGTATCACTTTGTTGTGGGGACAGGACAGTTCAAGACCAGAGTAGACATAATCACTAAATGGATGCTGAGACCTTTGATGGGCCCTCCAACTTTGGGAGACCTCTTTCTATGACACTGTTCGTCTCATTAACTCTTAACTCATGTTTGCATCAACATGGATGTATGATGAACTAAACTCCAGGCTTATAAAACAGATATATCCCATCGATTTTTTTTGCGTAGGATTCTTTGACTTATTCATGAATAATAGCAATAATCTGTTGAGTATTTACTATGTGTCAAGCAAGAGCTAGGTGCTTCGTTTATATTACATCATATAACTTTTTGGCAATAACCCTTGGAGATAGGTATTACAATTTCCCATTTTACAGATGAAGAACTAAGGATCTGTGCAGGTAACTGGCTTACTTGAGGTCCCTGGTGGTGGACTTAGCATTTTATTCCAGGTTGGTCTGACTCCAGGGCCCATGTTCTTATGCAGGAGGCAATCCAGCCTCTAATCTTAAGTGGGTTTTCTCTCTGCTTTCTAATCAGCTAGTCCTCGTGCTTCATCTCTTTGAAATAAAGGGTAGGTTCTATATGAGCATCTGCTTCCTTTGGGAGTGCCTGTAGCTACTATTATTATATTATAGGTTCTTTGAGATGAGAACAAACAGATTGAGCCCCACCTCTGGGTTCCCTTGCCAGTGCTGTCAGAACCACAGTACCATGGTGACGTGCTCAGGCTGAGTAAGTGAGGTCCTGACGCTCTATTTTAGGATTCAGAGCTCTGACAGAGAGCTTACTGTTGCATTATCGCACAACATGATTACAATGGATGATGTCACTTTCAAGGGAAGCCAGAGCCTATACCCTGCCAGTACTTTGTTTAATGAGCCCAAGACAAAAATAACAGTATCTAATGGGCAGGGAGGCTGAGAGAGTGACACAAAACAGTCTTTACAGAGAGCAACTCTGAACTACAAAGTAAGGCAAAGGCAAACTGTGAATTGATTTTTAAAATCTCACTTTGTCCCCCAAATCATTGGTTTCTATAGAGGATTCTTCCTTGAGTGTATCCCTTGAGATTTTTACCAAGTGGGATGACCATTCTCTCATCAGGCTTTCCCACCTGTGCACCACTGCTCATGCCATTGCTCTCATTTGGAAGCCTCCCTCACTAAAAGCCTCCTTTCCCAAACTGTCTGGCTAATGGCAGATAATTTCTTTTAAGATGAGGGACAACATGGCTGTGAAGTTGTGCTTTTGCTCTTTTAAAAGAAATCTAGGCAAGGAGATTTAGTCTTGAAAATTGGTTCTGGCCCTTGAGTCTCTTAAATCCACAGCAAATTTTGATGCTTTATTTGCTTTTGCATGCTCTTGACCTGGCTTTCGTCATAACTTCTATTCCCAAATTTGTACCATTTAGCTCTTATAACCGCCCATCCTCATAAGGAAGTTTTGGATCCTGATTCTGCCCCTGGAGGTCACAGTTCCGTGGAGTGGCTTTGGTGGCTGGCTGCTGTTAGTTTAGTATAATCCCTCAAATCTCTAGATATACTTTCCTTTTCTCTCAGCCTATGAGTAATGTTTGATACAAGGACTGGGAACTAATGGTCAACCTCAACCAAAATCTCCCTTAATTGTTTATGCAGGAAGTGATTTATTCCTCCCCAGTACTTGATTTAGACCACTTTATGGTATTTGTATTGCCTGCTATATTGATTATTTGTATACTCTATTATTACTATGCATTAGTATATATTTGTACACTGAATTATTAGTAGTACATATTTGTATACTGAATCATTTAACTACTTGGTGTTAGGAACCAGGTCTCATTCACTTATATATTGCCTGCAGTGCTTTGAATTAATAATAATAACAGTTAATTGTATTAGATAGCATTTAGTGAACTTCTAATAATGTTCCGGGCACAGTGCTACAGGGTTTTCCCTCATTATCCCTTTTAATTCATACAGGAATACTGTGCATAAGGTATTATTGTCATTAACATTTAATGAGGGAAGACACCAAAGCTTAGAAATTTTCAGAAGTTTGCCCATATTTATACAGCTAGGATGTGTGAAACCAGCGTTCCAAATCAGGTCTGCCTAACTTCAGAACAAGAACTCTTAATTGTTGTAACGGAGTTTTGGGTGAAGTGGTTGAATAAATAAACCCATTTACAAAATTAAAGTAAAATAAATTATTAAAATTAGAACTCTATTCAATGTTTCAGATAAATACATTACAGACACAATATTTTAAATATCAAGAGGGGTCTTTTTCTCTGGCTCTATTATATTTAAAGAATTTATGGCATTTAGAATTGACCTGTTAAAAATTTTTACATTAAGGATAAAAATAAAATGAGATCCAGTCAACCAGCTGGACAGTGAATGGGAAGAATCCTTTATATAATAGGAAAAGTCCTTTATATATAGGAAACACCCATATTTGTTGAATGAAAAAAAAAGTTTGAATTAATGAACCATTTAGTCAATGAACAAACATACAGAAAATCAGCTTGTATACTAGCTTCTTTAGAATAATTCATGAAAATATGTAGCAAAACCTATAAAATATTTAGAATTATACCATACTATCAATAGTATATATCAGTGCAAGAATGGAAATATGTATGGAAGTTGATCCCAACAAAACCTAAATAGTTAATCACACCTGATATCAAATCCCAGGGACACCTGGGTGGCTCATTTAGTTAATTAAGTGTCTAACTTCGTCTTAAGTCATGATCTTATGGTTCATGAGTTCGAGCCCTGCATTGGTGGGATTCTCCCTCTCCCTCTCTCTCTCTCTCTCCCTTTCTCTCTCCCTCTCTCTGTCCGTCTCCCTCCCTCTTCCTTCCCCCCATCCCACTTGCATGCTCTCTCTAAAAAATAAATAAATAAATAAATAAATAAATAAATAAATAAATAAATAAATAAAAAATCTCAGAGTTAGCAGCTCAAGCATGTCATTTGTTTATGGTGAAGATGGCTAATCCTACTTACCTAAAACATTGTAGACTAAATGAAATGTAACATTTATGTACATTAACTGGGCATGTAATAAGCACCCAATGAATGTCAGTTCTCTTCTCCCATCCCACACTTTTCTATCCTATTCATTTAGTTGAATGGTTTCAATTAATTATACTTCCTGCGACCATACTTTTTCTAAGTCTCAGATCACCATAAAAATGGTGGAAATTATAACTGGCTTCCTCAGAAATCCTCAGTTTCATTAACTAGGGACAAAGGAGAGTCAGAATATTTGTGGTAATTCCTCTCCTCTCTCAAGAGAGGTCTAAAGGGAACCCTTGGGGAAGGGTAGTATCTCTGCCTCCTCTAGACCCTCTAAGTTTCCTCAGGGTAAAGAAAGAGACTGGATTGTGAATTACAGCAAAACCCCATGTCTAAAGGAGTTTTAGCTCCATCCACAAGTGTAAAGGCTGAGTCCATGGTTTGGACTTCGACTATCCACGGCTTCCCCAGGCCACATGCATGTCCCAACAGGGGTCTAGAGGGAGGCCTAGATAACCAAACCTTTCAATCTCCTCATACTTATTGCTCTGCTGCCTTGTTGTGTTGGAATACACCAGGACACATTACTCCCGTTCTCCCTGTATATGTCGGTCATCAAAAGAAGCCCTTTATATCTGTCTCTAATTTTCACAGGGCTCTGCACAGCCTCTGACCCGTTCCCCTCTCCCAGCACTCACCAGTTCATTTAATCCTTCCACCATGCCCTCTGGAATTTATGGTCTGCAGTCAACAAAACCCCTTAGATCCTTAACTTCTTTAACATCTCTTTTATCTTTTTCATTCTAGTGGACACCTGGCTTTTCTATAGGAAGGCTGCTTTGCTTACAGTGCCTCTCAGGTAGGGGCAGGGTGTTTTGTTTGTTTTCATTTGTTCTTTGTTTTTCTTCCACAGTCCTTATGGACCTGGAAATTGGACACATGTCCTTATTTCTTCATTGTCTCTTCAAACCATTCTTTCTTACTTTCTAGTGACAACCATATTGCTAAATCCACTGGGCAATTTTTGGTTCTGATTTTACTTTTCATTGGAATTTGACAGAGTTGGTTCCTTCTTCTTGAAACTTTTCTTCATTTGGATTCCAGTTTTCCACATTCTTCTGATTTCCCTTCTGTATCGCTAGCTATTCCTTCCCAGTCCCATCTGCTGGCTCCTCCTCACATCTCCAATGAAGTGAATACCCGAGTTTCCCATGACTCAGCCCTTAGGGCTCTTCATTTCTTTGCTTCATATCCCCAGTGATTTTGTTGAGTCCTATGGATTTAATAGCCATCTATATGTTGATAGCTTCCAAATTTATATCTCTGGACTTCACTTCTGATCCCTAGATCCACATAGTTAGCTGCCTATGCAACATCTCCAAATGGAAGTGTAGTAGAGATCTTGTACCCTTGGCCTTCTACAATCTATTTTTAATATGGAAGACAAAAACAAAGATTCTCAAAAATAACAGAGCATGTGTGTAACTCTCCTGTTGAAACCCTGCAATGACTTCTTTTTCAACTGAGAACAAATGCTAAAGTCTTTATAAAAACCTACAGGGCCTTACAGGATCCGGACCATGATACCTCTCTGACTCCATCTAGGATCACTCTTTTCCTCACTCTACTCCACCCACACACTTTATGTGCTCCTACTTTAGGGCTGCTCCTTTGATCCGCAGAGCTGCCCCACAGATATCTGAAAGTCCAACTCCCTCACCATCTCCAGTCTTTGCTCAAGTATCACCTTCGCAAACAGACTAACCCTAACCTGATATATCTGGTTCATTCGGCAACCCATCCCCAACCCTACGCTTCCTTTTAACATATAGTGACATTTACTTTTTATTTTATTAACATCTATCACTTGTTTTCTCTCTCCCCTACTAGATGGTGAATTCCACAAAATACAAAATCTTTTTTGTTCTCTGATTTGTCCTAGGAAAATGGAAATATGCCTGCATCTAGTATGTGAATAATAAGTATTTGATAGATAAATGCTAGGTTTACATAGTGTTTTACAGTATAAAGCATACTGTAATATGTTACAAAATTATACCCTTAAAATTATCCCTTGCTATTGGCTGAGCAGTTATTATTTCCATTAGTCAGATTAGAAAGCTGAGGCCAGAGACCATTTTTCCTAATTGTTAAATTTTTTGTTTTTACAACTTTATTCTGGTTATCAGGGCATTGTTCTTTAGGATTGTGCTTAAATCACAGGATAGAACGATGACACAGACCACTATGGGCTGCTCATTATTCACAAACATAAAAAAGAGCCCAGGGTCTGGCAGTCCATGTTTTTGGGCAAGAAGGATATGCCTGGGTCTTGATTCTTAAAAGGCAGAGTGCCTTTTCTTTATTAGCAGAGCTTCACAGACCATTGTGTCAGTAGTTTGTCTCCAACTCACAAGCCACCTGGCATCCTGCAATTGGTTTGACATGTTCAAATCAGGGTTTTGATCTCAGCATTACTCTGAGATGACACCTTGGAAGGTGACTAATACAATTTTATTAAATTTAGATTTTGGTAATTTGTCAGCACTTACTCACTTGACTAGGGGAGCAAGGGTCCTTTGGTACTTCTGATTGTGAAATTTAAATAATAAGGCTCTTGCTGATTGCTCTTGAATGCATTAAGCATATTTTAAGCGCAGCTTTATGATTGGTGACCAGAAGCAATCCTAGCTGAATAGAAATTCTTTCACTGGACGTTTCTTGTTTCTCTGAGCTGTGGTCACAATCTTACCCCTGGCTTCCTTGTGGAAAGCATTACTCCCTAAGGAGCTTCTGTACCTACTACCAAGCCATACTGGCCCTTACATTCTTCTTGTTTTCTAAGAGCCATCACCCTTGTTTCTAGCCAGCTATTGATTTCTCAAATTCCACTCAAGCATTGATCTAAATTTTCTTTGTTTAAGGGTTTTTATTTCTGACCAGAGAGAGCAGTTGAATTGATCCTAGTAATCAGTGAGGTTGTTTTGAAAGTCTTGAAGTTGATTTGCTGTAATTATCAGTTCTTGTTGAGTGTGAAAAGGAGCATGTTTACTGAGTGCTCACCTCCTGTGTGTCACAGCTGTTTGAGGCACTTCACACACATTAGTTAGTGCAGTTAGCCTTGCCATCGCTCCAAGAGAAAACTATGCTCAAGGCCTTTTTGCAGATGAAGATATGAAGACTCAGGGAGGTTAGGTAACTTTCCTAGAGGCCACATTAGGAAGAGACACAGCCAGGATCTGAAATCATATCTTTAGCCCGCCTCAAAATGTGTTGACTAATGTTTTCAGCACTGCACATACCTACAATGTAGCCACATGAAATCCAAAGAAATATGGAAATAACAGGTAAGACAGCCTCATATTTGAGAACCGTGCCTGGAAAGTGCCAGTAAGTAGAAGCCCTAAGCCAACCAAGACATCACCATAGGGGTCAGACTGAGAGGCTATGGAGACACTTCTTATCAATCATCTTATGAGTGATTAAGACTCAACCAGATGTATAGGAAAATAATTTAATTTGAAGTTAAAACAAACTGACAAATTGGATGTGGCCATTCAGACAGAAGAAGATTCTGAGCACATGCTTCCACTGTCTCAATGTATAGCATAATGACTAAGTTTGATCTGGTGTCTTTGTCTCAAACTCCAGGAACTCATGTGCCAGAGAAAAAAATTGTGGTATTCTTTTCCTTTCCCTTCCTCTACTTCTCTTTCTTCTCTACCTCCTAGTTCTTTTCTTTTTTTTTTTTTTTTACGTTGAAGTCCATACTACCAAGAAGCTGAGAGCCCATGAAATTGATAACCCTGTCTCAGGAGTCCTTGGTTCCAAATTTTCAACTATGATTATGGAATTTTCATTATTAGAACCGAGGATCAGAAGAACATATCTATCCGTACCCCAATTATTTTTTCTTTTCTGGAAAACTGAGGACGTGCCTTGGCTCTGTTCTTTATAAAATACACTTTTCATGACTTCTAAATGCCCACGTTTGATTTTCCACTTAACTAGTCCATCCTCAACTTCTCAATATCCATTGTTTAAGGCAGGAATGCAGCTCCGTGTCTCTTATAGGAATTTGATTCTCTCATTGGTTTAGAAGAATCCCGCCCCCAGATGTGTTTAATTCAGTTATTATGATTTTCATTTTGCTTTTAACATAATTTGAATGGTTCGGGAGGAGGCATATGCTGTCCTGTAAAACACAGTCCTAACACCTCTCAATTGTTTAGTTTCTGACTTCTTCCTACATTTATGATGGTTGCTTAGGCCCTAAAGGCATTTCAGTTTGCAACTCGTATTCAAATGAAAATCAACAGTAATATGATTTAATGATGGTTCAAGATGTCTTCAAGAATATGTATATAGGTTCACCACACAATATATTTCATTTCACATTTTATGTCTTTATGATCAGGTTCTGTGCCAACAACATTCTTACCATATCCATTTGAAAAATTCGTTGTCATTTTTGCAGCATTTCACTTTTCTGTAAAATGAATATGAATTTCACAGAGTCATTTTTGGAAGAGAAATTTGTCCTAGCAAATATATTTGGACCTTTGTCTGCCATTGATAGTTTAGTGGTTTCAGATACAGAAGTGATGGCAACCTTCCAAATATTTTTTAAGCCTAGGTATCTTTGTGGCTGTCAAGTCCAGCTATATAGATATTTTTGAGAGACTGTTAATATTTAGGGGATACATACACAGTATAAGAGATAACTTGTTAAAGACATTTGTTTTGTTCAAGTGAGGGAACTTACTGATCAATAGCTAATACATAACAAGCTGTCAGTTGGGTTCTCATTTAAGGAAGCTATCCAACCACCAAATGAGGATCTGACCCCAATGGACATCTGAGGGTATAAAATAGTTTGGACTTAAAAATATAAATTGCAATTAGTTTGCAATACAAAAAAAATGCCAGTTATGTTTTTTTAGCATATTTTATTATAGGTTCATTGTGAATATGAAAAAGACATACTGTACTTACCAACCCAAGGGAAATAATAAATAATTATTACTCTGTTGAGGTATTTTTATATTCTTTCCTTTCTGTTTTTCATACGTCAAGTTACTAAGAAGTTGACTTTAATACTAAAATATAAAATACTTGTATTTTACTATTTTAAATGTCTTTTCTTATAAAACTCAAAGACCTAGTTTCCAAATGTGGATCAACTTGTTTGTCCTTGAAAAATTTACATTAATTCTAAATACCACTTATGCAGATACCAGAGAAAAAAGGTTGAGTATTTACTGGAAAAGTCAGAGATGAACAAGAACTATTGCAATAAACTATTAAAAAGAATGAGAATTATGTAAATCTTTGTAGAAAAGAGTATCTGTATTTTCAGTGACACAAAGCCTCAATGCATGCAGTCTTCACACATTAAGACTGTGAAAAATTAAGTCTAGCAGGAGACCTAAAACACCTTTTGTTGAATACTTCATTTAATAAATGAGAAAACTATGATTTGGCCAGATGTGGAAGAACTGGAACCAGAATCCACTTTTCTTAATGCCTAAACCAATGTTCATTTCGCTACTGCCCACACCCACACAGAGCATCATATGTGGTCAGAACAGCTACCATTTGTCTGGCATGGAAAGTCTTACTTTATTCTCTATATTAAAACCTATAGCAATCCTGTAATATAGGTTTTAATATCCCAATTTTGCTCATAAGTCAATTATAAATTTCTGTTTTAAGGTGGAGTAACTTGTTCAAAGTCACCTTACAGAGCAGCAATCTAAGAAAAGCTTGTCTGAATTCACCCTCTTCTTGCTGCAGAACTATCCATTTAATTAAAAAAAAAAAAAAAAAAAACCACAAACAGATCTGTAGAGTTGTATAGGAAATGGAAAGTACAATATACTGATTGGCTTTTCTCTTTTCAGCTTTCCCATTATGTAGATAAAGTTAAATATTTATGTAAAATTTATAACCTGTACTCATGATGGGATATTTGATCCAGAGAAACCTGAGAATAGCTAATCCACCCCACTCATTTATAAATGAGGTAATTAAGACCAGAAATGTCAAGCACTTTCCACCAGAGGGATAGTTGTAAAACTAGATAGAGCAAAAGTTCTGGCTTGAAGTTCTCTGGTTCCTCCACAAATCACATTTTTGTGGGTGAAGTGTGGGGAGGAAAGACAAGGAAATAGGGCCGGGAAGTCATGTAAGTACCACAGAGTGAGCTGGGTCCTGACAAAGTCAATGTTAGTACAATTTTTTGGAAAGATAGTGCTGTTTGACCTTCAAAGAGCCTCGTAACTTTTAGCTTTTCTATATATCTTATGAGGGACACATGATCAGAATGTGCATTCCATGTTTGGCTAAGAAGGGAGAGCCAGTAAATTTTATATTTCATTGTGTCCTCCAAAATGTATATTTTGTCATGAGAAGTGAAAAATAAAATAACTTAGTTAAAACACTAGCCAGCAATTAATTTTCATTTTCTTTTTTATCTAAGTCTTGTCACTGATTTATCCTTAGAGAAATTGTTCTGGTGAAAAGAAAAGCATCTACAGCACATTTAGTAATTTTCCCCATATCTAGTTTAACTCATTTTTTGGGGGAGAGCGAGGTGGCTATAAATACCTTTACCACTTGATCTTGTAACCTTAAACGAGGGCAAAACTCCCGTTGGCACTAACAAGAATTTTGACGGCGGATAGTTACAGAATTGGGTCCATGACGATTATGAAGCAATTTGGTTCTTTCCCAAGAGATAGAAACTCCAGCACGAATTTCAGATGGAACATACATACAAGCACCTTGTCCATATTCCTAATAATAACAAGAATGAAAGGAAGAAAGAAAGCCAGGAATTTTTGCAGGCTTTAGCCAGCTTGCTTCAAAAGCCTGTCAGCTAAACAAATAAAGTGAGATTGTGGGAGGGAAAGGCAGGAAATTAACTGCTGTGGGCTATTAGTTAATGAGTAGTCCAACGAAAAGGATGTTATGGCCATGGAAGTGCACCCATAAAATGATAAAAAATTAACATTACCAAAAAGAGTTAGCGTACACAAATTAGATTTTTATTCAATTCTGAAGTTTATTGCTTTCTTGTGGGATCTGCCTCCAACCAGCTACAGAAGCTTTCCCCCGTCCCCTCGTCCCCAAACAAGATGAGCGAGATCAATCAAAAGATTGAAACTTTGAAGCATGGTTAGGCTGCTGGGTAAAAGCATGCAAAATATGTCTGAGACTTCATTAAAAAATGCCTACACAACACCTTGGGTAAAACCCATAGCAGCTTGGCATTGCCGCCTCATTAAGAGTAAAATGAAGTGGTCATTCCCTGAAGACTGCCCCTGCTATAGTCTGACCAATCCCTGGGGGATCCTGCTTACACTCGGTGATTTAAAGCATAAATGGACACACGTCTTCTCAACTAGGGCTGGGCAAGGATCTTTTGGCTTTAGGCAATGCGGCCCATGCAATCTGTCCAGCCTCACTTTTAAAAGAGGAGACTGAGTAGGGCACCTAGGTGGCTCAGTTGGTTAAGCCTCAGACTTTGGCTCAGGTCATGAGCTCACAGTTTGTGAGTTTGCACCCTGTGTCAGGCTCTGTGCTGTCGGTTCAGAGCCTGGAGCTTGCTTTGGATTCTGAGTCTCCCTCCCTCTCTGTCCCTCCCCCATTCAGGCTCTGTCTCTCTGTGTCTCTCAAAAAATGGATAAACATTAAAAAATAAATAAATAAAAGAGAAGACTGATAGGAGATAGTCTACAAAAAACTTTTTGCTTACCTTCAACTATTTGAAAACAAATGAATTATCAACAACTTATTTGAAGAATTAACTTATTAAAATAAACGCTGCTCTGGAAGTAAGAAGGACTAGAATTTTGAGATAGGGACAATACATGGAAAGAGGGACGTTCTTGAAACAAAAGCTCTGCAACCGGCTATCCCTATACCAAGTGCCTTTGGGAACTAAAAACTAATAAGCCCTCAAGACGGGAGAGGATCCAGGCTTTTTGCAATGTGTTTTCTGTGATCGTGCTATTTAAGGAGCAGTTCAGGGAGCATACACCTGGGAGCTCATTAGAAATGCAGAATTTGGGACAGATCCCAAACCTACTGAATCAGAATGTGCATTTTAACAAGATCCACCCAAATCATCCCTTTGCACATGAAAGTTTGGGAGGTGCTGCTCTGAGTCAAGGGTTCACAATGGCAAATATCACTAGACAGTAGTAATAGAAATCCTTATAATACCATTCAACCTGGGCAACTTACTTTTAAACACTTTTTCTGTCAATGTGCTTTCAAGGAGCTAATGACACAAGAGGCTTCTGAATTATGCTACTACAGAATACCATTACTTTGAGACCCTATAGTTGGTTGGGTTTGACATAAAATGATGTGGGCCAACTATTTTAGTTAAAATATTGATAGCACCATTACCAACTTTTATGCTGGAGGTGAAGAAAGTGCTAGAAATAAAGTGTGTTTTTCAAGGTTAAATCTTTAAATAATATAATGCCCTGAAAAGGACATAGAGGGGCTTAGCCCACAGCTGTCTGCTGAGTCGTTTTACACTAGTCATTTCCAAACCAAACTTCTTACAATCAGAACTAAACACATGCTGTCAAGGGCAAACCTGTCATCACCTATACCTTATGTTAGCACATGCATGTGTGAGTCAAATGTGTGCTGCTGAGATATCCTTTAGCTAATTCTATGGCTGTCATTAATGGCTCTATTTTTATAATAATTTTTTGCTTGTATGTGTGCTTTTGTTATGATTTTGCAAAAAAAAAATGCAACAAAAACATCAGCCTGGGTATTAGACTGATTCCTAAGAGCATAATAAATGCCATGAAGACTCATGTTAGATGGACGAAGGTCCGTTAGCCAAATTTTGTCTACGAAGATCTTGGCTGTCATCTTAAAATTTATATTTAAAAAAACAGACATATTCCTAGCTTTCTTATGTTTAGTTACTACTGTATTATGGTTCCATGATTTATGGATTTACCAAAATCAGTGTTTTCTAAAGTATGTTTGTAGGAATATAAGTGATAAGAGACATTAAGGGACCCGTGGTTAATTAAATTTGGAAAATATTGGAATAAATGAAATTATAAAGATGACTTTTCTGCATGACATCTTAGAGCCTCTAGTGTGCTGAGATACATCATTAACACTCAAAGCGGGGATATAATATATGATGTTTTTGACCTCAAAAGCCAGTGTTAAAGAGTATTCTCTATGATTACTGTCTTCAGTTACATACTTTGGGGATACCCTAATCTAATCTAACTTCTAATCCTGTTTGGAATTTCATTCTTAGAGGACCATATTATACCACTCACAGTAAAAACAATAAACTAGCACATTTGTAGTCTGTGTTATAAAATTTAGCACTTGTGTATATACTTTTGTAGTTTTCATTATTGTTTTGCCTCCCAACTAGATTGTAACTACTTAGGCAGTATGAGTCATGCCTGATGCTTCCATATCCACCATGGAATTTAGCACTGTGTTGGACATGGTAAGTAATAAAATAATTACTGGTCTGCTGACCTGTGCTAAAATTAAGGATTTCAGGTTTCCGTGGGATATTTAGTTGCTCTAGTATTTTAAGATTTGATGAGATAGATAATCCATTTACTTTAAATAGAACTTTCTTTTGATTTTGTAAACTTTGAGCCTACATCCAATAAGCCTTTGTCTTTCTGAGCTGATAAATATAAATGTTTCTTGTATAGGATTATCAGAGTACTGCCAACATCTGGATCTTTTTCCAGATTTAAGTCTTTAACATAGACTCCACCTGTGTTATAAATGCTAGAGAGGCTTTCTTCATGTGCAGGAAGCAGACATGCCAGAAAAATTTCAGCACAAATGCCCCATAAATTTGAATCTGTTCTGTTATTCTTTCAGCACCAGTGAGGTCCTTAATGAGACCCAACAGTTGTTCGAGTTTGACCCTGCAGGATAATGTTGAAATTGTAAGTCTGAAAGCTACACAAACCTTTATTCACGTATAAGGGGCTGAGGCCCAAGGAAGTGAGGTCACTGTCCTTTAGGGATATTCACAAAGCCGCCTGCATTTGGTCTTGTTGACACATCATTCGTAGAAGTACAACTGCCATTAAAATAATAACAAAAAGAATAACAGTTTGCTGTGAAGTCCATTTGTTGCTTTTCTCTATGCTCACCCATACTGTGAGCTCCTTCTTGAATTTAGTTTTTTTTCACATGGACATTTCAAAATTAAGGAAAGAAAAGCACTTTCTAAAGCTTAGAAATTCAACTTAACA
The DNA here is from genome assembly GCF_027475565.1 of Acinonyx jubatus. Taxonomy (NCBI): domain Eukaryota; kingdom Metazoa; phylum Chordata; class Mammalia; order Carnivora; family Felidae; genus Acinonyx; species Acinonyx jubatus. The sequence continues at coordinate 148,479,450 of NC_069380.1, read as the reverse complement.
TTCCATTCCCCGGGGGGGGGGGGGGGTGTGATGAGTAATGCAGAAATTAGATATTCTTATTCCCACTATTTCAGGCCATTGAAAAATTCTCTTGATAGTCGGTTCCTTTTTATTTTTTGGCAGTAGATCCTATAAATACACAGGTATTCGGGATGATATGGAGAGCTTGTATTGAGTTTCATGAATAAGTGAATAATGGTCACTCATGCCCAAACCTATTCAAAAGTATGTTGGTTTATAATTGACTAGATTCTATCCAGTTATAGAATTCAGATCACCTTACCAGACACACATTTGGGTAATATTTGGAATTGTCTTAGTCCTTTAAATTGGCATCTTGGTGAGTAGGGAGAACAAATTGCTTCTTTCTGCACTTAAAAGATAAATATCTTTGATTGTTTTACATATCTGTCTTAGGTGGTTTGACTAATTATCTAGCTAGAGGCAGAAATATTCTTTATTATGTTAGTTTATTTATCCTTCAACTGATTCCTTTTTTTAAAAAAAGTTGGCATTCCACGCTGTGAAAAACAACTTAACCTCCCCTTAAGGATTTGTGTCCCCAGAGGTAAATTTTATTCTCAGGCATAAAGGTTAAAAAAGGTAAGAAAGTAAGATTTCAAAGTCAAGGAGATGCCTCAGAACACCTCTCAACACTTCTACTCCCACCTTGTTCTCATCTGGACACCATTAGGAGAACCACTAAAATTGAATTCGACTGCTATGTATTATGCATGACTGCATTGTTTACTGTATTGTTTTATGCCGTTCAGTTCACCTGAGATGAAATCAGGCAAAGGAGGTAAATTAAGTCTACCTTCAAAACTCTAGACTGCTGACTCTTATAAAAATGGAGTTACTAGTTTATCTAATGTTTTAAAAACTCATGTTATTAAGTTGTAAATCATATCACCCGGTACTACTACATCAGAAGGTAAAATTAATGATAGAGATAAGGACATTAGCAAAAGCCACAGCATGGCTACATGACAACATGAAAAAATTGATGAATAGCAGCTTAGGAGCAGTGACACAGGGTTCAGATTTAATTTGAATGGTGAAGGGCATCATCCTATTGAGCCGACTGGATAAGGGTAAGTTCATATTGGCACATGGTTTGATGTCCTCATGGGTGACACAGAATAGTGGTACAGTGAGAAAATGACATGTGGTATTTTGAAGACCAGAAAAATAAAAATTTGAGGTGAGCCCTGAATGGAAGTGCTTTTTCTTTTCCAGATAAAGAAATATTATCCAGTAATTCTGAGCTCTAAAACTGTTGTTTTTTTTCCCTACTAACTCTTTGGAAGTAGTCTAAAAAGAAAACGAAATTGATGGCAGGGTTGTGAGGTCATGGTAAGTGTAGGTGGCAGATAGACAAATTTGTGAGTGAAAATTTAATATCTGTGTAATTTTATCAGAATGCATGCTACATCAGGAATTTTAGTACCTTTCACATAACAAATGTACTATCTATGCTTCATTATACCAATGCTCATGCCATCTTAAGGAAGGGGATGGATTTAAATAGAAGATAAAGGGGTCTCTAATTTTACTTAGAGTTGAAGAAGTTGAGCTATAAAGTGAATGTCAGTGTAGGTAATACTTTCTATAAAAAGTTCTAAGTCATCAACAATCAGTGACTCTCAAGATTGATCATAATGCATCATTAGCCATCAAGCTTTATTTTGATTAACATTTAGTTCAAGCAACAACTTATGCCATCAGACCTGGCCACCAATCTGTCCTCTTATCACCTGCATCAGAAACTAGCTCCACCATGGTCATTTATTTGAGCACGTGTCCCACCTGAAGCTGCAGTCACAGCACAAGGAAAGTCAGTCACTGCTCCTCATCACAAGGAATTTGGAAATCCTGACTTCCTTGCTTTACTGTGTCGAGAGTGCTCATGAAGATCAGAAGGTGTCACTTCACAAATGAGGAAAATAAGACAAGAAAAAGAAATCCTCCCCTTTTATTCACCTAATGACAGATCTAGGAAGTGCATTCTGGTTTTCTGTCTCTGTTATAATATGCTTGATCGCAACAAGTAATCAGTTTGCTGCCTTTTTCTTCTTTCGTGGAAGAAATACTGCCTATATCTTGGATGAGTCTCAGAAATAAGGAAAATGTCTATTTTCAGGGGGGAAAAAATGAACCTGTGACACAAAATGTAAAACTTACATTTTTCTTTTATGGAAGGGACTAAAACTAACTAAAGTTGTAGTCTCAACAAGAAAATGAGAGAATAAGGTATTCAACAAAATCTTTAAAATGATATAACATTGAACCAGTTACCAGACTCTGAAAATGAATCAATCTGCGTATATGATGATAAAGATTTGGAGATGCTAATACTGAAAATTTAGTATGTGTGTCAGGCCTCCTGCTTGGTTTGAAATGAACACATTTAAGGCTCAGTGCATGTGACTGTTTCCTGGTTTATGAGTGAGACTGAGGCAAGTGTACACTTGCCCAAGAAAAGTAGACCTCTCCAGAGCTCCCCTTCTGACCATTGAGGAATCACACTCACAGCATGAGATAATCAGGTCTTCGCTCATAAAATAACCACATTCGTGTTTCTTTATTCCTGTAAGACTAAAAATTGATTTTTAATGATGAGCAAGCAAATTCTGTGTCTTTGAAATAGAAGCAGGGTTTTAGAAACTTTTATTTCAGTGCATGATACATACCGGATCACTTGTTCACCTTTACAATGATGTGGGAGGGGCTCAGTGCTGTAGCACCTAACCTAAATATTTTCCCTTTCTTTCTTTCTTTCTTTCTTTCTTTCTTTCTTTCTTTCTTTCTTTCTTTCTTTCTTTCTCTCTTTCTTTTTCTTCTTCTTCTTCTTCTTCTTCTTCTTCTTCTTCTTCTTCTCCTTTAATAAGTAAAGAAACAGGCTAGGATCTTGCAAGTGTCTTCAGAACCTGTGGGCAATGGTGAACATGCCCCAGCATCACTTGCTTTTCTTCAATATTGTACCTTTTATATCAATTACAAATGGAGGAATAGTGCACAAACAAGGATGATAGGAGTGGGAAAGAAAAACAGAAAAGAACACAGAGTGTTATAGGAAATAAGGCAAAGTACAGAAGGCAATAAAATATAGTTGAGAGGAGTGCCTGGACAGAAATGTCTACATGTGATCAAAAGGTATATGGCCAAGTGGATCATCTGTATTGTGTTAATTTACTGTATTAAAAGTTGTACTTAATCACTTTTTACTCATTTGAATCTCCTTATATGATAATCTTATTATCTGCGTAGAGTTTGGAAGTTTCATTTTTTAAGAGTTTCATTTTTTAAAACTTAGGAAACAATTAAAATGGAGAGATTAAAGCAATTGCTAACTTTAATTTTGGGGGCAACAAATATTTATTAATGTTCACATGCACTGGAGACAAAACGATTTAGGGAATAAATAAGTGCTCAGCATTCTAAGAAGCACAGGTAAAAATAAACCAAGAATTAAGGATAATGAAAATAAATACAATATGATTACAGCTGATTTTCACCTTGAGAAAGGGGTCACTGATTAGTTTAGCATAGAATGGATACTAGCGATTATTGAGTGGTTTCTAGGGAAAGAACAATGATGGTGGAGGGTGGAGTAAGTGTTCTCACAGGAACTGACCCACTAGCAGGTTTCATGTAAGAAAATAAAGTAGCAAAAATAACTGGTGCCTTTTATATGCCTTATCAATAAAGAATAGATCTTCATATAAAATGTTAAGGCAAAATTATGTAGTATCAATGCAGACTTTCTTCACTTGCCCATTGAGAAGACCTCTCTTACAAGGCGAGAGAAAAATATTTTAATTGTTCTTTCAAGTGCACACTCTTAAATCTTAAACCAAATACAGATCAGTTCACTGGTAGTTATCCATCAAGTTATGGCTGTATGGATCAACTCTTATATTATTAAGCCAATTATTAAAGGCAAACAATGTGGCCATATTTCAAAAGTGATCCTGGTATTTTGATAGTACAATAATCCTGTTTCCAACTCTTTACCCAGTTTCCAATGTTTGGGTGGACAGAAAATTTAGAGGATGCTGCGCCAGTCAACATTTCTCCCCATTCTGGGAGGAGGATTGAGGAAACCCACAAGTTCATAAGAACTTGTCTACCAGCATTCAGATCTCGAGAGTATGGCCGAGTGCAAAGCTGCATTCATGGAAACAAAGGTTCTTACCCTGCTGGACTGGGTGGTTGGAGACTTCGCTCCTTCAGACCCCATCACAAAGTATGTTAGTGAATAAATTCTTAAAGACAAAAGGTTTTCCTGCAACCCTTTTAATAAAAGCAAGGCTCTGGACTAACTGTCTGGAAACAAGGTGGGTGAGCTTTTAGAAATAAAAAGTAAATGCCTGACTGTTCTGAAAAACAGCATAAATAGCATATTTGGGTTTATACTATGCTAAATGTTGTGCTAGAACCTGTAAAGAAAATAGAAACTACCTTGTTTTTCATGGATAAGTATCATTTGAGTAGTCATATTGCAACAATGTGGTGACTGTAGGGGTCAAATAATCAGAGACTAGGCCCTTGTGACGAGCCACTCCTCCTTTCTTTCATTGTTTGCCTTCTCCACAAAGACAAACTGTGCAATTCTCTTTTTGTAAGTTAGATGATAATTCAGTGTATTTATACACTGTTTACTTTATTTAATAAATCATCATATCTAAGGATTTCCTAAATTAATGCTAAATAGAAAAGAGTAGGAAAGAGGTAAATATTTTCCTCCTGAATCTAATCTTTTATTAATCTGCATACATGTTATTCCAAATATATACATGTAGATCGCCACATATATATGTGCATAGAATGTATAAATACATATATATTATACATGAATGATTTATTACAGAAATATCAGTGTTTCTAGATTACACTGCATACTTGATGAGCTGTCATTAGTGCAGAAAGGATACATAGCTTTTCAACAAAAGAAAAGAATGAGGCTGCCAGAGTGTTGCAGTGGTTTGGGCTTTTTTTTTTTTTTCCAGCATCCATCCCTGCCAATCTCTGCACTGCCAGTAGGGAAAACCATATCCATGGCAACCAACCGTACCATTCCAACCCACATCAATGACGCCTCCAATCTAAACTGTCAAATATTCTATGCACATCATGTAAAATAGGTCTCTTTCCCCTTATACCTCTGTGCATCTCGTTTCCGTGGCTACATGTTTATGCAAATGAGAATTGTCCTTTCTCTCTCAGGTTGATTGAACACTGAATTTGTTTTGCACCTTGGCAATGCAAAGCCATGCTGTCTTGCCACCTGGTCTACCACATAATTGCAAAAAATTACATTATAATGATAACTGTCCCCAAATTAGCCTGATAACACCATCTACCTGCCTTGTGAGCGAAAGAAACAGTGTGCAATAAAGAAGGATGTTAAAACAGAGTCGAGATAGGGGAATAATGTTTAATTGGCTCTCCAGAGTCTACTAATTTTCAGAATTGGAAACCTAGTGTTTGATTTGTTCTTTTTAGTCAGTGAGAAGAAAAAATATCCTTCATAAATTCTGAATGACAAATTTGCCCATCCTTTTTTGCATGTGGTTCCAGCATCCCAGGGAATCTAAAGTGTCATTTCCTCTCTGGAAGAAAGGAAGCACAAAACAAGCTAGGTACGTACTCTAAATTTTCACTCAGTATCAGCTCCAGCTGTAAATTTCCCTCAATCCCTGTGTCTCCCTCATTCTTTTTCCCCAACCCTCTCAAAATCTTGGATCAATATCTTTCTGTTATAGTTAAGATGCAGGATTTTTATAGGATGGCACATATTAAAATTAGAATACCTAGAATAAAATTAGAATAAAATAAAGCTGGGAATCTAAAAGAATTGCCTTCTTTCCTTCCCCATCTCCTTGAATCTCTTGCTCCCCACATTATTATATCCTGTAAATAATTTTGTTGTGGTAGTGGTTAGTTTCTTTTTAAGAAAAATCACAATTAAGCATCTTGCAAACTATAAAAATGATCAATTCCCTTTTATTTCATTCATTTTTAATTATAACTTACATTGAAATGGTGACTTTGACTAAGGATATTTTTAATGCTAATTTTTCTACAAAAAAGGACATGACAGGTAAAAATGTAGTTTGTAGTATATTTCCCCAGGGTGTAAGTGACAAAATCAAAGATACTAAATTCTATTATGATAAATGTTGGGGATATTATTATTTCTCCCACTGCTTAATTCCTCTCTTTCTGCAAAACAAATCCTTCACTATTATTTTTTAAACAGGAACAATTTTATACAATTCATGAGATTTTTGTCTCCGACTGATCTTTTGAACTTTGTTTATAAAGAGTCTGAGTCACCTTTGAGTAGATTAGGGAGACACAAAGGTTACAAAGATGGACAAAGTCTTTTTTTTTTTTAATTTAATAGATCATCTGTAAATGTGTCCTGGCCAAAAATAAAAAGTACAAAATTTCCAAAGCCAGAGCTGTAAACATCTTTTCTCCCATCTCTTTCTTCAAACTCTACATACATTTTAGGTATTAGCTGAAGCCCCACTTTCTCCCTGACTAAGTCACAAAGTGATGACTTCCTTCTCTGATATCTTGGCTCAATGAGTGCTGCCTTTTCAGCATTTCATTAGATGCCATTTCCTCCAGTCTGACTTGTCTCTGACACAATTGTAAACCCTGGGGCAGAGTTGGAGGAAAATAAATTGATATAATTCTTTTGTCTTTTCAATCCTTAAAGTGAATATTTTGCTCAGTTAAATTGAATATCAAGTCTTGATTGTTGCTGGGTTTTAGGCTGAGACATTTAGGCAGTGAAAAGCTAATAAATATGCCTCAGGTCATGGCAGAAGAGAAATCAACTTTTAGTGGTGTTCACTATTGTTCAAGAAATCATGTCAAATGTTTTACATAGGCAACAATAATCTGTTCCTCATTATAATTTACTTTTAAGTAGCAAATTATATTTTTCAAAAGCAATAATATTTGAAAGAGAGGACATGATGTCCTTAAAAATTCTGTTTGATTGTTATATCCCCACCAATAATGTTGTTTCCTGAACACTGCTCTTGCTTCTTTGAGGAATTACTAAGGAAGTGGAAGACCCGATTTTATAAAGATTACGTTCAAATAAGGTGATAAATACATGTAAACACAGGTGATGCAAAATTAAACACCATGGCTCAGTATCAATTATGACTGTTAATATCACCATCTAGTCGATTTATGAAAGGTAATATATAAATTTCTTAGTGTTTTGGAAGGCTAAAAAAATGATCATTGATGTCATGTCCTAGAAATACAGTATGGATGAACAGCTTAAGTCAGATTTACCTGAGGAGGACAAATACTTAAGGACCTGACTTCCATAAGGTCAATTTTTTTAAAACCTAGGGTTTGTGAATTTGAACTTTCTTCACTCATTCTCAATATTGGAACTCCTCATTCTTCTAAATAGCCTTTTTTTCTGGGCAGAAGAAACTTGCTTTTAGAGTTTTACTCTATTGGGGAATCACTTGCTGAATCTGCCCTATTTCTCTTTGACTTTGCCCGTGCACGTAAACTGAAATGGAGGTACAAGTTGGCATTTATTTGCAAAGTATAAGGGCCCAAAAAGTTTGTTTGAGTCCCACAGGTGAAAAAGAAGAGAGTTTATGCAAATGACTAGAAATTGCCTTCATTCTCTTATCTACTTTTTGTATCTACACAGTTAATACTACCTAGATTTCTCCCATAAAGAGATCTTTTTCATGGAATCGTTACAGAGAAAAATAAACTAACAAAATCCAAGAGTCTGTCAACCACAAGTACCTACTAACTTGTGAGGTGATAATACTATTATCAAATAAATAATAATCACAAATTCTTATGAGACTCTATGTTCAAAGCACTATTTTAAGCACTTTGCATAACCTAAATCATTTAATACGCATGACAGCTTTATAAATTAGGTACAATTATTTATTTTGTTTTACAGATGAGAAAACTGAGGCATATAGGGGTCCTCAAAATTACACAGCTGGGAAGTAGATCTCCAAGACTAGTTGACCTTGCTGTAAAGTCTCTAAAGTCTTAACCTTTTCATTTCTATGCCGTATGACCTTTCAAGAAATATTTTTATTTTCAATGATCACAATAAAATTTTATCAGTAAAAAAATCTCTTGAAATTATGATATCCCCAAAATTCAATCATCATAACTCAAATTCCTTTTCATTTAATCTTTCAAAACATGAAATGGAAATTTCTCTTGGGGAGAAGAAATCTTTCTGAGAGATTTCAAAATTGGAAACATTACTTTTAATGCCAGCAATGATTTAGAAGACTCATGGTGATTTTTAAAATATCCAGATACAAGTTCACTCAGTGAGTCGTATAGTTAATAAGTGCCACCACTGATCTTGGCTCGCAGGATCCAGCAGGGAACCAAAGAAAGCTCATGCCCTCATGGGACTCACACTCTAGTGAGAGGAGAGATTAGAGAAAAATTGAATAGGATAGGATAGAATAGAATAGAATAGAATAGAAAGAATAGAATAGGGGTGGCTGGATAGTTCAGTCAGTTAATTGTCTGACTCTTGATTTTGGCTCAGGTCATGATCTCATAATGGTGAGATTGAGCCTGCAGTGGGGCTCTCTGCTGGGAGTTGGAGCCTGCTTAAGGCTCTCTCTTTCTCTCTCTCTCTCTTATTCCCTCTACCCCTTCCCAGCTCACTCTCTTTCTCTCTATATATCTCAAACAAATAAAAAAGAATAGAATGCAATGTAGTACAATACAATAGAAAACAGAGAGTAAGAAGTGCTATAGAGAAAAATTAAATAGGATAAGGGTATATGGAACGAGGAAAAGGAGGATGCTCCTCTAACAAGCCGGAAATGGTGTTTTGGTACAGTGACATTTGAGCAGAAATCTGAAGGAAGTAAGGAGGGAGCCCAGAGTTTAGAAATTGGCTGGCTGGGGTAAAGGATTGTTAGAATGGCTGAAAAGTCTAAAGGAGAAATTGCTGCAGGAGATGCCATCAGTGAGGAAGCAGATGGTCAGATCATGGAGAATTGTAGGAAATTTTTACATACTCTTCCTTTTACTCTGAGAGAGACAGGAATACCTCCAAGCATTTTCAGCAGAGGAATGATAGGAACTGACTTCTTTTATAAAAGGATCACACTGACTCAGAGTGAAATCTGGAATGTAGGATTGGGTAAGATCCTGGAGCCCCGTTCCAGAGGCTGCTGTATCATCCAGAACAGTAAGTGATGGTGGCTTGTACCAGGATGGCAGGAGATGACTTGGGAGGAGAGATTTCAAAGTTGTAAACTTCAAGATTCTATAGTATATTAGATGTGGAATGTGAAAACTTGAGGCATCAAGGATGACTCTATTCCATCACAAAATGAAATGGAAAGTTTTATGCTTAGCTAAAAATTGTAGGTAAAAACTAAATATTTGAAATTAGTTAAAACCTACAAAACAGTTAAAATTCTTCTCGGACTCTCTGAATTTGTTAGATGCTCATTTTAAAACCATTATTGGTCATTACTTCTTAATTGCCAATATGTTTTCAGTGCTATCCAACCCTTTGTTGAAGATGACTTGATGGATTAGCAAAATTTTCTAACTTAGAAACAACAGTTCTTCTCCCCAATACCTTTTTTTCTCATCTTCCAAATCTCAGATGTTCTCCCCTTTTGTCCTATTTCTTACACTGTTCTCTCTTAGTCTTTTTTGCCGGCTCCTCTTCCTTGGCATTTCAACTCCAGTTCTTTCTTTGTATTTTGTTATAGGCCATCTTTTTATATCAGTCTGTAACTCTACTTGGACCAGCTGCACCCCTAGAAAAGCTTTTGTCATTATCTAAGTCCTGATGGCACTGAATTTTTAGTCTTGTACTGTTCAGTATGGTAGCTACATGCTTCTAGTGGTTGTATGCCGCTATACCATCTATATATACAATAGTGGTACTAATAGCTAAGAGTGGAAACATAAGTAATAGTGGTAGGATTACAATCCTACTGAATCCTATATATGATATGTGTAACCATATATATATTGCATATGTTGTTTAAAATATGTTTTTTCCTGTACATACATACCTATGATAAAGTTTAACTTATAAATTAGGTGCAGTGAGATATTAATAATAATGAACAATAAAGGAGAACAATTATAACTATATACTACAATAAAAGTTATGTGAATGTGGTCTCTTTCTCTCAAAATATCTTATTGTCCTGTACTCACCCTTCTTGTGATGGTGTGAGATGATAAAAAGCCTACATGATGAGACGAAGTGAGGTGAATGACGTAAGCATTGGGACATAGCATTTGGCTACTAGTGACCTTCTGATGACAGGTCAGAAGGGGTGTCATTTATTTCTGGACTGCAGTTGATAACAGGTAACTAAAGCTATTGAAAATGAAACTTTGGATAGGGAGACTACTGTATAATAAATGTGACATTTAAAATCGGTAAGGAAAACGTACAATTTGATAAAAAATTGTTGTGGCAAGTACAACAAGTTAACCACTTGGCAAGAATAAATTTAAATATGTAACCCACACCTTAAAATAAAATTAATTCTCTAAATGAATTGAATATAAGTATATAATAAAATGTAAAACTACTAGAAGGAAATACAAGTGCATATGTACAGGTGAAGAAAGCCCTTTCAATCAAGACTCAGAGCAAAAATTCAAAGATCTAAATAATTAAATATTTTAAGACATTTGTGTGGGGAAAAGTACCATAATCCAAGTGAAAAAGCAAATGACAGACAAGGAAAAATATATAACTATGAGTGACAGAAAAAGGTTGATGTCTGATGTAGAAATCTTACAAACTAGTAATAAAAAGAACATATAACAGGCAAGGTACAATAATCAGAAATATAAATGATAATAGGTGATGAAAAATATTTCATCTTGCTAGTAATCATAACCATGGACAAAAAGACTAGATATCCTCTCTTTTCTCATCAATTATCAGGCTGTCAAAGAGTTAAAGAAGGAAAATGCTCAGTGTGGTTCCCTGAAAAGAAATGGGCTCTCACAAATTGCTGACTGGAGTAAAATTAGTAGAAACTTTGTACAGTGTAGTTGGAAGCAATGTATTTAATTCAGAAATTCCACTTCTAAATTTCTTTTTCAATAATCATAGAGATTCATAAAGATAGAAATGTGAAGATATATATTACAATATTATTATAATGGGGAAAATCTGAAAATAATTTAAATATACAGTTATAGGTTATCACTTGAATAACGTATATATCCATAAAATGGAATTCTATTCAATAATTACAAATGATGGGGTCAACCTATATTGATCAATATGTAGTATGTTGATGATATGTTGGTAAATGCAACATATCCAAAAAATGTCATACTATGATCCCACTTTAAAGATACATATATTTCATCCATGAACATTGAAAATAACATATAAAATATTGTTCAAAATGCTACTAGTGGTTACATACTATTAGCAGAAATATAACTAATAGCAGTTATGGTAGTAGGATTATGGGTAATTTTTTTCTGCTTGCTTTTATTTTTTTGCATCTATTTTCTACATAAATATGAATAATTTAAATAACTTTAAAATGCAAGAAACAAATACATTTATTTAAATATCGTGATTATTAGCAATGCTAGAAGCCTTAGACCAGATGCTATGTTTATGTCATAAGAGCTCACTTGTGCCACATTTCTTCTCTACCTCCTGACACAGTGACATCTCATGTCCAGAATCTCCACAGAACATCTATGTAGGTGCTTGTATTGGAGCCCACAGACTTCAGTCCAACTCTGCAGAAAGCAAGTGCTGCCCTGCTGTCCCTAGGACAACATAGTAGTATTGGCATTGGGTGCCTGAATTCAGAGGAGACTGTTCTTAATCCCTTACAAAAGCGTTCACTGGGATTTCCGTGCACTCTTGAGACAGCCTCATCCTCCTTGTGCTAGGAAGATGGTTTGGTTTCAAGTTCTTATTCTAAAATAATTATTATGTTTATCTTTAGAACTTTGTTCTAAAACAATTATTAAAAACAATAAGAGTCTTGGGGTGCCTGGGTGGCTCAGTCGATGAAGTGGCCGACTTCAGCTCAGGTCATGATCTCAGGGTTTGTAAGTTCGAGCTCCATGTCGGGCTCTGTGCTGACAGCTCAGAGCCTGGAGCCTGCTTCCGATTCTGTGTCTCCCTTTGTCTGCCCCACCCCCTCTCACACTCTGTGTCTGACTCTCAAAGTAAGTAAACATTATAAAAAATTAAAAACAAACAAAACCAATAAGAGTTTTGCTCATTTGAATAGAAGCTCCCATTTATTTTTCAAGGATTCTTGTAAACTATGTTGGCTGCTGTCATCTTCTCACAGGTTAGGAAAATAAGATTCAGAGATTTTATATGATTTTTTTCAAGGTGGCAGCAGGAGGATTCAAACTTGGTTATTTTTCTTTAGAATCTGAAGATCTAATTTATTTTATCACATAGCTTTCTACACCTGTCACTGAAAGCCAGAGACTTTAACTAGCAAGAAGAGAAAAACCAAACACTTGTGGTTTTAAATTTTTATTGATGAGAAATTATAAATGATTACTTCATAAAATATTTTCCAACTTTATTTTTATTTTACAATGAGGAATAGCATAAAAGAGAAGATAAAGGGAAGGTAATCTTTAAATTCTGTAAAGAGACTATTTTCTGAAAGCTATTTCTTGCCCAAGATTTTTTTTTTTAATTACTGGGCAAATAAAACTGGAATAAATACACTGTGAAATCTACTGATTTATATGTGTTACAGATGGTGTACTAGAAAGAAAACACTAAATTTGAGGAAAATATATATGACAATGCTGCAAAGTATATCGCCTATCTAATTCATCTAGTATTCTTCAAATGTAAATTATCATTATATTTTAAAAACAATCATATAGCTTATATCTTAAAAGCTAAAAGAAAGGTGGAAAATTGTCTAAATGTTTCTAAATCAAAGGTTTAGAGCTCTTTATAAAAGTGTAATTTGGTGTAATATTTTTCTGATACTGAATGAGCCTCCTAATGCATTAATATCCAACCAGAAACAATGTCATGCTCTATGAACATCATTGTCAAAGTGTCCAATCAATTTGTTTGTATTATGAATCATCCCCTATTCCTGTTGGTTTTCTGCGCATCAACATTCAACTAATGGGCTCAAAGTCCATGTTACATATGTTAATCTGAAACTCCTCTGTATACAACCTCTGCAGAAATAACTGAAAAGGAGAGCATATCGGTCATATTACTTTCATGTTTGAAACCTAACAGTTGCACACTCCAGGTCAATGCCAAATGGAGATTTTTCTAGTAGGTAATATAACTTTTCATTGCAAATTGGATCTGGCATGTGCTCTTGCAAATAGTCACATTTTTTTTTTCTTGATTCATTCTTAAATTAGTTGTCAATGCAAGGTCAATAGTGACTTCTTCATGTCCTCCAGCTATGGGGATTGGTCCACAGCCTGCTGAAATGCTGATCAATTTTACATTATTTCATTTGTCTTCTTCATATTTACAAAAGTTCATTGGCATACAGACCCATGGGTCTGCATACTGTTTTTTAATGAGTTATAAACAGTTGTCCTCATTAAAATAATATGTTTTAGAATATTTGAAAAAGAAAAGGAAAAATCACACAGTTACCACAGCAACACAACCATTATTTGTATTTATTATCTTCTAGTCTTTTTTATTAGTGAATCTTTAAAAACCATTTTATATTTTTTAAAAAATGTGTCTTATCTTTATTTCTGTTTGGCTTGTAGATATACATAATTGCAGGAATCATAATCCTAGGTTCATGACAACATTCTCATTAGTGGTTCAAGCATGTACTTATTTGTAGTACTATAAAATCCCTCAGAAATTCACCTCCATCCTCCCAAAAACTATGAGTTCGACAACAACTACACTGTACATTGTGTCTCCCAGCCCTCACCTACCTTTCCCCCCCAGAAGTGTCATTCAGAACTCTATTGTTACTGTTCCCTTACTTCATATGTATGAAAAATATATAATATATATATACATTGCATATATATTATATACATTATAAATATATGTAATGGTGGTATATGTATACATCTATATAAATTGTAAATTGTATCTATATGTGATCCTAAAAACTATATATTTTATTTCTGACTTTATAAAAAGCTTAGTATACTGCATGTGGTCTTTTGGAATCTACTTTCTTTAATAATCTTAGTACTAAGACTTATTCATAAGGTTGTCTGTCATTCTATGGCATTTGTTATGACTCTGTATAACAAACCACGGTGCACATGCCACACTTTTTTTTTATCTGTTCTCACTTGGATGGGCATTTAGGTTGCCATTGTTATAGTCTTCATAACTATCAGTTTTAGTAGCTTCGTGGTGTTCCATCAATTTTCTTAACCAGTTCTCCATTTTTTTAAATTTAGTCGCATCTAATGCTTTGCTGTACTGGTCAAGGTTGAAGTGAGCACCTTTGTACGAATAGATTTTCTACACTAAATATTATACCTAACATAACTAGAAATGGAATTATTAAGTTGAAAGATATGAACATAATAGATATTTCTAATTTGCATCTCGAAGAATAACTCCATCAGCAATTGTACAATTACCAGGTTGCCATAAGCACGGACTTATTCCTTTTTGATTGTTAATTTAAGAGAGAGTTATGTTTTGTTTTTAGGCTTCACTGACTTCAATCAATATTGACATATTATAGAACCTCAGATCTGGAACCTTATCTTCTGATCTGGTAATTTTCATTTGAGGAGAAAAGGCATTAAGGTAAGCCATTACAAAGGTAAAGATTACGAGTGAAATAATGACTCATAGCCTGGCTTGAAAGTCTAGTTTCAAATTCTGAATGGAATACGTTGTCAATGAGTGTTACTTATTCTTACTAGAGTGATCCTCAACTCAGAAATGATGAAGCTGAAGCTCAAAAACAAAAAAGGAGGGACTTACCCACAATTTATATAGCAAATTTTCTGTCACATTATATTGCTTTACAACTCATCAAAAAGAACGTAGACCATCCAAACTTTGATCTCATTTTCATTCTGAGTAGGATTGAATTCTTTTCCACATTCCTGTAGGATTTACAATCCTGGTTTTGTAATGTAGTTAGTGCTTGAAGATGCTCCTATCATTGTTGCTCTTTTTCATGAAAAGTACTCTTTTCTTGCTGATTCTTCTCCCTCCAATTTATCCTTTATAATAGGTTGCCCCATGCTAGGTCTGGCATAGTTCATTAATACAGACTGGCTGAGCCGGCCTGTTGGAAGTTAAAGTCTTTCTACATTGGAGACACTTGCCTACCATTCCTCTAAATAAAAGACTTATAAATTACATAGTTTTGATATCTCATTTTCAACAGACTCCTTTTTTTTTTATATTCTCTATGTTCAATAATATTAATATTGATTACAGTTTTCATGACCATGTGGCATAATGTGCGTTGCAGTGCTTGTCTAATTTTTGTAAATTCCTGCTGTGATTTTTATGCCCTAGGAACGATCACATTACTTGGCCAATGGAAACAGTAACAGAATTTTTTTTTTTTTTTAGGCTCACGCAGGATGAGAACACTTGCCAACACTCATATAGCACACTGGCTCTCTCTTCTCAATAACCACAACCACAGACAATTGTCGCTCAGCCTGATTCATCCCTAACAAAGCAAACACATATTTAACTCTTGGTCTTGATGACTAAAGTCAGCGATTTTACTCATCATAACTGCATGTTCCCACCCTTTCCTCCATGCCTGCAATCTGCATCTGAATTGCCCGGTGATTACTTTCCTCCGTTCATTTTGCCCACTCTTATAAACAGTTGCCAATCTTTTTGGCCCAGTGCAAAAATAGATCCCTGGATGGGTTTTTCGTTGTGTGTCCGAATACTGGACAAGTCTGTAAAAACAAATTCATATTTTCACTCTTGTCTTATTTCTCCCAACCTCAGCCTGGAACAAATAGCTTTCCCTAGGTTTTATTAAAAAGGAGTATGACAATATATAACATATTCTCTTTTTTTCTCCTTCTGATAGAGCAGTTTCTTTGACTATAGAAAGATGAATTTCACACATTTATCAGATAAAAGATTCTTAGCCCCTCTTCCTCCATAACTTAACTACAGCATACAACTGTTTTAGTTAGTAAAACCCTTTCCTGTGTTAAATGCATCCTTTCTTCACAGCCCTGACAGTTTATGCATTTCCTTGGAACGTGGGTTGATTTTATGTGCACAAAAAGTGGACGCTGAGCTCTTTAACACACTCTTCTCAATGGTAAGCGTACTCTGCACTGTAACACATAATGCATTTTCTCAAGGACTTTTTCTGTATTTTGAAAACAAGAACTGAAGGTATTTGGTAGATGTGGAACCTGATTCACAGAAAACTGAAATAATCAACTTGAGCTCAAACAGGCAGTGCCTGGGCAAGTTTGATCAGAACCTTGACCTTTTAACTCTCTATTTTGCTTTAACATTATGTAGAATCTTTTTTTTTTCATCCAGCTAGAAAGAAAAGAAAGAAAAAGCTTTAACAGACATTTGAGAATGAACTGTTACCTCTTACTCGTCTTGATATATAAACCCTTGACTGTCAATGCTAAACAAGAAAATATCAAGGGAAGAAATTCAGTTATATTGAAATACCATCCACAAACACCATAACAAGAAATGTAGACTTAAACAGGTAAATTCTGGTAGCTATGAACTTTTGAATGAATTATGTGAGTTAAAAGTTAATTTTGATACTGGCTGGATCTTAAAACATATTTCTCATTGAAATTATGTGTATCTGCTAAATATGTTCTTGGGAAAGAATGAAAAAAAAGCCTATTTAATGCAAAATGGACTTGAACAATTGTAATAATAGTAGTACTATTTCAACTATGCCTCACATGTTTCAGTGGGAGAAAACATGTCAAGCTCTGGACTTTCACATCCAGACCACTTCAAAAGCATATGTGACTGATTCCGGTGGTAGCAGGAGATGCACAGGGAGCAGACTAAATGACAGACAAACTGAAGATGGGAGCAGGTTTCAAAACCAGTTTCTTAATTCTACATCTCTACAGGATAAATGACATTTTTCTGTCTGCAGAAAGGATGTCAGACGGTCCTTGGGTTCCCCAAATTGAAAAAGAATGAGAAGTTATTCTCTAGCAAGTGGAGGTCTGAATGCAGACCATCCCTCATTCTATGTGTAGACCTGCATTGTATGCGAGAGAGCGGTCTTTCTGATGGTGGCCCAAGACCCAAGATAACACATAGGAAAGAAAAGCAATTGAGGAGGGAAGAAACACATGGCAGGTGGAGTCTGGATAAGGAATACCTTAATTTGTAGAAAACACACCACTAGCAGTCATAGTGAGGAAGAAAAATATGCCCAATGATGTATCTTGCTCAAGCCATACCTTTAGTATTTAATTGGAAAAATGGGATTTGATTCTTGGTTTCCATAGCTCTGAAAGGAGGATATTAAATTCAATGATTTCTTGAGGACTTCTCAGCTTTAAAATGCTATCTTGTACTGTCAGCATGCATACACAGTACACTTGTGTGGCTGGAGGTGGGCAACGAGAACCTGACAGAGGCCTATGGTTGGAAAATGAAGACTTGAGAAGAAAGTGACGGTAGCAACCAGAGCCCAGGGAAATGAAACAGAACCCAAGGTGGAGAGTGGGAGTTGGAGCTGAGGTAGAGGCCATGTTCCAAGACCATGCTTTTTAAACTGCTTCTAGTTTCTCTGGCACCAAGTGTCTGCGTATTAAGCAAGACCACGTTAAACACCTTGTGTCTGGTCAGGATTTAGCCTGGAGATTATGGTAGAAAGAAGTCATTATTAGCCATAGCATCACATCTTGTGGTGACAGAGATTTTGAAACTATTCATAATCTTTTATTTTAACTTGGATTAATGCTATTTTGGTTTTGACTTCCCCTTTCCTGTCACCCCAGGGAAAATTACTACCACAGTAAGTCATTATTTCTGATGAAAATAAGCCGTAGCCTTTGGATGTCATGGGGTGAGGATAGGGTTGACAGTTATGGTCACGTTGGGAGAAGAAGAGAAGGCATACAGTGACAGACCGGGCATAACCTAAAAAATATATTGACCATCTGATTGTTTTAAGCTGGATATTGTATTAGATTATATGGTCTATCTTGAATGGAGTTAGCCTTAAATTTTTTTTGCTGTTAAATAAAGGTGCATACTATATCCAAAGGATTAGAAGTAGCCATTATAATACTGTTGGCAATAATTTCTTGTTCTTATCCATGGCCTTGAAACATAGGAATACATTGGTATATTATGTCCTTAAGTCTTCTGATGTTTCCCCTCAGTTCATGTTGATTTTGCAGACATGACTTTAGAAAATATTTTGTACACCACTAAGATAAGCAAGACAATTATTTATAAAAATTGGCTGCATTGTTCCACCTATAATATTCTTCAGCAGGTAGATGATTTTCTACCAAGTAAAATTAAGATTTTAGAGATTTAAAGAAAAGAATGACATAACTTGTTACTAAACAAGTGCTGAGAGTAATCATATTACAAAGAAGCAGAAAAGATAAACCAACATGGAAACACATTTTCCTTTAGAATCTATATAACTGATAAGAAGTTTTCTGGTTCCTATTAAATGGTTGAGAAGCTTCCATGGCATATTCGTGGACGATGATACTTATGCTTTAAGTAGCTGAGCCTCATATTTAAAAGAAAAGAAAACAAAGTTTTAATAACGGGTAAAGTAGATCAAAGTTTCACTAACATCTGAAATATGGCCATAGACTTTCAAGAGACAATCACGTCTACCATAAATGAGTAGGAAAGACATTTAATAGGGACAAAAGTAATTTTTCTCCTAAATTAGTTGTTAGAAATTTCAACTCCAATGGAATCTCACAGAAGCTATAATATTAAAGAGAGATTTATGTCAACTATACTTCATAAGAAAAAAGAGAGAGATTTGGAATAGAAGTTAGAAATATGAAGCTAAATTATAAAATGGGGTTCAATTATAAAATGGGGTACTTAAACATGACAAATGTAAGGGCAAAGATTCTTAAATAAAAAGTTGTAATAAGTTAGATGTGAATTTTCAGTGCAGTGTGAGAATCAAATTACCATAAATTTGGATATTGAGTCTACATGAAGGAGAAAATTACACTAATATTTATTAAGAACCTAAAATAAGTATGGTACTACTAGGTCTTTACATGTTGATTCAGTTAAAAAAAATTTTTTTTACATTTATTTATTTTTGAGACAGAGACAGAGCATGAACGGGGGGAGGGCCAGAGAGAGAGAGGGAGACACAGAATCCGAAGCAGGCTCCAGGCTCTGAGCTGTCAGCACAGAGCCTGATGCGGGGCTCAAACTCACAGATTGCGAGATCATGACCTGAGCCAAAGTCGGACGCTCAACTGACTGAGCCACCCAGGCGCCCCTTTTTAGTTCAGTTTTGATTCTCACAGATCAATATTAATATTGAAAATATGGCAGACAAAAACACTGAGGGCCTAAGAAACCAAATTTGTTTAAAGTCATATACTTAGTCCTTCTGGTTGCATGAAACAGTCCTCCAAATCTGTGATATGCACAGGACAAAACTACATTGCTCATGTCTTCTTGTAGGCATCTTATTCCTTGAAATATTTGATGTTTATCATTTGAAAAGATGAATGTTCCATCTATTAAATAAGATTTTTCTTCAAAACAAGAGCCATGTTTTGCCATTTGACCTTGGGCAAGTTGCATTATGGGTATGGAGGATGCTGTGCTTCAGTTTCCTCATCTATAAAATGGTCATACTAGTAGAACCTACCCAGAGGGCTGCTATGAGAGTGAAATGACATAAGGTATGTTAGGTGCCTTGAAAAGGGATTGACACACAAGAAATGATTAATACATTATCATTTACCATTATGATTATATTTCAGATATGTCATCAGTTTAAATAATTCTCTTTAAATTATAGGGAAAAGAAGAGGGGGTTTAAATAAAACACTCATGCTACTTGCTCTTGTAAACGTTAAACCTCTCAAGAGAAAAGTTAGGTCTTCGTCTCAAAGTGCCTGAGTGTAGTCCCTGGGAGTGATTGATATGGTGGAGCCAATCATTCTATTTCAGGTCCTCACTGGCCCAGATAATCAACACTTTCGAAGATTTAAGACTAGATAGCAAATCATGAAGTAGTAAGTGAACACACTGCAAATATTCAAAATTGAAAAAATGATCCAGTAATTGTATCATGTTTACTTTAAAGTATTAAACAGGTTTTGAACACTTTAAACTTATTTCTACATTAACTTCATTAATGCCTAAGCTGGATGCAAATGGCAATGTTACTCTCACAGGGAAACAGCTTCTTTGTACTTGTTTGTGAAAGCATTTTGAGAAGTTGAAAGTAATGTATGATCATAAGAAAGTGCCAAACCAGGAAGCAATGATGTTTTCTACATGGTAAATCCTGAACACTATAACCCTGTAAAAAATGACGGTAAATATGTGATATAAATAGATTTATGGAGTCTGATTGGAAAGTAGAAAGTTTCAAATAAGATTATCTATGTGTTTCTAGGATCGCCTTATAAGCAAAGGTATCTTAGGACACCTGGGAAAAATGGGATAGAAGTTTCCTGATCATTTTGCTCGTAGGTCCTATGTACTAAGGGAGAGCCCATTGGCCCTCATTCTTTGTTTTTGTTTTTTGTTTTTCTCTTGAATTCAACTACCTGTTTCCCGTTCTGTACATAAAAGGGAAAGGAAGATAAAAGACTTGAAATAGATTGGCCAGAGTATCTATGAGGTATTTGTGTGTGTTTTATTTAAATGCAACAAAAAATTATGATATATATTAACTTTTAAACAATTAAACTCATGTCTTTTGACCTTCATTCAACAAAAAGCTGTTAGTCTCACATCATGAGGATAATTTAATAGAAGCAATGGCTTGGAAGAGGGAGGAATTTTAAGTAAAGGAAGTGAATTCTTTTTTTGCTGTCATGGAAGGAGGAAGATGAGAGGCATGAATGGGAGACAGCGGTTCAGCTTTGATGACGTACACCTTCAATCTGTGTTATTAAAAATAACATTTGGAAATATTAAAGTGGTAGTTCTTTGAGATGGCTACAAAGCTAATGTTTACTGTAATTAATGATTTAAACATTTATGAAAAACACTGTTAGTAATTCATAAGAATCTGAGTGATGAAACTTGGAATGGGGAGCTAGATATTTTTAGCAATCACTTCCATGAAAAAGATAATCAACTTGAAAAAAAATGACAAAAGCAACAAAATGTGTCTCTGTCTTCCCAGTTCTGCATTGGAAGCAAACAGCTCTGCTTCTCTTAGGGGTGTTATCAGAAGCCCTGTCTTGCCTTTGCTCCAGAGAGCTACCAACTTGCTTCTCACATGAGATGGCTCCATAATCCAAGCCATTTATAGAGGAAACATGATGAAGTTATCAACTCTTTTAACGTGATCATTTCCAAATGTTTTTATTGATTACTGAAGACAAGCCATCTCCCTTTTTTCACAGAAGAAAATTTCAATTCCTCATTACAGCTCAGCTAAGAGAACAGAGACTGCCTTGTCATTAGTCTTTTATTGCATTCATGAGATGTGTTGCATCCCTAACAACAACCGAGTGAATTCCATTTCACCTTTCCTCCACCCACAGTGCTGTCTGCATCAATTATCAGGGTTGAAAAATGATGTCTGGGTGTCATTCTCAAAGTAAAAAAGGGCTTGACCTTGTCAATCTGGTCACAATGAAAGGGTGCAGTATGACCTTGGAGTAGAGTTTAGAAAAGTTGGGTAGATGGGAGACCAATAAAAATATTGCTAGTTGAATTGCAAAACTGTAATAGCAGCAATTTTGTTGCATATCCAACTAGAAACAGTCCACTGAAACAATAGTCGAGAGCCATAACATTTCATTTTGAAATTCATTCAGAATAATTCACTAGCAATCAAGAGGAGCATAGAATCAGTACAAGCTTTATTTATAGTTTAAAATATATCTTGTTTCTTAGTTTAACATTATTTCATTTTGGTGTAGAAGTTTTCAATTATGTACTTCTTCCAATGATTTCTCATATGATGAATGAGGGAGTTGTCCCATTGCATTTGGAGATTTCCTGCAGTGTTCCAAGGATCTCTCTCCCTAGTATTAAATTCCTCAGTTTTTTCATTCCTTCCAGTTGTACACCATAATGTATGAATGTTCTCTTAAATAAATTGTGTTCCTGGAGTTCTTCCTTGCTCTCAAATTGAAAGCAGACATCTAAGTATTTAGTCATAGTGTCTCCTAAAAGTACATGTCCATTTTTTTTCATATTGGAAGTCACCAATAAAAACTTTTACTTTTGAAGAAAGAAAGTATTCATTTAATTAAATTTATTAAGTGTCTATTATATGCCAGGAATAAATATAGGCACTGGAGATAGACCTGCAAACCAAACAAAATCTCTGCTATCATACAACTTATATTTTGTTGCAAGAGAGATGAATAATAAAGAAAATAAAGTAAGTATGGAAGATAGTTGATAAATGTTATAGAGGAAAATTTTAAAATAATAATTTTTTTAACATTTACTTATTTTTGATAGAGAGAGAGAGAGAGAGTTGAGCGTTGGTGGGTTTGGGGGAGCAGAGAGAGAGAGAGGGAGACCTAGAATCCAAAGCAAGGTCCAGGTTCTGAGCTCTCAGCACAGAGCCTGATGCAGGGCTCAATCACGCAAGCTGTGAGATCATGACCTGAGCTGAAGTCAGACATTTAACCAAATGAGCCACCCAGGCGCCAGTTATAGAGAAAAATGAAGGAGAGAGGGCACTTGGCAAACAAGGAGGTGGTTCTTAAGAGGGTTAAGGTAGATCTTGTCACAAAGATCACATTTGAGTAAATTTCCAAATGAAATGAGTGAGGGAGGTATCAGTTAATCTTGGAAAGAGCAATCCAGGCACAGGAAAAAGCAGATATACATGGGAGCCTGAGGTCTTAGTGGAAGAATCAGTGTAGCTAGAAATGAGAGTTTGGCAGAGGAATTAAGGTTTTAGAGGGAAAGGTGTGAGTGCTGGGGCCAAAAAGTTGAGGGAGGAACATTGTTTAATACTTTGTAGGCCATTCCAAGGATATCAGTCTTTTTCTCCGTGAGCTGGAAGCCACTGGAAGAGAATCTGAGGGAATTTTAGTCTTCTCTTTAACAATTGTAATGCTCTGAGGATTTTTTTTACTGGTGATATTAAGGAACTATAATTCAATTATTTTCGTAAGTAGATTAAAACCTCCTAGTTGCTCACTTTATGTAGTATGAGGTATAAATTTTAAAATAGATCCCTTTATATTAAATCTGTCAGGCTACAGATAATTTGTTTTTGTTTCTGGAAGCTGGAAATTGAATTAACCAATTTCAATGAGCCCACAGCATTTCACTAGCAGTTCAGAGACTTATCACGAAGTAGGGCCAGGGTGCTATCTAGCTGATATGCTTTACACGTTAAAGAGATTCAATTAGTAATCGGGCTCAATGAAAAATTTCTAAGTTTTAGCAGGAAAGACATAAGTTCCAGAAAAGATGAAAAGGAAAAATATTTTTTAAATCACAATTTAATATGAAAGTTTTCTTTTTACCAGTAAAAGTTTTGGAGTCTTTGTAATACTTATGAGCAATTATTTATTGCTTACCTGGTTTAGATACTGAATAAACTCTTTGTTTATTGTCTTTATCGCCCAGCTATTATTTTTTCCTAATGTTATTATTATATATTAATATCGCCATTCCTATTATTAATAGTAGTATCTTCATTTTAAAGAAGTGAAAACTCAAGCTTAAATTTAAAGAGGTCAAGTAATTTTTACAGTGAAGAGCTAGAATTGGTTTCCCAACCTGGTTACGCTGAGCCTAGAGTCCAAGTACTATGGTAAACTGCCTCTGCTTTGTAAAGTTAACTTTGGCAAACTTAGAAATCAACTCGGAAAGCTATTATGCATGGCAGCATTTAATGCTATGATTATAACATACTGCTTGTGTATGGGCGACACATAGTAGGAGTCCATAAAATTGTAGTTCCCTCACCATTTCTCATAATTGGTAAAAACACTTCTTATTCTAAAAAGAGCAAAGGAGACTGCACATGGAGTCTGTTTAAAGAATGTACTTCTTTTTTTATAAACACTTCTACAGTATTGGGCATCATTTCATAGGGAAATGCACTCCTCCTGTTGATGCTTATAGTATTTCTCTACAACAACAGTGTAGACTGTACCCACATAATGGTAATTTTAGAGTGGAAACATATCAATTGCAATTTGTACATACATTTTTGGAAGACATAGGTGCCACACAGTGTCTCCTAGGAATGTGTTTGCAAGGAAATTAAATGGTGTTCTACAAGAAATGTTACCGAATGTATCACCACTGTGTTCTATCTACCTTGCACTCAAACTCCTTGCAAAACTAGACTTTGACATGTATAAATTTGACAACTCTGAGCCATCTGGAATCCTGACCCCTATTCTAAAAGATTCCTCTTTTGTACAACTAGAACTAGTCTCTTTCTCTTGCTCTCTCTCTCTCTCTCTCTCTCTCTGGTATAACTTATTCTCACCTTCTATCTCCATATTTTAACTTTGGGTCGTGTCAAGTCATTATTAGCTTTTCCCCTCAATTACCCCATTCAAACACTGGAAGCTACAGAAATTGTAACCTGGGTCTAATACCATTCTCAGAGTCCATGTCATGGCACTAACTTATAATGAGATCTTTTTGGCTTCTCCAGCAAAACTAAATCTTCTTGGATAATATCCAAGACATATCTGTCTTTTTTCAAATTCTGCTCTAGAGAATGGATGCAGTGGTACAAATGTAGACAACGGTAAATACATCTCCAGCTCCAGGAAAACAGTAACTTTAATTAAATATTAATTTGTTGCCTATAATACTTTGCAGGTTTTAAAGAGATTTCAAATATATTATCTCATTCTTCACAGAAGTCCGGGGTAATAGATAATAGAAACTATACTCACATTTTACCCACGAGGAAGCTAAGACTCTGAGACAATAAGCAACCTGTCTAAAGTTAGACATCTGGAAAGAATTGAAGATGGTTTCAAGCTGAGGATTTCTGACTCTTATTCCAGAGCTCTTCTCACCACACCATTAAGTGAAAAAGTTGAAGTGAGGTCACTCATAAATTTGTGGTTAAAATATAATATTTTCTTTGGGGCCAAATACACAAAGAGATCTTGGAGTCATTCCTTATTTGGCAATACACATTTTTCCTGCAACTGTCAAAGTTTCATTCTGCTGAGAGTTTTCTCTGTTTCATTCTCAGTTTTCTCTCAAAGTTTCATTCTGCAGTTTTTTTCTGGAAGATTTTTTCAGAGTACCAAAAACTTGAAAATTATGAACAACAAAGGGAAACTAGCCCAACCAACTATAAAACAATATTATAAAATTAAGAATAATTTAAAAAATATAGTACTGGCACAAGATTAGCATGGATCAGTTCAAAAATGGACCGATATATATTAAATAATTTAATATATTCCAAAGGAAATAGCAGTGGAAGAGTTAAATTATTGGAAAATTGGTATTGTAAAAATTATCCATCTTCCTTATCCATCTCACAACGGTGAGTTAAATATATTCCAAATGGATTAAATAATTAAATTAAAATACATAGGTAAGAATGTAACAAATTGATGTTGCTGAGTATAGTTGCCCAAATTGTAGACTCAGCCCAGAAGTTATATTCACATTGACTAGCACACCCTCTTGGATGAGAAATGTTAGCACCTTGTGACTGGTTTTTGGTTGGGGAAGAATTTTTTAAATGAGAAAGATGTATAAAAATTACATAAAAAGAGACTGATAGAATTGACCACATAAACACATTTGAATACTATACGTAAAATATCATAAAATTAAAAGACAAACAAGAACTGGTAAAAACATCTGCCACAAGTATGATAATATCATAGGATTGATGTATGAAATATACATATATATGTAATGACAGACATCAAATTTATCATTACAATACCCAAACCCCAAAACACTATTCATTACTTGTATAACTTAGGGTAATGCTAAAAGGTATAACAGAAAGACTAAAAAATGTAAAATGGCTCAAACATGATGGAAGCAAATGTTCTTAAATTATTTTTGTACCAGGGCCGTGTTAGCAGTCTGGTGAAACTTCGGACCTCTTTTCAGAATAATGTTTTTAAATACATAAAATAGAATGTAAAAGACTCCAAAAGAAACCAATTAAATTGAAGAGGAGCAATAAAATAGTAAAAGAACATGTGATATAATAAGAAAGGTGCTTCTTTATTAACGTATTCAATAACAAAATATAGCAGCAGGTTTAATTAATACCACAGTTTCAAAGTTTTGAAGAGTATGAACTAAATTTCACATATCTGCCGCAATTGTCGTGTGATAGAAAAATACCTTTCATAGGCACTGATAATACGACCAGTTTGTTGCCTATTTTCATAAATTGAAGTTAAGACAATGGTGAAAATAATAGTTTTTCCCATTTCAAGTTCACTGACACCTCCCACCACACACCCGAATTCTAGCCATGGACCCCTTAGAGATCTGTGAGCCTTAACTGAAAGAACTGTTGCAAAAGAAATTTATTTCTTGCTTATGTTGTGCCCCTGCATGGGAAGGCAGAGGTGTGGGTTCAGGACCCAGCTAAAGAACGTCTCAGGGAGTGATGCAGGAACTAGCACATTCAATACGTGGCTTTCAAAGTTTCCATCATTGTTCCCATCTCAGCCAGCCCAAAGACAACATGCACAGATACTTGTGAGAGAATTTTATGGGCCATGACTGGAAATGGCACACCTCATGTCTACTCATATTCTACTGACTAGAACTTGGTCACATCACCACACCTATCTGCAAGGGAGGTGGGGAAATATAGATAAGCTGTGTGAACAGGAAGAAGAGGAAAGTATGGGCTTTGATGAGAAGGTGGTAGCCTTTGCCAAATCATCTATCAAATTAGTAATTTCATTTTTAATGACTGTATGCAGTGAGGTAAAGTTTAGAGTGAAGAAATTAGAACTGTTGTGGCAGTAAATTATGTAAAAAAACATTTTGGGGAGAAAGCCATCAAGATGGATCAAGTGTTTTAAAATTGTTCAAACTCCTTTATCCATTAATTGAATTTCTATGAATTTTTCTCAAGCAGCAATGTGGATGGAACTGGAAGGTATTATGCTGAGTGAAATGAGTCAGTCAAGTAAGGACAGATATATGTTTTCACTCATATGTGGATCTTGAGAAACTTAACGGAAGGCCATGGGGGAAGGGAAGGGGAAAAAGTAGTTACAGAGAGGGAGGGAGGCAAACCACAAGAGCTCTTAAATACAGAGGACAAACTGAGGGTGGATGGGGGTTTGGGGGAGAGGGGAAAATGGGTGATGGGCATTGAGGAGGGCACTTGTTGTGATGAGCACTGGGTGTTATATGTAAACCAATTTGACAATAAACTATATTCATAAAAAAGAATAAAATATAAACTGAAGGAAAAATTGTGCACAAATCGTTCATAGCAGCATTAATTTAAATAAAAAATATTATTAATTATAAAAGATATATGTACTTACAATAACCAAAATAAATTAGCAGTGTCAATAAAATTGAGGTACATCATCATATCATAGACTATTGTGTTTATGAGTTCTAATAAGTAATAGCTGAAATTTCTTGAATACTTACAGATGTTAGGCAATTTGCCGATCATTTTACATGCCTTAAGTCCTCACAATCACCTAGTGAGATACTTTTTTTTATCTCATTTAATGTGAAAACTCTGATGTCAGGAAGACTGTTTTGCTGAGGATTATACACCTATGGTTTAGTCTCTCTTTTCTTCCTTACTAAATTCCATTTTCTTTTCTTCCCTAGTAACAGGTCTCCAATTTTATTTGAGTTTACAATGTGCTCAACCACCAGACTAACACAATTGAGGCTGGCCACATGACTAATTACAGTCAATGCCATTTAAGCAGAGATTGGTATTCCTAAGGAAGACTCCACTAGAATGGGCCTTTTTCAGTCTTTTGACCCTCATCTTTCTCCTTTTCTTTTCCCAAAGGGGCAGGGAAAGGCCGTACATGTAGTAGTCGTAACCATGGCTGAAAACCACCAGCTAAGAATGGCAGGACAGGAGGCTAGGAGAGGCCTGGACCTTGAGGCAATTCTTATGAACTGCACCATCCGAGGTTTGGAAAGTCCCTTATCTAAGTTTGATTAAGTCACAGAAGTTAAATTGTTAGTAAGTGCTGCCAAACACAATTCTATTTGATGCAAATGGTCAGTGGAAAAGTCAAGACTTAAGCCTACGTCTATTTGAACCAAAGACCTTTTAAGTATTAGTATACATTGATTTTGTGCTTAAAAGCGTTAACTTTGAAAAGTAAGATGTTAAAATTGTATATGTGGTATGATATCAACTATATTAATATGCCTAGAAAGAAGACTGGAAGAGCCCCAAATTTTAACAATGGTTATCTCTGGGTGGCAGGATTATGAGGGTTAATTTTAAAAATAACTTTATAGGGAGATTTTATTATAATAAATGTAATACGTGCTTATTGTGGATAATTTGCAATTTAAAGGACAGAACAAAGGAAAATGTAAAATGTACTACCTTACAATTTTCCCTACACTTATTTATTTAAATTGTATATACTATTTTATATCCTGCTGTTTTTACTTACTATTATTATAAGCATTTATCATTGTTCTCAAATATTTCAGAAATACCATGTTAATAGCTGCCTATTATTCTAGCATGTGGATGAGTACAAATTGTTTAAATATTCTTCAGTTGTTACAATTTTAATGAGCTTAAAATTTTCAATAACAGGAATAATGCTCTGGGAATACCTGTGTTTATAAATCTTTGTCTGTTTTACTGACAGTTTTCTTAACGTAAATTCTCCAAAGTAGGACTTCTGAGAATCTTGTTGTTGTTGTTGTTGTTGTCACAAACTTTTTAATAGGTACTTGGAAAATATTGCAAAAATACTGGCACCAGGTGTCTATGAGCATTCCATCATTTAGAGGCCTTGAGAGTGTCCTCTTGCCTTTATTCACCTCCAGCCGATTACAAAAACACAATTGGTTAGATGGATTTCCAGAGTATGTTATTTTATGTTAATTAAAATATCCCTTGCAAAATGGTGAGGGAATTACTGATTGAGCCAAAAATACTTATAATTTGTACATAAAGGAATCATACAAAAATAACAGAGCTGAAATTTCTCCGACTTCTGGTAGGAGTTCTTTGTCAGCCATATTATAAAGTAATTCAAAGATGACATAACATAGAGTAAGAAGACGTTAAGAACAGAACATCATTCATAGCCAACCTTCCTCTAAATGTACATATTTTCCTTGAAATAGCCAATGAAAATGGAAGATATATATGCATATAAATAAGTAGATATTTCTACACTGAGCTTGTATTTTTTAAATTTTTAATTAATGAGGTGCATGATCAAAAGTCCAGGGAGTACTTTTTAAAATTAAGTAATTTATATTACTGGTTCTATTTTTAAGATAGTAATTCCTTATTTCAAATATAAAGTTTCCAATAACCTAAAAATAATTATTTTCTCAGAAAAGCCAAATCCTAATTCTATAATACATGTTCAATATATGTGTTTTGAAGTGAGCCAATATTTCATATGGCCAACATAGGCAATACGTATTTCCATCTGTCTACATTATTGACACTTCCCCATTTTTCAGAATTGTACATCAGTTGCACAGAGTTGGATTAATCATAACCTATAGTTCATTATGTTCTCTCATTATCAGTCTAGGCATGTCCTATGTTTTAGTATTATTTAATTATCATTTTAAATAGTAAAATAAACAGTTAAGAACCCACCACCCAAAACAAAAGCTAGACACTGGACAATAATCTTACTTATGATTTTCTCCAACAGCCCGTTCTTTTGCCATCCTATGGTTTTGTTTTTATCAGGATGTCAACAGACTTTTCACATTTTGTTTTATAAACAGTGTCTCCATGTTTTCAAATTTTGAAAACCATTTTTAATCTTCATTTTAGTTTTCAAATGAATACTTTGGTTGGTTAGAAGTGAAATGGTAAAGTTTTTTTTTGTTTGTTTTTAGTTTTGGTTTTTCTGTTCTATAACCTAATCTGATGTCATATTTGAAATCCAATCCAAGTAAATAGTCATAAGCATGTTGGACAGGTTTTGGTGGCTTTGTAATGGAAATCATATAAATGGTGTCCTTTCTGCTGTAGAAAGTATAAAATTGCTGTGAATCGTCCCATTGGATCTAAAGCAGTGAAAGTTAAAAAAGGGCTTATAACAAGCAATAGGCTTGTTTTAATTAAGTTCGTTAAATTTTATTAAACACCCACCAGGCAGGATATATAGAGTTTGGCATTGGTGGTGGTGGTGGTGACTCAAAATGAGTAGGATAATGACTTCTTCCTGAGAACTTTAAATTCTAAGAAGGAACCTAGAAACAGAACCATACACATATTGACACTCAACATATGAGAGAGGTAGGAGATTAGGCCAATGGGGAAAAGATGAGTTATTCAATATGAAGTATTGGGATAATTATTAAATAATAATTGAAATTATTATATAATAAGAGAAATTATAAGGATTTTTATCTGTAAAATAAGATTGCATCTGTATATCACACCAATAAAAAAATTAATAGAAGAGAGACACACCTGTGATTCAAGAGAAAATGACGGTAACATGGAAAATGTGACATTTAATGTAAACCTTCAAGGCTGAGTGGGATTAAAATAGGTCTAAGAGATGGAGGTGGAAATATGGGAGGAGTTTTTCCAAAAGGTTGTTTTCAAGCAAGGTGACTAGTGCTAGCACCTAAAAGTCCCATGTCATGGGAAAAGGAAAAATCAGGACAGTTGTTTACCTACAAAAGGAGAAATGGTAGCCATACTTTCCATACCATTCCTCCCAGTTTCCTAAATAAAGAAGCAAACACACATAGTTCCATAAACCCAAACTGAACTCAGCCTTCCCTGCGCCTACCACCTTCTCCGTGAGAAGGGAGATTTAAGATTCCTTAAATTCCTTGTCCTTCTCTGTTGCCTCCAGCAGTGTTTCTGTTGAAGCTTACTCGGGCCTTAAACCCTTCCACTGCTAAGATGTCAAATTTGGACCTTTCTCTGATGACTACTTCTCATTCTCTTTGGAGTTGGTCATCTATCTCTACCTGTGTTATTTTGTATTCACCTCTGCCTTTTACTATCCATGTGAATTAAGCAATAGAGTTAACTTCTCTGAACATGTTTTCTCAGCTGGAAAATGGAAGTTAATATTGCCTTCTATTTTATAGGGTCCTTGTAGAAGTAAACTGGATCACCCATGAAATAGTGTTTTAAAAAAGGAGCAGGTTTCAGGATGGTATGTTCAGTATGATCATACTTGTTTTTAAAAAACATATCGAGTATGTCTTTGTGTATTAATGTTTACAAATGCACTAAAAAGAAAAAGAAAACCAAACTCTCAACAATGATTACCTTCCATAAAGGATATGAAAACCGAGAGACATGTTAGGTAAACTAGTTTTGTGAATATTATGCAATAAACGTAGGTTAAATTAAAACATAAATGAAATCAGTACAAAAATGAACAAACATTAAGACTTCACAGGGGGAGTTGGCACTTGAGTCTCAAAGAATGCATGCTCCTTATGTGGAAGATAAGAAAAGGAAGGGTTTCCCAGCACATGGAGTAGTGGGAGCTACAGAGTTGATAGGGCTGTGTTGCCAGGACCCTCCAGAAGTCTTGAATGATGAGGGGATGGGTACAGATAGATGTGAGTGTGTGGGGTGGGGGGGAGGGTCACAAGACAAGAGGCTGGAGAGTTGGCCAGGGCTGGACCTGGGTGTCCTTTGAATGTCATCCTCAGGATTACGAACTTAATCCTCATAGTAATGGGAGAACTTTGAGGGGTAATACAAATGGGAAAAATAATAGAAGCTTGCATTCTAGAATGCTTCTGTGTTGAGGATTGAGGGGGGTGGGCAAGACTATAGATTTGAAAAGGAAATCAGAAACTTCCAGTAGTCACAACAAGAGTTGAAAAGGGCCTGAGTTATCACCACTGAGACCAAATAATATGTCAATTTTATGCTGTAACTAATATTAATAGCTAGGATTTATTGAGATATTTGTTTATGGCTAATATTTATTTAGCCAAGCTTATATTGGATAAGAATTATAAATGGCTATGTCATTCATTTCACATAAGAACTCTGTAAGATAGGTTCTATTAATATTACTAATATATAAATGAGGAAACCAGGACTCAGAGGGGTTAGGATAGTTGCCCAAACACACCTAGATAATAAATGGTGTGGCTAGGATATGAATCCACCCCGCTTGGTTGCTTGGACACTCTTTTAAATAGTCATAAACCTTTAAAGGGTTTTTAGTGTCAGAGAAAATAAGCATGGAAAAATTTCTTTAAGACTATTGCAGTAAGGGAGAGAGATTGAAATCAACTCCACTCGGGGGAAAGCAGAGGATTTTTAAGTGCTGGTGTAAGTCAGTGAAAAAAAAATTCTGAGGGATAATAGTGGGAATGTTGGTTAATGTGAGCAGGTAATCTGTGTTTTTAAATTGTTGCATATTGAAGTTATGCTCTACCTTCTCACCAAGGATGGGATATAGAGGTGCTACATCCTTTGATGCTTACATTTCGATGTGTTGGCTCTCAGGTCCTTGAGAAAGACATTCCTGTGTTGTAAAATTGGTAAAAGTCTGGAGTAAGTTTTATATCTTGAAAAGGCAGAAAAAGAACTTAGAGTTTCATTTGTGAAACTCAATGCTCTAAGAGAAAGGATGTCAAAAAACCTAGAGTCAAGAAGAAGCCTGTCTAAAGATCTATAGTCTGAAAACTATAGAACTCTTCTGAAAGAAGTTGAAGAAGACACAAAGAAATGGAAAAACATTCCATGCTCATGGATTGGAAGAGCAAATATTGTTAAAATGTCTATATTACCCAAAGCAATCTACACAATCAATGCAATCCCTATCAAAAATTTTCACAGAGCTAGAATAAATAATCCTAAAATTTGTATGGAACCAGAAAAGAGCCAAAGTAATGTTGACAAAGCAAAGCAGGAAGCATCACAATTCCAGACTTCAAGCTGTATTACAAAGCTGTAATCATCAAGACTGTATGGTGCTGGCACAAAAACAGACACATAGATCAATGGAACAGAACAGAGAACCCAAAAATGGACCCACACCTGTAT
Organism: Acinonyx jubatus; assembly: GCF_027475565.1. NCBI lineage: Eukaryota > Metazoa > Chordata > Mammalia > Carnivora > Felidae > Acinonyx > Acinonyx jubatus. The sequence goes on along the minus strand of NC_069380.1, from coordinate 148,446,094 downwards.
GGCCAACTCATCTTTAACCAAGCAGGAAAGAATATGAAATGGAAAAAAGTCTCTTCAACAAATGGTGCTGGGAAAACTAGATGGTGACATGGAAAAGAATGAAACTGGGCCACCTTCTTACACCACACACAAAAATAAATTCAAAATAGATGAAAGACCTAAGTGTGAGACAGGAAACCATCAAAATGCCAAAGGAAAACACAGGCAGCAACCTCTTTGACCTCAGCAGTAGCAACTTCTTACTAGACATGTCTCTGGAGGCAAGGGAAACAAAAACAAAATTGAACTATTGGGACCTCATCAAGATAAAAAGCTTCTGCAAAGCTGAAGGAAACAACCAACAAAAGTAAAAGGCAGCCTATGGAATAGAAGAAGATATATGCAAATGGCATATTGGATAAAGGGCTACTATCTAAAATCTATAAAGATCTTACCAAACTCAACACCCAAAAATAAATAATCCAGTTAATAAATGGGCAGAAGACTTGAAAAGACATTTCTCCAAAGAAAACATACAAATGGGTGGACAGACACATGAAAAAAATGCTCAACATCGCTCATCATTAGGGAAATACAAATCAAAACCACAATGAGATACTGCCTCACACCTGTCAGAATGGCTAAAATTAATAACTTGGCAAATTAAAGATGCTGGCAAGGATGTGGAGAAAGGGGAATCCTCTTACACTATTGATGGAAATGCAAACTGGTACAGACACTCTGGAAAACAGTATGGAGGTTCCTCAAAAAGTAAAAAACAGGACTACCCTATGACTTAGCTATTTCACTATTACACATTTATCTAAAAGATACAAAAATACTGATTCAAAGGGGTACATGCACCACAATGTTTACAGTAGCTCTATCAACAATAGCCAAATTATGGAAAGAGTCCAAATATCCATCAGCTAATGAATGGATAAAGAAGAGGTGATATATATATATATATATACAATAGACTATTACTCAACCATCAAAAAGAATGAAATCTTGCCCTTTGAAATGATGTGGATAGAGCTAGAATGTATTATGCTAAGTGAAATAAGTCAGTCAGAGAAAGACAGCATATGATTTCACACATATGTGGAATTTAAGAAACAAAACAGATGAACTTTGGGGAAGGGAAGGAAAAATGAAGGTAAAATGAAGAAGGAAACAAACAATAAAAGACTCTTAACTATAGTGAACAAACTGAGGGTTACTGGAAGAGAGGTGGGCAAGGGTATGGGTTAAATGGGTGATGAGTATTAAGAACAGCCCTTGTTGGGGTGGGCACTGGGTGTTACATGTTAAGTGAGGAATCACTAAACTCTACTCCTGCAACCAATATGACACTATATGTTATATCTTAACCAACTTGAATTTAAATACAATCTTGGAAGAAAAAAAAGATAAAAATGTGGGGTCCCCGTTCAACAATTATTGAGCCTCAAGAGGCAAAAGAAGAACATTAAAACAAACATAGGACCCTCTAAGTGCAGGTCACTGTGTGACTGCATAGGTTGTCAGTGCTCATGAAGCTGGCCCTGCCCTTAAGTTCATGCTTTCAACCTTTAGGTGGGCTATATTCCCTCTCTCCTGAATATGTTATTAAATAAGGAGGTCCCTGGGGGTAGCCAGAGTTCTTAAGTGGTTATCAATTGACCTTTTTTAATGCTCAGAAAAAAGAAACTTTCTCACAGACAGGATTTGGATATTTAATCCTACCTGTATCACACAGCTTCTCAGTGGGATATCAAAGTATTAGAAGACTTGAAACTCCCTACTGAGTTTCTGTCTGAAAATAGTAAATGCTGGGAACAAAGCAGATTCTTACATACAAATGGGAACTACAGCTAAATACTAGCCTATGTAGTGTGGCTCCTTTCACAATGTATTTTAATAGCAAGTATCACTGCATCCAATTAGAACTGAACTTGGGATGACCTAGTACAATATGTAGATGACAAAGAACATTAGCAATACAAACAAACAAAGTGTTTTTTTTTTCATCATTAAAGAGAAAGATACATGATAGTACTGAAGCTACTACTGGAAAAGGGGTAGATTAGTACTGAATAAAAAAGTGTCCTCATTCGGAAGCACAGCATGGTTGAGCATTAAATGAAGACATTTTCTAGAGTACAATTCCATTGTTCATGGAGGTGAGTATGGTCCAAAGTGACTATTATCGCTACATGATGCCTTACTGGGGCTTGGGTAACTTAACACTGTAAACAGCAATGACTGAGAGTGGCAGATTCAGATTTCATTATAAAGGAGGTTAGTTTTCATTGTAAAAGTCCATTTTGCTTTTTAATAGAGGTAGAACTAAAATGAAGCTAACCTAGGACCAAATATAATATCCAATGTGAACTGAGGTAAAGCTTATCAATGTAAGTTTTTTTTTCATTTGTATATCTCTAAGATCAGCTACCTCAAACAATTATATAAATTTTATAATTGAAATTTGGCATTAGGGGAGTGCCTGGATGGCTCAGTTGGTCGAGCATCCGACTCCTGATTTGGTTCAGGTCATGATCCCAACATCCTGGGATAAAGCCCCATGTTGGGCTCCATGCTGAGTGTGGAGCCTACTTGAGACTCTCTCTCTGTTTGTCTCAACCCCTCATCCCTCTCTCCCTCTCTCTCTTTGAAAAAAAAAATGGTATTAGAGAAAGACAAGAGAATATTGTCAGAGTGACACATATTCACATATTCAGTTGTTTGGCATTTTGAATCATTTTTTGAAAAGTAGTATTCTGAATATATTAACTAAATTCTAAGAAGACTTCTTGAATATTACTATGAGCCTTGACTTATGTATAAATATTTTTGTTCAAAACGAAGCAGCTCTATTATGTAAGGTAGTTTGTTATTAACTTCATTAAGATATAATGGACATAGGGGAAGATGGCGGCGTAGGAGGACGCTGGGCTCACCGTGCGTCCTGCTGATCACTTAGATTCCACCTACAACTGCCTAAATAACCCAGAAAACCGCCAGAGGATTAGCAGAACGGAGTCTCCGGAGCCAAGTGCAGACAAGAGGCCCATGGAAGAGGGTAGGAAGGGCGGCAAGGCAGTACGCGCTCCACGGACTGGCGGGAGGGAGCCGGGGCAGAGGGGCGGCTCGCCGGCCAAGCAGAGCCCCTGAGTGTGGCTGGCAAAAGTGGAGGGGCCTGACGGACTGTGTTCTGACAGCAAGCGCGACTTAGTGTCTGGGAGGTCATAAGTTAACAGCTCTGCTCGGAAAGCGGGAAGGCTGGAGGACAAAGGGAGGGAGAGTTGCTGAGCCCTGGGAGGACAGAGCTCAGTTTGGCGGGGAACTTGCCAGGGAAGTTCCTGCCAGGCAACTTGCTTGCTCTGCGCAAACACCAAACGCTGTGCTTCTGCGGAGCCACCCCTCCGGCAGCGGGTCTGACTCCCTCCCGCTGCCACAGGGCCCCTCCTGAAGTGGACTACCTAAGGAGAAGCGAGCTAAGCCTGCCCCTCCTGCCCCCCGTGCACCTTGCCTACCCACCCCAGCTAATATGCCAGGACCCAGCACACAAGCCTGGCAGTGTGCAAGTAGCCCAGACTGGCCATGCCACCCCACAGTGAATCCTGCCCCTAGGAGAGGGGAAGAGAAGGCACACACCAGTCTGACTGTGGCCCCAGCGGTGGGCTGGGGGCAGACATCAGGTCTGACTGCGGCTCCGCCCACTAACTCCAGTTATACACCACAGCACAAGGAAAGTGCCCTGAAGGTCAGCACCACTCCAGGGACTATCCAAAATGACCAAACGGAAGAATTCCCCTCAAAAGAATCTCCAGGAAATAACAACAGGTAATGAACTGATCAAAAAAGGATTTAAATAATATAACAGAAAGTGAATTTAGAATAATAGTCATAAAATTAATCACTGGGCTTGAAAACAGTATAGAGGACAGCAGAGAATCTCTTGCTACAGAGATCAAGGGACTAAGGAACAGTCAGGAGGAGCTGCAAAACGCTTTAAACGAGATGCAAAATAAAATGGAAACGACCACGGCTCGGATTGAAGAGGCAGAGGAAAGAATAGGTGAACTAGAAGATAAAATTATGGAAAAAGAGGAAGCTGAGAAAAAGAGAGATAAAAAAAATCCAGGAGTAGAGGGGAAAATTAGAGAACTAAGTGATACACTAAAAAGAAATAATATACACATAATTGGTATCCCAGAGGAGGAAGAGAGAGGGAAAGGTGCTGAAGGGGTACTTGAAGAAATTATAGCTGAGAACTTCCCTGAACTGGGGAAGGAAAAAGGCATTGAAATCCAAGAGGCACAGAGAACTCCCTTCAGACGTAATTTGAATTGATCTTCTGCACGACATATCATAGTGAGACTGGCAAAATACAAGGATAAAGAGAAGATTCTGAAAGCAGCAAGGGATAAATGTGCCCTAACATATAAAGGGAGACCTGTAAGACTCATGACTGATCTCTCTTTTGAAACTTGGCAGGCCAGAAAGGATTGGCATGAGATCTTCAATGTGATGAACAGAAAAAACATGCAGCCGAGAATCCTTTATCCAGCAAGTCTGTCATTTAGAATAGAAGGAAAGATAAAGGTCTTCCCAAACAAACAAAAACTGAAGGAATTCGTCACCACTAAACCAGCCTTACAAGAGATCCTAAGGGGGATCCTGTGAGACAAAGTACCAGAGACATCGCTACAAGCATAAAACATACAGACATCACAATGACTCTAAACCCGTATCTTTCTATAATAACACTGAATGTAAATGGATTAAATGCGCCAACCAAAAGACATAGGGTATCAGAATGGATAAAAAAACAAGACCCATCTATTTGCTGTCTACAAGAGACTCATTTTAGACCTGAGGACACCTTTAGATTGAGAGTGAGGGGATGGAGAACTATTTATCATGCTACTGGAAGCCAAAAGAAAGCTGGAGTAGCCATACTTATCTCAGACAAACTAGACTTTAAATTAAAGGCTGTAACAAGAGATGAAGAAGCGCATTATATAATAATCACAGGGTCTATCCATCAGGAAGAACTAACAGTTATAAATGTCCATGTGCCAAATACGGGAGGCCCCAAATATATAAAACAATTACTCATAAACATAAGCAACCTTATTGATAAGAATGTGGTCATTGCAGGGGACTTTAATGCTCCACTTACAGAAATGGATAGATCATCTAGACACACGGTCAATAAAGAAACAAGGGCCCTGAATGAGACATTGGATCAGATGGACTTGACAGATAGATTTAGAACTCTGCATCCCAAAGCAACAGAATATACTTTCTTCTCGAGTGCACATGGAACATTCTCCAAGATAGATCACCTACTGGGTCACAAAACAGCCCTTCATAAGTTTACAAGAATTGAAATTATACCATGCATACTTTCAGACCACAATGCTATGAAGCTTGAAATCAACCACAGGAAAAAGTCTGGAAAACCTCCAAAAGCATGGAGGTTAAAGAACACCCTACTAAAGAATGAGTGGGTCAACCAGGCAATTAGAGAAGAAATTAAAAAATATATGGAAACAAACGAAAATGAAAATACAACAATCCAAATGCTTTGGGACGCAGCGAAGTCAGTCCTGAGAGGAAAATACATCGCAAACCAGGCCTATCTCATGAAACAAGAAAAATCCCAAATACAAAATCTAACAGCACACCTAAAGGAACTATAAGCAGAACAGCAAAGGCAGCCTAAACCCAGCAGAAGAAGAGAAATAATAAAGATCAGAGCAGAAATAAACAATATAGAATCTAAAAAAACTGTAGAGCAGATCAATGAAACCAAGAGTTGGTTTTTTGAAAAAATAAACAAAATTGACAAACCTCTAGCCAGGTTTCTCAAAAAGAAAAGGGAGATGACCCAAATAGATAAAATCATGAATGAAAATGGAATTATTACAACCAATCCCTCAGAGATACAAACAATTATCAGGGAATACTATGAAAAATTATATGCCAACAAATTGCACAACCTGGAAGAAATGGACAAATTCCTAAACACCCACACTCTTCCAAAACTCAATCAGGAGGAAATAGAAAGCTTGAACAGACCCATAACCAGTGAAGAAATTGAATCGGTTATCAAAATCTCCCAACAAATAAGAGTCCACAACCAGATGGCTTCCCAGGGGAGTTCTACCAGACGTTGAAAGCACAGATAATACCTATCCTTCTCAAGCTATTCCAAGAAATAGAAAGGGAAAAAAAAATTCCAGACTCATTCTATGAAGCCAGTATTACTTTGATTCCTAAACCAGACAGAGACCCAGTAAAAAAAGAGAACTACAGGCCAATATCCCTGATGAATATGGATGCAAAAATTCTCAATAAGACACTAGCAAATCGAATTCAACAGCATATAAAAAGAATTATTCACCATGATCAAGTGGGATTCATTCCTGGGATGCAGGGCTGGTTCAACATTCGCAAATCAATCAACGTGACACATCACATTAATAAAAGAAAAGATAAGAACCATATCATCCTGTCAATCGATGCAGAAAAGGCCTTTGACAAAATTCAGCACCCTTTCTTAATAAAAACCCTTGAGAAAGTCAGGATAGAAGGAACATACTTAAACATCATAAAAGCCATTTATGAAAAGCCCACTGCTAACATCATCCTCAATGGGGAAAAACTGAGAGCTTTTTCCCTGAGATCAGGAACATGACAGGGATGCCCACTCTCACCTCTGTTGTTTAACATAGTGTTGGAAATTCTAGCATCAGCAAGCAGACAACAAAAGGAAATCAAAGGCATCCAAATTGGCAAAGATGAAGTCAAGCTTTCACTTTTTGCACATGACATGATACTATACATGGAAAATCCGATAGACTCCACCAAAAGTCTGCTAGAACTGATAAATGAATTCAGCAAAGTTGCAGGATACAAAATCAAGGTACAGAAATCAGTTGCATTCTTATACACTAACAATGAAGCAACAGAAAGACAAATAAAGAAACTCATCCCACTCACAATTGCACCAAGAAGCATAAAATACCTAGGAATAAATCTAACCAAAGATGTAAAGGATCTGTATGCTGAAAACTATAGAAAGCTTATGAAGGTAATTGAAGAAGATATAAAGAAATGGAAAGACATTCCCTACTCATGGATTGGAAGAATAAATATTGTCAAAATGTCAATACTACCCAAAGCTATCTACACATTCAATGCAATCCCAATCAAAATTGCACCAGCATTCTTCTCGAAACTAGAACAAGCAATCCTAAAATTCATATGGAACCACAAAAGGCCCCGAATAGCCAAAGTAATTTTGAAGAAGAAGACCAAAGCAAGAGGCATCACCATCCCAGACTTTAGCCTCTACTACAAAGCTGTAATCATCAAGACAGCATGGTACTGGCACAAAAACAGACACATAGACCAATGGAATAGAATAGAAACCCCAGAACTAGACCCACAAACATATGGCCAACTCATCTTTGACAAAGCAGGAAGGAACATCCAATGGAAAAAAAGACAGCCTCTTTAACAAATGGTGCTGGGAAAACTGGACAGCAACATGCAGAAGGTTGAAACTAGACCACTTTCTTACACCATTCACAAAAATAAACTCAAAATGGATAAAGGACCTGAATGTGAGACAGGAAACCATCAAAACCCTAGAGGAGAAAGCAGGAAAAGACTTCTCTGATCTCAGCTGTAGCAATCTCTTACTCAACACATCCCCAAAGGAACGGGAATTAAAAACAAAAATGAATACTGGGACCTTATGAAGATAAAAAGCTTCTGCACAGCAAAGGAAACAACCAACAAAACTAAAAGGCAACCGATGGAATGGGAAAAGATATTTGCAAATGACATATCGGACAAAGGGCTAGTATCCAAAATCTATAAAGAGCTCACCAAACTCCACACCCGAAAAACAAATAATCCAGTGAAGAAATGGGCAGAAAACATGAATAGACACTTCTCTAAAGAAGACATCTGTATGGCCAACAGGCACATGAAAAGATGCTCAACGTCACTCCTTATCAGGGAAATACAAATCAAAACCACACTCAGATATCCCCTCACACCAGTCAGAGTGGCCAAAATGAACAAATCAGGAGACTCTAGATGCTGGAGAGGATGTGGAGAAATGGCAACCCTCTTGCACTGTTGGTGGGAATGCAAATTGGTGCAGCCACTCTGGAAAACAGTGTGGGGGTTCCTCAGAAAATTAAAAATAGACCTACCCTATGACCCAGCAATAGCACTGCTAGGAATTTACCCAAGGGATACAGGAGTACTGATGCATAGGGGCACTTGTACCCCAATGTTTATAGCAGCACTCTCAACAATAGCCAAATTATGGAAAGAGCCTAAATGTCCATCAACTGATGAATGGATAAAGAAATTGTGGTTTGTATACACAATGGAGTACTACAGGGCAATGAGAAAGAATGAAATATGGCCCTTTGTAGCAATGTGGATGGAACTGGAGAGTGTGATGCTAAGTGAAATAAGCCATACAGAGAAAGACAGATACCATATGTTTTCACTCTTATGTGGATCCTGAGAAACTTAACAGAAACCCATGGGGGAGGGGAAGGAAAAAAAAAAAGAGGTTAGAGTGGGAGAGAGCCAAAGCATAAGAGACTCTTAAAAACTGAGAACAAACTGAGTGTTGATGGGGGGTGGGAAGGAGGGGAGGGTGGGTGACGGGTATTGAGGAGGGCACCTTTTGGGATGAGCACTGGGTGTTGTATGGAAACCAATTTGACAATAAATTTCATATATTGAAAAAAAAGATATTATGGACATATAATAAACTTTACATATTAGAAGAGTAGAATATAAGTTTTGAAATATATATTAACCCATTAAAATGTCACCAAAACCAAGATCATGAACATATCCCTCACTCCTCAAAATTTCCTTGGGTTACTTGGTAATCCCTCCTTTTCCCCACCTGGTTACCCAGGCAACCATTGATCTGCTTTCTGCCACTATAAATTAGTTTGCATATTTTTTTCTCATTTCATAAAACTGTAATCCTACAGTATGTACTGCTTTCGCTAAGCATAATTTTGGGATTCACCCAGATTGTAGCACACATCAATAATTCATTCCTTTTAATTGTTGAATAGTATTTCATAATATGCATCCTCCGCATTTGTTTATCTCTTCACCTGTGGATGGACATTTGTGTTGTTTCCAGTTTGGGGCTATAAAAAATGAAGCTGCTATGAACACTTGCGTATAAATCTTTGACAGATGGGTATGTTTACACCCTGACTGCATAGTCAGGGTGGAATGAATGGATCATTTGGTAGATGTATATTTAAAATTTTAAGAAACTTCAAAACTATTTACCAAAGTGGTTGAACCATTTTATATTTCTTCCAACAGTGTAAGCAAGTTCTAGTTCCTGCACATCCCTGCCAATGTTGGTAGTAAAGGCAGTTTATATTTCTTCTGTAAATGCTCGTATTTTAATATTCATGTCATATAATATGCATTAATAATGAAGATATAAAGCACAGTTTATCTGAAGTTGAAGGGCAGAGGCAAATATATTTCATAGCATCTTGAGATATATTTCAGATTTCTGTTAATTTTCTTGTCACTATCAGTAGCCATAATACCTGAAATTTAAGTAGATATTATTTAATGGTAGAACTATAGCTTCTATTTATGTATGAATGTAACAGTTACAAATAAATTGATCAGAAGTATTGGCGAAGGTCAAAATGTAAACAAATTAGATGAAGTGCAACTTCTCAAGAAATAGGAATATAACTGGTATGGTTCTAATGCATCAGCTGAATGAGAAGTATCTATGTGATAAGGACATTTGTGGTTAGATTAGAGTAGCATTTTTTTTCCTTCTTAAATAAATTTGTATTGGATTCAAAACAATCCAGAGTACCTTGAGTCACTAGCCAGGCCAATTTTGTTTGGCTAATTACTAGCCAGGTAATTTCACGTCAGTTTCCTTCAGAAGACAGAGTATGCTTTTGTGAAGATGCGAAGTAAATATCAGATCTCTATTTCAAAAGTTGGAGAAGATAAGGTTGGCAGTTGTGACCCCACAAAACTCTGGTGGATTTTTCTCTTACTGGTTGATGTGGACAAAACATGAATTAATTCATGTGTAGCTCCCTGTGGCTGGTACTCACAATCTGACTCTGGTGTCTTCCCTTATTGCCCTGCAAGGCAACTAAAGATGAACAGCATCAGTCTGGTGTAGTCGCACAGTGGTGAAGGGGTTACGGGCCCATCTTTCCTTGCCTTCCCTGGGTGCTGTTAAGAGTGATATATACCTACCTGACTCTTTTTTTATAATACATTGAATTGCATGATAAAAATCCCATTCTTAGTTTATTTTATCATGATTATAGAATATCATAGTAGACTCATATGATCTTGCAGCCGGAAGAGATCTCCTGAGAAAGTCTGTTTTGATTGAAGAGTGTTTAATAGATAGAAGGTGCTTCCTTTTTAGGAGCTGAAATTTACCTTCTAACCATTCCTTTCAGTCCAATGAAGATTCCCTACTGCAAGAAGGGTGTAGGAATACCACAAAAAGGGTGAGTGTAAATCACTGTTCTACCATTTACTTTTTCTTTACAAGTCCCAGATAATATTTATCTTTTTGAATCTCTGTTTCTTTATCTTATGAAAAGGAGATAATAATCACATCTTAAAGTTGTTCAAATGCTAAATGAAATTATGATAATGCACAGTCCCTAATTGCTAACTACTAGTTCCAACGACAAGTTCCATTATTCTCTCAAGTGAACCTGATAACCTAGCTTAAGTTAGAAAGGTCAGGCTTTATCTTGGCAAAAACTGTTACTGCTGATATCATTTGATCTTGATTCACTTTTAGAAGTTTCCCACATTGAGACTTTTAATGAGAATTGAGTGTTAAAATTTGAGTGCTTCCAAAATGATTTCTGTGAAGTTATTTTGTTCATCAGTTCCTTTTTGGTTTTTAATTTCTAAAATTGAAAAGACTGTCTAAGTAAGAGCTATCGTATAAAAATAAACTGGGAATTTTACACAAGGGCATAGAAAATATTTTCACCTTCTTTGGATACAACAATCTGGCCACAGTGGCCCCAGTGCCTGTCTACCCACCTACCTGCCTACCTATCCATCACCAGTGGATTCACCTCTCACTGTGATCTGTCACAAATCAGCTATATTCCAGATACGTTGGATTCCAGATTCCCAGTGGAATCAACAATAAATACCATTAAATCCTAGTAGTGTTGACTATAGAGGAAATGGAGTAAACTCATCAAACTCAGTGAGCAAAATAGTTGATTTGTGTTTATCTGTGTGGTGCAAAAGTGCCAGTGTGTGAAATACCCAAAGTCTCACTACATGTCTACTGTCAGAAGCTATTGACAACACACTTAATCACCGAGTTCTCTACATTTGGGAGGTTTCACTCCTTTTCTCTGGTATTCTTTAAAATATATCTTTCTCCTACCTTTCAAGCCATTCGCAAAGCTGTCAATTTTCTGGTATGTGCTCCTTCCTCTGAATATCTATCTTTCTGATGGTACCCAATAACTCAAAAATAAAATATACCTAGCATCCTACTGAGCACTTTCAACTTATCCAATCTGGTTTTATACATTTTTAAGTTGTCAATTTTTTAAAAAAATTTTCTTACTATAATTAAAATTGCCAGTTGCCAGGGGACAAAGTGAAGGTCTGAGGCAAAATAAAAGTAGCAATATTCAACATTTATAATTTAGAATCCAGATCGTTTACATTGTTTACAAAATAATGATCATCCTACAACTTATCATTCTTTATTTTTTCTCCCTCTATCTCCTGATTAGCCACTTAAAAGAAATACTCACCGCCAAAAAGAATTCTTAATAGTATTCTCTGACTCCCTTTATCCAGTGACAGTTGAAAGGCAAAATGTTTTAAGGAAAGTTTGTTCTCTCTGGATGAAATGAGAACATTTTATTGAGTACCTCAGTGCGTTATATTGTCACTCTGGATTTCATCTGCTCTATATGTTGACTCTAACCAAAATATTGCCACCACATCGCCTACATCAGCAAGTCTTCTCAGTTCTACTAGCTGAGTATTTGCTGAATGTCGCCCCTTTTGACTTCTCAACACTACTCTCCTTAGTCCACTCCACATTCTTTCTTCCTTTGTCATCTACTACCTGGTCTCTCAGTTTCCTTTCAGCATCTCAAACACTCTGTCCTTTATCTTGTACCCAGAAGAACAATTTAATATGCAAATCTGATAATGCATTGCCCTGATTAAAACTTTCTGGTCACTTACCATTACCTTTGGAGTACAATGCAAACTCTTACTTTCACCCCCGAAATCTTGAGTAATCTGTTCCCTGCCTCTCTCTGGGTGCCCCTCCCCTAGCACTACGCTTCACTCATGGCTGTCCAGACATACTAGACTTCTGGCTATTTCTGGGATAAACCCAGGGCATCTCTAACTGGGGACCTGCAAGCCATTTTCCAGAGCTTCGTTTTGTTGGCTTTGCTACCTCCACATGGAAAAATAGTTCTTCCTATCATTTTCTTTTCTACCATTCTGCTTTAAATTATTTCGAGAACTTTTTGTTCTCATGATATAGAATTATATTATACATTCAAAATACTTGTTTGTAGTCTGCTTTTCCAGTTAGAATAGTTCTTTGTGGTGCAGTTTTTGCCTTACTACCATCCCAGCCGTCTCACCCCTCCCCTCCCCTCCAGCTTAGATCAATGCTTGCTGGGTAGAGGGTCCTCAAGAAAGATCTGCTGAATGAAAGAATGGAAAAGCAGCCTATTGACTATTATCACTAAACTTGTCACTGAGGTGTCCCCGAAAGACATTCTTCTAAAAATGCTCTTGTAGGATGTAACAAGAGATGAAACTTTTATGTGTTTTCAGAAAACATTTATCTTGGGGCACCTGGGTGGCTCAGTGGGTTAAGTGTCTGACTTCAGCTGAGGTCATGATCTCACGGTTCATGTGTTCCAGCCCTGCATTGGGCTCTGTGCTGACAGCTCAGAGCCTGGAGCCTGCTTCAGATTATGTGTCTCCCTCTCTCTCTGCCCCTGCCCTGCTCAGGCTCTGTCTCTCTCTCTCTCTCTCTCTCAAAAAGAAGTAAATATAAAAAAAAGAAAACATTTATCTTATAAGTGCTCATATAAATACCTTTTAACGTTTTTTAAAAGTTTATTTTATTTATTTTGAGAGAGAGGGATAGAGTGTGCACATGTGCATGTGTGGAGTGTGTGTGTGGGGAGAGAGAGAGAGAGAGAGAGAGAGAATCCCAAGCAGGCTTTGTACCACCAGTGTGGAACCAAGTGCAAGGCCTGATCTCACAAACCATGAGATCATGACCTGAGCCGAAACCAAGAATCAGAGGCTTAACTGCCTGGGCCACCCAGGTTTTCCCCAAGCACCCTTTAAAAAGAAAAACAAAACAAAGAAACCTTAAATATTCCAAATCAAAATACCATGTTTTATTCACTAAACAAGGATCTCTGGATCATACGATCACCTAGTTAATACTTGAATAGCTTGTCCTAGTCTCAGCCTAGTGGCTAACATAACATGAAGAGATACTGTTCTTCTTTGCAAGGCTAATTGTACTGAAGAGAGAAACATAAACAATGACAATTACTAAAAGGTGGTTAATTCAACAATGAATTTGATGACATAGAAGATACGCTCTAAGAATTTAGAAAATGGTAGAACTGAAATCAAAGCAAATGTAGAAGACGTCATAACAGGAGTAGCTTATCTTGAACTTCAGTGGGTAAGGGGCTCCTCCTCTTGACTAGTTTATCCCTTCTGAATACCAAAAATTGCATAGAATGGCCAACCAGTTTCTCTAGTTGGGCATCTTTCCTCAAAACATTTCAAGCAGTCTTTCAACAGAAAAACTTTTAAAGCTGGAATGGCAGGGGTTTGTGGAAGTTTTGACTGAAAATAAACAAGTCCGCATTTGGAATAACATCTCATTATATGTGTATAAATTTGTGTTTGTGTTAGAATTTATGTCTATACATATACATATATATACACATATACATATATATGTATATTTGGGTATCTGTCATAATTAGAAAGAATGGCATATTTTTAAAAACTGAAATAATTTAAGTAAGAAGCACATATGACTTTATTTTTCATGTAGCAGAAATTCATAGGCAGGCTTTCCTGAACTTTGGCCCAAATCAGGCCCCTTTGATTTTTTTCCCCCTCTACATTTTTAGAATATTGTTTCCATGTTCAAGTTGTCTCATGGTTTTAAAATAACTGCTTCAGCTCCAGCCATCATATCCATGTTCCATATAGTAGGAAGGAAGAAGGACAAAGTGCACAAGGATGTAGCCCTCAGTTAAAGAAGTTTGCTGGGAAACTCATCCATTGACCCTTGCTTACATTTTTCTGGATAACTCTCTTTTAAAGGAAAGATGGGAAATGTTTTATCTGTCTACATTGGCACCCTCAATAACAGAGATTTCTTTATGTAAAAAAATTTTTTTAATGTTTATTTATTATTGAGAGACAGAGAGAGACAGCATGAGCAGGGGAGGGGCAGAGAGAGAGGGAGACACAGAATCCGAAGCAGGCTCCAGTCTCCAAGCTGTCAGCACAGAGCCTGATGCAGGGCTCGAACTCACAAACCGTGAGATCATGACCTGAGCTGAAGTCAGACACTCAACCGACTAAGCCACCCAGGCACCCCAAATTTCTTTAAAAGGAAAAAAGGGTTCAGTGGATATGGGGTAGGTAGCAAAGAGTCTCTACCTCTGTACTAATATTACCAAACTATGAAAAATATACATAAATAACTAAGGTGTGAGTTCTGAGGAGGAAATTCTGTGGTTTTTGTTCACTGTTGTATCTCTAAAACCTATCACAGTGTATAGATATTAATAAATTATGCAATCCAAAGGAAGGAAGGAAGAAAGGAAGGAAGGAAATAAGGAGGGAAAGAGGGAAGGAGTGCCTGGTGTAATAATCATCTTTAGTTAAGGTGTAACTAGGCACAATGTCTCTGGGGCTGTTCCGGTGTAACTGTTTCCTCTTTACTCATAAGGCTCTGTGTCATTCCATGAGCATCATCCATGCCCCTTAGCACGTTGATCCAATCCAGTTCATGTCAACTGCTTACTCAAGTGAAACTTGATAAGCTAATAGCATGCTGTTCAAAGTTTTGATTTTAAAAGTTTAGAATATTCGCCAATTATAATTCTAGATAATAAGCTGTTTCTATTTCTGTGTTCTAATGCACAGAGATAGGCAAGTGCTGCAATTTCAGGCTAAGCTTTCCAATTCTGCAAGTAAGTCTACTACTAGGAACATGTTTTTAAACATGTTTTAAGCATCTTTCTTTGATGCCGTGGCTCTGGCAAGAAGAAAACAACTCCAGCTCTTGTACCCACAAGTCGTGGGATCAAAGTTTCCTTTCTGTGCCAATTACCCACAACCAGAAAAGGTTAAATAAATTCTGCTTTCTACCTAATAACAGTTTTTCTATTTTCATGCTCATCTGTGTTTAGCTTAAAGAAAAAGCATTTATATAGCTTTCTTGGAAATTATCTCCCCCCCATTTTTTTCTGAACTTCCTGCTTTTGTCTAGGGTGGGTATAATATTTGTACTTTGTGGGGCAATGTCCTAATTTTCTGTACTTTTCCATCTTGTTAAACTGTTCAAGTAATCAGAGAATGAAGGCAACCGGTTTATATATGTAATGATGAATTTTAAGGACTGAGTGAAACTTGTAACAGATTAATATATATCCTGAAACATCACATTATTATATGATAGCATTGTAACCACAGAAACAAGACTCCTTCACACACATAACAACTTTGAGACTTTTCATTCCATGCATTTAGATGCAAGAAAGTAATGGAGAAACGGAGAAATGTCACTAGGAATAGAAAAAAAAAAAAGAATGAGTGTAAGAAGGTACGAGATAACCCCCATATAAAGCGGGTGTGTTAGGCCTTAGGCATAGAGGTAAGGATAAGAAAGCAAAGGAATATAAGAGAGATGACTGTTAAAAACAATTAAAAGAAGCTCAATAATATAGCCACCTACTCAGTCTCAGAATTTGCTGTTGATGTTATTTGTTGACTGAAGGGGAGTCTGTTTCAGGTAAACATATGAGCACTTTATTCTAATGATTTTCTTGAAATTAAAAAAAAAAAGCCAAAGGAAGAAATTGTTTTACCAATTGGCAGATTAAGATACAATTTAAGTTTGATGTTTTGATGATCCTGAACTCTTGAATCAAACTAATGGTAGGTGAAGATTATCAAATAGGCATATTACCTGTAACTAATATTTTTCCAGGTAGTGTATGAGTTGGTTCTAGAGATAAAATTCGGTAGAATGTAAGTTCTATAGGGGTAGATGTTTCTATTTCCATATCCAGCACCTAGAAGGGTACCTGGCCTATTATATATACGCAATGAAAATTTGGTAAGTAAATAAATAAATCCAGCAAAAAAAAGGGGGGGGTCGCAATTGTTGATATCTAAAAGCAAAACAGGGGCTTCTGGGTGACTCAGTCAGTTAAGCATCCAACTTCAGCTTAGGTCATGATCTAGCAGTTCATGAGTTTGAGCCCCACACTGGGCTCTGTGCTGACAGCTCAGAGCCCAGAGCCTGCTTCAGATTCTGTGTCTACCTCTCTCTCTGTCCCTCCCCCACTCAAGCACGCACACTCTCTTGCTCTCTCTCTCAAAAATAAATAAACCTTAAAATTTTTTTTTTTTAAAATAAAAGCAAAACATCCATTATCTATGATGTTTACCTGAGGTCAAAAAAATCTATTATCCACCTAATTAAGAAAAATATGGATTATATTAACTAGAAATGAAGTCTAGAATTCATAATTCCAACCATACCTGTTATAGTTACTGTAGAAATAATCTAACTTTTATTTTAGGGATTCAGTACAAAGCATTTGAAAGTATCTTATACAATGTTTATCACATAATAAAAAGTCAGAAAAAGTTTTTTTAAAAAACAGTTTTTATTCCTTTTGCATTTTCTTTTTAAAAAGCAAAGTGAATTTTTAATCTTTCTAATTTAAAAATAACTGTATTCATGTGAAGGGCTATGAAGTGCTGGAGTTCACATGATAAAACACAAAACATCGGCTTTTGCGTTAGACTAACCCAAACCTCAATTTATAAGTGGGTGGTCTTGGATAAACTGTTTGGCCCTTCCTTTTTTTTTTTTTTTGTAATTTTTTATAAGTCTATTTATTTATTTTTTGAGAGACAGAGGGAGAGGGGCAGAGTGAGAGGGAGAGAGAATGAAAACCCCAAGCAGGCTCTGCACTGTCAGCACAGAGCCTCATGTGGGGCTCAAACTCACACACTGTGAGATCCTGATCTGTGACTGACCTATCACCTTCTCAACTGTAAAGTGTAGCTGATATGCATTCTCATAAATCATTGTAATTGGGGAGATAAAGTGAGATGATATATCTGAAAATTTTAACATTGTCTCAGACACATAGATCTTCAGTAGATATTTTTTAACTGCATCTTGTGACCAGAGCAACATGAAGTCATCAAATCTCACCTGATATTTCAGCTCATCTGTTTTTAAAACCATAGAAAACATATACAGTGTTGCTGCAATGCAAAGGTGTGATATTTTGTAACTATATTTGTTCAACTAATAGTTGGTTCTTTATTTTAGAAAGAAGGAATTTTGAAGGCTAGAGCCCCAAATTTGACCCAGACACCACAGTAATTCTCCCATAGGCAAATAATGAACAACTTGAGAAATTCAGCACTATTTTACACGGTCACAAAGCAAAGGATGATCAAATAGTGACAACAGAAAAAATGGTGTGTGGTGAATAGCTTTACTGCAGAAAATGTTCTCAAGGCATTTGACTTTCTAGAGAACGTATGACCTATCAGATTCGTTCAACCAGTCAATGACTGCTTCAAATCAATCAAAAGTGATGTGTTTATGGTGCCAGAAATTATGCCTAGAAAGTATTAGGCATTTCAGATTGAGTCATTCATGTTTTCCCTGGCATATATTCACATTGGTAAACTGATTACACGAAATACACACATATACTTAACAAAACTTTTTCAGAAACTGAATGGTTCAGTGAAGCATTTCTGTTAATTTGACACTTTACACTTAACCCATGTTTTCCATTTTAAGCCAAAATAAGGCGAGACAGTAATAAAATATTCATTAACTCCACTGAAGCCCATTTATAGCAGATGGTCTCTGGAGGGTAAATTTCAAAACATTTGCTAGAGAGCACTGTGGAAAATGTGCAGTTGTCCCGACACTGCAACTAGTGTGAAGAACAGCAAACGCGGTGGCAGCTACCTTTTGTCACGCGGACTGAGAAAAGGAGGAGTCACGTTTGCTGTTGCTTATCATCTGGGGGATTTGATAGGTACGTACAAGATGTGTCCATAGTCTTATCAATATGATGGTAACTCCTAAAAATTCTTTGAGACCTTCCTTCAACATTCTTTAAGTTCTTAGAGAATTACAATGTTTAGGAACATAGGGCCATGGTAAGCACCTACAGGTATTGCAGGGTGGAAGGAAGGCGAGGAAGGAGGAAAATTAAATATGCGTGGATGGGTGAATGGATGGGTGCTTGGAAAATTAAAGACAGCTGGATAGCTAGATAATTAAAAATACCAGAAGCACACATGTGCTTACCGCCCACCTCGGCGTCTGCCAGGCATCAGTTCGCTTAGTCCACTTTTCACGCCTTTACGCCAGCCCTGCTTCCACGAGAGCCTGTTTGTTCTTAGGGTCCTGCACACACACCTTGCAGGCAACGGCGCCATGAGTCTGACCTCTACGTACGAGTTGAATAGATCGCAACAGGTACCATTGCTCCTGACACAGCTGCGATTGATTATCTAGCCTACAGAAGGTTTAATGTTAGAAATCATCACAACAAATCTATGGTAAAACCTCACATCCAGAAAGACAGCCCCAAGGTAGTAAACATGCTTTTGACATAGAGGCTTTGGGAGATAAAGCTGTGTTTTGCCATTGTTGGAGGTCCAAAAAGTTCCCGTCGTGTAATGGATCTCACACAAAACACGATGAGGAGGCAGGTGAAAACATGAGGCCTCTGATCATTAAGAAAAAGGACTTAAATGGACAGTTTTGATGCTGCAAACCAACTTGTCTTGACGTTACCTGATTGTTTAATTAGAATAATGACCACTTCTGTGTAATTCATTTGTTCTGGGTTCTAGATGTGGTATATTACAAACTGCA
Source organism: Acinonyx jubatus (assembly GCF_027475565.1). Taxonomy (NCBI): domain Eukaryota; kingdom Metazoa; phylum Chordata; class Mammalia; order Carnivora; family Felidae; genus Acinonyx; species Acinonyx jubatus. Next base: position 148,426,851 of record NC_069380.1, on the reverse strand, counting down.
GCTTTTATAGTCACAGCATTTGTCTTATTTATTGAACCATTGCGGGGCACATTTGTTTAAACAGAAACAAAAGCAAAAAAAAAAAAAAAAAAACAACAGGAAAAAGTAAAAATATCAGAAACAAAAGATGATAAAAATTTTAATCAGACTGTACAACAAAAGATGACTGTGCTCTAACTCTCCAGGAACCAAATATAAGTAGATATATCTTAGGATAAAGTGGGCATTTTCCAGTTTGCTCAATTACCTATACCCAGATTTTTCAAACTTTAATTTCATGTATGTTACTGACTTCCTCTGTTAAACACTTTGAAATTATACTGTTCTTTCAAAAATTTGTTAAGACTTAATTTTTTTAACACATTTGAAACCATTTTTTAATGTTTATTTAGTTTTGAGAGAGATAGATTGACAGAGCACAAGTGGGGGAGGTACAGAGAGAGAGGGCGACATAGAACTCGAAGCAGGCTCCAGGCTCTGAGCTCTCAGCACAGAACCTGATGTGGGGCTTGAACTTGTGAACTGAGAGATCATGACCTGAGCTGAAGTCAGATGCTTAACTGAGTTACCCAGGCGCCCCAAACCCTTCTTTCTTAATAGTGAAAAGTTTGGCATAATTTGGGTTGAGTTATTAAACCTCTTGAAAATTTTTAATTGCGGTAAAAACAAAAAAACAAAAAACACGTGACATAAAATTGACCATCTTAACCATTTTTAAGTGTATAGCTCAGTAGCGTTAAGTCTATTCACATTACTGCGCAGTGCAACAGAGCTCTAGAACCCTGTCGTCTTGCAAAACTGACACTATTCCTGTTGAACAAAAATACCCGTTTCTTCCTCTCCATAGCCACAGGTAACTACCATTCTACTTTTTGTTTCTATGAATTTGACGACTTTAGATGCCTCATATTAGTGGAGTCGTGTAGTATAGACTTTTTTTGTGATTAGCTTATTTCACTTAGTGTAGCGTCCTCAAGGTTTATCCATGTTGCAGCATGTAAAAGGGTATCTATTCTTTTTAAGTCTAAATAACATTCCATCGTGTATGTATATACATAGGTTATATGTATAGATGTGGGTACATATATATGTGTATATACCACATTTTGTCTGTCTCTTCGTCCATTGATAGAGTTTGGATTTGGATTGCTTCTGTGAATAACGTTGCTATGAATGTAGATGTACAAATATCTCTTTGTGACCCTGCTTACACTTCTTTTAGAAATCTAAGGATTTCTGGATCAGAAAATCAGTAATTTTAATTTTTTAAGAAACTGCCTTATTGTTTTCTGCAGAGGTTGCACTTTTTACAATCCCACCAACAGTGCACAAGTGCTCCTATATTTCCACATCTTCTCCAGCATTTGTTATTTTCTGTTCTTCTGATATTAGCCATCCTAATGGGTGTGAGGTATTATCTTATTGTCAATTTGGTTGGCATTTCTTCAATGATTAGTGATATTAAGGATCCCTTCATATGTTTCTTAACCATTTGTTTATTTTATGTAAAGAAATGTCTATTCAAGTTTTTTGTCCATTTTAAAATCAGATTATTTGTTTTTTGTTGTTGAGTTGTAGCGGCTTTTTATATATTCTGGGTATTAAATCCTTATAAGATATCTGATCGCAAATATTTTCTCCCATTCCATAGGTTTCTTTCTCAGTTGGTTGATTATCCTCCGATGTGCATGAAGGTTTTAAGGTTGATGTAGTGTTGTTTATGTTGAATTTGTTACCTGTGCTTTTGGTGTCAAAGAAATATTTGTAAAATGCAATGTCATCAAGTTTTATCCCTATGTTTTCTTCTAAGAGTTTTATAGTTTTTGGTCTTACATTTAGGTTTTTAATCCATTTGAGTTAATTTTTGTAAGATAACATCCACTTCATTATTTTGCATGTAGATAATGCAATATTCTTTCCTTTCTCTCTCCCCACACCCTCCCCTAGGCATTTAGATGAAAGGGATGTTTTTTGATTTTTTAAAAATTCATCATCTGCTATTGCTTCATATTCTCTTCTCTTGCTTGCATCTATTGTTTGGCATATTATAATCAGCCTCAGTAAAATTTATTTTATACAATTATCAAAGACTAACCTATTAGGTGGACAAGAACAGAAGAAGCAGATGAACACTTAATACAAGATTCTTCTATGTTTCTGGTAACATAAAGAGAAAAAACCTACAAATTTTGACATAAGAAAGTATTTCTAAGCAATGTTTTTATTATTATTTTTTTTATTGTGACTGCCCTTTAACAGATTGCCTCACGTGAGGCTCAGTACTTAGAGAAAGTTATTTATTGTTTATTTTTCAAAGAAAAAAACCAGGAAGATAGGAAACATTCTATGCTTTATTTATAAAATATAAATACTGGTAATATAATACTGCATTGTACTTATAAAAGAATGAGAACTCTTTTCCAGGAGAGTCCTTATATAATTGCAAGATTTGGTATGGGATTTGACTCTCTTCCCAGCTTGTTCCACTATGTCACACAAATCTGCCATCAAGTAAAAATCCTATCAGGTTGCACAAAGGTATGGTAAGTTAATTATAAGTAAAAACTCCCAAAATCTTGATATTACTACTTTTAAAACATCATTTATTGTCTCAGAGATATCAAGAAACAACCACTATTGAGACCTTATTCTCTGTTCTGTGTGAAATCAGATTCTCTCCAGGGTACTTTATGTGACTTATTAAAATAGTCTGTTGGTAGGCAAAATTCTTCTCACTGTAACCAGAAGACTTCAAAATTGGTGGCAAAGGAATTTGGGTAGTCTCAGAGAAAAAGAATCACTGAGTTGGGTATTTGAAGTTAGGTTTAATGGTCTAATTTAATGTGAAAATATAGGTGCAAGCTCAGACATATTTTGATACAAATATCTGGGAACGAGATATTGAACTAAACAATTTACAGACCTTGAAATAAGTAGAAAGTTGCTCTTGAAATCATGTTAAGAAGGAAATGTAAAATTGATCACATTGGAATGAAAATAATCATGGCTAAAACATATCTCAGTAATGTATGATTTGTATTTAAAATCAAGTTTTTCCTACATGTTTGACCACTTGTATATAGCACTAGCATTTGAATAATTATTTTCCTCTTCTCAAATTTACTTACATTTTAAAAGCAGATAAATTAATCAGAGCCTTTTTAAAAAATTAACTAAAGTAGGTCACATTCATATAGTATAAATTTTAAAAAGTGTAAGGAGGCTATAACTGATGACAAAATTCTAATGTCATAGCTGTCAGTCAAGGTTACCATATTCCACAAGGTTACTATATTCTATAAAACACCTTTTCTCCAGAAAGTTCTTATTTTCTTTTTGGAATTTATTTCATTATATTTCTGTAGTTGGGGCACCTGGGTGGCTCAGTCCGTTAAGTATCTGCCTTCGGCTCAGGTCATGATCTTAACGGTTTGTGAGTTCGAGCCCCACACTGGGCTCTCTGCTGACAGCACAGGGCCTGCTTCCAATTCTCTGTCCCCCTTTCTCTCTTCCCTTGCCTCTCTCTCTTAAAAATAAATAAATAAACTTAAAAATTAAAAAATAAATGTGTATGGAACTTAAAATATTTCCAACAGGTAGCTTTGACTGCAGCACTTGTTTAGACCAAATGACTTATCATGTTACCAGGCTTAGAGGGAAGAATAAACGTTGGTATTCATACCAGTTCATTCTAGAAGAATTTTTGAACAGGCAACTAAACAATCACATAAGCGAACAAAAACCAACTCTTGAAACAAGTAAAAATTCAGTCTGTGATTTTTATGTGTGTCTATTAACTGAGAATTTAACTTAACTTAATGTTAAAATACCAAGGGCATGAATTGGAAATTACTAAGAAAATACTATCAAAGCAAGCAGAGTAGAATACTGATGCACTTTTTCATTAGCTTTATCTGATTTTAAGATAACTTTGTGTTAGTGGTCCACTCACAAAATGGAGAAAGTAAAACACAAAATCCCAAGTAGATTAGTGATCTTCTGTGTGAGCCTAAAACAATTGTGTGTTGCAAGGGCGCCTGGATGACTCAGTTGGTTGGGTGTCCAACTTCAGCTTGGGTCGTAAACTCACAGTTCATGGGTTCGAGGCTTGCATCACACTGGACTCTGTGCTGACAGCTCAGAGCCTGGAGCCTGCTTCAGATTCCGTGTTTCCCTTCTCTCTGCCCCTCCCCTGCTCATACTCTGTGTCTTTCTCTCTCTCAAAAGTAAATAAATGTTATTGTAAAAATTAAAAATATATAAAATGTGTATTGCATTGTGAACTTTTCACAAATACTTTCTAAGAAATAAAGGTAATTGTGTTTAGTTGTGAGCACAACATATTTCAAATACTATTTTGTGGACTATTTGAGCTCTTGTCAAAATGAAATGATATAGTTTTTAAAAAGTCACTAAGAAAAATCATGTTATCAGGGTAGCAGAATAGGTGTCTTTCCAAGTAGATTGCCTCCAAGATTGCTAAAGTCTGCTGATAGCCCTATGAAATGGTCTGGTTGTGATTGTTTAGGATAAAAGGTTTCTACATAAAAAATAAGTTCACCAAATTAGTAATAGCATCCCACTCCATTTTCTGTTTATATGAGTGTTCCATTGGCTTCTAAACATAGGATAACTTTTTATAGAACCACAGAATTTTGAAGCTAGAGCAAAGCTTTGCAACAATTTCTCAGGAACTAAAGGTCACAAAGCTATAAAAATAGAAATGAATGAAATTAAAGAGAAGGAAATGATATAGATGACCCCAAACTACTTCTTGAAAGTATTGATAACAGATAAACCGCTTACTTGCAAGAGTGACCAAGGGAAAAAAATAGAATATCACAAATAAATAAAATACAAAATGTAAAAAGGGACATGTCACTCATATAGTAGACATTTTATAAATCATAAGAAAATGCAATGAAAAAGTTCATGTTAATGAAGTTGAAAGTTAGGTGCAAAGAACCTTTTTCTAGAAAAAATATAAATGATCGAAATACACACAGGAAGAAATAACCCAATTGATCACTACCACTCCAGAACTTGAATCAAGAAGAAAAAAACATTCCCCTCAAAAGATGCCTGGCCCAGTTAGATTTATAGGCATTTTTGCAAAACTTGAAGAAATAGATAATTCATATACAACCTGTGTCAGAGAAAAGAGGAAATCTGCTCAACACATTTTATAAGGTTAATATAATTTTGATACTAAAACTTGACAAAAAAAAAGTTTTTTTAACCAGCCTCACTTAAAATTAGAAATGCAAAAACACTGAATATAGTACTCTTTGAATCCAGAGTAATTTGTTCAAGAGTCATGATAAAAAAAATTTGTAAATGTAATACACTATGCTAACAAGAGAACACATGATAATCCTAAAAGAGCCTCTTGTTAAAATTTCTCCTTACAGCTCTATTTTAAGTAATCATCCCAGGAAGATTCTCAATATATCATATATGTCCTTCATAAATGGTATGATAGAAGACTGAAAATGTTTTAGTTCCCTCAAAAATAACCTTTAAAATAGAATTTTAGTTATAAATACTTTTTGCTCTCCTCACCACTAAGTTCAGAGTGCCACTGGGTCAGTGGTACTTAGGAAATTGCAAACAAAGTCTGAACTTAAAATTTAATAAAAATATAGACTACCTAAGCCAGTAGCATCTTTATTGATATTGGCTGATAACCTAAATATGACAAGGACTATATTATAAGAATAGCTATGAATTCATTACCCAATAACTTTGCAAACCCTACCCATTAAAATATTGAGTATACAAATTTTAACCAATAGAGTCAAGCCACCAGAGTAGTTGAGGGGAACTCCAATCAGAATAAGAGAACTCAAAAGTAAGCCAATTTGTCATCTCCTTTCCTCCTCCTTGGCCTCCTCTATACTAAGAAACTTAATGGGATAACTCACACACAGTGTTATTAAACAAGACTTGGTCTATTCTGTCTAGATTTAAACAGTATTATTTCAGGAAAATGAAAAGAAAATTTCAAGTATATTTGCCAATGTGAATGATTGGGTTCCTTGGAGAAGAGTGACACTGGGTGGAGAGATTTGTATATGGGTCATGTCAATTAGACTAAGAACTCCTAAAGGACATCCTAGATTTATTGAGAACATTCAGTCTTTTATAAGGATGCATGAACTTGCCAGGGGATCTGTAAAAGATAATTGATATCTCTTGCCTTAAGGTGATATTCAGTTCCAAAACTTCTGTACAGCCAAGTGTTCCTTGTACAGATAAGTTTAAGGCTTCAACTTAAGTAGACCAATCCAGGTTTTATTTTATATAGATCAAAGCACTGGTTGGTTGCAATTTTCCTTAACTATCAGTTGATTTAGTAATGACATATACACAGCTTTAATAGCTTAAATCCCATGAAAACAATTTTTGGACAATTTTCTGGCAATTTTAATCAGAAGATTACACTGAGGATGGAAACATTACAGATAATAGTATCTGAATGTTTATTTTTTATCCACCAAACACAGAGTGATCAGATTTTAAAAAATCTTTTTTTAATGAAAAATGTCTTTTAAATGACAGTATAAACATATACCTAACTGCTTTTCTTCTTAGATGTCTAAAAATATAAAAGCACTACATGAAATGAGACTATTTGAAAGATACAAAATTATTTTTCTTCCTTAGGAATGTAATGTGTTATAATTTTAATTATATTTTTGTGATGATTACTTTCCAAAATTTAAAACAAATGCTTTGTTTTCTTTATACAAAGCTTATGCAATACAAGATGCCTGGTGCCCTTCTAGGAAGAATCTCTTACTGAAATGAAAGGTAAATTCTGTGGTCATTCACTATCTTGGTGGTTTCCAACTTCATTTAAAATATGTTTTCTTCAAAAGAGCTTCAGTTATTATTCCATATAATATAAAGGGTAAAAGCACAAAATTATATGTACCTAAAATAGAATTATAAACATGCTGTCATAGATCTAAAGAAGGATAAGATCTCTTCTGAAATTATAACTATTAATTTCTTGTTTAGAAAATAATTTTGATTGTTTTGAAACAAGTGAAAGGACTAAATATTGAAGAAATGTAAGTTTAGCTGATTTCACATGAAAAGTATTCAGTAGAATGAGCATCACTTGAATGAGAATGTTTGGTTAATTAGTTCCAAATCTATAATCTCTATATAGTATAGTAAAGATTGCTTGCTCTTTATTATAGCTGTAAACATTTAATGGCTGATAATTAAATAAACAGCATCCATACTGAATCCTGCAAGATTTAACTAAATATAGCACACTGTAGATGTGAGATTAATATTATTATTTATAATTAAATGTAAAACAAAATTGCTAATATAAGTACATGGAATTCTGAGAGATATTTGCAATTTTATCTCATTTTAAACAATTTTTGTTTTGAATTCCTTTTTCCATATCATTTATTGTAAAGTATTTTGTCAACAGGTAAAATAATAAATATGTCAAATTTGCTTATGAAAGTTGATTCTGATTGAAGGAATATTATCTCAAAAATATTTTTTTAGTGTATTGATTCTAAAGATATAGAGAAGGAAAGAAAGAGAGAAAAAGGGAGGGAGGAAGGGAGAGAAAAAAAGGAAGGAAGAGAGGGAGGAAAGAAGAAGGGAAGGAAGGAGGGAGTGAAGGAAGGAAGGAAAGAAGGAAGGAAGAGAGAGAGAGAGAGAAAAGAAAGAAAGACCCTCATCTAACTACAAATAATTCAAATAAAGAGAAATGGAAACTAGTCCAACACTATCATTAGCTTTATAGAGAGCTAGAAAAGGAAATGAAAAGGTTTTCATTTTTCTTCAGCTTCAGCATCATATGAAGCTCATATTTGAATACTGTTTATAAAAAGACTGAAAAATAATACAGTGTAATATTGATTTAGAGTAAACTTAAAAAATTATGTGGCAAACCTATGAAATACTGAGAAATTTTCAGCCTTTTTTGTTAGTTGTTAAGGATGCCTTTGGTATTTTTATCCATATAATATATAGAAAATACAATGAACTTGAAGTACTTTTTAGTTGATTACACAGACTGATTATACATGTCATTCACTATACCTTTCATAACAGTAATTGTTCAACATCTTATTTGTGATACATTCCTGTATGAAGTAGGAAAACAAAAATGGAATGTGCCAAAGAGTAAATTCAATTTATACCATCCCCCAATCCCCTATTTCTGTAATGTTTCAAGATCACAAATGCTTACAGTGAGAATCTTGTCAGTGAGGACTCTGAGACCAGAAATGCAAATGGCTAATGTTCAAGTAACTAACAAAGAATGATGTAAACCTGCGTGTTCCTCATCTCCACAAGCATAAAGGCATAATTTATTTTTAGTAAATCGTGGGAGTGAGTTACACCCTAATATCTTAATTAATTAGCTGGTCATTCTTAATTAACAGTTTTCCTGTCACTATCGTATGGCAAGGAACTACTAAATTTAAAAATCTGTAGGTGGGCTGAGAGGAAACTATAAATTAAATATTACACAAGAAATAATTTGTCAGATCATATATGCTTACTATATGCATATACAGTGCCATAATTGTCCATGGCATTTTAAAATTGATGAAAGAGCCTCAAAGTTATCTATTCAGAGAATATTCTGATAAAGAGAAATAGATGGATCCTAGCGATGGAGCTGTTCAGGGCTCCATATGCATGTGACAGTTTCTTATTTACATGTCGCTCATGTTTATGCATATTTAGAAGAATACAGCTGCTACCCCATTCTCCAGAAATCATAGATACCGGTCAAGTCTACAAACGGTAGCCACATTTGAGCTTGTAATGTATTTATCATGAAAAGCTACAAGTTCTAATGTTAGGGAGGGAGAGAAGAGCACAATTTGCTTTGAAAAGATAACACATTTTTCAAAAAACAAATACTGTATATTCAATTCAGCCCCTTTAGGTGCTTTCATGTTATAGGAATTCTGCTGGTGATGAAAACAGCATTCAGCCAATCAAATGGCGGTACCCTAGTGCCATCCAAAGTAGAAGCCTAGTGTTTAAAATAACCCTGATGAATTATTCATAGATCTGATGTTTATGCAAATTAGAGAATCATGCACCCACCTGACCACCAAGGGAAGAAAAAAAACACAGGGAAAAAAAAAAAAAACCCACCATGCTTTTAGCATTCTCCAGAACCTATGTAATCAAATGATAATATTCTTTCATTAAATGCATCAAGGAATTACAATCCTTACCTGGTTAGTTTGTAGGGCCTTCAGATTTTCTGGATGAAATAACTGACTGTGCGTGCAACCAATAAAACTGAACTGAAAAGCTGATTAAGGGCACTTACTTAATGCAAAGCCACTCACTGAATATTCATATGATGCCTGTGTTTATGCAAATTAAAGCAAAAGCAAGCCCAAGGGGATTGGTTGCCATAGCCCACAAATAGTGTGTACAGCAGAAAATATAGAGAGTAGTGACAAATAAATCTTAAAATTCATAGCTTTGGAGCAACAAAGAAGAAATAGTAAAATATTAAAAAGGCTAGGTGAATTACAGTTTTAAAGTGCTTTATTTAATCATATTACTTTGGAGCTATTGACTATTCCTACCATGTAATGATCTATAATTATCTTAACGCCAAACGATACAGTCACTTGTGTTTGTCAGCTTTATTTATCTTGCAGTCATTTATATGAGCATATCCCTTAAGCATAGAAGAGTAAAGAAGAAACAATTAGAATAAAAACATAATTCAGTACATTAATAACTAAACCCAGGGCCATATGTGGCCCTTTGTTAAGTCTCATGTGATCATCCTTCAGTGGTTATATCTTACTAGGGAGTGACGTGTCAGTGGGAGATCTCCAACATTAGGCTCAGCTCTTTGCTTTCTTAATATTGGTATGTATCTGCTTTATTTGAAATGGAGATTATTTTATATTAAACATATTTTATATATGTCACAATGGATATTGTGAATCTTTTGACCAAGATGATTTTGGCATATGCAGTTTCAAATTCCAAGGATTTTCACTTTTGGAGCCCAAATGCAATAATGTTTTCCGAAATGCATGCTAATATGTAGTGTTCTAATCATAAAACGATGTGAATCCTCACGTATGTATGTGAGAACTGATTACAGGCATTGACAGGATTCATAATATTTAAGTGATACAATGCATGTCAGGCATAAAATGCTTTCCATTGTCAAGGATATTCTCCACTTTCACTTTTTTTTTAATAAGTAAGAATGGAGATGGCTAAAAATGCTGGAATACATCTGATAGGTATTTTTGTTTGCTTTTGATTTTCTCTTTGTTTTCTGGAACATACTTTGCAAACTTCACAAATAAGAGGTCAATGTTCTTCACTGCAGTTGCCACTGACTGAAGAGTATTTATTATTTCCGATATTTTCCTAATAATTGTCACATCTTCACTCTGGTCACTCTGATCTCCCTCACATAATGTAATAAATTTTCCAATACTCTTAAGACATAAAAATATTTAAATTAACTTAAGCTTTTCTACAAAGCTGCCTATCCTTATCAAAGATGCTACAAACACTAGATCCAATGGTTATTATCTTGATTGTGGTGATGGTATCACAAGTGTATGCATGTGTCTAAACTCATACAATTGTATGCATTAAATGTGTGTGCAGTTTTTTTGTCTGTTGGTTAGACCTCAAGAAAGCCAGGGCAGGGAAAGAAGATCGGATCTAATTCCTGGACACTGTTTTCCTAGAAGGCATTTAGAAAAAAAGAGATTTCTTTGTGGTGCCTTATGGTTGCCTAAGTATGGCTTTCGTGGTTTCAAATAATTTCCTTTCTTTCATAGTTGCTCATTGGCTTTCCATGAAAGTAATCCTCATAAGTGTACATTTATCAACATCCACATGGATTTTCTATAAGTGATATTATATGTATATGTTAATTCTAATCAATGTCTCCTTAAAATTCCCCTAAGTTTCAGAACTGTCTTGGGAAATGATGCAATTGGCATATCAAATATTTAGAATAAAGTTGGTGAAATTTTGGAAGCCATGACCTTCCATTATTTGTTTATTGGCAACTTCTTTCCTTTAATTTATTAATTTTTAATTTCATATCTGTTCCAAAGTACAGAATAAAAATTAATGGATAACTGATAGTACACTTGCTTTGATATCATGCAATTCTTTTTCTTCTACTGATTTAAGAATATATTGTTCAGAAGGTAGACCGGTAATTTCTTAGCTTCTAATTAAAGAATCCTAAATTTAAAACTTCTACCAAGAAAGAATATTTAGGTTAATCAGTAACAGTTGCCTTTTGTTAAGCTTCTCTATCTCCATAAAGATTATTTTTAAAAAATCAGAGCACATAGTTAATTAACTGGTACCAGATCTTTCTCTAAAAAACATTTCTTCATGTAACTTAATCCCAATAGAAACATTTGCAGACAAAATACTTCATTGGTTAATAATAATAACGATGACAGTAATAATTATTGTTTTCAAGATAAGAACCCCAATTTGAAGTTCTGGAAGAAGTCCTCATGTTGGTAAATTCATATTTTTCTTTTAAACATCAAAATTTTCCAACTTTCTAATTAATATTCAAACATGTTTTTACCAACACCAATTATTGCTTATTTAAGCTGCATTAGCTATGCTTTGGTCGTAAAAAAACTAAGCCTTCCTTCAGAAAGATATTTCTATTTTCAAAGAAATACATTACACACACACACACACACACACACACACATCTCAAATGAACTGTCAGAGCAAAATATAAGTGGGTATCATTAATGTCATCCTTTGTCCAATTCCTCATATCATTAGTGGGATTTCTTTTTTCTTTTCTTAGATTGAATCTCTTAATCTCTGGCCCTTGCACAACTCTGGGGTATTTCTGACATCTTTAAAATATTTGTAAACAAAATCCAAACTGCCCTAGGCCACGGTCTCTTCAGACCTTTATCTTGTACCTATGTAGAGCAAGAGTAGTTTATATTCAGTGAACTAGGTTCTACAGAAAACCAAAATAGTGTATTCCACGTGAAATAATCAGATGCTTTTGAGACTAAGTTAACTGGCTTAAATGATGGATTCACAATTTCCAGTTTCATAATTCACTCAATTGTTTACTCTGTGAACAAAACTAAATCCTAAATTACCTATTTAAAGTTCTTCTAAAGGTTCCATAAAGAGATAAAGCTCAGCTCATTTGCCGATTACCTAAAAATTCTGAGTCTCTCTTTTGAAGCCAACCCATTGGGCTTTATATAATCAATCCAAAGAAAGTAAGTGAATATATAGATGCAACTAAATCTCAATCAGTAAGTCAATCAGATGAAATTGATAGTCCATTGGCCCAGATATAAAATTGGGCCAGAGACTGGCTTCTCCCTGAAAAACATAAACACATAAAACTTGTTTGGTCTATAAATGTTTTAAAATTAAAATAAGCGGACAAGATTAAAAATTACATGATTTTACATACAAACCTAATTTCCTGATTTTCTTGGAAAATCAGAAAGTGTGTCGTTCTGGGCTGACATCCCCCTGAAGTAATGAACCTCTGGAGCCAGGTAGAACTGCTTCTTCCAAGCAGGTCCCAGTTATCCATCTGCCAGGAGTTCTTGCCAAGATGGTTTGTTCTTTTATACTATCCCTGGAGGCATGAATTTGTGACCTGAGGCATTTGAGTTGAGTTGTGAATTTGGGGTAGCACTGTTTTCAATCTACACATGTCTGATTTTTATATTTTTGATAGTTGTATGTTTATACATTTGTTGTCCAAGGAGTCATTTAGAAGAAAAATAATCCACATGAAGGGTAGGTTACCACTGGCTTGCCAGGCTGTTTCCATGGCTACACATTGACATTTCTGCTTATGTTAGATATGATCATGCTATCCTTTTTATAACACCATCAACAAGAACATCTGTAATAGAAAAATAAAATAAAACATCAATACTATTTTACAGATCTCTATTTGTAGTGGGGAATCAATCTCTCTGCTCTATAATCTCACCTACAGTAACAAACAACCTTTAGGTTTTGGTTGAGGTTAATCGGAAGCAACATTTCTTTCCTGCTTGACTCCTTAGTAAGAGTTGCTGGCATTATGAGCAAGTCCACCAAAGCTAGATATGTACCATGCTTTAGTAAGATCATTTGGTAGACTTTTTTTTTCCTAAAAAATGTTCTGTCTCCACACGGGAAAATATTTTAAATCAATTCAGGGAGCTTAACTGCTTCCTGAACATTATAGTTTTGTTATACATAAGATGGGAAGCTCATACATAGACAACTGGGTCTTCTCTGCCTGAAATTGCTTGGTTTGTATGAACCCTACCTCATGATTATAGAGATGCTGCCTACATTCAGCTCTTGATTTCGCTTTATCCCAACATTTCAAAATTCCTTTTACTGCTTTCTCTTTTTAAGGGCTCTGACTGGCATCTAGTTCATTGAAATTAACTTGATAAATTAGTTTGATAAACAGTTTAAGAAAAGGGCCAGTGGCAGAGAAAATCCTGTTCAAATGAATCTTTCATATCACTCTGTATATGCAAGAATCAGCCAAAACAGTATCGGCTCTCGTGGCACCTAAATTCGTTGATGGCTTGATTTAACCTGTGGTTCAATACATGTGTAGGTGCTATTGTGGCAGCCCACAGTCTCATTTCCTAAGGTGATTTCTGACCTTGCATATTTTGGGAGAGATTGGTGTTTTGATAAGAATATTTTCAGAATAGTGAACAATTACTGTCCTCTGGTTACTTCACTCCTGTGATACATCTGTTGAAGTCCCCCGTATCTGTTTGCATCATGACCATCCCATCTTCACGGCCATAACTTACAGGCTTCCCATCTATTCTTTAATCTTACTTCAAATACTTAATTACTTGACTTAAAGGTTGGCAGATTGAACTTCCACTTCATGTATCTTCCAAAATGATGGATTCGACATGCTTACTCTAAGTATCTCAATTCTGTTTCTATAGATTTGAACCTTGTCATCACCCATGGCATGCCTGTACCTTTCTTTCCCCTGTACCTACAGCTCGCCTATTTCTTCTTTTTCATTTAACCTTCTTTTCATTTTCATTGCATCTAGTATATCTCTGTTTTTATTTTGCTCTGTACCAATTTGAATTCTCTGAGTAGCCAGAGTAAATATGTTCTCACCCACTGAACTATCCACCCTCAGAGACTTCCTATCCAGAAATAAACCCCACATTTATTTCCTTTACTCCAGTTCCCATATAGTCAGGCATATGAATGTTGAGGTTTTTTTGGTTTTGTTTTTGTTTTTTTTGAGTGCGCTATGAACTCATGTTATCATCCTTGATCTCAGCAGTGAGATGGACATCTCATTTCTCCACATGCTCTATTTCCTGCCCAGGAGGGATGGGATATGACATTGCAAAGGGTCTGCCAAGTGCCAGGTGTATATTTGACATTATGTACATGCAGAAAGCTACTGCTGCAGAGCAGATACAGGATATCATTACTATCCCAAATTACTCCTTTCTGGTCAATCTCCACCCCTCATGCCTGGTACCAGGCAGCCATAAGCCTGCTTGCTGGCACTGTGACATATTATGTTTTTCTTGTTCTACATAAAATTCTTTATAATTTCATATAAATAGAATGTGGTCTTTGTGTATGGCTTCACTTACTTAGCACAGATGTTTGAGATTCATTCATGTTGTTGCATGTGTCAGTGGCTTATTCCCTGTTAGTACTGAAAAACATTCCATTGTATAACCTCATAATTTCACCAGTGACTAGACATTTGAATTGTTTCCATTTTGGGGCTATTATAAATATATTTTCTATGAACATTCGCATACAGATCTTTATGCAGACATATGCATTAATTTTTCTCGGGCAAATATGATTAGAAGTGGTAGTGGGGTTATAGTGTAGACTTCCTTTATAAGAAACTACCAGAAGAAATTTCAGCCTGACTATGGAAGAGAATTTATGTTAACCCTCATGATTGCTGTCTCTTGGTGTTCATACTTTTTATAACTCCATGCCTTGAGTGTGTGCAAACTCTGTGACTGGCCCCTAACCAGTTAAATGTGGCAAATGTGAGTAGATATCATTCTTGTCAACACATTACCTTGCATACAAATCTGTGCTGAAATCACTTTAGAGTTGCTGTTGCCCTTGCTCATTCAAGTGAGCTTCCATGAATTCCACAATCAAAATAATTCTGCCAAAAAACCCGAGGGAGGTGGAAAAGGACCTCAAGCCTCAAATGAGAACCTAGCCCTGGCCACACTTTAATGGAAATTTTGTGAGTCCCTAAGCAAAGGACCTCCCTATTTCTGATCTGTAAAGACCATGAATTAATACTAAATGTGTTTTTTAAGCTGCTGCTGATGGTAATTCGTTACACAGCAAGAGAAGATTAATATGCTAGCTATATCACTTTGTATTTCCACCAATGATGTGCATTCCAGTTGCTCCATATCCTTGATTTGGTATTATCAATCTTTTCTATTTTAACCCAAAAACCTTGCTTGGATTTAATTCAAATGGCATTGAATCTACAGATGAATTTAAGAAGAATTGACTCTTAATATTGAGTATTCTGGTGAATGAACATAGTAGATATCTCCATTTATTAAAATCTCCTTTAATTTCTCACAACAATCTTTGTGATTTTTCAATACCTAGGTCTCACATCTGGATATATTATGTGAAGTTTATCCCTAAATAATCCATGATTTTAATGCTAGCTTCAATGGTATTTAAAATTTTTAATTTATAATCATTTATTTGCCAGTATATACACATAAAAATGGTTTTGTACATTGACCTTGTATTCTGCTATCTTGCTGGGCTTTAGATTTTACTTGTGGTTTCCCTGGCATTTTCAACACTTGTTGGGGTGGGCTGAAAATTTTGCTCTCCTTTACTGTAGGGATAGTTTAGTCTTACATGGTTATTCTGAGGTTTTTACCAAATTCCCTGAGTGAGCATCACGGGCTCTCACATCTCTGTGTGCTCTGGAAAGTGTTCAGCTTAAAGCCCCCGCCCCCTCTTTGCCCTTGCATACATAGTTGAGTATTCAGCAAAGATTCAAGAGAATTCTCATGCTGAATTTTGAAGCTCCTTTTCTGCTTATCTCCCCTTCTCCACAACTCTAGCCTGCAACCCCTGGCTACCTCAGCCTCCCTGAACTCCAGTCTCTGGGTCATCACTGCAACAAGAACAACATTCTGCTCTCCCAGTTTCACAGTTTGCAAAGCAGATGTGCCTCCAGGCAGAAAGCCAGGCAATTGTAGAGTTTTCCCATTTTCTTTACCTTAATGGCCCTAAGGTGCCTATTGGCCAATGTCTTAACACAGTTCTTTTAGAAATTTAATCCAGTTTTGTAATTATTTCCTATGGAAATCTAAATCCAAACCCTGTTACTATGTCATGGCAGGAAATGTACACCTCTGCGTGTGTTTCAGACTTTTTAAATTCTCCAGTTAGATCCTATTTTTTTTTACCTTGTCTCACAGATTATTTGGAATTTCTGGTCCACCAGCTACCATTTTCTGCATGCTAACAGAATGGACAAAACATGAACACATTAAGAATTGATGTGTACACAGCCATTAGGCATTTTATGTGGATATCAACAAATAAAATAGACAAAAAATAAATAAGGGTACAGAGAATTTTAGTAACACATTTGATAGCTTTAATCAAGTTGATTTATAGAGAATTTCTTACCAATAACAGAAAATATACGTTCTTTTAGAGCATACACAAAACATTAAAAAGTTAACTGTTTGGTCTCAGCATAATCTCAAAAATTCCAAAAAATATAAACCATGTAGATTATAATACTAGCAACAGTGTGATGAAGTTTGTGATGAACAATAAAAAAATAGCTAAAAATATGCATTCATCTGAAATTAGAACATGCACTTTGAAGCAGCTTTTGTGTTAAAGAAGCCCTCGAAAGAAAAATTACAGATAATAATGGAGTTGCATCACATGCAAATTTAGCTTCTGCAGATTCAAATATGCTTATTTATATGAGGAAAAAAGTGAGAGTGAGATATAAATAACTATCTAAATAATGGGGTTGATTCTTACTGCCATTCCATTCAAAGAGCAGATGCATGTGAAAAGAGAGAGATGTTCTGATCTGTTAGCTCTGCTGCTCTTCATGATGTGAGTATCACACCACACTGAATAGCGTACATTCCTTTAAGGATCCAGGAAAGTGCCTTGAACTTGTGGTAATTGGTGACCAGGTAATTTGGACCAAACCACCAAGTGAAGCCTAGCAGAGGAGGATTTACCATGAAGCTTAGGTTCCAGGGTTTTTCACTTGTATGCTTCCTTTCAAGACTCTGTGTCTGATTTTGTGTCCTTTTCCAAAAGATGGGTCCATAAATCATATAAATTTCTGGGCCCACAAAACATGATCATCAACCAAAAGAAATATTGGAGTTCAAAATGATAGGAGTAACCATGTCAATATCCAGGAGAACATAGAAATCCAAAGATCTTTGGAGTTCTTTCTGTGCAGGGGACATTTTCAGATCTAGAAAGAACTTTGAGGAGTTGAGCAGTATCTTTGACGATTTCTTTGATCTGGAGCAACAAAAGCTGAGTCCAAGGCTTAGCAAAGGAGGGTAGCCCTGGTAAACAACCCCTAAGGGTCACCCACGCTTTAGGAGTAGGGACCAATAGAAAGTAATGCAATCCTTTCAAGCACTGAACAAGCTCTAAGGTATCTGGTTTCCACAGAAAACCTCAAATCTTGAAATTAACTTAAGATCACCTGTTTTGCTTGTGTCCCAAGATGCCTGACAAAAGTAATTGGAAATTCTTTCTGAAGGAAGATAACTTCATTTCAGCCTTCAAATTGTTTCTGCAATTTTTTTTCAAAAACATTAAGCACACAGCCAAAGATGAGGGGAAAAGACAACATAAGCAACAAGCAACACAATAGGCAATGAAATAGATCCACAGGCACACTAGGCAATGAAATTACTGGTCATGGATTGTAAAATAACTCTATTTACTATGCTCTTAGAATTACAAACATAATTTTCAAATGTAAATTAAGAACTGGAAATTATGGGGTTCCTGGGTGGCTCAGTCGGTTAAGCGTCCGACTTCGCTCAGGTCATGATCTCGCGGTTTGTGGGTTCGAGCCCCACATCGGGCTCTGTGCTGACAGCTCGGAGCCTGGAGTCTGCTTCAGATTCTGTGTCTCCCTCTCTCTCCGCCCCACCCCTGCTTGTGCTCTCTCTATGTCTCTCAAAAAATGAATAAGTGTTAAAAAAAATAAAAAGAAAAGAACTGGAAATTATGAATAGCGATATAGCCTGTTTTTAAAACCTGGAAATTCTGGAGCTGAAGTACACATTGAAAAACAGGTAGTTTCTGGATATTACAGTGGCAAATAAAACATACACAGGGAGAGAATTAAATCAATGAGAGACAGAGATCGGAACAAGTGTCCTCTTTCAGAGAAGATGCTTTCTGGCCTATACAAACCACACTGGAGACAAAATGGTCTTCAAGTTCTTTTGTTATGATTACAATCTCGCAAAGAAGTTGACACTCCTCTCTTACTCTCAATTCTAATTTGGACTTGGGAAAGGAATCTGACTGGCCTGTGTAATATCAAGGATCTACCCTTGGTCTAATCACAGTTGATTAGGAGATATCCACATTCTGAAATATTCCTCAAACACAGGTGAAGGCATGTATACTATAATTGTAAATGCAGAACCTGAAGTCACTACTCTAGGTATAGACTCCTTTCCATGATTGCAATTTTGCCTTACATTCAACTGAAAATTGTAATTAAGAATCTTAAAAGATATTGCATTATCTTTATTAGAATTCCCCAGCATGTCACCCTTCTTTTGAAAAACTGCAATATGGCCATACTTGGTGAGTTTTGTTTCATATTTAAAGAGGGACCTTTACATCATGTATCTAAGAGACACTTATTTTTCTTGATCTTTCTATAGCATTTGATAACCCCAACTACTCCTTTCAAGAAATACTCTAACACTGGCTTATGTAATACTATACTTTCATGGTTTTTCCTGTATTTTTGGCCATTATTCTCTCTATATTTACTTTGTAGTCTCATTCCCCCCTCCATCTAGCCATTAAGCATTGGGTTTCCTTAAGGTTTCCCCCTAGATTGTCCTTGTAAACTTACTGCCTAGGCAGCCTTATCCATGGTGAGAGCTTCAAAATCTATATATTGCCATAATCCCACATTTAATCTCTAGTCAGAATCACTCCTCTCATTTTGGAAATATTTAAGTCTTCTAACTCAATGTAATATGAGATGTTAGTAACAGAGGAAAATGAGTACAGAGTATATGGGAAGTGTCTTTGACCTTCAAAGTTTTTCTATAAATCTAAAAAAAAAAATTAAACAAACTTTATATAAAAAAAAACTTAGAACCAAATTACTTAGTGGTTAAATGGAAAAACTGTACTAAGGAAGCTAATTAAATGTTCAGTGCCAGAAAATGGACTATCAACTCCTACACAGGTGTGAGGGAAAGGACGTGTGACCCGTGAATTTTATGCTTGGCTAAATTATCATTTGATTTAAAGGTCAAAACAAATATTTAACTCTTCTGGGAAAGACAAATGAAAAACAAAATCCAGTGTTGAGGATAGAATAATTTTTTTTAATTTATGTATTTAAATTCAAGTTGGTTAACATACAGTGTAGTATTCGTTTCAGGAGTAGAATCCAGTGACTCATCACTTACATATAACACCCAGTGCTCCTCCCAAGAAGTGCCCTCCTTCATGCCCATCACCCATTTAGCCCCTCCCCCCCCCCACTTCCCTCCAGCAACCCTCAGTTTGTTCTCTATAGTTAAGAGTGTCTTATGGTTTGCCTCCTTCTCTGTTTCTCCCTAATTTTCCCTTCCCTTCCCCTATGTTCATCTGTTTTATTTATTAAATTCCACATATGAGTGAAAGTGTATACTATTTGTCTTTCTCCGACTGACTTATTTCACTTAGCATGATATACTCTGGTTCCATGAACATTGTGGCAAATGGCAAGATTTCATTCTTTTTGAGCACTGAGTAATTGAATCAAAATTTTTATAATTTAGGAATAAAAGGCTGTTTTAGCTATCTATTGCTACATACCTTTGTAATTCATAGTTTCTGTGGGTTAGGAATTTGGGGGTGGTTTAGCGGGATGGTTCTGATTCAGTGTTTCTCATGAGTCAAGATGTTGGCTAGGACTGAGTCCTGAGAAAGCTTTACTGGGGCTGGAGGGGCAGCTGCAGGATCACCAATGGCTACTGGCAAAGGACTCAGTCCCTAGCTAATGTTCCCAAGGAGCCCCAGTTGCTCACGAAGTAGATGTCTCCCTAGAACTGTTTGAGTGTCTTTATGATATAGTATATGGCTTCCCTCAGAATGAGGGGTCCAAGGAAGAAAGACAAATAAAAGTCACAACACCCTTCATGTCCTGGTCTCAGAGGTTACTCTTTCCCATTCTCCAGGTGAGTTAGTTTTATCTCTTGTCAAAGAATTTGTGGACATATTTTTAAAAATTTCTGGTGTAAATAAGTGCCAAGTGAATTACTTTTATTTAATACCTGGGAGTTAATTGGCATCTAGAAATTTTTAATGCAGTTAAGATTTTATTTTAATGCCTAAAGAATTTGCAGTCTTTCTCCCCCCTCAACCTTATAGGTATATTTTAGAAACTAACATATCTTGTGGTGAAGAAATGTTTATGTGAAGTTAGCAGTTATTCCAGTTTCACTTCATTTCCTTTTTCTTTTGTTGCATTTAAATAAAACTAATTTAATACTTTATTTTAGAGTGACATGTGCAGTGCATTTCTGTTTATGAAATTGTTTCTCTTATTTCTACATTTCTCTATCCTCCGTCTGGAGATGTGGCTAAAGAGATGTCTATAATGATATGTGCCTAATATTTCTTCTATATCTAGGTGATGTTATTATTATTTTTTACTTTCTAATTTTCATTGTTCTGTATTGTGAAATTCGGACCATGTGTATTTGTTTTTTGTGTTTTGACCATGTGCGTCTTGCCTTCTCAGAGGTTACATAATCTTAAATTCAGAGGATTGTTGTTAGGTAGTGACATAAAATGCCTTATAAATTTTTGTTCACAGAAACAAGACCAACCAGATGACATTGCCTGCTGGCGGAGGGAGGATGCAGACTAGCAGGGAGAAAACCATACTAGCTCTTCCAGGGTGATGTCCATCTCCAAAAAATGAACATTTCATGTGATGTCCCATAACTGCTCCTTGCTCTGGTCTATCTTCATTTTAATTAAAACTCAGGTACATGGAATAAATAAAAAAGCTTACTATCATCATCAGTCCATTTATGACCCTGCTTCTATTTCATTTATTTTGTTTTACTTTTTGTTCCCTTTATCCCTGCTGCCTAGTCCCATTCCCCACCCACTCTATTCTGAGATAACTATTAATCAACTACGATTGTTTTATTTTAAAAATATGCTGTAGAATTAGGTTATACAACATTTCAATTCAGGATTTTACGTATTTTTTTTAAGTGGAATTAGCACGCATTTTATTTTCTTTTACGGTTACAATTCTGTTTTGTATTAAGGTAGTGTTCATTTAATAAAATGGGATTTTTTCTATCTATTGAAACATGAAATACTAATTATTAATTCTAAAAAGTTTGCTCCAGTTTTTATGTATACCTGGTGAGGTCTATGGAGAAGACTTGGTGAGTAAGTATGAATCCTCCCTGTGTCTGTTCTTCTAGATGTTCACTATCCTCACATTAGCCCATATTTGGCCTCTACCAATTGGTTGAAATTTTGGCTAAATCATTCTTACTGGACTGTGTGGTGTTAAGACAGTAAGTGCTCATATCTTGTCTTTCCTTGAAGGTTCCTGTGTTTCCTTAGATTTCAGGTTAGTTACCCTGAGACCTTAACTTCAAAAGTAGTTGTGGGTTCAAAAGTAGTTGTGATTCTATTGAGTATCTGAATGTTTTTATTATTTTAAGGCTGGGAGTGATGTGCTTTTCTGCTTTGTATACCCTCAACAGAACCCAAAACGTCACTCTTCTGTTATGAAGAAGGTCGAAGCCAAGTCCTAGACTACAATGTAATTATCCTGTAGAAATCTGTGGTGTGCATTATAGGTTTCACTTTTATATTTGGCCTCATTTTACTGCGTTGCATATATTTGTTTAAAATAACCTCAAACCTTCTAAGAAATTTCTGCCTAATAAACAAAAAGATAGGTAGGAAGGTCTATCTGCTTTTCTGTCACCTCCCTTTTAAGAGAATTCTAGCTTTCCCACTTAGTTTCTCTTCTTTTCTTTTTTCCTTTTGCCTATGCTTTTATTTGAAATGAGGACCCAAGAAGAAAAGGAAAGTGAAGAGAGACAGTAGCATCCAGATTAGAATTAAAGTAGAGGTTTTTAATAGTCATTAAAAATGAAACACAGAAACATCTTGAATGTGCGAGTAAAAAAAAGGGAGAAAAAGGAGAACTTAAATGAGTACCGCTGTGGAACGTGTATTCTTGCATGAGGTATAATGAGAGACAAATAAAGACATTATTTTAAAGGTTCTTTTTGGCTGAGAGATTTTTGTCTCTTACGTGAGATGAGGCCATGCACGTCATGCAATGGCTTTATCGTATCATATAAAAAATGTTTGGGGATTTTGTGAAAGATTGTTAAAACAATCCAAAGATTTCTTTCATCTTTAACATATATTGTTCTGCATTGTTTTATAAAATAATAATATTCCCTCCCACTAAGTTATATATATATATATTTTTTTTGTAACATCTGTGTTTTAGAGACTTTTCATTATTTTTGAAAACTGCTGTAATGATGATATATATTAAATAAAAAGATAAACACACTTGACATGAAGTCCCGTTTGGGGGAATATATTCCCCCAAAGCAATAGTATAATATCAGTAAAAAGGTGTTTATTTCAGTATTATTTCTGAAGCAATGCATAGAAATAATCTAATGTACAGTAAGACAGAATGGGTGAATAAATTATGATGCGTCATATAAAGTGCAAATTATACAAGAATTAAACATAATGTGATAATTGACATATATATATATATAGATTTGGAAATTTGTGCATATTATATTTTTAACCAGAAAAATCAATGCATTGAGTAATAAACATATTTTTCTAAAACTATATACAAATACATATATATATATATCAGATATATATGTATAAAGTTGGAAAATAGGGAAAATGAATACCAAACCAATTATTTCTAGAAGTTGCATCTGAAGAGAAGGAGGACAGAGAAACTTGCCCTTTATTCATATACTTTTTTAAAGTGATGACAGAATCAGGAATGATCTGGGTATTTCAATAAACAGTTACAGATACAACTTCAGTCAACGGTCTAAAAGAGGTACATACTAAATAATTAATAATGATCATACCTGTGGGTTAAGGTGGGGGAATCAAAGGGAGGATTTTCATCAGATCATTATATACCTGTTTAATTTTTTTCAATAAATATAAATCATGTTTGACTAAAAATAAAAACAATCTGGACCAATCTGAACCACTGTCTTTTCCACTGTAGAAGCTCAAATTGAGTAGTCATGGTGTTGGGTTGGCAATTATGCAAAGACCCAATAGCACAGGCTTCTCAAAGAGGTTGAACGTCCGATGCATCAGAAGTGGAATCTGATGTTATTTACTCAATATGTTATTAACTCTTGAGGAGACCTATCAGCTATTTGGTGACAACTTAATTTAAGCAAGTTATGTCTTCTCTGAGGTGCATTTATGTAACTGGGATAAACTAAGGCATAACTAACACTTCAAACTTCTCTTTGAAGGCTGACACCACCTTCCAGGGCCTTTGCCTGAAATAGCGCCTGATTAGCTTCAACCTCTTCCTTGTCTTGGATCCTGCACTCCTGTATTGATTTCTCCTGGAAGCACTTTCCTATTAAACCACTTACACCTGAATCCTCGGGTTAGGATCTACTTCCGGGAAATCCAGCCCGAGACCCTGGCAAACCCAAGGCTTTTCCACCAGCCCCGTCTTCTCAGGATTTGCCCGCTGCCTTCTGTGTCAATCTCCAGCACTGCAGCGCGAGAATTCTGGGTAAGTGTCTGGAATTAACTTCTACCTAATGCTATAGTTCATTACATGTAGAACTGCAAATATTCCTACAAAGGTATCCTTGTGCCTTGGCATGTTCCCGCCAAGTCCAATAATGGTGACTTACAGAAGGATTTATTTTCAAAGGTCACGTTAATTTCTCCTGATGTGTTTGGCACAAGAGGTATGAGAAAATCACTCATCGGGCCTTTACTATTATGCAGTCTACTTAAACGTTATGCAATGTACTTAAAACTGAAATTTTAATTTTAAAAAATAATTAAAAAGTACACAAAGCTGAATACAATGAGTTTCTGGCACTGCTGATATCTAGCCAACAGTCTAAATATGGGGAATTACCATCTAAAAATAAATGCTAGTATTGAGTAATTGCTCTGGTTAAGATTGTTTTGAACAATCACTACATGTCATTCTCAGTTGTACCTTATTTGCTGAAAGAACATTCAGATTTCATTCTTCCTAATTCAAATCTTCGTTTAAGAACAAGCATAATTGGGAAGTGAACTGAAATAACTTTGGATTCACTTTCTCAGCTAAACTGATTTTTTTTCATGTTTTAATTGCTCCCTAATTTCTGTATTATTGCTACATGTCCTAAAATAAAATTTCCATCTGCTTTCCATGTTTGATTGTCATGTTGCCTCCCTTTGAAACTGCTAAACAAGCAGCTTTTCTAATCGCAATTTGTGGCTGTAGTGCATTTCAATGCTCACTATGCATATGGAAAATGCACTTGCCATTCAAAAATATAGAATAGATTGAATATAACTAGATAATTTCATTTGTGGATATAGATTGTACTCTGCAGCAGTTTTATTCCCATATTTAGTAAATTCTGGTGAAAGGAACAATTTCTGGGAAAAAGTGATTAAAAGGGAATAGCAAACATCTGTGCATCTTTCTTCCAATTTTTTTCTCTAACTTTTTCTCTAAATTTTTCTCTCACCAGACCCTCAAAAGTTTTTAGTTTAATTTGAAAAGGATAGCATATGTTTTTTTTTAAAAAGAGCATAATGACATATTCCATAATTAGACACCTTTCTTAAAAGATAAGGAAACATGTAGTTATGTGAATACATTCCATATTTCTAAGGCATGAATTTACACTGAAGTGATTGAAATAGCAATGAGTTATTTTAGAGGTTTACCGGTATACAAGATTAAAAGATAATTAAAAGTATAAAATTAAGTTTATTTTCTTTCTAAGATTATGCTGGAAAAGTACAAGAATAAAAATAAAGGAGTATACCTTCTTCCGTAGTAAATTTAGTTTTCTATATAAGCTAATAGAAAAATCCAATAGCTGGAGACTGAGTCAAGGCAGTCCATTGTCCAGTGGTAGTTACGGTGTTAATTTCACCATTCAAAGATATGAATATAAAGTAAAACTAACTCTACTTTGAGGGTAGTAAATTTGGAAAAGGTGATTTGGCCATATACTGTGTATAAACCTTAAAATTTTCAGTATCTTTTGGTAATCCACTACAAACAAGTTAATCTAAGAAGATAGAGATACTTACAGAGACATGTTCACTGATACTCATTTCATTGTTATTTGTGGTCATACATAGTGTAAATTGGCTGTCCAATAGAAAGGGAATGGGTTAATAAACTAGATGTGTTCATTTATGGGCAATAATTTAGGAATCATTTTAGGGGAATATTTGATCTCTTATAAATATTCACAAATAAAAAAATGAAGTTATAATATATTCATAGCATTACAATTTGTTAACATGAATATAGGAAAATTATGACAAGATTATATAAAAATGTTAATGGTGACTTTCTCTGGTATGAATTTATGGATAATTTTTATTTTCTTCTTTCCATGGTACATATTTTCCCAACTTCTGCAGAGTAATACTCCTTTTAAGTAGAGGAAAATTACAGAAATGGTATTTTAAGCTTTTTATGTTGTAATGCTAAATAACTACCTTATATATGTACCAAAGAGATGATTGAGGGCTAGCTTAATTAATAGGATTGGTGTGGAAAGAAAAATGCAGACGGGTAACTATTTTCAGGTGAAATGTGCATGAAGGAAGTCAGAAGTTTTTAGTATTGTTTAATTTTTAGAGTAGTTTGTTACATGAAGAGACTAAAAAACTCTTACCTTTTCACCTCTAGTTTCAAACAGAAATGTGTGTGTGCAGCCTGAATCTCTGGGATGATATTTCTGTACTTCAAGCCTGTCAATCCCTCACCTTTCCAGAACACTAAACCAATAAAGTGAATTATTTTCAAGAACAACGAAACAGAGAAAATGTGATCCATAAATTGACTTCTTTGTTCTGCCAATTGACTAAGTGACACTTAGTCATCTCTAAGTGCCTGGAGAAAATAAAAGGCATTTCTTTAGTGACGCTGATGAACAATTAGGCAATTGTAAAGCATTGAACGACAAAGTGCAGAATGCAGCGTAATATTGTTTTAGGCGTCTTCCTTCCCTTTCTCTTTTTATTTTTATTTTTGGAGGAAAAATGCTTGAGGCCCATATTTTACTCCCCCTCCTACTCTCTACCTTTTAAAATAATGAAGAACATTTGCTATGGCTAACTTAGAGGGATGCAAGCCACGGTTCAAATAGAGAAGTTGTTTTCTAAGTCAGCCAACACATTGTTTAGTGGGATAAACTGTTGCCAGGCTTTCTAACTTTGTTCAAAGTTCAGAAGGTCTGGTAAGTACTTCCATATCTCATTCCCTGCAACAAATACAAGTGTTTCTTATTAGGGATTATAATACACTGCTGTTTGCAATATTCCTTATCAAACTGAGCTGAGATGGTTAGAGAGCGTCCTCTCTACAACTACAGAGGCTTTGAAAGGTGTCATTTGTAAAGGGTTATTTGATTTAGACAAAATAACCTAGCTCTCTTTATAAGGTTAGTGCTAACAAAAATTATATTATGTGGAATCATAAAATCATGCACTTGTTTTATTTCAGTGGATAACTTCAAATACCTACACCAGTGCAAAATTTTCAAAAAAGCAAAAAACAAAAACACAAAAAGCAAAAACAAAAAAAAAGCGCAAATGTGTGGTTCATTTGGTTAAGCCTCCAACTTTGTCTTAGGTCATGATCTCATGGTTTATGGGTTCAAGCCCTGCGTGGGGCTCTATGCTGACAGAGCCTGGAGGCTGCTTCAGATTCTGTGGCTCTCTCTCTCTGCTCCTCCCCCATGTGTGCTCTGTCTGTCTGTCTGTCTCTCAACAATAAGCATTTTAAAAAATTAAAAAAAATACCTACATGTATGTATGAACATATTTTTATATTCGATGACAATTGCTATGGGTAGACTACTCTGTAAAGCAACATAACAGATTGAACTCTGCAATATGACCCTAGTTGGTAGAAATAGAAATGCTGGATAAATACAGACAAACAGACCCACTAACAAATGTTCTTTTGGTCACAAATGGTTCAAAGTCAAAGGATAGCAATAAGCATTAGGTAGCCACAAAGTGTTAGATAGTGAATATAGACTAAAGAGAGTAGATCTGGGGTTCTAACATTCACAGAGATATAGAAAATATAGAAAATTTAAGCCTAAATCACAATGAAAGATACAGAAATGTACAAATTTCAGAACAATAACAAGAATTAAAGAATGAAATTTCTAAATCAATAGTTAAAAAAACAGGGATAAGAGGAATCTGGAATATTATAAATGTACAACTAAAAGTATATAAGTTCAAATAACAGTAGTGTCAAATATCAACCTAACTGATAGAATAGGTTCTCAAATAAGCCTACATATTAGAACAAAAGGAGACAGAGAAACCAAAAATTGAAAGGAAGAAATCTTTATTGAGCAAATTGAAGTATTTTTCCAAGAACTGAAGGAAAGACCTTTCTAAATGAAAATGGGTCATAAAAATGGAGTAGAATACATACATGCCAATTTACATTATGAAATTTTGAATAACTGAGAGAAAAGAGAACATCCTAAGAGTTTTCGGAGGTGGGCGGAAAAGGTTTCATACAAAGGATCAAGAGGGCAGACCTCTTGATCAATAGTGATACTGGAAGCTAAAAGAAAATGGAGGTCTGCATATGGAATGGGAGAAAATATTTATAAGTTATATATCTTCTAAGAAACTAATCAGAATAAAGAACTCCTGCAACTCAACAAAAAATAAATAACTCCAATTAAAAACTGGTCAGAAGATTGAGTGGACATTTCTCCAAAGATGATACATAAATGGGTAACAAGCACCTGAAAAGATGTTCAACATCATTATTAGAAAAATGCAAATCAAAGCCACATGAGCTCATCACCGTTAGAATGGCTACTATATAAAAAAGTTAAAAGGTGTTGGTGATAAGGAGGAGTTAGAAGTCTTGTGCATTGTTAGTGGAAATGTAAAATGGTACAACTGTGGATAACAGTATTGGGATTTCTCAAAAAATTAGAATTACCATGTGATACAGTAATCTCACTTGTGCGTATGTGTACCCAAAAAACTGAAGGCAGAGTCTCAAAGTGATTAGCATAGCCATGTTCATAACATGTTCATAATAGCATTGTTCACAATAGCCAAGAGGTGAAAGCAATGCAACTTCTATCAGTGGATGAACTGAACAAAAATGTGACATATATATATATATATATATATATATATATATATATATATATATAATGGAATATTACTCAGCCTTAAAAGAAGGAATTTCTGTCATGTGCTGAAACATGGGTAAACTTTGAAGAGAATATGTTCAATGAAAGGAACCGGTTACAAAAAGACCTATACTGTGTGATTCCAGTTGGGTGAAGTACCTAAAGGAGTCAAACATAGAAACAAAAAGCAGCATGGTGACTGGAGGGAAGGGAGAAATGAGGCATTGTTCAATGGGCAGAGAATGTTAGTTTTGCAAGATGAGAAAGTTCTGGGGATCTATTAAACAACAAAGTGAATATGCTTAACACTATCAAACTGTACACTTAAAAATGGTTAATACGATAAACTGTAAGGTTTCTTTCCACAATTAAATTTTTAAAATTATTTTTAAAAGGTAGAAATACTTTTCTTGTCAAGATGGAATAAGCATCCTCTACCCTTGTTTTAGCAAATGAATGCAACCAACATTTCTGGACAGAAGGCATGGGATGGCTGAGAACTGAAAAATAAATGTTACTTTCCTTTTTGAATTTCCTACCCTGAATGAATTGTAGCCTGAAACCCAACACAGCACATCAAGTACAGACAGAAAGAGATCCAACAGAGTCTCTCTATTTACTTTATGAGGATTGGGAAAGTGGGCTCCTATGTGTCAAAAGAGTAATTTTATGCCTTTAATTTTGTTTTTCAGTTCCTTTCTTCCATCCCATCCCCACCACCCCCCTCCAGGTCACCCCCACAGTGGCAGTAGTGAAAACAGCAGTGATAGTTGGGCAAATGTGTAAAACTTGAATGTACAAACCTCTTCGGGAGGTCCAGTGGTTGCAAGAGCATAGGGAGAATCTCCTCTGCCTTTTTTCCCCCTCTGTTCTTTTTACCACTTTGCCCTGCAGGCATCTATAATAATGGGAAGTACATAGCAGAGCCATGGAACCAAAACTCCAGCTTTACAGCCAAAGAATCAGGAAGAGAGGGCTTCTGGGAACTGCAGAGGGTTGGAGAGATAGTAGAAAGGAGTGAGCTCAGGGAAACAATCCCACAAAACTGAGTGAATCCCTGGGTTCACTCCTGAACTGCACATGCATGGACATCACACTTAATAGCATACACAAAGCTTTGAGAACTGACTGTAGGTGAGGCATGCCCCAGGTCCTACACTGGCCACTGGACAGTGGACATGCAGGGAATGGCACTGCTGAGGTTTTGAAAACAGACATTGAAGCCACAACAAAAAATGTGGAAATAATCAACATTTTGTATAGGATTTAAACAAGACTCCAAGTTTCATAACATGATATTCAAAAGAGCTGAGATCTTGTAGAGAATTATTTGGTATACAAAGAACCATAAACATTTGCATATTACAAGGAAAAATATTAGTGTGTACACAAAGATAAGACAGGGGAATCATAGATATTAAAGAAAAAAGCTATTAAAACCATGTTCTTGAAAGTAAGGGTCAAACACATGTATAACATATGGAAAGACAGTATTAACAGAGAAATAAAAATGGAGATAAAAAACAAGTGGAAATTTTAGAACTGAAAACAAAATAAGCAAGGTAATTTCCTTGGATTGGTTCAACAGCACAATGAAGATCAGTGAACTTGAATATAGATCAATAGCAATGATCCAATCTGAATGACAGAAAAATAGATTCAGGGATCACTGGCAAAACATTTTTAGAAGGTCTAATACTATATTTACAGATGTACAGAAAGAGCGTACAGAACAAAACGTTTAAAAATATAATAGCTGTTCCTCTCTGGGTTCAGACCTAGTATGCATGGACATGGCTAAATGCACCAAGAAAGTCAGAATCGTCAGTAAATCTGGGACCTGTTATGGTGCCTGCCTCGGAAAATGGTGAAGAAGATTGAAAAAAGCTAGCACACCAAGTACACTTGCTCTTTCTGTGACAAAACCAAGACAAAAAGGGAGAGATGGGCATCTGGCATTGAGGTTACTGCATGAAAACGGTAGCAGGTATTGCCTGGACCTGCAACACCACTTCTGCCATCACAGTAAAGTCTGCTATCAGAAGACTGAAGGAGATGAAAGACCAGGAGAAGCTCCACCATTGGAAACATTGCTACCTTAGAATAAATGGGTTAATTTATGTACCAACACAACAAAAATATAATGACTGAAAACTTGCCAAATTTGGTGAAAAATGTAAATGTAGGTTTGAAAATGCTCAGCAAATAACAAAGATTATACCGCCAAAGCATATTAAATGTACGTTATAAGCAAAATACTGAAACGTAAGGGCAAAAATTCTTGAAAGCAGCCATATGAAAATGACCTATTGAGATTATAGATTTTGTATCATAACTCATGAACACTAGAAACAGAGCAACACTTTAAAGTGCCAAAATAGAACTATAAACTCGGAATTCTATATCCAGTGAAAATACCACTCAGGAATGAGGGTGAAGTGAATACATTTTCAGATTTAAAAAAAAATGAGAATTTGTTGTAAGGACATATAATCCAAAAGAATTGCTAAATTAAGTACTTAAAACTTAGCATATTTGTATATATTCAGAAGGTGAAAAAATCTCAAAAACTAGACAACATTCTGAACTATAAAAATATGAAAATACAACACATGAAAGTTAGTGGGATGCAGCTAAAACAGTGATGAGATGGAAATTTATAGCATTAAATGTTGACTATTAGAAAGGTTTCAAGCCACAGTCTAAGCTCTCATGTTAATAAACAAAACAATTTGGAAAAGATCTTAGAAAAGATCTAACTGATAAACCTGCACCTAGACTAACAAAGGCACAGAGAGAGAGAGAGAGAGAGAGAGAGAGAGAGAGAGAACACAAATGACCAAAATCAGGAAAGAAAGATGCATAAGAATTCATATTCCAAAATGATTAAAAGAGTTACAAGGGAATACTACGAATAGTTCTATGCACATAAACTTGACAAATGACATAAACCAATTGCTTGAAAGCCACAAACTGTAAACATTTATACATAAAGAAATAAATGACTGGATTTGTCATATGAATAGAAATTTCAGGGGGAGAACATCTTTCCAAACCCAAATTGTACTTGAAGAAGAAAAAGAACAGAAAGTAACAAATTCTATACAATTACTTTGAGAAAGTAAAAGAAATATGAGAACTTGCCAACTCATTTGGTGAAGTCAGCGATATTCTGATGCCAACACCAGACAAAAACAGAAAAAAGCATAACAATAATACTTCTCACAAATGCACAAAAAATTCTCAAAATATTTGTAAATGGAACTCAGCAATATGTAAAAAGAGCATGATGCAAGGTTGGCTCAATATTTGAGAGTAAGTTGATTTAGTCTATCATATTAATAGACTAAGAACATAAATTATATGATCACATTCAATGATGCTCAATGGCATTTGAAAAAAATTCAACATCTCTTCATAAGCCAGAGAAAACTAGGAATAGAAAGTAATTCCCTTAATCTGGGAAAGAGAATCTCCAAATAAATTCATAACCAGGCTCATAGTGGTGAAAGACTGAACACATCCTTTTAAGATTATAAACAAGGCAATGGTGTCCACTGTCATCACTCTTACTCAATATTTAATAGCAAATATTATCGGGGCACCTGGGTGGCTCAGTCGTTTGAGCGGCTGTCTTCGGCTCAGGTCATGATTTCATGGTTTGTGAGTTCAAGCCCCACGTTAGGCTCTGTGCTAACAGCCCAGAGCCTGGAGCCTGCTTTTGATTCTGTGTCTCCCTCTCTTTCTGTGCCTCCCCCCACTAAGTTTGCAATAATTTTTTTTGGAGCAGCAATTTAAAATAAGTTAGAGTATAAATCTAACAATCTAACAAAATATGTAAAGAATCTATATGTTGAAAAAATATAAATGCTGATGAAAATTTTATTTTTATTTTTATTTTATTTTTTTTAATTTTTTTTCAATGTTTTTTTCTTATTTTTGGGACAGAGAGAGACAGAGCATGAACGGGGGAGGGGCAGACAGAGAGGGAGACACAGAATCGGAAACAGGCTCCAGGCTCTGAGCCATCAGCCCAGAGCCCGACGCGGGTCTCGAACTCACGGACCGCGAGATCGTGACCTGGCTGAAGTCGGACGCTTAACCGACTGCGCCACCCAGGCGCCCCTAAATTTTAAGAAATCTTTTGAAAAATGGGGAGACATACCCTGTTGATAAACTGGAAGGCTTAGCATAGTAAAGATGTAAATTCTCCCCAAATTGACCTATGGATATGATTCAGTGTTAGTGGGAACCTCAGTAGAAATTATTGTAGATATAGATCAGCCAATTCTAAATTACAGATGAAAAAGAAAAGGAATTAGAATAACTAAAACAATTTTGAAAAACAAAGTTGAAAGAATCAGAGTACTCAATTTTAAGACTTATTATGATACTATAATAATTCACACACTGGTTTTGGTGAAGGGGTAGACACATTGATCAATGAAGCAGCAGAGAGAGTCTAGATTTAAACCCATGCCAATATGACCAGATATTTCTGGCAAATGTGCAAAGGTAATTAAATGGGTAAAAATAGTCTCTTCAAATGGTGTGAACAATTAGTCCTCCATTGGCCAAACAAAAACCCAAAGCAAAATATCATCCTAAACTTCTCATCTTCTGCAAAGTAAACTCAGTAGATCAGTGAGCTAAATGAAAAATACAAAATCTAAAACTGTAGAATGTGGAATAAAACCATTTTTTAACCCTTTAACCCTTTTTACTTATTTTTCAGAAAGTGAGAGAGATCGTTAGCAAGGGAGGGGCTAACAGAGAGAGGAGGAGACACAGAATCTGAAACAGGCTCCGGGCTCTAAGCTGTCAGGACAGAGCCTGATGTGGGACTCGAACCCACAAACTGTGAGATTATGACCTGAGCTGAATTGGACACTTAACCGACTGAGCCACTCAGGCACCCAGGAAATTGGAGTGAAATCTTAATGATATAGCTTTAGGAAAGAAGTCTCCGATCTGACCTTGAAAGTTCAATTCATAAGAGAAAAATATGATCAATTGAACTTCATCAAAATTAAACCTGTGTTTTGTGAAAGACATTAAGAGAATGGATTGAGAAGCTACAGACAGAAAGCATTGGAAAAGAGTTAAAGAACTTGTATTGAAAGGATTCTTAAAACTCAATTCTTAAAACTTAATTAAAAATTGATAAAATATTTGAACACATCACAAAAGACTATCTCTGGATAGCAAATTATCACTCGAAAAGAGGCTTCATATTTGCTGTTAGGGAAATGCAAATTCAAATCACATTTGGACACCATTGGTCCCCTATTTAAATGGCTCAAATTAAAAACTGACACAACCAAGTGCTGATGAGGATGTAGAGCCACTGGAACACTCACACATTGATGGTGAGAGTGCAGAATGGTATAGCTACTCTGAAGAAGAATTTGGAAGTTTCTCATAAATTTTTAATGTTTATTTATTTGAGAAAGAGAGAGAGGGATTGCATAGTCAATGAAAAGAGAAAAGATACGTATCTCGTCTGTCTCGTAAATTAGCATTTTAGGTATATAAGGAAGGCTCATTTTCATTCATTTGTAATTACTAGAAATTTTTTTAAAAAAAATTTGATATTTTCCATTAAATCATGAATCCAGTCAACTTAGTTTCAAATCAGATTCAAAATAGCTGACAGACCTATTATGAGCTTTTAAAAAGGCCAAGGTTAGTAAATACTATTTTCCACAACACCATAAATATTCTTACACAAAATAGAGATAAATTCTCATAACAAACAAAAAACCCACTCACCTCTACTTTCCTTTGGTGGGGAGAAAATTCTTCTCTTAATTTTAAGGGGCACTTTGGTTTTTATTTTCCTATCTTTAAAATAAAACCTTTTAAAAATATGTGGTTCATCTGCCTGAGCAGAGTATGAAGGACCAATTTACAGTTGAGGCCATGTAGTGCTGATGAAAATCTTACTTGGTCTTTACACTGGGCATCACACTGCATCTGTTTTTATGACAGCATTGGATTCAGAAATTAAGCACAGCAGGAAGAAAAGTCTTGTATAGATTCAAAATATGTTGCATGTCTTGACATTGTGACCTACTTTTACAGGGGAAAGGCCAAAACACCCCTCTTCTGTATTTAGAGGAAGCTAAAACAGGGGCAAACTGTAGTCTTCCTTGTAAAGAACATTCACCAGCAGTTAATCCTAGTGTATCTTTCTGACAGGAACATGTACAATCACACAGTTATTTCCAGTGTTGCAAACAACGTAAATTATGTGATTGAGAAAAACAGTAACCTGTATGTTGAAAAAATATTCTATAGTACTATATGACACATGTAGAAACACATGTATCTCAGGGAAATAACATGAAGTGAACATCCAGTTTAGAACACTGAAATAGATCAAGTAACAGAACACTGCCAGCACTCAGAAATATCCTCATGCCCCTTCAAAATTAAGACCTGTGTCTCTAAATGCTGTTTAGTATTGAATATTTTAAAAATTGTATACAGATAAAATCTTAGAATGCATTTTATTTTATTTCTGGTTTCTTTTACCCCAAATTATGTTTGTGAAATGTATTCATGGGTGAATATAACTAAAATACCTTACTTTTGTTGCCTTTTTGGTGGTCCCTTATACAAATGCACACAACCTATTTATCCAGTCTACTGTTATTGGGATTTATGGATTGTTTCCAGTTCTTAGGTATTAGGAATAATGTTGCCACAAACACTGATGTACACCTTTTTTGGTGCATATGTATGTGCATTTTTATATACCTGGAAATAAAATTGCAAGATCACATTGTAGATTCAATTTTAGAAGATAATCCTAAAAGATACCCAATGTGTTGAAAAAAATTTGCATTTTCCAACAGATTATGAGAATTCCTATTCCTCCATTTACTTAGTGACTCACCACTATTTGGTAACATCAGTCTTTTTTCTTTAAGCCTAGCCATTTTGGTGATATGAGGTGTGCAACACTCTAGTTTTAGCTTGAATTTTCCTTAATGATGTTGAACATCTTTTCATATGTTTATTGGTCACTTACATATCCTCTATTGTAAAGTTCCTGCTCAAATATATTTTCTGTTGTTCTATTGGATTATCTATCTTAATGACTTGAAAATGTTTTTACATGTTTGATACATAAGGTCTTTGAATATTATATGTGGTGATTATATTCTTCCCCTTCAGAGATTACATTTGCACTTAAAAAAATTGATGTATTTTTAAAATGCCAGTATAATTAATGTACGGTGTTAGTTTCAGGTGTAAATACAGTGCTTCAACAATTCTCTACTTAGTGCTCATCACAATAAGAGGACTCTTAATCCCCTTCATCTGTTTGACCTGTCCCCCTACCACCTCTCCTCTGGTAACCATCAGTTTGTTTTCTGTAAGGTCTGTTTTTTTGGCTTTGTCTGTCTCTTTTTTTATTCATCTGTTTTGTTTCTTAAATTCCACACATAAGTGAAATCACATGGTATTTGTCTTTCTCTGATTCCATCCATGTCATTGCAAATGGCAAGAGTTCATTCATTCATTCTTTCTTTTTTTTGCAGCTGAATAATATTCCTGTGTGTGTGTGTGTGTGTGTGTGTGTGTGTGTGTGTGTGTGAGTGTATACCACATATTCTTTATCTGTTCATTTATCGATGGAAACTTGGGCTGCTTCCATATTTTGGTTATCGTAAATAATGCTGCAGTAACCTAGGGGTTTATCTTTTTGACTTAGTATTTTTGTATTCTTTAAATAAATAATCAGACTGGATCATAAAGTAGTTCTATTTTTAATTTTTGAGGAACCTCCATACTGTCTTCCACAGTGGTTGTATCAGTTTGCATTCCTACCAACAGCACACAAGCGTTCCTTTTTCTCCACATACTGGCCAACACTTGTTGTTTCTCATGTTACTGATTTTAACCTGACAGGTGTGAGGTGCTATCTCATTGTGGTTTTGATTTGCATTTCCCTGATGATGTGTGATGTTGAGCATCTTTTCATGTGTCTATTGGCCATCTTTATGTCTTCTTTGGAGAAATGTCTGTTCATGTCTTCTGCCCATTTTTAATTGGATTATTTGGGGGGCTTTATTTTGGTGTTGAGTTGTATCAGTTCTTTATATATTTTGGATACTAACCCTTTACTGGATATGTCATTTACAAAAATCTTCTCCCATTCACTGGTTGCAATTTAGATATGTTGATTGTTTCCTTTGCTCTGAAGAAGCTTTTTATTTTGATGTGGTCCCAGTAGTTGATTTTTGCTTTTATTTCCCTTGCTTCAGGAGACATTCTTTGTTATACGACTGAATAATATCTAGACATATCTAGAAAAATGTTGCTATGGCCAGTATCAGAAAAACTAATGCCTATGTTCTTTCCAGGTGTTTTATGGTTTCAAGTCTCACATGTAGGTCTTTAATCCATTTTGAATTTATTTTTGTGTATGTGTATAGGGTGTAGGAAATTGGTCCATTATCATTCTTTTGCCTGTAGCTTTCCAGTTTTCTCAACCAACTGTTTAACAGATGGTCTTTTTCCCATTACATATTCTTTCCTCCCTTGTCAAAGATTAATTGGCCATATAATCCTTGGTTTATTTCTAGGTTCTCTATTCTGTTCCATTGATCTATGTATCTATCTTGTGCCAGTACCATACTGCTTTTGAATACTACAGCTTTGTAGTATGTCTTGAAATTTGGGATTGTGGTACTTCCAGTTTTGTTCTTCTTTGTCAAGATTGCTTTGGCTATTTGGGGTTTTCTTATGGTTTCATATAAATTTTAAGATTATTCTAGTACTTTGAAAAATGCTACTGGTATTTTGATAGAGATTGCATTAAATCTGTAGATTGCTTTGGGTAGCATGGACATTTTAATAATATTGATTCTTGCAATTCAACAAGCATGGAATATTCATTTCTTTGTGTCATCTTCAATTTATTTTATCATTTTTTTATAGTTTTCTGAGTACAGGTCTTTCACCTTGGTTATGTTTATTCCTAGGTTTGCTGAAATTGTAAATGGGATTGTTTTCTTAATTTATCTTTCTGCCATTTCATTAGTGTATAGAAATGCAACAGATTTCTCTATATTGACTTTATATCCTGCAACCTTACTAAATTCATTTATCTGTTCTAGTAGTTTTTTTGTTGCGTCTTTAGCATTTTCTACATATATAGTATCAATGTCATCTCCAAATAGTGAAAGTTTTATTTCTTCCTTACCAATTGGATTCTTTTTTATTTCTTGTGTAATTACTATGGCTAGGACTTCCAGTACCACGTTGAACAGAAGTGGTGAGAGTAGACATCCTTGTCTTGTTCCTGACCTTAGGGAAAGAGCTCTCAGTTTTTCCCATTGAAGATGATTTGGTTTTTTTCCATCTTCAGTGAAATATATGTTTTTCATATATGGTCTATTATATTGAGGTATGTTCCTGTAAACCTACTTTGTTGACGGTTTTTATCATGAATGGTTGTTGTACTTTGTCAGATGCTTTTTTTGCATCTACTGAAATAATCATATGGTTTTTATACTTATTAATGTGATGTATCATGTTAGTTTGTGAATGTTGAACCACCCTTGCATCCCTGGAATAAATCCCACTTCACTGTGATAAATGATTTTTTAATGTGTTGTTGAATTCTGTTTCCTAATATTTTGTTGAGAATTTTTCTATCTATGCTAATCAGAGATATTGGCCTATAGTTCTAATTTTTTAGTGTCCTTATCTGGTTTTGGTATCAGGGTAATGCTGACCTCATGGAATGAAAGTTTTCCTTTCTCTTCTATTTTTTGAAATAGTTTGAAAAGAATAGGTATTAACTCTTCTTTAAATGTTTGGTAGAATTTACCTGTGAAGCCATCTGGTCCTGGACTTTGTTGTAAGTTGTGCGTGTGTGTGTGTATGTGTGTGTGTTTAAATTACTGATTCAATTTCATTGCTGGTAATCAGTTTGTTCAAATTTTCTATTTCTTTCTGGTTGACTTTTGGGAGATTTTGTTTCTAGGCATCTACCCAATTCTTCTAGGTTTTCCGATTTATTGCCATATAATTTTTCATAGTATTCTCTTATATCCTTTGTAATTCTGTGGTGTTGGTTATTTCCCTTCATTTCTGTTTTTGATTGAGTTCTCTCTCTCTCTCTCTCTCTCTCTCTCTCTCTCTCTGTCTCTCTTTGATTAGTCTGGATGAAATTTTATCTTTTTTGTTGATCTTTTTCAAAGAACTGACTCCTGGTTTCATTGATCTGTTCTATTGTGGTTTTTTGTTTTGTTTTGTTTTTGGGTTTTTTTTTGTTTGCTTGTTTAGTTTATATTTCATTTATTTCTGCTCTAATCTATATTTCCTTCCTTTTACTGGTTTTGGATTTTTTTGTTCTTTTTCTAGCTCATTTAAGTGTAAGGTTAAGTTGTTCATTTGAAATATTTCTTGCTTCTTGAGGTAGATCTGTATTCCTATAAACTTCCCTCTTAGAACAGATTTTGCTGCATCCCAAAGATTTTGGACCATTGTGTGTTTCATTTTTATTTATCTCCATGTATTTTTGTATTTCTTTTTTGATTTCTTGGTTGATTCATTCATTGTTTAGTAGCATTTTACTTAACCTCCATATATCTGTGTTCTTTCCAGATTTTTTCCTGTAGTTGAGTTCTAGTTTCATAGTGTTGTGGTTGGAAAAGATTCATTATGTGATTTCAGTATTTGTGAATATGTTAGGACTTGTTTTGTGACCTAACATGATCTATTCTGGAGAATATCTCATGTATACTTGAGAAGAATATGTATTCTACTGTTTTAGGTTAAAATGTTGTGAATATACATGTAAGATTCATCTGGTCTAATGTGTCACTCAAAGCCATTGTTTCCTTGTTGATTTTATGTTTCAATGATCTATCCATGTATGTGAGTGGGGAGTTAAAGTCCCCTACTTTTGTATTACTACCAGTTATTTCCTTAATGTTTGTCAGTAGCTGCTTTATGTGTTTGGGTTCTCCCATGTTGGGTACGTAAATATTTGCCATTGTTATATCTTCTTGTTTGATTGTTCCCTTTTTGAGTATGTAGTGTGCT
This sequence comes from Acinonyx jubatus, assembly GCF_027475565.1. Taxonomy (NCBI): domain Eukaryota; kingdom Metazoa; phylum Chordata; class Mammalia; order Carnivora; family Felidae; genus Acinonyx; species Acinonyx jubatus. The sequence goes on along the minus strand of NC_069380.1, from coordinate 148,387,027 downwards.
TCTTTGTCTCTTGTTAAAGTCTTTGTTTTCACGTCTGTTTTTTTCCTATACAAGTATTGCTACCCCAGCTTTCTTTTCACTTGTATTTGTATAAGTTTTTCCAACCCTTCACTTTTCATCTGCATGTGTCTTTAGGTCTAAAATTAGTCTGTTGTAGGTAGCATATAGAAGAGATTTGCTTTTTCATCCATTCTATCACCATGTGTCTTTGGAGTGTTTATTACATCACATTAAAAGTAATATTGGTAAGATGTGTATTTAGTGCTGTTTTACTTGTGTCATGGTTGTTGGTTTGTTTTTTTTTTTTTTTTTTTTTTTTTTTTAGCTCTTCTCTGTTCCTTTCTTCTCTTGCTCATTTCTTTCAGTTTTCTGGCTTTCTTTATTGATATTTTGGATTCCTTTCTCTTTATTATTTGTGTATCCATTATTGGTTATCATTAGGTTTGTACATAGCATCTTAGGCCTATAACAGTGTATATTAAGTTGATGCTTGTTTAAGTTGGAATCCATCCTAAAAGCACTAAATTTATACTCCTGTCTCCATATTTTAAGTATATAGTGTCATTCTTTGCATCCTTTTATGTTGTGAATCCCTTGACTGATTTTTATAGATATACTTAATTTTACTGCTTTTGTACTTCCTACTTTCTTACTCCTGCTTATATTCTTTCTAGTCAAAGAATCCCCTTTAACTTTCTTGTAAGGCTGGTTTAGTGGTGATGAATTCCTTTCACTTAAGTTTGGGAAACTCTTTATCTATCTTCCTATTCTAAATGGTAGCCTTGCTGGATAGAGTATTTTTGGTTTCAGGGTTGTTGGTTTTTTTCCTCAGCACTTTGAATGTATCATGCCACTCCCTTCTGGCCTGCAAAGTTTCTGCTGAAAAATTAGCTGATAGCCTTACAGGGTTTCCCTTATACGTAATTGTTTTCTCTTGTTTTAAAAATTCTCTGTCACTTTTTGCTATTTAAATCACTATGTGCTTTGGTATCGACCCTCTTGCATGGATTGTGTGTGTGTGTGTGTGTGTGTGTGTGTTTATGGGGGGGGATGCTCTCTGTTCCCCTGGATCTAGATTTCTGTTCTTTTCCTCAGATTCAAGAAATTTGCAGCTATTTTTTCAAATAAAATTTCTGACCCATTTTCTCTTTTCCTTCTGGGATCATTGTAATGTGAATGTTATTACATTTGATGGTCACAGAGTTCCCTTAGTCTATACTCATTTATTATTATTTTTTTCTCCCTGCTGTTCAGCCTGATTGCTTTGCATTACTCCATCCTCCAGGTTACTGAACCATTACTCTGCTTTCTCTAGTCTAGTGTTCATTCCATCCAGAATGTTTTAATATGAATTAGTGAGTTCTTCGTCTCTGATAGGTTTTTTTAAAATCTTTTCTCTCCATTGAGAATCTCAATGACATCCTCCACTCTTTTCTCAAGTCCAGTGAGTATCTGTATTATAATTATTTTAATATCTCTATCAGGCATATTACTTTTTTCTGTTTTATTTAGTTCTCTTGGTATGATTTTGTCCTGTTCTTTGAAACATATTCCTCTGTATCCTCATTTTACCTCTCTGTTCCTATGTGTTAGGCAAGTCAGCTATGTCTCCAGTCTGGGCTGCCTTGGGCTTAAGTTGGGTCAGACCAGGCATTTGTCAGAAATGTAGTAGCACTGACCTACCTATAGGGTACTCTCCCTAGGTTGTCCCCCTGGGAGATTTTCATTGGTGGGCTAGACCTGCCATCAGACCAGGTGTCTGTCTGCCCCCAGCCCGCTGCGTGGACTTCAGTCAAACTGATGTGTGTGAGTATCTTCCCCTCTCCCAAGGACAGTCATTTTAGAATGATCTGGCCCCTATTGAGGCTGCTTGTGCAATTCTAAACTTTTAGCACATTTTTGGAAATATTTATTTTGAGGTCAGGTTGGAGGTGGCAACTCTGTAGAACAGTATGGTGGCAGAGTACATGACATTGGCATGGTTTGTAAAGGTCTCTGGTGGGAGGACACCTGGTACCAGTTTTGGAAAACTGTGGAGGGTTTGTTGGAGGTGCTGGGTCCACTGAAGAGTGTGAAAGCAGGGTGCTCTGTTAGCAAGCTAGGTAGAGAGTGTGCTATGCTGGTTCCCACAGGTATCTATCTAGACTGGGTTGGTGAGGGAAATGGGGGAGGAAAATAGGGCTCACCAGCTCTTTTGTTCTTGAAGAAGTCTCCCAAAGATCCATGCCCCCCAGCACATACTCCAAAATTAGTAAATATATTTCCTTCCCATAAGCCCTACATGTTTTTCAAATTGCTGCTCTATGCTGTCTTTTAGGTGAGCTGTTGATTGGGTTATCTCTGTGGGGACAGGGACTCAGTTTCTTTTTACTCTGTGTCTCTCCTGAGTCACTTATTTTTAAAGTACCAGGTGTTAATTACCACTGATGGTAAGAACTCATGAAATTATGCCCTTTGGATTTTCAAAGACAAATCTTATGGGGATTCATCTTCTCAGTGCAGGTGCCCCATGCCTGGGATGTCTGGGGATGGAGCCGTTGGTCTTCCTTCTCTGTGCTTGCAGTGGTACATCCTCCTGTGGACCATCTTGTGGTGCAGCTTGGGTCCTGACTGTATCTCCACCCTACCTACTGTTTTCAGTATGGCTTTTTCTCTATGGTTAGCTGTGGAGAGTCAGTTCTGCCAGTCTTCTGGCAGTTTTCTGGGTTACTTACACTGATGTGGATGGTATCTATGTGTATCCATGAAAGGAAGGGAGTTTAGGATCCTCCTATTCCACCATCTTCCTGGAAGATTTTTTCTACATTTTTGCCTTCTTAAAATTGTCTTTGATTGAAGCTTTAAATTTTAATAGAGTAAAAAGCTACCAGACATTTTGACTGTAAAAATACTTGAAAATATGGTAAAAATACATTTCTGATGGTAAACATACTGGTCTTGAAAACAACTTCAGGTGGAAAATTTTCAGTATTTCTCAGTGAAGTATGACATTTGTCATAGGTCCTTTACAAATAAACTTTTTCTTATGGAAGTTCCATTCCATTCCTAACCTATTAAGAGGTTTTATTGTGAATGAATGTGGAATATTATTTTATTGAATACATTTCTGTGTGTAATGAAATGATTATGTGTCTTGTGTTTTTTGCCCTATTAATTTGATTGATGTATTAAATTGGTTGATTTCAGAACATGAAATCAACTTTACATCCCATAAATAAATAAATATATCATGATTTATTTTTTTTAATTATTGGATTCTCTTTGATAAATTGGGAGGGTTGCATTTAGTTTTATGAGGGATTGGCCTGTAATAGTTCTTTCTGGCATCATCCTTGTCTGCTCACATAAAATGAGAAGTCACATTCCTTTCTGTTCTATTTTGTTATATTTGGATAAGATTCGTGGTATATCTTCTTAAAATCTTTTGAGAATTCACAAGTGAAGCCATCTGGGCCTAGAATTTTTCTTATGGGTATATTGTAAATTACAGATTCAATTTAATATGTGTTGGCCTATTTAGATTTTCTTTTCTGTTTTGGTAAGATCTGTGTTTTTAGAAATTGACTCATTTATCTAAATTTTAAAATGCCTTAGCATAAAGTTATTCAAAATATTCTTATTACCTTTTAAAGGCTGTAAAATCAGTAGTAATGTCTCCTTTTAGGTTCAATTTTCCCCATCAGTCATCAATGGCATTCCTATCGCTAAATGCATCATCAGTTCTTAGTTCTTCTTGTGTAAAAGTACATATCACACACTCTTTCTTCTTTTATAGTCTCTTCACTTGACTCCCAGATGTACTTTCCTGGTTTTCCTCCTACCTCACTGGCTGCCTTTCTTTATATCCTTTGCTGGTTTCTTCTTATCCCTCCCACTCTTGACAGTAGTATGCTTCTTGTACCTCTACTTCTGTCTTTGTCCCTGACTACCTTGGTTACCACATCAGTCTGTGGTTTTAATGCTATCTGTAAAAGGATGACTGCCAAATAAATAATTTCATTCATCATCTTACCTCCGATCTCCATACTCCGTACATCCAGTGGTCTCTGTGACTTTTAAATGTAACATGATATTTAAACTTAACATGTCAGAAACTTAGCTCCTGATATCCTTCCCAAATCTGCCTTCCCACTGTTTTTCCCATCTCAGTAAATAGAAACTCCATTTTCCAATTGCTCAGGTGGAAACCTTAGAGTAATTTTGACTTGTGTCTTTTTCTCATACCCCACAGTTATTGATCAGATTATGTTGTTGGCTCTAATTTCAAAATACATTTATCATTCACTTCTCATCATCTTCTCTGCTACAATTTTTGTCCTAACACTATTATTTGCCACCTGGTTTTTTTGCAATAATCTCCTAAAGTCCACTGCTTTTGTCCTTGATACTATTCAATTTTTTCTTAACACAGCAGAGTGTGTGACCCATTAAAGCTTAAGTTAGATCATGAAATTCCATTGCTCAAAAATTTCCAGATTTTTCACCCCATTGAGAATAAAAGTCAAAGGCATTGCAACAATCATAATTCTACCTTTTCTAGCCCCACTACCTCTCTAACTTCCATTTCTTAATTTCTTTCTCTTCATTGAGTCATACTTTGCTTTACTGAAATACATCAGACATGCTTCTATCAAGGCCTTTGAATTGCTCTTCTCTTTACTTGAACTTTTCTTTCTACAGCCATTTATATGGCACACTCTCTCATTTTCTTCATGTATTTATTCCAGTGTAAACTTCTTAATGCAGTTTTCCTTGGCCACCTATCTAAAATTGCAACTTCATCCTTCCAAAAAACTTTTTACTTTCATACTTACATACAGTATGCAATGTAGAATTTAATCTTATCTGTCCTATATAAAATATGTGAAGTCTCACTAAAGTGTAAGAGCTTTCAGGTTGTGCTATTATGGCAGAAATTAAACTTTCTCTATTGTTGGGATGTTGGGGTTTTTTTGTGAGTTTTTGTTTTATTTGGTAGCTATCATTATAACAACAGTTATTTCTTAAGTAAAAAGAAGCAGAGGAGTGTATTGGGGGAATGATTGCTTTATCTGTCAAACTTCTTTAACTTACCTAATTCAGCACCCTCTGTCATGTAAGGTTGAAGCCCCTTCTACCACTCCTTGATGCTGAAGTTAGCCATGGGACTTTCTTTGGCTAGTTGGATGTTAGCATATGTGATACAAGAAGAAGCTTCTCTGCCTTTGCCATGGATCATAACTGGCTAGTCTGTTGAATGAGGCAAGAGAAGAACAACTGAGTTATCCTAGTTGTCCCAGTTGTGGTGGTCGTAGATCAGAAAAACCATAGATACTTGAGTGACAGCTGTCATCATCAGAGTCTTCTAACCAAGTGGTTCACATATGTGGCAATAAGTGATTACTGTTGGAGATTCTGTGGTTGTGACATCATTTATAACCATAAATAACTGGCAGAGAATGATTTATGATTCTGGAGAGAAAAGTCTTTTAGAATTTTTGTTTAAAGTGACCAAATATATTTTGGTAGATTTAGTCAATCAGACAATAATTTAAGATGAAATTCCAGCATTTTTGAAGAACAATTCTTATATACACTAAGTTTTGGAAAAAGAAGCATCATTGATTTTAAACATCTTTTTCCATCAAAATCTTAAAATGGACTAGACTTTTCCTATATAAGTTAAATCACAAAGAGTCTTACTACTAATTTCCAGGAAAAAAAATAGTGAATTTCCTGGTCTGGTTTCAGGTATTTTGTTTTGAAGAATACTACCATTAGGTTAAATATTTTATTTAATATCTGATAGAACATTAAACATTTCAGATAAACAAAGAGTTGATTTCTTTTGATGAATCATATTGCCAACATATGAGTCCTATTCTAAGGTGAATTTGCATAAGAAAAACTAACGTTTTGGTCAAAGATTTCAGTAGAATAACATCTACAGTGATAGATATTTGATTATATAGCTTATTAGTATATGTGACATTGTTCAACTGCATGCTGAAGTTTTATAAGCCTCTATATTCCACTTTTAGAGAACAGATTTTTATGTAGTTAATAATGTCAACCCCATGATGAAGATCAAAACCAAAGCAATACCCAAATGACCAGAAGGTCACAATGTAAATTTGCACCAGTATGAAGAATCTCAGGAAACTTGGTTTGATCTTAATTTTATAAAGCAACTCTACAGACTTTAGGTAAATTTCAGAATCCATTATACCTACAGTTTTCCAAGTATGCAAGTATCTCAAAGTCCGTGCTATTTTATATCAGCTAAACTGTAGATTAAATGGTGAGTTTTTTAGTTTCTGATGTTTTGGTATTTGTTTAAATGGATCTTAAAGAACAACTATGTTAGAAGATTATGAACAATGCATTATGTTATAGCATAGAAATATGCATTATCTCTCAGAATTTCTAAGCACTTAATACATAAATGAATATTATTATTAAATACTAAATAAATATTATGTGTTAAGTGCAACATTTATATTTAGGAGACTTTGGCTAAAATATGTAAGTAGTGAGTATTCTTCAAATAGAATGTGATCTTTAGAGTTACAGAATGGGATTAAGTGTTGGAAGGGAAACACATGGAAACACTTTACAACCACATTGCCTTAATACTTTTTTTAAAAATTACCTAGTTTTTTTCTATTTATGCATATAAAAATACATTTATAATTCTTTGCAACATGCTCATACTTACTGGAAAAATTTTTAAGTTTCATGAAAAATACATGACATTTCCATATACATGCAATTGAAGGTTGTAACATGGTGCATTATTGTCAGCTGGCACTGCAATTAACATAAATTGGCAGGTTAAAGATTATTTAAAGGTATAAAATACTACATCATATCAACTGCTTGGGTACATAGTGAATAAACATCACGAATTTTTAGCAGACTCCTGAAGCAGTATGTTAAAGACAAATTATTTTCTTAATTGTTTAAATTTTACTTAAAGAGACAGACAAGTAAAAGTAACTGTCCCTGTTTTTTAATGTAATAATGCCAGTAAAGGGACTTGGCAGGAAAAAATCTATTTCTTACTAGACTAGTTGGGAGTTTGGCATCAGAAAATCTAGGACTGTACATTGAGGGGAGGAAAAATAGATATCTCTTATATGCTAAGGCCAACATGAATAAGACAGATTGGAGAAGAAAAAGATCATGGAAACATCATGGTTGTATGAAAACTATGATTAAGGTTTATAACATGTGTGTACAGATTATATCTCAAGAAATTCTGTCACCTATCACAAAGGGCAAAGCTGAGTCCAGGCTCTACGGATGCTCAGTAATTATTATGAACCACGGTGCCTGAAAAGAACAAGTCTTTCCTTGATCTCTGTTTGTCTCCAGCAAATGCTACTTGACATATTTGATGAAGTGCTGGAGTATATTAAGGCAAATAGGATAGAAAAATTACAGTGGTGCTGGTATTTATTCCATCTTAATGAGACTGCCTGTTCACCACATGCAGGCTTGGTATGGCCGTAGTAATTTTCTCAGCTTACCCACGTTCAAGTGGAAAGTCCAGTTGGTCACTTCGTAGAGTTATAATGAAAACTCCAGTGAAAGTGTTGAAAGAGATAAATAAAAAGGCGATAGCAATTATCTTGAATCATTTGAACCCCTTTCAGAGGATAAGAAGTAGGGCAACTCATATACACATTCCTTAAGGATTTACACCAGTGATGACACATAGAAAGTACAAAGTAAAACTAATGTTGTATTTGTAATTTTACATAGTTCTCTCATTGCTTCCATGTAGTTGTACTTCATGTAAAACCTCTTTGGCAAACAAATTCCTACACGTCATATAAGTATCTTTACATCTATACATCTATGCTTCATTTATATCAGGTAAAGACTATATGCATCAAAAAGATAGACCACATTTTCCACCCTGTACCTAGGCCATATATTGAGTAGTTTAGATTAGTTGAGGGTCTCTTTTTTTTAGAACTATTGGTTTCCTAATGCCCCTACTAAAATAAAAAGTTTTGCTGGCGGAACTCTAATTCCCCTTGCCCTTCACTGGGTCTGCTTGGCACGTGACAGTGTTATCATCAGGCAACTCATTTACAAATACTGTAATTGAGTACATTATGAAACTTCTAAAGCACTGATGGTATATCTGCACTGCCAGCTGCTCTAATGATGGATAAGCTGCTTTATTCTAAGCCTTAAAACACTCCTTGTGGCAGGACTCTGTGTGTATGTGTGTGTACATGTACATGCATTTGCACTTGTACATGTGCATAAGCCCATGCATTTAACTGAATTTGAGTTTTTACATTTTTAAATTGAAGTGTAAGTGACATACAATATCCAATTAGTTTCAGGTGTACATCATAGTGATTTGATATTTTTATGTATTTGCAATGATCCCTATGATAAGTCTAGTTACCATCTGTCACCATACAAAGTTATTAAAATATTATTGACTATATTCCCTATACTGTGCATTATGTCCCTATGAATTATTCATTTTATAACTGGAAGTTTATACCTCTAATCCTCTTCACCTATTTTATCTGCCCCCAATCCCTTCCTCCTCTGATAACAAATAGTTTATTTCCTATCTCTAACAGTGTTTCTGTTTTTTTTTTTTTATTCTACATCGAAGTGATATCATAAAGTGTTTGTCTTTGTCTGTGAGAGTTATTTCATTTAACATAATTTCCTCTAAGTCCACCTATGTTGCCACAACTGTTAAGATTTCATTCTTCTTTATGGGTGAGCAACAGTCCAGTATGTGTGTGTGTGTGTGTGTGTGTGTGTGTGTTTGTATGTGTGTGTAACCCCCACACCTTTTTATTAATTTATCACTGGATACCTCGATTACTTCCATATCTTGGCTATTGTAAATAATGCCACAGTGCACATAAGTATGCATATATCTCTTTGGATAAATACCCAGAAGTAGAATTGCAGATCATATGGTAGCTATCTTTTTATTTATTTGAGGAACTTCCGTACTGTTTTCCATAGTGGCTCTACCAATTTACATTCCTGCCAAAAGTGTATGAGGGTTTTCTGTTCTCCACATCCTTGCCAACACTTGTTATTTTTTTTCATCTTTTTGATAATAACTAACTTGCCAGAATAAAGTGGTGGTTTTTTGTAGTTTTGATTTGCATAGCCCTGATGATTGGTGATGGTGAGTATCTTGTCACAGCTCTTTGGGCATCTGTATGTCTTCTTTGGAAAAAATGTTGATTCAAGTTCTCTGCCCATTTCTCAATCAGCTATTTGGAGGTATTTTTGATATTAACCTGTGTAAATATATATTTTGAATATTAGTGCCTCATGTCAGATGTATGTTTGGCAAATACCTTCTTCCTTTCTCTTGGTTACCTTTTCATTTTTTTGATGGCTTCCTTCACTATGCAAAAGCTTTTTAGCTTGATGTAGTTGCGTTTATTTTAGTTTTTGTTGCCCTTGCTTGAGGAGACTGGTCAAATATATGTATATATTGCTAAGATCGATGTTAAAGAACTTACTGCCTGTGGTTTTTTCAATGAGTTTATGATTTCAGATCTTACATTTAAGTCTTTAATCCATTTGGAATTTATTTTTGTATGTCGTATAAGATTGTGGTCCAGTTTCATTTTTTTTTTTTTGGTTGTAGCTATTCAGTTTTCTCAGCACCATTTATTGAAGAGACTGCATTTTCCTCGTTGTATATTTTTGCTTCCTTTAGCATAGATTAATTTACCATATATACCAGGGATTTTTCTGTGTTCTCTATCTATGTGTCTGTTTTTATGCCAGTACCATCCTGTTTTGATTACTATCCAAAGCTTTGTAGTACAGTTTGAAATCAGCGAGTGTGTATGTGAGTTTTTATTGAACCCAGTTAGGACTTATACTCTGATTCTTTTAAATAGGAGCCTACCAGGATAGAGCAAGGTAATTGTGATACTGAGGGTGTCCACCTTTACAAGAGAATAAAGATAAGAAGTAAGGATTGGAAAATACCTCTGTGTTAAATTGAAATGTATTTATACTTTCTCCTCCATTCTCCTCAAAAGAGGAAGAAATGTGAGATTGTAGAACTCATTTCATGCAAGGAATACAGGAATTGCTTCTAATGTTTTGAGAGTTTATTTTTGCTGTTATTTTTTGTTCTTCTGAGTTTTTCCTCCTTTCCTCTCTACCTCCCTTTCTCTTACCCAATTTTCCTCCCTTCCTCCTTCTCTCTTTCTGTTTTGTTCATGTTTTGAAAGTCAGAACTCTATGGGACGCCTCTATGGTGGCGCAGTCGGTTAAGCGTCCGACTTCAGCCAGGTCACGATCTCGCGGCCCGTGAGTTCGAGCCCCGCGTCAGGCTCTGGGCTGATGGCTCGGAGCCTGGAGCCTGTTTCCGATTCTGTGTCTCCCTCTCTCTCTGCCCCTCCCCCATTCATGCTCTGTCTCTCTCTGTCCCAAAAATAAATAAAAAACATTGAAAAAAAAATTAAAAAAAAAAAAAGAAAGTCAGAACTCTAAAGATGGAAGTAAAAAAATCTAGGGAGGGACCATCACATCTTTACCACAGTCTAAAGTAAAACATTAATACACTATAAGCTGGATCTGTGACAAATCAGCATTATTCACATTTCAAAGTCAACCTTAATATCCCATTCTGGACCAGATTTTACTGGTCCTGAGCATAATTAAATTAGTTGCAGAGACTGTGGTGCCAACGTATAATTTCAAGTGTCTCTCAGTGCCAATTACCCTGAGGCTGTGATTTGAGCTACTACTGGGACTCTTTGAGGACAGTAATGTTGCCTGTGTCTAGTGATTCTACAGTTAAGTTTATCTAATTTCTAATTCACCTCCTCTGTGACTGAACGTAGAGAATTTTACCATACATAAACCCTGAAGCATGACACCCAACAGTCTCACATATGTGCGGATCTATCCTTGCCTACTTTGCTAGCAAGTCTGATTTTTAAAATATTTTTCCTCCAATATTTTTAACCCACTTAGAACTAAATAATATTGAGGGGCACCTGGGTGGCTCAGCGGGTTAAGTGTTCTACTCTTGGTTTCAGCTCAGGTCATGATCTCATGGTTTGTGAGATCAAGCCTCACCTTGGGCTCTGTGCTGACAGTGCAGAGCCTGCTTGAGATTCTCTCCTCTTTCTCTGCCACTCTTCTGCTTTCACACATACACACACACACACACTCTCTCTCTCTCTCTCAAAAATAAAGAAACTTAAAAAAACACTATAAAATAAATTGATATACTTTTATTCTCACTTAAAGCTTTCTTACCAAGTTCAAAGTCTATTTTAAAGAAGAACAGATAATCTAAAAGAAAAGGAAGGACATGATGTGTTAATGTTTAAGACTTAGGTTTCTGCATGGCATTGCCCACAAAGAAAAGATACAATGTCGATTAATTTATTAATATTTTAACATTAAATTCTTGACAAATGTCCAAAATGACTAATACAATTTATATATTAGTAATAAAATGTAATTTCCATATTTACTAGAATGATATTCTAGGTAAATAATGATTTAACAGAGGCCACTGAGTGTACAATACAAATACTTAATAAGTTTTATAGATATATGCCTCTACTGTTTACTACAAAATATACATGAAAGAAAAAAGACAAGGGAAGTGGAAAATATGCGCAAAATAATAATAGTGAAAAATTATGTAATTCAAGAAAAAATAATAAAAGTAGAATACAAGTCAGGTATATCATTTTACATTTTCTAGTAGCCACATTTTAAAAGTAAAAAGAAACATTATCTTAATTTTAGTGTATATTTTATGTGATCCAGTATATCTAAAATAATTATTTCAATATGTAATAAACATAAAACTGTTAATGAGATTTTATATTTTCTTTTGTATTGTTTTCAAAATCCGTGATGTATTTTGTACTTAAACCATATCTGTTTCAAAATTTCACTGGAAGCACTTAATATAGATTTTAGAAAATAAAAAGTTGAAATCATAGGTTCATATACAAAACTGGATCCAAAGATAATTGAAATTTCAAATAACTAAATTCAGTAACAAAGGAAACCTTTTCCTCTAATATTTTCTTTAAAAAATTTTGTTTTAATGTTTGTATTTATTTTTGAAGGAGAGAGAGAGAAACAGACCATTAGTGAAGGAGGAGCAGAGAGGGAGACACAGAATCTGAATCAGGCTCCGGGCTCTGTGCTTTTCGCACAGAGCCTGATGAGGGGCTTGAGCTCACGAACTGTGAGATCATGACGCTTAACTGACTGAGCCACCCAGGTGCCCCCATTTCCTCTAACATCTTCACCCATATTAAAGAAACTGGTTCATCTTTTATGGAAAAATTTGTTAATCTTTGACAAAGAACATTCACCATCTCTTGTATCAACTAAGTGCATTGTCATTAAATTATAAAGGGTCTTGAAAATGAAAAGCAACTGTAAGTGTATCACAAAAAGTTTTTCAGAATTTTTTCTTACAGTTTTTTTGCAGCCAATTTACATAACACCAAAAGCTACAATTGAAATATTCTGTATATTGATACTGTTTTAGATGTGTAAATCATTATTACTGAGTTGTATTTATGCAAACTTTCCATTTCAGCCTTTTTTTCCCTGCCTGACTAGGTTATAAATAAACTTGAAATTTTAAATTTCCAAGAAAATCTTTACGTTGAATTATCAGCAAATCTATTCAAAACAATTGATCTTAGTAAAATTTTTCTAAAACTTAACCAATGTGCATTGACAAAGAATACAGGATCAGTGGATTATTTATTATTTTTTTCAACAGTTTTGTAAGCAGCTGATACTGTACCATTACACATATATGCTAATCAATTTTGACACTATTTTCCATGACACTTTTATAGACAGACCCTACCTCAGAAATCTGAGAGTAAATATTTTCAATATACATTGGAGGAATGAAACAAGAGAAATAATCATCACTTGTTTTAGAATTTAGAATTCCAAATTAGTAATTACTATCTGATAAATGTGCATTTTTGATCTAATATAATTGTAACACTGTCCATCATGATATAAATTCTTTTTTTTTATATGTAGCTCAAATTATTCTTTGAAAGATACAAGTTTCAAAAAATCTATGCCATGAGTGGTGTGTGTGTGTGTGTGTGTGTGTGGGTGGGTGGGTGGGTGGGTGTGTAGGGGGAAGAGACACTAATTAAGGACATTTCTTCATATCTCCATTTAAAAATAGTTTTATGTTCCTGAGTCTCAGCCACTTGGTAGCTGGCCAGAGTTAACAAGATCAGATCCTATTAAAAACAACTTTCAAAATATTCTAGGGACATTTAATTTGACTTTTGATGACCAGTTTCACCAATTCTCTACTACTGGGAGGAAACTTATTAACAAATGCATTGTTTTTTTTTTTTAAATACCTCTTAGTATTGCCAATTAATTTAGCATTGTTTTGTAAACGACAATTACTTTTTCACTTGGCTCTAATGACACAAATTCTAATTGCTAAAATTTGTACATAATTTCTTCCAGTCTCGTTTTTTTCTTTACTATTGGGACAGTAGTACTCTTTACTCTTCTTCACTCTTCATTATTTTATTCATCTTTTCATCAGTAGTATGCTTTCATTTAAATTCAATAAATGTGTTTGTACTTATTAAAATTAAACTAATAACAAATGGTTAAATGCAATTACCAATTAATTCTGATTCTAAATTAGAATCTCCTAAAGCTTAAGGTGTCCTTTGGCCAAAAGATAGACATATTTGCAAACTATACTCTTTCAGTCTTCATTGATCAACCAAAACAGAACAATTGAAGAAATTGATTCAGAATCTAAAGACATCTAATTTGCACTGTGCACTGTTGGTAGTGGGTAACTCTTGTTGATTACATGGTGTTTTTTTAAAAAAATGAAAGACAGCATCCTTTCAGATACGAACTTTCTGTCTCGGTTGGGCTGACGACCATGATGTCTTTTGTTCTCCAAATAACGCATTTTTAACAGTGTCGTGATAATGTGGTCATCTGATTCTAAGTCTGAAATCACTTGTTCTAATAGTATGACAAAATACCAGTTGGAGCAAAAAAGTTAATTCCTTGCTAGGAGGAAATGGTATTTTCAGCTCCATTCTCCCTCTTCCCTTAGCACACTTTGTTACCTAGGTTCCCAATGCATGTCACCTTGGTCATAATCCCTGTGAGTATTCTCTTTTTGTGAAGGGCCTCAAATTCGACGTAATAATATAGTTCTCAGCCCAAAGACAGTGATGTGTAGGTTCAGAAGGGTTTCAGGGGTGATTTGAAGAAGGAAATATAAAAGAAAACAAAGTTTCAGAAAATATAGTGAGGGTTAAAATGAACTTGGTGAAATGTCACCTCTCTCCCCTCTATGTCTCCAGACTTATAATTTTAGCTCCTTCACTGGTACCTGTTCTTTATCAGTGTCAGGAGCACAGAATCCATGATGCTGTACGTAGGAAAGAGCAAGCTGTGCTGTCCCTGAGCTCAAGCCTGATCAAGAGATGAGAAATCATCTGACAGGTGATTCCTGACCTAAACCTTTTACTGCTAGCGAGAGTGTGTGCAACAGGAAGCAGAATCAATTTGCAGAAGTGATACTGGCTTATAATACCATACTGTCTTTGTCTGATAAACATGGGAAATGTAATAAAGCAGTGCCTGAAAAGGAAAAGATAGGATTGCTTAAACTTCTTAAGACATAATTTTGATTCTGACCTTGAGAGCAAAAATGTGGGTTTATCCACAGGTGTTCAGATTAAGGCAGTTGGATTATGTTTCACTGGAATTACCAGTTGGATTTATCAAGGAGAAATCTTAGATGAAGTTGAAAGATTTCTCTACATTAAGTTGTGCTAAAAATAGACAAATTGGGCAGCTGGCATCTCAACTGCTAAAGGCAGGTCATTTAATTTTTTTTTTTTGCATTTATTTATTTTTGAGAGACAGAGACAGAGCGTGAGCAGGGGAGGGGCAGAGAGAGAGGGAGACACAGAATCTGAAGCAGGCTCCAAGCTCTGAGCTGTCAGCACAGAGCCTGATGCGGGGCTTGAACCCGAGAACCGTGAGATCATGACCTGAGCCGAAGTCAGACGTTTAACCGGCTGAGACACCCAGGCGCCCCAAGGCAGGTCATTTAATTGTTTACTTATTGTAAAGCAGAGCTCAGAATATGATGTGGTAAAGAATATGAATTTCAAAGAAGAAAAGCAGTGAAAATAATAATTGGTAATGTTACTGAATGAGGGCACTGTCGTGTGTGTTTTACATATGTTATACCATGTGACCCTCACAAAGCAATCTGTGAGACTGATGTTTTTTTTCTTCCTACTTTACAAAGAAGAAAAGCCAATGTAAGTGTTTTTTTCAAGGTCACTCTGAGTAAACTCAGAATCCTGGCTAGAACCCTGCCTTGCAGCCCCTATCCTTAGACTTAAAATTTATACTTATAAATCACTGAGTTAATGGAGTTGGGTAATATGTTTTAAAATTAAAATAAAAGAACAAAAGACACACATTGTCACAGGCCGAAGATATATTTTGTGTTATTTATTATGTATTGTTCTTAGTATACCCGTGTATTCTTTTAAGTTTATTTATTTTGAGAGAGCATGTGGAAGAGTCAGGAAGGGGCAGAGAGAGGAAGAGAGAATCCGAGGCAGGCTCCAAGAGTGTTTTCAGGCATTGTGCTCCATAATTTCATACTTGAGGATACAAACAGGAATTACTCATAGCCTCCTCCTTTGAGCAGTGTATAATCTAGAGGAGGAGACAAGTTCATGAACAAAGATTGCTAACACAGTGGAGTAAATGCACAGAGAGCTCAGAGAGGGCGGATTGAGCTGAGGTGAGAAGGAGGTAGTGTTCAGGAGCAGTGTATATCTGGGTATGGGGGCAGTTGGGTGCAGCAGCACCAAAGAGATGGCCACGTTTGGGGAGAAATTCTGTGAGACTGAGGTCCGGAGTGTGTGGCAAGGCAAGGAAAATAGTTAATATTGAGACAATAAGGCAAATTAGAAGGAAAATACCCAGTGACTGTGAAATATAACTATCATGTGTCCTAAGGCATGATGTACATTAGAAAAATACTGAGGAAGAAAACGTTGATAAGACATTTTTACCAGGTGAAGAAAACATTCTGAGATTTTAGGAAACATTTCACAAGACTTCATACTAATTTTGAAAAACCAAGTGATAAAAGCATGGCAGTAAGCCAAAAAAAATCGCCTGTGAATTGCAATTTATATTTAGCTTTACAAATTGGATGAACTAGAATAGTTGGTAAAATTAACATTCAAAGCCACAGAGAAAAGATGCATTTACATCCTGCCATATGCCATCTGAGCTCCAATTCTTGAAAGATGGACAAGCTTCGTGCACTGTTCAACTTTTTTTTCAATTAATTACCCAATTACTTCACAAATTATATACTTGCTGCAAGTTGTGCTATTTTGAGATATTATATTTAAACCAATTTTCTTTCTTGTATGTTGAAAAACTCTATACTGAATTCATGTGGCTGAACGCCCCCTATTGCAAAATTTTAATTCAATTCATGAAGTTCAGGTTGGAATTTATTGTATATTTCATTTTTCACAGGTTCTCTTGGTATGCAATATACTTATAACCCTCAGATCGCCTGCTTGTTCTGTTTTTGTCACCTGTCTCTCACACATACATTGATTAATAGTCCAGTAGTCTAAGAAATGTTTGCTGATTAATAGGAAGTATATTATAGTTAAATATTTTTAAATCCATCCCTAAAGGAATCAGCCTTTTATTTCCATGGGAATTGACTTGGATCTGTCTTAATAAATGCCTAAAACAAGGTAATAGAATCATTAGTGAAGTGATATTTTTATCTTGGCACAGAAGCATATAAGGTAGAAATTTAGAACTCACTTTGATATTGAAATACATTTCAGTCAAAGAATAATTGGTAAGCCCACTATGTGTTCAGCTCTCTGTTCATCTTTATTATCACCTAAATTCATCAAGATGTACTCCTGAGAGAGCAGGGGAATTTTACAAAAGTCAGTATTTGTAGCTTGAAATATTAAAAAAGGAAAGGCAAACTGAAGTTTATTTTACCTACAATTAAACAATTAAAAGCAATATTGCCCTAAATGCCAGCCTCCTTGATCTCTTTGCAATATCATTCAGAAATCTTTTTTAAAAAGAGTCTTTGGGGTGCCTGGGTGGCTCAGTCGGTTGTTGAGCATCCTACTTCAGCTCAGGTCATGATCTGTCTCCCTCTTCGTGGGTTTGAGCCCCATACTGGGCGCTATGCTGGCAGCTCAGAGAGTGGAGACTGCTTCAGATTCCTTGTCTCCTTCTCTCTCTGCCCCTGCCCTGCTTGCTCTCTCTCTCTCTCTCTCTCTCTCTCTCTCTCTCTCTCAAAAATAAGTAAATATTAAAAAAAAATTTTAAATTAAAAGTCTTTCATGCAAACTGGAGCAGGCCATTGTTTCCTGTTCTTTTAGAAAAGTGGTAGAATGTTGATGTTTGTATAAGAGAAACAGAAACAGAAGAGAGTAAACAGAGTTGCTATCTTGGAGTCAATAAACTTAGGGAGAAAACAAAAACTGAAAATCTCATGTATACTTAGAATCGTTTTTCCATTCTAAAATGCTATTAATTGCAAGCATATTTAGCTTCAATTATGACAGCTTTTTGACAAGCAATATGCAATAAATGTTAACTGTGTGCATTCATTACTTGACCTCTCTAAATATCAGATATATTAAAATAGGAATGATGGAATTGAAACATTAGCTTATGCATACAAGGGAACATTTTCCCTATATAATATGCATATTCCTAGCTGGCATGGGTGCATACCTGCTTCTTGAAATCTCTTCCACGGTTTGGTTGCATATGCCTCAGGCATTCAGCTACAAAGTGTACAAAGAGACAAATAACCACCCACATATCAATACTCTATTTAGTAGTTTAAAACACCTATTATCTACAACATAGTTCTTTAAAAATTCTAAATACAGTCAAAGATCTGTTACATAATGACAAAAAGGAAGAAAGAGGTAGGAACTATAGCACTTTTTAATGGAAATAGATAGGTGCTCTGGGCAAGATCTGTTGGAGAGGGGAAGGGTCAAGCTTTGAAGATTTGATTCCCTTCCTATCCTGCCTTTTAACTTTTCACAGTAGTTGCTAAGCTCATGTCTATTTTGTGTTCTGGATGCTTTAGCATCCTTAAAAATATTTAATTATCTAGTACCACGGCAGGAAAAAAGGACGGTAAGACTTAAAATGAAAATCATGTAGGCTAGATTTAAGTTTTGACAGCCCTCTGTTAGATATTGGCTAAGAGCACTATATAGATTTTCTGTCCCAAAACAGACAGCTACCACTTTCAAAGTGTGTGGATAGGGATGTACAGAGTAGACTGGGACACAGTCCACTTAATGTGCTTCACAGCGTCTCATATAAATAATTTACCCTGTAAATCCAGACAAATAATGAACAACTTACATAATTTATCCTGATAGTCTCTGTAGTCTTGCATTTGGCTTTGGTTCCATGTAAACACACAATCTTATGTCTGAGAAGGAACACAACGTAATCATGGCAGTGCAGGATACAGAGAGAGAGGGCCTGCTGAGTCTCATGAAGCCTTAACTCCCATTTGGTTTCGATAAAGTTGTATTTGAATTTAGTTCATGTCAAAATGCAAAAATAAAGCTATTCCTATAAAAAATATTTTAAAAAATTGTACTATGACAATGAAGGACTATAAAAAAATAAAGGATGAGCACAAGTGTTAGAATTGTGAATAACTATTGTTAAAATTTTATATACATGTATACTTCCCCTAAATACCATAAACTCCCCCAGAATAAAAGCTATCTCTTAATGTTTCTTTCTATCCTCAGGGTGTAACACACCTCTGTACACAGAATAGGCACTTAAAAATCGTTGATGATTTATCCATCCATTCAGTTTATTGAATTGCTATTATGGACTGTGAATTGCTACAAGGCTATGAAGATGAAACAAATGTAGATCCTGTTTTCAGGGAGCTATCAATGTAGCTCCCAAGTGGGTAAATGGTATACTCAAAATATATAAGATCTGCAAGATACACCAAATAAGAAACTGCGAAGAGGACAATGTTCTAGTTAAAGCACAAAGTTCACCTGGAAGTTCAAAGGAAGGAATTCAGTAAATGGGAAAGGCTTCAGGAAAGAGGTAGAATCTAATGGTGATAATAGTAAAAATTTGAGTCAATGATGTAGCATTATTTCAGAAACAAATATAGTAGAAAGACTTGGACGTGAAAAAAATTAGATTCCTTGGAATATAGAAAAGTTTAAAATTGCTTCAAGAAGGTGTTTTCTTTGTGTTTATCTGTTCAATTTTGTGTATCTAATCTATCCTATTCCCAACAGAACTATATACATGTAAAGTGTGGATTTCTTACTTGTCCACTCATTTAATCTGCTATAACCATTTTATTTTATTTATTTTTATTTTTTTCTTTTTTCTTTTAATGTTTGTTTTTGAGAGAAACCGAGTGCAAGCAGGAGAGGGGCAGAGAGAGAGGGAGACACAGAATGTGAAGCAGGCTCCAGGCTCTGAGCTGTTATCACAGAGCCTGATGCAGGGCTTGAACTCAGGAAATGTGAGATCATGACCTGAGCCGAAGTCAGATGCTTAACTGACTGAGCCACCCAGGTACCCCTGCTAATAACCTTTCTAGTATGATGTACTAAAAGCACCATGAAGTATTAAAAAGCAAATAGACCCCTTCATGTACTCCAGGAGCTTACTGTTTAAGAGGGTATATATACATTCAATTATTATTAAGGTATTAGGAGGATATAGAAGCAATTATTCAGATAGAATTGGTTAATTATAATCATTCACAGTAGTTGTGTTTGGTTCACCCAACACATTTTTTTATTTATTTTTATTTTTATTTTTTATTTTATTTTTTTTTAAATAGAAATTTATTGTCAAATTGGTTTCCATACAACACCCAGTGCTCATCCCAACAGGTGCCCTCCTCAATGCCCTTCACCCACCCTCCCCTCCCTCCCACCCCCCATCAACCCTCAGTTTGTTATCAGTTTTAAGAGTCTCTTATGCTTTGGCTCTCTCCCACTCTAACCTCTTTTTTTTTCCTTCCCCTCCCCCATGGGTTCCTGTTAAGTTTCTCAGGATCTACATAAGAGTGAGGACATATGGTATCTGTCTTTCTCTGTATGGCTTATTTCACTTAGCATCACATTCTCCAGTTCCATCCACGTTGCTACAAAAGGCCGGATTTCATTCTTTCTCATTGCCAAATAGTATTCCATTGTATATATAAACCACAATTTCTTTATCCATTTGTCAGTTGATGGACATTTAGGCTCTTTCCATAATTTGGCTATTGTTGAGAGTGCTGCTATAAACATTGGGGTACAAGTGCCCCTATGAATCAGCACTCCTGTATCCCTTGGGTAAATTCCTAGCAGTGCTATTGCTGGGTCATAGGGTAGGTCTATTTTTAATTTTTTGAGGAAACTCCACACTGTTTTCCAGAGTGGCTGCACTAGTCAGAGTGGCTAAAATGAACAAATCAGGAGACTATAGATGCTGGAGAGGATGTGGAGAAACGGGAACCCTCTTGCACTGTTGGTGGGAATCCAACACACTTTTTAAAATAGAAAATAGTCCTATGCAGTACTTACCAATTTTATCAAAGATACAGGAGATTCCTGTCTTAACATAATTGGTTTCTAGTCAAGCAAAGCTCCTATAAGTCAATCACTTGATGTTAAAACTTAGGGTTTCATTCCTGAAAAAACATTTAATGCCATAATGTGCTAAAGTTATTCATGAAAATAAAATAAAGCACCAATACCTTTGATAAATATATACTAAGTGTATGTGGGGAAAATAGCATAATATGAAGTCACATTGTATATTTCTTTGGAGGTATATTTCTGCAGTTGTTACTGTGGCTATTTTAATTACAATAAGAAAGATGATAAATGCAGAATGGCACAATTTAAGATTTTATTAAGTCTGGGCTTTCCCATGGGATAAAATACACTTAGAAAATTTTATGGATTATGGCTTTTATTTTGTTTTTGGAAAGCACTTCAGTTTCTTGCATTGCCTCATTTCATCACTTATATGACCTACTTGGTAATATTTGTAATCTAGTCTTTATATTTGAGCTGTTTCTTTAAATCCTGGATAGATAGGCAACTGAAAAGCCTTTCACTAACAGTAAACATACACATACAGTATTGACTAGAATAAAATATAAAATCCAGAGATGATTTTAGCTGAAATATATAAAGTTGGTGGCTAGAGGGGGAAGAAAAGTGGAGTAAGAAGAGCAAGTGGCCATAATTAGAAGTCTCATTATTGACAGTAATTTAAATATCACATTATACCTGGACAAAGATAATCATAATCCATATTTTCAAATTTTTTGCTTACATATCTCTACTTAAGACTTGAAACTTTAACTTATTAATGTGATTCTTTCCCTCTGCATTTATACTGCAGATGACACTATCTTCTTGTTATCACAAATATGTGACCATGTGTTGCAGGCATTTTTTTCTACACTCAGTCCCAGCCATAAATTTATTCATCCCAAGGTGTCCCCTGGCCAACACCAGACAATGTTGTTCCTTTTATGAAAGAAATAATTCCTGAGGAGGGCTCTTTTCTTTTTGATGTTATTATAGCACTGGCTTGGTTATTAATCTGCTAAGGTGATCATGTCCTGCTTATAATACCTTCTTATCCACATGCAAATGAATCACATAAGGAACTACATTCATGCACTCAATTATTAGGTTTAATTCATTGTTATTTTTAAAAGAATATTGGCATCTGAATATGTAAATGAGGCTATAAATGCAAGTCAGTCATTGCGATCTACTTTGTCCTACACTGTCTGATGTTTCTCCTAAG
This sequence comes from Acinonyx jubatus, assembly GCF_027475565.1. Lineage (NCBI taxonomy): Eukaryota > Metazoa > Chordata > Mammalia > Carnivora > Felidae > Acinonyx > Acinonyx jubatus. The sequence continues at coordinate 148,365,109 of NC_069380.1, read as the reverse complement.
CTGTTGTGCACCTGACTGGTTGCATGGCTTTAGCCCCCATTAAAATAGGTCTGAGACTTAAAAAAAAATTATACCTGAAATTGGGACTATTAAAGTTCTACAGTGCCAGTCACCAGCCAGCAGTGGCAATGCAGAGGACCCATAAAGAACAACAACAACAAATGTATGTAATGGTGTGCTCCATTCATTGCCGCACATCCAACTTTGTTAAGCTCCAGAAATTGGCATCATACACTTTTGTCAGATGATAACTTATAAAACCAAGTTTGGTACAAACTAGCTTCACGGCACTTAGAAAGTGAAATCTTCTCAATGATAAATGTAGTCATCTTTATTGTAATCAATATTATTTCTTATATGTAGGGTATTTATAAGGCATTTGAGCAAGTAAAAAAAAATTATAAACATGTTCATTCTGCAGTAGGTATATGTTTTACAAAACCATCTGTAACAAAGAGGTGTCTTTTCACACATACATAAAATATTGATGGGGAAAAAATGGTTGTTGATTCTAACAAAGATCAGAAGAAAAGGGCAAAACTAGTAGGAATTGGAAGGAGGGTGAAAGAAGTTCCACATCCTTGAAAACTAACCACCTTCCACAGTACTTGTTACCAGTACCATCACTAAAAATATTCCCCACATCTTCAAATGCCCCCCAGGTCCGAAATCAAGCCAGGACACGGTTGTGAGCATTTCTTTGTGAGTGTACACACATTTCCTTTAACTCTACCCTCTTCCCTACATACAAAGATTTGAGCTTTTAGAATGACTCAGTTTTATTGAACAGAATTCTCAACCCTTCCTTGAGTTTTTAGACACAGGTGAAGCATGAAAATATGTCAAGGTTTCAAACCTGAGGTATGTGGGTAAAGAAATTGATCTCCAGAGCACCAGTTTGATCTGGATGAGTAAGTCTAGGTTCTAGAACAGTTCATTATATGGACTCTAGAATAAGGCACAGCAGGCAGTAATGTATGTGTAGTCTGTGATTGGTCTGGTCTGTCCTTTGCAACAGGAAAAGTTGGTTGGGGATGATGATTGATGTTGATATGAAAACTGGGCGTAGCACACATTTGTAAAAAATCCCTTCTGTACGATTATGTTTAGTACATCTTGAGTGGGTAAGAGATGGTGAAAGGGAGGGAGAGAGGTACCTGAAAATAAACAATAAACAACCTGGAAATTTATGTGCAGAAAGGGTTCTTGTTATACTGTGAGGATAGTCATCCTACAAAGAATCAAACTGTGCTCTATTTAACAACTAGAAAAATGGCCTGCGTTCCAACTGAGTTGAATTCAAGGTAGGAAAGTTGTAGTAGAAAGTTCTTTTTTATACCTTTCCATATTTTGCAAGTCAATTAGGTTCTGAATATTTCTTATACTGTTAATTATCTTCTATGCCTATTACACTACTGAAAACTTATATATGATTTTGTAGACTGTTCTGTATAGTAACTGTTCATCCTCAACAGGCTAGTCTTGTAATGCATTTCTGAATAAATATATACTGTAAAATGTCTATTCCCATATCCCACAGCTCATCATTGTCATGTCAAACAGCCTTCTCTTTACTAGGGTCTTCACTATAGAAGCACAGTACCAATTAATTGATTATAGTTGTTCAAACCTGCCCAGAAATAAACTTATTATTTTAAATTATACAAAGATGGCCAAACAGTCCAATTAAAGGAGATACAACAGTGGAAGGGTCTTCTATCAATTGCAATCACCTGGTTTTTCTAAACTACATAATCAAAAGGAATTAATACTTAATCCTCATGCCCTACCACCCATTATTTTCAGTGTGGGTATAGAATAAGCACATTATGTTGGGTTGAACAGATGTAGAGATTCGTAATACCATCTTCTAAAAATAGACTGTGGCTTAGCTTCAAAGTGCATACTCAAAAATAGACTGGCATTTTGGGTAACTATTAGAATACTAGCCCACATAGCTAAGACAAAAGCCATCCCAATCTAATTACCATTTTTAAAGTTTATATGTCAATGAGTTTTTCAAAGCCAATATCAGTGTGAAGTCTTCTGATATTCCAAAAGACCATATGTTAGGGAAATAAAATCTTAGGAATACAACATGTCATCGATGAAACTTTCAGTTTAATTGTGTTTCAATAGCTCAGCTCCCATGTGTGTATTTTAAGTTAGCTCCTTTCCAAGACATTCTTATGCTTGTCTATTTCGTGTTTGTCTTTCCTAGTGCTGATAAATTTAACAGTATATTAAACTCTTGAGTTGTGCCCATCAAAGAAAACACCGTGTTTAATAAACTACTTAAAATATTTGTAATGAGTAACTGTTACTTGAAGTAACTCCCATTATTTTGTACTTAAACACTTTGTACATATCAGTTCAGATATGTGTGTCTGCTTTTTACATGAACGTATAAGTATTCTCTCTCGATATTTGAAATCTTGCCAGGATTCTTGAGATTTTACTGACACATATTTATCTTCAGGTCAGTCATAAACTTTACATAGTAAACAAGATAGGGAGCTGAGAAAAAAAAGAGGTCAATTCAAACTGCAAAGCAACAACCAGTAATTGGGTTCGGTCAAATTGAATAAAATGAAAGCAGTTCTCTGGAAGCATTGAAAAGCTATTCTAATGACTTAATAGGATGAAAACATTTGTATTTAAGACGTTCTTGTGGGACATCAGAAACTGTTTGTTTGTTTATATATTTTGAGACAGTGAGAAAGAGAATGAGAGCAGGGCAGGGGCAGAGAAAGAGAGAGGGAAAGAGTGAATCCTGCCAGCATGGAGCCCAATGCAGGGCTCAAACTCACGAACAACAAGGTCATGACCTGAGCCAAAATCAAGAGTCAGACACTTAACTGACTGAGCCACCAGGGGCCCTGGATTCTTTTTTAAAAATTTTTATTTAAATGCCGATTAGTTAACATATAGTGTAGTATTAATAGTTTTAGTAGTAAAACTTTGTGATTCATCACTAAAATATAATACCCAGTACCCATCACAAGTGCCCTCCTTAATACCCATCACCCATTTAACCCATCCCTTTGAACTTGTCCCTCCAACAAACCTGTCTGTTCTCTATAGTTAAGAATCTGTTTTAAGGTTTACCTGACTCTTTTTTCCTCCATATTCATCTGTTTTGTTTCTTAAATTCCACGAGTGAAATCATATGGTGTTTGTCTTTCTATGACTGCCTTATTTCACTTTGCATGATATATAATAGCTCTATCCATGTCATTGCAAATGGCATGATTTCATTCTTTTTTATAGCTGAGTAATACTCCAGTGTGTGTGTGTGTGTGTGTGTGTGTGTGTGTACAGCAAAACCTTGGTTTGAGAGCATAATTCATTACAGAAATGTGCTTGTAATTCAAAGTACTTGTATATCAAAACAGATTTCAAGAACCGATTGGCTCAGTTGTAATAATGATGTTTTGCATCATGTACTACTTGTACTGCAAGACATCCCTCATTTACCAAGTTAAAATTTGTTAGAAATGTTTGCTTGTCTTGTAGAACAGGTGCAGAAACAAGTTACTCACAATCCAAGGTTTTACTTTGTGTATACTATGTATACACACACACATACACACATACACGCCACCTCTTCCTTACCTGTTCATGATTCGATGGATATTTGGGCTCTTTCCATAATTTGGCTATTGTCGACAATGCTGCTATAAACGTCTGGGAGTGTGTATCCTTTTGAATCAGTATTTTTGTATCCTTTGGATAAATACCTAGTAGTACAATTGCTGGATCATAGAGTAATTCTATTTTTCACTTTTTGAAGAACCTCCATACTGTTTTCCAGAGTGGCTGTACCAGTGTGCATTCCCAGCAATAGTGTAAGAATGTTCCCCTTTCTCCTCATCCTTGCCAACCTCTCTTGTTTCATATGTTACAAATTTTATCTGTTCTGGAAAGTGTGAGATGATATCGCATTGTGGTTTTTATTTGCATTTCCCTGATGATGAATGACATTGAGCATATTTTCATGTGTCTGTTGTCCATCTGGATGTCTTCTTTGGAAAAGTGTCTATTCATGTCTTTTGCCCATTTCTTCACTGGATTATTTGTTTCTTAGGTGTTGAGTTTGATAAATTCTTTATAGATTTTGGATCCTAAACCTTTATCCAATATGTCATTTGCAAATATCTTTTCCCATTCTGTCAGTTGCCTTTTAGTTTTGTTAATTGTTTCCTTCCCTGTGGAGAAGATTTTTACCTTGATGAAATCCCAATAATTAATTTTTGCCTTTGTTTCCCTTGCTTATGGAGACATAACTAGTAAGAAGTTTGTACAGTGGAGATCAAAGAGATTGCTGCCTGTGTTCTCTGAGATTTTGATGGTTTCTTGTCACACATTTAGGTCTTTCATCCATTTTGAATTGGTTTTTGTGTATGGTGTAAGAAAGTAGTCCAATTTAATTCTTCTGCATAATGCTGTCCAGTTTTCCCAGCACCATTTGTTGAAGAGACTGTCTTTTATCCATTGGGTATTCTTTCTTGCTTTGTCAAAGACTAGTCGACCATATAGCTGTGCGTCCAGTTCTGGGTTCTCTTTTCGGTTCTCTGGGTCTATATGTCTGCTTTGATGCCACTACATTATGTGTTTATGATTACAGCTTTGTAATACAGCTTGAAATCTGGAATTGTGATGCTTCCAGTTTTGTTTTTCTTTTTCAAGATTGCTTCGGCTATTCAGAGTCTTTTGTGGTTCCATACAAATTTAATGATTTTTTGATCTAGCTCTGTGAAAAATGCAGGTGGTATTTTGACAGGGATTACAGTAAATGTGTAGATTGCTTTGGGATACAAAATCAACACACAGAAGTCTGTGGTATTCCTATACATCAATAATGAAGCAGCAGAAAGAGAAATCAAGGAATCAATCCCATTTTTAGTTGACCCAGAGACCATAAGATACCTAGGAATAAACCTAACCAAAGAGGTAAAAGGTCTGTACTCTGAAAACTATAGAACACTTATGACACAAATTGAAGATTACACAAAGAAATGGAAAAACATCCCATGTTCATGGATTGGAAGAACAAATACTGTTAAAATGTCAATGCTACCTAAAGAATTGTGGATTTTGATGCTGATTTGAATCAACCTTATTATCTTCAGCAAGTAGTTGACTTTGCTAGGTTTCATTTACTTCACAAAGTTCCTCTAAAACACAAGATTTTATTTATGAGAATTAAAATATTATCAAGAATGTTACAAATTGGAAACAGATTAAAACACATTCTCTAAAAAACGGAGTTGGTATTCTAAGTGTGTAATATATTAATCTCATATATGGATGTTACACACATTATCAACAGTAGCAATATTATAGATGATCAATTTGCTAGAGTTTGTGAGCCTTTCTTTGTGAGTGTACACAACTTTAGTATAATTCTTCCAATCTTGGATCACTTGAGTGAGCAATTTAATGAATTTTCAGTTGCATCAGATTGGATATTTTCAACCAACTATGATGTGTTACACAAATAAAATACTTTATTGTTTAGAAAACAGCTTATGTTTAAACAGTGATTTCATAGAAAAGGATGTAGTAAATATGTCACCTAAAGACATTAGTGTTTTCAAGCATGGCTACAAATATAAATGAGGATCTACATTTTTTATTCAGTATTTTCTACTTATATATTTCATGAGTGTCTTTAGGTTTTATTCATTTGAAGTTGTGGTGTCAGGATTTATTTACCCTTTTCAAATACTTTTTAAAAGTATCCTAGAAGTTGAAAAAGCCCTAAGATTCCTTCAATTCTACTTATTTCAACTTGCAGTTACATAAAAAGGAATAAACAATAAATATAGGAACTAAATCTATCTGAATGGAAAAAAAAAATGGATGTATAAAATTTACCAGAATTAAAATGTTATGGACAAATGTAATAGAATATAATAAAATACTATGCAATAATGTCATTTTAAAATGCAAGTAATGTGAAAAAATGTGAACTTGTAATTTTTCTTCTATTTTTAAATGTACTTTTTAAAAAAGTTGTATTTATTTTGAGAGAGAGAGAGAAGGGGTGTGTGTGTGTGTGTGCGCGCGCGCGCGCGCTCGAGCGCGCTTGCCTGCACATATGCATGAGTGGAGGAAGGGGCAGAAGACAGGGAGAGAGAGAATCACAAGCCAGCTCTGCAGAGCAGAGCCCTGCTCAGGGCTTGATCTCAAGAATGGTGAGATAATGACCTGAGCTGAAACGAAGAGATGGTTGCTTAACCGACTGAGCCATCGATGTGCCCTTAAATGTACTTTTAATTGCATTGACTGTATGCAATCAAAGATAAACAAACAAACAAAAACACAAAAAAACTTTTAGGAGCACCTAGGTGGCTCAGTTGGTCAAGCATCCAACTTTGGCTTAGGTCATGATCTCATGGTTCATGGGTTTGAGCCTCGCATCAGGCTTTGTGCTAACAGCTCAGAGCCTGGAGCCTGCTTCAGATTTTGTGTCTCCCTCTCTCTCTCTCTCTGCTCCTCCCCTGCTCATACTCTGTGTCTCTCTTTCTCTCAAAAATAAATAAACATTAAACAAATTTTTAAAAAGATAGAAAACTTTTAAAAATGTAACTTATTAGTGAGAGGTAAAATACTTACCAATGTTAAGAAAAATCCCTGATGAAAAGTGTCAGAAGCTTTTATTTTTCTTAGGAGCTCATCTTTTTGGTGTAAATAAAACTTTTTATTGCAGGTGAAACTATGCACCAGGAATAGACAAAGGGTGGTGAAATGAGCCCTTACCAATATTTTGAATTTGACTAATCTTAAATTATATTTTTCTTTTTCACCTCCCAACTTAGCTGCTTTTTTCCTTATATTTTACAAGCTCACTGATTACTTCTTAACATCACCCAAGAAATGTATAATTTATTTAAATAGACTCATTTTTTACATTGAAGGAAAAGCAGACAAAGCCCTTCAGAGTTACTAGAAATGAAAATAAATACAAATTTATTTTGTTTTAAATGAATACAAATTTTTGAACAGCAAAGATAATTATATTTGCATCATCACTCAAAACAATATTGGCACCCAATCAATGTAAATAAAATTATTTTTAACTGCCAATAAATATCCCTATACCACATGGTTTATAGTTTTGAAATTTGTGAAATAAACCTCCGAAGTGCTGAAAACAATTTGTAGCATCTTAAATTTAGAAGGTTCTTGAGAAGACAGTTTCTAGGGTGTGTACCCCAGATAGTCTGTCCAAAACACAAGTCTTAAACAGTCAAATGAACAATTTTATTGTCCCTTAGTTTCCCTACTAGTTCATAATAATGGAATGTCATGATTTGGGAGAACAGTTGCTATTCCTAAAATGTTTGCTAAACTAACACTGGCTCTCTGACTCAAAGACTAGCCGATCTCCTCTCGGTGTCTGGTGTGCCTCGTATGTCGTAGAGACCACTACCAGTTCTTAAGGAAGCACATCTCAAGGCCTCCTCTGTATCAGCTGGCCCCTCCCGAAGAAAAGGGCATTTTTAGCCTGTCCAGATAGACCCCTGGCAGGGCAAACTCTATCTGCATATCTATAAAACCAGTTGCACCTTTCCTGGTGGCACAGTATTAATTTGTCTCTGGGAAATCTTAAAACAGTACTTTAAATTTCTATATCCCTTCCCATCTACTATTAGGCAGTTTAACACATCTTTCCTAGAATAAGAATATATATTTTTTTAATATTTAAAAATGCTGTATCTGGTAGGAGCACAAAGATCTGTCATTTGAAAAAAATGCAAATATTAACCGATCATGCTAAGACCTCTTCCGGAGAAATGTTAACTCCAAAGAATTGAAATATTTACTGGTTTTATAACTAATAAATTTCACTAAATGCATGTGCCTACATTGTTTTGTAAAGGAGGTGGCATAGATAATCATTGATAGCTTTTTTTTTTAATATAAGATCCTCAGGGCCACTGTTCTCATAAAGAATGACAAAATGATACACCAGGTTTATTCAACTTCGAAGGCAGAGAACCTCGGCCTCTTCTCTGGAGAGCAATACTTTTAATGACTCCAGAGACAAGGTTGTTATTTGGAAATCAACAAGCACAGCCTGAATTGACAGTGGCCTCTCCGTGTTTTACCTTTTAATGTGAACTAATACTTTCTCCAATTTCTCATTTTTTCCTACCTACAAATAAACCAATATAAAGAGTGCGCTATAATATTCATCCCACTCACTTCTCTATTCGATATGGCAGCACTGATGTACCAGGTCCCCAGACTAATCCTTTATTTGGGGATAGAGCTTTTTTTCCAGAATAAATAAAACCAGAAATTTCTTCTTAATAAGGCAAGTGCACCCCTCTGCTGCAATTTCAGCTACTAGCAATCATTCTGTGCATCAATTTAGTTTTCTTGGAAAGAAAAATAATGCATAGTTTCTATCTCATTGTATATAACGGAGATCACTAATACACCACTTCTTAAGGAAATGCATCTATAAATGAATGAATAAAGATACATGTGCTGCATAATATAATACTCTGTAGAAATATTTAGAAAAGGAAAACTTAGGAACACTCAGGAAAGAATTTCAAACCTGGGAAGCCAATAATCTAGTAGGTTTTTGAAATAATGTTTAAACAATACAATTTAAGCACCACAGAGGCATGTTAGTGCAGCAATCAAAATCACTTTTATTCTTTCATGTTTATATTTCTTAGGGGGAAGCATAAGTCCAAACACCTGAAAAGTAGCAATTTTAAGAGAAAAATGTATAGAGAAACTAAGTTTCTACCATGGCACATAACTGAGACAGAGTAAATAAATGAAAAAAAAATTTTTGATTTTTTTTTTCCCTCCCTAGGGGATAAAGTTGCCTTTTCCTTTAAAACAAAACATCTGTTCACACTATAAGTTTCCTTTTTATAGAAGTTGATCAAGAGAACAATGTGTGATATATTTAGGAAAAAAATGTTTTCCACATTAGAAAACAACATCCACTCTAGAATGAATTCTGAATTCCCTGTCAATAAATCAGTAAAATATCTGAATCAGAGTTTCAAATGACAGGGGCTACAGATCACTTCCATTGGAATCTCCCGAAATGATTGTCAATAATTCAGATTTCTGGACTGCATCCCAGATGGAATCATCTGATTTCAAGGAATTTACCTTTTAATCAGCTTTCTATAGCTTGAGAATGATTTACACAATTATTAATACTTTACACTCAAATATCAACATAGTAAGACTGTAAGGGCAGTGAGAGGTTTGCAGAGAATTCAGCCACTAAAACTTACAGAAGAACAATAATGATTGAATTTTTAAAAGTATGCTCCTCATGCTCTCTGAGTGCCAGAAACTAAGATAGGGACTTCAGATGCAGTGATTAATATTGCCTGCTGCCTGCTTCCCATGCTTTCATGAGACCAGAGTTCACAGCCAGGAACCTTAAGCATTGGTGGTGGTGGGTTGTATCTTGCATATCTTCAAGTTTGTTTTTTTTTTCTAAGCTCTCAGTCATACTGTGATTATAGTGAATTTCCTTTTTAGTCTTGAGACTGTTCTTTGAGAAAAGCCTTGAATCATTCTACTCCAGATCAGCTTGGTTGTCATAGGACCAAACAGATTTATTCTTCCCTACTTATTTGAGTTGGAGCTGCTCTTTCTGGTAGCCCTCCTCCCCCCGTGTCCTCTTTTTTTTCATTTACTCTCTTGTTTTCTGGGTATACATCCTCGAACAACTTATTAAGAAGTTATAAGTGGGAAATAAATGTTGTGAGTCTTCAGATGCCTGAAATTCCTTTATTCACTCAATGGGTAGTACAATTAGGATACAATCCTAGGTTGAAGTGACTTTTTCTTTGAATTTTAATGGTTAATTTCAGTCTTCTAGCATTCAGTACTACTCATGAAATATTTAATGCCAGGGAGATTCTCTTTTCTTTATAGTTGACTTTGTTCTATTATAAAGCCAGAGCAGCACGAGGTGAGAAAACTCTTGGAAAATCTGACTTGTTTTCCATGAAGCTTAGAGTTACAAACCTCGTGACTTAATCTCAATTGGAAAACAATTGAGCAAAGACCGAGAACTCCAGTGGCCCTTAATCGCTCAGGTTTTGATGGGGCGAAAACAAGGTTGTTGTTGTCAGTATGTTGTCATTGGTTTTTCCTCACGGGCTAAGTAAATACCACAGAAAGCAACTTGAATAGAGACTTGAAAGATCACCTGCCTAAAGGATTTATGTCTGGTGTAAGGTCACATCCTCAGAAAGGACATGGACTCTGTGTCCAGGACAGAAGCAGAAGAGGAGTCATAGCAGGTCAGCCAGAGTGAACACTATTTTAAGGGGGAGACTTTCAGCTCCACTGGGGCCCCAGAGTGGTGGGTGGGGGGATATGGATACATCTAAAGGTATGTAAAACCTCATAAGATAGGGGTGCCTGGGTGGCTCAGCCGGTTAAGCCTCCGACTTGATGTCAGGTCATGGTCTTGAAGTTGGTGAGTTTGAGCCCTGTGTCTGTTTCTCCCTCTCTATCTGCCCCTCTGCGCCCCCTCAAAACAAAACAAAACACTAAAAAGATTTTAAAAAAACTCAGAAGACACAACATTTAGACAGCTGCCGGAAAGTAAACCTAGCAGCCAAAAAAGTTATAAATGAACATTTTATTTTCCTTTGTTACTCATCACTCTTTCCCACTTTAGTCTTGAAAGATCCAAAAACAGAATAGTGAATGGAGGGAGAGAAGACGATGAGCTGAGAGGAATCAGTTATAAAATACAGAACATGTTTACCTGTTGTAAGTCCCCCAGCCCTGGTCAGGCCTCAGGTAGGGGAGGAGGTGGGAATGCAACCTTTGAAATGAATATGAAATAGAAATTTTGGTTGAGGTCAGATTAATGAGATTTTATTATCTAAAATAACAGAAACATCTATCAGATACACCTGACAGATATCCAGGGTGGGAAAGGGAAATTCAACATGGCACAGCAGAGGTTGAAGAAAATTAAAGCTTTATTTTCTTTCTTGTATCTTCACCAATGCCAGCCCATTTAATGAACCAGTTACAATATCTTTTTTTATTTCTTTACTTTTATTTTAATGAAGTTCTGGTAGAGAAAATCAAAAACGTGAGCTCAGTCCAACATTTTAATTAGAGGTTTTAGAAATTGTTTTAAAACATGTTTTGAATGCAATTGTTTTTTTATCCCTTAGTATTTCTCTTTTAATATATTTTGTGAATTTGGAAAAGCTGGTACTAACAAACTTTGATTCTATCACAGAACACGTTACGCCCAATAGATAGTTTGGCTGTTTTTCCTACAACTACATTTTTTTCAATCAAAACTGACATATTTATTTTGGTTTCAGGGAGATATAGTTTGTATATCTAAGTGTGTAACCATTGTCATAAGTGGCTAGGTTTCAGATTAAGTAACAAAAGGCCAAACAAACTAGTGAATATTATGAATGTGACAGCAAGGTGTATAGAAAGATGATCAAGGTTGATTTGAAATGAGATGGAGCTAGGGTTGGGGCAGAGGGTTTTTAGTAAATACCACAGGTCAAGAAGATGAGCCTCTTTTAGCTCCTGCTTCTCTACACAGTACCTTATTTGCCACCGTCACTCCTATTGAATAGCTTAGCTGACAGATAGTTTTGCAATGATTGGCAAAAAGAAAGAAAGAAAAGGAGCAGTTGGGGAAAGAAAAGATAGAAGAAAAGGAGCATAAGAAAGTAGAAGGAAGAAAGAATGAAAGGTTAAGGGGAAGATGAAACTGAAGGATGGTCAAGAACAGGCTATTTTATGAAGGAAATTGACTCCATTAAGGGCAACCTTTTAATCTAAATGTCAGGCAAGGGAAGGTTCTAAAAGAGCCTTGGGGAACAAGAGTAAAATTTTTAGCCCTCATGTCATATACAGTAGCCAAAAGTTATATATGCTATTTAAATGTAAGATTAAATGAATTGAAATAAAATAAAATTTAAAATTCAGTTCCCCAGTTTCAGTAGCCACAGTTAGATGCTCAAAAGTCACATGTGCTTACAGATTACCATATTGGACAGCACAGACCTGTTTCCATCATCATAGAACATTCTATTGGACAGTGCTGTTTGGAGCCTTATGGTCAGCTCAGGTGCAAACCAGTTCTGGGAAGAGCAGGTCAGAATGGTTTTAGGGGGAGGGAGGAATTATTCTGGATAGCAGTATTCATTGGTGGGCAACTTTGGTTTATTAAGTAGGGTGAGCAGAAACAGTAGCCAAGGCTATGTTAACAGGAGGTAGAGAGGAATAGTTGTATAGGACAAGGACATGTAAACATACAGGGGAAGATTTTTAGAATTTCAGAATCTCTCATAATCCCTCCTATTAATCAACAGGGGAATTAAGCCTCAATTTTGACCCTAGCTTGATGGCACAAGGGACATGCACTAATGTCTGAGACATTTTTAGTTGTCACAACTTGGGAGGTCAGTGTGTGTACTACCACTGACCTCTAGTAGGTGGAAGCTAGGGATGCTACTAAACATCTAGTCACATACAGGACAAACTCTGAAAACAAACAACTATGTAGCCCCAAATGTCAGTAATGCAGAAATTGAAAAATCCTGCCATAAGTTTTTGCGCTAAAAATGCCAGACTTCAGAAAGCTCTGAAGGAGAGGTCTGTTTGGGGAAAGGAGGGCAAAATTTTTAGAGCATTAGCAGAAAGGGTCAGACAAAGTTCAGTTAATTTGGTCAAATTAGTCAAAAATGGTTCTCTGAATAGGGAGGAATTGTTCTTGCAGGTTAATAGGTATTGGTTGGGTAATTCATACTCATAAAGAGGAGTGGGGAAGAGTTAGGTGCTAAGGTCATGCATAAGAAAGGGTTGAAAGGAACAGCGGTGGGGGTCAAGAACGTGTGAGGGTCAGAGTAGACAATTCTCATGCAAGAACACTATGAAACACAAACAGGAGCTCCATGGGGGTGGAAACATGTTATGAAAATGCAGAATCCTGTTTAAGGGAGGAATTTTGTCCCTTTAGAATAAATAAGAATATAACGCATAGTAATTAAGTTAGCTTGTTCAAAGAGCTATGTAGTACGGGATACAACCTGCAATACTAGCCTGGTCAAGGCAATAATATTTAGGTAGAGAATATTAAACCTGTTCTGTTTCTCTTTTAGAGCCATACCAAAGGTTTTTAATTGAATAATTTTAACCTCACAGCTTCTTCCCAGGCTGATCTGAATACAAACTAAACTAAAGTGGCAGGATTCTTAGCTGTGGTGGACAATCTCCTAAAACAAACATGGTTAAAAGTAGTTAAAGGAAAATGATGTGGAATATAAACAGTCTGGCTTGTTTGACCTGGATGAATGAAATCTGTGAAGATTGCAGGCTTCTATTCAGCATTACAGAAGCAGTTTCTTTGAAAAATGTTTTTAAATATAAACATCAATTCCTCATTAAGCCTACATGTTTTTAAATGGTCCTCCACTAACTTTTTTAAAGTGTTAAACAAAAATATTTGAAGGAAATTTAACAGGTTTCAATAGGTGAAAAAGGCTTCCTATCACAATCAGGCAGAGAAAATGACATTTGCATTAGTGGAGGCCTGCCATGGAAATACTTTTAACAAAGCATCTCCCACAAAGCAACCTGGTCAAAGACTGAAGAACAGAGATATGCATATGTGGAAGCACAATGCCTGGTAATAAACAGGCCTGTTTCTTTTTAATGTGTAATCTTTTAGCTTTCTGCCTGGATGATGTTATATAAGGCCATCATAATCAACAAATTTCACTGCTGCTGAGGAGAAGAGGAAGTCTAAACACATCAGCAATTTCTTAAGAAAGTGCAAATGCCAAACAAATCAGGAATTCATTAACTAGATGGTGCTGACATTTCCCAGTGGCTTTTGGAGAACTGAACCATTCATTCTTCAATCTCTACCCAGGAACGGGGGGCTCTCTGATAGTACGTATGAAGTGTGATTTTGTTTAGACTTTTTAAACAATGTGATCTGATGTGCCTTCCTACCTCTAGGTTTTAGTATTTTACTGGACATGACCCGAGGTGCCTCAGCAGATGAGGTGAATCCGTATCTGATTCCCCATTTGTACTCATTGATCTTCTCTTGACTGGACTTTCAGCATCATCCACAGCTTGATATATCACAGAACAAATACAGCAAAACATCTTTCTAAACTCCTTTTACATTTTCTATAGAATTTATTCATTGGTTTTTTTTTTAAATACTAATTTTATAGTTTCTTCTTCATATTATTTAATTCAGTGGCTTCCGAATCTATTCACAGCCTTAAACAGAAAGACTAAATAATGCCAACTCCTTTCTCTTTACCACACAAATATACAGCCCACTGGTCCGAGTAAGAGGAGTCTTAAAAGGAAGACAATAATAAGCACATAAAACATGGGCACACAGCTTTAACCAGTGTGGGACCTTCAGAAATGGCCTGTGTGAATAATTAGGTTGAATAATTGAATAAAACAAAATGATACGATCAAGTGGATTAACAAACATTTCCTAGCTTGGGCTCCTGGGGAAAAAAACTTCCTCAAATCCTTTCTATTTACCTTTCATAATATAAGATGCTGATTGATTCATGAATTATTATCAACCATCTATTCACAAAAAGTTGATTTTAATCTTAGTCACATTAAGTGAAGCAGATAAACTCAGCTGTCTATTATAATACCAATATTATGTCAATATTTCAAAGAACTTCTTATTATAATTTACAGTTTCGATTTTACATACACATGGCATTATATTTGTTTTAAAAACATTAGACATTTTATTTTAATTGTTTTTAACGTTTATTTATTTCTGAGACAGAGAGAGACAGGGCATGAACAGGGAACAGTCAGAGAGAGGGAGACACAGAATCTGAAACAGATTCTAGGCTCTGAGCGGTCAGCACAGAACCCAACGCAGGGCTCGAACTCACGGACCGCGAGATCATGACCTGAGCCGAAGTTGGACACTTAACCGACTGAGCCACCCAGGCACCCCAACATTAGACACATTTAAAATTATTTTTTCTGACTTAAAAAATTTGAAGTTTTGACACTGATTAATATCTATAGACATTCTTGTTTTGAGTATTATTCTGGGATATCGGTTCAGAGTGGTTTTAAAAGCCTATTTATTTTGTCATTTAGTAATAAACAGGAGAAAAGATTAATATGCCATAGTTTTATAAATGTAGCAACTTTGACCAAAATGTTCTTAAGTCAAAAAGTTTATAAGTCTGTCAAATCACCAGTAACCTATTTGCCCAGTGGAACTCTTCCTAGTGTACTATTTTTCAGACTTTACTACCATATTCTTAAGTATTTAAATTATTTTTTATTAGAAAGAGTTATACACTATCAAGTTGATGGCTCCTTACAGTGAAAATCAAGATCCACAATTCTTAATGGATTCTAAAATTTTACTGTGTATAAGATCAGAAGCAAGATCTTGAGCCTCATGGCTCCTGTGGTATATGCTTTCCCTATGCATATTGCCTATATCGGCAGAAAGCTAGGCAGTTGATCTGAAAAGATGATGTAATCAATATTCCAAATTCTAAAGTGTCTGGTTGTCTAACACATTCTAAAGCCAAGAAGTGCTTAAAATACTGGCAAAATTCTTAGAGTATTTTTATAGATAGTAGTAGAGCTTTTAAGTATTCAGCTATAGTTACCATTTATTACTCTCCATATTCTGCTTCTGCCCAAAAGTTTTAACTATGTTCATACATGAAAATATTCAATCTCTCTGTATAAATCTGAAAATGCCAAAGCTACTAGTCCTTTTGCCCAAGTTTTATCACTCATCTCTTGGTTTCTTGAAGTTTGCTCTCTAGTAGTTGGCTCAAGCACAATTTATTTGGACGATATTTGTTGACCTCTTACATATTCAAAACATTTTCTCCATAGTCTTTGTACTTGAAGTCAACTTGATATAAAATCATGGGCTATACATATTGTTTCTTTAGATAACTACAAGTTTTACTGGACAAGCTTTATCCTTAAAGTCAAATGATTCTAAGCAATGCATGTGTGTGGATCATTCTGGGACAGGTTTTATCTATTAAAAGTATGCCCTTTCAATTTGAAATTTCAAGTAGTTTCATTTGTCTCAAAGCATTCAATTATGGTTTTATATAGTTGCTTCCCTATTGTTTTAGTTTTCTTTCTCTGGGACTCTAATTAAGCATGTTTTGGACTTCCTTTGAATGACTTACCTATCATTTTTTGCTATAATCCTTTTTTATGTCTTTATTTCTACTTTATATTTTAAATCGAAGTGTAGTTGACATACATATCATATTTTAGATGTACAACACAGTGATTTGACAATGATATACATTACAAAATGGTCAGTGTGGTAAACGTACTTATCTGTCACCATGCAAACTTATCATAGTATTACTTACTTATATTTCCTATGTTGTACTTTTCATCCCTGTGCCTTATTTTATAACTGAAAGTTTGTACCTCTTTTACTATCATCTCCCACCTCTCCTTTGGCAATTACAAGTTTGTTCTCTATATTGAGGAGTCTATTTCTGTTGTGTGTTTTTTTTGTTTTGTTTTGGTTTGGTTTTAGATTTCATATGAAAGTGAATTCATATGGTATTTGTCTTTTTCTGCCTGACTTAACACTTAGCATAACACCCTCTAGGTTCATCTATGTTGTCAATAATCGCAAGGTTTTGTTATTTTTAAATAACCGAGTAATATTCCTTTGTATATTTACACCACTTCTTTATCCATTACTCTATCAATAGATTCACCTATCAAAGGTTCCTTTTTCCATCCATCCATCTATCAATGGGTTGCTCCTTTATCTTGGCTATTAGAAATAATGTTGCAATAAACATAGGGGTACATACAGCTTTGCAAAGTAGTGCTTTTATTTTCTTTGGTTAAATACCCAGAAGTGAATCCTGAATTATATGGAATTTCTATTTTTAATTTTTTGAGGAACCTCCAGAGTGACTGCACCAATTTACATTCCCACCAACAATGTATCTTTTCTTCATATCCTCACCAACTCTTATTATTTTTTTTGTTGTGTTTTGTTTTTGATACTAGCTATTTTGACTAGCGTGAAATGATAACTCATTTTGGTATTGATTTGCATTTCCTTCATGAACAGTGATGCTGAGCATATTTTCCTGTGTCTTTAGGCCATCTCTATGTCTTTTTTGGAAAAAAGACTGTTCAGGCCCTCTGCCCATTTTTTAATTATTTTTTTGAGTTTTTTTGTTTGTTTTATAAGAGTTCTTTATATATTTTAAATATAAACTCCTTGCCAGATGTGTCATTTGCAAATATCTTCTTCCATTTCATAGGTTGTCATTTAACTTTGTTAATTATTTCTCTGTGCAAAACTTTTCAGTTTGATGTACTTCCACTAGTTTGCTTATTTTTGCTTTTGCTCCCATTGCCTGAAAAAACAGATCCAGAAAATTATTGCTGATACTAGTTTCCAGGAGATTACTGTGTATGTTTTCTTCTACCAGTTCTATGGTTTCAAGTCTTAAATTTAGGTCTTTAACTGATTGTGAATTTATCTTTGTGTATGTTGTAAGAAAGTGGTCAAATTTCATTCTTTTGCATGTAGCTATCCTGTTTTCCCAACATCATTTACTGAAAAGACTCTCTTTCCTCCATTTTATATTCTTGCCTCCTTTGTCACAGATTAATGGACCATATAGGTATGGGTTTATTTCTGGTCCTCTATTCTGTTCCATTGAGGTATATATCTATTTTTGCACCAGTACCATACTGTTTTGATTACTACAGCTTTGAAGTATATCTTATTTTTTATTTTTTAATTTTATTTTTTTAATTTACATCCAAATTAGTTAGCATATAGTGCAACAGTGATTTCAGGAGTAGATTCCTTAGTGCCCCTTACCCATTTAGCCCACCCACCCTCCCACATCCCCTCCAGTAACCCTCTGTTTGTTCTCCATTTTTATGTGTCTCTTATGTTTTGTCCCCCTCCATGTTTTTATATTATTTTTGTTTCCCTTACCTTATGTTTATCTGTTTGTCTCTTAAAATCCTTATATGAGTGAAGTAATACTTGTCTTTCTCTGACTAATTTCACTTAGCGTAATACCCTCCATTCCATTCATGTAGTTGCAAATGGCAAGATTTCATTCTTTTTGATTGCCAAGTAATACTCAATTGTGTGTGTGTGTGTGTGTGTGTGTGTGTACACAACATCTTCTTTATCCATTCATCCATCAATGGACATTTGGGCTCTTTCCATACTTTGGCTATTGTTGATAGTGCTGCTATAAACATTGGGGTGCATGTGTCCCTTCGAAACAGCACACCTGTATCCCTTGGATAAATACCTAGTAGTGCAATTCCTGGGTCATAGGATAGTTCTATGTTTAGTTTTTTGAGGAACCTCCATACTGTTTTCCAGAGTGGCTGCACCAGCTTGCATTCCCACCAACAATGCAAAAATGATCCTCTTTCTCCACATCCTCGCCAACATCTGTTGTTGCCAGAGTTGTTAATGTTAGCCATTCTGACAGGTGTGAGGTGGTATCTCATTGTGGTTTTGATTTGTATTTCCCTGATAATGAGTGATGTTGAGCATTTTTTCATGTGTAGGTTGGCTATCTGGATGTATTCTTTGGCGAAGTATCTATTCATGTCTTTTGCCCATTTCTTCACTGGATTATTTGTTTTCTGGGTGTTGAGTTTGAGAAGTTCTTTATAGATTTTGGATACTAACCCTTTATCTGATATGTCGTTTGCAAATACCTTCTCCATTCTGTCAGTTGCCTTTTCGTTTTGCTGATTGTTTCCTTTGATGTGCAGAAGCTTTTTATTTTGATGAGGTCCCAGTAGTTTATTTTTGCTTTTGTTTCCTTTACCTCTGGAGACATGTTGAGTAAGAAGTTGCTGCGGCCAAGATCAAAGAGGTTTTTGCCTGCTTTCTCCTCGAGGATTTGGATGGCTTCCTGTCTTACATGTAGGTCTTTCATCCATTTTGAGTTTCTTTTTGTGTATGGTATAAGAAAGTGGTCCAGGTTCATTCTTCTGCATGTCGCCATCCAGTTTTCCCAGCACTACTTGCTGAAGAGACTGTCTTTATTCCATTGGCTATTCTTTCCTGCTTTGTCAAAGATTAGTTGGCCATACGTTTGTGGGTCCATTTCTGGGTTCTCTATTCTGTTCCATTGATCTGAGTGTCTGTTCTTGTGCCAGTACCATACTGTCTTGATGATTACAGCTTTGTAGTATAGCTTGAAGCCTGGGATTGTGATGCCTCTGCTTTGGTTTTCTTTTTCAAGATTGCTTTGGCTATTTGGGGTCTTTTCTGGTTCCATACAAATTTTAGGATTATTTGTTCTAGCTCTGTGAAGAATGCTGGTGTTATTTTGATAGGAATTGCATTGAATATGTAGATTCCTTTGGGTAGTATCGAAATTTCAACAATATTTGTTCTTCCTATTCAGGAGCATGGAATCTTTTTCCATTTTTTGTGTCTTCTTCAATTTCTTTTATAAGCTTTCTATAGTTTTCAGTGTATAGATTTTTCGCCTTTTTGGTTGGATTCATTCCTAAGTATTTTACGGTTCTTGGTCCAATTGTAAATGGGATCGATTCCTTGATTTCTCTTTCTGTTGCGTCATTGTTGGTGTATAGGAATGCAACAGATTTCTGTGTGTTGATTTTATATCCTGCAACTTTGCTGAATTCATGAATCAGTTCTAGCAGTTCTTTGGTTGAATCTTTAGGGTTTTCCATATAGAGTATCATGTCATCTGCAAAGAGTGAAAGTTTGACCTCCTCCTGGCCGATTTGGATGCCTTTTATTTCTTTGTGTTGTCTGATTGCAGAGGCTAAGACTTCCAATACTATTTTGAGTAACAGTGGTGAGAGTGGACACCCCTGTCGTGTTCCTGACCTTAGGGGGAAAGCTCTCATTTTTCCGCATTGAGGATGGTATTAGCATTGGGTCATTCATATATGGCTTTTATGACCTTGAGGTATGATCTTTATATCCCTACTTTCTTGAGGGTTTTTATCAAGAAAAGATGCTGTATTTTGTCAAATGTTTTCTCTACATCTATTGAGAGAATCATATGGTTCTTTTCTTTTATTGATGTGATGAATCATGTTAATTTTTTTGTGGATATTGAACCAGCCCTGCATCCCAGGTATAAATTCTGCTTGGTCGTGGTGAATAATTTTTTTAATGTATTGTTGGATCTGGTTGGCTAATATCTTGCTGAGGATTTTTGCATCCATGTTCATTAGGGAAATTGGTCTATAGTTCTCCTTTTTAGTGGGGTCTCTGATTTTGGAATCAAGGTAATGCTGGCTTCATAGAATGAGTTTGGAAGTTTTCCATTTCTATTTTTTGGAACAGCTTCAAGAGAATGGGTGTTAACTCTTCCTTAAATGTTTGGTAGAATTCCCCTGGAAAGCCATCTGGCCCTGGACTCTTGTTTTTTGGCAGATTTTTTATTACTAATTCGATTTCCTTCCTGGTTATGGGTCTGTTAAAATTTTCTATTTCTTCCTGCTTAAGTTTTGGTAGTTTTTATATGTTTCTAGAAATTTTTCCATCTCTTCCAGATTGCCCATTTTATTGGCATTTAATTGCTCATAATATTCTCTTATTATTTTTATTTCTGCTGTGTTGGTTGTGATCTCTCCTCTTTCATTCTTGATTTTATTTATTCGGGTCCTTTCCTTTTTCTTTTTGATCAAACTGGCTAGTGGTTTATTAACTTTGTTAATTCTTTCAAAGAACCAGTTTCTGGTTTCATTGATCTGTTCTGTCTTTTGTTTGTTTGTTTTCCTTTCAATACCATTGATTTGTGGTCTAATCTTTATTATTTCCTGTCTTCTGCTGGTTTTGGGTTTTATTTGCTGTTCTTTTTCCGGCTCTTTAAGGCATAAGGTTAGGTTGTGTATATGAGATCTTTCTTCCTTCTTTAGAAAGGCCTGGATTGCTATATACTTTCCTCTTATGACTGCCTTTGCTGCGTCCCAGAGGTTTTGGGTTGTGGTGTTATCATTTTCATTGACTTCCGTATACTTTTTAATTTCCTCTTTAACTGCTTGATTAGCCCATTCATTCTTTAGTAGGATGTTCTTTAGTCTCCAAGTATTTGTTACCTTTCCAAATTTTTCTTGTGGTTGATTTCAAGTTTCATAGCATTGTGGTCTGAAAATATGCACAGTATGATCTCAAACTTTTTGTACTTGCTGAGGGCTGATTTGTGTCCCAGTATGTGGTCTATTCTGGAGAACATTCCATGTGCACTGGAGAAGAATGTATATTCCGCTGCTTTAGGATGAAATGCTCTGAATATATCCATTAAGTCCATCTGATCCAGTGTGTCATTCAAAGCCATTGTTTCCTTGTTGATTTTTTTATTAGATGATCTGTTCATTGCTGTGAGTGCTGTAATACCTACTATTATGGTATTACTATCAATGAGTTTATGTTTGTGATTGATTTATATATTTGGGTTTTTCCACATTTGGCTCATAAATCTTTACAACTGTTAGGTCTTCTTGGTGGATAGACCTCTTAATTATGATATAATGCCCTTCTGCATCTCTTGATACAGCCTTTGTTTTAAAGTCTAGATTGTCTGATATAAGTATGGCTATTCCAGCTTTCTTTTGTTGACCATTAGCATGATCGATGGTTCTCCATCCTCTTACTTTCAGTCTGAAGGTCTTTAGGTGTAAAGTGGGTGTCTTGCAAACAGCATATAGATGGATCTTGTTTTCTTATCCATTCTGTTACCCTATGTCTTTTGATTGGAGCATTGAGTCCATCGACATTTAGAGTGAGTACTGAAAGATAAGAACTTACTGCCATTGTGTTGCTTGTAAAGTTGGAGTTTCTGATGGTATTCTCTGGTCCTTTCTTTTTTTGTTTTTTAATTTTTTTAACGTTTTTTACTTATTTTTGAGACAGAGAGAGACAGAGCATGAACGGGGGAGGGGCAGAGAGAGAGGGAGACACAGAATCGGAAGCAGGCTCCAGGCTCTGAGCCATCAGCCCAGAGCCCGACGCGGGGCTCGAACTCACGGACCGCGAGATCGTGACCTGAGCTGAAGTCGGACGCCTAACCGACTGAGCCACCCAGGCGCCCCATCTCTGGTCCTTTCTAATCTTTGTTGCTTTTGGTCTTTATTTTTTTTATTTATTTATATTTTCATCTTTTCTCCCCTCAGAGAATCCCCCTTAAAATTTCTTGCCGGGCTGGTTTAGTGGTCACAAACTCCTTTAATTTTTGTTTGTCTGGGAAACTTTTTATCTCTCCTTCTATTTTGAATGACAGCCTTGCTGGACAAAGAATTCTTGGCTGCATATTTTTCTGATTCAGCACATTGGTTATATCCTGCCACTCCTTTGTGGCCTGCCACGTTTCTGTGGATAGGTCTGCTGCAAACCTGATCTGTCTTCCTTTGTAAGTTAAGGACTTTTTTTTCCCTTGCTGCTTTCATGATTCTCTCCTTGCCTGAGTATTTTGTGAATTTGACTACGATACGCCCTGTTGAAGCTTTAAAGGGTATCTTGAAATCAAGTACTGTGATACTTCCAGCTTTTGCACTTCTTTCTCAAAATTGCTTTAGCTGTTTGAGGTCTTTTGTAGTTCCATACAAATGTAATGATTATTTATTCTATTTCTGTGAAAAATAGTATTGGTATTTGATAGGGATTGCATTGAATCTGTAGATTGCTTTGGGTGGTATGGACATTGTAATAATGTTCTTTCAATCCATGAAAATGGTATGTCTTCCCATTTTTGTGTCCTCTTCAATTTTTATTCCTAATTATAGTTGTCAGAATATAGGTCTTTTACCTCCTTGTTTATATTTATTCCCAGGAATTTTGTTCTTTTTGGTGCAGCGGGATTGTTTTCTTAATTCCTCTTTCTGCTATTTTTGTTATTAGTATATAGAAACAACAGGTTTCTGTTTTTCAATTTTTCATCTTGTAACTTTAACAAATTCATTTATTCTAATAGTTTTTGGTGGACTATTTAAGGTTTCTATATATAGTATTATATCATTTGCAAATAATGACAGTTGGGTTTTTGTTGTTGTTGTTGTTGTTGTTGTTGTTGTTGTTGTTGTTCTTTGACTTCTTCCTTACCTGTTTGGTTCCCTTTTATTTTTTTGTCTGATTGCTGTGGTTAGCACTTCCATTACTATGTTAAATGAAAGTGGTATCTTGCTCCTTGTCTTATTCCTGATCTTAAAGGAAAAGCATTTAATTTTTCACCATTGAGTATGATGTTAGCTGTGGATTTGTCATATATGGCCTTTATTATGTCAGGGTATGGTCCATCTAAACCCACTTTGTTGAGAGTTCTTATCATGGATGAATGCTGAATTTTGTCAAATGCCTTTTCTGCATCAATTTAGATAATCATATAATTTTTATTCTTTATTTTGTTAATGGGGTGTATCACATCAATTTGCCGATATTGAACCACTCTTGGAGACCAGGAGTAAATCCCACTTGATCGTGGTGTATTATCCTTTAATGCACTCTTGAATTTGGTTTGCTAATAGTTTTTGAGGATTATTGAATCTATGTTCAACAGAGATATTGGCCTGTATTTTTTTGTATTATCTTTGGTTTTAGTATTGAAGTAATGCTGGCCTTAGAGAATTAATTTGGAAGCTTTCATTTCTATTTTGTGGAATAGTTTGAGAAGAATAGGCATTAACACTTTTTTAAATGGTATAATTCACCAGTGAAACCATCTGGTACTGACTTTGGTTTAGCAGATTCTTGTTACAGATTCAGTTTCATTACCAGTAATTGGTCTGTTCAGATTTCTGTTTCTTTCTAATTCATTCTTGGAAGATTGTGCCTAGGAATTTACCCCTTTCTTCTAGGTTGTCCCACTTGTTGGCATATAGTAGGTTTTCATAGTAGTCTTCTATAATCTTTTTTATTTATGTGGTGTTAGTTGTAATTTCTACTCTGTCATTTCTGGTTTTATTTATTTGAGTCCTCTAACTTTCTTTCTTGATAAGTCCAGCTAAAGGTGGATTATCAACTTTGTTTATCTTTTCAAAGTACCAGTTGTTGGTTTCACTGGCTTTTCTAGTCTCTATTTATTACCTCCCTGATTTTTATTATTTCCTTCCTTCTACTAACTTTGGGCTTTACTCTTCATTTCCAGTTTCTTTAAATGGAAGGTTAGATTGTTGATTTGAAGTGTTTCTTGTTTCTTGAAGTAGACTTGTATCTCTGTAAACTTCCGTTTTAGAACTGCTTTTGGCTGTATCCCAAAGATTGTGACCCATTGTGTTTTTATCTTCACATGGCTCCAGATTTTTAAATTCACTCTCTGATTTCTTCACTGACATACTGGTTATTAAGTAGCATGTTGTTTACCCTACACAAGTTTGTGTTGGGGGTGAGGTTTCTAGTTTTATTTATTGTAATTGATTTCTACTTTCATACCATTGTGATCAGAAAAGATATATGGAATGATTTTATTGTTTTGAAATTTATTGACCTTTTTTTATGCCCTATCTGGAGTTCAGTTCTGGGGAATATTACATGTGCACTTGAAAAGAATGTGTATTCTGCTGTTTGGAGATGGAATGTTCTCTATATATCTCTTAGGTCCATCTGATCTGAGTCATTGAAAGCCACTTGTTTCCTTGTTGATTTTCTTTTTTTTCCCCCTTATTTATTTATTTTGAGAGAAAGAGAGAGTGTGTATGCACATGCAGGGGAGGGGCAGAGAGGGAGGGAGGGAGGGAGAGAGACAGAGAGAGAGAGAGACAGAGAGAGAGAGAGAGACAGAGAGAGAGAGAGAATTCCAAGGGGGCTCTGCACTGACAGCACGGAGCTCAGCACAAGGCTTGAATCCATGAACCTGAGCTGAAACTAAGAGCCAAACACTTAACTGACAGAGCTACCCAGGCACCCTTCCTTGTTGATGTTCTGTCTGGATGATCTATCCATCAATGTAAGTGGGGTGTTAAAGCCCCACTACTATTATTGTATTACTCTTTCTGTCTTTAGCCCTCTTAATATTTGCTTCATGTATTTAGGTGCTTCTATGTTAGGCATATAGATATTACAATAGTTATATCCTCCTGTTAGATTGATCCCTTTATCATTACGAAGTACCTGTCTTTGTCTCTTGTTACAGTCTTTGTTTTAAAGTCTATTTTGTCTGATATAAATATTGTTTCCTTGGCTTTTTTTTTACATTTGCTTGAAATATCTTTTTCCATTCCTTTATTTCAGTCTGTATATATCTTTGGATATGCACTGAGTCTCTTTTAGGCATATGGGCTTTTTTTTTTTTTTTATCCATTCAGTCATGCTGTGTCTTTGATTGCTGCAATTAGACCATTTACATTTAAAATAAATATTCATAGGGATGTATTTATTGCTATTTTGATAATTGCTTTCTGTTTTTGTGTGTGCATGTTTGTAGTTCTTTTTCCTTTTTTCTTGCTCTCTTCCGTTGTGATTGGTGACTTTGTTTAGTGTTGCGCTTGGATTCTTTTCTCTTTATTTTTTATATATCTGTATAGGTTTTTGGTTGTGAATATCATCAGGTTCATATATAACATCTTAAATATGTATCAGTCTATATTAAGTTAATGGTTGCTTTAGTTTGAACACGTCCTAAAACCACTACATTTTTATTACTCTCCCTCGACCTTTTATGTGTATGATGACATATTTCACATCTTTTTATTTTGTGAACCCCTTAATTAGTTAATCCTTTAACTATTTTTGGATAATATTGGTTTTACTAATTCTGTCTTTTAACATCCATATAAATTTATAAGTGATTGATCTACTTTTACTATATGTTTGCTTTTACCCATGAAATGTTTTCCTTTCATAATTTTCTTGTAGTTACAGCCTTTTCTTTTTCACTTAAAGAAGTTCCTTTAACGTTTCTTAGAAGTCTGGTTTTGTGGTGAAACTCTTCATCTTTTGTTTGGGAAACTTTGTATCTGTTTCTTAAATTTGAATGATAATCTTGCCAGGTAGAGTATTCTTGGTCGTAGGCATTTTTGTTTCTTTCCTTTCAGCTCTTTGAATATATCATGCCACTCCCTTCTGGCCTGCAAAGTTTCTTTCAAAATCAGCTGATAGGCTTATGGGGTTTTCCTTGTACCTTTGCTTTTCCCTTATACACTTGCTTTTTTCTTCCTGCTTTTAAGATTCTCTCCTTATCTTTAATTTTGACATTTAAACTATTACATGTTGTGGTGTGGACCTCCTTGGGTTCATCTTGTTTGGGACTCCCTGAACTTCCTGGACCCAAATATTTTGTTGTGCAGATTAAGGAAGTTTTTCACCATTATTTCTTCAAACAAACTTTCTTCCCCCTTTTCCCCTCTCTTCTTCTAGATCCCTGCAGAGCAAATGTAAATATTAGTGTGCTTGAGGTAGTCCCAGAGATTCCTTAACATATTCTCTCTCTCTCTCTCTTTTTTTTTTTTTTTTTTTGGTTGTTAATCTTTGCTATTCAGCTTGGGTTCTTTCCATTATCCTATCTACCAGATCATTGATCTGTTCTTCTGCATTCTCTAGTCTGTTGCTGATTCCCTGTAGTGTATTTTTCATTTCAGTTACTATATTCTTTAATTCTGATTAATTCTTTTAAATATTTTCTGTATATGTTGAATTTCTCACTGAGTTTATTCACTCTTTTTCCAGTCTAGTGAACATCTTTATGACTATTACTTTGAACTGGTCATCCGGTAGATAGCTTATCTTTGTTTTGCTTAGTTCTCTTTCTGAAGTTTTGTCGTGTTCTTTCCTTTGGAGCATATTTCTCTGTCTTCTCATTTTGTTGGACTTTCTGTGTGTGTTTATATGAATCAGATGAAATAGCTACCCTCTCAATCTTGAAGGAATGGCCTTGTGTAGGAATGTTCCCTTTGTATATTGCATGGGCCTTGTGGCTTTGGCTGGCTATCTGGAGCTGGAATGGTGTGGACCAGGAGCCCCAGTGTGGTCTACATGAGGGCTGTCCTGGAAGGACAGCTGGAACTAAAGCAAGTTCAAGTGAGAGCACTCCATGCAGGGAGCACCTTGGTAGGATAGATGGAGCTGAACCAGGAATGGGCCAGGTGGGCTACCTTGGGGGAGGTAGAGCTAATATGGACTAGGGCCTTGAAGCTCACTGAGACAAGACAGGCTAGAGCGCCTGGACTCTACCCTATCCAGGTAAAGTGGCAATGTAAACAATGGTACTCACCATCACCTCTGTCCTAGGAGAAAATTCCAGTAGTTCCACTACCATTTGGCAGGTGCTCTAGGGTTAATAAATGGGTTTTCTTCACTCACAGTCTAGTTACCCTTTAAACTGCTTTCTTTTTTTCTGTGCCCCACATTTGGTGACTCTATCTGTGAGTCCCTCACTGCTATTCCTACCTACTGCATTTTGTAGCATAAGGAGTGTAGGTTCCCATCACTATTGTGTCTCCATCTCTCCTGCCATTCTCTTTGTAGTCTTTCTATTCTTTGTTGTGCACAAGCTGTTCAATTAGGCCTCAATTCTTTTGCAGGAGGAATTTTATATGTAGGTGTAGCTTGATGTGTCCATGGGAGAGGTGAGTTCAGGCTCTTCCTATGACTTTCTCATGGACCTCTGTCTCCAATACTTCATTTGTATGTGTGTGTTTGGGCGGGGGGAGGGGGCGCATATCTGTCTTCCCTTAATGGACTTTTGTACTCTTAGTAATTAGTCTTTACTTTTTTAAGTTTTATCATTTTCTTTTTTTCCTACCAAGTTCTTCCAGTTCCAGTTTTATACCTTTATATTATCTGACCATTACCTCCCTGAGGTAATGTGATTTTCTTCTATTATGTGATTTTTTCTTCATGACCTCTTTTTTCATTTTAATTCATGTTGGTATGCTGGGTATAGTTTTCATTTGTTTCATCTTAAATTTTTTTTCTGGTGAATTTCTATCATTAGGAAAGTTGTCCTACTTCTTACATTTTTATAATTTTTTTATGAATACTGTAAATATTTTTATATGAGTAAGTTAAATTTTTCCTCAAGTTTTCAAAATATTGAAGGAACTGGGGTAACTTTCCAGGCTTCACCAGTCAAGGATCTCTCAAGCCTAAGGCCATTTTCTCATCAAATGTTGCTTCTGTAAAGAGTTCCCTCCATAACGTCTTAGAATCTAGTCTGGCTTTGGAGGATTCCTACTGCCAGCCCTCAGTGTCTCCACTCTTTTTTTCTAGGTTGTTGTCTCAGGTGAATAGCTCTTGTTTTACAAATTATTATTTTTTTCTTTTTTGGCTGGAACTTTCTATACTTTCTATCTTTGACAACTCTAGAATTCATGTCCTTGTCCATAGGAGTTTGGTCTCAATGTAAGGTCTTATCTTTGGGGGATGAGTATCTGCTGTAAATTTTTGAGATCTGCTGTAGCTGGGCTTCTCTGCACTCTTCCCACGGTTCTGTCACAACCTCCCATGTGGGCCTGCTTTCCAGGTCAGTTTAGTTGCCTATGAAGCTCTTGCACATAGTTTTGAGTTTGCAGGTACTTTCTCTTTCTCACCTTCCTCTGTAAAACACTATAGATGATAGATTTTATTTGTCCTGTGGTGTTTCCAGAAGGGCAAAAAATGAGATGATTCAGAACTATATTGCTATATTCCTAGTGTAAGTGAAAATCTCTTATGAAAATTTTGTTAATTATAATTCTCAGGCAAAATCAAAATAAAAAATGTTTTCTTAGAGTCAGATTACTAAGCAATTATATATTCTGAAAGCAAATTTGCTTACAGAGTAGAATTTAATAATTCAAAGTAAATTTTCGCATACTCTGAAATATACTTGTTTCACTCTGTTACAGGGTGAGTTTTGAATTTGAGTTTTGGGGAGACAAAATTCATACATTGAAGATGTAACCCTTAGTACCTCAAAATGTAACTATGTGGATGCATATACACAGAAAAAGGCCATGTGAGTAAACCGTCTACAAGTTCAGCTATCTATAAATTAAGGAGAGGCCTTATAAGAAACCCAACTTGCCAACACCTTGATCTCGGACTTTTTGACTCCAGAACTGTTAGAAAATTAATTTCCCTTGTTTGAGCCACCCAGTCTATGGTATTTTGTTATGGCAGCCTCAGCCTTAGCAAATTAATACACACTGCTAACTCTGAAATTGATTGAGAAAGAGTAAGCACACTTCTCTAGCACTCAGGGAGAAGGAAAGGGAGGTTTGTTGTTATGAGCTGAGATAAAGAATTTGGAATGATCTTCACAGAATTTATGATTATACCCCATTTTTAGCTATAGGGCTTGTTGCTTGTATGACCAATGCAATGTGATTTTATTCCTGAATGAATAGGTTTCCAAATGATGCATTCCACATCTATTAAAAATTAGCAATTCTTCCTTTTTCCTATTTTCTTCCTCTTGTCATTTCTTCCATCTTTCCACCTAAAACATTCTTTTTTTTTTTAATGTCTAACATTCCCTTATCTTCTGCATACATCCTTAGTTGTCAT
The DNA here is from genome assembly GCF_027475565.1 of Acinonyx jubatus. NCBI lineage: Eukaryota > Metazoa > Chordata > Mammalia > Carnivora > Felidae > Acinonyx > Acinonyx jubatus. The sequence goes on along the minus strand of NC_069380.1, from coordinate 148,335,591 downwards.
CTTGTCAAAATCCCATTATCATTCACTAGGATTTTCTAGACCACAGCCAAGTGTATTTTTTGGAATCTGCGTGTATGTTGATATTGCTGCACAGTTGACCAGGGATTAGGATTGCAGGACAAGAAATTAGAGGTGTGGGAACCATAGAGCATGTGCATCGGCATCTATGCCTTGATGCTCTCTACATGGCTCTAAAATGCTTTCCACCCAGAACCCCACCTCAGCTACAGCCAAGTAATTCTGCAGTCAAAAGCCTGATTAATTAGACAAATGTGAGGAATAGCTGGTGGAAAGTCTTCAAATGAGTTAATCAGATCTGTAGTGTAAGGGCTCAACATAAGAATGGATTGACTTTAATGCCACATTTACAGTAACCCTAAAATATTTGAGAACATTGAGTGTACACTTTCCCTAAGAAACGACATTATAGTACAGTGTGATTTTTGTTTTGCCCATTATATAATTTTATGCTGTTCTATTCACATTTTGTTAGACATATTTTTGAATAACATCTTTAAAATAAGTGTTAACAATGAGAATTTAGCAGATACCTTAAAATCTGTGTGTACTTCTAAAAAAGGTACATATATATTATGATGTTCTGAAATTAAAAATTAGACCAATAGTCTAATTCCTCTTCTTAATTCTATATGTGTGGCATTACAATTAAGATTCAAGATAGTTCCCTGTTTTTATTTTTTTTTAATTTTTAAATGTTTTTTTAAATTCATTTTTGAGACAGAGAGAGACAGAGCATGAGCAGGGCAGGGGCAGAGAGAGAGGGAGACACAGAATCTGAAGCAGGTTCCAGGCTCTGAGCTGTCAGCACAGACCCTGAAGCGGGGCTCAAACTCATGGACTGTGAGATCATGATCTGAGCTGAAGTCAGATGCTCAACCGACTGAGCCACCCAGGCACCCCACCTGTTTTTGTTTTTATTTTTAATTTTAATTTTAATTTTTATTTTATGTATTTATTTACTTATTTATCTATCTACCTACCTATTTATTTATTTATATTTATTTTTATTTGTTTTTTAAAAGTTTATTTTGAGAGAGGGTGGGGAGGGGTAGAGAGAGGGGGAGAGAAAGACTCCCAAGCAGGCTCTGCACTGCCATCTGGAAGCCTGATGTGGGGCTCAAACTCAAAAACAATGACCTGAGCTGAAGTCTGACGCTTAACCGACAGAGCCACCTATAACCGACAGAGCCACCCAGGCATCCCTAAAGTTTCTTGTTTTTCAAGTGCTTATATTAAGTATCTGTTCTTATTATTTTTCTAGCCAAATACTGATTCATTAATATGTCAGAAAGTCTTTCCTGGACTGCTCAAGATTTTCAATCCATTTACCATACAACTTCCATTTCCGGATGTCTGAATTTCCTTCCTTACCATTTTGGGTTTATAATATATCACTCCCTTAGAACACCTTTAATTTCCTTGCCAAACTCTCTGTTATACTTACAAGGTAAAGTGGAACTCTGTATCAACTATTATCTGCTTGCTTCTCACAAATATCAGTACAATTAATTAGGGCTAGAGAAAAGTACAGCGATTGGCCTTACTATAAATTTATGACCACAAAATTCAAATAGACATTAAGCATCTTCTGTATATTTACTCCCCTACTCTCTAAAATGACTTGTACCTTTTCTCTTCAAGTACCCAAACCTCTTACTCTGCCTTTTGACTTTGAACGTGTTTTCTTCACATTTCACTAAAAAACACATTTCACTAAAAAACAGAATCCATCATATGGGAATTAGTTTATCTTCCTACCACCATATCTACCAACTTCCTAGTATCTGGACTAATATTACTTGCCTTCCCTCATAATGAAATTGATGAAGGCGGTGAGCCATATCCTACCCAGGGTCTGGGCTTTCCTTTGTGCTCTCGACTCCTCTCCTCTCTCACTCACAAGCTACCCCATCCTTTTCCTGATCATCAGCTTCTACCATCAGCATAAAAACATTTTGGAGTTTCTCCATCTTTAACAAAAAATTTTTCTATTCCCTCCCATCCCTTTTTTGATACCCTCTTATTTTCTGCTTCCCTTTAATACACTTCTTAAAGGAATTGTCAATAGTCACTCTTGCTCTTCCTAATATATTGTTCTTTTATTAACCCATTCCATTTGGGCATCTGTTCGCATTGTCCTGTTGATTCTACTGCAATTACATGATAAATGGCTTCCAAGTTCTTATCTAAGATGACTCTTCAGCTACCTTCCGTATAGTCAACTACTCTTTCCTACTTACAACTCTCTGGCTTTTACAGCATCACACTCTCTAGGTTTTCTTCTACTCCATTAACTGATCCTCCACAAATTTGTTTTCTGTATTCAAATTCTTTTTCATGTCTTTAAATATTGGTTACTCTAGGACTCAGCTGCCTTCTTTCCTCTGTGTGCACAACCTTCTCCCTACTTGAGCTCTTGCCTAGTCCACTGCTAGTCCAGTACCATCTGCACTTCTATGCAGCACTATCCACTCCCACCCTGGTCACTTACCTTGCTTTCTGGCTAGATCAGCCTTAGGAACAGCTTGCATCGATCTTATGCTCATGTAGTCAGGTCATTGCCAGTGCTGCTGCTGTCACTACAGACCAAGAAGCTCCACATAGGAGGGCTCACCCACTTCTAACCACTTGTTTACCTGGACAATTGAGGCTCTGGCTTCCCTAGTGGCTGTTAGGCATTTGAGTTAACACCTTATGGAAGGGAGCTAATGCCTCATGGTGCAGACTTTGGCCAAGAGAAACATGGAAGTAAAATGAACCAGAAGAGAATTTTGCTCTTTTCCTCCCCTCTGGAAAGACTATTTAGAGGCATGGTGGTTTCAGACATCCGCACAGAAGACATTTCATGTGATCAAGCAAACAATTGGTTGGCTCTGTAATGCCCCCTGTGTTTGCTTTCACTCCCCTTTCCTCTCCAGTTTGGCTGGGATTACCAGTAACTTGTTTATATGTAAGAATTAAGACATGATCAGTATGCAGATGATTCCAGTAAAAATCTCTAGTCCTAAATTTCCCCCAATCTCTGAACTTGTATATCCATTTACCAGCTTGATTTCTTCACTTGATATGTAATTGATCTCACACTTAACAAATTTGTAGAGTTTCTCCAGAAAAATCTTTCTCAGACTCTCCCAGATCAACACATGATGCCAAATCCTTCCAGGTGCTCAAGTCAACAAATTTTATTCTTCCTTTTTTTAATCTCTCATATCCAATTTATCATCCTGTCCTGTTGCTCGATTACATAATGACTAAATAATTCTAAATAATTGCTTTACATTTTTTCCAAGTTTACTTGAATTTCACCTAGATTATCTGAGTGCCTTATTGTGTTATCAAATAGTTCATTTTTTGTAATAAAAAGTAAAGTCTAATTCGATTGATATGCCTATAAAGATCATTGAAATTGCCCTGTTGAGTTAGTTTGTTTTGTGTCTTGTGCCCCTTGTGTACTAATCCATTAAAATAATCCAGATAGCTTTTCTAGTAAAGTCCCATTCAATTATTTATTGTTAAATAAAGACATAGGACCCCCAAATGAAAGACAGTTTGTTAAAAAAAAATCTCAACACTGTATGTTAACTAACTAGAGTTTAAATAAAAATTTGAGGTAAAAAGGAAAAACTCTCAAGTGAAAGGAAATGAAATTGTAATCATTTTGCTTTTATTCCACAAAGAAAGAAAACTAGTGCGTGAATCTCCTGTATCCTCAGCCTTGGATGCCAGCAGGGCTGAGAAGGCTGGGTGGAGTGACAAGTACTGTGCAAACGGATCTGCATTAAGATCAGTGCTCTCTAAACCTGACTAAAGGAAGTAAAGCAAGAAAACAGCAGATTAAGAGAGCATCAAGGTGGCCAAACAGCTTGATTTACTCTCCCATCTCAGAAACTTTCATTAAGATTTACATCATGATGCTGACCTAAGTGGCAAAGCAATTTTTTCATAGCTGAACAAAAAAGCTAATACTTTCCAGTTGGGTCAGGTAACCTTTTTCTAGCTCACAGCAAGTAATGGAGTTTGCCTCTTGTGAATGAACTGACCAGTGGACATATATTGCTGTATTCCAGAGAAGCAGGTTCTCCATGTGATAAATCTATGCTCCATTTAGTAAGTTTTTTTTTAAAGCTCTCTCTGATTTTATTCATTTTTCTTAGTGAGCCTAAGAAAGACTAAATACACAAAAAAAATGAATGCCCAGCATGATTTCCTATTATTTTTTAAAGTTTATTTATTTATTTTGAGAGGGAGAGAGAGTGCAACAGAGGGAGGACAGAGAGAGAGAGGGAGAGAGAGAGAGAATCCCAAGCAGGTTCTGCCATGTCAGCACAGAGCCCCGTGCAGGGCTTGAACCCATGAATGGTGAGATTACAACCTGAGCCGAAACCAAGAACTGGTTGCTTAGCTGACTGAGCCACCCATGTGCCCACCCAACATTATTTTTAAAAGCACCTGTAGAAAAAAAATGACCCAATACCTCAAGAAACAAGTGGCAAAAATAAAACTAAAACAAAGTAGGGGGCTGGGTAGCTCAATCAGTTAAGCATCTGACTCTGGATTTCAGCTTAGGTCATGATCTCACTGTTCATGAGTTCAAGGCCTGTGTCGGGCTCTGTGCTGGTAGTGCAAATCCTGCTTGTGATTCTCTCTCCCTCTCTCTCTGCCCTGCCTCCCACTTATGCGTGTGCTAGTGACTATCTTAGAAACTGTTGCATTAATAGTCCCAAAGCAGTAAGATGTAGAATTATAATGTAAACTAGTGAATGACATTAGTGCTATTCAATTGGATGTAGGATAAGAATCATTTCAGCCAGACAGAGATGGTCTTGCCTTGGTCATGTCAGAGAATTTTCTTTAACTAAAATCCAACTGGTTCTCTTGAGCTAATGCTTATGGTCTCTCCATGTGGATGTTGAAAAAAGAAACTTTACTTCCTCAGTAAAGAAGTTTTAGAGGAGTATATTATTTATTTCTCAATAACAACAACAAACTCATTTCACATAAATTACACAAAATCGATAATTAAGTATCAGGGAGAAGAAAATTGAGAATTAAGAGCTAAGTCATTAAAATATAATAATTTGTTATAAAAAAGTTGTTTCCATTAAAGCAAGAGAAATAATATTCTTTCTGGCAGTATTTAAAGCTTACTAGTGCCAATATTTCCACTTTTATATAAAAAAGTGACTATATAGAAATCTTTTCTTAGAATTAATGACTTTAAGGGTTTTTTAATTGAGGTTTAACTGATATACAATATTTCATTAGTTTCCTATGTTCAATTCAGTGACTGGACATTTGTATACATTGCAAAGTGATCACCACAGTAACTCTAGTAACTATCTGTCACTATACAAAGTTATACAAGGTTCATAATATTAACTGTACAAAGTCATTTAATACTATTGATTGTATTTCTCATGCTGTATGTTTCTTCACCATGACTTATTTATTTTGTAAGTGGAAGTTTGTACTTCTTGATTCTTTTCATCCGTTTTGTGCTCCTCCCCCCTCCATTCTGGCAAGCACCAGTCCATTCTCTGTATCTATGACTTTGGGTTCTGGTTTGTTTTGTTTGTGTTTTCATTGGACATGTAAGTGAAAGAATGTGGTTATTGGTGGTAATTGTCATTCTCTGTCTGAATTATTTCATTAGACAATACTCTGAAGGTCCATGCATATAGTGGCAAATGGCAAGATTTTATTCTGTTTTATGGGTGAGGTATTATTCCACTGTGTGTGTGTGTGTGTGTGTGTGTGTGTGTGTGTGTGTGTGTGTGTGTATACACCACATCTTATTCATTCATCCATCACTGGGCACTTAGGTTGTTTCTATACCTTGGCTATTGTAAATAAGGCTTAAATAATGCATTAAAATGAGGGTAAATATATTTATTTGAATCAGTTCATTTTCTTCAGGTAGATTATATGCTAGCTCTATTTTTAATTTTTTGGATACTATTTTTCATAGAAGCTATATTCCCACCATTGATCACAAAGGATCCCTTTCTCCACACTATCATCAATACTTGTTATTTTGTCTTTTTGATACTAGCCACTCTGATAGGTGTGAGGTGACATCTCATTCTGGTTTTGATTTGCATTTCCCTAATGATTAGTGATGTTGAGCATCTTTTCATTTGTCTGTTGGCCATCCTGTATGTCTTTTTTGGGAAAATGCCTGTTAAGGTCCTCTGCTCATTTATTAAATTTTTTTAAAAATATTTATTTACTTTGAGAGAGAGAGAGAGAGAGAGAGAGAGAGAGAGAGAGAGAGAGAGAGAATGCACATGTGTGAGCTGGGGAGGGACAGAGAGGGAGTGAGAGAGAGAATCGCAAGGTGTCTCCATGCTGTCAGCACAGAACCTGATGCAGGCCTTAATCTCATGAATGATGAGATCCTGACCTGAGCTGAAATCAAGAGCCGAATGCTAACCAACTGAGACACTTAGGTGCCCCCCTCTACCCGCTTTTTAATTGGAATGTTGGCTTTTTTGTTAGTGAGTTGTATGAGTCATTTATGTACTGGGGATATTAAGTCTTTATCAGATAAATTATTTGCAAATACCTTCTCTCATTTAGTAGGTTAGCTTTTTGATTGGTTGATGATTTCCTTTCCTGTGCAGAAGCTTTATAGTTTGATGTAGTTCCAGTTGTTTATTTTAGCTTTTGTTTCCCTTGACTGGGGAAACAGATTCAAAACAAATCATTGCTAAGACAGATGTCAAGTAAATTACTGCCTATGTTTTCTTCTAGAATTTTTATGGATTCAAGTTTTATATTTAGGTCTTTAATGCATTTTGAGTTAGCCTTTTTATATGGTTTAAGATGGTGGCCCAATTTCATTTATTTTGCATGTAGGTGTCCAGTTTTCCCATCACCACTTATTGAAGAGGCTGTCCTTATGCCATCGTGACTCCTCTGTTTTAGATTAATTAACCATAGATGAGTAGGTTTATTTATGGCCTATCGAAGATTAGGGAATCATTAATTAATCTATGTGTCTGTTTTATGCCAATATTATGGTGTTTTATTTTGTTTTAAATCCTGGGTGCTTACCTGGTGTTATGATCTCTCTTTCCTCCTCCTGGCTCATGGGTACCAAGGTCAGAAGTACTCCTCACTTTCCAAATTTGGAGCAGGACTTTTCAACCCATGCCTCCCACACAGAACTAGCTGCTCTTGGGAAAAGCATACTTTTTTTTAATTTCTATTGCTTTGTAGTATAATTTGAAATCAGGAAGTATGATACCTCTGGTATCATATTAGTTTAGTATATTAGTTTAGAATATGTGTAAAATGTCACTGGAATTTCACTAAGGATTGAACTGAATCTGTATGTTGCTTTGAGTAATATGGATATTTTCATATTACTCTTCTAATCCATAAGCATGGATTATCTTTTAATATATTTGTCTTCTTCAATTTCTTTCATCAACATCTTATATTTTTTAATTTTTATTTAAATTCTAGCTAGGTAGCATATATTGTAATATTGGTTCCAGGAGTAGAATTTAGTAATTCATCACTTACGTATAACACCCAGTGCTCATCCTAAGAAATACCCTCCTTAATACCCATGACTCATTTAACCCATCCCCCACCCACCTCCCTCCATCAACCCTCCATTCTCAATTGTTAAAAGTGTCTTATGGTTTGCTTCTCTCTTTTCCCCCCTTTCCCTATGTTCATCTGTTTTGTTTTTTTAATTCCACATATAAATGAAAATATATGGTATTTGTTTTTCTCTATTTCACTTAGCATGATACACTCTAACTCCATCTCCATCATTTCAAATGGCAAGTTTTCATTCTTTTTGATGACTGAATAATATGTGTATATATATATATATATATATATATATATATATATATATACACACACATACACACATATATATACACACACACACACACATACACCACATCTTCTTCATCCATTCATTAGTCAGTGGACATTTGGGCTCTTTCCCTAGTTTGCCTGTTGTTGATAATGCTGTTTTAAACATCAGGGTGCACGTATCCCTTCAAATCTGTATTTTTGTATCCTTTGGGTAAATACCTAGTAGTGCAATTGGTGAATCATAGGGTAGTTCTATTTTTCACTTTTTGAGGAACCTCCACCCTATTTTCTAGAATGACTGTACTGGTTTGCATTCCCACCAATAGTGTAAGAGGGTTCCCCTTCCCCTGCCTGCTAGCCAATAACTACTGTTTCTTATGTTGTTAATTTTAGGCATTCTGATAGGTGTAAGGTGGTATTTTATTGTGGTTTTGATGTGTATTTCCTTGATGATGAGTGGTGTTGAGCATCTTATCATGTCTTCCCATTTCTTCACTGAATATGTTTTTAGAGTGATGAGTTTGGTGAGTTCTTTATAGATTGTGGATACTAACCCTTTATCAGATATGTCATTTGTAAATATATTCTCCCATTCTGTAGGCTGCCTTTTAGTTTCGTTGATTGTTTTCACCTCTATACAGAAGATTTTGTCTTGATGAGGTCCCAATAGTTCATTTTTCCTCTTGTTTCCCTTGCCTCCGGCAACATGTCTCATAAGAAGTTGCTATGGCCCGGGTCAAAAAGATTGCTGCCTGTGTTCTCCTCTAGGATTTTGATGGTTTCCCATCTCACATTTAAGTCTTTCAGCCATTTTGAGTTGATTTTTGCTTATGGTGTAAATCAGAGGTCCAATTTCAATCTTTTGCATGGTGCTGTCCAGTTTTCCCAACACCATTTGTTGAAGAGAATGTCTTTTATCCACTGGATATTCTTTCCTGCTTTGTCAAATATTAGTTGACCATATAAGTGTGGATCCAGTTCTGGGTTGTCTATTCTGTTCCATGGAACTATGTGTCTGTTTTTGTGCAAGTATTATACTGTCTTGATTATTATAGCTTTTAATAGAGCTTCAAGTCCAGAATTGTGATGCCTCCAGCTTTGCTTCTGTTTTTCAGGATTGCTTTGGCTAATTGGGGTCTTTAGTGGTTCCATGTGTATTTTAGGATTGTTTGTTCTACCTTTTTGAAAAATGCTGGTGGTATTTTGAGAGGGATTGCATTAAATGTGTAGGTTGCTTTGGGTAGTTTAGACTTTTTAACAATGTTTGTTCTTCCAATCCATAAGCATCAAATGTTTTTTTCCATTTCTTTGTTTCCTCTTCAATTTCTGTCATAAGTGTTCCATAGTTTTCAGAGTACAAATCTTTTACCTCTTTGGTTAGGTTTATTCCTATAACAGTATATTAAAAGAATTATTCACCACGATCAAGTAGGATTTATTCCTAGGCTGCAGGGATGGTTCATTATTCATAAATCAATCATGTGATACACCACATTAATAAAAGAAAGAATAAGAACCATATGATCCTCTCAGTAGATTCAGAAAAGACATTTCACAAAATACAGCCTCCATTCTTGATTAAAAAAAAACCCTCAACAAAGTAGGTTTCAATGGAACATGGCTCAACTTCATAAAGTCCACATATGAAAGATCCACAGGTAATATCATCGTCAATGGGGAAACACTGAGAACTTTTTCTCTATGGTGAGGAACAAAAGAGGGATATCCACTCTCACCATTACTATTTAAGATAGTACTGGAAGTCTTAGCTTCAGCAACAAACAAAAGGAAATAAAAGGTATCCAAATCAGCAAGGAAGTAGTCAAACTGTCACTATTTCCAGATGACATGATACTCTATGTAGAAAACCTGAAAGGCTCCACCAAAAAAAAAATTGCTAGAACTAATACTTGAATTCAGCAAAGTTGCAGGATATAAAATCATTGTACAGAAATCTTTGGCATTTGTATACACCAATAATGAAGCAGCAGAAAATGAAATCAAGGAATCAATCCCATTTATAGTTGCACCAGAAAACATAAGATACCTAGGAATAAACGTAGCTTTCATCAGGATCTTAAAGTTTGCAGATTACAGTTATTTAACTTCCTTGGTTAAATTTATCCCTAGATATTTTGTTTTATTATGTTTTTATGTCATGGCAAGTGTAATTGTTACCTTGATTTCTTTTTCTGATAGTTTTTTGGTATAATTTTCAACAACAGTTTTTTTTTTTTGTATAATTCTATCCTGCCACTTTGCTAAATTAATTTATTATAACAGTACTTTGGTGGAGTCTTTAGGAATTTCTATATAGAGTATCACATCATCTGCAAATAGTATAGTTTCACGTCTTTCTTTCTAATTTATGTGCCTTTTATTCTTTTTCTTGCCTAATGTCTGTAGCTAAGACTTTCAATACTATGTTGAAGGAAAGTGGTAATAATGGATATCTTTGCCTTGTTTCTAATTTTAGAAAATAAGATTTCAGGTTTTCATTGTTGAGTATGAGATTAGCAGTGGGTTTCTCATGCATGGCTTTTATTATGTTGAGGACATTCCCCCTATACCCAATTTACTGGGAGTTTTTACATAAATGGATGTTGTGTTTTGTCAAATGTTTTTTCTGCATCTATTTAGATAATCATATGATTTTTATCTTTTAGTTTGTTAATGTGATACGTAACATTGATTAACTTGTGGATGTTGAACCAATCCTTGTATCCCAGGAACAAATCCCACCTGACCATGGCAAATTATTCTTTTAATTTACTGTTGAACCCAGTTTGATAATATTTTGGTTGAGGATATTTGAATCTATGTTTCTATGGGATATTTGCCTGTAATTTTCTTTTATTTTATAGTGTTCTCTGGTTTTGGTATCAGGATAATATTGGCCTTGTACAATGAGTTTAGTAGCTTTCTCTTCTCAATTTTTTGGATGAGTTTGAGAAGGTTAAGTATAAAGTCTTGATCGATTGACCGAATTCACTGGTGAAGCCATCTGGTCGCGGACTTAGGTTTGTTGGAAGATTTTTGATAACTGATTCATACCACTTACTAGTAATTGATCTATTCAGGTTCTCTATTTTTTCCTGACTTATTCTTGGAATATAAATTTCTACAAATTTACATATTTCTTCTAGGTTGTCCAATTTGTTAGTATATAAATGTTCTTGGTAGTCTCTTACGATCCTTTTGTATTTCTGTGGTATCCATGGTAACTTCTGTTCTTTCATCTCGGATATTATTTGAGCTCTCTTTTTTTCTTGGTGAGTCTAGGCAAGATTTGTCAATTTTGCCTATCTTTTCAAAGAACCAGCTCTTACTTTCATTGATCTTTTCTGTTGTTTTTTGGTATCTATTTCATTTATTTCTGCTCTAATCTTTATTGTTTCCTTCCTTCTAACTTTCGGGCTGTGGTGGTTCTTTTTCTAGTTGCTTTAGGTGTAAAGTTACAGTATTTATTTGAAATTTCTCTTGTTTTTGAGGTAGGCCTGTGTTGTTAGAAAATCCCCCCCGCACCCCGCACCCCCTGCCCAGAACTGCTTTTGTTGCATTCCGTAGATTTTGGTATGTTGCATTTCAGTTTTCCTTTGTCCCTAGCTTTTTTTTTAAATTTCTTCCTTGTTTTCTTCTATTACCCAGTAGTTGTTCAGTACCGATAAGTTTAATCTCCACATATTTTTAGTTTTTTCTGTCTTGTGATTGGTTTCTAGTCAGAAAAATGCTTTATGTGATCTCATTTTTTTTCAGTTTATTAAGACTTGATTTGTGGCCCAACATGTGATCTATCCTGAAGTGTTAAAACACTCTAGTATTATTGTATTGCTATCCATCTCTCTCTTTATGTGTTAATTCTTGCTTACATAATCGAGTGCTTCCATGTTGGATGCATATATATTTATAAATGTTATTCTTCTGCCTGAGTTGATCCTTTTACCATTATGGACAGTGCCTCTTTTATTAAATATTAAAATATTTTTATTTTTATTAAAATATTTGTTCTAAACTCTTTTGTCTTATATGGTTGTAGCTAAACCAACTTTTTTTTTTCCTGTTTTCATTTGTATGGTATTTCTTCATCCATCCTTTCACTTTCAGTCTCTGTGTGTCCTTACTTCTGAAGCAAGTCTCTTGTAGGCAATATATAGACATGTCTCCTTTTTGTTTATTTTTTAATCATTCAACCATTCTGTCTTTTGATGGGAGAATTTAGTACATTTACATTTAAAGTAATTACTGATAGGTATGTACTTTTTGCCATTTTGTAATTGTTTTCTGTCTGTTTTTGTGGTTCCTTCTTCTTTCTCTTTTCATGTTGTTTGACAACTTTCTTTAGTATCAAGTTTAAATTCCTTTCTCATTTTGTGTATTTACTATAAGTTTTGCTTTGCGGTTGCTATAATAATCACAAACATCTATTTATGTATATAGCACTCTATTTTAAGTTGATAGCAATTTAAATTTGAACACATTCCAAAATTCTATGTTTATACCCACTGTACTTTATGTTTTCAATGTCATATTTTACACCTTTTTATTTTATGTATCCCTTAACTAATAATTGTAGTTTTGATTTTACTCCTTTTGTCTTTTAACCTTCATAAATGATAAATCTACTACCTTAAATATGTATTTACATTTTTCATTAAGATGTTTACTTTCATGTTTTGATATTAATTATTACCATATCTTTTCAGTTTAAAAATAGTCCCTTTAACATTTCTTTTAAGGCCATTTTAGTAGTAATGCAATTCTTTTTTTTAAATATGAAATTTACTGTCAAATTTGTTTCCATACAACACCCAGTGCTCATCCCAACAGGTGCCCTCCTCAATGCCCATCACCCACTTCCCCCCCCTCCAACTCAGTTTATTCTCATTATTTAAGAGTCTCTTATGGTTTGCCTCCTTCCCTCTCTGTAACTTTTCCCCCCTCCCCCCCCCCCCAGTTTTCTGTTGAGTTTCTCAGGATCCACATATGAGTGAAAAACGTATGGTATCTGTCTTTCTTTCTATGACTTATTTCACTTAGCATAACACTCTCCAGTTCCATCCACATTGAAAAACGTGAAAAACGTATGGTATCTGTCTTTCTTTCTATGACTTATTTCACTTAGCATAACACTCTCCAGTTCCATCCACATTGCTACAGAAGGCCAGATTTCATTTTTCTCATTGCCAAGTAGTATTCCATTGTATATATAAGCCACAACTTCTTTATCCATTCATCAGTTGATGGACATTTAGGCTCTTTCCATAATTTGGCAATTGTTGAAAGTGCTGCTATAAACATTGGGGTACAAGTGCCCCTGTGCATCAGCACTCCTGTATCCCTTGGGTAAATTCCTAGCAGTGCTATTGCTGGGTCATAGGGTAGGTCTATTTTTAATTTTTTGAGGAACCTCGTCACTATTTTCCAGAGCAGCTGTACCAGTTTGCATTCCCACCAAGAGTGCAAGAGGGTTCCCATTTCTCCACATCCTCGCCAGCATCTATAGTCTCCTGATTTGTTCATTTAGCCACTCTGATGGGTGTGAGGTGATATCTCAGTGTGGTTTTGATTTGTATTTCCCTGATGAGAAGTGACATTGAGCATCTTTTCATGTGCCTGTTGGTCATGTGGATGTCTTCTTTAAGAGAAGTGTCTATTCATGTCTTCTGCCCATTTCTTCACTGGATTATTTGTTTGTTGGATGTGGAGTTTGGTGAGTTCTTTATAGATTTTGGATACTACCCCTTTATCCAATATGTCATTTGCAAATCTCTTTTCCCATTCCATTGGCTGCCTTTTAGTTTTGTTGATTGTTTCCTTTGCAGTGCAGAAGCTTTTTATCTTCGTGAGGTCCCAATAGTTCATTTTTGCTTTTAATTCCCTTGCCTTTTGAGATGTGTCATGTAAGAAATTGCTGCAGCTGAGGTCAGAGAGGCTTTTCTCAGCTTTCTCCTCTAGGGTTTAATACTACCCAAAGCAATATACACATTCAATGCAATCACAATCAAAATTGCACCAGCATTCTTTTCAAAGCTAGAACAAGCAATCCTAAAATTTGTATGGAACCATAAAAGACCCCGAATAGCCAAAGTAATGTTGAAGTAGAAAACCAAAGTGGGAGGCATCACAATCCCAGACTTTAGCCTCTACTACAAAGCTGTAATCATCAAGACAGCATGGTATTGGCAAAAAACAGACACATAGACCAATGGAATAGAATACAGACTCCAGAATTGGACCCACAAATGTATGGCCAACTAATCTTTGACAAAGCAGGAAAGAATATCCATTGGAAACAAGACAGTCTCTTTAACAAATGGTGTTGGGAGAAGTGGATAGTAACATGCAGAAGAATGAAACTAGACCACTTTCTTACACCATTCACAAAAATCAACTCAAAATGGATGAAGGACCTGAAAGTGAGACAGTAATGCAATTCTTTAAGTTTTGCTTATCTGAAAACCTTATTGGATAGAGTATTCTTGTTTGGAAGTTTTTCTTGTCAAAAGCACTTAAATATGTCATGCTATTACCCTCTGGTCTGTATCATTTCTGCTGAGAAATCTACTGCTAAACTTTGTGTGTTTGTGTGTGTGTGTGTGTGTGTGTGCACATGCGCACGCACACGTGCATGCATGCGCTCCTAACAATTTGTGTGTCTCTTGTTGCTTTTAAATTCTGTTTAATTCTTGTCATTTTAATTATAATATCTCTTGATGTGAAATTCTTTGTTTTCATCCTATTTGGAACTCTGTGTGCTTTCTGAACCTGCATGTCTATTTTGTTCCCTGAATTAGGAAAGTGTTGAGCCATTATTTCTTTAAATAACTTTTTGGCCCCTTTATCTCTCTCTTCCTTCTTGGACACCTATAATGTTAATATTGTTATTCTTAATATCGTCCTATAGGTTTCTCAAGGATACCTTTTTTTTTTAACTCTTTTTTCTTTCAGCTGCTCTGGGTGAGGCCTATTGCTCTGTCTTTCAGCTCACTGATACATTGTTCTGCTTTATTTAGTCTGCTATTGAATCTCTCTAGTCTATTTTTTAATTTATTTTATTCTTGACTATATGACTTCTGTTTAGTACTTTCTTACATTTTCTCTTTGAAGTTCTCACTGTGTTCATTCATTCTTCTCTGAAGTTGGTGAGCATCTTTATGACCATTACTTTGAAATCTTTATCAGATGGATTATTTGTGTCCATATTATTAAAATCTCTTCTTGAGGTTATGTCTTATTCTTTCACATGGAACTTATTTCTCTGGTTCCTAATTTTACTCAACTCTCTGTATTTGTTTTTTATGTATTAGGCAAAACAGATACTCCTCAGTCATGAAGGAGAGGATGTGTGTAGGCAATGAACTTTCTCATTCAGCCTGCCTTAGCTTTTGGATGTCTCTAAAATCTTTGTGATTATGTAAACTGCCTGATTTATTTTTGCTTATGTCCCCATGGTTAAGGGTATGCCTTGTTCTGTCAGTGTTGCAAGTGAAGAAATTTCATTTACCATATAGTTTCAGGCTGATAGGAAGCCAGGTCCTCAGCAGCTTTTAATGTATGCAAATATATATAGTCCTATGGGGCAGCAATCAAATCCCTGCTGAGACCAGGAAATCTGGAGGTATCCCCTGGGTGGCAGTTGCAAATATAGGGGCTCCAGACTAGTGAATAAGCATTTTTCTGGGAAGTCTCACGGAACTGGAAAGCCAAGAAGGTGTGGAATATGTCTTTGTGTTTATGTTCCCTGAGAGTTCATCCTTAGTCTCTAGATACCTAGGAAACTTGAAATCTGTCCCTCAGGCTGAAGCTCCAAGCTAAAAGAATAGACCTTTTTCTCAGGAAGTTTGGAGTTGTGGTTTAAACTGCTGTTTGTGCAGTACTCTGAGGATGGTGACCTGCCAAGAACTGTCTTTCCAATTGTAAAATCTCATGGATGGAACTCAAGAATACCAGCCCCCATGGCTATCAGGGTCAGGTGATCAAGGGTAATGCCACATGCATGGCTTACGCTTGGCTGCTGACTTTACTTAGATAGATAGAGAGTGCAGGAGGTGGGCCATCCTCCCTGCTTCAGAAAGGCAGAGGGAAAATGGCTTGATTGTGTGCACCCACAGGGTTTAAGGTTGCAGCTGAAAAGTACCTTGTTTGTGTATGCCCACCAGTCAAAGCAGGGAAATATTACAACTGTAGTTGTCAGAGAGTTGGGGAGTGTTGCAACCACCCTTGCTCACTGATTTTACTAGCAAGCAGGGGGCACCGAAACCACCAGTGCTTTTCAGCTTCAGCAATGCTGCAGTCACTTGCCCCTGTCCCTACCAGGAAGATTGAGGGAGGGTCCCCCGTCCAAGCTGCCTGACTGTGCTCGCAGGCTATGTGGTGGGTACAGCAGTGGTGTCCACAGCATCTACATTTCCAGGGATGTCTCGATTGTTGCCTGCGCTTTCAACCAATACCCTCAGATCAGGAAATGAATCTCACATACAGTCTAGGCTCTTTTCAAACTCTTTTTCTCCTGCCTGGTCTTGGGGCAAATGAGTCAACATGTAAGCCCTCCAAAAGGGAAATCTTAGTTACCTGTAGCACTCTGGGGCCCTTAGCCATCAGTACTATTGGTTTTCTATGCCACATAGTCTGTGCTTGTCTCTCTAATGCAAATGTCAGGGGTATTGGTGTCCCATGTGGGGGATTATGCTCTGGCTCCTTCTGAAGGGACTGATGGGATCCCTCCCTATTGTGTGTTGTGACATCAGGGAAAGGGGTTTTTGTCAATACCGTGTCATTGCCTCTTCTACCTAACTTCATATAGACTTTTAATGCTTTGTTATGGAGAAGCAGTTCATTTGTTGTTTAGATTTTTTTTCAAAGGAAACGATCCATAAGTAGCTGTAGATTTGATGTTTACACAGGAAGAGGTGAGTTTAGGATCTACCTATGTGGCCATCTTGCAGAAATTCACGTTAAATTTTTAATAATATGTAGTTTTGAGATTTAACATCCTCCAGTGAGAAATGATAATTGAAAATTCAGATATAAAACTATAAGAGTATTTAGAAATCTGTTTTTTAAACGATTACTGCAAATATGTTGCAATATTGCAACAGGAGTCACGTCACATTTTAGAAAGCAACTGCAGTTTTTAATATTTTCCATATATCGACATCCCATCAATATCACACTTCTTTATTGTGGTCATTGTTAAATGTCAAAAGTAAATTTTTTACATAGATGTATTTTTTTATGCAATTCCTCAATTTATATAGTTGTATTTTATTTTTATGTAATTCTTCAACTTACATATGTCATCCAGATCTGTGCTTCTCAAACATTAGTATGCATATAAATCACATGGGATCTTGTTAAAATGCAGTTAATGTTTCAGGGCCTGAGATTCTGCATTTTTAACAACTTTCCAGCATGCCAATCTTGGTATGTGGATCACACAGGAGGGCCATGATATTCTTTTAGTATCATAAAGGACTGTGTAAAGAAGAGTTAGTATTTTATCTTAAACTTGTAGATTTTAAAAATAAAATGTGTATATTAAGCTTAAAAAGTTTTAACTTTTTTGATGTTGATTCATTTTTGAGACACAGAGATAGAGCATGAGTGGGGGAGGCACCAGAAAGAGAGGGGGACACAGAATCTGAAGCAGGCTCCAGGATCTGAGCTGTCAGCACAGAGCCAGACGTTGGGCTTGAACGCACAAATTGTGAGATCGTGACCTGAGTTGAAGTTGGCCACTTAACCAAATGAGCCACCGAGGCACCTCTAAGCTGATAAATTTTAATAAAGTTAATTTTTATACTGATAAAATTTCCATATTAAAAATAAATAAATAATTTCTATAATATATTAGCTAAGCACCACTTTTCAGTCATTAATTTATATTTAATACTGCTTGGTGGATTATTGGTAAATGTATATACATTATTACTTAATGATTCATGTCATAATGAAAATGTTTATGGATTTTAAATTGTTACTTAACAGAAAACAAATGGCACATTATATAAACTGGAATACAAAATTTCAAATTAGTCGGTACACTTATACTAAAAGGGATTATTAGATTTTTATTTGATTTTAAGATACCATTCACGACTTCAGTGGGAAAAGCAGCAGAGGGTTCTTATTGAAATAATTACATTAAAAAGGTTTTTCAATTACTGGGTATCTTCCTCTAAAAATTAACAGAATATACCTGTTGTAATAAGACACTTATTGTTATTTGTTAGAAAACTATTGTCATATACTGAATTTGTGTGAAAAGTGCAGTCCACTACCATTTGCTGTAACACTGTCATAACAAATACACAAATAACTTATATGTGGAGACAACAAAGTTAGAATCCATGTGCAAACATTTGCTAACTATTAGAAACATATATCAGGTGTGCATCGTGTCCTTCTGTGTGACTCCTTGTGTGGTGTCAACCTTAAAAAATTATGGTACTTTGACTCAACTTCTCTGATCTGAGGATGAGGACTGGTCCTTAAGTGGTCTTGAAACATAGAAAGAGGAATTGATGCTGTCCTCATGAAATAGCTTCAGAAAGGACAGTTGCAGACCTGCTTAGCATAGAGGAGGTACAGCAGTCATGTGAATGGGGCCTGAAGGGTCTTGAGGATCTGACTTTACCACATGGCTTACACCTTCTGGTGTAAGCCTTCTTAGGCAGAAGATGGACTCTACTTCTGACTCAATAACCACTTTCAGTGACTGTTGACTTTCAAATATCCAGTCATTGACTTATCTCCATTCTGTGAGAAGAGATAAGGAGCTATCACAGAATATAATCGTATCTCTTCCTCCCTTAATTTATACAACAGATTTTGAAAATTAAACATCAGGAATGTAATGCTGTTCTTCGTTCTCTTGTTCCTCTTGCCCATGGGGACCCTGCCTGGATAAGAGCCTGGAATGGAGATGGGAATCCTTCTATTATTTTTGTATTTCACAACATTATTTCATACCAGTTAGTAAACTTTGAGAGGTGTTCCATTAATATAGTCCATATTATAGTCCATAATACAGTCCATTTGCAATCACCTGGATGGAGCTAGAGAATATAATGCTAAGTGAAATAAATCAGTCAGAGAAAGACAAACACCGTAAGATAAAACTCCTCTGTGGAATTTAAGAAACAAAAAAGCAAAGGGAGGAAAAAAAAGAGACTAATGAAGAAACATACTATTAATTATAGAGAACAAACTGATGGTTACCAGAGGTGAGGTGCTTGGGGGATGAGTTAAATAGGTGATGGGGATTAAGGAGTGCACTTCTGATGAGTACCAGGTGCTGTATGAAAGTGTTTGAATCCCTATTTGTACACCTGAAATTAATATCATACTGTATGTTAACTAACTGGAATTAAAATAAAAACTTAGGCAAACAAAGCCAAAACAAAAAACAAACACAAAAAATGATAGTTCATTGGGTTGTCCCATTTAAGAAATAATGCTTCAAACTAATTAACTTTTATGGTAACTGTACTAATTATAGTACCTGCTGGGAACATTCTTGGTAAAAGATAAATAGAAACAGCTGTCATATTCTATTTCTGTCTTTTGATGGATATCATTCAGAAAGTGATCACACAAATCTGATAGAAAATGTTTTAAAATTGTACTAAAGAGATGTGAGACAACATGGTGGGATAAACTAATACAAATAAGCGTTTTTCTCATTACAAACACATAGATAACCTGGATACATCATAACTCCAAATTTTAAATGGATACTCAAAATGAAAACAAGGGAAACTCTTGGGTATCAAAATAAGAGAGAAACAAAACTCGAGCTGAGATTTTGTTCGTTCATGAATGTTTCTAACTAGATGTAGGCCCTGGGGTACAAGGATCAGGGTGCCCATGACCATATCAGGGAGGATTTGTGACCACATGCTGTAAGAAGTGAATAATTTTATCTATAAACCTAGTATTTTCTGACAACTCCCATATCTATTTCTTCCGACTAAAGCCCTCTGAGGAGCCTTTTCCTCCTGGGATAATTCAGTACTAAAGTCATTAGGTGGGTCTAAATGTGATGGGAGGAGGGGGGAGAGGTCCAAATGAGATGAGGCTGGAATATACAAGAGGTGGGAAATTGACCCTAAGTGAGTTTCATAACATGACTAGGGTGAAGAAGGCTACTGTATAGTGATGCAGAGAAGCACAGGAGATTGCAGCAAGAGTAGCGTAAGGAGAGCATCCAAACAGAATGCCAGAGCCAGTTGGATTGGCTTGGTATATTACTGGGACATGGATTACAAGCAAGGGCAATGATAGAATAAATAAAATAAAATTTCTCTCTTGACCTTGGCTAGAGCAACTTCTTACTAGACACATCACCAAAGGCAAGGAACACAAAAGCAAACATGAACTATTGGGACTTCATCAAGATAAAAAGCTTCTGCACACTGAAGGAAACAATCAGAAAACTAAAAAGCAGCCTATGGAATGGGAGAAGATATTTGCAAATGACATATATGATGAAGAGTTAGTATCCAAAATCTATAAAAACTTATCAAACTCAACACCTAAAGAACAACCCATTTAAGAAACAGACAGATGATACGAATAGACACTTTTCCAAAGAAAACATCAGCATGGCTAACAGACACATGAAAAGATGTTCAACATCACTCATCATCAGGGAAATACATATCAAAACCAGAATAAGATACCACCTCACACCTTTCAAAATGGCTAATATTATTTTTTAATGTTTGTTTGTTTGTTTATTTTTTAAATATGAAATTTATTGTCAAATTGGTTTCCATACAACACTCATTGCTCATCCCAACAGGTGCCGTCCTCAATACCCATCACCGACCAGACCCTCCCTCTCACCACCCATCAACCCTCAGTTTGTTCTCAGATCTTAAGAGTCTCTTATGTTTTGGCTCCCCCCTTCTCTAACCTTTTTTTTTTCCTTCCCCTCCCTCATGGTCTTGTGTTAAGTTTCTCAGGATCTACATAAGAGTGAAAACATATGGTATCTGTCTTTCTCTGTATGACTTATTTCACTTAGCATAACACTCTCCAGTTCCATCCACGTTGCTACAAAGGGCCATATTTCATTCTTTCTCATTGCCAAGTAGTATTCCATTGTGTATATAAACCACAATTTCTTTATCCATTCGTCAGTTGATGGACATTTAGGCTCTTTCCATAATTTGGTTATTGTTGAAAGTGCTGCTATAAACATTGGGGTACAAGTGCCCCTGTGCATCAGCACTCCTGTATCCCTTGGGTAAATTCCTAGCAGTGCTATTGCTGGGTCATAGGGTAGATCTATTTTTAATTTTTTGAGGAACCTCCACACTGTTTTCCAGAGTGGCTGCACCAGTTTGCATTCCCACCAACAGTGCAAGAGGGTTCCCATTTCTCTACATCCTCGCAAAATGGTTAATATTAACAATACAAGAAACAACAGTTGTTGGCAAGGATGTGGAGAAAGGGGAACCGTCTTGCACTATTGTTGGAAATGCAAACTGGTGCAGCCACTATGGAATTGTATCTGAAATGTATCAAAGCATTGAGCTCAGCTAGCATCAGATATTGGTTTTAAATATCATTAAATATCATTAAATATCATTATTCACTTAATAGAACCAGGGTTCCTAAGAGAAATGTCTCATTCCAGGGAAAGGTAGGAAATGTATAGACATGTCTGAGAAATTTTGTTATGCTAGAAAGCAATGAAGTGTTCAAAGAGTAATGAGGTCATGGCAAAAAACACAGGAGTCTGCTTCAGGGAGCTCCCAATGGTTAAATCTTAGACAATATGAGCACTAAATAAAAAAGACAATGTGGATTGTAGCTTATTGAATAAAATAGGAAACCATAGTCTATTATGATGAATGAATACATTAGTTTTGAGGAAAATATTTATCTAGCTCTACAAGGCAAATACTTAATAATTACAAAGTTTAAAAAACTAACTTGAAAAGTGGAGATCCTAGCAATTAGTTTAGTAAAAGGATCAAAGTGAACATCAGCAGTAATGGGACGAATCAAAATTTGTGCACTCAATTACAGAATGCAATGAGAGCACAGCATTGCTTTTGTGATACTTTGCAAAGATGTATAACCTGAATCTAATCATGAGACACATTAGACAGAACCTAACTGAGTGACGTTCTATCAGATAATGTTTCAGTAATCTTTAAAAGTGTTAAAGTCATGTAAGCCAAGGAAAGACTGAGGAAACGGTCCCGTCTGAAGGAGGCAACATAGCTAAAGGCAACACATAATTTTGAATTATACCCTTTATACTCTAAAAAAAATGACTGAGAAAGTAATGGGTGAAACATTAGAGTCTGAGGATTATAAAAAAGTATCAGGGGTTAATGTTTTAATATTGATAGTAGTACTGTGGTTATATTGGAGAATATACTTGTTTTCAGTGAATGCACTAAAATATTTGGAGATCTAGGGTGGCAAAAAGATCTTAAGTGGTTCAAAGGAAAAATTATTTTTATTGTTTTTGCATCTTGTCTGTAAATTTGAGATTGTTTCACAGTAAGAAAAAACATTTTTATTGAGGTATAGTTGATATGCAATATATAGTTTCAGGTGTAAAAATAGTGATTTGAGGGGCGCCTGGGTGGCTCAGTCGGTTAAGTCTCTGACTTCAGCTCAGGTCATGATCTCACCATTCATGAGTTCGAGCCCCACATCAGGCTCTGTGCTGATGGCTCAGAGCCTGGAGCTTGCTTCAGATTCTGTATCTCCCTCTCTCTCTGCCCCTCCCCTGCTCATTGTCTCTCTCTGGCTCTCAAAATTAATAAACATTGAAAAAAAATTTTTAAATAGTGATTTGACAATTCTGTATATTACTCAATGCTCACCATGGTAAGTGCAGTCACCATCTGTCTCCATACAATGTTATTACAATATTATTGACTGTATTCTTTGTGCTGTACTTTTTCTCTCTGTGACCTATTTATTTTATAACTGGAAATTTATACCTCTTAATCCCTTTCACCTATCCCTCCCTCACACCTCCCCTCTGGCATCCACCAGTTTCTTCTCTATATTTAAGAGGCTGTTCTGTTTGTTTATTTTTTAGAATTCACATATAAGTGAAATTGTATTTTATTGTCTGTATGATTTATGTCACTTAGTATAATACCCTTTAGGTCCATCCATGTTGTTGCAAATAGCAATATATCATTATTTTTTATGGATGAGTAATATTCGATTGTACATATATACATCTTCTTTATCTGTTTAGTTATCGATTGGCACTTGGATTGCTTCCAATTTTTGGCTATTGTAAATAATGCCAAGGTAAACATGGGAGTGCATATATCTTTTTGAATTAATGTTTTAATTTTCTTCTTTTTTTTTCATTTTATTTGAGTAGATATACAGTAATGGAATTCCTGGATGATATGGTATTTCTGTTTTTAATATTTGAGGACTTTACATACTGTTTTCCACAGTGGTTGAAGCAATTTGTTTCCCACCACCTGTGCATGAGATTTCCCTTTTCTCCATACCCTTGCCAACTCTTATTTCTAGTGTTTTCAATACTAGCCCTTCTGACTGGTGAAGTGATAGCTCACAGTGGTTTTGATTTACATTTCCCTGATGATTAGTAACGTTGAGCATCTTTTCATATGTCTTTTGGCTATCTATATGTCTTCTTTGAAAAAATGTCTATTCCAGTCCTCTGCCCATTTTGTAATTAGATTCTTTGGGGTTTTGTTATTGAGTCATGTTCTTCTTTATGTATTTTGGATATTAATTCCTTATCAGATGTATCATTTGCAAATGTCTCCTTCCACTCAGGAGATAATTATTTCATCCTGTTGGTTTTCCTTTGCTTTCCAAAACCTTTTATTTTGGTGTGCTCCCAATAGTTTATATTTGCTTTCGTTTGCTTCGCCTGAGGAGATGTAATCAATAATTATGTTTCCAAGAGATTACTGCCTATGTTTTCTTCCAGAAGCTTTATGGTTTCAGGTCTCACTTTTAGGTCTTTAAACATTTTTAATTTGTTTTTTGTAAGTTGTATGTAAGTGGTCAAATTTCATTAGCTGTCCAGTTTTCCCAAAAGCATTTATTGGAGTCTATATTTTCCCATGTATATTCTTATCTTATTTGTCATAAATGAATTGATCATACCAATTAAGTGTGATTAAGTGTGGCTTTATTCCGGGGCTATTTTGTTCTATTTATCTATGTGTCTATTTTTGTACCAGTACCATAGTGTTCTGATTTCTATGCCTTTGTAGTTTATCCTGAAATTTGGGACTGTGATACCTCCAACTTCAATCATCTTTATTGAGACAGCTTTGACTGTTTGCGGTCTTACAGTGCCATACATATTTTAGGATTATTTGTTCTAGTTCTGTGAAAAAATGCTATTGGTATTTTGATAGGGATTGCATTGAATCTGTAGATTGCTTGTGGCAGTATGGACATTTTAACAGTATTAATTCTTCCAGTACATGAGCATGGAATATCTTTTCATTTGTTTGTATTCGATTTTTTCATCAACGTGTTACTGTTTTGAGTGTGTAGGTCTTTTAACTCATTTTTAGATTTATTTGTAAGTATTTTATTCCTTTTGGTGCAATTTTAAATGGGATTGTTAATTTTTCTTTTTGTTTTTTTATTAATTTATGGAAATGCAACAGGTTTCAGTATATTAATTTTGTATCTTGCAAGTTTACTGAATTCATTCATTCTAATAGCATTTTGGTGGATTTTTAGGGTTCTGTATCATGTCATTTGCACACTGTGACAGTTTTACTTCTTTTTTACTAATTTGGATGTTTTTAATTTCTTTCTATAGTCTTATTTCAGTGGCTAGGAACTTTGTTTATTTTAAAAAAATTTTAATGTTTACTGATATTTGAGAAAGACAGAGACAGGGTGTGAGTGGGAGAGGGGCAGAGGGAGAGGAAGACACAGAATGTGAAGCAGGCTCCAGGCTCTGTACTGACAGCTCAGAGGCTTGAACTCATGAATGGTGAGATCATGACCTGAGCCAAAGTTGAATGCCTAACCAACTAAGTCACCCAGGCGCCCCTCTGTGTACAGGAAATTTTAGTACTAGGTTGAATAAAAGTGGTGAGAAAAGGCATCTTGTCTTGTTTTTGATCTTAGAGGGAAAGGCTTTCATTTTCTTACCATTGATTATGATACTAGCTGTGGGTTTTTCCTAAAAGGCCTATCTTCTGTTGAGGTATGTTCTAAGTTCATTTTGTTAAGAGTTTTTATCATGAATAGATGTTGTATTTGTGAAATGCTTTTCCTATTTTTTTTTAATGTTTATATATTTTTCTGAGAGAAAGAGAGAGAGAGAGAGAGAGTGTGAATGGGGAAGGGCAGAGAGAGGAGGAGACACAAAATCTCCAGCGGACTCCAGGCTCTGAGCCATCAGCACAGAGCCAGACACGGGCTCTAACTCACAAACTATGAGATCATGACCTGAGCTGAAGTTGGACGCTCAACCGTCTGAAATGCCCAGGTGCCCCATGAAATACTTTTTCTGCATCTATTGAGATAATCATATAATTTTTATTCTTCCTCTTGAAACACCCCTGCATCCCTGAAATAAATCCCACTTGATTTCAGTGGTGAATGACTCTTTTCATGTATTAATACATTCAGTTTGCTAATATTTTATAGAGGGTTTTTGCCTCTATGTTAATCACAGATGTTGCCCTGCAGTCTTTTTTTGTAATGTCTTTGTCTGCTTTTGGTATCAGAGTAAAGCTGGCCTTACAGTATGAGTTTGGAAGTTTTCCTTCCTCTTCTAGTTTTGGAATAGTTTTAAAAAAATAGATATTTACTCTTGTTTGAATGTTTGGTAGAATTCACCTATGAAGCCATCTGATTCTAGACATTTTTTTGTTGGGAGTTTTTGATTACCAATTCAAATTTGTTACTAGTAACCAATCTGTTCAAATTCTCTATTTCTTCCTTGTGGCATTATGGGATTCTTTAGTGTTATGCTTGGATTTCTTTCTTTTTATTTTTTGTACTTCTATTATAAGTTTTTGATTTATGGTTACCATTGGGTTCATGTATAACATTCTATATGTATAGCAATCTATGTTAAGTTAATGGTCACTTAAATTCATATATATAATTTAAAAGCACTGAATTTTAACTCCCTTCTTCATGTTTTATACATCTGATGTACTATTTTACATATTTTTATTTTGTGTATTCCTTGACTAATTTTTGTAGATGTAATTGATTTTTACTACTTTAGTGCTTTAACCTCCATGCTGGCTTTCTAAGTGATTAATCTACTTCCTTTATACATTTGCTTTAAATACCAGGAGAGTATATTCCTTTCATAATTTTCTTCTAGTTATGGTGTTTTATTTCCACTATGGAATTCCCTTTAACATTGCTTGTAAGGCTTGTTTAGTGGAGATGAACACCTTTAACTTTTGTCTTGGAAACACTGTCTGTTTCTATTCTGAATGACTTGCTGGATGGAGATTTCTTGGTTGGAGGTTTTTTTTCTTTCAGCCCTTCAAATATATCATGCCACTCCCTTCTGGCCTACAATGTTTTTGCCAAAAACTGAGCTGATAGTGTTACAAGGTTTTCTTTGTAAATAACTGTTTTCTACTGCTAATTTTAAAATAATCTCTTATCCTTATTTTTTACCATTTTATTTATATTTTAATATTTATTTATTTATTTATTTTTGAGAGAGTGAGAGAGCATGCATGTAAGTGAGTGGGGGAGGGGCAGAGAGACAGGGAGAGAGAGAGAATCCCAAATAGGCTCCAGGCTGTCAGCACAGGGCCCAGTGAAGGGCTTGATCTCAAAAACTTTGAGATCATGACCTGAGCTGAAATCAAGAGTCAGATGCTTAACTGACTGAGTCACCGGGCACCCCTTTTTTACCATTTTAATCATTGTATGTCTTGGTGTGGATCTCCTTCAGTTAATCTTGTTAGGAGCTCTCTGTGCTTCTTGAAACTGGATGTCTGTCTCCTCCCCCAGATTAGGGAATCTTTCAGCTATTATTTTTTTCAAATAATTTCCTGCCCCCTTCTCCCTTTCTTTTCCTTCTGGGATCCCTATAATGCAATGTTATTATAGTTGATGGTGTCACTGAGTTCCCTTAACCTCTTCTCATTTTTTATTCTTCTTGCTGTTCACTTTGATTGCTTTCCGTTACCCCATCTTCTAGGTTACTGATCCCTTCTTCTGCATCCTCTAATCTCCTGTCGATTTCCTCTAGTGTATGTTTTATTTTAGGTACTGAATTATTCAGCTCTAACTGGTTCTTTTATATATTTTCTCTTCATTTAAGTTCTCACTAAATTCATCCACT
Source organism: Acinonyx jubatus (assembly GCF_027475565.1). Taxonomy (NCBI): domain Eukaryota; kingdom Metazoa; phylum Chordata; class Mammalia; order Carnivora; family Felidae; genus Acinonyx; species Acinonyx jubatus. The sequence goes on along the minus strand of NC_069380.1, from coordinate 148,308,413 downwards.
TTTCTCAAGTCCAGTGAGTATCCTTATTATGATCACTTTGAATTCATTATCAGGCATTTTGCTTATCAATATTTCATTTAGCTCTTTTACTATGATTTTGTGTGATACTTTCATTTCTCACAAATTCCTTTGTCTCCTTATTTTGTCTAGCTCTCTGTGTTTGTTCCTATGTATTAGGGAGGTCAGCTACATCTATTCTTAAAAGTATTGGTCTTGTGTAGAACAAGTCCTATGCTGCCCTGTAGAGCAATTTCCCCCCTGGTCACCAGAACCAGGCAGTTCGGGAGTATCCCTTGTGGGCTACATGTGCCCTTCTTTTGTGACTAAGACATGATTGCTTTCTGCCCAGCTGGCTCCAGTGACCTGTTTTGTCTGCTGTGGGTGCAGTGGGCAGGATTTCCTTTCCACACTATTGACAGTTCTGTCTACAGTAACCCTGGGCTTGTTGGTGGGTGGGTCAGCAGGCTGTCTACAATTAGCCCTTTGCCAGAGCTGTGGGTGCACTGAAGGGCAGGGCTCTCTCCCTACACAGCCACCTAAGATACCTGCCTACAGGAATTGTAGATGCAGTGGTGTGTGAGGTGGGGTTATCTCTCCCCCGCCCCGCCGCTCATCCCCAGGGTGGGAGTCTCTTTGGAGTAGTACCAGTCTCAGCCGGGACTGCCCAATGAAATGTCGTAGGGCAGGTTCTGCTTTGGGGGAATGACTGCTGAGGGGGGGCTGTTCGGAGGGACCACACAGGAACACCAGGATGGGGCATGCAGTGCTAGCAAAGTAGACCGACTATTACGGCTGGCTCCTGCAGTCTTCCAACTATTAAGGATAGTGGAGGGGAAGAGAAATGGCATCCACCCACCTTTTTGTTTCCAGAGAAATCTGCAGATCTCTCCCCTCTCCAGCACACATTTTCTGATTAGTCCATAAATCTCCTATATACATGCCCTAGGCGCTTTTCAAACTGCTGCTTTTGCTGTTTTAGGCCAAGTTACTTTGTATGCTGACTCTTTAAGGGTGGGGACTCAATTACCTATCTCTCTCTGGCTCCCCTGGAGTTAAGCCTGCTGGTTTTTAAGGCATCCAGAGTTAAGTCCTGATTATTTTTAGAACTCCTGGAGTTAAGCTTCACTGCTTATCAAAGCTAGACATTATGGGTACTGTCCCTCCAGTGTGGGTCCCTGGGGCCAGGGGTGCCTAGTATGGCATCTTTCTGATCCCTCACTCCTCTCTGCTTATGATGTCACTCCCATTGATGTCTACTTGCACTGGAGAGTTGGTTTCTGACCATGTCTCTGCCCCTCCTACCCTTTTTGATGTGGCTATCAACAGTTAGCTGTGGAAGATGTGTTTTGCCACTCTTCAGATTGTTTTCAGAGTTCGTTTCATAAGTAAAAGTTGTTGCCTCCGTGTGTCTACGGGTTGAGGAAAGCTCAGGAGCCTGCTAGTCTGCTATCTTCCTCAGCTCCAAACTCAAGACATTGTGTTTTAAATATCAGTACTGCATCTGTACAGTGACAAACACAAAGATATTTTTATAACCTAAAGTTGTGCAATATGAAGAACATTAGAAAATAATTTAGAACATGCCCCTGCTAAAGATGATTCCAATTATTTTCTACATATGTCAACTAATTTCACAACACTATGAGCATTATAAAAGGCAAACCTGAGGAGTTTAAAGATTACCTAACTTGCCCAAAGTTACACCAAAAACAAGTGGCAGAGCTGGTACTATATTTATATAAAATATTTAAATCTTCTTTAACCATATAGAAATGTAATTGGTTCAGAGTAACTTGCTTTAGTAAAACCTTTATTCAAATAAAACTCTTTTTACCCTTATAAACTATTATATCAAGCTTCAGATATAAGATATTTGTCCAGGGTTAAGAAGGTCCCTTCCAAAGGGAGTCACAGAAAAGCTCCCTGGTCAAAGTCAACAAATGCAAACAGCAGGAACAACCATAGCATAATAAACTGGACAGCTTGTTTCAATACAGCTAAGTCAGTAGAGTCCTTTTTCCCATTTCTACTTACTGTGTATACAAAACATGATCACACTTGGCAGCAAGGGTAGAGTTTAGACATTGGATAAAACCTAAGAGATATTCTCTCAGGACATTGGGCAGTCTTTAAGGGAAAGATATAAAAAGGGTACTGGGGACAGCAATAATAAAAAGAATAACTTACACCTTCAATGACACACTGACAAAAGAAGAAAAAAGTCAAATCTGCTCAGAAGTCAGATACTCTAAAGCTATTCACACCCAGAATAAAGTCCCACTTACTGGTGCAGTTAGGAAGACTTCTAGTCTGCATGCTCCGCACACATTTATAGGAAATCTTGCCTGTCAACATAAAACAAAATTAACCCTCCTCCACCCCCCCAAATTTAATGACCATTGAAGACAAAAACTTCCTTAAAGCAAAGAAACTTATGTTAATGTTTCATTCATAAATGCAACAAGAGGATCAACATTTACTTTTTTAAAATTTTTTAATATTTACTTATTTTTGAGAGAGATAAAGAGAGAGACACACAGAGATGGAACATGAGCAGGGGAGGGGCAGAGAGAGAGGGAGACACAGAATCCGAAGCAGACTCCAGGCTCCGAGCTGTCAGCACAGAGCCCAACGCAAGGCTCGAACCCACAAACCGTGAGATCATGACCTGAGCCGAAGTTGGAAGCTTAACCAACTGAGCCACCCAGGCACCCCAACATTTTAAAAACCATTGGCAAGAAAAGAGAAGGTCAAGATGAACATGTGGATCACTATTCAGAGATCACCAATAAAAAGTTGATGCTGGATATAAACAGCCAATTGAAAAGGAGGAAACATGAATTGCTAGTAAAGATGTACAGTGATATTTAAGCTGAGGAAGAAAATACTCAGTCCTGGTATGTATATTGTTCTGCATAATATGCAGGTATCACCTGGAAGCATGTTGCTGCAGCAATATAAACCTATCCCGGGTTGCTCCAAAGGACACTGATGAAGAGAACTGACTTTTCAGGAGGCTGACTATAAGCAGTGCACCTACGGGTTTGTTTTGCCCGGAAAAGTGGACAGCCAGATACATAGATCTATATACCAAAATGTGAGCTGTGACTAACAGTTTGAGTAGATAGACTCTTGGTAAGAAAACTGTAGAAATAGCTCTCTTAACAGGTTCTGAATATGAAGATACTTGTATCCCATGTGAGTGCTCACTGGATGATGACCCTATCAGAGGAAGATTTTAAGATTAGGTGGAAGATTGCGCAATGAGGACTTCAGACAACATCCCTCTCCATCCATGGCAGCAGGTAGGGAGGATACCTGCGTGAAGCAGCATGATTTCCACTCATTAAGATCCATCTGGCAACAGCCAACTAGTGAGTACTCAGTCCTCCAAAATTACAGACCAACACTGAGCCCCTGATGGGGCATATTTCTGCAGAAGGAACAGCCAGCTACCCAGTAGCTGGTTGATTAAACTGGATTGCTTTCATCATGAAAGGAGTAATAGACACTGACAATGTATTTGCCTTCTCTGCCTGCAACACTTCTGTCAAAACTATCTCTAACTTACAGAATGTCTCATCCATCATAGAATTTTTCACAGTATCATTTCTGACCTAGGAACTCATTTTATATCAAATAAAGTACGTGTGTATATCAAGGAAAGCATGTTTCCATGTTCATAGCATTCACTGGTTTTACCATGCATCTAAAGCAGCTGGTTTGATGGAACAATGGAATGATGTATTGAAGACAGCTGAGAGCCAACTGGGTGGCAATATCTTGCAGTACTGGGGCAGTGTCCTCAAGATACAACCTGTACTCTCAATCCATGATCAGTATATGATGCTGCTTCTCCGAAAGCCACGATTCATGGGTTCAGAAATCAGAAGAAGAAAGTGGGATTCATTTATATCCCTTTACTTTTAGTAATAAGGTAGCAAAATTTCTGTTTCCCATTTCTACATATTTGGGCTCTGCTAGTCTAGAAATCTTTGTTCTCAAAGAAGGAATGCTTCCAGTGTGGTGTACAACAATAGTTCTGCTTAACTGTGACCTGAGACTGCCATACAGCTACTTTAGGCTTCCGTACTAATAATAAATGCTTCCAGTGTGGTGTACAACAATAGTTCTGCTTAACTGTGACCTGAGACTGCCATACAGCTACTTTAGGCTTCCATACTTTAGGCTTTTCCATACAGGCAAAGTAGAGGACTTTGTTACTGGCAGTGGCAATTTATCTATTTTTTTAATTGAAGTATAGTTGAGATACAATATCATTTTAGTTTTACGTGTACATAGTAGTGATTAGACATATACATTATGAAATGCTCACCATAAATATAGTTGCCATCTGTCACCATAAGATGTTACTATGTTACTGACTATATTCCCTATGCTGTACATTACATCTCTACTTACTTTATAACTGGAAGTTTATAACTCTTTTAGAGAGGGAAAGAGAGAGAGAGAGAGAGAGAGCATGCACAAGCAAACAGGGGAGAGGAGCAGAGAGGGAGAGAGAGAGTATCTTAAGTAGGTTCCATGCTGAACAACACTCCCCACCCCCCATGCAGGGCTGCGTCCCGTATTCCTGGGATCATGACCTAAGCTGAAATCAAGAGATGGACTTTCAACCAACTGACCCACCCTGGCACCTCTTTCACTTTAATCCCCTTCATATGTCTCACTTGTCCCCCACTTCGTTACCCTCTGGGAACTACCAGTTCCCTGTATCTGAGTCTGCTTCTGTTTTTTTGTTTGTTCATTTGTTTTTTAGTTTTCACATAGAAGTGAAATCATATAGTACTTGCCTTTCTCTTCCTTACTTATTTTTCTTAGCATAATACCCCCTAAATCCACCCGTGTTATCACAAATGACAAGATTTTATTTTTTTAATGGATGAGCAATATTTTGTTGCATATATACACACAACATCTTTTTAATCCATTTATCTATCAAGGACCACCTAAGTTGCTTCCATATCTTGACTATTGTAAATAGTGCAGTCAACATAGGAGTGCATATATCTTTGGATTTCTGTTTTTGTTTTCTTGAGGTACATATCCAGAAGTGAAATTGCTGGATTGTATGGTATTTCTTTTTTAATTTCTGAGCAAACTCCATATTGTTTTCCATAGTGGTTGCACCAATTAACAGTCCCAACAACAGTGCATGAGGGTTCTTTTTTCTCCCCATCCTAGCCAACACTTGTTTTTTCTTGTCTTTTTGATACTAGCCATTATGACAGGTGTAAGATGCTATCTCACTGTGGTTTGGCTTTGCATTTCCCTGATGACTAGTGATGTTGAGCATTTTTTCATATGTCTGTTATCCATCTGTGTGTATTCTTGGGAAAAATGTCTGATCAGGTCCATTTTTAAGTCAGATTCTTAATTATTTTGGTATTGAGTTGTATGACTTCTTTATGTATATTGGATATTAAACTCTTTCAGATACATCATTTGCAAACATCTTCTCCTATTTGGTAGGTTGCCTTTCTGTTTTGTTGATTGTTTCCTTCACTGTGCATAAGCTTTTTAGTTTGATGTTGTCCCAATTGTTTAGTTTTTGCTTTTGCTGTTCTTGCCTGAGGAAAAATAAAAAAAAAATTCTTCTAAGACCAACATCCAAGACATTACTGCCTATATTTTCTTGTAGGAGTTTTATGGTTTCAGGCTTCACATTTAGGTCTTTAATACATTTTGATTTTATTTTTGTGTATTATGTTAGAAAGTGGTCCATTTCATGCTTTTACATGTAGTTGTTCAGTTTTCCCAGTACCATTTATTGAAGACTGTCTTTTCCTCATTGTATATTCTTATTTGTCATATATTAATTGATAATATAAGCATGAGTTTATTTCTGGGTTCTCTATTCTATTCTATTGATCTATGTGTCTTTTTTTGTGCCATAGTACAAAAATACTATGTACCATAGTATTTTGATTACTATAGATTGTGGTACATCTTGAAATTTGGTAGTGTGATACCTCCAACTTCTTCTTTCTCAAGATTGCTTTGGATGTTTGAGGCCTTCGGTGGTTCCATACAAATTTTAGGATTAATTGTGCTGATTCTGTGAAAAAAAATTCTGTTGGTATTTTGATAAGGATTTCATTACATCTGTAGATTGCTTTGGGTAGTATAGACACTTTAACAACAATAATTCTTCCATTCCATGAATATGGTACACTTTTTATTTATTTTGTATCATCTTCAGTTTGTTTAATCAATGTCCTATAGTTTTCAGAATACAGGTTTTTCACCACCTTGGTTAAATTTATTCTATCTTGATGACCAAGGGAAAATTAGGTTGCTATTATACAATGAGGCTAAGAAGGAGTATGTCTGGAATACATGAGATTCTCCAGGCACCTCTTGGTATTCTCCTGACGTATAGTTAAAGTCAATGGCAAACTAAACCCAATAGGAAGGAATACTAATGATCCAGACCATTCAGGAATGAAAATTTTGTTCACTCCCCAGGTAAGAAATCATGATCAGCTGATATGCTTTCTAAGGGCAAAGGGAATATGAAATAGTGAATGAAGGATGTTATAAATAACTCCAATGATGTAACCAGTTGCAATAATGAGGACTGTAATAGGTACGAATGTTGCTTTCCTGTTGTTCCTTTTTCTCATCTTCCAACTATCAAACATAACATAAGTTAGTAGTAGTTAACTTTATATGTCCATATTTAAGTTAAAGGTTATCAAAGGAAATGTATGATTCAGTTAGATGAAGAATGAACATTACCCAAAGTTGGATAGTGGGACATTGTATCCTTTTTATAGAGAAGGTTAATATGTTTCATTTATGCACTAAATAGATGCTTCATCATGTTAGTTGGTTTTGTGATGTGTAAACATGGCTAAGCTAAACTATATTTGCCAGAAATCAATTCCCTGAATGTTTCCAATTAAAGTTACCACAACAGAAACTTACTTGATATCTAGAAAGCAGAAGTGCAGAAATAGGCACAGTTTACTGTCTGAAGGTAAATGCCCTTCGGGCTCTCTTTGGAGCCCAGAGAAGCTTTCACAGAGTCCACAGCTGCTCCAGCTATTGAGAAATCTTTTCTCTGTTTCTCTGAATCTGAGCCAGGTACAACAAAACAACAACTTGCCCAGCAGATCATCCATGGAAGCAAAATCAGTCTTTGAGTTACAGGGAAACCAGGGAGTTTTGCAAGTGATGGATGCAGGTTTCAGTTTTTTCCTCATGGTTTCCAATTTTTCATGCTGCCCCCTTGCTTTTCATTTTCTTCCCACTAGCCTGCCGTGTGTGTGTAGACTTAGTACCACATACAGAAGAAACAGCCAAAATAAGGCTGTTTTTAACACTTCCTGCAATTTCTTAAAGTCAAATCTCTCTCATAAATCTCTTATTCTACACTATTCCCAGTGGTTCTGCTTCTCTGATAGAACCCTGGCTGATAGAAGAGATAATTTTGCCACTTATGACCTGGAAAGAAAAAAAATATTTTGATTTCTAGAATTACTAAATCATCTCCCTAGGTAAAAGATACAATAATAGGTAAACCTTTATATCTTTAAGTGTGGTTTAGGAGTAAATATGCATTAAGAGTAGTATATTATCCTGGGTTCCTGAGAAGGAAAGCGAAACCTGAGACAAGGAGAAAAGTGCTAATGTATTATTTGGGAAGTCCTTGCAGAACTGCAAGGATGCGAAAAAAAAAAAAAAGGAAGTGCAGCAAGGAAAAATGAGAAACACTGTAAAGAGAAGCAGGACAGTGCTGAATAATGCTTCACAAGAGTGACAAGGAAACTAGCAAGTCATGTGGCTGGTGCATAAGCTGAATACCTGGAGCTTCTCTAGAGGCTGCAGGGAGAAACCTTGAATCCCTCCATGGGAGAGGAGGTGGAGGAAAATGTACCTGCAAGCTTCACTCATCTCCTGTTTTCCAACAATCAATGTCCAACACAGACTGCTAACGCCCCTGAACTTTCAGGTCTCATTATTGGCCCCTTTGAGGAGTGCTCTAGGTGCCAGATCCCATACTAAGAGTGGTAGTGGCAGGGGAATCAGAAATCCCCTCTCTGTACCTGCCTCATGGAAGCCAATGGTGAGGGTGAGGAAGGGTGAGGAAGCAGCATTCCCAGGGCATATGACTGGTTGACTTCAGCAGTAATGATGCTGCATCTTCAGAAGAAATAAAAAGGCATCTTTTTCCTTTAGAAGAGAGGAAACCATCGGGGCCAGTGAGCCCTGTGTTTGATAAAGTAAATAAGTCAACGAAAGATAGTTAAGGCTAGTCTTCTGATGAGCAGCTTTGGACGAGCCCAGAAAGAAAGTCCCCTGGTTCTGCAAAAAGAAATAAAGGGGAGCTAGTTAAATGTCCAAGAACTTCATGTTTGATGAAAAACACTAAAGCATGTCTGTAAAAGTCAGGATCAAGGCAAAAGTGGTCAGTAGGATATCACGTACTTGCCATCTCTCTGCAGAAACTAGTCAACATACTTATAAAAGAGGAAAGAAAAATTATCAGTGTAAAAATCAGAAATGGTAGAGTATTGTTTGTAGGTAATATAATTGCATCTTAGGAAATTTAATAGAACTACTGTACTATTCTAGGAGATTTCCGGGAGATAGATGGATACACAATTAATAAATAGAAATCCTTGGTCTTATTTATACCACAAACTATATTATATAGGTTGTGGTACAATATGAAATGAGAAGGAGCTACATAAAATACTGCAAAAGGCTGCTATAGTCAAGAAAATAACATGTGGACAAATAAATAGAACAACATTACATGACTGTACATGGGAAGATTCAGTAAGTTAATATTTCCAAATGTTGGTAAATTCATAAGCATATCAAAATCCTAATAAAATTAAAAAAATAATTTTTCTATGTAGACAGATGAATCTTTGGTTTTTTCATATGGAAAAAATGAATGAGCAAGAATAGGCTGGGAAATTGTGAAGAAAAATACTAATAAGGGGAGACTAGGCCTATTAAATATTAAATCAAGTTATATTATAAAAATTTAAGTAGAAACATTATAAGATTGGCTTATGAATAGATGACATTTTAAAAGTCCAGAAACAGACTCAAATATATATGCAAATTTAATATATGATGAAATTATAATTACAAATCAGTGTGGAAAAGATTTGTAATTTAATAAACTATTTAGGGAAAATATTAGGGAGATTCTATACACCACATGGAAATAAATACCAGTTGGATCACACATTTAAATGTAAGAAGAAAAAAAGAAAAAAAAGAAAAATGAAATTATTAAAGTACTGGAACCTGTATTATTCTTGATAATCTCAGAATGGAGAAGGCCATCTATAATGGAAAGATCCAGAAAGCCACCTCCTTGCCTCATCCTGGGATGAACTCTGTACGTTTTGTGATCTGGCTTCTGTGGGATCAGACTGAAGCCAGACTCCAGACCACTCTGTCCTACTTCTCTCACTGTCTCTTCCCTGAAAGAACTTCTTGAAAAATCATATATACAGGATCCACTTCCAGGGAACCAGGACTAAAACACTGGTAAATTTATTGTCTATTAGAAAGTTAAAATGAAAGTTAAAATAAAACCTACATCCTGAGCTGTGATTATAAGTTAGTTTTATTGTTGAACATACCATGTTCTATTTACTTTATTATTTGAGATCCAACCTAAGCCTCATTAATTTCCTTCAGAAAAGCTAACCAGTTAATTTCAAAATAGGCCTCAAGGACAGTCAGTTTCTAGTTCACTACTACTTTAGAGGAGAAACTCCAAAATTGTGGGAATCTTTTCTCTTGGTATGAAGAATGAGAGGCTGGTGAGAGGGAGAGAATTGACTGCATTATTGTAGTTCTGCCTCCTGGTATTTGAGACGGTGGAACAGTGAGAGTGTAGACTAAAACTTGGAGCCTTCATGGCTGTAAGTCAACAACTACAAGTCCATCAGATCTTTTTGCTTTCCCATCCTTTTCCTCAGCCATGCTTTCTCAACAAATGATCACTGCAAAATTTTGAGCAGAGAAGATAATGTTTGCAGACAAGACTGCACTAGCTTTAAATCCAGCATGTCGGCCCATAGTTTTGTCAAAAGTTTGACTAATTTTCCTCATGTCAGCAAAGACTGATGCCTCACAGCAGACATTTCTCTGTGTGTCCAACCTCAACCTCAGCATCGGGTCTCAAGCATAAAGCATCCTAGATCTCACGATCACCTAGGAAGGTTTCTTCGCACTAGTGTTTTGTTCTTTCAGTGTTCTTGTATCTGTAACTCTTCAGTGGTTTTAAAGAGGGTACATATATTAGATTTACTTGCCAATTTCTTGTTATAGAAGAAGTAAAAAATGTCTTTCTGCTTTCTAATAAGAGTTAGAACCTCCAGCCCTACTCCAATTATTTCCAACTTTATTCTGAAAGTTCTCTCAATACAGTAAGATAGAAAACAAAAATAAAAAAGTATGGTAGTGGAGGGTTGCCTAGGTGGCTCAGCTGGTTAAGCATTCTACTCTTGATTTCAGCTCAGGTCATGATTCCATGGTTCCAAGGCCCAAACCGTTGGGCTCTGTGTTGACAGTGTGAAGATTGCTTGGGATTCTCTCTCTTCCTCTCTCTCTGCCCCTTCCTGCTCATGTGTGCATGCACGTGTTCACTCTCTCAAAGTAAATAAATTTTAAAAAGAATGAAATATGGTAGTGGAAAGGATGAAGCACAATATGTGCATATTGCGGCACCTGGGTGGCTCAGTTGATTAAACGTCGGACTTCAGCTCAGGTCATGATCTTGTGGTTCATGAGTTCAAGCCCCACATCGGGCCCTGTGCTGACAGCTTAGATCCTGGAGCCTGCTTTAGATTCTGTGTCTCCCTTTCTTTCTCTGACCTTCCCCCACTCGTTCAAAGCTATTCACTTAAAAGAGAATTCAAATTCAAAGAGAATTCAAAGCTGGTCTAAAGATAAGATAAATACGTAAAACAGTTTTTCCATATAATACAGATAAAATGAAAGAAAATATAGAGTAAAAGCTTAACAATAGTGACAACTCCTGCAGCAAGAAATAAATATCTGAGAATAAACAAAATAAGTGAGATCTTTATGAAGAAAATATTTACACATAATGTTTTCCCTAGATAGGAACACTAAATATTGTTTTTAAAATTGTTTTTTTTTTTAATTTTTAATGTTTGTTTTAAGAGAGACAGAGTGTGTGTAGGGAAGGGGCAGAGAGAGAGGGAGACACAGAATCTGAAGGAGGCTCCAGGCTCTGAGCTGTCAGCACAGAGCCCATCACGGAGCTCAAAGCTATGAACTGTGAGATCATGACCTGAGCTGAAGTTGGATGCTTAACTGGCTGAGCCACCCAAGTGCCCCCAAATTCCATTTTTCGAAAATTATTTTATAAGTGTAATGCAATTTCAGTTAAATTTAAGGATGCTTATAGTTTTAAATTAGGAGTTCAATAAAGATCTCACTGAGATGGTGCCATTGGAGCTAAGACCTGACAGAGGTGAGGGGGCAAAACTATGAAATTTGGGGAGTAGCATTCCAGGTAGAGGGAAGTGAGGCCCTAAATCATGTATTCACCCTGACAGGTTTGAAAAAACAAAGAAACCAAGGCAGTTGAAAGGGAGAGAATGAGGAATCGATTCAGAAGTGGAAAGTAGTAGGAATGAGATCAGAAGGCAAATGGGATCAAATCATGTAGGCCATTGTTAGGGCTTTGCTCTGAGTGAAAGGACAAACCAGTGGAGGGTTTTAAGTAAAGGAGTAACATGAGTTGAGCTACATTGTAATAGGATCTCTTGAATTGCTGAGTTGAGAATAGCCTGGTAGGTGGCAAGGATAGAAAGATCAGTAAAAAAGATTTATAAAACAATGAGATTACTATAGTTAAGTAAGCAAGAGACAATTTTTAAAAGCTAAAATATGTGAGAAGTTTAATTTTGCTTAAAAAAAAAACATTTGAAAGAAACTGAAGTAACATTTCTTGCCCAAAGACCACATTACCAAATATGTTACAATAGTATATGTTGGCTAGCAAACATCCATTTTCAGGAACTACTGGAGAAGACGCATACCCACTGGCTCAGTAATTGCCATTCCGGGTATTTATCTTAAAGTCAAATTTGGAAACTAATTTTTCCACAAACGTGTTTGTCACTGTGTTGCATATTCTATATACCTGGAATGAGCAATCTGAAAGTGAAATTAAGAAAACAATTCCACTTGTAATTAAATCAAAAAGAATAATTAGAAATTTGACAAAGTTCAAGGCTGATACACTGAAAATTATAAAATGATATAGAAAGAAGTTAAAGACTTAAATGGAAAGACTTCTCATGTTCATGGAATGGAAAACTATATTAAGGTGTCAGTGATCTCTAAACTGATCTGCAGATTCAGCCTAATTTCCATCAAAATTCCAGTAGCCTCTTGTAGAAATTGATAAGCTCATTGTTAAATTGATACAAAATGCAAGGGGCCCAGAATTTTATTGCCCTCTACTTTATAGAACTCATGTTTTGTATATGAAGTCTTTAAAAAATAGAACAATGTTGGAGGACTCAAATGTTCCAGTTTCAAAACTTACCATAAAGCTAAAATGATACTGTATCATTGCATAACAATGGATATGCACATTGATGGATTAGAACTAAGTTCCCAGAAATAAAGTCATGTATCTATGTTCACTTGATTTTAGGCAAGGATGCCAAGACAATTCACTTGGGGAAAAGGAGAGTGTTTTTAGTAAGTTTCCTCGAAAATTGGACATATACATGGAAAAGAATAAATTTGGACCTCTTCTTGACACCATGTACTAAGTTTTATTTAAAATAGATCAAAGGGACACCTGGATGGCTCAGTCAGTTAAGCGCCCAACTTCAGCTCAGGTCATGATTTCATAGTTCGTGAGTTCGAGCCCAGTGACAGCCTAGATCCTGGAACCTGCCTTGGATTCTGTGTCTCCCTCTGTCTTTCTGTTCCTCCCCCATTTGTGTGTGTGCTCACTCTCTCTCTCTCTCTCTCTCTCTCTCTCTCTCTCTGTCTCTCAGAAATAATAAATGAGTAAACTTTATTTTAAAAAATAAAATGGATCAAAGACTTATATGTAAAATTGAAAACAATAAAACTTCTAGAAGAAAACATAATGTTAGTAATACTGGATTAGGCACTGGTTTCTTCTATATGACATGTAAACCACAAATAGCCAAGGTAAAATTAGATAAATTGGACTTCATCAAAACTAAAAAGAAAAAAAATGTGCTTCAAAAAACACTACCAAGAAAGTGAAAAGACAACCCACACAATGAGTCATCCATTCTTTCAAACTCTTGTTAATGTTGATATTTTTATCTCCTCCCATGAATCATAAGTGTTCTTAATGGCATGTAAAATGGTGAATCCTTTCCAGAAGGTTTTCAATTTATTTTGCCCAGATCCATCAGAGGAATCACTATTTAAGGCAGCTATAACCTTATGAGATGTGTTTCTTAAATAACGAAACTTGAAAGTTAAAATGACTCTTTGATCCATGGGCCACAGAATGGATGTTGTGTTAGCAGGCATGAAAACAACATGAATTTCATTGTATATCTTAATCAGAGCTCTTGGGTGATGAAGTGCATTGCCAGTGAGCAGTAATATTTTGAAAGAAATCTTTTCTTTTTTTCTCAGCAGTAGGTCTCAACAGTAGGCTTAAAATATTCAGTAAATCATGTTGTAAACAGATGTGCTGTCATCCAGGCTTTGTTGTCCCATTTATAGAGCACAGGAAGAGTCAATTTAGCATAACTCTTCAAGGCCCTGGGATTTTCAGAATAGTAAATGATCATCGGCTTTAACTTAAAGTCACCAGCTGCATTAGCCCCTAACATGAGTCAGCCTGTCACTTTAAGCTTTGAAGTCAAGCCTTGACTTCTCCTCTCTAGCTATGAAAGTCCTAAATGGCATCTTCTTCCAATATAAGGAAAGCTATTTCCTCTACATCAAAAATCTCTTGTTGAGTGTAGCCACCCTCATGCGCTATCTTGGTTAGATCTTCTTGATAACTTCTACATCAGCACTTGCTGCTTTACCTTGCACTTGTGTTATATAGACTGCTTCTCTCCTTAAACCTCAGCAATCACAGAACTGAGGACAGTTGGAGCCTTTCTCTAGGTTAGGCTTTGACCTCAGGGGAAATGTGTCTGGTTTGGTCTTCTATCTAGTGACTCAAACTTTCTCCATAATACATCCATAATACAATACAGTGATTATACAGACAAACAGAACTTGAGTTACCTCAGTTCTCTCACTCTATGTGATTACATGGAATTTTTATTTGTGCTTAAAATGTTTAAAACAACAGAGTGCAAAGGTGCATAACATTTTGGTTGAGGAAGTACAAATTTTTTAGATGTGAAAAACATACGTGAATATGAATGTGCATGAAATATATTCTTTGAATACTACTGATAATGATTTTTGTAAATAAAAGAGGAAAGATATTTTAAAATGACACACTCTGTCGTCAAATAACTAGCTACACCACTGTCCACTACTAGCCTCCTTCCTTGGTAAGTCTCTTTCAATCCATGTGTGTAACATAATGCGTACTTTGACTAGTAAATGCTTTGAGATGACACATATTCAGGATCTAATTATTGTTACTAAAACAAAGCATCTAGGTAACATTTAACTTAAGTAACAGAAGAAACACTTTAGAATGCCTCTTGAAAAGAATTAAACCAAATCATAACTAAACTATAAATAAATAAATGTGTTCACTTACAAAAACACAGACATGTGTATATGTTTATATACAAAGTATTTTATGTATCTTCTTGAAAAGAATTAAAACACTCTTCTAAGCAAGTCTTAGGTGAAAGAGGAAATCAAAACCGAAAATAGGTAACATTCACAAGTGAGTAGCAATAAGAAGGGACTACAAATGAAATTGGTGAAAAGTGCATAGGATAGAATTAAAAGGAAAACACAGAAGGTTTAATATCTTTATCAGAAAACAAAGCATGTTAAAACAAATTAAACTTTTAATTCAAGGAGCTAATAGGAATATTAACTCTGCATAGGAAGGGAAGATTAAAAAATAACAGATTTTAATAAAATAGTATGAAATAGTTGTAACAATTATAAATAAGCACACTAAGAATTAATAATGTTTAACTACTCTCTATACATTAAAGGAATTGAAAAAAAGTAATAATTTTTAAATGGACTAATATGATGAAAAGGCAAGAAACATAAAATATGCTTAAAGTCATTTACAATTAAGGAATTGCAAACAATTTTCCCATCAGATGGACTCATCTCTTATGGATTACATCAAGCTATAGAAAAGCTGTAAAACAATGAGGTCTCTGATATACTGTTGATGGAATTTGAATTGGTGCAGCCCTTTTGGAAGAGATTTGTCCATTGTTACATAACAAGTGAGCATACCATTGTGACCTGATAATTCCATCTCTAGGAATTTGTTTTACAGAAAGACTTGTATATCTGTTCACAAACATATTTGTACAAGAATACCAGTTGCATCACTTTTTATAATAACAAAAATTAGAAAACAGCCTAAAAGTTAATCAACGCAGTATTTCCATCTTTGGAATGTTATGCTGTCATTAAATAAAATGACTCAGATCTGTATGTGATGAAATAAAAAGAATTGAACTCCATAATTCCAAAACGCATTATTAAGTAAAGAAAGTTAACCCATGGAAAAATATGCAATATTATCCCATTTGTAGAAATAGTTTTTTTTTAGCTTAATGCATGGATATAGTAAATGCGTGGAAAACAGTCTGGAAGAATACACAACAAACCTCTTTGTCTTCTGGTGGCCTCAGAATTGGGCTAGGGAGAGAAGAGAGAACTTTCATTTTTCAATCCATATATTTCTTTATTATTTACAATTCTAACAAGAATGTACTGATGAATAATTTGAAATTGTGAAATATATAATACATATATAAAGATCAGCACAAGAGTGATCAATGGAAGATAGCTCAGAACCTAATATGAAAGACATGATAATTGTAGAGTGATCTCTGGAACCAGCCTGCCCTTCTGCCACTGTGTGGTCTTGAGAAGGTAATCAACTTCTTTGTCTCAGTTTCTTCATGTGTGAAATAGGGATAGTTAATGGGATATTATGCAAGAAAAAAATGTGTAAAATCCTTTAGTTCAGTGTCTAGCATTTATAAAGCACTCAAAGTATATATAAAAATAATGTTAGCTCTTTGTGTTAAAGTCAAGGGAGGAGCATTTTCCAAGAAGAAATCCTTGCCATTCTCAAACTGGATATGGGTAAGAAATAAATGAAAACATAGGAGAAGTTATTTTCATATTTGAGTGGACTGAACAAAAAAAATAGTTCTAATTTTATAAGAAATGAAAAGTGAAAGCAACAAATATACTTGTAACTTAAAACACTATACAAGAAGAGGAAGTGGTAATGACAGTGAAGATTAATTTGTGGGGCAGGTTTAAAGAACATGTTTTTAGAATAAAAGTATTCACTATGACCATAGCAGTGGGAAAAAAAGAAACAATGGGCAATTGAAGAGGAGTTGGGAGGTGAGAATGATTAATGGAAGATGATCCGAGAGGGGATGGAAGGGGGTGAAATCAGTAGCACAAAACAAGATGGTAGGGAACTGTTATTGCCAAAGAGAAATTGAATCATGGATTTGACACTCTAAAAAACAAAACTAACACAGAATTATAACTCTGGAGTTTGAAATCTGTTTTGTACTGAGAATACTTACATAGTTTGTGTAGACGAAAGGAGCAGTTGCCATGGTGGCTTAGGAAATGGGTATGGCTAAATATTGAGTGACAAATTAGGGTATTAAAGGACAGGAGGAAATTGCAGAGCATCAGAACTATTGATGAAAGTCTAAAAGAATTGTGGAGATATGAGGGGAAGTCAAATCTAGGTGTGGAAGCTTAAGAATGAGTGTGCTAAATCAATCAGTCACAAGAAACTTGAAAGTTTTAGTGAGACTTTCAAACATTTCTCTAGCACAGGAAAAAATGGACTTGGTAAAATGAACTATCTACATAAATCTCTAAGGTTTGTACACATGATATTTTTGTTGTGATCATTTATTTTGGCATTTTGGTAGCATTTTGAATACCATGTATTTAATTTGTATTAAAAGACTTTCCGTCATAATACACTGAATTTGCTATGTTTTAAAATAAAGTAATGATATTTAACATATTTGTTGACCCCTAAATTTCAGTCTATGTTTATTTTTATAGTTAGTAAAGAGATATGGAGAAGAACCACAAGCACAATTTCAGCAGCTTTAGTTACAGCTAACTCCACTCATATCTGTCATGTCTTAAATCTCCTGGCAAAAGATGATGTATGAGGACAAGAGAGAGGAGGTTGAAGGGTGAACAAGGGAGCAAATGGAATAGGAGGTACACATGATATTTTTCCCAGCACACATTCGGATATATCCCTCCAACACCTACAACTATTTTAATGGCACTTTGATTTTTTTTTCTCACTCATCTGTTTTGGAAGAAGACAGATGAAAAGAGTAGACAGACACATGGAGAAAGTGAAAAGGGCCAATGTATGCCTTTGTAACAAGGAAATGTCCTTTTGGTGCATAGGTACATGGATCCTTGAAACTTGCAAGACTGTATCTCACAGTAAACACAGTATATAAAAATAATATCTAATATGTGCAAAACACAAATTAAGAGGTTATTGTTTATTTTAAAAAGACTATTTCATGTCATGAATTTGTTGTCTTGAGATATTTTTTTAATTAGCAAGCAACCCCTCCATACCAAACATAAGAATTGATTTCCACACTGTGTTTTAGAAATGCATCAAATTATGCCCAAATTCCAAAAGCAGAAACATAGCTATGTCAACTTTGGGTCGCTGATAATATTTCTATAATTCTTAAGGCCTAGCGTAGGCAAGCATGATGGTATTTTACAAGCTTAATAATCTTTTGGGTGGGTGGAGAGGTTTTCCTAAGCTACTCATAAAGTGAAATTGGAAGAATTAATGAAGAGGAAGTTTCTGCTCAACAAGTGGATTGGCTGAATTAAAAGTATGTTCTTGCTTTGTCACCTATAAAATTCAAGAAAATGTTTTATAATACACATTTGAATATCTATTTTCGTTTCCTGATCTTAGATCTCTGTAACACTTAGAGTAGAAACTTTGCCAGGCTTTATCCCTTTTTGATATCTAATTAAACCTGATTTAGTGGAGAATTTATCAGCCTGCCTTTTCCCTCATATTTCATTTATGAATATGGACAGACACCCATTTTTACCATGCACTGTATGTTGAAAGATCAAATACATCAGCATAATTTAAATAAATCTGAGCCCTATAAATTCCCACTGGATGCAAGACCACAAATGGAAACAAGAACAAGGGCATGTTCAATGACATTAAAATGCAACTAATTTAAAACACAAAGGAAATACATTTCTATGGAATGCCTAATAAATCTACAGCACTCATTTCCACAGGATTTTAGTGAGGCAAATACCTCAGCAAATTTCAAGAAAGAATTACACATTCATAGCATAGGAAAACAATATTTGCGGCTATGAGGCTACATGAACTATCAATTTGCATGCTTTGTTTTTGAGTTGAGAGACACTCTAGCCAACTTTCAAGAATAGCAAAATTTCCTTGATAATTAAGGAATGTGCTTAAGTAAAAATATCTTTAGATTTGGAGTCTTCGTTTCTCTAAGTCTTTTATTTGACTGATGGGTTCATTGCATCTAGTATGGGAATTACAGATATGGCCAAAATGTATTCTTGGTTGCCTTTGAATTGATTAGACCAGTAGGTCATCAACATAATCATCAAATCAATCTCCTGAAAGTCCAGATGATATGCAAAAACACTAATTTCTATGGTAACAGAAAGAAATTTGAGTAAGAGTATTAGTGGAAGAGAAGGAAAAGAAGAGAAAAATGATAAAGAGAAAAGACAGAGTGAATGGGCACTGGAGGTTAGAAAGAAAACAAAAGGCCGGTAGGTCATAGAATACCCAGAGCCACAGAGTGGTTCTGAACCAAAACAGAGATAAGAAATCAAGTCTTGCTAATGAAATAGCAAAAGCCTTTATTTTTCCTTATTACTAATGTTTCTTAATTCATAACCTTCCATGTAGTGTGCATGCCAGTGTTTTATTTTTTGTTATCTTCCCATGCCAGCAATTACTGAAGAGAGGCTCATGTAAGCTTCCCTTTATCTGGATACCTTTTCACAAATCTCTGAGTTTTTTAAAACTTCTTGAGGTGTGATTGACATACAATATCGTATTCATTTTAGATGTACAACATAGTGATTCAACATTTGTATGCATTGCAAGATGATTACCACAATAAATTAGTTACCATCTGTTTACCTTAAAAAGTTAATGTATCAGGGGCTATTTTCCCAAGGCTCTATGTGACATACACATTACTTAATGATTTTGTAAGTGGAAGTTTGTACTTCCATCCATTTTCCCCCTCTCCATCCCCTTCCTCTTTGGCAACCACCAGTCTTTTCTCTGTATCTGTCAGGGTTCTGGTTTGATAGGTTTGTTTTGCTTTATAGCTTCCACATATAAGTGAAGTCATGTAATTTTTGCCTTGCTCTGACTTATTTCACTTACCATAATACCCTCAAGGTCCATCAATGTTGCTGCAAATGGCAAAATTGCATTTTGTTTTATGGCTGAGTAGTATTCCATGTGGGGTGTGTGTGTGTGTGTGTGTGTGTGTGTGTGTGTGTGTGTACGTAGGTATAAGATTATATATATGTAATTATGTAATCTATTGATCCATTGATGGACACAGGTTGTTTCCCTATCTTGGCTATTGGAAAAAGATGCTGCAGTGAACATAAAAGTGCATGTACATTTTGAATTTATGTTTTCATTTTCTTTAGGTAGATACTCTGTAATGGAATTGCTGGATCATATGGTAGCTCTATTTTTATTTTTTTGAGGAACTTCAATACCATTTTCCATAGTTGTTGTACTAATTTACATTCCCACCAACATTGCACGAGGATTCCTTTTTCTCCACATCCTCACCAATATTTATTTCTCATTAGCCATTCTGGCAGGGATAAGGTGATATCTTACTGTGTTTTTATTTATTTTTATTAGAATTGACATACAGTGTTATATTAGTTTCAGGTATATAACATACGAATCTTGAAATTCTACACATTATACAACATCACTGTGATAAGTGCAGTCACTATCTGTCTCCATACAATGTTAGTTCAGTATTATTGACTGTATCCCCCATTGTGTACTTTTCATCTCCGTGACTTATTTTATAACGGGAAGTTTGTACTTCTGAATCCTCTTCACCTTTTTCACCCATCCTCCACCCCTACCCTCTGGCAACCCAGTTCTCTGTATTTATATGTCCATTTCCATTTGGTTGTTTATCCATGTGATTTGTGTTTTATATCCCACATATAAGTGAAATCATATGATATTTGTCTTTCATTTTCTTTTTTTTAATATGAAATTTATTGTCAAATTGGTTTCCACACAACACCCAGTTGTATTTCATTTTCTGATTTATTTCACTCAGTGTAACACCCCTTACATCCATCCATGTTGTCACAAGTGGTAAGATGTAATTGTTTCATGGCTGAGTTGTGTGTGTGTGTGTGTGTGTGTGTGTATACACACACACACACACACACACACACACACACACACATACATACACATACTCTTTTTATCCATTCATCTATTTATGTTCATTTGAGTTGCTTCCATATCTTGGCTATTGTAAATAAGCCTACAATTAACATAGTGGTTCATATATCTGTTTTTGTTTTCCATAGATAAATACCTAGTAGTAGAATTATTGGATTGTATGATATTTTTATGTTTAGTATTTTCAGGATAATCCATACTGTTTTCCATATTGGTTTCACCAATTTTATATTCCTGCCAACAATGTACTGTATAAGCTTTCCCTTTTCTCCATATCTTCTCCAACACTCATTGTTTCTTTTCAATACTAGCTATTCTGACTGGTGTGAGGTCATCTAACAATGGTTTTGATTTTCATTTTTCTGATGATTAATGATGTTGACCATTTTTGCACCAGGATCTGTTGGCCATCTGTATGCCTTCTTTGGAAAAATGTCTATTTTTCCAAAAAATGCCTTCCCATTTTTTTTAATTGCATTCTTTTGTTGTTGTTGAGTTCTATAAGTTTTTTATATATTTGGGTATTAACCCCTTATTGAATATATCATTTGCAAGTATCTTCTTCATTCAGTAGTTTGCCTTTTCATTTTGTTTCCTTTGTTGTGCAAAAGCTTTCTATTTTGGTGTGGTCTCAGGAATTTTGCTTTTGTTTCCCTTAACTGAGGAAACAAATTCATAAATATGTTGTCAAGGCTGATGTCCAAGAGATTACTACCTGTTTTCTTTTAGGAGTTTTTATGGTTTCATGTCTCACTTTTAGCTCTTTAAATCATTTGGAGTTTATTTCTGTGTATGCTGTAAGAAAATGATCCAGTTTTGTTTCTTTTGTACATAGATGTCCAGTTTTCCTAGTATCATTTATTGAAGAGACTGTCTTTTCTCCATAGTATATTTTTGCCTCCTTTGTCATAGATTAATAGATAATATAAGCAAGGGTTTATTTCTCTACTTTCTATCCTGTTGATTGATTTATGTTTCGATTTTTGTGTCAGTATCATACTGTTTTGATTGATGTAGCTTTGTCATGTATTTTGAAATCTGGTATTGTGATATTTGTGGCTTTGTTCTTCTTTCTCAAGATTACTTTGGCTATACAGTCTTTTGTGATTCTATGCAAATTTTGGAATTATTTGCTTTAATTCTGTCAAAAATTCCAGTAGAATTTTGACAGGGATTGCAATGAATCTGCAGATTGCTTTTGGTAGTATGGACATTTTAACAATATTGGTTCTTCTAATCCATGAGCATGGAATATCCTTCCATTTGTTTACATCACCTTCAGTTTATTTCATCAATGTCTTACAGTTTTCAGAGTGTAGGTCTTTCACCTCCTCAGTTAAATTTATTCCTATGTATTTTATTCCTTTTGGTGCAATTGGAACTTTGTTTCTTTAAATTTCTTTCTGCTACTTTATTATTAGTGTATAGAAATGCAACACATTTCTGTGTATTTTGTCTCCTGCAACTTTACCGAATTCATTATTAATCCTATGAGTTTTTTTGTGGAGTCTTTAGGGCTTTATATATAGTATCATGTCATCTGCAAATATTGTAACTTTTACTTCCTCCTTATTAATCTGGATGAATTTTATTTCTTTTTCTTTTCTGAATGCCCAAATGCTACGGCTAGGGCTTCTGGTACTGTGTTGAATAAAAGTAGTGAGAGTAGCCATCCTTGCTTTTTTCCTGAGATTAGAAGAAAAGCTTTCAGATTTTCAACACTGAAAATGACATGAGCTGTGGGTTTGCCATATGTGGCCTTCAGTGAGGCATGTTCCCTATAAACCCATTTTTTTTAGTGTTTTAACATGAATACATGTTAAATGCCTTTTAAAAAATCAACAAATGTTTTTTCTCCATCTTTTGAGATGATCATATGAATCTTATTCTTCACATTGTTTATGTGATATATCCTATTGATTAATTTTTGTATCCTTGAATAAATCCCACTTGATTATTGTGGATTATTTTTTAACTTCTTATTGACTTCATTTTGCTAATATTTTATTGAGGATTTTTGCATCTCTGCTTATTAGATATATTGGCTTGTAGTTTTTGTGGATTTTGCTTGTTTTGTAGTGTCTTTATCTGGTTTTGGTAGCAGGTTATTTCTGGACTCATAGAATGAATTTGGAAGATTTCCTACCTCTTCTATTGTTTTTGGAATAATTTGAGAAGAATAAGTGTTAATTCTTGCTTGAATATTTATTAGAATTCACCTATAAACCCATCTGGTCCTGGACTTTTGTTTGTGCGGAGTTTTTTGATTACCAATTCAATTTTGTTACTGGTCGTTGGTCTGTTCAGATTTTCTATTTATATCTGATTCAGTTTTAGAAGACTGTATTTTTCTAGGAATTACTCCATTTCTCCTAGGTTGTTCGATTTGTTGGCATATAGTTTGTTTGTTTTTTCAGTTTTATGCCTTCATTTGATAATCAGTGGCTAGTTTTCATCCACATCAACTATAGATTTTTGTAAGTGGTGACAGGTAACCAATGTATAGAGTTTGTTTGGTAAATATTTATCCGAATCATGTTTTCTGGACAACTGCACACAGATATATTATGAAATATTCCTATTCCTACGGCCCACACAGCTTGGTTGAGCATGGTGTCATTGTATACTTTTGGAGTTCCCATCTCCTTCATGGCAAATTTCTGGATCTCTTTGAGTGTCTGAGGGACACACTTCTTGAAATCCATGGATGCACTTGTGAATGTTGATGTTGTATTCTGTGGTCACTACCTCATTGATGGCAGAACGGCCATTCTTATTCTGCACACCCTTCTTTGCAAGAGCCATTCTGCCAGTCCCTAGATGAAAAAGAAGCTGTTGGCATATAGTTTTTCATAGCAGTATTTTATAATCCTTTGTATTTATATGGTGTTAGTTCTAATTCCTGCGCTGATTTCTGATTTTGAGTCCTCTCTATTTATTAATGAAGCTATCTAAAGGTGTATCACGTTTGTTTTTTCAAAGAACCAATTTTGGTTTCCTTAATCTTTTATATTATTTCCTAGTCTGTATTTCATTTATTTCTGGTTTGATCTTTGTTATTTTCCTCATTCTACTAACTTTAAGCTTTGTTTGTTCCTCTTTTTTTAGTTCCTTTAGGTGTAAGATTAGATTTTTTATCTGAGATTTTTCTTATGGTGTCTTGAGAGAGGTCTTGTATCACAATAAACTTTCCATGTAGAACTCCCTTTGCTGTGTCCCAAAGATTTTGGACTGTTGTATTTTCATTTTCATTGGTTCCCATGTACTTCTGATTTCCTTGTTGTTTTCTTTGATGACCTACTGCATTTTAGTAGCATGTTGCTTAGCCTCTGTATGTTTGTGGGTTTTTTCATTTTATTCTTGTAATTGTTTCATAAATCCATACTGTTGTGGTTGGAAAAGATACTTATTTTTTTCCATTCTTCTCTTTTTTTGTTTAGAGAGAAAGAGCATGTGTGAGTAGGGGAGAGGGGCAGTGGGAGGGAGGGGGGAAGAGAGAGGGAGGGAGAGAGACAGAGACAGAGACAGAGAGAGACAGAGAGAGAATCTTAAGTAGGCCTGATATTCAGTGAGGAATCTGATGTAGGGCTCAATCTCATGACTCTGGGAGAGTGACCTGAGCTGAATCAAAAGTCAGATGCTCAACTGAGCCACCAAAGTGCCTCTTTTCTTTTCTTTTCTTTTCTTTTCTTTTTTCTTTTCTTTATTTTCTCTTTTCTCTTTTCTTCTCTTCTTTTCTTTCTTTCCTTGTTTTCTCTTCTTTCTTTCATTTCCTTTTCTTTTCTTTTCCCATTCCGTTGGTTGCCTTTTAGTTTTGTTGGTTGTTTCCTTTGCTGTGCAGAAGCTTTTTATCTTCATAAGGTCCCAGTAATTCATTTTTGCTTTTAATTCCCGTTCCTTTGGGGATGTGTCAAGTAAGAGATTGCTACGGCTGAGGTCAGAGAGGTCTTTTCCTGCTTTCTCCTCTAGAGTTTTGATGGTTTCCTGTCTCACATTCAGGTCCATCATCCATTTGGAGTTTATTTTTGTGAATGGTGTGAGAAAGTGGTCTAGTTTCAACCTTCTGCATGTTGCTGTCCAGTTCTCCCAGCACCATTTGTTAAAGAGACTGTCTTTTTTCCATTGGATGTTCTTTCCTGCTTTGTCAAAGATTAGTTGGCCATACTTTTGTGGGTCTAGTTCTGGGGTTTCTATTCTATTCCATTGGTCTCTGTGTCTGTTTTTGTGCCAATACCATGCTGTCTTGATGATGACAGCTTTGTAGTAGAGGCTAAAGTCTGGGATTGTGATGCCTCCTGCTTTGGTCTTCTTCTTCAAAATTACTTTGGCTATTCGGGGCCTTTTGTGGTTCCATATGAATTTTAGGATTGCTTGTTCTAGTTTCGAGAAGAATGCTGGTGCAATTTTGATTGGGATTGCATTGAATGTGTAGATAGCTTTGGGTAGTATTGACATTTTGACAATATTTATTCTTCCAATCCATGAGCAGGGAATGTCTTTCCATTTCTTTACATCTTCTTCAATTACCTTCATAAGCTTTCTATAGTTTTCAGCATACAGATCCTTTACATCTTTGGTTAGATTTATTCCTAGGTATTTTATGCTTCTTGGTGCAATTGTCAATGGGATAAGTTTCTTTATTTGTCTATTGCTTCATTGTTAGTGTATAAGAATGCAACTGATTTCTGTACATTGATTTTGTATCCTGCAACTTTGCTGAATTCATGTATCAATTCTAGCAGACTTTTGGTGGAGTCTATCGGATTTTCCATGTATAGTATCATGTCATCTGCAAAAAGTGAAAGCTTGACTTCGTCTTTGCCAATTTGGATGCCTTTGATTCCCTTTTGTTGTCTGATTGCTGATGCTAGAACTTCCAACACTATGTTAAACAACAGACGTGAGAGTGGGCATCCCTGTCGTGTTCCTGATCTCAGGGAAAAAGCTCTCAGTTTTTCCCCATTGAGGATGATGTTAGCTGTGGGCTTTTCATAAATGGCTTTTATGATGTTTAGGTATGTTCCTTCTGTCCTGACTTTCTCAAGGGTTTTTGTTAAGAAAGTGTGCTGAATTTTGTTAAAGGCCTTTTCTGCATCGATTGACAGGATCATATAGTTCTTATCTTTTCTTTTATTAATGTGATGTATCACGTTGATTGATTTGTGAATGTTGAACCAGCCCTGCATCCCAGGAATGAATCCCACTTGATCATGGTGAATAATTCTTTTATATGCTGTTGAATTCGATTTGCTAGTATCTTATTGAGAATTTTTGCATCCCTATTCATCACGGATATTGGCCTGTAGTTCTCTTTTTTTACTGGGTCTCTGTCTGGTTTAGGAATCAAAGTAATACTGGCTTCATAGAATGAGTCTGGAAGTTTTCCTTCCTTTTCTATTTTTTGGAATAGCTTGAGAAGGATAGGTATTATCTCTGCTTTAAACGTCTGGTAGAACTCCCCTGGGAAGCCATCTGGTCCTGGACTGTTATTTGTTGGGAGATTTTTGATAACCGATTCAATTTCTTGGCTGGTTATGGGTCTGTTCAAGCTTTCTATTTCCTCCTGATTGAGTTTTGGAAGAGTGTGGGTGTTTAGGAATTTGTCCATTTCTTCCAGGTTGTCCAATTTGTTGGCATATAATTTTTCATAGTATTCCCTGATAATTGTTTGTATCTCTGAGGGATTGGTTGTAATAATTCCATTTTCATTCATGATTTTATCTATTTGGGTCATCTCCCTTTTCTTTTTGATAAGCCTGGCTAGAGGTTTGTCAATTTTATTTTTTCAAAAAACCAACTCTTGGTTTCGTTGATCTGCTCTACAGTTTTTTTTAGATTCAATATTGTTTATTTCCGCTCTGATCTTTATTATTTCTCTTCTTCTGCTGGGTTTAGGCTGCCTTTGCTGTTCTGCTTTTAGTTCCTTTAGGTGTGCTGTTAGATTTGGGGGATTTTGGGGATTTTTCTTGTTTCTTGAGATAGGCCTGGATTGCAATGTATTTTCCTCTCAGGACAGCCTTCGCTGCATCCCAAAGTGTTTGGATTGTTGTATTTTCATTTTCGTTTGTTTCCATATATTTTTTAATTTCTTCTCTAATTGCCTGGTTGACCCACTCATTCTTTAGTAGGGTGTTCTTTAACCTCCATGCTTTTGGAGGTTTTCCAGACTTTTTCCTGTGGTTGATTTCAAGCTTCATAGCATTGTGGTCTGAAAGTATGCATGGTATAATTTCAATTCTTGTATACTTATGAAGGGCTGTTTTGTGACCCAGTATATGATCTATCTTGGAGAATGTTCCATGTGCACTCGAGAAGAAAGTATAGTCTGTTGCTTTGGGATGCAGAGTTCTAAATCTATCTGTCAAGTCCATCTGATCCAATGTCTCATTCAGGGCCCTTGTTTCTTTATTGACCGTGTGTCTAGATGATCTATCCATTTCTGTAAGTGGAGCATTAAAGTCCCCTGCAATGACCACATTCTTATCAATAAGGTTGCTTATGTTTATGAGTAATTGTTTTATATATTTTCGGGCTCCCGTATTCGGTGCATAGACATTTATAATTGTTAGCTCTTCCTGATGGATAGACCCTGTAATTATTATATAATGCCCTTCTTCATCTCTTGTTACAGCCTTTAACTTAAAGTCTAGTTTGTCTGATATAAGTATGGCTACTCCAGCTTTCTTTTGGCTTCCAGTAGCATGATAAATAGTTCTCCATCCCCTCACTCTCAATCTGAAGGTGTCCTCAGGTCTAAAATGAGTCTCTTGTAGACAGCAAATAGATGGGTCTTGTTTTTTTTATCCATTCTGATACCCTATGTCTTTTGGTTGGCGCATTTAGTCCATTTACATTCAGTGTTATTATAGAAAGATATGGGTTTAGAGTCATTGTGATGTCTGTATGATTTATGCTTGTAGTGATGTCTCTGGTACTTTGTCTCACAGGATCCCCCTTAGGATCTCTTGTAGGGCTGGTTTAGTGGTGACGAACTCCTTCAGTTTTTGTTTATTTGGGAAGACCTTTATCTCTCCTTCTATTCTAAATGACAGACTTGCTGGATAAAGGATTCTCGGCTGAATATTTTTTCTGTTCATCACATTGAAGATCTCCTGCCAATCCTTTCTGCCCTGCCAAGTTTCAGAAAAGAGATCAGTCATGAGTCTTATAGGTCTCCCTTTACATGTTGGGGCACGTTTATCCCTTGCTGCTTTCAGAATTTTCTCTTTATCCTTGTATTTTGCCAGTTTCACTATGATATGTCATGCAGAAGATCGATTCAAGGTACATCTGAAGGGAGTTCTCTGGGCCTCTTGGATTTCAATGCCTTTTTCCTTCCCCAGTTCAGGTAAGTTCTCAGCTATTATTTCTTCAAGTACCCCTTCAGCACCTTTCCCTCTCTCTTCCTCCTCTGGGATACCTATTATGCGTATATTATTTCTTTTTAGTGTATCATTTAGTTCTCTAATTTTCCCCTCATACTCCTGGATTTTTTATCTCTGTTTTTCTCAGCTTCCTCTTTTTCCATAATTTTATCTTCTAGTTCACCTATTCTCTCCTCTGCCTCTTCAATCTGAGCCGTGGTCATTGCCATTTTATTTTGCTATCGTTTATAGCGTTTTTCAGCTCCTCGTGACTATTCCTTAGTCCCTTGATCTCTGTGGCAAGAGATTCTCTGCTGTCCTCTATACTGTTTTCAAGCCCAGTGATTAATTTTATGACTATTATTCTAAATTCACTTTCTGTTATATTATTTAAATCCTTTTTGATCAGCTCATTAGCTGTTGTTATTTCCTGGAGATTCTTCTGAGGGGAATTCTTCCGTTTGGTCATTTTGGATAGTCCCTGGAGTGGTGCGGACCTGCAGGGTACTTCCCCTGTGCTGTGGTGTATAACTGGAGTTTGTGGGTGGGGCCACAGTCAGACCTGATGTCTGCCCCCAGCCCACTGCTGGGGCCACAGTCAGACTGGTGTGTGCCTTCTCTTCCCCTCTCCTAGGGGCGGATTCACTGTGAGGTGGCGTGGCCCATCTGGGCTACTTGCACACTGCCAGGCTTGTGGTGCCGGGGATCTGGCGTATTAGCTGGGGTGGGTAGGCAAGGTGCACGGGGGCAGGAGGGGCAGGCTTAGCTCACTTCTCCTTAGGTGATCCACTTCAGGAGAGGCCCTGTGGCAGCAGGAGGGAGTCAGACCTGCTGCCGGAGGGGTGGCTCCCTAGAAACACAGCGTTGGGTGTTTGCGCTGAGCGAGCAAGCTCCCTGGCAGGAACTGGTTCCCTTTGGGATTTTGGCTGGGGGATGGGCGAGGGAGATGGCACTGGCGAGCGCCTTTGTTCCCCGCCAAACTGAGCTCTGTCGTCCTGGGGCTCAGCAACTCTCCCTCCCTTTGTCCTCCAGCCTCCCCGCTTTCCGAGCAGAGCTGTCAACTTATGACCTCCCAGATGCTAAGTCCGGCTTGCTGTCAGAACACACTCCTTCCAGCCCCTCCGCTTTTGCAAGCCAGACTTTGGGGGCTCTGCTTGGCCTGCGGGCCGCCCCTCCGCCCAGCTCCCTCCCGCCAGTCCGTGGAGCGTGCACCACCTCGCCACCCTTCCTACCCTCTTCTTTGGGCCTCTCGTCTGCACTTGGCTCCGGAGACTCCATTCTGCTAGTCTTCTGGTGGTTTTCTGGGTTATTTAGGCAGGTGTAGGTGGAATCTAAGTGATCAGCAGGACACGCAGTGAGCCCAGAGTCCTCCTAAGCCTCTATCTTCCCTAGAATCCCCAATTTATATGTAGTTTCAAGCCATTATTTAACTTCCAGTTAGTTAACATTCTGTGTAATACTATTTTCAGGTATAGAATATAGTGATTCATCACTTACATACAAAACCCAGTGCTCATCACAAATGCCCTCCTTAATGCCCATTACCCATTTAACTCATTTTACCTTCCCCTTGCTGACTTCCCCTGCATCAACCCTGTTTTTTCACTACAATTACTGTCATTTTTATGGTTTGCCCTTTTTCCTCATGGTGCTCATTTGATTTTTTGTTCCTTCGTTTCCACATATGAGTAAAATCATATGGTATTTTTTTTCCATGACTGACTGACTTCGTTTAGCACAATATTACTAGCTTCATCCACCTCAATGCAAATGGTAAGATTTCATTCTTTTTTTGGGTGAATAATATTCCATTGTATGTGTGTGTATGTATACACACACACACACACACACACACACACACATATACACATATGCACACACCACTGTATCCATTAAGCAGTCAATGGATATTTGGGCTCTTTCCATAATTTGAGTATTTTTGATAATGCTGTTAGAAATATTGGGGTGCATGTGTCTCCTCAAATCATTATTTTTGTATCCTTTGGGTAATACCTCATAGTGCCATTGCTGGGTCACAGGATAGTTCTATTTTTAACTTTTTCAAGAACCTCCATACTGTTAGGCAGAGTGGCTGCACCTGTTTGCATTCCAACCAATAGTATAAGAGAGTTCCCCTTTCCCTGCATCCTCATCAACACCTCTTGTTTCCTGTGTTGTTAATTTTAGCCATTCTGACAGGTGTGAGGTGATATCTCATTGTAGTTTTGATTTGTATTTCCCTGATGATGAGTGATGTGGAGCATCTTTTGATGAGTGTGTTAGCCATCTGGATGTCTTCTTTGGTGATATGTCTATTCATGTCTTCTGCCCGTTTCTCCACTGGATTATTTGTGTTTTGGCTGTTGAATTTTATAAGTTCTTTATATCTTTTGGATACTGACCTTTTATCAGATACATCATTTGCAAATATCTTCTCATATCCCAAAGGTTGCCCTTTGGTTTTGTTGATTGTTTCCTTCACTTTGTAGTAAATTTTTATCTTGATGAAGTCCCAATAGTTCATTTTTGCTTTTGTTTCCCTTGCCACCAGAGATATAACTAGTAAGAAGTTGCTATAGCCTAGGTCAAAGACATTGATGTCTGTTTTCTCCTCTAAAATTTGGGTGGTTTCTTGTCTCACATTTAGTTCTTTCATCCATTTTAGATTTATTGTTGTGTATGGTGTTAGAAAATGGTCCAGCTTCATTCTTTTGCATGATTCTGTCCAGTTTTCCAATACCATTTGTTGAAGAGACTATATTTTTTTCATTGGATATTCTTTCCTGCTTTGTTGAAGATTACTTGACCATATAGTTGTGGGTACAGTCTGGATTTTCTATTCTGTTCCATGGATTTCTTTGTCTGTTTTTGTGGCAGTATCATACTGTCTTCATCATTGTAGCTTTGCAATATAATTTGAAGTCCAGAATTGTGAGGCCTCCAGCTTTGCTTTTGTCATTCAAGATTGCTTTGGATATTCAGAGTCTTTTGTGGTTCCATACAAATTTTAAGATTGTTTGTTCCAGCTCTGTGAAAATGCTGGTGGTATTTTGATAGGGATTGCAATTAATGTGTGGATCACTTTGGGTAGTATAGACATTTTAACAATATTTGTTCTTCTAATCCGTGATCATGGAATGTCTTTCCATTTCTTTGTGTCATCTTCAATTTCTTTCATAAGTGTTGTATTGTTTTCAGAGTACAGATCTTTTACCTTTTTGGTTAGGTTTATTCCTAGGTATCTTATGATTTTTGGTGCAGTTGTAAATGGGACTGATTCCTTGATTTCTCTTTCTTCTTCTTCATTATTTGTATATAGATAAGCAACAGATTTCTGTATGTTGATTTTGTATCCTGTGACTTTGCTGAATTCATGTATCATTTCTACCATTTTTTGGTGGAGTCTTTCAGATGTTCTACATAGAGTATTATGTTGTCTGCAAATAGTGTAAGTTTACTGATTTGGATGGCTTTATTTCTTTTTGCTGTCTGATTACTGAGACTAAGACTGTCCATACTATATTCAATAACAGTGATGAGAGTGGACATCCCTATCTTGTTCCTGACCATAGATGAAAAGCTTTCAGTTTTTCCACATTGATGATGATACTGTTGGTTTTTCATATATGGACTTTGTGATGTTGAGGTATGTTCCCTCTATCTCTATTTTGTTGAGGGTTTTTATCAAGAATGGATGCTGTACTTTGTCAAATGCTTTTTCTGTATCTATTGACAGGATCATATGGTTCATATCCCGTCTTTTATTAATATGGTGTATCACCTTGATTGATTTGCAAATACTGAATCAACCTTGCAGCGTGTTCAGGATTAAATCCCACTGGATTGTGACGAATGATTTTTGAGTATACTGTTGGATTCAGCTTGTTAATATTTGTTGAGAATTTTTGCATCCATGTTCAGCAGCAATATTGGCTTGTAGTTCTGCTTTTTAGTGGAGTCTTCTTATGGTTTTGGAATCAGGGTAATGCTGGCCTCATAGAATGAATTTGGAAGCTTTCCTTCCATTTCTATTTTTTGAAAAAGTTTTAAAAGAATAGGTATTAACTGTTCTTTAAATATTGAGTAAAATTCCCCTAGGAAGTCATCTGACCCTGGAGTTTGGTTTGCTGGAGATAATTTATTACTGATTCCCTTTCTTTGCTGGCTATCAATCAGTCTTTTGAAATTTTCTATTTCTTCTTGTTTCACTTTTGGTAGTTTATATGTTTCTAGGAAGTTATCCATTTCTTTCAGATTACCCAGTTTGTTGGCATATAATTTTTCATATCCTCTCTAATTATTTGCACTTCTGTGGTATTGGTTGTGATCTCACCTCTCTCATTCTTTTGTGATTTTATTTATTTGGTTCCTTTCTCTTTTATTTTTGATAAGTCTGTCCAGGGGTTTATCAATTTTATTAATTTCCTCAAAGAACACAATGATGTGTTTTACTGGCTTTTGATTGTTTTTTTATTTGTTTGTTTCTATATCATTTATTTCTGCTCAATCTTTATTCCCTTCTTCTCCTGGCTGTAGGCTTCATTTGTTGTACTTTTTCTAACTCCTTTAGGTGTAAGGTTAGGTTGTATATTTGAGATTTGTCTTGCTTCCTGAGATAGGCCTGTATTGCTGTATGATTCCTTCTTATGACTGCTTTTGCTGCATCCCAGAGATTTTGAACCATCATGTTTTCATTATCCCTCATCTTCATGTATTTTTAAATTTCTTCTTTAATTTACTGGTTGACCCATTCATTATTTAGTAGGATGTTCTTTAACCTCCATGTATTTTGTGGCCTTTCCAAAGTGTTCTTGTGATTGACTTCAAGTTTCATAGTGTAGTGGTCTAAAAACATGCATAGTATGATCTCAATCTCTTTGTACTTGATTAGGCCTGATTTGTGACCCAATATGTGATCTATTCTGGGGAATGTACTATGTGTACTCTAAAAGAACTTGTATTCTGCAGCGTTAGAATGAAATGTTCTGAATATATCTGTTAAGTACATCTGGTCCACCATGTCACTCAAAGCCATTGTTTCCTTGTTGATTTCCTGCTTAGATGATCTGTCCATGGTTCTAAGTAGGGTGTTAAAGTCCCCTACTACTGTTGTATTGTTAGCAATGAGTACCTTTATGTTTGTTTTTAATTGTTTTCTATATTTGGGTGCTTCCAAGTTGGAAACATAAGTATTTATAATTGTTAGATCTTCTTGTAGGATAAAACCCTTTATGATGATATACTGACCTTTTTCATCTCTTGTTACCATCTTTGATTTAACATCTAGTTTTTTCAATATAAGTATGGCTACTCCAGCTTTCTTTTGGCATCCATTAGCATAATAGGTGATTCTCCCTCACTTTCAATCTCTAGATGTCTTTACATCTAAAATTAGTCTTGGGGCACCTGGGTGGCTTACCAGTTAAGCATCCAACTCTTGTTTTTGGCTCAGGTCATCATCCCAGGTTTGTGGGATCGAGCCTCCATGCTCAGTGTGGAGCCTACTTAAGATTCTCTCTCTCTTCCTCTGCCCTTCTCCCCTCGTTTGCACTCTCATTCTAAAATAAAATTTTAAATAAATAAATAAATAAATAAATAAATAAATAACAATACAATTAGTGTCTTGTAGGCAGAATATAGATGGGTCTTGTTTTTGTTTTGTTTTATTCCATTCTGATACCCTTTATCCTTTAATGGGAACATTTAGCCCATTTATGTTCAGAGTGATTATTGATAGATATGAATTTGGTGCTATTGTATTACTTGTTTTGTTGTTATTCATGGAGATTTTCTCCATTCCTTTCTAGTCTTTGTCACTTTTCGTCCTTCTTTCCCACTCAAAGAGTCCCCTTTAATATTCCTTTCAGGGCTGGTTTAGTGTTCACAAACTCCTTTAGTTTTTCTTTGTCTGTGAAACTCTTTATTGTGCTTTCTATTCAGAATGTCAGCCTTACTGCATTCTTGCATATTTTTCCCATTCAGCATGTTGAATATGCCATGCCACTCCCTTCCTACCTGCCACATTTCTGTAGAGAGATCTGCTACTAACTCTATTGGTTTCCCTTGTAAGTTAGAGACTTCTTTTTTTTAAATTTTTTAATTTTTTTTGCTTCTAGAATTTTTTCTTTATAGTTTGCAAATTGAACTAAATATGTCTTTGTATTGGCCTGCTTTTGTTGATTTTGATGGGAGTTCTTTGTGCCTCCTGGATTTGCAAGTCTGTTTCCTTCCGCAGATTAGGGAAGTTTTAGCTATAATTTCCTCAAGTAAATCTTTTCACCTTTTCCCCTCTCTTATATCTGTGGGATTCCTGTGATTTGAATGTTATTACACGTTATGGAATTACTGAGTTCCCTAAGTCTACTTTCATTAACCAAGAATTTTCTTTCCTTCTTTTATGCACCTTCATTATTTTCCTTAATTTTATCTTCTATATCACTTATGCATTCCTTTACTGTTTCCATCCTTGTGGTCATTATATATAGTCTGTTTTGAATCTTGGTTATGTCATTTTTCATTTCATCCTGGTTAGTTTTCAGGTCTTTTATCTCTGTAGTCAGAGATTTCCTGGTGTCTTCTATACTTTTCTCAAGCAGAGCTAGTATCCTGATGATTGTTGCTCTAAATTCTGGATCAGGCATATTACTTATATTTGTTTTGATTAGATCCTTGGCTGTGACATTTTCTTGTTCATCCTTTTTTGGATGAATTCCTCCATTTGGCATTTTGTCTAGGTCTCTCTCTTCTGTGTATTATAAAGCCTCTTATGTTTCCTGCTTCTGAGAGTAATGGCTTTATGGAGAAGAGGTCATGTAATATCCAGGGGCTGGTCCGTCAGAAATTGAAATTGTTGGGTATGCTACATGCACTGTGATGCTGTGTATGGGTAGTCTTTCCCTCAGGTCAGTCCTCTGCAGAATTTCTCCTTACCCACTGTTGGGAATGTTTGGACCTTGGCCAGAATGTGGCAAGTTTTAACTAAGTGTGCTTTGGTCTGCTTTTTAAAAGAGACCTGGTGCTATTTCCATTAGAGCCGAAGCTTTGCAGAGCTTTATGGTCTATAGACGTGGTACATGCAGGGGTTTGTGCTGATCTTCTGGTGGGAGGGCCTGCTACACTGGTTTTTAGGCTCACTTGCCCACCAAAAGCATTAACAACAGAATACAGGGGGCCAGGGCTTGGTGTAAGCAATTTAGGCAGCCAGTCTTGGTGCTGTGCTATTTACTGAAGTTAGTTTATGCTGAGGGGCCAGGGAGGGCAATGGCACTAAGCATTTCCATTGTCCCCAGAGAGGGAGTTCATGCTTGCTGCTGTCAGGGAAGCCCTCCCAGAAAAGGAGATAAATTTCCCTCATGTGACCTAGGTCTTTTTCAGATCACTGCTTACACACTTTCTGTGTCTGGGTTAGTCGTCTGCCTGGAGAAGTGCATTGCACTTTGTGCTGTATCTGAGCCAGAAACAGGTAAGTTTTAAAACTCCCAACTTGAGATACCTGGTGTGTGGGGACCTGAGCTGGTCTTCTGGCAGAGCGTCTTGCTACATTGGGACTGATGCAGGTTTGACCTAGAGGGGCAGTTGCACGAGTGCTCAAGAGCATGGAATTTGGAGCACAGCATATTAAGCAGCCAATGTCCAGGTTAGCCACCCTTAGTAGGTCTCTCTGTGCCTATGCTGAAGGGTGAGAGAAGGAAATGTTACCCACCAGCTCCCTTGTCCCTGGAGAAGCAATGCCACCTCTCTGAGATGTACTTCAAGGAGGAGAAACTGTGACTCCTAGTGCATTTCAGGAAATCCTCATATCATGGCATCTGCTCCCAGGTTACCTGCCTGCTTTCTCTACAGAAGCAGTGGTGTCCTCAGCTATGCCACAGGCTTTTAAAACTTTAGTCTTTGAGCCCTGCTGGTTGAAAAATCTCATGAAAATCAGCCCCTCTTGTTTTCTCAATGGCTTTGGAGAAGCGTTTTCTTTGTGCAATAACCTGTGTGTGTGTACGGTCTCTCTCTCTCTCTCTCTCTCTCTCTCTTTTCCACAACCTGGACTTTCTAGCCTCCACAGCACCTGCAGTCTGTTTCTACCCCAAACCACATCTCCACGCCCACACCTACTTTCCACGCTGTGGCCTTCCCTCTCCCTCTAGTTGTGCAGTTTGTTCTGTCAGTTATCAGATGGGTTTCTTGGGTATTCAGAATTATTTGATATTTAGCTAGTTGTTTGAAAGATGAGGCAAGCCTGGTTTCCTCATACTATCTTAGCACCTCACAGTCTTTGTTTAAAAGTGTATTTTGTCTGATACAAGTGACGTGACCCTAACTTTTTATTCACTTCGATTTCCATGGAATATAATTTCCATCCCCTTGTATTCAATCTGTATGTGGCTTTAGGTTTGAAAATCCATTCAGGTACCCTATGTGTCTTGATTGGAGCAGTTAGACCATTTACATTTAAAGTAATTATTGATAAGTATGTACTTATTGCCACTTTTAATTCTTTTCTGATTGTTCTTGTAGTTCTTCTCCATTCCTTTCTTCTTCTCTTGCTCTCTTCCCTTGTGATTGTTGTTACCTAGTGTTTTATTTGGATTCCTTTCTCCTTATTTTTTGTGTATCTATTATAGGTTTTTGGTGTGTGCTTACCAAGAGATTGATACATAATGTCCTAAGTATATAGCAGTCTATAATAAGTTGATAGTACCTGAAGTTGAAATGTTATAGAAGTTCTACTTTTTTACTCCAGTCTTCATGTTTTATATATATGATGTCATATTTCACATTTTATTTTGTATATCCCTGGATTACTTGTTGTAGATATCATTGATTTTTTTTTTACTACTGTTGTCTTTTACCTTCCTACTAGCTTTGTAAGTAATTGATCTACCTTTATTGTATGTTTGTTTGACTCATGAAATTTTTTCCCTTTCATATTTTTCTTTCTTCTAATTAGGACCTATTAACATTTCTTATAAGGTTGGTTTAGCGGTGATGAACTGTTTAATTTTTTAACTTATTTATTTATTTATTTATTTATTTATTTATTTATTTATTTAGGTTTGGAAACTCCTCATTTCTCCTTCAGTTCTGAATGATATCCTTGCTTGGTGAAGTATTCTTGGTTGTTGTTGTTGTTGTTGTTTTTCCTTCCAACCCTTTGAATATATCATATCACTCCTTTGGAGCCAGAAAAGTTTCTGCTGAAACTAAGTTTATAGCTGTATGGGGTTTTCTTTGAATGTAACCAGTTGCTTTTATCTTGCTTTTAATTTCTTTCTCTTAATATTTAATCCTTGACATTTTAATTATAATGTATCTTGATGTGTATCTCCACTTGTTTGGGGTTCTCTGTGATTCCTGGATCTGAATGTGTGTTTCCCTCCCCAGGTCAGGGATGATTTTAACTATTATTTCTTCAAATAACTTTTCTGCCCCTTTGTCTCTCTCTTCTCATTCTGGAACCCCTATAATGTGAATGTGAATATGCTTGGTTTGTCCCAGAGATCCCTTAGCTATCCTCATTTTTTTTTTCTTTTATCTTTTTGTTGTTCAGCTTGGGTGCTTTCCATTAACCTGTCTTCCAGATGGCTAATATGTTCTTCTGCATCCTCTGCTATTGATTCTCTTTAGTGTTATTTTTATTTTAGTTATACTATTATTCAACTCTGATTGTTTTTTATATTTTCTATCTCTTTGTTGAAGTTATTACTCAATTTTTCATTCTTCTCTCAGTGAAAGATGCTCCACTGAGCATCTTCATGATAATTTTTGAAGACTTTATCAAGTAGATTGCTTATTTTTATTCATTTACGTCTTTTTGTTTGTTTGTTTTGTCTTATCCTTTCATTTAGAGCATATTTCTCTGTCTCATTTTTTTTTTTTGACTCTCTGTGTTTGTTTCTGAGAATCGGAACAGCTACTTTTCCTAGTCTTGAAGGACAGATCTCATATAGGAACATCCCCCACTGTTGACTGCTGTGTCTAGCAGCTCTGGCTGGAGTTGTAGCAGCCATGGGCTGAAAATCTCAGAGAACTCTCCACTGGAGTCACCCTGGTAGGATAGCTGGAGCTGATAAGGGTGTGATCCAGGGGTCTTGGGGCATTCCACACAGTGGTCACCCTCATAGGACAGTTGAAGCTGAATCAGGCACTGGTGGGTGGCACTGTTCTGGTGGGCAGCTGGAACTAAAGCAGGCACAGACCAGGGGTTTCTGTGGGGTGCTTTATACAGGGAACGCCTTGGCAAGATGACTGGATCTGAGATGGACATAGACCGGTGGCATTTCTGGGTGTTCCATAAATCTTTTTTTGCCATTTCAAAAATCTTCACAATGTCTTCACTAGGTGCTCTGGCAAGTTGTCTGGAGCTGATGTAGGTTCGGGCCTGGCATGTCCCACTGATGCTTTGCACATTTGTCACCTTGATGAGATAAATGAAACTATCATAGGCACTGTCTGGAAGTATTCTGCAGAGCACTACACTCAGGCCACCGCGGTAGGATGGCTGGAGCTCAGGCAGGTGGGAGGGTATCACTTTGGGGCAAGGGCATGGGCTGGTGTAAGCTAGTGGCCCAGGGCTCACTAAGGGAGCCAGCTGGCCAGGTGCCATATCCTGCTCCTGTGTTTGCTATGATGGTGGAGGAAGAGCATGAACAATGGTGCTTGCATGCTTCTCTGATCTGAGAATTCTTGCAGCTCCCTCTAGGGCTGAGTCCTTTACACTTTTGTTGTCCATTTAAACCATTGTGTTGTTTCTGTGTCTCAGGGTGACTGGGTCTGGTGGGTTTATGGCCAGGTAGACCGCTTGGATCCTGCTCCTGTTTGAATTATAAGGTGTTCACAATAGTGTTCACCAGCTCCTTGGCACTGAAGAACATTCTGCAGGTTTCATGCCTTTTGGCAGTCATTTAAGAATTAGTTTCTTTAAATTTTAGCTATTCTTTTAAACTGCACAGTTTTTTTTTATCTGTGCTCCAGAGTGGATTAAACTGTTCCTGTTCCCTCAGTACTATCCTTCCCTACTGTAGTTTGCAGTGTCACAGTGGGGTTCCCTTAATTACTGTGTCTGTCTCTTGTGCCATTTGCTATATGATCCCTCTGTTGCTTGTTGTGCAGAAGCTGTTCAGTGAGTCCTCATTTCTTTTTCAGGAGGCATTGCTCTAAAAGTAGGTGTAGGTGTAGAATCATTGTGTCCATATAGGGCATAAGTACCAACCTCACCATCTTGGATGCCCCACACCATTTCATTATGGTTTTGAGTTGTATTTCCCTGATGATTAGTGATGTTGAGCATCTATTCATGTGCCTATTGGCTGTCCATATGTCTTCTTTGGAAAAATGTCTGTCTATTCAGATCCTTTTCCATTTTTTCATCATATTGCTATTTTTGCTTGCTTTTGAATTGTATGAGTTCTTTATATATTTTGGATACTAACCACTTACCAGATACAGACATATCTCAGAAATACTGATTCAGTTATAGACTACAACAATGAAATGAATATCATAATAATGCGAGTCACATGAATTTTTTGGTTTCCCAGTGCATATAACATTTATATTCATGCTATATTATAGTCTATGGAGTATGCAATAGCATGTGTCTAAAAAAACAATGTATATACCTTAATTAAAATATAGTTTATTTCTAAAAATGATAACTATCCTCTGAGGTTTCAGTGAGTTGCCACTTTTCTTGCTAGTGTAGGGTCTTGCCTTGATGTTTATGGGCAATAAATGTTTATGGGTCAGAATGATAATTGCTGAAAGTGTGTGTGGCTGTGGCAATTTCTTTCTTCCTATTTCTTTCTTCCTTCCTTCCTTCCTTTCTTCCTTCCTTCCTTCCTTTCTATTTGAAGTCTACCATCATTCATTTATTTATTTATTTATTTATTTATTTATTTATTTATTTATTTATATTTTTGAGACAGAGAGAGAGAAAGAGACAAATTAAGAGAAAGAGACAGAGGGCAGAGAGAGAAGGAGACACAGAATCCGAAGCAGGCTCCAGGCTCCGAGCCATCAGCACAGAGCCAGACATAGGACTCAAACCCACGCATGGTGAGATCATGACTTGAGCTAAAGTCAGATGCTTAAATGACTGAGCCACTCAGGTGTCCCATCATTTATTTTTTTAATTTAAAATTTATTAGTTAACATACAGTGCAATATTGGTTTCAGGAGTAGAAGTCAGGGATTCCTCACTTTTACATAACTCCCAATGCTCATCACAAGTGCCCTCCTTCGTACCCATCACCCATATAGCCCATCTCCCACTCGCCTCCCTCCATCAATCCATTGTTTGTTCTCTATCACTAAGAATGTCTTATGGTTTGTTCCCTCTCTTCTCTCCCACCCGCTTCCCATATGTTCATCTGTCTTGTTCCTTAAATTCCACATATGAATGAAATCATATGGTAGTTGTCTTTTTCTGATTGATTTAATTGACTTAGTATAATAGGCAATTTCTTAAAATAAGACAATGAAGTTTGCTGTTGATTAACTCTTCGACTCACAAAAAATTTCTCTGAAACGTGATGCTGCTGATTAATAGTATTTTACCCACAGTAGAAGTTCTTTCAAATTTGGAGTCAGTCCTCTCAAACCCTGCTTCTGCTTTATTAGTTATGCAAAATTTGAAATGTTGTGTTATCTTTTTAAAAAATCTTCACAGAGGAAAGAGTTAAGATGGCAGAGAAGTAGGGGGAGCCTGGGCTTTCCTCGTCCCTGAAACACAGCTATATTGATGTTAGATCACTTGGAACACCCAGGAAATCAATCTGTGGATTGGCAGAAGGATCTCTACAGTTGGAGAGATAGCTTGGCAGGTGTGAGGTATGTGGAAGTGAATTGGGGAAAAGAAAAACAGCCACACCACAGAGGGGAGAGAACCCTTTCCTTGGAGAGACCAAGGGAGCGAAAGAAAGAGGGGTTGAGATAGTGCGGCATCAAGTTAGCAGAAGAGGAAAACATCTCTGGACCACGGATGGAGAGTAAGAAGTACTGAGTGCCCCAGTTCTTTTTTGCAAACAGTATCTGGAGCTTAAACTCTGAAGTTGTGGAAGTGTGTGACTTTGGAATGGAGCTGTGGAGCACCCTCCTGGGAAGGAGAGAGCTGCCCCGGAGTGCGTAGCATGGTGTAGGGATCTCTGGGGCGCACTGGGAAAGAGCATTCCCCTTCCTGGAGTATTTTTGGAAGACGGTTTATTGCCTTACAAGGACAAAGGACCCTGCAGTGCCAGCCAAAGGCCTCTTATCGGCAGGGGACAGAGGCGCACCCAGAGAGAATATAACATTTGCTGCTGCACCATAAATTGTACACACTGTATAGGCCTGGGACTGTTTCTCTGGGACAGGGGACTTCACACAGTGTGGAGGGGCTCTACCCAAGAGGAGGCGAGTGTATCTGCATGGTGCCTGTCCTTGAAGACTTTGGGTTTTGAATCCCAGCCATGTACCAAAGAAAAACCACAGGACATTTGTGGCACAGGGCCAGGTGACTGCCCTTGCTATTTGGTGAGGGCTGCCTGAACAGCAGGTAGGGAGGGGGTATGAGATATCAGGTCTGAGGACAAGAGTTTAGGGTGGCACCGTTTTGCCCCTAATGTCAACACAGTGGGACTTCAGAGAGTAACACAGCAGTCCCCTCATGGAGGCAAATCCCACTTACACCAAACCCCGACACCACTCCGTCCCATGCCTGGCGACTGCTTATATTTACTGGAGCAAGACTGGCTCAGCCAAAGCAGTGGACCTCTCCTCCAGACCAGCACAGCCAGCATCCCCCAAGCCCAAAGTGCACTGCAAAACCAGGGCTTCAAAACAATGCCTACAGTTATTTTTCCTTTG
Source organism: Acinonyx jubatus (assembly GCF_027475565.1). Classification (NCBI taxonomy): domain Eukaryota; kingdom Metazoa; phylum Chordata; class Mammalia; order Carnivora; family Felidae; genus Acinonyx; species Acinonyx jubatus. The sequence goes on along the minus strand of NC_069380.1, from coordinate 148,266,503 downwards.
TTTCTTTCTTCTGTTTTTTTTTCTTGTGGAATCAGGCTCATGGTTTCTTGTTTCTTTTTTTCTTCATTTCTTTTTCACCTTTTTTGGATCAGGCTTTTTTTTTTTTTTTCTTTTTTCCTTTTTTTCCCCTCTTTTTCTTTGGAATCAAACTACAGGTTTTTTTTTTCTGTTTGTTTGTTTGTTTTTGTCCTGTTTTCTAAGATCAGGCATCCTGCCCCCTGCCCCCCACCACCACCTCCACCAACCTTTTTTTCTTCAACAAAGACAGTCTCTTCAGCAAATGGTGTTGGGAAAATGAGAGCAATGTGCAGAAGAATTAAACTGGACCACTTTCTTACACCATATACAAAAATAAATTCAAAATGGATGAACGACCCATCCAATCTGAGACAGAAAACCATCAAAAAACTACAAAATTCCTACAAAATAAGCAACAACCTCTTTGACCTCGGCTGCAGCAACTTCTTATTAGACATGTCTCTGGAGGCAAAGGAAATAAAAGCAGAAATGAACTCCTGGGACCTTATTAAGGTAAATAGCTTCTGCACAGTGAAGGAAACAATCAACAAAACTAAAAGGCAACCAACATTATGGCAGAAGATACTTGCAAATGACATAGCTGATAAAGGGTTAGTATCCAAACTATATAAAGAACTTACCAAACTCAACACCCATAAAGCAAAAAATCCAGTGAAGAAATTGACAGCAGACATGAATAGACACTTTTCCAAAGAAGACATCCAGATGGCTAACAAACATTGAAAAGATGCTCAACATCACTCATCATGAGAGAAATACAAATCAAAACCATAATGTGATACCACCTCACATCTGTCAGAATGGCTAAAATTAACAACTCAGGAAACAACAGATGTTGGTGAGGATGCAGAGAAAAGGGATCTCTTTTGCACTGTTCTTGGGAATGCCAACAGGTGCAGCCACTCTGGAAAAGTATGGAGGTTCCTCAAAAAATTAAAAAGAGAACTACCCTGTAACCTAGCAATTGCACTACTAGGTATTTACCCAAAGGAGACAAAAATGCTGATTCGAAGGGGCATATGCACCCCAATGTTTAGAGCATCACTGTCAACAATAGCCAAATTATGGAAAGAGCCCAAATGTCCATCAACTGATGAATGGATAAAGAAGTTTGGGTATATATATAGAATGGAATACTACTACTACTCGGTGCTCAAAAAGAATGAAATGTTGCCATTTGCAACAACATGGTTGGAACTAGATTGTATTATGCTAAGTGAAATAAATCAGTCTGAGAAAGACAAATATATGATTTAATTCATCTGTGCAATTTAAGAAACACAACATAGGGGAAGAGAAGGAAACATAAGATAAAAACAGAGTAGGAGGCAAACCATAAGATGCTCTTAAATACAGAAAACAAACTGAGGATTGCTGGAGGAGAAGTTTGTTGGGAGGAGTGGATAAATGGGTAATGGGCATTAAGGAGAGCACTGGTTGGGATGAGCACTGGGTTTCATGGAAATGATGAATCACTGGGTTCTACTCCTAAAACCAATACTACACTGTATATCAACTATCTTGAATATAAATAAACTTTAAAAAATCTTCACAACAATTTCACTAGGAGTAGATTCTATCTGTAAAAGACATATTCATTACTCATCCATAAAGCAACTCCTAATTTGTTCAAGTTTGATTTTGAGATGGTGGCAAGTCAAATATAATAATAATGAAAAGCTTGAAATTTTGCAAGAATTAACAAAATGTGACACAAACACAAAGTGTGCAAAGGCTATTGAAAAAATGGCGCTGCAGACCTGCTTGATGCAGAGTTTATTCAAACCATGAATTTTTGTTAAAAAAAAAGGGGGGGAGGCAATTATTTAAGCCCAGTAAAAGAGCCCAAAGTATAACATAAACAGGTAGGTCTGTATTTCATTTACAAATACCTTCTCCCATTCAGTAAGTTGTGTTTCATTTTGTTGATGGTTTCCTTTGCTGTGCAGAAGCTTTTTTTAGTTTGATGTATTCTCATTACTTTATTTTTGTGCCTGGACCTTTGAAGTCAGGTCTAAGGGAAAAAAACATTAAGACGGATGTCAATGTTTTGTTCTAGGACTTTTATGGTTTCATGTCACACATTCAAGTCTTTAATCCATTTTGAGTTAGTTTCTGTGTATGGTGTAATAAAGCAATCCATACCAATTCTTTTACATGTAGCTTTCAAGTTTTGTCAGCACCATTTATCAATGAGACGGTCCTTTCCCCATTGTATATTCTTGTCTCCTTAGACATAAATTAACTGATAATGTATGTGTGGGTTTGTGTCTGAGATCTCTATTCCCTTCCAGTGATCTATATACGTTTGTATTTATGGCAATACCATACTGTTTAGATTACTATATCTTTGTGGTACAGTTTGAAATCATGATGCATGATATCTCCAGCTTTATTCTTCTTTGTCAAAATTGTTTTGGCTATTTGGGGTCTTCTATAGTTCCATACAAATTTTAGAATTATTTCTTCCAATTCTGTGAAAATTTTCAGTAGAATTTTTTGATAGGAATTGCATTGAATCTGTAAATTATTTTGGATAGTATGGATATTTTCACAGTAGTAATTCTTCTAATCCATTAGCATGGGGCATCTTTCTATTTACTTGTGTCATGTTCACTTTTTTTGTCAATGTGTTAGAGTTTTCAGTGTACAGGTCTTTCACTTCCTTGGTTAAATTTATGCCTGGGTATTTCTTTTTTTTTCTGATATGATGATAAATGGGATTGTTTTATTGATTTCCCTTTCGGATCATTTGTCAGTGTATAGAAATGCAACAGATTTTGTATATTTTGTATCTTGCAACTTTACTAAATTCATTCATTCCAACAGTTTTTCTGGTAGAGGTTGAAGATTTTTTGGTATATAATATGTCTTCTGCAAATAGTGACAATTTACTTTTTTTTTCAATTTGTGTATCTTCCTTCCTTCCTTCCTTCCTTCCTTCCTTCCTTCCTTCCATCCATCCATCCATCCTTCTCCCTTTCCCTTTCTTTCTTCCTTTCTTTCAGCCTAATTTCTGTGGTTATACTATATTGAATAAAGTAGTGAGCATGGGCATCTTTGTCTTATTCCTGATCATAGAAGAAATGCTTTCAGCTTTCCACCATTGAATGTGGTATTAGCTATGTGTTTGTCATATATGGCCTTGTGTTGAGGTATATTCTCTCTATACCCACTTTGTTTAAATTTTTCTCACAGGGGCACCTGGGGCCTCAGTTGGTTGTGCATTTGTTCAACTCTTGATTTCAGGTCATGACCCCAGGGTCATGGGATCAAGCCCTGCATCAAGCTTACTTGGGATTCTCTCTCTCTCCCTTCGATTCTCCCCTCTCTCCCATTCATGCTCTGTCTAGATATAAAAATTTTTTTTAATTACCGTAAATGAATGTTGGATTTTATGAGATTTTTTCTGCATCTATTAAGATGATGATATAATTTTATCTTCCATTTTGTTGACATGATATTACACACTGATTGATTTACATATGTTGAACAGTTCTTGCATCCCTGAAATAAATTCCATTTGGTCACGGTGTATGATACTTTTAATGTATTGTTGATTTCAGTTTGGTAATATTTTTGAGGATTTTTGCCTCTGTAATCATCAGGGCTATTGGCTTGTATTGTCCCTTTTTTATGGTCTCCTTGTCTCATTTTGGTATCAGGATAATGTTAGCTTTGTAAAATGAGTTTCAGAGCTTTCCCTTCTCTCTAATTTTTTGGATGAGTTTGAGAATGATAGGTGTTATTCTTTTTTGTTTGGTAGAATTCACCAATGAAGCTGTCTGGTCCTGAAGTTTTGTTTGTTGGGAGGTTTGGGGTTGCTGATTCATTCTTCTTACTAGTAATTGGTTTATTCAGAATTTCTCTTTCTTCATGATTGAGTCTTAAAAGATTGTAAATTCCTAGGAATGTATCCATTTCTTCTAGGTTATCCAATTTGTTTGCCTATAAATGTTCATAGTAGTCTCTGTGGTATTAGTTGTAAGTTCTTTTTTATTTCTAATATTATTTATTTGAACACTTTCTCTTCCTTTCTGGGTGAGTCTATCTAAAGATTTGTCAATTTTATTTATCTTTTCAAGGAACCAGCTCTTAGTGTCATTGATCTTTCCTATTGTCTTTTTAATCTCTATTCCATTTATTTTCACTCTGATCTTTGTTACCTTCTTTTTTCTAAAATGCTGGGGTTTATTTGTTCTTCTTTTCCTAGTTCGTTTAGGTGTAAAGTTAAATTGTTTATTTGGGATTTCTCTCTGTTTGAAGATAGGCCTGTATTGCTAGGAGCTTCCCTTGGAGAACTGCTTTTGCTGCTTCCCGTGGATTTTTGTTAATGTATCTCTGTTTTCATTTGTCTCTGGGTCCTTTTTTTCCCCCTGATTCCTTCTATGAGCCATTGGTTTTTCGGTAATATGTATTTGTAGCTTTTTCAGTTTTCTTTGCCCATTGTGGTCAGAAGTGATTCTTCATATGATTTCCGTATTCTTGATTTCAGTGTTCAATGTTTTATTGCCTCAACATTTAATGTTTCCTGGAGAATGTTCCCTATGCTCCTGAGAAGAATGTGTATTCTGTTGTTTTGGGATGGAATGCTTTGTATGTATCTGTTAAATCCCTCCCATTTAATGTGTCATTTATGACTGATGTTTTCTGACTAATAATCTGTCTTGGATGATCTATCCATTGATGTAAATGGGTTGTTAAAATACCCTATTGTTATTATATTGATGTCTATTTCTCCCTTTTGGTCTGTTAATATTTGCTTTATATAATTTGGTGCTTATAAGTTGAGTGCACTTTTATTTATAAATGCTATATCTTCTGACAAGATTCACCTTTTTATCATTATGTAATTATGTCCACCTTTGTCTTTTATTAAAGCTTTGTTTTGAAGTCTGTTTGGTGATATCCATATAGCTATGGCAGCTGTCTTTTTGCTTCCATTTGCATGGAATACCTTTTTTGAATTCCTTCACTTTCAGTCTTTGGATGTCCTTAATTCTAAAGTGAGTCTCTTATGGTCAGTTTATGGATGTGTCTTATTTCTTAATCCATTCAGCCACTTTATGCCTTTTGATTGGACAATTCAGTCCATTTACATTTAAAGTAATTATTGATAGGTATGCACTTACTGTAATTTTGTTATTTTCTAGCTGTTTTTGTAATTTATCTTTTCTTCTTCCTTTTCTCTGTTCCTTTGTGGTTTGATGATTTTCTTTAATGTTCTGTTTGGATTTCTTTCTCATTTTCTTTTGTGTATTTACTATAATTTTACTTTGAGATTACTGTTTGGTTCATACATATCATCCTGTATTTATAGCAGTCTCTTTTAAGTTCATGGCAACTTAAATCTGAACACATTCCCAAACTCTTCGTGTTTACTTCCACCTTTTGTATTTTGTATTTTTTATTTAACTTTAGACATGTTTTTATTTTATGCATCTATTAATTCGTTACAGTTTTAATTTTACTACCTTTATTCCTTTAACCTTCATATTAGCTTTACAAGTAATTAATCTACTACCTTTATTATATATTTACTTTTCTAGTAAGATTTTTACTTACATATGTTTTCCTGTTAATAATTAGTACCATTTCTTTAATGGTCCCTTTAATATTTCTTGTAAGGCAATTTAGTAGTAATCAACTCCTTTAGTTTTTGTCTAGAAAATTCTATCCTTCAAATCTGAATGATAACTTTGCCAGGTAGAGTATCCATGGTTAGACATTCTTCCCTTTCAGCACTTTGACTAGTGTGGCTTGTATATTTTCTGCTGAGAAATCTGCTCATAGCCTTATGGGGTTTCCTTTGCAAGTAACAATTTGTTTTCCTCTTGCCACTTAAGATTATCTTTTTTTCAACTTTAACTTTTAACATTTTAATTATAATGTGTCTTGGTGTGGATTTCTTTGTGTCTGTCTTATTTAGAACTCCATGGGTTTCTTGGAACTGGATGTCTATTTACTTCTTTAAACTAGTTAGGAAAGTTTTCAGCCATTATTTCTTCAAATAAGTTTCCGCCCCTTTTTGCCTCTCTCTTCTCCTTCTTGGGCCTCTTTAATGCAAAAGTTACTACCCTTGATGTTTTCTCAAAAGTCTCTGAAATTATCTTTTTTTAAAAAAAAATACTATTTTTCTTTTTGCAGCTATGTCTGGGTGAGTTCCATTATTTATGTTACAGCTGGATGGTCTGTTCTGCTTCATCCAGTCTGCTGTTAAACCCTTCTGGTGTACTTTTCAGTCCAGTTATTGTGTTCTTCAGCTCTGTGGCTTCTGTTTGGTACTTTGATATGTTTTCTCCCTCTTTGTTGGAGTTCTCACTGTGTTCCTCCATTTTTTTTTGTTGGAGTTCTCTTTGTTGGAGTTCTCACTGTGTTCCTCCATTTTTCTCCCACGTTCATTAGCATCTTTATGACCATTACTTGAAATTCTTTATCTGGTAAATTACTTTTTAATCCATAGCATTAAGGTATTTTCTGAGATGTTGTCTTCTTCTTCATTTGGAATGTATTTCTTTGTCTCCTCATTTTACTTGACTCCATTTCTATGTAATAGGTGAAAGAGCTATGCCTTTCAGTCTTGGAGAGGTGTCCTTCTATAAGTGATGAACCTACTTGCCTTAGCTGGTGGTTGTCTCTCTAACCTTTGTGATTGTCTAAACTGTCTGACTTATTACTGATACACTCCAGTTGTTGAAGATATGCCAAGATCTGTCCGTGGAAGAATCTCATTTATCATCTAGTTGCAGGCTGATTGGAAGCCAGCCATTTAAAGTATGCACATATATACAGTCCTGAGAGTCCACAATTGTAATCCCTGTTTGCCTCCAGACCGGGATATCTGGTGTTGTCCTTTAGGGAGCAGTTGCAAAAATCAGGGGTCCCTATAAGTGTATAGGCTCTCTTCAAGGAAATCTTGTTAAGCTGTAATGAGGCCAGGGGATATGCAAGGATGATGCGTATTTTGTATATTTGCTTATTTTGCATAAGCATATTTGCTTATTTTCCCTGGGAGTGCCTCCTTAGCCTCTAGATGTATGGCAACCTAAAGTCTGTCTGTCGGTCTAAAGCTCCAGTCTAGGAAATAGGCCTTTTTCAAAGGAATACTGGATTGTGTTTCAGTCGTCTGTGTAGTGATATGGGAGCATGGGGCAAGCTGAGGGCAAGGTGCAGGCTAACAGCACCACCGCCCCCACCCCCCGAATCCCAGTGGGATGTATATGATAATCCTTGGACACTCCAGACTATCCCAAAACAGGAAAGGACAAAAAACCAAATGGTTAAACTGATAAGCGTTTCCACCAGTTTACCAGAAAAAGGCAATCCCATCATAGCCTGAAGTCCAAGAACTCCCTATTGTCTTAATGTTACTGCTTTGCTAGAAGGAAAAACAACCTTAGCTTGACAATAGCGAGGCCACCCATAAGTCTTTAGCATGTGAGTCTCTTTGGAAACTCCCTCTTGACTTTATTCCCCCCACTCCATAAAAGGTTGCCCCCTACAACAAATGTGCAGATCTTCGTGCCCATGGGTCCTGTCCCCATGTTTTAATAAAATGACCTTTTTGCACCAAAGACATCTTGAAGAATTATTTCTTAGTCATCCGCTCCAGACCCCACAAACCCACTATCACCCCAGAACTTCATCATAGTGCCCGCCAAGAACCCTTTCTGATTGTTGCAGTCTGATGGTGTTAGAGAATGCAGCCCTCTTGGCCACTAAGGCTAGGTAATCAAGAGATGTCCTCTGATGGGTTGTCTGTGCCCACTGGCTTGAGCAAGTCATCTGGAGAGGGGTGGGTATGGGGCAAGCTCACCAGCTTCAGAAAGGCTGTAAGGGAAATGTCTTGACTGCCTGAGTCCACATTCTTCAGCAGTACGGTAGGATGGTACCTTGTCTGTGCACTCATGCCAGCTTTAGGCTAGAAGTGGGAGGCTATTGAGACAGTTCTCACTCACCAGCCCTAGACAGAAAGTGAGGGAGTGTCAAAACCACCAGTGCTCACAGACTTTAGCTAGGGAGCTGGAGAACTCTGAAACCGTTGGTGCTCATCTGCTTTAGCCAGGGAATAGGAGAATGCTGCTACTGCCAGCCTCATCAAGTGCCTTGACCCCTCACCCCTGCCTATTCCAGGAATATGACAAGAAGGTTCCTCATGAGAGCTTGCTCACCTGTGCTAGTAGACTATATGGAGAGTATAATGATGTTGTCAGCCAACATCTCCATCATCTCCTGGGAATGTGTGAACTGTCCCCTGCCTCTCCAGCTGATGGTCTCAAATCAGCAAATAAATTTCCCTCCCATATACTCTAGGCACTTTCAAATTGCTTTTTTTTCCCTTGTGATCTTGAGGTGAATGAGACCACCTACATGCCTTCCAAAAGGTAATTTCTGTTTCTCATAGCACTTTAGAGCCCCCACACATCTATCTCATTGGCTTTCTAAGCCAGACGTTCTGGGGACGCACCTCTCCAGAGCAGATCCCAGGGGCTGAGGTGCCCAATGTGGGGCATCAACCCCTTGCTCCTCCAGAAGTGTCTGTCTGATGAGATCCCTCACTATTGTGTGTCTCAGTACTAGGGGTGGGGATTTTTATGAGATCATGTCTCTACCTTTCCTAACCATCTTCATATGGTCCTTTAATCCTTTGTTGTGGGGAGCAGTTCATCTAGCTTTCAGATCTTTTTTCAGATGGAAATGATCTATGTGTACAGATTTGGTGTCTCCGTGGTAGGAGGTGAGTTCAGGATCTTTCTACACTGCTATCTTTGACCTTCTCCTCTCTTCAAGGCTTAAGAAATTCATTTGTCCCTTTCTGTGTGCCCAACCTTCTGAATATCATTAGTGAACTCTCTACAATTCCAAGTCCATGATCCTTCCATTCTATTATTTAGTAAATGATCTATTTTCCCAGGTACTATAATATTCTCTGGAGATAAGTTAACAAAATAGACAAAAATTCCTGCTCTTAAGGAGTTTACACCTTATTGGGCAAGGGAGGAAATGGGAAAGAAATTAAATAATAAAGTAAAATATACAGATGGTAATACATGCAATGGAGAAAAGCAAAGTAAGAGTGAGTAGAGAGTGTGTTTGTGAAGGTATAGGGCAGGGAAGGTGTGGTTTTATTTTATTTTTTTATTTTAAATTTTATTTATTTTGAGTAAGAGCATGAGCTGGGGCAGGACAGAGAGAGGGAGAGAGAGAATCCCACGCTGAAAGTGGAGCCAGGTACTGGGCTTGATTTCAAGACCAAGATCATGACCTGAGCTGAAATCAAGAGTCCTGTGCTTAACCTACTGAGTCACCCAGATGCCCTGAGTGTGGTTTTAAATAGAGTGTTCGGGATAACCGTCACTGGAAAAGTGTCAATTGAACACCATGCAAAATAAAGGAATCAGTCATTGGCATAAGTATTGAAAGCAGAAGGGTAAAGGGAACTGCAAACTCCCAAAGGCAGATAATGATTCTGGACTCAATTTTGAAAAAGACGGGGAGTGTTGAGGATATTGACAGAGTTGTGCCATGATCGGACTTGCATTCGTGCTTTGTGCTAAGAGTAAATGAATCTAAAACTCTGTGCAGGTAAATGTAGGGTGGAAGATGTAAAACTGAGAGTCTTGAGTACAGATGGAGAAGTTAAAAGCAAGAAGGTTCATGGAAACTTCCAAAGAAAGTGTGTGAGAAGAAAAATCAAATAGGGGCAATAATGGAAGTTTGCTGGATATTAATAGGTAAGGGAAGAAAGAGATATATGAACTTAAAGAATCCAAGAAAGAACTGGTCAAAAACAAATGGGAAAAATGAACAGGCCTGAAAGGTAAAGACTGTTGAGGTTCATTAAGGACCCAGATAAGCTTAGAACCATTAATTTGGACTCAGCAAAATTTGGACTGAGATAGGGTTTGTTTGGTAGGTTTAGCAGTACTACTCTGCCAGGATAGCATAGAAGCCTTGTTGAAGAATTGATTCAGAGTTGTGGTTCTGTTGAGCAGGTGCAATAAACAATAGAAACATCAAATAATTGAGATTCAGATGAGAGAAAGTGGGTAAGATATTCAACCACATGGTTCCAGGCAGGGGAAGAGTCAATAAATCCAAAAGAAGGATAAATAATGAAGAAACATAAGCATAAAGAAGCATGATGCATCTAAGGTCCTGAAGAGCAAATTTAATGGGAATGAGGTTGAGACTGTGGATGCAAAAGAGTTGTTCGAGAGTGGGATATGGGTGATTTCAATTTTTAATGTGGAACATAATACAACAAAATATAATTATATTGAACTTACTTAAAAGTTGATATGTTTGTTTAAAATATCTTAGACTATAGACATTTTCATTTCATGATATAAATTTTGCTATTCTCATTTAACCTTTTTGGCTGTTGTCATAAAATCCCATATTAAAAGATTGTCTTCCAGGTGTTTTTAGTTAGAGATATCTGTTCTAGTATATGCCAACTGACTGCTATGAGCAACACTGAGGGTCCCAATGCAGCAAAGCTGCCTCCAGTGTACAGAATCCTCTTGTCATAAGGCTTATTTCACAACGGATGCAAGCATTTTACTCAAACTTGCATAGTTCTAGGGAGCCCAAACATCTTGAAAGAAGTTTTTGCTGTGATCAAATGGCAAAATGCCATCTGAGTGGGTTTTCTTTTCTGTTAAATAGTCTGAATTAAAAGCATTCACAATTAGTAAAACCAAAGAAAACAAGACATATAGAAGCAAAGATGTATTATTTAAATAGAAATGTCGTGCCTACTTACCAATTATAATCATAAGGATTACATAGATAACAGATGACTGTTATAGATATAGACATAGATAACAGATAATAGCTAGCTAGATGACCTTTGTTCTCCTTTTAAACTGTAGTTGAATAACTCTCTTTGAGCAAAGTAACATAGTTCACTCGTTCTGCTCATGCTTCTCCAACTTTTCTGTGTCTTTCTTTCTAAATCAGCAGAGCAAGTTCTGTCGGGTGTGATTTTCTTTTTTGGAGTCAAAGCTGAAGCAAATTGCTTCACCTTCTCTCAGGTGAAGGGCACTACTTTGAGTTTGCTGCTGGTCGCTTTAAGTTCCCATTACTAAGTGTGAACCTAAATTTGCAGTTTTGCCCCCCTTTTCCTAGTATTAAAATCTGCCTGGCTGTGGAATGGATGCTCACCACATTAAAGCTCTATGTAAAATCATGACAAATTGACCTCAAAGGCTCCTTTGGTCATTAATCTCCAAATGTCCCTCTCTTATGTATAACCCACAAAGGAAGAACTTGGTAACTCCCTGCAACAGAACGAAATCAAAATTTTATGGTCCTCAAAAGTAGTGCTCCTGAAAGTAAATTCAGAGGCACAAGGTCCTCCTATTTCACTTCCACCAAATAACCACTTTTCCTGTACCATTAATAGAGAAATTATCCAAAAAAAAAAAAAAGAATTCCATAAAAGCTTAGCTAGATATTAAGAAAAAGAAGTGAACTAAATGAAAGAGTTAATAAAAGGGACGATAACATCAGGCATAATTTGATGGATCATGTCCACCAATGTGTTAAAATGGGAAATAAAAGAAAAACTGTGGCGAAAAAAGAGAAAAAGGAACAAAGTCCCAGAGACGTATAAAGGGAAAATGAAGAAATGAATGAAAGAAGGCGATGAGAAGTTAAATTTTAAAATAGAGGATGGAGAATTTCTTTTAAAACATAACATTATTATTTTAATAGTAATACTAAAATATTAAATCCCAGGGTGATTAGTAAACAAAGATAAAATATTTTCTTTTTAAAATTCTGTTTACATGCCACTGTTATGTTTTTTTTTTAATTTTTATTTAGTGTACTGCCATTTAATTAAAAATGTCAATACCCCTTTCTTATATCATTGAGTGGATTATTTCATATACTTTCACATGAAAAGAATAATCACACAGTGTCTCAAATGCAGAGGACCCATTATGTGTGTACATTAGTCAGAATATTCAATTCTACTTGAATAAACACAATTATAGTGCTCACATTTTTAAATTTCCTGGATGCCTAACTATTCCATCAGTGCTTTAGGATTACCCACTTATTTCAAGTGTAATTGGGATATTCCCCCCAAAAATCTATATTTCTTCTTTATTATAGACATGTGCTCAGATTTATTCAAACAGGGAACAATTTCTGCAGCATCCTTTAAAAATAAATAAAGTATCTGATGGTGATTGTTGTGTTGCAGGTTCAGACGTTTTAATGTATTCCTCCTTGGAAAAAAATAACAACTAGGAACAATAATCACAGGCAAAACTTTGCAACACCAATTGCCTTGAAAAGGAAACAAATATTTCCCACACACACGAGAAAAAATACTGTCCATTCCTGTCAGCCTTTTCAACCTCTTTTGTGTTCCAAGAAATTGCGAGTAATGAAAACAGGGCAGAGCCAATCAAATGGGTGTGTATACTAGTGCACTGTGAGAGTTGAAAGCTCTGCATTTAAAATAAGGTTTATGCATAATTCATAGCCTATGCATGTTTATGTAAATTACCAAAGGCGGAAGTGTATACGAAACCAGAATCTGAGGTAAAATGACGATGTTATAATATACTGCTGGACTTGCACCTCGCCAATTCAACATATCCCCGTTATACTATTCTTGAAAATTACATCATGTGCCAGTTCACACTAAGAAATCGAATAAAACTTTGGCTTACACACATTGTATACTTTTCAACATTTCCTTCAGGTTCAATATAATATTAAACACCGACATTTAGCCATATATAATTCGAACAGCCCGGGAATAAAGATGTACATATATATTCCTGTTAATGGGTGTTAGGAAAGTTGGGAGAAATAGAAACAGTGCCTGGAAATTTAATTTAAAGATAGGAAGGTTTTTAATGTATAGGAATTTTCAGTTAAAAAAAAAAGAAAAAGAAAAAGAAAATGAACCCTTCCATCATTGAAAACGGTAAATTTTGGAGTATAAAATAGTATTTGGAAGGCAACTTCCCATCTAACATGGAACAGTGGAGTGGTTTCTGGTGGTGACATTCAGCTCAGACTCATCTTCTGGGTTAAAGTGTTCTTTTGAATCAGTCATTGTGGGCTGCCAGGAGAGAAGAGCTCATTTGCATGAGCTCTCCACCTCCTGGTCAGCTCTGAAAATCTTGGCAGCTTAGCCCTGCAATTGGCAAAGGAGTGTTTCAAAAAAAAATTAATAAATAAGGGCTTCCAAACAAAACATTGTTGCTGAATTAAGTCCAATGCACCTGAAATTCATTGCTCTGTTATCTCTTAAATTGTTGTAAATATAGCAGGCATTTTAAAGTCATTTCTGTTTATTCCCTTCCTAATGTACTGTGTGAGCCATTTTTCACATGTGTTAACGTACTATATGCAAATGGCGTTTAATGTGTTTTATTCACAGAATGCATTTGCAAATCATTTTGTGTATGGAGGAAAGCAGTTGCTTCACTTTTGCATGTGACACAGAACAGGAGGAATACATATCACTATATTTCTAAAACGAGAGAACATTTAAATGAAATGAGGAAAGCCCACAGATGCTACAATAGAAATTTTCCATGTTTCTAATTTACCTATTAGTACCTTTTTCACAGACTTTCAAAATAGGGAGCTGAATTTCTCTTGCTAGGAATTTTAAGCTCTTGTCATTAAAAACAATTATCCTTTCCATTATTCGTGCTCAAGTTCACGGGTACTGTTCCTCTTAGAAATCAAAAGAAATGCTCAGAAAACAGCAAACACTTCTAGGTGAAGCAAAAATTAATTTAAACATCTGTGCTCCATGTTCTACCACAGTAACTGAGAGTGATTTCTCACACATCTAATCATCATGTATTTTATTCATGGCATTTAAAGACTTTCAAATAATTTGCAGCAGAATTTATTTTACTTTAAATTGTTCTCATACACTAAACTATATAAAAATCAGTAGGTATTTACAAATTGCAGAGTGGATTAAATATTGACGATGTATTAAAATTCCATTTTTGTGTATTAAATATGTAACAAAAATGAACATCTCTAATTGTGATAAAAATAATGTGAGGAATGTGTACAACATAATGCTTTCATTCTACTAATTTATAGAAATAGGTCCCTAAATGGTTATTATTTTCATTCCATGTATATAGAATGACCAGGAAAATGCTGGCAATTACTCTGTGAATGGTGTTCTACCCTGGCATGAAGCTATAACTAATTTGCATATAGCATTGTTGGAAATGAAGCCTGTGACATACAGATCATCATCAACATTGGGAATTCACACTGCCAACTGTACTTCCTCATACAAATACATACTGCCACTTATGGATCAAAGAGAGTGTTGCGACTGTCGTCCTTAGCTATTAAAACACATCACGCTACCAGAATTTTAAAACATGTTCTAGAAGTGGGATATTTATCATTAGAAGGATGGTTTTCTTCTTTGTTATGTAAACAAAGGAATTCTCTTAAAACTTACTCCATCGAAATATTTATCTTTTACTTATGTCGTATTTTCCCCAAAAGAAAAATCATAGAGTACAAATTTTTTTAAATAATGTGATATATTAGCAAACACACTTTATGTTTTTCTATTGACAGGAAGAACATTTAACAGTAAGAGAAAGATTAAAATGTAGATAAAAATCCTCTAATTTTTGAACAATGGCTTAGTAGTTTCTATGGTGACATGAGTCCACAAATAGAAACTCAAGAGTGGCAATTTTTACCTAATTTATCAAATAAATAAGCCAAAGAGAATTTTAGGTTACCTGAATAATTACCTCAGTGATTGCTTTTGTGTTGCATATAGAGACTGGCTTATGTTCTACTAGTCATCTTTATTTAAAAAAAAATGTTTTTCTGTGCATTTTAGAAGACTACTTTGAATTTCACAAAATAAGGGATTTTTATTATTACTTGACATACATAAAAGCTTTCTTGACAACAAAATAGTGAATTGGTTATGAAACTTGAAGAGAATTGAGCTCCCAGCACTAAGATCTTTTCTACCAAATTTTTGAAAGAGGGCATGTGAATGTATTACAGAATTCACATCTGCCCTATGGGACTGTCTATAACAGATTGTTTCTATACATTTTATGTCAAGACTTGCCTACTGAGGCATATACAATAGGTATGCACTTGAGTATAATTTATAAAGTATGCTTACAAGATATTTCTCTAATGTCTTCACCTACTGCCTATTACCTTTCTTGCCCTCTAATTTTCACGAGGCTCTGCTGTGCATCTTATTTTCTATTTAGCGAAGAAGTTGAGTGATCGGTTATGGATGATAACAGAAAAAATCAGTCAAATGTGGACAAGGCTGGACTGATAAGACTGCAATGAAGTATGCTTTTGGTTGTGTAATAATTTTCCAGCTGTGTTCTAGTTTAAGAAAATGTCCAACATGACATCCCTAGCTTAACTCAGTCACACATTTCATACAGGTAGTATTTTTCAGATGACACCAAGTTCAAAGGGGTTGCTAACACTTCAGAAGAGAAGATCAGAATTCAAAGTGACCTCGATAAATTGAGGAAACAGCATGAACCAGATGAAATACTAGCTGCCCTCAGGTCCTACAGGGGGAAAAATACATCTGAGCTAGAATTCATCACTCATTTATTCATTCATCAAATATTTATTGAATGCCTACTATGCGCCAGCCACAAGCTGAGTGTCATTTAATGCAAATGTAGTTTTAGTTAGAAATCTGTCCTCTACTTTAATGCATAACTGGCCTCCTTTAGGAAATCAATCCCTTTCAAAATTGCATTTTCTTACAAAGTGCAAAACGAATAGTTGTAGAAAGGAAAACACAAGCACCTCAAGAAATACCAGCATCCTACTGAAATATGTGTGTGTGTGTATACTTCTTTTAAAAGTAAATATATTTGTGTATATAGTCTTTTTTCTTTAGTATACTATACATTGATTTTATTTTGTCCATATCTATGTTTATTTGAGCACTGCTCGACTGGTTCAGTGAATCAATTTTTTTTTCTTTTTGTAATCTCTAAAGTATTTGTCTCTGGGCTGTGGTCAAGACTCAAAAAAACACAAAAACCATTTTGATTATGTTTCTTGTTCATTTATATACTACAAAAGCAAAGCGTGCCTTTGTTTACAAGAATGTTGACTGATTGAAGTTCAGTTGACACACAGTGTTATATTAGTTTCAGAGGTACAACACAGTGGTTCGACAACTCTGTATATTATGCTATGCTCACCACAAATATAGCTGCTGTGTCACCGTACAGAGGCTGTTACAATGCCGTTGACTATATTCCCTATACTGTACTTTTCATTCTTCTGACTTACTCATTCCATAACTAAAAGCCTGTACCTCCCACTCCCTTAACCCATTTTGCCCATGGCCCCCTCCACCCATCCTCTGTATTTATAAATCTGTTTCTGTTTTTTGTTGTTGTTGCTTATTTGTTTGTTTTAGATTCCACATATAACTAGAATCATAAGGTATTTGACTATTTCATTTGGCATAATACTCTCTAGGCCTATCCATGTTGTTGCAAATGGCAAGATCTCATTTTTCTTTATAGCTCATTAATATTCCCTTGTATATAAAAATACTAGATCGTCCTTATCCATTCATCTTATCCATGGACACTTAAGTTGTTTACATATCACGGCTATTTAAACAATTCTACAATGAATGTAGAAGTGGATTAACTTTTCTAATTAGTGTTTTCATTTTCTTTGGGTCAATACCCAGTAGTGGCATTACTAATTTCCTGTGGTATTCCTATTTTTCATTTTTTGAGGAACTTCCATAATGTTTTCCAGTGGTTGCACCAATTTACATTCCCACCAATAGTGGGAAATTGAAAAGGGAGCGTTCCCTTTTCTCCACATCCTCACCAACACTTGTTACTGTTCTTTTTAATACCAGGCATTCTGACTGGTGTGAAGTAATATCTCCTTGTGGTTTTGATTCATGTTTCCCCTGATGGTTAGTGATATCGAGCATCTTGTCAAGTGTCTGTTAGTTATCTGTATGTCTTCTTTGGAAAAAATGTCTATTCAGGTCCTCAGCCCATTTTTAAATTGGATTATTTTGTTTTTTGGGGGTAAGTTGTGTAAGTTCTTTATATATTTTGCATACCAACCCCTCATTGGATATATTGTTTGCAAATATCTTTGCCTGTTCAGTAGGTTGCCTTTTAGTTATATCTTATTTTCTAAAATTTTCAAATTCCAGTTTAATGTACAATGTTAGTTTCAGGTGTACAATATAGTGATTCCACAATTGCATGTATTACTCAATGCTCATCACAATAAGTGTACTCTTAAGCCTTTTCATTTTTTTGATGGTTTTCTTTGCTGTACAGAAGCTTTTTGGGGTGTGTAGTCCCAGTAATTTTAGCTGTTATTTCCCTTGACTGAGGAGACAGATCTATAAATATGTTGCTAAGGCTGATGTCCAAGAGATTACTGCCTATGTTTTCTTCTATGAGTTTTATGGGTTTCAGGCTTTGGTCCAGTTTTATTCTTTTACATATAGCTGTCCAGTTTTCCCAGTTTCTTTTCCCCATTGTATATTCTTAAATCTTTAGTTCTAGATTAACCATATACGTGTGGGCTTATTTCTGAACTATCTTATTTCATTAATTGATACGTCTATTTTTATTCAGTACCATACTGTTTTGATTGCTATATTTCTGTAGTATCTTGAAATTTTGTATTGTGATACCTGCAGCTTTGTTCTTCTTTCTCAAGATTGCTTTTCTTATTCAAGATCTTTTATGGTTCGATACAAATCTTAAGATGATTTGTTCTGGTTCTATGAAAAATATTATTGGTATTTTGATAGGGATTACATCGAATCTGTAGATTGCTTTGGATAATCTTTTCTAAGTAAGTCATTTTTGAGGCAAAATAAATCATATTTAATGTTTAATTTTGGATTATCATAAGAGTTATAATAAAAGTAACTACAAATGTATTTTACTGGTTCAGTCTTTGTCTGCACAATACAGGAATACTCATTTGACTTTTAAAAATTTGATCCAAGGGGCATTTGGATGGCTCAGTCAGTTATGCATCTGACTTCGGCTCAGGTCATGATCTCGTGGTCTGTGAGTTCAAGGTCTGCATCAGGTTCTGGGCTGACAGCTCAGAGCCTGGAGCCCACTTCAGATTCTGTGTTTCCGTTTCTCTCATCCCCTCCTCTATTCACACTCTGTCTCTCTCTCAAAAATGAGTAAACATTAAAAAAAATTTTTTTTGATCCCAGTAGTGTCCTACCTTTGTTCCCACCCTGGTTGCCTTGAAGAAAAGTAATCATGCATCCTGGTTTGATTGGGACAATTTACACCTGCTGTGCCAACATAATTATTAATGTCTATAAGTGATCAGTTTAAGCAATAAATTATGTGATTCCCCCTGGTTTGAAGTGTCTCTTCACTTGTACCCAAGCACTGAATCTTTTAATTGGGTGAAATAAAATGCAGTTCTTAAGAAGTTGGCTGGACACCAAGGGAGACATAAATATCAACAGATCCTTCCAGGGGGAAAGCAAGGACCTGAAGGATGAACAGACTTCACACAATGGTATAGATAAAAGGGAGCTAGTACTCAAGAACCCATTAAAGCTGTCAAATTTGAGAACATTGGACAGCAAATCCTAATTAACAACTTACTTGACACAGTTCATCTTTGAGCAAAAACCACTTGAGAGAGGTGTGTTCAACTTGAAAAACATGTTCCAGAGACAAAACAGGCAGAAATGATAATAATATATAATAGTAATACTTACAAATAAATATTAAATACCTATGTATAATAAAAAATATTTTTATTACTTTTCCAGTCTTTCACCATTACTTGAAAACAGACAATGTATATGTTTTTCTGGTAACTAATACTTTGTTCTACACAGATTACAATTTTTTGTAATGTTTTCCTCTTCTCAATTTTGTAACTTTAGGTGTGAGGAAATAAAGAGT
This sequence comes from Acinonyx jubatus, assembly GCF_027475565.1. Lineage (NCBI taxonomy): Eukaryota > Metazoa > Chordata > Mammalia > Carnivora > Felidae > Acinonyx > Acinonyx jubatus. The sequence continues at coordinate 148,247,499 of NC_069380.1, read as the reverse complement.
TAAATTTTTAAACAGCCACTGATATGCTCTCTAAAGCAATTATTCCTTCTGTCACCAAGAGATAAATGTACTACCACAAGACATTACAAATGTGCTCCTCTAGACTCTAATACAAATTACTGTCAGACCACACCATTTAAAGTCTTCCTCCTCTTATTTAGTGAAGCCAATTTCTTTTGATTCTTTTTACATATAAAGAAGAAAATATCTTGCTCCGATGATTGTTGAACACATTTTAACAATTTTTAACCCTTTTAAAATAACATTAACCACTTAGTAACTCTTAACACCATTCAATACTGAGATTCACAGACATTCTGGAACAAGTTGATGGGGAAAAGAGCATCTGGTATTGTATGAGTTTTCTACCATCTGTTAGGGTTGCAGAAAGCACCCCAGTCAATGGAAGGGACTCTAGAGTTAGTCCTAACTTCAAGGCTCATGAAGAATTTAAAGTGCAAAAATTGGAGTATAGGTTTACCTCCATTATAGTCTCATCCCAAGAAGAAATGGTCTCAGTCATTCAGAGCATATAATTCTGCTTAGAGATTATGAGCACATGCATATAAATAATTTGTGGCTTTGCACCATAACATTTTCAGCTTATTGAGCCTGCGAAAAAATAAATCTAACTAGCAACTCATTCTTGAGAAGGTGAAATTAAAACTGAACTACTTTGCAGTATACAGGCCATGAAAAACATGCCATGAATTAGGCTAAGGCCCAAGCAAGGTTGTGAAAGAATACTGACTTTTTAAAAATTATCTATTTATTTATTTTGAGAAAGAGAGACTGCACAAGTGGGGAAGGGGCAGAGAGAGAGAGAGAGAGAGAGAGAGAGAGAATCTCAAGCAGGCTCTGTGCTGGCAGCAAGGAGCCCGATGTGGGGCTCCATCCCACGAAGCATGAGATCATGACTTGAGCCAAAATCAAGCACCGATGCTTTACTGACTGAGCCAAGAGTAATGCCCCAAGAGTAGTGACTTTTTAAAGTAAAGGTCTCCAGTTTGTAGAGTGGAAAATAATGTAGAGGTTCAGAGCAAAGAAATGGTTTAACAAAAGCCTAAAAGACTGTCCAGTCCTAGATTCATTTCCAGACTAGCCTTGCTAGCCAGACTGAACCAGCTGGAGTTCCAGCCCCAGATGTTCATACTACCACACCCCTTAATTACTGTATCTCACAACTCTCTTGTTTTACCTCTCCAACTAAAAAAAACATCTAGGGAAAAAAGTGAAGTTTTAAATGTATAAGTTTAAATGTGTGAAACAGAGAAATTTTCATGAGTACAGAGTAGAAGTAGTGCGTTGAAATTAATGAGAAACAGGTTAAATATTATGCCAAAATACTTGGAAAATCAAGCTTTGAACCATTTGTCATAAAAACAAAAACCTTCTCTAGGTTAGAATAGGGAACCACAAGGCCTTGGCCTTTCTTATCTCAAGATAATTTATGCATTGATGAGATAAAACATTGGAAGGAAACAGACAGATGGAATATTCTGCAAGTCCTGCTTTCTTTTTGGGGAAATTATGTCTACATTCTGCTTTATGTTTTTATATTAGATCTTAAAGAAAATCACTTCTCTGTGCCCTAACTAGGAATAGTTACATTTCAAAACTATCATTTTGAATTATCATTCCTAAAAGAGGAAATATCTCACCTTCTTTGAAACTAGCCACCACATCATTTCCCCTGAGTTTGGGCTATGAACAAAGGTGCTTTTTGGTAGACCCTCATACCTCTGATGATAAATCTTAATTTTTTGAACTTTGAGAGAAGCAAAAATCAGCAAAGAGCCAAAACCCAACATATATACTTCTAATTATTACTTAAAATTAACTCAGGTTAGTACTTAATGCCACCAAATAATACACTTAAAAATGGTTAAAATGGTAAATTTTGTTATATGCTACAATCTAAAAAAATTATTCAAGTTAAAAATAAAAAAGACTTTGAGGCACCTGGGTGGCTCACTTGGTTGAGCAACCAACTCTTGACGTCCACTCAGGTCATGATCTCTGGTTCGTGAGTTCGAGCCCCCTGTCACATTCTGTGCTCACAGTGCAGAAACTGCTTGGGATTCTCTCCTTCTCTCTCTCTCTGCTTCTCCCCTGCTTGCATGCACTCTCCCTCTCTCTCTCTCTCTCTCTCTCTCTCAAAATATAAATTATAATTTTTTTAACATTTTTATTTATTTTTGAGAGACAGAGAGAGAGCACAAGTGGAGTGGGAGGGGGGCAGGGGGACAGAGGTAGACACAGAATCTGAAGCAGGTTCCAGGCTCTGATCTGTCAGCAAAGAGCCCAACGAGGGGCTCGAACCCATGAACCATGAGATCATGACTTGAGCTGAAGTCAGACACTTAACCAATAGCTACCCAGGTGCCCCGGGAAAAAATTTTTTTAATAAGAAAAGCTTTAAAAAAGAAAAATCCTTTGACTTGTTTCTGCCTCTTAAAATTCTTAGTTTCAGAGCCAACTGATGGTGAAATAATTAATACAGTTAAGTAGGATGTGAATAGAGGAAGAAGACATCCATGATCCAGGTTTTCTAAAATGAATGAGATAAGGCTAAAGTAGTGCAGGCCTTAAGAACTGGTTAGTCTTATGTTAGGGATTTAAAATAAAACAAGATTAATCCTCAATCCTCAAGAAAGGACCAGGTAAAATGGAGACATAATAATGAAGAGTGGAAAAAATTGATTTTTAAACATTCAAAAGCCCTTGACTATAGTGATTGCTTAGCTATAACTGCAGTGATAGGACTATTAGTTTTGTTTTCTTTTTTGTTTTTTTTTTAAGTTGTTGGCACATTTAAGCAAAATAATCCCTACTTACATTTTAAAATTATGGCTACCATGCTTTCAAGTAAACTAAGCTCTCCTAACCCCTATAGGGAACGGCATTTTTTGAGAGACAAAACAGTTATCAGAACCATATTTAATAAAATACTTTTTGCCCCTTTTAATAGACCATAAAATGCTGAGGTAATTCAGATATTCTTTATACAATGCAAGCCAGTATGTTCAATTTCTCTACCAAAAAGTATATACAGTAGGGAATTAACTCAGCTAAATTCACAATTATGGACTATTTTATGGGCCTGTGACACCTCTCTCTGCTAAGCTCCAGGGTCATTCTCATGCTCTTTCTTTTTCTATTCTTTGTTCTCTGCCAGAAACAACTCTTTTGCTTGGTCTCCATCAAATATCAAGCAAGACATCATCAGTTAAAAAATGGATGAGAATCCACCAACTGCCAGATGGTTGTGTAGCAGTCATTCTGCCTCCCCAGGAAAAAATGGCAGACAGGGGCTCTATTTCTAATAGAATGATGTCTTTCTAAAAGGTTATAACAAAATATTTTCTTCCACAATTTTATAGAAAATACAAAGCAAGGATTTGGAAAAAATAATGAGGTTTTGCTTTTATTTTGCATGTTTTATTGACATGCTAACCTAAGTCCAAAGAGGAAGATAAAATGCTTTGATTAAGGTGCTAAGCAATAAGGACTTTGACTGGTTTCTCTCCTACTTACGTAATAACAAATGACAGTGTCATGACTATGCATTGGCTCTGAGCAAAGTTACTCATTAGAAGAAATATCCCACTGGGGCTTTCCATTGTCCTTTCATTACTTCTCCCTTCTTGGTGGGATGTATGTTGGCAAAGACTTTTGGGAATATCTTTAAACTTTAAAATACACATACTCCTAGGTGTTCTTGGGTGGCTCAGTTGGTTAAGCGTCTCTTATTTCAGGTCAGGTTATGACCTCACAGTTTATGGGATCAAGCCTTGCATCTGGCTCTTCACTGACACTGCAGACCTGCTTGGGATTCTCTCTCTCTCTCTCTCTCTCTCTCTCTCTCTCTCTCTCTCTCTCTCTCTCTCTCTCACTTACTCTCAGTCTAGAAAATAAATAAATAAAATTTTAAAAATAAGAACAATACACATTCTCCTTGATCCTGACACTTGTATAAATACTTCTGTAGGAGTGATTTTGACAAAGAAAAAGGCAGCCTCTGACATCTAGGAACTGTCCTAAGCTTTGATGGTGGTAGTTACTTGCCTGGCACCCAAGGTGAGACAGAGGTGTTCTTCTCTTGGACATAATCTCGTAGAGCACCAACATCAGACAAGGTCAGTTTGTGACTGTGATGAGGTGAGAACAAACAGAAAAAAACAATACAGCTTTCTGGAATCTTGCCCCAAATTGCCTAACTAAAACCCATATTTCATAAGTGCTTTCTTACACATGGTTCTTCATGATGTGCAGTCTCCCTTTACAACAAGAAATCAACTCCTCTTACTGTCTGGTGGTCTTTTGTGAGAGGACAGAGACAGTATTTACAGGAAGAATGTTGTTTAAACAGTATATATAATAGCAAAACTTGGAGATAGCCTATTTTTGCAGAAATATAAAAATGATTCAGTAAGTTATAACACATTGATATTATGAAACAGACCTTGAAGAATAAGGTAAATACATGGTTATTCAGGGGAAAATCTCTAAGACATGGTGTTATGTTGGAAGAAAGGACAAACAAATAAAATTAAAAAAATAGGATACTGTTATCTGTCGAAAGAAAACCCAACTGCTCTGTGTGTGTGTGTGTGTGTGTGTGTGTGTGTGTGCATGTGTGTGTACAAAGTTCCGAAAGAATGTATATCGAACTTTTAACAGTGACATGGGGAAGAAGTAAAACGGAAATGTTGATACTTTAACTCATACACATCTATATTGTTTTAATTTTGACAGTTTTGCAATGTTTAATTTTTAGAAAAGACTTTATTTTTAAAAAAATAGACTTCTCAATAAATGCCCATATGATCATATATACATAAATACTATACATATATTTGCATTACATATGTTGAGGTGGTAATATACACAGAATTCTCTGCATTTACTTTTTTATATATATTCTGGAAACTCTCTAAGGCTAGTGCAGGCCTCAGTATTTATAACAGCTACATAATATTTCATAATAAAGATATTCAAGTTATTCATTATCCTGATAGACTTTTGTTTTATGTACTTTTTTGTCCACTATATATTAGATATTTTATATATATTTTGGCCACTATATATATTTCTGTGCATTTGTATACTTCCAATTTAGTGTTTTTTTTTCCCCATGCCATAGATTGACAGGAATGGGATTTGGGAGACAAAGAGCATGGACTAATCTCAATTTTTAAATATTGAGATAATTTTCCTCAGAATAATTATTTCTACCAGCATTGTTTCAGAATATTCTTTCATTCAAATCCCAGCCACTAGGAGGTATCCTCTCTCTCTCTGTGAATTTTGCCAAGTATAAAGTAATAACCTATTTTTACATTTTTCTGTTTTTGTTTTTGTTATTAGTGAGCTCTATGCCCAATATGGGACTTGGACTCATCACCCCAGGATCAAGAGTCACATGCTCTACTGACCACGCCAGCCAGGTGTCCCTTGAATTTCCTTTTATAATGGTGGTTAAATATGTGCACACTAGTTTATTAGCAGTTTTGAATTTACTTTTCTGTGAATGGTCTTTCACAGTGTGGCCTGTGTTCATTTTTCCATTTTTAATCATTTTATTAATAATTTATGAATTTTTTATATATTACAGATAAAACTCTAATTTGAAATATTTTTTCATTTTGTCTCCTATTTGGTATCTTGCTATTTTTAAATATATGGTTAAGTGTGCATTTCTTTCCTTTAATGATTTGAGAGTTCTTGATTAAACATTACCTCTAGTACCTCAGGTTTTACTCTCATAAATTTCCTTTTTCAACTTGTATTTTCACATTCAAGTTTCTACTCCATCTGCAATTATATTCTGTATTTTACAAAAAGTGAGGGATAGTTCTCTTTTCTTCCAAGTGGATAGCCTTTTCTGCCACTTATTAAAAGTGTACCTTTCTCACAAAGAATTGATAAACCATCTTTCATACATTAAAGTACCATATGGACTGATCCCATAGGTACTAATCCCATGTGTAATGGAATCTTTATTCTGACTCAGTTTTCTGATTTACTACATTCACCAGGACCTCCAACAGAAGTTGAATTATAATGATGTTGCACATTTTTACTAACTTTAATTTTTAGCTTTTCACCATTCAGAATGTTTGCTAATAATTTTGCACAAATAATATTTTTTCCAACTGAGTCAGTTGTATTTATTTAATTAAAAAAAATCGTTGGGCACCTGATGGCTCAGTTGGTTAAGCACTGGACTCTTGGTTTCAGTTCAAGTCATAATCTCATGGTTTGTGAGTTCGAGCCCCACGTTGGGGATTCTCTCCTCTCTCTCTCTCTCTCTCTCTCTCTCTCTCTCTCTCTCTCTCTCATTCCCTCTCTCAAGAATAAATAAATTTTAAAAACTTGTTTGAGTATATTCGACACACAATGTTACCTTAGTTTCAAGTGTACAGCATAGTGATTCAGTGTCTCTGTACATTATGCTGTGCTCACCACAAGTGTAGCTACCACTTGTCACTGTACAATGTTATTAGAGTATCACTGACTACATTTTCTTTACTATGCCTTTTATTCCTATAACTTACTCATTCCATAACTGGAAGCCTGTATCTGTCATTCCTTCTCACCCATTTTGCCACAAATCCCCCCCTTTCCCCTCACCTCTGACAACCATCAGTTTCCTCTCTGTAATTATAGGTCTGATTCAGCTTTTTTTGTTCATTCATTTGTTTCTCTAATTCCATATATGAGCAAAATCATATAGTGTTTGTGTTTATCGGTCTGGCTTCACTTAGCGAAATACTTTCTAGGTTCATCCATGTTATTGCAAAGGACATGATCTTGTCCTTTTTATGGCTGCATAAATATTCCATTGTATACATATACCGCATGTTTTTATCTATTCATTTATTGGACATAGGTTGATTTGGGGCTATTGTAAATAATGGTACAGTCAGCATAGGGTATGTATATGTTTTTGAATATCTTTCCTTGTGTCAGTACACAGTAGTAGAATTATTGGTATTTGTATTTTTAATTCTTTGAGAAATCTCAATACTGTCCCACAGTGGTTGCACTGATTTTCATTCCCACCAGCAGTGCACATGGATTCCTTTTTCTCCACATCCTCGCCTACACTTGTTGTGTTTTTGATTTTAGCCATTCTGACAGGTATGAGGTAATAACTCATTGTGGTTTTGATTTGTATTTCCTTAATTACTAATGATGTTGAGTGTGTTTTCGTGTGTATTTTGAACCTCTGTATGTTTCCTTTGGGAAAACATCTATTCAGATCCTCTGTCCATTTCTTAATACAGATTGTTTGTTTTTTGGGGTTGAGTTGTATACACATTCTTCATATATTTTAGATACTAACCCCTGATTAGATACATCATTTGCAAATATCTTCTCCCATTATGTAGGTTGCCTTTTAGTTTTGTTGACCATTTCCTTCCCTGTGCAGAAGCTTTTTGCTTTGATTTGCTCCCAGTAGTTTACTTTTGCTTTTGTTTCCCTTGACTTAGAAAGTACTTCTAAAAAATATCGTTACAGCCAGCATCAGAGAGATTACTGCCTGTGTTCTCTTCTAGGACTTTGACGGTTTCATTTCTCACATTTAGATCTTTAAATCTATTTGAGTTTATTTTTGTATGTGGTATTAGCAGGTAGCCCAGTTTCATTCTTTTATATGTGGCTGTCCAGTTTTCTCAGCACTATTTAGTGAGGAGCCTGTCTTTTCTCCATTGTGTATTCTTGCCTTCCTTGTCATAAATTAATTGACCATATAATCCTGGGTTTATACCTGGATTCTTTATTCTGTTTCATTGATCTATATGTCTGTTTTTATGACAGGGCCATACTTTTTAGATCACTCTCGTTTTGTAGTTTATCTTGAAATCTTGGATTGTGATACCTCCAGTGTTGTTCTTCCTCAGGATTGCTTTGGATATTTGGGGTCTTTGTGGTGCCATGCACACTTGGTACTAATTTTATGTCCTGTAATTCTTCATAATTTATTTATTACCACTAGTAGTTTTTTGGTGGCGTCTTTAGAATTTTTTATGTGAAGTGTTATGTCTTCTGCAAATAATGGCAGTTTAACTTTTTCTTTACCAATTTAGATGCTTCTTATTTCTCTTGTCTGATTTCTGTGGCTAGAACTTTCAGGAGTATTTTGAATAAAAGTGGCAAGGATGGGAATTCTTGTTGTGTTCCTAATCTTAGAGGAAAAGCTCTCACTCTTTCACCATTCAGTATGATACTAGCTTTGGGTTTGGTATATATGGCCTTTATTATGTTGATATATGTTCCCTCTAAGCTCACTTGGTTGAGAGTTTTTATCATGAATTGGTGTCGAATTATGCCAAATGCTTTTTCTGTGTCTATTTAGGTGATCATATAATTTTAAATTTTGTGTTATTGATGTGTATCACATTGACTGATTTGTGAGTATTGAACCATCCTTGTATCCCCAAAATAAATCCCACTTGACTGTGGTGAATTTAATGTATTGTTGAATTCAGTTTGTTAATACTTTATTGAGGATTTTTGCATCTGTAGTCACAGAGAAATGGCCTGTAGGTTTTTTGTTTTGTTTTTGTTTGTTTGTTTGTTTGTTGTAGTGCAGTATCTTTGTCTGATTTGGGTGTCAGGGTAATGAATGTATTTGGAAGCTTTTCTTCCTCTTCTATTCTTTGGAATAGTTTGAGGAGAATAAGTATTAACTCTTCTTTAAATGTTTTGTAGAATTCACATGTGAACCTATCCTGTCCTGGATTTTTATTTTTATTTTTTGTAGTTTTTAAATTACAAATTCAATTTCACTACTAGTAATTGATCTGTTCAGATTTTCTCTTTCTTCCTGATTCAATTTGGGAAGATGGTATTTTTCTAGAAATTTATCCATTTCTTCTAGGCTGTTCAATTCGTTGGCATATAGCTTTTCATAATAGTCTCTTATAATCCTTTGTATGTCTGTAATGTCAGTTATTATTTCTCCTTTGTTTCTAATTTTATTTGAATTCTTTCTCCTTTTTTTTGATGAGAATGGCTAAGGGTTTATCACTTTTGCTTGTTTTCAAAGTTCCATCTCTTGGTATCATTGATTTTTTTTCTTTTCTTTTCTTTCTTTTCTTTCTTTCTTTCTTTCTTTCTTTCTTTCTTTCTTTCTTTCTTCTTTCTTTCTTTCACCGATATGTCACTAATTTCTCATCTGATCTTTTTTTATTTCTTTCATTTTACCCATCTTGAGCTTTGTTTGTTTTTCTTACTCTATGTCTTTTAGGTGTTAAGGTTAGATTATTTGTGTTTCCATTTTAATTTCTCTCCATGTATTTTTTTGATTCTTCTTTCATTGCTCCATTGACCCATTGGTGGAATATCATGTTTAGCCTTTGCATGCTTTTTCCATGCATGTTTTTTCCAGTTTTTTTCTTGTGGTTAATTTCTAGTTTCATACCATTGTGTTTGGAAAGTAGGCATGGTATGATTTCAATCTTAAATTTATTGAGGTTTGCTTTGTGGTCTGACATATGATCTATACTGGAAAATGTTCCATGTGCACTTGAAAAGAATGTGTATTGTGTTTTATGGGGTGGGACATTCTGTATTTATCTGTTACGTCCATCTGGTCTAATGTGTCATTCAAAGATATTATTCCTTTATTGATTTTTTGCCCAGATGATCTATCCACTGATGTAAGTGGAGTGGGTGTTAATGTCCCCTACTATTATTGTGTTATCATCAATTTCTCTCTTTATGTCTGTTAACATTTGCTTTGTATATTAAGGTGCTCCATTGTTGAGTGTGTAGATATTTATAATTGTATATCCCCTTGTTGGATTGATTCCTTTAACATTATGCAATGCCCCTCTTTGTCTTTTGTTACAGTCTCTGTTTTAAAGTTTATTTTGTCTAATATAATTATTGTTCACCTGGCTTTTTTTTTTTTTTTGCTTCCATTTGCATGATAAATATTTTTCCATCTCTTCCCTTTCAGTGTACATGTGTCTTTAGATCTGAGGTGAGTCTTTTGTAGGCAGAATATAGATGGGTCTGATTTTTTTATCCATTCCACCCCCCTCTGTCTTTTTATGGGAGCAGTTAGGTCATTTGCATTTAATTGTTGATAGGTATGTACTTACTGCCATTTCACTATTCTCTGGTTGTTCTTATTTTTCTCTATTGTTCTCTTCATCTCTTTCTTTGAGATTAATGAGTTTCTGTAGTATTATGTCTGGAATTCTTTCTCTTTATTTTTTGTGTATGTATTACATATTTTGAGTTTGTGGATACCATGTGGTTCATATATATAACATCCTAAATATATAGCAGTCTGTATTAAGTTAACGGTCATTGAAGTTCAAACACATTCTTTAAAAAAACTTTTTTTTGTTCCTTCCTCCACATATTTTGTATATGGTGCCATAATTTACATCTTGTTATTCATAATTTTCTTAGGTCTAATTATGGCCATTTCTTTTTCACCTAAAGAAATCTTTTTAACATTTATTGTAAGGCTTACTGGTGATAAACTCCTTTAACTTTTGTTTATCTGAGAAACTATCTCTCCTTCAAATTTAAATGATAATCTTGCCAGCTCAGTCAGTTAAGCCTCCAACTTTGGCTCAGGTCATGATCTCACAGTCTGTGAGTTTGAGCCCCATGTCAGGCTCTGTGCTCAGAGCCTGGAGCCTGCTTTGGATTCTGTGTCTCCCTCTCTCTCTGCCCCTCCCCAGCTCATGTTCTGTCTCTCTTCCTCTCTCAAAAATAAAATAAATCTAAAAATTTTTTTAAAACAGGGAAAATGTGCCATGAAAGTTACAAAAATATAAAACATTTTCCTTTCGCCCCACAAGCTCTCTGTTGACCTAACATGGAGGTTTTGTGTTTTTGTTTGTTTGTTTTAACTTAAATATAAGTTAGTTAACATATAGCACAATATAATTTCAGGAATACAATTTAGTGACCCATGACTTACATGTAACACCCAGTACTCATCCCAACAAGTGTCCTACTTAATGCCTCTCACCCATGTAGCCCATCCCCCCACCTAACACCCCGCCAGCAACCCTCAGTTTGTTCTCTGTATTTACGAGTCTCTTATGGTTTGTCTTCCTCTCTGTTTTTATGTTATTTTTGCTTCCTTTCCCCTGTGTTCATATATTTTGTATCTTAAATTCCACATATGAGTTAAATCATATGGTATTTGTCTTTCTCTGACTGACTTATTCCACTTAGTATAATATCCTCTAGTTCCATCCACATAGTTGTAAATGGCAAGATTTCATTCTTTTTGATCGATGAGTAACATTCCATTGTGTACATTTATACCACATCTTCTTTATCCATTCATCTGTTGATGGACATTTGGGCTCTTTCCATACTTTGGCTATTGTTGATAGTGCTGCTATAAACATAAGGGTGCATGTGTCCCTTCAAATCAGCACTCCTGTATCCTTTCAACAAATACCTACTAGTGCAATTGCTGGGTCATAGGGTGGTTCTATTTTAATTTTTGAGGAACCTCCATACTGTTTTCCAGAGTGACTGCACCAGTTTGCATTCCCACCAGTAGTGCAATAACATGGAGTTTTTATTTAGTATTTAAGAACCTGCTTTCTGGGGCTTGGCAATACTTGTGACCAAATGCAGACCCTCACAGGCACTTAAGGGGCCTGTGATCTGGCCCACAGGAATGCCCACCAGCTGCCAGGCTCCTCAGCCAGCCAGTCCCATCAGTACATCTTGAGACTTTGTTTCCTCTTTAAATGGTCTTGGCAAGGTTGTTGAAAATATTTTGGTCACAGTTGTAGGAGTTTATGTCTGGACTCTCAATTCTATTCTATAGATATATGTTGATTATGTCAATACAACACAAAACAGTGTTTTTACTGTAGATTTACTGCTGATTTTAAAATCAGGAAGTATGAGTCTTCCAACTTTGTTCTCCTTTTCGAGATTGCTTTGACTTTTAGGGACCTCTTGCAACTCCATATGAATATGAGGATTGCTTTTTCCAGGTCTTCCAAAAGGGTCATTGGAATTTTTATAGGAAGTGCATTGAATTGCTTTAGATAACAATGAGATTGTAACAGTATTAAGTCTTCCAATTCATGAACACGGATGTCTTTGCATGTATTTAGTTCTACTTGAATTTCTTTCAGCAATGTTTTGTAGTTTTCAGTGCATAAATCTTTTACCACCTTTTTCCAAATTATTTTATTTCTTTGGATATAAAGCATCTTTTGGATGCTATTGTAAATGGATTGCTTACTTAAAAGAAACATTGCTGACTTTATTAGCTCTGGTAGCCTTTTTTGCTTGTGGATTTTTTGTGTTTTCTAAATATAGGATCATATCAACTGGAAATAAGTTTTGCTTATTTCCTTCCAATGTAGATGCCTTTATTTCTTGTTCTTGCCTAATTACTCTGGCTAAAACTTCTAGGACAATGTTTAATAGCAGTGGTAAAAGTAGGCATCCTTGTTCTGTTCCTGTTCATAGAGAAAAGCTTTCATTCTTTCATTATAGAGTATGATGTGAGCTGTAAGTTTTCTATAAATGCCACTTATTGTGTTGATGAAGTGCCCCTTTAGCTTTTGGTTTGGTTTACTCTTTCTACTTCCTTACAGTGTAGTTAGGCTATTGATCTTTGCTTATATTATGAATTTAAGCTTTCATAAGTGTCTTTCTTCTAGTTTTTTCTATGGTTTTTGGATCATCTACATACGTTGACATTTTCCTTTGATTCCTCACTGGGGAGCAGACAGCCACTGGAGTACCTTGGGAAGTGGCAGTACCAAAAGTGGTGTTGTGGGCTAGGTGCAGAGGTGCCAGCAAGTCCCTAAAGCTCTGTCTGACAATGGAAGAAGGTCTCTCTAGACTCCTCAGCTGCCATCCTGTTTACCTAGTAAAGAGAACTCAGCCAACCTACCTGATCAAATTTCCCTGTAGCTTCCCAAATACTAGGTCAATCTATACACCTTCTAAAGATTGTCACATGGATCTCCGTGTCTGGAAATTAGTGTAAATATTTTATCTGATTATTGCTTTGACTTTTCCGAATGGTCTGCAAAGCACTATCTGTCCCTTCAAAGCAGGAAAAATTCAGTGCAGCCCTCTTGATCCAGACCTGAAAGAGCTTGAGGCTTCTAGGGCCCCCTCTTTCCACCTATCAACCTAGTGGCTGCTGATGCAGAGAAATTAGTTACCTGGTCTGCAGTTAAGAATATAGGGTGCCAGTCGTGTATTTTAGCTACCATTTTCCCAGACATTTAAAAAATGTATATTTTGATAATATTTTTCTTTTGTCTGAAGGACAGTTTTGTCATATCATGCAGCTATCCTGTTTATATTTAAGTGCATTTTGGAGTTTTAGATGGGAAATATAATCGATAAATATAAATTTCATATATAAATAACTTTTCAAGTATTCATCTCTTCTTACATAAATAGTATAATCATCACACTTCATAAATGGATATTAATATCATTTGCTCCAGAAAAACAATGAATTGAGGTTTTGTTTTTGTTTTTTGTTGTTGTTTTTTTTTTTGCTATAGTTAAATTATTTCTTTCAATTGATGAGTAAACAAGCATAATTTGGAAGACCAATTCCAAAAGTAGTATTAAGAAGTATAAAATACCCCCAGCATATTTTTTGCTTGCAAAACGCAAAGATTTACCTCTTTATTTTCTGAAAACAAAGCCACAGAAGACAAAGTGAAACTCCAGAATAAACATTAGTCAAAAATTTACCCAGAGTCATCAGAACCAGTTACTATAACTTAAATATATATTGTCTTATGATTTTAATAACCTTTGTAAGTCAAATGGTTCTCAAATGGCATTTATTTTCCAGTAACAATAATTGGTTTGCTGTAAGTCCCCTTTCCCTGAGCTATTTCTAAATCTGTTAGAAAAGACACTGCATGTACTTCAAAAAAATCTATTGCAAATGATTTTTTTTTTTGCTAAAATATTTCTTTCCAGTTTTCTAGCTTTTAATTATAAACAATAAGTTAATGTCCCAAGTCTCTCTGTTGTAACCTACAGAGCCCCACTCTCACATCCCCTGTTCACGCTGTCTCTCTCATAATAAATAAATAAACTGAAAAAAAAATTTTTTAATGAAAAAAAATGCTAACAGTTTTACTCTTTTCATTACAAGAACTCAGAAGCCACACATTTGTCCCCTTCATCTAATAAAATGTTTCACCAGCTAAAGATAAATAGGTAAGTAGCAATTTAGAAGTTACCCCAGGTAGTATCACATTTTTATTTGCACTTTGTTGAACTTAGAGTTTTCAAATACTTGTTTTTTATTTTTTTAAGAGTTCATCTTTTGACAAAGAAGAGAAATAAAACTATTTGTTAATTACACTGGTAACCCACAGTAAGAAATAAGTGGGAAAGTTTGCCTGCATAGTTTAAAAATGTTCAAAATTTTCCGATTCTAAATTTTAAAATAAAAAGACAATCTTATTTATAACAAACTCTGTCATCACCTACATATACTTAACAGTCTTTTAAAAAATCAGTTTTAATTCCTCGTGAATTGCTTGCCAGTGTTTAAAATTGTAATGATATTACTCTGTAAATCCACTTGCTGTTTTTCTTCATTTATGACACTATTAGGTAATATATTCCAAATTGCACTTGGAAATGGAATTGTCCTGAAAATTCCAGTGTACTATAAGTGCCACATTTCACAATGAACATAGGATAGCCAACTGCACAGAGTTCAGACTTCAACCACAATTTCCCTAAATCGTGTATCAGGTAATCAGTCCATAGGTACTCATAATACATGAACTACTTTATTTTTAATAACAAATACAATATTTATTCACTGTGGGGATTCCAGAAAACAAAAAATTATGAAGAATTTATAATACTCATCTGTCAGCCTACCACTAACTTTACATTTCAGTGTATAACTCTTCATAAATATATACATATAACCCACCACAGTTGAGATCGTATTACATGTTTTATTTTGAAGGCTGCCTTCCATACCACATATATCATATAGAATTTTTAAAAATACTAGTGCTTTGTAAATCTTCTATTCATTTTTTAAGTTTATATATTTATTTTTGAGAGATAGAGAGATAAAGAGCGAGCTGGGTAGGGGCAGAGAGAGGGGGGAGAGAGAGAATCCAAGCAAGTTCTGCGCTGTCATGACCTGGGCTGAAATCAAGAGTCAGACGCTAACTGACCAGGCGCCCCACTTTGTATATCTTTAAATTGAGCTTCCACATAGGTATAACAGTAAGTATACTAGTTTTCCATGCCCAGGATAATAAATTAATTTCTTACAGATATCCACATTGTTCCTTGAATTTTGCTTAGGTATTTTAAACGACGTATTTCTTCTTTTAAGTAGTTGCTAATTAATTAGTATATTAGTGACTTAAACTCATAACAGATGTAACCTTTAAAGTGAAAGGCCTTTTAGTTGTTTTTTAATTAATAGACTCCAATTTTAAGAAAGTTAAGAGCCCATGAACCAGCTGGGTTGAACTATTATATACGGAAGGGTTGCTTTATATTTCAAATGTACACTTAGGTATTTGTAAATGATTAAAAGTATTAAAAGTAAAGACCTCAGTAGCACATAAAAGTTTAAAAAGTACCGTTCATAAGTAGATAGTAATTTTTTTTTGTTTTTGCATCTAGTGTATTCACTTCTTTTTATAAAAGGTATTTAGAAATTAACCATAAATCCATTAAGGGTGACCCAAAAGCTTCTCTTCATCCTCATTGCCTAACACAAAAAATTGTTGCTGCCACTACTGTTTCTGCTTTTATTGATAAAATTGATAAGAAAGTCCTCTTTCTGCTTTTCTCTATCACTCTTCAATAGCTTGGGAAAGTTAATGTATATTTTAGTGATCTCCAAAACAGAGTTCAGCAAATACTGAAAAACAAAGCAAAAAAAATCTAAGCCTTAGTTCTTGGTGGTCATTGAAAAGACTTTAGAAATTAGTCTATACAAAGTGAAGTGAGGTGAGCAATCTTGGATGCCTAGGCCACAGGCAAAGATGTTACAGTGGATAACCCACATCTCTCTTTTTCACACTGGCCTGAATTTCTCTCCATTCATAGATTTAAAATAATGCCTTCAGCCCTTTGCCCTTTAATCTCCAGATAATGTCTTATATGACAACTACTACTGATCCTTAAGTACCCTGCATTCTCATTAGCAACCTAAATGCTTTATGATGCAATGTATCTACTACCAGTATATCCTTAGTGTTCAGTCTCTGTATTGGTGCTGGATATCAGGGAAAACATTTATGGCCCAAATGGTATCTTTAAGTATGTGTTGGCTGGAACTATCACAGGTCACAATCTGCAAGTCTTCAGAGGATGGGGCTACAAAAGACAACCACCTCCGTATTGGAAGTGAGGTTCTCATTTGCAGACTTCCTCCTCCATCCTTGCTGATGAGAAAAAAGCTAAAGTGAGTGGCAAGATGAAAACTGTTTCAGTGGGGAAAGAATTAGCATATGTAAGGTTTTACAAAACTGAGAGCTCAGCTTGATATGTTGGATCATCTTTACCATGATTCCATTGTATTTCGTGAGGTTAGTAGTTTTTTTCCCATTCTGTAAATCAGACTAGTTAGTCTTTACTAGATTATCCCTGTGACTTCATAGAGACCAAAGCTACATGGGTGTGTTATGCCCAGAATTCATGATCCCCAAAGACCACCAGGGAGCTGAGTCCGATGCAAAAGCAAAGAGCCTTTATTTGAGCTAGCTCGAGCTCAATCCCCTACCTGCACTGACGCAGTGGGGAGATACTGGAGAGAGAGCCTGAGTTTCAAAAGCACAAAGGTTTTATAGGGATCATGGCCTTAACTGATTGGCTGGGGAAGGGTCGTGGCTTCAGCTGATTGGCTGCCAAAGTGTGGTCCTAGATCAGCAATTATCAGCATCACCTGGAACTTGTTAAAAATGCAAATGTTGGGCCTGGTGGTCACAGACCCACTGAATCAGAAACTCTGGGGGTGGGGCTCAGTAATCTGTGTTTGAACAAGTCTTCCAGGAGATTCTGATGCACCTGAAGTTTAAGAACCACTGTGTCTGAAGTTGTTTAACATGTTTGGCCTCAGTGTATACAGAAGGCTTCTCACTGGTCACCTATTAACCATTGGCTGTCAGCCTTGCTGTGCTATATAAATACCTAGCACCATCCCCAGAGATTCTGATTTAATTGGTTTGGGGACGGGTCAGTTATTAAAATGCTCCCAGGTCATTCTAAGCCTGGACAGCGTTGAGGGCTCCTGCCTCTGGCCCCTACCTGAGAGAAGCCCTCCCTCTTGTACTCACACTTTCCATGCCTCTCACACTCCCCTTGCTCCCACCTCAGACTTCGGAAGAATGCATCAATCAGTAGCCTGCCTTCTTAGAAAACATAAGTTACTCAAGGGGAGGATGTGTGGTCTGAGGTTTGAGTGGGAACTTCTTTCTGCGGCCATGTCGGGGACATAGTCACTAGTCAACCGGCCTAGGTCTGCTCTTTCAGGTGGAGGGGTCCCAACACTATTAACACAAATTTATTCTTCTCGTTTCTTAAATTGCTATAGTTTTGTATTGAGAATAAATGAGACTATACTATTTCCTGGAGGCTAGTGTGAGGTCTATCACTTCTCACTAAAGATTCAGGCAGTGGTATCTGGAGCAAAGTAGAGATGATAATAGGAGGAAAATAACATGAAGGAAAAAAATTAAAAGAGTGATCAGAAGAAATCCTTGTATATAAAATACCTCTGTACATTCACTTCCTTGCACCATTTAAGATCCAAATCAATGATTTACTATAGAATGCTTACATTGACTAGGTGACTTCATTGAGGTTTTAACAATGAATTGTAAGTCCTGAAAATAGTTTGTCTCCATTTTCTTCATTCTAGGAAACTCTCTTAATGTTTTGTTTTCTTACCCTACTCAAGCCTCCATCAGCATCTCCTTGTATATGTAGTTTCTTTGTGCATATACTCACATAACATTCCTTATCTCTTTAACTTTGCATGATCCACTTTAAGCTATTTAAAGATCACAGATACGTGCTAATTAGAGTGTCCCCCCAAAGGTATCAGTAAATCAGGCTGCTGCTAATCTAACCCTCCTAGTGTAGTTGAAATGCCCTAGGATGCACAAGGGTATTGAAAATATCAACCCTGGAGAACAAGATTTATCACCCCTTTCAAATAACACTCACACTGATGAATTCTGACTTTCACCTCAATATAAGTTAGAATCCACTTATTATTTAATTAGCCAATCTATGTAACTTTTGCCATTAAGTTTGACAACATATGCAGCCCTTCTCTCTACTTATATTATGGTGTAACCTAACATGAATAAAAGAGGAATTTAAAATTGAGAGTTCACCCTTCAAAGTCACATATTTTTTGACCTGTAGTTTGGCAATATGAATTTCTATGAAAACCTAAACCCTGTTGTAGCATTATAAGGTCTGGTGGCACTTTTAAAATGTAAATTCTTGATATCATATTGAGAAATATTTCTAGAAAGGAGTAGCTTATGGATATACATTGGTTTATAAGGTTTATCTGAAATAGGCTGTTTAAATACTTTGTCTTAAGTATTTACTTGAGTATTTATTGATGACCTGAGCCATATCTTCTACCTCTGTGAGAATGGTAGAGTTTAGCTATAGAATTGAAAATGCTTCTGAAAGAAAGAAAGAAAGAAAGAAAGAAAGAAAGAAAGAAAGAAAGAAAGGAAGAAAAAAGAAAAGGGAAGAAAATTCTAGTACTTCCACATATTGTTTAGCTGATGAAGCCAATTCTCTAAGTTTAAAGGGAAAGTGCATTCCATTCAAGGTACTACCCCCATGCCAATAAACCTTCCTTAAAAAAAAAAATTCCAACAAAACCTCAGTGTCTAAAAATGCTTCCATGTTGTAGTAGCTGCTGTTTTTGTTAAACTGGCATCCTGCCCCACATTACATTATCCTAAGCAATATCCCATTCTTTTGTGGAATTTCTCCTTCCCCAATCCATCCGTGTGTTCCTAGTGGGGACTTCCCTTAGTATACCACTTCCCTAGCTACAAGTGGGATGGGTCCCTGATACATACTGAGCTGAACATACTGCTCTATCTCTGAGGCTACAAGGATTGTAGTAACACCAAATGGGTGACTCAAACTGAACTAGAGGACTTCTTAGTAGTATCTAATGGGAGATTGTCATGATCTCGTTATTGCTTTTCAAGTTACATAGATGGAAGTTTTGTAGTCTGGAGTGATCTAGAGCCATGTTTCCAATCATGAAGAAGATTCATCTGAAATTGGAAAAAGAATGTCTGATATGCAGAAAGAATCATAGAGACAGGATAGTGAGAAAAATAAACCTAATTGGGTTAAGTCCCCAAATCCTATCATCTTTAAGTCCAATTCCACACTTGCATTTGCTGTGGATTGGGTTATGTGAGACAATAAATTCTTCATATTTGCTTTAGTTGAGTTTTGCCACTTGAAATTATAATTAGATTATAGATCATAATTAAATTATTTAGAACTAAATAAACAAGAATTCTGAGCCCTGGAATACATGGAAGTCTTAATAATTTTCAGGAAGCCTAGCAGGCTCTGATAAACCTTAAAAATTTTAAGAGGAAAGACAAACTTGCATCTAAGCACATATAATATGCAAGAGATACAGGATACATAGTGTTATACTAACTGTCCATAATCTGTCTCAAAGAAGTGGCATTTATGAAGATGTTCAGATCATGGGTATTGCTCACATAATTTATTTACTTACTTTTTTAATATGAAATTTATTGTCAACTTGGTTTCCATACAACACCCAGTGTTCATCCCAACAGGTGCCCTCTCAGTGCCCATCACCCCCCATCAACCCTCAGTTCAGATAATTTGAATAACTCTTGAGCCTCCCTTTTCTCATATATAAAATAGATACATAAAATAATATGTATCTCATAAGATTCATTCAGTGTCCAGTTCATACAAAGTACTTAAAAAAGGTATCTTGAAATCAACGACTATTTATCTCAGCTACCATAGTTTAGGCCCTTAAAACAGATAGAATCAAGATGTCCTAACCAAATATTTTATGCAGCATAATGAGTATAATGAAACTTACTAACTGAAAACATTTACTGGCCATTTAGAGCCTTCCTTCATAGAGATTACAGTTTTATAGGATAGTGTAAATACACACCCTCATGTGGAATTCTACAGAGTAGAAAAGTTAACTGGTGGACGGGGAAGAAACACACAATAAAGCATTATTGTGTCTGGAAATTCACCTTGCCAGAGCATGTAAGTTCTCTCTGGACCAAGTTTAGAATATAAAATGCTCAACATAAACTACAAAAGCTAGAAGACAAATGAATTATGTCTTCAAAGTACTGAGAAACAAACAAAAGATCAAATGTAGAATTATGTCTTCAGTGAAAATAACAAACAGATAAAAGCTGAGAAATTTGTCGTTAGAAGACTTAAGATGGCCTGAAATGTTAAAGTTCTCCAGGCAGAAGGAAATTGACACCACATGGAAAACTTGGGCCTAAACATAAAAATATCACCACAAACAGTGTATTACCCACACAAATGTA
This sequence comes from Acinonyx jubatus, assembly GCF_027475565.1. NCBI lineage: Eukaryota > Metazoa > Chordata > Mammalia > Carnivora > Felidae > Acinonyx > Acinonyx jubatus. The sequence continues at coordinate 148,226,905 of NC_069380.1, read as the reverse complement.
TGGGTAAATATAAGAGACTTTTTTTTTCGTTAAAGGGTAATTGACTGTTCGAAGTATATTGTCTGTTTTCTCATGTGTTTAGAAGTAAAACATGTGACAAAATAGCTCCAAGGACAGAAGAAAAAAAAAAAGAAGTATACTGTTTTAAGGTTTATATGTTACAAATAAGTGATATAATTTGAAGAAAGATGGTGATAAGTATAAATTGGATATAATAAACTCTAGTGCAAATGTTGAAAAAAGTCATATAGGTAATAAGCCAGTAATGGAGACAAAATAAAATGTTAACAAATGCTTAATTCAAAAAGACAGAAGAAAAGGGAAAATAAACCAAGAAGAACAAACGGAACAAATAGACAAGTTGGAAGATTTAAATAAGCACACTGATAATAACATTAAATGTAAATGATCTAAACAAAGTGTAAATGGTCTGAACACAAAAGACCAGAGTGTCATACATATAGAAAGTCAAGATACAACTGACTGCTATCTATAAGAAACCTATTTTATTTATTTATTTATTTTTTAATGTTTTATTTAACATTAAATAACAGAGAGACAGAGACACAGAGCATGAGCAGGGGAGGGTCAGAGAGAGAGGGAGACACAGAATCCGAAGCAGGCTCCAGGCTCTGAGCCGTCAGCACGGAGCCCGACGTGGGGCTCGAACTCACAGACCGCGAGATCATGACCTGAGCCGAAGTCAGACACTCAACCGACTGAGCCACCCAGGTGCCCCAAGAAACCTATTTTAAATAGAAAGATTCAAATAGTTAAAAGATGTGGAAATATTATATTATACTATACTATAATATGGAATTACACTATACTGTAGGGTAGAAATACTATAATATATAAATACCATAAAAATACTAAGTATAAGAAAGCTCGAGTGACTATATTAATGTAAGACAAAGGAGACTTTAGAACAAAGAATTTTATTCCCAGTGATAATATAGGATAATGATAAAGTAGTTCACTAGCCAAGATGACATAACATTTCTAAATGTCTATATATCTAATAAGAGCTTTAAAACACATAAAGCACAAACTGATCAATCTGAAAGGAGAAATGGACAAGTCCACAATGTACTTGGCTATTTTACCACTCATTTCTCAGTAATTGACAAAACAGAGAGAATATTAGCCATAATATAGAAGATTCAAACAGCACTAACCTGACTTAATTGATGTAAATAAAACATTATGCCCAACAATTGTACAGTACACATTCTTTTCAAGTGCACATGTAACATTCATTGACAAAAGGCATATTGTGAATCAGTTTAAACCATACTGTTAAACAGTTAAATTAGGGACGAATAACAGAAAGATATCTGGAAAATCCCCAAATATTTGGCAATTAACAGACTTCTGTATAATCTACAGACCAAAGAAGAAATTACTAGAAATAAAATGATAAGAAATAAAATATTTTTCAATCATTCATTCATATAACTCCTATGGTATATTAGATGTTAACTTCTGGGAATGCATGATGTGAGAAGTGGCCTCTAATTGCAGACTAATGATCTTGTGGAGACAATTATGTGAAGCAAATCTTTATGGTGCTTTTTGTTTACAAAAGTCAATTTTTAACTTTTATCTTCTAGTCTCTGAGACTTTACCATCCCTCTTCATTCTACAGTGAAACATTATAAACTATTTTCTCAAGCTTTTATTGGTAGATGTTTAAAGTTTTATACCACACAGTGTATGTCACACAGTTTATAGGAACTGTGTGATATTGTTTTTAGTTATTGCTATTTTAAATGGGATTACATCAGATTACTTAACCAATTATTTAAGAATATATAAGAACATTGTTGATTTTATGTTAATTTTGTTACAAACTCTGTTTTGGGTATAGTGATTATTTTTGTTTGTTTTATTTTTTACTTTGACAGTTTATTTCAGTATTACAAGTTAATAATCACAAAAAATATAATCTTTAGCAAGTAAAATCATGCCAGGTGTTTTTGTTTGCTAGTTTTTTTTGTTTGTTTGTTTTCAATTCTCAAGTTAGCAAACATACAGTGTAGTCTTGGCATCAGGAATAGATTCCTGTGATTCATCACTTATATACAACACCAGTGCTTCTCCCAATAAGTGCCCTCCTTAATGCCCATCACCATTTTAGCCCACCCCACCCACCCACCTCTCCTCCAGCAACCCTCAGTTTGTTCTCTGTATTTGAGTCTTTTATGGTTTGCCTCCCTCTGCTTTTATCTTACTTTTCCTTCCCTTCCCTTATGTTCATCTGTTGAGTTTCTCAAATTCCACATATGAGTGAAATTATATGATATATGTCTGACTTATTTCGCTTAGCATAATACACTCTAGTTCTATCCACATTGTTGCAAATGGCAAGATTTTGTTCTTTATCATTGCCAAATACTATTCCATTGTATACATATACTACATCTTAATCCATTCATCAGTTGGTGGACATTTGGGTTCCTTCCATAATTTCTCTATTGTTGATAGCAATGCCATAAACACAGGGTGCACGTGCCCCTTCAAATCAGCACTCCTATATCCTTTGGATAAATTCCTAGTAGTGCAATTGCTGGGTCATATGGTAATTCTATCTTTAATTTTTTGAGGAATCTCTATGCTGTTTTTCAGACTGGTTGCCCCAGTTTGCACTCCAAGCTTCAGCTCCTAAAGCTGTTTGCAAAATAGAAACTGGCACTCTCCATATTTCTCATTCCCCAGTCATGGTTTGGGGAGGATTTTCTCTTGTATCAGCACAATACTGCACTTCCACAGCCTGTCTTTCCGTTTTGTCTCTCCACAGTATTTCTGTATATTAATTTTATATCCTGCAACTCTACTGAATCCATTCATCAGTTCTAATAGTTTTTTGGTAGAATCTTTAGGGTTTTCTTAGTATAGTATCAGGTCATCTGAAAGTTTTACTTGTTCCTTGCCAATTTGGATGCCTTTTTTTTTTTTTTCTTGTGTAATTGCCACAGCTAGGACTTCGAGTATGTTATTGAATAAAAGTGGTGAGAAAGGATATCCTTTTCTTGCTCCGGATCTTAGAGGAAGAGCTTTCAGTTTTTCACTGTTGTGTATGTTGTTAGCTTTAGGTTTATTATACTGAGTTATGTTCCCTCTACACCTACTTTGTTAAGAGTTTTTATCATAAATGAATGTTGTATTTTGTTGAATGCTTTTTCTGCACCTATTGAGTTGACCACATCGTTTTTATCCTTTCTCTTATTCGTAGGATATGTCACATTGATTGATTTGAAAATACTGAACCACCCTTGCATCCCTGGAATAAATACCACTTGATTGTGATGAATGATATTTGTAGTGTATTATTGAATTCGATTTGCAAATATTTTGTTGAGGATTTTTGTTTCTATCTTCATCAGAAATTTTGGCCTGTACTTTTATTTTCTTGTGGTATGTTTGTCTCGTTTTGTATCAGGGTAATGCTAGGCTTGTAGAATTAATTTGAAAGTTTTCCTTCTTCTTCTATTTTTTGGAATAGTTTGAGAAAATACATATTAACTTTTCTATAGTGTTTGTTAGAATTTACCTATGAAGCCATTGGTTCTGAACTTCTGTGTATGGGGAGTTTTTTGATCACCAATTCAATTTCATTACTAGCAATCAGTCCATTCAAATTTTGTTTCTTCCTGTTTGGTTTTGTAAGACTGTATGTTTCTGGGAATTTGTCTATTTCTTCTGAGTGACTGAATTGTTGGCATATAATTTTTCATAGTAGTGTTTTCGAATTCTTTGTATTTCTGTAGTGTTGCCTATTTCTCCTCCATTTTTTATTTTGAGTTCTCTCTTTTTTTCTTGATAAGTCTGGCTAAAGGTTTATCAATTTTGTTTATCTTTTCAAAGGACCAGCTCCTGGTTTCATTGATCTTATCCATTGTTTTTTAGTTTCTATCTTATTTCCACTCTAATCCTTATTATTTCCTTCTTTCTATTCATCTTGGGCTTTGTTCTTTTTTTCCCCCTGTCTCCTTTAGGTGTAAGTTTAGGTTTTTATTTGAAGTTTTTCTTGTTTATTGAGGTAAAATTCATCCCTCTAAAATTCCCTTTTAGAACTGCTTTTGCTCCATCCCAAAGATTTTGGACCATTGTGTATTCATTTTCATTTGTATCCATGCACTATTGACTTTCTTTACTGACCCATTGCGTGTTTAGTAGCATGTTGTTTAGCCTACATGTGTTTGTATTTTTTTTCCAGTTTTTTTTCTTATAATTGATCTCTAGTTTCATACCATTGTGGGGGAAAAAAGATGTCTGATATGATTTCAGTGTTATTAAATTTATTGAGATTGGCTTTGTGACTATGATCTATTGTAGAGAATGTTCCATGTGCACTTGAAAAGAATTTGTATTCTACTGTTTTTTGGATGGGATGTTCAGTGTATATCTGGTAGGTCCATCTAGTCTGTGTGTCGTTCAAAGCCACTGTTTTCGGACTGATGTTCTGTCTGGATGACTTATCCATTGTTGTAAGTGGGGTGTCAAATTCCTCTACTAGTATTATATAACTGTCGATTTCTCCCTTTATGTCTCTTAATATTTGCTTTATATATTTAGGTGGTCCTATGTTGTGTGCAGAGATATTTATAATTGATATATTTTCTTGTAGGATTGGTCCCTTTATCTTTTGTATTTTAAGTCTAATTTGTTATAAATATTGCTACCTGGGTTTTTTTTTTTCACTCCCATTTGCATGGTAAATATTTAATCCTTTCACTTGTAATCTGTATATATCTTTAGATCAGAAGTGAGTCTCTATTAGATAGCTTATAGATGTTTTATTTTTTTTTAATCCATTCAGTCACACGTTCTCTTTTAATTGCAGCATTTAGTTCATTTACATTTAAAGTAATTATTGGGGCACCTGGGTGGCTCAGTCGGCTGAGCATCTGACTTTGACTCAGGTCATGATCTCCCACTCATGGGTTCGAGCCTGGCATTGGGCTCTGTGCTAACAGCTCAGAGCCTGGAGCCTTGCTTCAGATTCTGTCTCCCTCTCTCTCTGCCCCTCCCCCCCTCACACTCTGTCTTTCTCTCTCAAAATAAATAAACATAATAATAAAAAAATTTTTTTAATAAAAAAAGTCATTATTGATACTTATGTACTTATTGCCATTTTCTTAATTTTTTTTTCTGGTTCTTTTTGTAGTTCTTTTCTAGTCCTTTCTTCTCTTGCTCTCTTCTCTTGGAGTTTGATGGCTTTCTTTAGTGTTATGATTGGATTCCTTTATCTTCATTTTTGTGTATCTATTATAGGATTTTTGGTTTGTAGTTACCTTTGGGTTCATATATAACATCCTATATGTATAGCAGTCTATTTTAAGTGATGGTCACAAGTACATACTCAAAAAGCACTGAATTTTTATTTTACTCTCCACATTTTATACGATGTCCTATATTTTTTAAAATTTTCTTGTATTCCTTGCCTAATTTTTGTAGATATAATTGATTTTACCACTTTTGTGTTTTAACCTCCATATTGACTTTATAAGTGATTAATATTTACTATTTGCTTTTATCTGTGAAATTTTTTCTTCCCTAATTTTCTTATTGCTAGTTATGGCCTTTTCTTTACACTTAAAGAATTCCCTTTAACATTCTCACAAGCCTGGTTTAGTGGAGATAAACTCCTGTTAACTTTAGTTTGAGAAACTTTTTATCTGTCCATCTATTTTGAAAGACAGCCCTGCTGGTTATTCTTGGTTGAAGATTTTTACTTTTATCACTTTGAATATATCATGGCACTCCCTTCTGGACTGCAAAAAAATTTCTGGTGAAAATTCAGCTGATAGGCTTACATGTAACTTTTTTCTTTTCTTGCATCTTTAAAAAACATTAATCCAAAACGGGCTCCAGGGTCTGAGCTGTCAGCATAGAGCCCAGTGCAGGGCTCAAACTCTGAACAGCTAGATCATGACCTGAGCTGAGGTCAGATGTTTAACCACTGAGCCACCCAGGCGCCCCTTTTCTTGCTTCTTTTAAATTTCATTGCTTTTTGTGATTTTAATTATTATGTGTCTTGGTGAGGACCTCCTTGGGTTCATCCTTCTTAGAGGTTGTTTCCTTCCTGAACCTGGATGTCTGTTTCCTTTTCCAAATTTGGGAAGTTTTCAGCTCTTATTTCTTGAAGTAAGTTTTCTGACCCCTTCTTCTTTTGCTTCTGGGATCCCTGTAATGTAAATGTTACTATGTTTGATGATATTGCAAAGTTCCCTTAACTAGTTCTCATTTTTTATTCTTTTTTCTTTTTGCTGTTCAGTTTGGTTGCTTTCAATTACCTTGTCTTACAGATTGCTGACCCATTCTTCTTCATCCACTAATGCTGAGAAGGGACAGCAAACTCTGTACCAACAAATGAGATCACTCCACACTTGGCTACGAAAGAGAGAAGACATGGGGGTCAACGATCGCAGACGAAGATCCAAGACCTGGTTCACCTCACTAGTAAGTACTCTGATTTATTGCAGGCCAATCACAGATCTCAGTTGGCTTGTTGTATACAGAGGGCGTTTAACATTTCAGGCTTGTGAAACCAGGGGGTGCATGACTTAACAATGCACAATCACAAGAGACTAATCAGAGATTTGCAGCAAGAGTCTATGTGTTCTATTGTTTTTCTAAACTTTGTATACAATGTATACATTGTTCCCCAAGGACAGCAGAAACACCTGGGAGGGCTGGTACCCCAGGGCATTCCTCAGTCAGGGTGGTTACCCATGCCCCTCCTGAGCTTAACTGCAGCCCACCAGAAATTTCTCTGTTACATTTTAGCTAGCCAAGCAATGTGTATAATCTCATCATCCTCAGTAATAACCCCAACACACTAATCTATTGATTTCCCCTAGTTTATTTTCTATTTCAGTTGTTGAATTCTTCAACTCTGTTTTTTTTTTATATTTTCTGTCCACCCTTTTCTCAAGTCCAGCGAGTATTTTATGACCATTACTTTGAATTATTTAACGGATGTACTTCTCATATGTTTCAGTTAGCTCTTTCACTATAATTTTGTCATTCTTTCATTTCTGACAAATTCCTCTGGCTCATAATTTTGTCTAATTCTGTGTTAGGTAGTTCTGCCATATCTCCTGGTCTTAAAAGTAGTGGCCTTATGCAGAGAGGTTCTGTGGTGCCCTATAGAGCAACTCTTCCTGGTCACCAGAACCAGGCACAGCAATGGTGTCTCCTGTGTGGGCTACATGTGTCGTTCTGTTGTGGCCAAGCCATGGCTGCCTTTAGCCCAGCCAGGTGCAGTGACCTGCTTTGCCTGCTGTGGGTGCACTGGCCAGGGGTTGCTTTCCACACTTTTGAGAGACTTACCTACAGCAGCTGTGTGCTTGTGGATGGGAGAGCTGTCTGCAATTAGCCTCTCTGTCACAACTGAAGACACATCAAAGGGCAGGGCTTGCTGCCTGCATGGCCATCTGTGATGTTCAGCTACAGGAACTGCAGGCATGCTGATATGGGCTTATCTTCCCCTCTTCCCAGAGCAGGAGGCACTTTGAAGGGATGTCTGCCTAGACTGTTGGTTGGATGGGGCAGGTCCACAGGAAAATGCCAGGGTGGGGCATATGGTATTAGGGCAGGCTATTCTAAGTGTCCATCTGTCTAGGCTAGGGAAGGGGAAGAGAAATGGTGCCCAGTAGAATTTTGTTCCCAGAGAAATCTACTGCTGATCCCTGTTGCTCCAAGACAGGTTCTGAGATTAAGATAAGTGAATATATTTCCTTCACATACACCCCAGGCTTGTTTCTGCTTCTGTCACATTTCTCAGGCTGAGTTATTTAGTGTGCTGACTCTTGAAGGGTGGGAGCTTAGTTTCCTGTAGCTGTCCTGCTCTCCCAGAATTAAGCTCGCTGATTTTTAAAGCTTCCAGAGTTAGGCCATGCTGGTTTTCAAAGCCAGACATAATGGAGACTGGTCTTGCCAATTGTATCCCCAGTGTCAGGAGTTCCTTGTCTGGCATCTGATACTCTTGCTTCTCTGTGCTGGTAGTTACCCCTCCTGTTTGTGGCTAGTCATGCCAGGGCTTTGGTTTCCATGCATGTCTCCACTGCTCCTACCCTTTCCAGTGCAGCCTTTCTCAATGATTGACTTTGGAAAGTCTGCTCTGCTAGTCTTCAGGTCATTTTCACTGGTAGTCACATAGATGTAACTGTTGTCTCAGTGTGTCCGTGGGCCAGGCTGGGCTCAGGATCCTGCTACTCCACCTTCCCAAAGCTCACAGAAATTAAGTATTTTGAACTTAATGAAAATAACAACTTAATATATTAAAATGTAATCATGAATATTAACAACTAAATGCTGTTAATCTGTCAGTTTTCCTCCAAATTGATCTATAAACAAATTGTCCAGAATGGTAGCCATTAGCCACGTAATCACATAATGCTATTGAATACTGGATATCTGGCTAGTCTACATTAAGATATGCTGTAAGTACAAACACACCCCAGATTTTGATGACCTAGTGCCAAAAATGAATGTAAATTTTCACATCAATACTTTCATATTGATAACATTTTGCAAGGAAAATACTTTTGTATATTGAGTTAAATAAACATAATTTCTTGGGTTTAATTTTTTACCTTTTTAGTGTAGCTACCAGAAAAATTTAAATTATGTATGTTCCTCATATATTTGGCTTGAATTGTACTATGGTCTGAATATTTGTGTTCTCCTCCTTTCCCTGCTGACCGACCCCCAATTCCTATGCCCAAGGTGATGGCATTAGGACGTGAGGCCTCTGGGAGATGATTAAAGCTGAGCCCTCATGAATGGGATTAGCGCCCTTATAAAACCCACCTGTGAAAGCTCTCTCACACCTTCTGCCATGTGAAATTAGGTGGGATACTACTGCTCATAAACTGGATGGAGGACCCCACCAAACACAGAAACTGACCATGCAGGCACCCTGATCTTGAACTTCCAGCCTCCAGAGCGGTGAGAAACATATTTCTGTTCTTTATAAGCCATTCAGTCTGTGGGATTTTGTTCTTGCAGCCTGAACAGGCTAAGACACATTATACCCCATTGGTCTGCATTGATCTATAGCCTAGTTTATAATGATTTATAAAATTATATTGAAATGCAAAACATTGGCCCCCACCATATATCCTGTTAGTTTTCAACAACACGTGAAAGTAACCAATGAGGAAAGGATAGTATTTTCAACAAATGGTGTTGGAACAACTGGATAGAAAAATGAACCGTGATCCTTGTCCCTAAATGTGGTACATAACAATTAATTTTAAATGGAACATAGAACTAAACATAAACTCTAAAATTATAAAGCTTCTGGAAGAAAACAGAAGAAAATATTTGCAACCTTAAGGTTGGTGAAAATTTTTTAGGATGAAAAAGTACAAAGCATAAAAAACCCCCAAAAATGGATATTATGAAAATTTTAAATTTCTACTCAACAATAGACACAATTAAAAAACAAAATACCACACTGAGAGAAAATATTTGTAAGAAGTATATTTAAAGACCAGATCCAGATATACAAAAAAATCTTAAAATTCAGTAATAAGAACAGAAGCAATCTGGTTAAAATTAGGCAAAGATTTTAACAGAATTTTCACAAAAGAAATAGACGGCAAAAGAAGAATTAAAAAGCTACCCTTAGTCATTAGTGAAAAGCAAATTAGAACAACAATGAGATATCAACGCAAACTCCATAGCATAGGTAAAATATTTTAAAACTGATCATACACAGTATAATACAAAGCAAGAATATGGAGTAAGGATTTTCATACATTATTAGTTCAGGTGTAGAGTGGTACAGTCACTGTGGGAAACTGTTGGGTAGTTTCTTATAAAGTTAAACATCTATGTATCAACTGACCCAGCACTTTGACTCTTGGATATTCACCCAACAGCAATGAAAAGAGTTGTTTATGAAATTCTATAGATTTATCCATAATAACCCTAAGTCAGAACAGAGCACTGTCCATAAATGGGTACATAGATTATGCTAGCTATATAACAGAATACTACTTAGCAGTAAAAAAGGGATAAACTTCTGATAACATTCAGCAACCTGGATTAATATCAAAAACATTGTTCTGAGGGAAAGACTTTAAAAATAAAAGACTATGCACCTTTTGATTCATTTATATGAAACTCTAAAAAAGGCAAATTTTATCTCTAGTGACAGAAAGAACACTGGTAGCCTGGGGTCAGAGGGCAAAGGAGGAACTTGTAAAGGAGGAATACAGGGAATCTTTTGGAATTTCTGAAATCTTCTATATCTTGATTGTGGTGGTTACATGAGCATATGTATTTGTGAAAACTCATACATTTATTGTGTGTCAATTTCACTGCATTAAATTTGGGGACTTTTTTATTGATGAGAATGAAAGAGATTATTGAAGTGGGATTACAAGACCAACATTTTTATGTAATGCTCTTATTATAATTTTTATTTAAAGATAAACTCTTACCAATGTGATTCCCTTTTGCTCCATCGTGTTCTTCTCCATAAGAATATCTGTCCTCACTCTGTGGTTTTTTCTCTTATCCAATATAGCATCATTGTTAAGAGAGAGTCAAGTTTTGAGGATGCAAAAAATTCAGAAACCATTTGAACACAACTTCATAAACTCAAGAAATTGATGGCTAAATAGCCATTTGTAGTATAATTTTGTTTCAAAAAATGAAGAATATTTCTCCAGAATTCCAAGCTCCTGATGCAAAGTTGTTTTTGCAGATATTCTGAGAAATAATTTCCTGGCAGCCAAGTGCTGTAACCCACATATTAGACAGAACACAGCTGTAAAAGAATGAAAATTCTGTCTATAAGACAAATTATTGTACCTATTGTCTTTTTTTCTTCTACAAGGGAAAATAAAGTTACAGAACCCCAAGTCATAAATTCATGGATCATAGCTTGTGAGTTTTGTTACATTTTATCAACTATAAAAGAAGCCTAGTGAAGGTAAACACTACTCGGATTTTTTGTTGTTGTTGTTACTCTTTTATGCTATCCTCAAACTATTATTCGTTAGTAGCCAAACAAACCTATTCATGCTAACTGGAGGTGAGAAAGTTCAACTTGCTTATCAAGAGAGGAATATTTCATTGCTAATGTTTTCTACAGTGACGCAAACTGATAAGCTTTAAATGAGGAAATCCACTCATGCTAGGAATATGATAGAAGAAATTATCTCTAGGCTTAACCTTTCTTGGGTTAGGTATAAAGAACAAAATTTTCAAAATACATTTTTTTTTGGTATCAGACTAGTGGTTTACATTTCCACACATTTAGAAAATAAAGAATAGTCCAAAAAAGTATTCAAACTGTGTTGATGTATTTAAAAAGAAATTGTGTCCCTGTCTTTTTTTATTTTTTAGTTATTTATTTTTTTTGGTTCTAAGTTTACTACTCTGACACATCTAACCTGAACCATATGCACAGCTTTGTCCCCAAGTCACCATGTGTCTTTTGGGAAGTGACTGAATTTCTCTTTGTCTTATATATATGTCTGACAAGATAAAAGAATTAAATGAGACAGTAGATAAAGGTTTTCTTAAAAGCATGTAGATTTTTAAAATCAAGGTCAGATGGTTTCTGATTACATATTCATGCTTGTGAAGGTCCTGTGTATTATAAATGATTCCAATACAAGGTTCATCTCACTATCTTCACCCTAAATGAATACACTTAACCTTTTTTTCTTCTACAGTCTCCCTTTCAACACAGCATTGAAGGATGCTTGTCTTTACAGTACAAATCATTCTTCCTTCTCCTTTATAGGCTCCACTACCTGTTCACCTAGCAAAATGGCTGATTGACTACTAACTATATACTTACATTCTTATGACAACTTATCTACTTCCTCCTCTTTCTTTTTTTTTTTTTAATTTTTTTTTCAACGTTTGTTTATTTTTTGGACAGAGAGAGACAGAGCATGAACGGGGGAGGGGCAGAGAGAGAAGGAGACACAGAATCGGAAACAGGCTCCAGGCTCCGAGCCATCAGCCCATCAGCCCAGAGCCTGATGCGGGGCTCGAACTCATGGACCGCGAGATCGTGACCTAGCTGAAGTCGGACGCTTAACCGACTACGCCACCCAGGCGCCCCATACTTCCTCCTCTTTCTGAAGTTTTAGTTTCAATTGAAATGTTTAGCAATAGGTACAAAAGCAAAATGGTGACTTTATTCTAACATTGATAGGACAATTATTTATTATTTATGCAGAAGGACAATGGAATTTGGTCCCTACCTCATACCATACCCAAAAGTCAATTACCTAAGCAATAAAGATATAAATGTGAGGAAGAGACCATAAACATTTTAAAGGAAATACAGTTACAACATCAGGAGAGGAAAACAAGACATAAAAAGCAACATATATGAGACAAAGGTTTAGGAGAAAAACATAAACTCAGGATAGGGAAGAATTTTTTGGACACACAAAAACAATAGTTAGAAAACAAGGGAGTGCTAAATTCAGCTACATCAAAATTAAGAATTTCTGTTCAAAATACATGCAAATAAAAAGATATGACAACTGCCACAAATATAGACATAAATGGAACAGAATTCCATTCCATTCCAGAATTCCATTTTTCAGGTACAGAAAAAAGTCATAAATAAAAAAGACAAAAAAAGCTGAGTAGAAAAGTGGGTGAAAAAATAAAAAGAAGCATTTCACAGAAGCATTTTAATAGAAGAGAAAACATGAATAGCTCATAAACATAAGAGACTCATAATAATTATTAGTTGTCAGGAAAATGTAAATTAGAAACACAATTTCCTATCATTTGACATCTACATTGGCATAAATTTACAAACGTGACAATATCCTGTACTGGCCACAATACACATGATCAAGGAATCTGAGACACTTGTTGGGACCATAAATTGGCACCATCACTTTAAGAAAACAATTTAGTGTCATCCTGTGAAGGTAAGTAATCACATTACCTACAATTCAGCAATTGCACTCCTGGGTACAGAGCATCTCTCTTACACATGTGAAAGAGATATGTACAACAACAGCAGTATAATTAATAACCAAATGCCTGAAAAGCTAAATCCTATCAACAGGAGAATGAACAGTTATGTATTAGTGGAATCACTTAATGTGATCTTATAAAACAGTGAAATGAATGAACCATACCTACTTCTGTGTGGAAGAATCTTAGATACTGAGACGTAAAAGCAAGTCCCGTAAGACATACACAAAGCAGTACTATTTTTTTTTATGTTTTATTTTAAGTTTTTATTTATTTATTTTGAGTATTTATTTATTTTATTTATTTTTATCTTATTTATTTATTTATTATTTATTTTGAATAATAATATATATTATTTTTTTTAAGTTTTTATTTATTTATTTATTTATTTATGGCAATCTCATATTGCCCTTCCCCTGCTCGCACTCTCTCTCTCTCAAAACTAAACAAATATTAAAACAGTTGGTTGAGTGTCTGACTTATTTATGTATTTATTTAATAAATACAAATTATTTATTTATTTGTACTGTATTTAATTAATTAATTAATTAACTAATTTATTTTATTTATTTATATTGAGAAAATTTATTTATTTATTTTGCACATCTAGCACAGACCCTGATGTGGGGCTTGAACACAGAAACCCTGAGATCACTACCTGAGCCAAAATCAAGAGTCAGATGATTAACTGACTGAGCCACCCAGGTGTCCCAAATCATTACTCTTTTTGTAAAGTTCAAAACACAATGCATTGCTTAAGTATGCATTCATATGTGATTATAAAAGAAGCAAGTAATTGATAAAATTCAGGTTAGTGTCTACTTCTTAGAGGGAAGGATGGGGTTAGGAGAGGGAGGGAGACCACAAATGGTTTCAAAGGTATTTACAATGTTCCAGTTCTTTAGTTGATGTGATTTCATTGTTTATTTGATTACTTAACATTTATCAAAGAGTTGAAAACTAAAAGTTTAAGATAAAGGTGTATTATGGGCTGAATTGTGTCCTTCTCCCCAAATTTGTATGTTGGAGCCCTAACCCCAAGTACTTCAGAATGTGATTGTTTTGGGGGCACCTGGGTAGCTCAGTGGGTTAAGCGCCTGACTTCAGCTCAGGTCATGACCTTGCAGTTCGTGAGTTTGAGCCCCACATTGGGCTCTGTACTGACAGCTCAGAGCCTGGAGCCTGCTTCAGATTCTGTGTCTCCCTCTCTCCCTGCCCTTACCCTGCTCATGTGCTCTCTCTCTCTCAAAAATAAGTAAACATTAAAAAAAATTTAGGAATGTGATTGTATTCAGAGGCAAGGTCTTTACAGAGGTAATTAAGTCAAAATAAAGTCATTAGGGAGGAACCTAACTCAATATGACTTGTGTTCTAATCAGAAGAGGAGATTAGGACTCAGGTGTGCACAGAAGGAAGAAAATGTGAAGACACAGGGAGAAGACAGTCATTTAAAAGCTAAGGAGGGAGGCTTCAGAAGATACCAACTGTGCCAACACCTTGGTCTCAGACTTCTGGCCCCCAAAACTGTGGGAAAATACATTTCTCTTGTTTAAGTCCCCCAGTCTGGTATTTATTATGGCAGCCCCCGCACACTAATGATATGTACTTCATAAAATAGGATGAGTTACATTTATTACTTAATTTTTTTCTGTTATTTGTGAGCTTAATTCATTTCTGTTAACCGGGAATTTAGCCATCATTGTGATGTGTTTTTGTTAGGAAGTATATTCCAGCTTTAAAACCAATGATACATAAGTTAATATTTTGATTATAATCCATTTTTATACACAGGGTTCTGATTTTCTCAGCGTTCTGTTGATGGGCCGTGATGGAAGTTCTTTAGTCACCTTGTTACTGAACCTTAACTTTTTTTAAGTGCCTAATTCCTTTTAAGAATGGTGATATGTGGTTCTTTCATAAATTAGAGCCTGACGAGTACAAGTGGTTTATTTGGGAGTGAGAGTGGAGAGCCAGAAAAAAACCAGAAAGTCAGCAAAGGGTGTGTTAGGGAACTAGTTAGTCTTGTATCCAGGGGCGCTCCAGCTGGTGACCCACTGAGAAATCATAGCCTTACAACTATCTCTTGATATATAGGAGGCTAGGGCATATCCATCAACTCTAGTCGTCCACTAGTTGAAGTGAACTCTCCAGCAATCCCATATTGCCCTTCCCCTGCTCGCGCTCTCTCTCTCTCTCAAAACTAAACAAACATTAAAACAGTCAGTTGAGTGTCTGACTTCGGCTCATGTCACGATCTCATGGTTTGTGAATTTGAGCCCCACAGTCCGGCTCTGTGCTGATAGCTCAGAGCCTAGAGCCTGCTATTGCTTCTGTGTCTCCCTCTCTCTCTGCCCCTCCCCTGCTTCTCTCTCTCAAAAATAAACAGATGTTTAAAAAAATTTATAACAAATCACTAAGGAAAGTGCCTGTAGACCTGCTATAGACATCATGTAAGTAAAATATCAGAAAAAATACATAAGGCCAAAATTTACTAGATAAGAAATTGCCTATACTTTTTACTGATAACATCAAATTACAATTCATATTATTTTAACTAATCTCTCTTTTCCATTTTACATAAATAATTTTTCTTTATGCTGGCAAATATTAATGCCAGTAACACCTATATGGGCAAAACCAGTGAGTTAATGAATCTGATTCCCTGAAATAGCACAAAACTTGAGAAAGAGGCACATGCTTATGATTTGCACATAAAATTTATTTTACTGCAAGCTATGATCGAAAGTGACTCCTTAGTTAAAAAATCTGAACCGATGCTGAAAAACTGCATAGAATCACCATTATTAATATGTGAAAATTTCTTTCCATGCAGAACATAATCCTTGAGCAATGCAGGAACATATATTATCACTTCTGAATCAAAGTTTTCTTGTGTTCCCTCAGGAGTCTTCCCTTTGCTCGTAGTTTCTCTCCCTCAGTGCCCTCTGCTTCTTTCGTGAGACTAAACCCTTCCATCAGGGACCAGTCCAAGTCTGCTTCCTCTAAGTCGCTGCTCTGACTCCTTTCCTGACAATAATAGCCTCTACCCTTAAACCTTATCTTTCTTCTTTAGATCTCAAGATTCTTACGCCTCCATTATAGCTCTTTATGGTGTTTTCTCATCCACTAACTTATAAATCCTTAAATGCAGAATTCACATGTGATTTGTCTTTGAGTTCCTATTGCATCTAAGTCAAGCAATTTGCATATGGTAGTTCTAAAAATATTTATTGGCTCAATGAGTTAAATGATTGTTTCCTGGTAATGTGCCATAAGTTATTTGTTGCTCCTTGCTTCTGTATCCCAAAAAGCTACTCTGATCCTTACATGTAGAAGTCTAGTTCTCCCATTAATCTCACCCATTGTGTAATGTATGGTTTTTCACTTTAATTCACAAATAGGTTACTGTTAACTACTTACAATCTAGGCTTAAGTTGTCTAGTGACAGTATACATTCAGGAATCCAGTTGGGCTAATGACAGTATTAATAAATGATAGGGGGTAGACTCTCCAAATGAAACACTTGTCTTGAATTTCTTTAAAAATAGAAAGCTTATAAATTAGTTTGTGAGCTCACATAATAGTTCCTTATTTATTCCAAAAATCTTTAGGATATCTTCATCCATGGAAATTATTCAAAAATTAGTTGTGTCCTTGCTACCTAGGTTTTCTGAAAATGGTTTGTAAATATTACGGGAAATTGGGAGAAAAAGAAATTTGCTTAATTCAGCCAGTTGGCAAAGCTAAACCATTCCTTTCCTCCCTTTCTCTTTTTCTTTGCTGGAATAGCATTCTGAGAAGGAAGTATCTCTCTGTAATCAAGGAGACTGGAATGAAACCTCCTTTAGAAGAATTTACAATTTCCTCATTTCAGTCACCGCGGATCCACACTGTGTATGTTTACATTCTAAAAATGGTGGTTATAAACTAATTCAGTAAAGAGCTGGTTTCTGCAAGATATTCTCAATTCTCTTATGCTAATATCACAACCCGATCTACTCAATCTGTGAGGAACTTTTTCCAAGAATATTTCATGGGCAAAACAGAATTCACTAAGTTTGCCACTGGTTTCTAATCTATTACCATCAACTTAATTACAGTCTCTGGGAAGAACATTGGGAAAGTTCTTAGGAGCGTTTAAACACTTTTTTTGGGGAGCACCTAATATTAAATTCAGAAAACATTGCCAATTTGTTAACTTTTCCAAACACCTCAAGAGATGGATTCTGTTATCTTACTAAGAAAAATAGTATTTCTACAGGGTCATCATCCTTCTAAGAAGGTGAACTTCAAATGCCTTTGGTGATATTTTATGCTCTATACCTGTGCTATCCAATACAGTAATTATGAACCACCTGTGGCTGTTCAGCACTGGCAATAAGGCTGGTTCACACTAAGATAAACTTAAATGTGAAATACAAGTCAGATGTTGAAGATGAAGTATTAAAAATGTAAAAATCTCAATAATTTTATATTGGTTATATGTATTAATAATATTTTAGATATTTAAAATATTATTTCACTTCTTTTTCCTTTTTATAAAAAGAGTTTTCAGAAAATGTTAAACTATATACATGGCTTTTTAATTTTATTCACCTTATATCTCTATTGGACAGCATTGTTTTATACTCTTAACCAGCTTTGCTCAAATAAGAAACATTTTTGGGGGGGTTATCTGGGTGGCTCGGGCAGTTAAGCATCCGTTTCTTGATTTCAGCTCAGGTCATGATCTCATGGTTCATGAGTCCTGCACTGACAGTGTGGAGTCTGCTTGGGATTCTCCCTCTCCTTCCTTCTCTGATCCTCCCCCACGCTCGCTGTCTCTCAAAATAAATAAATAAACTGGGGCGCCTGGGTGGCTCAGCTGGTTAAGCGTCTGACTTTGGCTCAGGTCATGATCTTGCAGTTTGTGAGTTTGAGCCCCACGTCGGGCTCTGTGCTGACAGCTCAGAGCCTGGAGCCTGCTTTGGATTCTGTGTCTCCCTCTCTCTGTGCCCCTCTTCCACTCAATGTTACCAATGTATATTAAGTCAAAAATTTTAAGAAAATAATGGATAATAACTGATCTTTCAAAGATGGACCGGTATTTTAGAGGTAATAGTTTGACAAGTGATCTTTCCTTCATCAATAGTTGTGTTCAGATATAATGACAGTTTTGTGACTAAGTCTGGTATGATACTCAGGTGCCAAACTTATGCCTGGTTGTGTGGTATGAGATATTTATTAATGTTAAGTGCTGATCAGTAAATATGGAGAACCAAGTTCAGTGTGTCAGCTCCCATTTAATGACTAATAATCACTCAAATGTTAATACTCTCGTGTCAGGATATCAATAAAATAAGTGCAGAATTAAGAAAAGAATAATTTAAAGATCTTAAAATGAAGTACTACTAAGAACCAGAATCAAGTTACTAAATTAGAGTGACTTTCTTACCCTATCATTTAATCCACAGATTGTTTTTTGGCCACTGGGATAGACAGCAAACATTACAGGTGTAAGGGGAGTTTTCTTATAACTTTTTTTTTAATCTGGATTTTTGCAAATTCTTTACCTGCTTTGTTTTTGAGAGAGAAAACTATTTTTCAGCTTCAAGTCATGAAAAGTGCAAAAGCAATGACACGCTAATAGGAAGGAGATACTTTTGGAGGTGTCTATTAATATATAAAAGTATGTTGCACACTTGTCAAATTTTCAAGTTTTTGTAGACAGTGCCAGTTTGCTATCGTTTCCACTAGAAATGATTCAGAATCAGATATGTACTTAGCATTCAGAACCTCAGTGTTATTTAAACCAGACGAAGAGAGACATGAGTAGTGGCTGAGTAGTGTGGGTTTCCTCGCAAGGTTTTTGTTGCTAAGGAAACCACTTCCTTCTAATCCTTGTGTTCAGCCTGTCCATCCTCCTATCTGGCATCATTGCCTCTCAAGAAGGGCAACATCACAGCGTGGAATAAGAACAGGAAACAAAAAGGACAAAAACCAGAACATTAACCTGCTACACACAAATATTTCTCAGAAAATCTGCATGGTAGTGACTTCTGGGAAATGAAAAGCAGAACCAGTCCCCTAAAAATGACACACGTACATGTGCTAGCAGCTGCAAGGTACCGCATTCACACATACAAGTATGCAAAAACACCAATTTTCAAGTCACACTTGTGATTACAGAAGGGAATGTAATGTGTGAGGCCTGGACAGGACAGGACTTGGCAGATCAGAATCTCAGGGCTTGCTGGGTCAGCATGGAGCCCTGTGATCCTTCTGAGAGGCAGAAGTCACTGGCAGGCAATGTGATCAGTGAGGTAACTTTGTGGGAATGGATTCGAAGGACCAGTACAAAGACTGAGACCTCTTAGGTCCTGGAGTGAGGCTGAGGTATGAAACAGCGAGCCAAATAAAATAATGAATAAATGAAAATAAAGCTGGCATGTGCTGTTAAAAGAACCATAGGCAAAAGTAACTGTTCTCACAAACCCACTCTTGGCTTTCTCCTGGACATCTTAGCAAACCACTCAAAGACCCAAACTGACTCACAAACAAACACAAAGAAAAAAACCCAAACTCTAAAGAGTGATAATACACAGCAACTGATTTGAATAAATAAAGTCCAAAGCACAGTTCTGTCATCTGTGCTTCCAGAAGATATAAGATAATCGGTTCCTCTGCTGTTTGTTTGTTTTACTGTTTCTAGTAATTATTGCATCTGTTCTATGAACATTTGTTAAATTGAGTGTACCTGTATGGCAGAGGGTAAGCAATGTCCACCAAATTCTGAAATCAGTTGGTGACATAAAAAGCTGCAGCCATAGTAACTAATTACATAACTAAATCAGATTTTAAAAAGCTGCCAAAAAACAAACTTTTAAAATAACCGTTCACCAAAAGTTATTCATCATGAACCAGATGTACTAGTGGGTGCAGCTTGGTATAAGACCATGTTCAACACAAAAGGCCCCGAATAGCCAAAGTAATTTTGTAGAAGAAGACCAAAGCAGGAGGCATCACAGTCCCAGACTTTAGCCTCTACTACAAAGCTGTCATCATCAAGACAGCATGGTATTGGCACAAAAACAGACACATAGACCAATGGAATAGAATAGAAACCCCAGAACTAGACCCACAAAAGTATGGCCAACTAATCTTTGACAAAGCAGGAAAGAATATCCAACGGAAAAAAGACAGTCTCTTTAACAAATGGTGCTGGGAGAACTGGACAGCAACATGCAGAAGGATGAAACTAGACCACTTTCTCACACCATTCACAAAAATAAACTCAAAATGGATAAAGGACCTGAATGTGAGACAGGAAACCATCAAAACCCTAGAGGAGAAAGCAGGAAAAGACCTCTCTGACCTCAGCCGCAGCAATTTCTTACTTGACACATCCCCAAAGGAACGGGAATTAAAAGCAAAAATGAACTATTGGGACCTCATGAAGATAAAATCTTCTGCACAGCAAAGGAAACAATCAACAAAACTAAAAGCCAACCAAAGGAATGGGAAAAGAGATTTGCAAATGACATATCGGACAAAGGGCTAGTATCCAAAATCTATAAAGAGCTCACCAAACTCCACACCCGAAAAACAAATAACCCAGTGAAGAAATGGGCAGAAAACATGAATAGACACTTCTCTAAAGAAGACATCCAGATGGCCAACAGGCACATGAAAAGATGCTCAACGTCGCTCCTCATCAGGGAAATACAAATCAAAACCACACTCAGATATCACCTCACTCCAGTCAGAGTGGCCAAAATGAACAAATCAGGAGACTCTAGATGCTGGAGAGGATGTGGAGAAACAGGAACTCTCTTGCACTGTTGGTGGGAATGCAAACTGGGGCAGCCGCTCTGGAAAACAGTGTGGAGGTTCCTCAAAAAATTAAAAATAGACCTACCCTATGACCCAGCAATAGCACTGCTAGGAATTTACCCAAGGGATACAGGAGTACTGATGCATAGGGGCACTTGTACCCCAATGTTTATAGCAGCACTCTCAACAATAGCCAAATCATGGAAAAAGCCTAAATGTCCATCAACTGATGAATGGATAAAGAAATTGTGGTTTATATACACAATGGAATACTACATAGCAATGAGAAAGAATGAAATATGGCCCTTTGTAGCAACGTGGATGGAACTGGAGAGTGTGATGCTAAGTGAAATAAGCCATACAGAGAAAGACAGATACCATATGTTTTCACTCTTATGTGGATCCTGAGAAACTTAACAGAAACCCATGGGGGAGGGGAAGGAAAAAAAAAAAGAGGTTAGAGTGGGAGAGAGCCAAAGCATAAGAGACTCTTAAAAACTGAGAACAAACTGAGGGTTGATGGTGGGTGGGAGGGAGGGGAGGGTGGGTGATGGGCATTGAGGAGGGCACCTTTTGGGATGAGCACTGGGTGTTGTATGGAAACCAATTTGACAATAAATTTCATATATTAAAAAAAAAGGACGATGTTAAAAGACTATATTCATTTTCTTTCCTTTTTCTTTCATAAACCTGGCAGTTCACCTTATACTGCATTCACTGCCTTATAAAAATATACTCTTGTATCTTCTCAAATGATAGCTGGTTCCCTAACACTTCTCTACAGAGCACCTTTGAGGACCTCCTCAGATAACCATACCAATTTAAGGCTTGTTCTTCTAGGCTCCCAAGAGTGACATTCTGTGCAACCCCACAATATAATTACCAAAACACACTGAACATGTAATAGCAATTTTTTTAAACGTTTGTTTATTTTTGAGAGAGAGACCGAGACAGAGAGACTGAGAGAGGGAGACACAGAGTCTGAAGCAGGCTCCAGCATCTGAGCTGCCTGTATAGAGCCTGACATGGGACTTGAACTCATGAACTGCTAGATCATGACCTGACCTGAAGTCGGACCCTTAACTGACTGAGTCACCTGGGCGCCCCAACATGTAATAGCAATTTACTGAATATTTGAAAACAGAAGCAAGTGGTCTTAAAATCTCTTTCCAATCAGTTTATTCATCAGTTTCTTGACTGCTTCTACAGGCAGTCTCACAGACATATGCCTTCAAATTTTTCTTCTGTAGACATATCCAAATTGTCTTCTGGAACTCCCTTTTTACATGTTTATATCATCAGCTTTGAAAATCTTAGCTATATCTGAGATCTGTATGAGAGAACTTCAAATTCATTTTCAACGAAGTATAGAGAGGAAAATAGTAATTTGCTATTGAGCACACTAATTTTGATTCCTTTTTTTTTCCTAGATAAAGACTATATTCCCATTGGGACCCAGTATTAATAGAGGATTCCTTTCCTGACAATTTGAGAAATTAGTTGCAGATGTTATAAATACTTAATCTCCATGCAATGTAGGAGTTACTTGCTTATTCATGCCCAGTAGAGAGAGAGAGAGAGGAGGTAGGTAACATTCAAAACTGTCTAATTGTGAGCTCTTTCTGTTCTCCAAAATGTAGTTTTAGCATCACAGCACCAAAGACAAAGCCATACATGGGAAAAATTACATTCTCACAAATTGTCTGCTTTTATTTTACTCCATAATCTGATGTAAGGCTACAGCCCTTTGTGATGTTGTCTCCCTTCTACCCATGTTTCTGATATGAGTATAATGTTATCATTTTATGCTTAGGCATGAAGCACAAATATAATTTATTAACAGTTCTTCTACCATCATGAGGCATCCACTCTGTGTTTGACCAGTGAGCCATTTCTGAGCTGCAAATGTCTGATTTGGATGATGGTCGGTTCGATTAGCTCAAATGTTAGTCACTGATGCATAGAAACAACCGAGCTATTTGAAGAGGCTGAATAGATGGTGAAATAATTTTTAATATTTTAATAATCTCCAATGGAACAAAAATTTGTAGGAAATTTTTACCCTTTGTTTCACATCTCCTGCTCAGCCCCAACCCGTCCGTGAAAGTACATTTGGGTATGTCCCATGTAGTTTCTGCTCCCTGCTCTCTGAGAGACAGAGGTCAAAATCCACTCAGGCAAGTCTTGAGGAAAACAGTAATAGCCAAAGACAAACTACCTTTCACAGGAAGCTGCATGTGTTGGGGGTGGTGAAGTGTCTGCTGGGCTCCAAGTGGGAAAGCCTAGCAGGATGGAACATGGATTCAGGGAGCATAAGAGGCTAGAAGAGAGACAGGGTGTGTGAGAAGATTGGAACTCTTGTTTGGAGGATTGTTGAAATGCTACACCAGTGTAAGACTAGTCCCTTTGGGTCTCAGTTTTGTAATCATAACCCATACTAGTCAACTATAATATTCAGGTCATACATTTCTTTTGATGAAATTCCCAAACCTAATGCTTCCTCTGGAGGTGGGGGAAAAGGCTACATAAAATCACAAAACAAGACCCATACTAACAAATCCATAACTTGGAAGAATATGGTAGCATCATGTTCATGTGTGACAACCAAGTGTGGCTTATCTCTTGGTAGTTGGCCTCCTGCTTATTGTATATAAAATTTTCCTTGCACACCCAAGAGCCTGGGCCGCAGCCAAGTCTCCCTAACAGGGCAGCTTCCTCCAGCCTCTCCGTGCCTTTTACACTTTTCTTTCTCACCAAGTAGCCCAGAGCCACATTTTAATAAGTGACCTTCAACAAGCTGAATAATTTCTTCAGTACATGGGTACATTCAAAAGCCTTGGAGGATTTAGCTGTAATAAGTAGTCCTAGCAAATATACGGTCTTATGAAGCCTTTGAAGTCTCTAAAAACTTCCCTTAAATAGCCTCAATTGAAGGTTCAGGCTAGATGATTTACAGAGCCCCTTGCAAAGTAAAAATCCTATGATTTGGGATCAGCAGAACCAGCTGGATATTACAGCTTAGTGCAGTTAATATGGCTCTCCTAGCTCTAAGAATATTTTTGGATCCAAACCATGGTGCTTGAATTGTTCAGCTATTAACTATTAATTAATGCCCTGTCTTCCCTGGGCTAACAATGAAACCAAACAACGTAGAGATTTGTATTCTCATTCCCCTACCTTAAATAATGATCTGATAAAAAATTTTCCATTAAATGCAATTAGAAAACATTGTACATAAATAAATATTTTTTAAAAGGTTAAAAAATGGGGGGCAACTGGGTAGTTCAGTCGGTTAAGCATCCACCTTCAGCTCAGGTCATGATCTCACGGTCCGTGAGTTCAAGCCCCATGTCAAGCTCTGTGCTGACAGCTCCCTTTCTCTCTGCCCCTCCCCTACTCTCTCTCTCTCTCTCAAAAATAAGTAAACATTAAAAAATTATATATATATATATATATATATATATATATATATATATATATATATATAAAACACTGTGCAATACTGCAAGGCCAAAGATATTTTTCATGACTCTGGATTAATTGTTACTTAGCTGACTCAGGGTTTGTATTTATCCTTCAATGAACTATTACATTATAACTCATACCTTCATCACCTGTTTCTATAATGTATAAAAATGTTTGAAAATAATGTAGCAACATGTTCTTAATATTTCATTTTTCAGTTGGAGGTGTAAAATACCAATTTTTTTTTTGGTTAAGTAATGAGTCAAATTTCTAATCATGTGCACTGAATATCTTTTTTTGAAATCCTTAACAACTTTTTATACTAATTACTGCTTATCAGAATAGTAGTTGCTTTCTTAATCATGTATGGCATCTAAAGCATGATTTTTGGAGAAATAAAATTTTATTTTTTTATTATTTTTAAAAATTTTTTAACATTTATTTATTTTTGAGACAGAGCATGAATGGGGGAGGGTCAGAGAGAGAGGGAGACACAGAATCTGAAACAGGCTCCAGGCTCTGAGCTGTCAGCACAGAGCCCAATGTGGGGCTCGAACTCACCGACTGCGAGATCATGACCTGAGCCAAAGTTGGATACTTAACTGACTGAGCCACCCAGGTGCCCCTATTTTTGGAGAAATAAAATTTTAAAGAACAACTACAACAAACACACACATAAAGAATGATTATTAATAGATAACATAGAAATTAACTGAAAATTAACCTGTTAAAATCATTTTGATTAATAACCAGTTCCTGAATGGCAAAACTGACTGTTCAATTGATAAAATTTACCAAAAATTTGTTTCAAGAAATATTCTTAGAGTATAGCCAATGAATTTTTTGAGTGTATCTACTGAACCTAATCTTTTATTTTCCCCTAACATTATTGGTGGGCTTAAAATACATCAGGCTTATTTTAAGGACTTTACATAAATTAATTTACTGTTCACAACAATCCTATTATTATCCCCATTTATAGAGAAGAAGACAGAGGCACTGTTATGCTGGGAAACTTGCTCAAGGTCACACAGCCAATAAGATGTAAAGTCAGGCTTAATATTGCCATACTTCCTCATAAAATGACATTCACGGAAATTAAGAAGTTTAAGAATGTGTTCAGTATATCAAAAAATAAGGAGACTAGGGGTGAGGAGTTAAAATGGTGGAGTAGTAGGAGGACCCTATGCTTGCCTCATCCCTCAAACACAGCTACATAAATATCAAATCATTCTGAACACCCAAGAAATTTATCTGAGGACTGACAGAACAAACTGCACAACTAGAGAGACAGAAGAGACCAGATCGTGGAAAGTAGGAGGTGTGGAGAGGTGGTTTGGGGGAGAAAAGGATTGCAGGTGCTGAGGAGGGGAGGGAGCCGTGATCATGGAAAGGAGAGAGAGAGGGAGAAAGCAGCACACAGGGGACTGCACAAGGAAAACACCTCCCTAAACCCATTGACTGGGAAAATGAGAGAGGCTGACTATCATGAGATTTTAGAACCAGTGGAACTCAAAGACTGGAATTTTAGAAGTCTGTGCTGTGGCTGGTATTGAGCCCAGCAGGCACTGCAGTGCTCCTGTGAAGGAGGGCAGAGGCCCTGGAACAGACAATGCAATCTGAAGATTCCTTCCGATATGCTGGGAGAGATGGCTCACCTTCTGAGTGCATCTGGGAGAGGTGGCATTGCCTCTCAGGGAACAAAAGAGCTGGCAGGGGCCATTGCACTCCCCCACCCCTTAAGCATAGGGGCAGAGACACCTGCTGAGGGCAGCTAACCTGGATGCTGGCTTTTGCTGCACTTTAAACTCCACATTCCTTCATGTTGGTGTGGCTGCCCTTCTGGGACAAACTGGCACCAGCCATAGCATTGTGAGACTCTTCCCCAGAGAATCAGTGCAGGTCTATGCCATACTGGGCCCTTAGAGTTTGGAGTTTTGAAACTCAGTGGCATGCCTGAGGTAAAACACAGTGGACTGCAGCTGCCAGGTGGACAGATGGTCCAGACACAGTCAAGGTGAAGGCAGTGATCTAAGGATGCCTTGGACACACCAGGGGAGATTTTTCATTCTTCCGTGAGAGCTTCCCAGAGAATGGTGGGGATGAACTCCCCTCTCCAGACAGTAGGAAGAGGGCCAGAGCCATTTTTCTCCCCTGCCCATCAGCATGAACTGACTTCAGTGAGCAACACAATGCCAACAGTGGAGGCCTGAGCTAACCTGAGCTAACCCTGCCCCCTTGTGCTCTGCAGGTGCTTCTTTATTAGGGCAATGTGCCTGAGAACCAGAGCAGTGGGTCTTTCCTCAGAATACCAGCACCCCACCCCCACCCCCATGCACACAACAAGTCTACTGGCTATAGAATGCTTCAAAGCTACAGCTCTATTGGAAATAGGGTCAGGCCTTTTTTAACAAAGAGACTAGGGCACAACTAGTTAAACTCACCACACTCTGGAAAAGGTCCAAATATTTCTGACTGCAGGAAAGGAGAAACTCTGCAGAGGACTGACATTAGGAAAGAGCAGCCAAAACACAGGAGCAGAGTGCACACAGCATACACCAGAAACTTCCTGAAGCACCAGGTCCTGAACAGTATATGACCTCTTCTTAATAAAGTCATTACTCTAAGGAGCAAGAAACATAACAAGCTTTCTTAACACACAGAAGACAGAGACCTACACAAAATGCCAAGATGCAGGAATTCATCCAAAAAGAAAGAAGAAAGGGTCATAGACAGGGATCTAATTGAACACATATAATTAATATGACTGATCCAGAATTTAAAACAACAATCCTAAGGATACTACGGCTTGAGAAAAGCATAGAAAACACCAACTAGTCCCTTACCACAGAGATAAAAGACCTAAAAAGTAGTCAGGTTGAAATAAAAATGCTATAACCAAGATGTGAAACCAAGTGGATGTAATGCTGACAAGAATTGAAGAAGCAGAGGAAAGAGTTAAGTGATATAGAAGAAAAAATAAGCTGAAAAGAAGAGGAAGAGAAAAATGTTAGATCATGAATGTACACTTAGAGAACTGAGTGACTCCATAAAGCATAATAACATTCATATTATAGGAGTCCCAGAAGAAGAAGGGAAGGAAAAGGGGGCAGAAGGTTTATTTGAGCAAATTATAGCTGAAAACTTCCCTAACCTGGAGAA
This sequence comes from Acinonyx jubatus, assembly GCF_027475565.1. Taxonomy (NCBI): domain Eukaryota; kingdom Metazoa; phylum Chordata; class Mammalia; order Carnivora; family Felidae; genus Acinonyx; species Acinonyx jubatus. The sequence goes on along the minus strand of NC_069380.1, from coordinate 148,199,488 downwards.
GGAAACACATCCTAATTCAGGAGGCACAGAGAACTCCCATCAAAATCAACAAAAGCAGGCCAATACAAGGGATAGAGTAAAATTTTCAAAATATAGAGATAAGGAAAACATTCTAAAAGCAGCAGGGGAAAAATCCCTAATTTATAAAGAAAGACAAATAAGGTTAGCAGCAGATCTCTCTACAGAAACTAGGCAGGCCAGAAGCGAGTGGCACCATATATTCAACATGCTGAATGGGAAAAATGTGCGGCCAAGAATATTCTATCCAGCAAGGTTATCATTCAGAATAGAAGGAGAGATAAAGAGTTTCCTAGACAAACAAAAACCAAAGGAGTTTGTGACCACTAAACTAGCCCTGAGGAGGAATATTAAATGTGAATCTTTCAGAGAGAAAGAAAGGCCAAAAGCGACAAAGACTAGAAAGGAACAGAGAAAATCTCTGGAAACAAGAACTTAACAAGTAATACAATGGCACTAAATAACTATTTATCAATAATCACTCTGGATGTAAATGGACTAATGCTCCAATCAAAGGAATCAGGTATCAGAATGGATAAAAAAAACAACAAAACAAGACCTGTCTACATGCTACCTACAAGAGACTCATTTTAGACCTAAAAACATCTGCAGATTGAAAGTGAGGGGACAGAAAACCACTTATCATGCTGATGGATGTCAACAGAAAGCTGGAGTAGCCATACTAATATCAGACAAACTAGATTTTAAACCAAAGACCATAATAAGAGATGAAAAAGGGCACTATATCTTCATAAAAGGGTCTAACGACAAGAAGATCTAACAATTATAAATATTTATGCCACCAACTTGGAAGCACCCAAATAGAGAAAACAAAACACACATATAGGAACTCATTTATAACAATACAATAACAGTATGGGGACTTTAATACCCCACTTACAACCATGGACAGATGATCCAAGCAGAAAATCAACAGGGAAACACTAGGTTTGAATGACAGAGTGGACCAGATGTACTTAACAGATACTTTCAGAACATTTCATCCCAAAGCATCAGAATACACAATCTTTTCCAACACACATGGGACATTTTCCAGAATAGATCACATACTGGGTCACAAATCAGGCCTCAAAAAGTACAAAGAGATTGAGATCATACCATGCATATTGTTAGACTACAATGCTACTAAACTTAATGTCAACCACAAGTAAAAACTTGGAAAGACAACAAATACATAGAAGTTAAAGAAGGCTCTACAAAAGAATGAATGGATCAACCAGGATATTAAAGAAAAAATAAAAAAATACATGGAAACAAATGAAAATATAAACATTATGGTTCAAAACCTTTGGGATGCAGAAAAAGTGACCGTAAGAGGGAAATATATAGAAATACAGGCATATCTCAAGAAGTCAGAAAAATCTCAAATACACAACCTAACCTTACATTTAAAGGAGCTAGAAAAAGAACAACAAATGAAACTTAAAGCCAGCAGAAAGAAGGAAATAATAAAGATGAGAGCAGAAACAAACAAATAAAAAAACAGTAGAACAGATCAATGAAACTAGAAGCTGGTTCTTTGAAAGAAATGGTAAAATTGATAAACCCCTAGCCAGAGTTATCAAAAAGAGAAAGGACCCCCAATAAATAAAATCACAAATGAGAGAGGAGAGATCTCAATCAACACCACAGAAATACAAACAATTATAAGAAAATATGATAAAAAAATTATATGCCAACAAAGTGGGAAATCTGGAAGAAATGGATGAATTGCTATAAATATATAAACTACTAAAATTGAAACAAAAAGAAATAGAAAATTTAAAAAGACTGGCAACCAGCAAAGAAATTGAATCATTAATCAAAAATCTCCCAACAAACAAAAGTCCAGAGCCAGATGGCTTCCCAGGGAATTCTACCCAACATTTAAAGAAGGGCTAATACCTATTCCTCAGAAATTGTTCCAAAGAAAAAGAAAACTTGCAAACTCATTGTATAAGGCCAGCATTACCTTGATTCCAAAACCAAAGACACCACTAAAAAGAAGAATTAGAGGCCAATATCTCTGATAAACATGGATGCAAATATTCTCAACAAGATACTAGCAAGTTGAATCCAACAGATTAAAAGAATCACTGAGGGAGCCTGTGTGGCTCAGTTGGTTAAGCATCCAACTCTTGACTTCAGCTCAGGTCATGATCTCACAGCCATGGGATCTAGTAGCTCCATGTTAGGCTCAGCACTGATAGCCTGGAGCCTGTTTACAATTCTCTCTTTCCTCTCTCTCTCTGCACCCCCCTGCCACTAGCATTCTCTCTTTTTTTCTCTCTCTCTGAAATATATATATATATATATATATATATATATATATATATATACACACATATATGAATGATTCATCATGATCAAGTGGGGTTTATTCCAGGGATGCATGGGTGGCTCATTATTTGCAAATCAGTCAATGTGATACACCACATTGACAAAAGAAAGGATGAGAACTATATAACCCTCCCAATAGATACAGAAAAAACATTTGACAAAGTACGTCATCTGTTCTTGATAAAAACCCTCAAGAAAGTAGGGACAGAAGGAACATACATCAACATCATAAAAACCATATATAAAAGACCCACAACTAATAACATCCTCAAAGGGGGAAAAACTGAGAGCTTTTCTTCTATGGTCAGGAACACAACAGGGATATCCACTCTCACCACTGTCTTTGTTTGTTTGACCACTGTTATTTAACATAGTACTGGAAGTCCTAGCCTCAAAAGAAATAAAAGACATCCAAATTGACAAGGAAGAAGGCAAACTTTCACTATTTGTAGACATAATGATAATCTATGTAGAGAACCTGAAAGACTCCACCAAAAAATTTCCAGAACTGATACACAAATTCAGTAAAGTCACAGGATACAAAATCAACATACAATAATCTGTTGCATTTCTTTACACCAAAAATCAAGCAACAAAAAGAGAAATCAAGGAATTGATCCCATTTACAATGCAACAAAAACCACAAGATACCTAGAAATAAATAAAACTTTCCAAACTCACCACAGTATTTGAGCCAAGGTAATGTTTTTCCTGGGAAGCACCTAGTCAGTGACTGAGCACAGTGGATGTCCTAGGGCCTGCCCACTTCTGCATCATGAGGATTCTTTGAAGAGGAAATCTTTAATCTGGGGCTTACCATTGATTTGGTCAGGACTTTCTCATACTTGTATCACAGTTTAAGTCTCTCACTGCCCAATCTTGCCTCTTTCCTGTCAGGTGTCAGGTCAAACATGCCCATGACCAATCATTTTTTCACTTCTTTATCTTTGATAGGCACTATCAACCCTCTGTGTTTCTGATCAATAAACTTTTTGCACTTCCGACTCCAAATCAGCATTAGACTCTCAGAGAACCCAAAGTGACATATTAAATAACTCACGTATTTATATCTCCTTGAAGTTTCACACCTGTAATTATATACATCTATTTAAAGTAACCTCCTGGATGTCTCAAAGAGAACTTAAATGGAACTTGGACAGATTGAACTCATAATCTCCTCCTAATTTTTTTTTTCCATTCTGTTTAGTGAACAGGCCTAGCATCCATTTGGTTGGGCAAGTCAGAAAACTGGGAGCCATCCTCAACACTTATTCTTGGCAATCCTGCATATCCAGGTCATCAGCAAGTCATGCTGGTCTTACCTCCTATATATGCTACTTTTTCTGTTTTCTCTCTAGCTCCAATACCAATGGCCTTGGTCTAAAATACCATCATCTCTTGATTTATTTTATGCTAGTCTCCAAAAACTGCATCCACTATCATCACCAACCAATCTCCCATTCTCCATACTACAGCCATGATTGTTTTTCTAAACACACATCTGATCATGTCACCACCTGGTTTAAAATCCTCTTGCTGTTTCCAGGGTGTCTGGGTGGCTTAGTTGGTTAAACATCTGACTGTTGATCTCAGCTCAGGTCATGATCTCATGGTTCATGAGATCAAGCCCCACGTCATTCTCTGGGCTGACAGCATGGAGCCTGCTTGGGATTCTCTCCCTCCCCCTCTCTCTTTCTCTGTCTCTCTGCCACTCCCCTGCTTGTGCTCTCTGTCTCAAAATAAATAAGTAAACATTAAAAAAAAATCCTCCTGTTGTTCCCAGTTGTTCCTACAATAAAAACAAAAGTCTTTAATACAGAAAGTTCCTGTGCTCAAGCTCCAACCTCATTTCCCTTTCCTATGCCATATTGCAACTGCATGATGGCAGGGACAGTGCCCATTTTATTTATCATTTTATCTCAGAGTCTACTTGAACAACTGGCACACATCAGGTGCTCAATATATAGTTGTGTAATACATAAATGATTCAGTAAATGAGTGCATCATTTGATTGAATCTATTCACAATCCACTGGACACATTTTGTGTTTTTTTATTGTTGTACTTAATCTCAGGGACGCCTATCTAAATCTTATCCATCCTTTAATTTTCAGCTCAAATATAAATTCCATCAAGAAGTTTTCCTGGACTTACTAGTTGAAAATAGTTATATACTCTATTATAAAATCCTATATTCTTAAAAAAACTACACTTAATATGTAATCATTTGATTAAATATCTTTAATATAACTAATATATCCAATTAAACTCCACATCCCTCAAGACAAGTGTTGAATTTATGCCTTTAAGTATTCTGCACATCAACCTACATACACATGTGTGTGTAAGTGTATATTCTTGACTTGATTGAATGATTTGATTGACTGATCTGGCAACATCTGGATGATTTGTCTTGCTACTAGAGCAACGGTGGTGATATTAGAAAGAGTGGATGAGGCTAATAAAAATGTGATGGCCCAGTAAAAATGTTGGTTAGGCAATATATCTCTTGACTCTAACTTGAAGTATCAAGAATAGGAGACTCGTTTGGCCTATAAATTTTTGTTGGTTTTCTAAACTCAAATGTCATAAAATCTACTTCATAGCTACAAAATGTGCATTGGCTGTGTGTTTGTAAGAATTGCCTAAGCTTGACAATGGAGAAATTTTCCAAAGGAATAAAATGTTTACTGTTGAAGACCAAAAAGTTGATTTTAGGTGCTAGAGAGGCAGGCTGTTTAAAAATCTTGAACTGATTTGAATACATATTGATGTACATTAGAAAAAATAAACTCTCACATCAAAACTATGACTGTTATGGGGCGCCTCAGTTAAGCATCCAACTTCGGCTCAGGTCATGATCTCACTGCCCGTGAGTTTGAGCCCGATGTCGGGCTCTGTGCTAACACCTCAGAGCCTGGAGCCTGTTTCAGATTCTGTCTCTGTCTCTCTGCCCCTCCCCTGCTTGCTTTCCATCTCTGTCTCCCTCTCTCTCTCTCAAATATAAAATAAAACATAAAAAAAAAAAGACTGTCATAGCTAATATTGCTTTGGGTAGGATTGAAAAACAAGCATTTCAGTTTTGAAAGGTAATTGTAAATAAAAATATTAAAATCATTTGTGATATCAGATATGGCCAAAACCATGACTGAAGCTTCACAAACATTATTTTAGAGAACTGAAATGTTATTCTAACTCATTATTGAAACCTAGATTCTTAGCACTATTGAATCAGTAATTAAGTTTAATAGCTTTCATTCATCAGATATTTATGGAGCACTGTGTATAAGTAAAGCACTGAGCTCAAAACTAGAGAAATAAAATTATTAATAACATGTCTTTGCTCAACAAGCTCACAACCTCAAGGGGAGGACACCATGGGAAAAAAAAATAATAAACCTAGTGTGAATGCCCTAACAGAAGGACATTTACTGAAGGGTTAGTTGTGGAGGAGGAAGAAAGGTAAGAATAATGAGCTCTGCCTGGTGAAGGGGGTATCACATAAAAAAGAGGGGGTTAATACAGGAACTTCATTTGGGAGGCCAGGTAGAAGTTCACCAGGCAGACAAGTGAAATCACATAATTTCAGGTAAAGGCAACAATCTTTGTCAAACCAGAGAGGTATCTACAAGAGGTATTCCCAAAGGGCTGGAGCCTGCATTGCAGTATGGTAGGGGACTGGAAACTATGGTAAGAGTCAAGTACAGGCCTACTACCCATGCCAAAGAGTTTTTGCTATACCTTAAAGATGTTAGAGGACCACTATTTCAGATACGCACATGATCAGATTTCTATTTTTAAAAATAATATAAATGCTAGAGGATTTTTTGTATTCTCATGAATTTTAATGCAAAAAGTTTGAAAAGTACTTTTTCTAGCATAGATTCTCTTATTTTTTTTTCCAAAACACCCAAAAGTGAGATTTGAAGAAGAGACAAAAACTGAGGTGAGATGAGGAGAAACTTAAACTATTAGGGGAAAAAAGTCATCCACATTCATGAGTTCCAATCTCCTGTCCTGAGGGTCCTGCCTGTTTCTTAAGGAAAGTAGTTCCACTCCTACCTAGTCATTCAATATTCTTCTTTCATCTAAGAATTTCCAGAAGTATCATTGTATTAGCAATCACAAAAAGGGTACATTTTTATTATAAAAAGCTTCAAGTGATCACAGCTAAAATCACAAACAATGGGACAAGTAACATTGTTTTTATATTTAAAAAAATTTAATGTTTGTTTATTTTTGAGAGAGAGAGAGACAGAATGTGGGGGTGGGGGGAGAGGAGCAGAGAGAGAGGGAAACACAGAGTCCAAAGCAGGCTCCAGGCTCTGAGCTGTCAGCACAGAGCTGGACGTGGGGCTCGAACACCACGAAACGTGAGATCATGATCTGAGCTGAAGTCAGACGCTTAACCAACTGAGCCACCCAGGCACCCTGGGACAAGTGACATTGTTTGCCCTCGGATAGTCTTCCTGCCAAAAATGCTTAACCTAATCTAATCATGAAGACTCATCATACAAGTTCAAGTTGAAGGACAAACCAAATTTCGGGAAGGTCAGTGACAGACTGGAGAACTGTTCTAGATTAACAGAGAAAAAAGAAGCAGGGCAAATTAATATAATGTGAAAACTTTGACTGGATCTTGATTTAAAAAGAAAAAAAATGGGATCTAATTGGGATAAGCGGAGAATTTTGAATATGGACTATATGTTAAATAATGAATTATCATTGTTAAATATCCTGAATGTGATCATTACATTGGGTGCCTGGGTGGCTCAGTTGGTTAAGCATCTGACCCTTGATTTCAGCTCAGGTCATGATCTCAACAGTTTGTGAGATGGAGCCCTGCATCAGGCTCTGCACTGACATCGCACAGGGGGTTCTCTCTCTCCCTCTCTCTCTCCCCCTCCTCCAACTCGAGCTCGCCTTCTCCCTCACTCTCAAAATAAATAAATACACTTAAAAAAAAGGACAAAGAAAAAAATGTTCTTGTTCTTCAAGTTATATGCAGAAATATTTGGAAGCAAAATTTCATAATTTCAAAATAAGTTACTCATGTTTCAAGAATAAAAAATATTAATACTTACATAAAGAGAGAGCACAAACAAATTTGTAAGGGTATATGGATCTTGATTTACTATTCTAGTGGATATTCTGTAAGCCTGACAGTTTTTCAAAATAACATGTTAGAAAAGAATTGATGTCTGCGTCGCACCCTCAAGATTTCTGATTTCATTAGTTGGAGGTGGAGCCTAAACATAGAGGCTTTTTGAAGCTCCCAGATAATGCTTAACTTGAAAACCACTGCAACTGTTCAAAATTGTTATCATTTTACAATTATGGGGTGGGGGTGGGCAGATATCACAAGTCCTTGAGGCTAGCAGTTCTTGAGCTTGGACTATATGCCATACAATTTTTAAGTGCTTACTAGGTATTAATTGACTACTTTGATGAATTTCACAGGGAGTAGGCTTGGATAGATATTTGATTTTAGTTTGTTATTATTTTTACAAGATGTGTCTGTGAGAGATTTACTTTCTAACAGAAACCCAAATCATTCCATCCCATAAATAAGATCAAACCATTTAAAAGAGCATCTGCTTGGAATATGTAAACTACCAGGCCAGAGAGTTAAAATTTGAGTTTATGTGAAAAACGTTCAAATTAATAGGTGGTCATGATATATATCAGTGAAAGGGCAAGAGTTTTTCCACATAAAAACATATTAATGCAACAAAATCAATGATAAAATATGTACACAGTTAACTGAAACACTGAAAGAAGAGAAATATAAATTTCTAAAATAAATAGCTTAGTAAAAAATCAAACTTTATATCTGACTTTCATCCAGAATAAAAGAGTTAAGGTGAAGGTTCCAAGTTATTATTTTATGTTACATTTTATTAAAAGGTTAAATTGGAGACCTAATATCAAAGGAACTTTGTGTCTCCCTGGCCAAATATAAATTTAGCTTTCATTTGGTGCTGATTTCAGGGATTTGTATCCCTTACAAGGGGAAAAATAGACATAATCTGGAGTTATAATTATACCTTTTTATTTTTTGCCCTGGCTAGGCAATGTGCATTTGCCTAGTCAATGTTCTTGGTCTTTCCATGTTTTTGCATGGCAAAAATTAAATAAACGGTAATATTTCTACAAAAGGAAAGTTCACAAAAAAAAAAAACAGAAAATACTCTTCAATATAGTAGATTCAGTCTCTGATTCATTGCTGTCTCAAACAATGTATTACTTTTTGTTATTACAGTAATTACATTGTAATATATCATTAAACAGAGTTTTATCCTTTAACAAAATACAAGTAATTGGTTCCACCCATTTCCTCCATTTGTGGTAAGAGTTCTAGTTACACAGCTTAAATTCAGCATGTTTAGAGCTTATCTTACACAGTTGTCCCTTGAACAACATGGGTTTGAACTATGCATGTCCAATTATACTTGAAATATTTTCTATAAGTACAGTACTATAAATATATTTTCTCTTCCTTGTGATTTTCCTAATAACATTTTTATTTATTTCTATCTTACTTAATGGTAAGAATACATATACAAATATGTGATAATTGACGATGTATGTTATTGGTAAGGTTTCTAGTCAACAGTAGACTATCAGTAGTTAAGTTTTTGCAGTCAAAAGTTCTACGTGGATTTTCCACCACACGGAGGGTCAGCACTCCTAACCCCCATATTGTTCAAGGGTCAACTGTACTGATAAGAACACAATGAATCTTTATCTTTCAATGTTCCTAAAAAACAAATTTTCTTTATTACTTCAGATATTATTCCCATACGTACATTAGCCAAAACAACTCACTTCTTCAGTTTTTAATTAGAAGAAATGAAATCTCCTGCTCCTTGTCTCTTCACTGCCATCTGCCCCCCTACAACCACAAAATGATGCATTATTTAAGAGCAATAATGTCCATGTTTTGAATTGGTCATATACAGCTACAGAAGCAGCCATATGAATTTGACATACGAATTTGTTATTTACTTACACTTAGTAGTTTTAGGAGACAACATTGGAAATGAGTAAATGAAAAAAACTAATACTAGGAAGAGTTTTGGATAATGGTGGCCTTGAAAATCATAGGGAGGGAAATTTCTCCCTTATGGGTTTAGTCCTTCTTGTCCCTGAACACTATTTGCTCTGGAGTGTGTGTGTCTGTGTGTGTGTGTGTGTGTGTGTGTGTGTGTGCGTGCGCGCGCGCATGTGTGTGTATCTGTTTCTGTGTATGATTCAACAACTACTCATTGAGCATTAAGAATAAAGATGCCCACATACAACTCATACCATTTGGAAGACTTTTAGAAGATAAGCTTGGAAAGGTTACACTCACTCTAGACCTGAGAGCTGGAATGTGCATGATGGATCTGAACTGTCCTTGAGCCTGCATGGTATTATTCTAATTCACAATTAGAATAGACTTCTGTGAGGTCTAGTAAATAGATTCTGGAGTGAAACAAACCTGTGGATGAGGTATAGAGTTTCCAACACTAGTTGGTGAGATTGCAAAGGAAAAACTCTTAGAAATATGAGGATAAAATGAGGTTGGGAACTGAAATGTGGAAATCCTTGGGTGCTTCCCTGTTGGACAATGAGCAAGCCATATCTAACACACTCACTTACAATTCTTTCTCCATTATTTTTAGTTTTCTTCAACACTTTAATAAATTCAGATATAACTTAACTGTTTGTAGTGGTCATGAGGTAGAAGTAAGAAACAGAGCCAATGAGACATATTGAGGCTGCACCACTTTTATCAAGAATATCTTCTGAGGGGATTTTGGCAAGGACCACCATTTTCTGAAGGGACCTTAAGTGTATGAACAGGATTAAAAAAAAAAGTCTTTCATCTGTTTTTTCTAATGTATGCCATTGCCTGCCATCCTGCCATGTCTCTTCTTTCTGTATACATTAGATGTTGTTGAAAATAAAGTTTTTAAAACTGATTTTTTTCATCAAAAATGAGAGGGAAAAAAAAAAAGAACTGGAAAGGAATAGTGTAGAACGTTGACTTCAGTTCCCAGAAGTCATTAAACTTGTCCCCTGACCTCTGCAGATGAACGTGGGATATCATAAAGTCCTTGTTAGGACCTTGTACATTTTACTAGTGAAAGTATAATCCCAGAGAAGCCAAGGTCTCAAGTCATTTCAAGAAGCATATGAAATGGTTTTCATTTGGGAAATTCATTTAGGAAAAAAATATATACGTTGATGTGAGTACAAACATATGTTAAACACATAGATTGACCCAAACCCATGATTCGTAAATAAGAGCCTGCTCATTTTTTGTCAGTTCCAGAACTCTCACTGTACCCCACTTGGCTGTACCACGCATAGCTGTATAAAGTTGGCTTGCACACCTAAGAGATCATAATGAACCTGTAAGTTCCCTAGGATCTTATGGAATGTCACAAAGCCCTGCTGGGACCCTGAGGGCAGGTTCTGACAGCATCACTTCTTTGAAAATGTGCAGCAGAGTTCTGCTTATCGGTAACTAACCATAGAAGGGTACTAATACTTTCTGCTTTGTTCCAAATGAAAAAAGGACATGGGGGCATCACATCTGACATGCAGCAGGATCTTCCTGCTGGCAGACCTGAGAAGCTGGGATATTTAGGTAGTTAAAAGGTGACTGGCAGGAGGATCCATTGTGTTCACTGCATTGACATGCTTAACAGAATGTTGGGTAACAGTAAAATTCTGAATGCAAGATATAGATTTCTTGTCATATATCATGTTTAATAGATGTATTTAATATTCACTATTGAATATTAAAACTATATTCCCGTGAAGCAATAGAGGTATCAAGAAAGAAAAATGACATGTTATCTCTTTTGACATACAGAATAGTGGGAAAAGATTCAGAATAAATACTAACTTAATCATGACAGGTGTGCCTGGGGAAAGCACATGATAGTTACCATAAGCACTAGAGCATCAGATGAGGAGTCCAGAAAGCCTAGTTCTGTTCATGGCTGAGAGATCAAATATATTAACTTGGACAACCTTAAGTCACTCTCCTTAGTTTCCTCACCTGTCAAAGGCAGCAGCTAATTATATGTGTATATTAATTTGAGGAGCAAATAAGATAATGGGCATGATCACAGCAAACTTTTATAAAAATCCAAGTTATTATAATGGTTTAATGAGGTAAGGCCTCTATTATAGGCAAACACTGTCCATTAAGCATAAAATTATTTTAATTAGCAACTACAGATCAGCTAAGCTATCCATATAAAAGTAGATAATACAAATATTAATATGTATATTTAAACAGGAGTGAGAGAAACATTGAAACAGTATTAAGATGGGGCACATGAATGGCTCAGTGAGTTAAGTGTCTGACTTCGGCTCAGGTCATGATCTCACGGTTCATGGGTTTGAGTCCTGCATCAGGCTCTGTGCTGACAGCTCAGAGCCTGGAGCCTGCTTCAGATTCTGTGTCTTCTTCTCTCCCTGCCCCTCCCCCACTCATGCTCTGTCTCTCTCTGTCTCTAAAAATAAATATATGTTAAAAAATTAAAAAAAAAAAAGAAACAGTATTAAGAGTAGTTTCAGGCCCTACATCACTTCTCATCCCATTGACACAGATAAGTTATATCAAGCTCTTAGAAAATTATTGATATTTTAAAAGAAATGTATCAATGAACATCAAATTCTTAGTCATGCAATGTTTTTAAAGAAGAACTAGTATAAAGAATAAAATCTTAGAAACTTAAAAAATTAGAATTGATGCATTAGGTACATTAAAATAGTGCACTGTAGGATATGCCTAAATTTACATATTCCCAGTTCAGGAGGGCCCCACACTTTGGTGTGCCTTTCCTAAAGCCTCCTCTGGTCCCTGGTACTGGACAGAGTTGGTGGTGCCATTTGTTGTTCTCTAAATCCAAATCATGAACTACAATGGTTCCGGTCACCTCTTCTCCACTTTGGGAAATGCTCCAATCCTCTTCCCAGGGTGTAAAATCAACCAAATATTCATAGAAGCTCTGGGATTCATGCTGATGGGGTTTTTCTGCACCCCAGAGTTAGTCCCTGTTCCAGGAGGTCAGCCTGTTGAGTGGATAACTCCTGCTAGTCAGCACAGCATTTCTTTTTGCAGGATCTGATGACATTGGGTTGCCATAAAGGCACCTACACAGCAGATGTCACTTAACTCTCTCATCAGATGTAAGTTCAGGGCTGGGCTACTGAGAATTCATTGCCAAGCCTGGGCTAGAGCTATGTGTATGGGCTTGGGAATGAGATCTCACTCAATTCTCTTCTGACCACAATGCCACCTCTAGTGTAGTATCCAAGGGTGTGTTTTACCCTATGAACCCCTGGCTACTGACTCCTAGCACAGTTGCCCATCTCCTCTGCAGGCTCCATGCCATGTGTACTAGCCCTCTGACTGTGGCCATACTTATTTATCCAAGGACTTTGGATTGATATTGGCTCTTGCCTTTGATCAATGTGGTAATTCCATGTTCTTCTGAAATGATTTCCTTGTGCATATTTGATAATTTTTTTGCCTTCTCCTCCCCCAAAACCTCTCACCTATCCTTTCTACTGATGGCAGTGGAAGAAAGACAGGTAGTTACCAGTAAACTCATATTCTAGGAATGCAGTGATGATGGCATAAAGAGTTCAAGAGAAGACACGTTTGGAAGACGTGTTCTATGTTTATGCTATAAAATTCTAAATGGTAAATTTAATATGAGTGGAAAATGAATTGTTTGCATTTTCCTACATAGTCTGAGTAAGGCTTATATTTGTGGTCATTATCAGGGAAGCTCAGTGAAAATATCTGAGAACAATCCTTAGAAGTTATCAATCACAGGAGAAACTATGATGCATTTATGAGTGAATAATTATGTGAACAGAATTTAAAACATGATATTAGGGAAGTGCAGAGGTAAGATCTATATTTTTTAATATAAGCAGGTTCCAAAGAACTTTGACCTTGTAACAATATTAATGCCTTTTGTGTCGATGAGATATATGCAATTAGCCAGGAATGATGCATTTGACAATGCAGGACATGAAGAAATGGTTCCTGAACTAGAGGAGATAATCCACAGATACTACTGGGAGAGGCCGCCGACCTTGAGATCTGCCACTGACCTTGAGCAGTCCTGCATGTTCTTGCTCATTATGCCAGATTATAAAATTAGTCTAACTCCTGCTACTGACCAGTTTCCATAACTGGTCACAAAAAACATTTAGTAGGTCAAGGTGACTACAACAAGTGGTGGAGGGGTAGACCTGACTGGTTTACTGCTTGCTACAATATTTTGCAACTTGTTCAAAAAGTTTTGCACCTCCTCCCCTTTGGATCCTCTCCTGTAATACAGCCCCCTTCATGTGCAAGTATCACCTGGGCCCCTTGCGTCACCCTGTGGGACTTGGCAAGGAGAACCAACACAAATATGCTGGCAGTTATGCTGTTTTCTGTGCTGTGAACAACTGAGTCCTTTTTCTCTGACTCTAGAATCCTTGAAATAGAAACAAAGTTGTTAGACTGCAAGTAGTAACCCCTCGCAGACTTCACCTTTCTTGGCAGATAACCACACAGAATTTTCATGTGCATTGATTGGACAGTAAACAAATGCATAAAGATCCCTAATCATTATTCTAAATTTTCATCAATATAGCACTATAACTCACATGGGCCTATGAATTTTGTAACACATTTTAAAATCAGATTAGTCACATAGACTGGAACCAGACAGAAAATATTCACCCTGGACTCTGTACAGTATTACACTCTAGGTAGGGATGACCCTAGGTAGGTTTTCATTATTTGAATGGCTACTTATGCTGTTGAGTAGGAAATGTACCCACGTTGGCTTTTTGTCTTGTGAAACTGAGAGTGCTGAAGTAATATGTAGGTATCCTCTGCTTTTTTGAAAGTTCGCATTATGCCACTTTTTTACAAAATACCTGTATTGGTACCTGTTTTTGCTAACTGAAAGAAATCTGCAGAGAAGTTTCACTTTTACAGAAAAAAGGCCAAAAGTGAAAATAGCATTCAGTGTTTGTTTCACAGTGAGCCATCATACAGGCACTATGGCCAAGCTCCTACCCTGGAGTGATAGCTTTCAACTCTGTCAGTGAGCAATTGTGTTTTATCTGGGTTTATTTTGTGCAACTGTTAGCAAGATGTGTCCTGAGGTATCTGAAAAAGCCTAAGACAGGTTATTTTGGGGGCCTGGAGATGCTCAAGAAACTTGCCATACAAATTAATGGTAATTGTTCCTTTGCTTTCTGCCATTTCAGCTTACAAAGTTTTCATTAGAATCCTTCACTTTTGGATAATGGGGGAAACCTGTAATCACATGTGTTAAGTATTACAGTTCTCAAAATATGTATTGTATAAGTAACCAAGAAAGTTAATAATTAAAAAGAACATTTTTATTGAACTATCATATGTCAGTCCCTGATCAAATATTTGATATCAATGATCTCATTTAATCCTAAAATCCTATTATCCTCAATATTCTTCAACCATTTAACATGTCTGAAATTCCATCCCTAATTAATATTTTAAAATACTCTACTTAAAGACACGGATAGAGTGAAGCTTAGGATAAGGAGAGTGTTAAGGACAGGTTGGGATTTTTACAAGATATATTCAGAAGATACCAGATTACCTTGTAGATTGGATAAGAACAACAGAGATGAGAAACCATGAAAACTAAGGTTTTCAAGGACCTTAGGAATTGGAACTAAGGATTTGAATGCCTTCCTCAGGACTCTGTTTCTTTCCTTTTTTCCTTTTTTCTGTTTAGAACTCATGGTACAAGCCTAAATCACCACCACTGGAAACTCCTGGACTCAGATTCTTAAATCTTCACCACTTGAGATAAAAGGGCTCATCCCTCTAACTTAAGTTCCTATGAAGGAGTCTGATGGGCCCAATACGTATCAAGTTTATATCCCAGAAGAAGGGAAAGATGCCAGACAAACTAAGCAAAGAAATATCTACGATAAGACATTAGACAATTATGGGTCCATTTTTACTTTCAAATTATGAACTAACTTTATCAATATCACTGGTTTATTTTTGCAGGGAAAGTATGCAACTTGAATGCCACCTAGGAAGCCAGAACCCACAAAGCGATGAGCTTCCTACTATTTATGAGCATGGCACTGAGGTTAAAAAAAAAATGAGGCTCTGTATAGCCAAGAAATGTATTCTAAACACATTGTAGTTATCAAGGATCATCAACCCTAAAGTATTCCTTATCACCAAAAAGGGATTGCCTAGTAAGGCCAATAAAGGCAGTGGAGTTTATTAATTATCTTTAACAAATAACTACATTAAGACTATCCAATGTCACAGAAACACTAGTTAATTGATTCAGCAGCATGTTTGAACTTACATTCGAAAAGGAAAACCACTTGTTTAGTATTGCACAAAAATACCGTCCATATTCTAATCATGGATTTTGACGTCAAAGGTGCTCAGCTAAATGGGAGCTCTTTGCAATGATTAACACTTTCAAAAACATTTATTTTCATAAACTTGCAAACTCCAGAGACAACCTCTTTCACTAGGGGACATTTTACAGAACTGCTCCTGAAAACTGAGTGTACACAAAAGGACTGTATTATTTTGATGACTGTTCGCACTCATTTCTAGTATTGGCACCTTTTTATTAGAGCGACATCAAGATGTGTCTGTTAAAAAAAAAAGTGGCTTTTACATGCCAAATGACTTACTAGGTGCATGCCATAGTGAAAAGGCAGGTTAAGGGAATGATTAGAGGGACATTTTTCTGTTATTTGACATGAGTGCCTGCAACTATCTCCTCTCCTGATTGGGGGGAAAAATGTACTGGAATAGATACTGATGGCGTGAAAATAAAGATTAAGATACCCTAGTAGGCAATCAGCATTTATATCCTGTGGCAGGCTTGGAGGGGTAGATTTTTTTTTAGGGGTGTTGGCTCCTTCCTTACCTTTTTCTGAAATCAGGGCCATATGACATTCTTGGTCCTAAGACACTTTTGTCTTCCTGGGCCCCTTCCTCCATAAAAATCATTACAAACTGTATTTATCACTGGGTTGGCAGAGACAAATATATTGCTCCTTTATATTAAAACATTTTTTTGACCTAAAAGTCTATTTTTATTTTTATTTTTATTTTTTTTAAGAAATACAGATTCTTTTTTTTTTTAATGTTTATTTATTTTGGAGACAGAGAGACAGAGCATGAGTTGGGGAGGAGCAGAGAGAGAGGGAGACACAGAATCCGAAGCAGGCTCCAGGCTCTGAGCTGCCAGCACAGAGCCGGACGCGGGGCTTGAACTCACGAACTACGAGATCACGATCTGAGCCGAAGTCGGACACCCAACAGACTGAGCCACCCAGGCGCCCCCTAGAAGTCTATTTTTAATTCTGATGTGAAGTATATTAAACCAAACTCATGCACCTCTGAAAGCGCTGTGGTCACCGGACACTGTGCCTACCGTGCACAACAGATAAGGTGGCCCTGACTAAAATCCACCTCTTTACTCTACAAGAATATCCAGCCTTGGAAACCTAGTTCACTTAGGTTCATGGCACTTCTAGGTGAGAACTATTATAAGATCAAAGATTCTAAATGGCTAGCCGGTGAGTCCAAAGATCCACTCATTTAAAAAGAATAACTAAAGAGCATCATCACCCACAGGCAAACAGTTCATTCTCTGTTGACTCAAACACAAATGTTGGAGTTGAAAATTTTAGATCAAAAAGAAATACAGTGCAGAAGCACATGCTCCCAAGGAAGCTTTCAAATGTTCCCTTTGAGTGAAATAAGTTGGCAGAACAGTGTCAGCTTAGAATATATTTAATATCTGTTGGTTAATGTCATGCCATATTCTACACTCCAAGCCACAGAAACTTAAGCAAACACTTAAGAGGTGTTTGACAGAAACAAATATCTTTGTCCTAAATGAGATGAAATCCACTTCACATTACTCAGTTAATCATTCAATAAATATTAATTAGTTTCTACTGTATTAGATGCTAGGGATATGAGCCTAAGCCTGGTGTGTTGGGGGGTAGGAGATAGTGGTGGTGACACTAAAAAGGCAATGTGAAAGGGATTGTTTGCCATGTTAAGGAACTTATTTTATCCTAAAGTTGATGAGGAGCCAATGAATGATTTTAACTGAGGAATAGTATGATTAAAATTATAATTTAGAAAGATATTTATAGTAGCAGTATGGACCATTGGTTTTACAACCTTACTTTCAGGACAGAATCACCTGTTGAGCCTTGAAACTTGTCAATGCTCAGACCCCTCACTCCAAAGATAACTGTTCATTTAGCCTCAAGTAGGGCCCCAACCCTAAGGAGTTTTAAAAATTTCCAAGATGATTCTGATGTGCAACCAAGGTTGGAGAACCCCTGCTATGGAAGACTGGGATAGAACAAGACTGTGCAGTGAGAGATAATAAGGAACTAGACTAATAGTACTAGAGGAACACAGAGGAACTCACAGCATACAGGAACAAGAAATTTGTTTGGTTGGATTTACCATGAGTGATTTCAAAATGAGGACAATAAACCGGTGTCTCCAGGATCTAGCCACATGGCTCCACCATGTGGATAAACTGTGATGTATCAAGTCAGCTGATGGGTTTTTTTCTTTCTGATCCTGGTTGCTGTTAACATGAGAATATTAGTAAAAATAAATTAAAAAGCCAAAAATAGTACATTGATTAGAAGAAAAATATATATTGATACTTTAAAAGATTTAGAACTCAAATACTTTATTCAAATGTGATATAATGCTGTACATATGCTTTATAATTTTTCCTTGGATGCAACCTTTATGAGAAAGGTATTTATTTACTTGTATTAAGTCTAAAGTCTATTAAATAGTGAAATTATCACATCTGGTTTTGGGAAAAATATATTAGGTGAGTTGCTTTGAGGACTCGAAATGCCAAACATTTATAATTGCTTTTTATCTCTATAGGATTCCTTGAAAGTAGCTTCATAATCATACCCACTCTTATTCTTGGGCTATACTGAAATAATTCAGGTAGAAATTTTAAATTGATTAGAAGAGCAAAATAAGTTGATTAATTTTTATGACTATAGAAGTTTCTCATCTTATTTAACTACTCACATAATTCTCTTTAAAAGCTTGGAATGTGTGATTCTTAATGGGAAAATAAAACATCTTCATAGTCTGTAAACTTTCATACATGATTGGCTATTGTAATTTATCAATATCTCTTCAAGCAAATTCTAAAAATGAGATTATTAAACTAGTGAAATTAACATAGCAGTTCTAATTCTCCAGTCTTCAGACAGTGTGCTCAATAAGCACTTTTTCAGTTCATAATTAAGTTGTACTTTTCATCTCAAGGTTTAAGCCAAGTTTAAATTTCAATTCCATATTCTAATTTAATGTATAAATCCAAAGGTTTATATTTCACTTCAAAACTATCTTTGTTCTGGAAGAAACGTAATCCTTACCAATTGAAAGTTATCAAAATCTATTAAAGCAAAAAAAATAGTTCTAAAAATGTAAATGGCTAAGAATATTGTCTCACTGTAATAACACCCTGTTGACAGAAAGGTCTTTTTCTACACACAGGACAGTTATTAACGTATTAACAAATATTTTTAGATTATCTGCCAGATGTAAGGCACTATGTGTGCATCATAGGTGATGTCTAAAAACAGGATCCCTTCTTCAAAGAAATTTAAGTCTTTGTGGCAGTTCATATAATCACACATTAAAAGTCTAACAACAAGGCAACATGGATTATATTTGAAGTCTAAAACAGCGAAACAAAGCAAGTACAATGAGTAAGAAGACATCGCAGTAAGCTAGAATACTCAGGCAGTAACAGAAGAAACAGGATTTAGCTAGATAGACTTAAAAGAAATTTGTACAGACAGAAGGAGTTTAGGGCATTGCAGTCAGGGACTGTGACAACAGCAATAACTGAGAAACAGAACACACTTTGCAGGCCAGCAGCATTGGCCATACTCAGGAGTACATTAGAAATAGAGAATCTTGTGCTTGGCCTATGGATCAGATTCTGCATTTTAACAAAAACTCTAGATGATTTTCACTTACATAAAAACTTTAAAGCACTCTTAAAGGAAAAGCAAACTTTTTTTTTTTTTTGTAAAGGGTCAGATAATAAATATTTTTGGCCTAATGGGCCAACTACTCACCTTTGCTGCTTAGCATGAAAGCAGCCATAGATGATAACATGTAAATGAACAGGTTGGTTTCCAGTAAAACTGTATTATTATGATGGTTAGTTTTATAAGTCAATTTGGCTTGGACAGGGGGTGCCTAGGTATTTGGTTGAACATTGTTCTGGGTGTGTCTGAGAATGTTTCTGGATGAGGTAACATTTGAACTGGTAGAGTGAAGCAAACTGCCCTCCTCAGTGTGGGTGGGCCTTATTCAATCTTTTGGAGGCCTGAATGGAACAAAAGGACAGATAAAGTTGAATTCACTCTTCCTGCCTGTTTTCCAACTGCCATGTTGATGCTTTCCTGCACTTGGACTAGAACTTAAAATAGGTTCTCCTGAGTCTCCAGTTTGCAGACAGCTGATCCTGGACCTTCTCAGCTTCAATAATTGCATAAGCCAATCCCTTATAATAAATTATAAGATATATAAATATATAAATAAATACAAATATATGTATGTATGAGTGTTCTGTTTCTCTAGAGAACCCTAATATTTTTATCATCTCAATTCTAAATTTTATAACAATGGAAGAATAATAAAGAGGTTAGTAATTTTTATTACTCTATAACCAAAGGATATTTTAATCCAATTGTGGGAGAATGAAATTTTCCTCACCTTTTTTAGCCAGTGGGAATGTGGTTATGAATAATTTTTTTTCAAGTGGACATTAAGTTTCACTGTGGTCATGTTGCTTGTGTATAAACATGAGGCCAACAAATGAATAAGCATCTCCTATTATTTCTTCTCACAAAGGTAACCTGGAATAAAAGTATGGTTGCCTTCATTCAACCTAACAGAAAAGGTGGAGACTCTCCATGATAAGGTATGCTGTCATGCTTGTCATCCTCTGGGCTTTAAAAATCAACTGCATTGGGGTGCCTGGGCGGTTTAGTTGGTTAAGAATCAGACTTCGGCTCAGGTCATTATCTTATGGTTTGTGAGTTTGAGCCCTGCATTGGGCTCTTTGCTGACAGCTCGGAGCCTGGAGCCTGCTTCAGGTTCTGTGTCTCCCTCTCTCTGCTCCTCCCCTGCTCGTGTGCTCACTCACTCGCTCTCTTTCTCTCTCTCAAAAATGAATATTTTATTTTAAATAAAAATAATAAAAAAAATTTTAAAAATCACCTGCACTGATGTAACTGGAATAGTAGTTCTCAAAGTATAATCCAAGTTCCCAGCATCACCTGGGAACTAGTTAGAAATGTTAATTCTTGGTCCTACTCAAGACTGGGTGGTAGGGCCCAACAATTTGTGTTTTAACAAGCTCTCTAACTGGGTATGTTGAACATTAAAGTTTGAAAACCGCCAAACTCAAGGTAACTCAATGTAACAATGCAGATTCTTGGGGCTCCACTCTAGATGTATTGAATGGGAATTTCTGATTTACATTTAACAAGCTGCCAAGTGACTGTTAGATTCATTCATATTTGAAAGTCCCTATTTTAGAGTTGCTGCTTGTCTTTCAACCTACCACCCTTCCAACCTGTAGGGCTTTGCCAAGTTCTATATTTTTTACATTTGCAAAAACTTCCAAACGTAATGCTAATTATCAGAAGAACCTAAGATTTTTAAAACTACAGACTCCCAGGTCTCACTCCAGAATTACACACAAAAACATATTATACAAATGTATCCCATTTCATATAGCATATATCATATGTTATATGATATGTATGACACACATGATATCTATCTGGGAACATGGTGAGGAATTTAATTTTATATTTCTGAATCTTATATAGCTATTCAAAGAGTGGACATTTGGGCCTCACCATTAGAATTGACCCTCTTGTCCTATTTTAATGTGGATTTTATAAAGTCTTCATTATTAAAACAAGCACAAATAATTTCCAGATTAAAGTAATGCCATTCTGATTATTTTTCTCTCCCACTCAAAAATTTTAACATTATTACATACAAATTACTTGGCTTCACATTCAACACCCTCTGCTAATCTTCTTACTAATTCATGTCTCAATTAATTCACCTTATTCTCCATCCAAGCTATGTTCTTTTCTGTCTCCAGATACACCTTGTAATTTGTTCCCCTCTACTTTGCCCAAGCAGATCCCATGTACCTGGAGTGATGCCTCCTTCAATATCAATAACAAAACCAAATTCACATAAGTGTTATAGCCTCCAATTAGCTTGTTCTAGGTATCCATTAGGTAATAACTAACATTTATTGAATTATTTGTAGGTTGAACTATTGAACTATTTCCTTCACTGTCCAAAAGATGAAACTCAGGATAAAATAGATTAAAGTGACCTTCCCAAAAATACTCAGTAGCAAGTAGTAAAACTGGAAATACTAGAATTTGGTGAGTCACAAGTGAAATCTTTCCATCCTGTTAAACTGCTATACAATCGTGGAAATGATTATGTGGTACTCTATGTAATAGATGTACTCACTATTGATTAATGGATATGGACAAAGAATAAAGTTGTAACAAATCACTTCCAAATATGGTCTCAAGAGAACTAAGCCCAACTGTTTTGGGTAAGGGGGTGGTTAACAGTTATCAAAACGACAACAACACAGGAATCACCTTCATATTGACCACCTAACTCTGACTATCCGAAGAGACACTAAGCCTGTGGAATGAACCATGGCTAGCAAGGGTTGAATGAAGTAGGCTCTGGGTTTTCAATTGGTTTCAAACCACATAAAAGTCTTGTCTACATTAGTACCAGGTATCAGCACTTAGGGTTAAGAAATCTTACTACCCCACTCCCTGTTGAGCCCTACCCAAGGTTCATGTCATTGTGAGGAGACTGTATTTGTGTATGTCATAGTCATTCTACTATAGTCCAAGAATCCTGAGATAGGGACCGTGAAATACTCCATTTTTTAATCTCTATCACCATCATCACCACCACCTAACAATTAGTACTAGGCTCTGAGTATAGTGATGATTTAGGAAGATGCTGAATTGGGTACGGATTTATAGAGTTTGCTCCCCATTGTGTAATCTAGCCTCTTTAATTTTAAATAGCCCTAAAATGAAAGAAAAAGTGTTTCAATTTTGGGGGTTACATTTAGACCAAGGATATTTTTTAGATGTTGTTTATTCTTTTTCTTTTACTTTAGTCTTAGACTTTGGAGAAACTCGGTATTAACTGCAAGCAGCTCCTTTTCTCTTTTAGTCATAACTTGAAAACTGAAAGAAAAAACGATGAAAGGATTTTAGAGCTAATGCTAATTGCATATATCAAATATATTTGCAAAGAGCCTGTTTTTGAATATCATTACCAAGTTATATTTAGAATGTCAGACACCCATGTCAATAGCTTAAGGGGGGGTACAGTTGCATGTCAGATTTTAAAGGAAGGATATTGTGTGTTTCTGTGAGCATAGATATGCCTTATTCTTCCTCCCAGCTTTAAATTTTTTTTTTCTTTACGGCCCTAAAATCAGAAACTATGTGGATACGGCTATACTAGTGTGTTTGGGAAATAACTGTAAGCTAATTAGCCCACTTAATGTTTTGCTGGACCACAAAATTATTCCAAGTGCCACATATATTCTTCGGGCACTCCCTCACCCTTCCAATTTCCCTTTTCTTCCTTTACTCATAAGATCAAGCAGCTTGATATTCCTTATTTTTCCCCAAACATTAAGAACACTAGGGCAGAGCTGAAGAAGAGGGAAAATTACCTTGTAAGAAAATAAGAGAAATTCCTAATACTGTCATGAGAAACTTTGGCATTGCATGTGGCTCAAGTATAGAGCCTTTCCACCATGACCAACGGATGATACCTGTTTTGCATCGCCTGATCTCAGATTCAGTCCTTCGTTTTGAGGTAATGCATGCCGTCAAAATACTTAGAGTTTGTCAACAAATACATGCTGTAACACAATTTAACAACTGTAGGACAATAAAAGAGATTGTGTTTACTTAAAAAATCACTGTAATCTTTCCTGTTAACATTCACTTCTGGATAGTGCCTATTGAAATGATCTTTGTTTTCAAGTTTTGAATCTCCATCCAGTGTTGGGGAAATTGTGATGTTAAAGTAATGGGGCTGGGGTGGGAAGTGGAGGAGAAGTGACCATGTATTGATAATTTTGAAATTCATTTCTCTCTATTCTTTAAACTTTCCCATAAGTAAAATAAAAGGCATGGAGAGAAACACTTGCTACTTTTTAGTAGTAATTTAAATGGAACTAGGTAAAGGCACCAAGTTCTAAGTCCACAGTCTGCCTTCCACCGTAGAAATAGCAATAAACTTATATTCAATAAGCTGAACAGGGGAATGTCACTCAGACATAGTGATTAATGTTGCATCCAGCCTGGTCACCTTAATAAGAAGAAATCATATATGAGCCTTAATGTTAGGGCATCATCAGTAACAACTTTATTCTGTAGCTGGTTAAGCTAGATACCTTTCTACATCCCAAAACTATGGTGTTAATTTTGCTAGATAAGATTTGTTACAGGTTAAAAAAAATAGTTATATTTTCAACACCAGGTTTTTCATATTTGTCTTCTTGATGAACTATGACAGTGAGCAATTTTACTTTCATTCTGTGGGAATCCTATTCTTCCATCTCTCTAAAATGTCGATCTCTATTTCCTTTTACATAAAACTAAAGGAGTTGTCAAATGCCTTTCAGTAAAACAAAATAAAAAGAATTGACATAGTATACATAACTGTCATTGTTCTAAGATTTTATACATATATATACTCATTTCCTCACTTCCTGCCTATCTTTTGCAACTTGCTGTTTTTCCTTTAAAATTATTCTTCCCCATTACACAGTATTTTAGGGTGCTTACAGTCCACTGGACTTGTAACTTGCCATGCCCTTCCTTAACATCAGCACATTCTCTCCTTTCTCTTTTCTTAGCCAATTTGCTAGTCCAAATCACCAACATATGTTCAAGGAGTATTTGGATTTCCAAAGTGATAAACTACAAATATTCAAGTGTAAGGAATTCAAATAACTCTAGCAAACTCTACCCTCAATTGCATCTACCAAAATGAAACAAAAAAGCTCTCCCTTAAGCCTCTAAAAACATTTTCATAGAAAGCAGATTTCTGGATATCTTGCCACCTCCTTTTGCCTATGTAAAATTTCAAGACCTAAACTCTCTTTATCTGCCTTTTGTTTTTAGAAAAATTATTTGCTGCAAGTAGGTCCATCTTCCTAACCTGATGTGTGATGCACAGAATAAAGTATGCCTAAATGGGACAAATATCTAAACCAGTAAAGGCTTTTAGAATCCATATAGATTTTGTATCACAAATGCAATTTTGAAAATACTAGTAATAAAAATTGCAAATCTCTTAAGCATTAACAATAGTTTATTGTAAGGCTCCCTTGGGGCAGTAATGAAGATGAATTCAAGAAAATCCTAAAACTACCATGCATAGTGCTTCTGATACGGAAACGGGATGAGACTGGCTAGTAATCAACAGATGGGGAAGGAAATGATCACAGGAAAAGGACAGGGTCACATTAGTGGCAGAACAGTAAGGAACAATATATATGCACCGCTTGTAGCTTTTCAACCATGTTCCATGCTCTCTGAGGCCGTTTTTTTGTAATGTTCCTGGCACAGCCTTTTTTAAGACTCAGGAATGCTGCTGCCTTAGGACTTTGTTCTATCTGCCTCAAGATCATCCCCCGCGTGATGGATAGGCATACTCCCTCAGTCTTTCAAGTCTTTGCTCAGATGTCACCTCCTCATGTACCCTATTTAAAAGTTGACACTTTCCTGGGTCCCTTTGTCCACTTATTCCCCCTGTGAATTGTTCATGTTGGCCTCTACCTGGAACTTCCGTCCGGTTTTCCACACCCGCCTGTCGCTTCTCCTTTAAATTTTGTCGGGAAGGGGCGGAGCTTAGAGGCTAAGCTCACAGATAGGAGGAGCGTATCCGTAGGCTCCGCCCACTTGTCTGTCAGGCGCCCGCCGGAGGGACCCGCGGGGTGTTCTCCTCTTAGTCCGCTCCGGAAACGCGACTGCGGACGGAGGTACCACGTGATCGTAACGTCAACGCGCCGGCGCCCGCCGAACTGACGCGCTCGGCTTCGGCGGGTTAGTGGTCGGGGCTTAGGTGATCTCCCACCCCCGTGTTGTGGCGTTTGGGGTCTTTTTCTCCAGACTTCCTGGCCCTGCTCTGGGATTTCACGATGTACCACAACAGTAGCCAGAAGCGGCACTGGACTTTCGCCAGTGAGGAGCAGCTAGCACGACTGCGGGCGGACGCCAACCGTAAATTCAAATGCAAAGCGGTCGCCAACGGGAAGGTGAGGATCCCGGCGGCCGGTCCCCTGCCCTCGCTTCTAAACTCTTGAGCAGCTGCTGCCCGCCCTCCCTTGTCCACCCTGCCTTCCCTGGGGCCCCTGCACACCTCTGTCCCCTCCCCCGCCCGTTCGTCTCTGGCGCGCGGGGCGTTTATTTCACGAACGGACGGTACCTTGCCAGGTGTTTAGGCTGAGAAGACGAACTACGCCCTTAACGTAGTCGAATGGCAGGTGAGTAATCAGTAACATGGCGAAGGAAGGTCTTTGTAGGAAGCTAACGTAGTGCGGGAGCAGAGCCTTTCGTTTGTTACGAGGCCATGTCAGGGAAGGCTTTCCCCAGTAGTTAATGCAGAGAAGATGGGAAAGGAAGTTCCGCGCGGACAGAGCCACAGGTGCAAAGTGGGAGGTCGAAAGTTGCCGGACGGGGCCTTGGCATGCTCAGGGTCCTGTGTCGCGGAAGGTCTGAACAGGTGCAGAAACTTGCCAGCTGAAGTGAGGAGTTTGAGTTTATGATGATGAGATGGGGAACCTTTGAAAATTTAAACCGGGAATTAACCTTTCAGATTCTGTTGTAGAAAGAGACCTCAGGAAACCTGGTGGTGAATGTATTGGGCGGGTTCGGGGGCAGGGAAATAGGAGGGGAAATAGGAGACGGGTTAGCACAACCCAGTTGAGGATGGTTTAGATTTTGAGCCTGCCAGCCAAATCCTTTCTCTTATAACTGACGCCGGTTTAATCTTTTTTCATAAATTGCACCACCTATTCTAGTACAAGCTTCCCTCCATAAAATATTCCATGTTTCAGACCTTTTGGTACTCAGGTACTTTTCCGTTTAATTCACTTCTGATTCATACTGCTTAATTTTTGTACTATGCAAAGTAGTACATACCACGCTGTGTATGTACCAGGCACTATTCTCAGCATTTAGTGAGTTCCTGTAATCCTCATAACTATCCCGTGAAGTGGATACTGCTATTATCCTTGCTTTCCAGCTGAGGAAACTGAAGTATCGAGTGGTTGAGTGACTTTTCAGGGCTACATTGTGGCAGAGCCAAGATTTGAACCCAAGGAGTCTAGTTCCGGAATTTCTGCTCTAAACCACAATGCCATACTACCTTGTAAAATTAGAATCTGTGATAGTTTCCTAGGGCTACCCTAAAAAATTAGCACAAACTGGGTGGCTTAAAACAACAGAAGTTTATTGTTTCACAGTTCTGGAGGCTAGAAGTCTGGGATAAAGTTGTCAGACCATGCTGTCTGTAGGTCTCTGGGGCAGGATCTTTGCTCTTGTAGCTTCTGATAATCCTAGGTATTCCTTTGCTTGTGACAATGTAACTTCGCTTTCTGTCTCTCTCTACATAGTGTTCTGTGTCTGTCTCTTGGCATGTTCTTTTTATGAGGATACCAGTCATATCCGATTAGGAGCCCACTGTACTTCAGTATGACCTCGTCTTAACTAATTACATCTGCAGAGAACGTTTCCAGATTAGGTCACATTCTGAGGTACTGGGGGGTTAGGACTTCAACATACCCTTTTTTGGTAGTCATAATTAAACCAATAACACTACCTAGTGGATATTTGTTGTAAAAGTGTTATATTATTAACCGTCTAGTGTATTCTGTAGAAGAGTGTATAAAGACAGTTAGGAGGTAATGTTTTAAGGGTGACAATCGTCCTTGAGACACTTACTGATTTTTACCTCAACTGTGTGACTTAATGACTGAGAAAGGGACGTTGAGAGCTCTCCAGCCAATGACAGTGTGTATCTTCTTTTTGATTTGTAATTGATGTCAAACTTGTGAGCATATGCACACACACACTCATCATTCTTTTTTCTCTGAAGAAGCAACTATCCAGCTGACATTCTGAAAAATTGTGAAATGATGGCATAGTTCAGTTTATCGAATATTTTACTAAAGCTATTTTGTGGAATAATTGGTAGCTCTATAAAGAAAAACAGTGACGTGGTATATTTCCCTTTGGTTGAAGATGAAAACTAAATTTAATCTGGTTAGAGAATAGTATTTTAAGATTATTGAATTCGTTGAACTTTCGCTGTAACTTTTGATCTAAAGGTTCTTCCAAATGATCCAGTCTTTCTTGAGCCTCACGAAGAAATGATGCTCTGCAAATACTATGAGAAGAGATTATTAGAATTCTGTTCAGTGTTTAAGCCAGCAATGCCACGGTCTGTTGTGGTAAGTTATGATACTGATGAAGTATAATGTCCTTTAGCTGACTTCTGTAATCAGGACTCTTCTAAATGTGTAACTCAGTTCTCTATCCGCTGTAGTCAGAAATGCACCTTAGTTATATAAATATGTAATTTATGTATTCACATTTCTGTCACTCTGTGTTATTTTTTGATAAACTCCTTAATTTAGGAATTTCTGTATTGTTTCTTACAAAGTATTTCAGGTCTCATTTCATTGTTGGAACAATTTTGAGATCTGCTAGACAGGTCACGACATCCTCATCTTAGAGAGAAAGAAAAGATTAAATAATTTTCCAGGTTCTCAACTAACGAGCAATAGAGCTGGGAGTAGAACACAGACTAGTGCCTTTTTAAGTCTGTCACACGTTTGAAATAATGCATTCGTTCATCATTTGTAATCAGATGCACTGGCTAAAACTCATGCCATAAGAAGTTGCTAAGCCTTGATTAGGAGAAGCTGGAGATTTATCTTTTGGTAAAAAATTGTCTTGTGGTTGTTTCCGATGTCTGGTTCTAAGAACTCCGTGTGTGTGTGTGTGTGTGTGTGTGTGTTTACTGTGGTATGGTAATGGTGAGAAACAAGTAGTTCAGACTTTTTGGCTATATGGATTTACAGGCACTGTCCTTGTAATTGTTCCTTTAGAATGTATTCTTGTTTATTGAACATCAGCTGAGGTTGAAAAGCTGAAAGAAAAAAAGGAGTATAAAATATTTTTTCATAATTCTCTTGCCAGTTTGTTGTGAAGATCAAATATGAAAGTCTGTCTTGAGTGAAAGTCTATCTTAAGTTTCAAAGTTATATAGAGTGAATAACTTATGACTCAATAGAGAATAACCTCCCAGGAAATAATCTTTTTTTTTTTTTAATATTTATTTATTTTGAGAGAAAGCTTGCGAGGGAATGAGGGGCAAAAAGAGGGGGAGAGACAGAATCCCAAGCAGGCTCTGTGCTGACAGCACATTGGACACGGGGCTCCATCTCATGAACCATGAAATCAAAAGTTGGATGCTTAACCAACTGAGCTACTCAAAGTGCCCCGGAAATAATCTCCATTTTCAAAGTTGAATATAAATTGAAGTATATTGGAAATACCAAGTTCAAAAGTACTCGTGATGTTTTTTTGTTTTTTGGTTTTTTTTTTAAGTTCACCTGATCTTTATCTGAGAGATAAAAGATTTATGAAGAATATCAGATGGCCTTGATTGGTTTCTGTCTCCAGATTTGGTTCTGTTATTTTCTGATAAAAGTGCTATAACATAAGGCAGTAGGTTTATGGGATCTTCTCAGATGAAGAAACTGAATTCTTGAATAAACTTATTTGTGGAATTTGTCTTTGTATAACGTGCTTATTTATGACTGATAAGTTTTATTGTTGTTTCACATAAAACAACAAAGTTAAACTTTTAAAATATTTAAAAGAAAAGTTTTTTTTTTTTTTTTTTCCTATCTAAAAATAGATAAGTTTTTATCTTGTTGGTTCTAGCCGAATTGCATAGTGGTTAAAAGTACAGGCAGGTCTTAGGTGAATCCACCCCTATTGCTCATCGGATGTGTGACCTGGTATAAGACCATTAACCTCACTGGTAGTCATTTTCCTTTTCTATAAAGTGGAGATGGCAATACTTCACCAAGCTGTTGTAAGGAATAAAAAAGATAATAGATTGGTGCTTGGCACAGAGTGTGGGAAATGGGATATGGTCAATAATTGGTAGGTGCCTCTTCTGTTTAGTTTGGCAACATGATCATGAATCTATCACACAGACCCAGAGCGGATTTAGAGAGAAGGTTTATTGCCCCAACTGTGTTAATTCTGTCAATGTTTTGACAAGATTGACTGATGTAAGCTGTGAATATTTGTGTGTTTTTCTTGGTTTCTTCTAATCTAGGTGGCTTTGTTATTCTCAAGTCTAAAATAAATACACACAGGGTGCCTGGGTGACTCAGTCAGGTGTCCGAGTCTTGATTTCAGCTCAGGTCATAATCTCACGGTTCGTGAGTTTGAGCCACACATTGGACTCCACACTGACAATGCAGACCCTGCTTGGGATTCTGTTTCTGTCCCTCTCCTGCTTGTGCGTGCACTGTCTCATCTCAGTCTCATTCTCTCTCTCTCTCAAAATAAATAAACTTAAAAAAATAATAAATACAGACTTTTTGAAATTAAGTTAGTGCCCATAGGAAAGATAACCCAGTGTGTGTGAGGAGGAACAACAAAGGGTCTTTTGGCTGTGGCATTTCTATAGTAATTCGTCACAATTTATAGGATTAAAGAAGAATTAAGAAGTTTTGGTATTTTGTATGGGTAACTTTTTTTTTTTTTTTTTTTAACATTTATTTATTTTTGAGAGAGCATGAGTTGGGGCAGGGCAGACAGAGGGAGACACAGAATCCAAAGCAGGCTCCAGCCTCCGAGCTGTCAGCACAGAGTCCGATGCGGGGCTCGAACTCACAAATTGTGAGATCATGACCTGAGCTGCAGTCAGGCTTAACTGGCTGAGCCACCCAGTCGCCTCTGCATGGGTAACTTTTTTAAAGAAACCTTTGCATAAGTAAATTTTTTAAAACTTTTAATGAAACAACATGTATGTGTGAGTGGATTCTGATAATGTATGTATTTTTAATCTTAGGGCACAGCTTGTATGTATTTCAAGCGTTTTTATCTTAATAATTCAGTAATGGAATATCACCCCCGGATAATAATGTGAGTATAATTCTACTTTATTGATTTTCATTTAAGAAGTCTTTTATACTATTTGTGGAAAAAATGACTTCGTAATGATAATTTAGACTTGTATTCTGTTTTGAATTGCCACTATCCTTATACTTGTCATATATCTACAGTACTTTCTCCCTGTAATACTGATGTCATCTGAACTTCAGCTAGTCCAAATTTAAATTCTGTTTTTCTCAAACTAACTTCGCTAATGTCTCTTTCTGTTAGTGGCACCTTTTCTTCTCCCTGTTGTTCCAATGAGAATCCTTTGTGGTACCTCCTGTCTTTGTACATCAGTTAGTTTACAAGTCTTGTAGCTCCATATTCACTTCAATTTAATAAAGGTCCCTTAAACATAAGGATGAAGTTAGCGTGAGACTCATCAAAGAGTTTGCTGTCAGTGACATTGTCCCTGTTTATTTTCTGTCTTTTTCATTTCCATTTCTACTAGTCTAGGTCAGGCCCTTGTTACTTCGAATTTTGATTTTTGTGGTAATTTGTTTACTAGTTTCTTACCTGAAATTTATGGTACTAGCCATGAGAGTTTCATAGGTTAGTTCCTGAGGTAATAATCCCTATTGAAATGCTTTCAGAGACATCACTGATGGCCTTCCAGTGTTCTTTTAACCTACCTTCCCAGGTACACCTCTGTGTACTGTTGTGTTCTTCCATCTACATTTCATGATTCAGAGTACTTTTATTCTTCAGTTATTTTTCTAGATATTTATGTTGAACTGTACAAAACTGCCATTAATAGTAGTCAATAATGGTTAAATGCTGTGGCAAGATTATACAGTTCAACCTAATTTTATAGTCTCCTAATGGATAAAAAGTTTGAACAGGAAACTTTCTTTTTCTCTTTTTTTAAAATAAATTTCTTGCAATATTTAGCGTAGTTGCTTGTTATGCATTTTTAGAACCTATTTTTAGAAATAAAATATTCAGGTATTTCTCAAAGTTTGTACAGATACCATTCCCTTCCCTTTGTTTTTTCCTGTAGGCTCACTTGTGCATTTTTGGCCTGCAAAGTAGATGAATTCAATGTATCTAGTCCACAGTTTGTTGGAAATCTGCGGGAGAGTCCTCTTGGACAGGAGAAGGCACTCGAACAGATTTTGGAATACGAACTACTTCTTATACAACAACTGAATTTCCACCTTATTGTCCACAATCCTTATAGACCATTTGAGGGCTTTCTCATTGATTTAAAGGTAATCTTACTGATATAAAAGGTAAACTAGTAGAGTGTACACCTTTGCTATAGTTCTTGAACCAGAAGAATCTGAAATCTTGTTATAATTTATATTCATCCTGATTGTTAAAACACGAGCTCATCCGAAACATGAGTTTAGCGTGGACTTCCACATCATTAGTTCTCAAAGTTGAGTGTCACCTGAAAGGCTTGTTAACTCAGATTGTTGGGCTGCACTTACAGAGCTTTTTATTTCGTAGATCTGCAACTATTGGTCAAAGAACTATAATGAGGACTATTGTCAATTTAGAGTAATGCTTTTGAACTTAAGTCTCCTAACTCTGGAGTATACTGTCATGGATCTGATTTAAAGAACCACAAAAAAATCTTAATTTTAAACTAGAAGATTGCTAAGTGATTTCTAGTTTTAGTGCATTGTGAACTTGAATCGATATATACGCATCAAAAATATAAGTAGATAAACATGCGCAAAAGCAACTTAAGCTATTTTGTTTTTGCCCTCACAGAGGACTTGAAAAGTGGGAGTGAAGTCAAAATGGAAGTAAAAAACTGGTTCATTCATCTCAATTGAGTGGCAAAATTTGGGCACTTTCCATATGCCAAAACACTGTTCTTGAAGATGAAGACAGGAACGCCCTCAACTATTAGAGGCCTTAGAGTCTAATGGGAGAGACAGTCATATGTTCAGTATGCTCATTGTTACAGATGAAAAAATACAGGATACCTTAGAATGAGATAGCAGGTTGAGAGAAATGAAGACAGTTCTAAGAAAGTGTCATTTAGAGTGAAATTTCAGAGCAAGAGTAGGAATTAGGTAAAAGAACATCCTAGTCAGAAAGACTTCTTTGGTCAAAGGCCCAGATCTAAGAAACCTTGGTGCACTAAAGAACCTAAACAGAACTTAGAGATAGAGGGGGAAGACTGCCACAAAGTGCTGCCTGAGTGGGAGGTAGAGTCTCTACTGTGGAGGTGGTACTAAGGATTTTGAGTAGAGCGGTGGGAAACCGTTGTAAGGCTTAAGTCTGGGGATTTGCATGATGAAGTTTGCAGTTAATAAAAAAGTCCTGTTGGCAAGCCCTTGCATCAGTCTGCATCATACATTTATTGCACATATGCACGCGTCAGGCAGAGTGTGGAGAATGGATTAGAACGGATGAAGGGGTACCAGTCAGATACTGTTAAAGTAGTCCAGCAAAAGATGGTGGTTGGCTTGTCTCTGATAGTGGCAGTGGATACAGAGAGAGCTTCCTGGACAGAATCCTGGCGGAATCACTAGAGCTTGGGGATTGATTTCATAATAGAGATTGAGAACAGAGGAGGAACCCCAGGTTTATGGCCTAAGGATATAGGTAGATGGTGGTTTGCTTCCTGATATAGGAAACACTGGCATAGGAGAGATTTGTGGATGGTGGAGGGGTGGGGGTTGATTGATAAATCTGGTTGAGGACATAACTTTTAATAGCTGCAAGACATCACGTGTGTCTGGAGATCAGAGCAGATGGCTAGGCTAAATCAGAATGGATATAGGTGGTGTTGCTCTTGGAAAATTTAAAGTGATTTGGCCGTAAGGACCATTTAAAGAGTAGTTGGAGAAATATAAGACGCTAGTAAGGAGACTGAAGAATATTCAGAGAGAGAGCACTTTTTGGAGAACTGAAGGGAAGAAGAGTAC
The DNA here is from genome assembly GCF_027475565.1 of Acinonyx jubatus. Lineage (NCBI taxonomy): Eukaryota > Metazoa > Chordata > Mammalia > Carnivora > Felidae > Acinonyx > Acinonyx jubatus. The sequence goes on along the minus strand of NC_069380.1, from coordinate 148,165,842 downwards.
TTTTAGAAGATGCGCACAGGCTCCTTTCCAGGCCTGTTCAGAATTCAGGCAAAGTAAAAGAACAAGGATAGTGTCGGCTGGATTTAGTGCCAGAAGGGCCATTTGTGATTTTTGTGAAATTAGTCTCTGTTGAGTGTGGAGAAAGAAAGCAGGCTTGGAACCAGTGGGGAATACATAGAAGGTGAGCAAGCAAGTAGGTGTAACATGGATTAAACAGCTTGTCTTTGAAGTGGAAAAAGATGAATGATTGAGAAGATGGGGGAACTCCTAAAAAGAGATGAGAGAGACGATTTTTTTTGTGTGTGTTTTGCTTTGTGGAAGAAACTGATGAGGACAGTGAGCAGTGAGGAAAAGCTTAAAGGAAGGAGTGAAAAGTAAGTAGCTCAGGTTTCTCTTTGGAGTACGGTAGAAGTAGTTGGCATGGGATTCAAAGCAAAGTAGAGTTGACCTTGAGAGAATAGTAGGTCTTTTATATTAACAGACGGAAAGAGGGAAATATGGGTTGAGGACAGTGTTACGCCTGGGGGGCTAGTGCTGACAGGAAGTAAGAGTGTCTCTCTTAAAAGCCGAGATCATTTACAGAGAGTGTTGGAGTTTCAGAAAATTATCAAAGACATTGAGACAGGTGGAAAACGTTGAACACAGTTGCTGAAAAATGAGAGAACAAATTTTCTGTGGAACATAATTGTTAAAAGCCCTGCTGAGTCAGTGAACTTGAATTTATAGTAATATTACAAGACTCTTGGTGGTATTGTTTTCTGTAGCAACACTCAGAAATCGGGGTATAGTATACATATGTTGACAGCATATTGGGGCAGGAAATTCTGGAGGGAAATGAGGACCAGTGGTGAGTAGGAGCAAACAGCGGGATAAGGGACCAGAGGTTCTGGGGAGGAAGTCAGAGAATGGCTGTGAAGTAATTGAGCAAATATATTGGGAAAAGGAGCACTGTGGCCAGAGTGGAATGTCTTCATTTGTCATACCAGCGGTCAGGCATTTCAGAATGGTAAGATGTGGGTGTGATGGTACAAATGACTCTGGATATTTTGTTGAGGGTATAGAAGAAATTTCTTACTGCTTTGGGACTTGATGTAGATATTTGAAATAGACCTGATGATTTAGGATTTAGAGTTCATCTTAAGTATAAGAAGAGTTTTTAGCAAATATTAGATCGTCCATATTTTTTGGGCATATTCTAAAAAGCATTCTGTAATCAAACCAAGATCCATTTCCATTGACTTCTTCCCAAAACTAAACTTTAAGTAGCAGGAATTTCAAATCAAGATGAGGTAGTGCTTTGATTCCTAAAAGGCCTTGTAGCTGAATCATCTGGTTTGCCTTGAGAAGCGTTTACCTTGGACTGTGTATTTCCTAGGTCAACTTCAAACCTCTCTTCCCCTTCCTCTTCAGGTGGAAAAGGACAAAGAGAGGGATTAACATAAATCGGCATAGTGCCAAGTACTATACTAGGAAGTTTAGATAAATTATCTTAAAGCATGTATTTCTTGTTATGGGTTGTGATTAAAAAAGTGTGGAAGCCCCTGAGGAAAAGCACATTCTTAAAACATGCAGAATTTAATGACTGCACTTTCGGTACATTCTGGCGCTGCATACAAAACAATCTTACATGGAACGATTAAGCTCGGGTGTTAATTTCATAAATAAAAGAATCCTCTATTAAGCATTATGTTGTTAATATAAATATTTTTGAACTGTTATTAGTGCATTAAATCTCAGAGGTGATAATATTTACAAACTTCCTTTCTAGACTCGCTACCCCATGATGGAGAATCCAGAGATGTTGAGGAAAACAGCCGATGACTTTCTTAATAGAATTGCATTAACAGATGCTTACCTTTTATACACACCTTCCCAAATTGCCCTGACTGCCATTTTATCTAGTGCATCTCGAGCAGGAATTACTATGGAAAGGTACTGATCTGTGTTTTAACTTTGCTGAGTCAGTTTATTCCTTCCTTGGAGACTGAGTTTTTAAGTGAAATTAATTCACTTTGTGACTGTAGTCCTTTATATCTACTATGGTTGGGAGGGTTGGTGAAGGCAACTGAGAATGGAATTGAAATCACCTTTTCAGGAAATCTTTAAAGATTGAGTATCTTAGAGCTGAGAGGATCCATTTTATGACTAAAGTAGTAGATCCGGTGATCCTTGAAAGCTTAGCTCTCAGTATAGGACAAGTTTTGTAAACTGGTAAGCAGCATGTACACAGCAAATAATCTGCCTTGGTTTATCATTTATCTCCTGCTGTGGAGCGTGTGTGGCATGTGGAATTCAGGAAAGAACTGGGGAATGAATAATACTTGAGGGAATGTCCGAGTGAATTGCACTTGAGCTATAGATAGCTGATACATAAATGCCCATTGTGAACTCGGCTTTGCGATAAGCACTTTCCCTGAATTAAGTTTACTTGATTCTTTACAACAAAGTCTTATGCACAGATTAATTAAGCATTATTGTCATATTGATTTGTAACTTAAGCACAGGCTAGTAGCAAATTAGACTTTGTAAATTTTTATAATAATTTCTCTGTGGCCTTTAAAGTTCTGCCTGATTTTATTCCTGGAAAAAGCTGAGGAGGAAAGATGATCAGACTTTCTGAACGTAAACTGTTCTACACGTTTATAAGCCCCTCATCCATAATTTCAAAATCTGTTGAGAATGGTGGCAGCAGACATGAATAGATGTGATTTCATCTTTATTCAACTTAATGGGAGTATGTATATGTTTCCTTACACAAATACGAGTGTCATGGATAACAGGTATCCTTCCACAGACATCACTGGACTGTTGCACATTTCATGGAGTATTCACCAGGTTCCCTTTCCAAAACATGAACAGTTTATGTATTTCAAAACAAATCCAAGATAAGGGATTGTGGGCTTAGGTTTTTGTTAAGCCTCTTCTCCACAAACACAGCTCACCAAATGTGCATAAATCTAAACATTTAATCCCAAAGTAATCTATACCTCCACTTATTTAAGCAAAACTTTTTCTGAGCGCCTCCTATATACTATGCACTGTGCTGTTAACATGAACAAAGCTCTAAATCCTTGTTCTTGTTAGGAAAGACAGCCACAGATAATTGATGTCTTTGGAGATTAGGTGTGGAGCTTCCAGCCTCGAAGAGGAGAAAGCCTCTTTTCCACAATTCCGCTAACCAAATGTTTGATTAATTTGTTTAAGCATCGTATCTTATGCAGTGTATATGCAGATTCTCCAATGGTGAGATTTTTCTGTTTTTCCTCAAGTAGATGAAGAGGCATGAAGCATCCTAAAGTCCAAATGAGAGTTTATGTCACCTTGAAAGTGTAGTTATAATTTCAGATAGCCAAAACTGAAATTATGGTAATTTGGGCTCTTTGTAAATTAAATACACTTTTGAATTTCCCAGGGAATATAAACATGTGGGCATTTTTTTTTTTTTTTTTTTTTTACTTTGAGAAAATATTTTCAAATCACTTTTAAGTTCTCATTTATTTTGCAAACTTTGGGGATATGTTGGAGTTGCCTTTACATTTATTGCTGGTTTCAAAAAGGGAAAGCCCTTGTGCTGTTATATTCTGGATGATGCTTTAGATTATTACTCCTAGGATGTTCTCTTGTTAGTTCTGAGTTTTCTTCTTTTACTGAATTTTTTTTCATCAAAATACTAAAATTCTAATTCAGGATTGAGATCGAGTTGCTAATTTAAAGCTTCATAGAAGCAAATCGTCTGGTCAGCTATCTCATAGAACCAAATGTATCACCCTTATGATTAAGGGGTGGAAAGGAAAGGAAGAATGAAACCAAACAAATGAAGATGCCAAAAGTATGAGGGGTTTTAGGGAGAAAAGGAAAAGGAAAAAACTGGTAGTATTACTGATAACCAGAAATGCATTTTTATATCTAAAATTAATTCCCATCATAGATGATGAAGTTGTAATATCAATCTTAGTTGTCAGACTTACATAATAACCTGTAAATAATCTGTATAGTTTAAAAGATAGCAACAAAATTTCTTAATTGTCTTTCTTTTGTTGTAATTGTATTTCACCATTTATTCATTTCACTATTTTTCAGAGGAATTAATAATTATTTTGCACTTGTGTTTGAAAGATTACTTACACCTCGAGAATCTGTTCACTTGGGCTTTTATCAATTATAGATCAAGCTCAGAATAACTAAATATTTGAATGTAGACATTGTATTTTCATGCTGCTGTCATTGGTTCTGAGAAAGGTAATTGGGCTTTACATCCACTTATAGAAAAGTATTAACACTTTTGATTTGGACTCTTTGCAGATATGATACAAAAGATTTGTAAAGCATAAGTTGATATTCTTAACTGGTTTGAATACCTGTTAGTACCAAGAGAGTTCACTTGATACTAAGGGGAGAGAGAAGCCTTCCTAGTGCCAGGCTCCAGCTCTCCTTCTTCCTATCTTTGTAACTTTGGGCAAGTTACAAAGTCATGACCTGTCTGTGCCTCTGACTCAGATTGGTCACCTGTCAAACGAAGTTAGATTCATAGGGTTTGTATATTGAGCACTTAACCGTAGTGATAATCGATACTTTTAATGTTATTTGCATATCATTTTTTCTCTGAAAGCATATATATTACAAAATTTAGACAAATTAGTCTTAACATTAAACACCCTTTAAACTGAGTGGTATTAAATTCTTAAGACTAATAGTTATAGATTATAGTTCTGTGTTCAAAGTTTTGTTATTTAATACTTTTAAAGTAAATTTTAAAATTGACCTTGATGAAATGAATGTGGAGGAAACTAATTTATGATGCCATATTACTCAAGATGCTGTATGTGTTCAATAGATTAAAACTTTTTTTCTGTTCTTTACTAGTTATTTATCAGAAAGTCTGATGTTGAAAGAGAACAGAACTTGCTTGTCACAGTTACTAGATATAATGAAAAGTAAGTGAAACAACTTTTATAAAATGTTCTTCTGTTACAAAGTTGCTTTCTAAATAAATATTATCTTGATATTTAACTTGAGACATAGATTATTGTTTAGATTTACTTTCATTGAATTAATATATCATGGAGGCATGAAGGATACATTGGTGGAGAACAAATAGAAGGTACCCTAAAGGAAGTACTTTTCACACATATAGACTTAATAGAGTGAAAATATAAGATTCAGAGAGGGTTAAGACTCAAAACAGACCTTTTCAAGTGTGCACAGATATGTGGTAGGCACAGAAAAAGATCTAAATGGAACCAAATCAAAGATAATACTTAAATTTGGTGTTCTGTTTTGTAATCAGCTCTAACTAGTTTATACATGTCATTTGCTAGTCACGTTGGTGTTACAGAAGCCATGGGTGTGATTTTTGCATTATCTGGGACACTTTTGGTGTCAGAACTCTTGGCGTGGTGGTGGCTGCTACCAGCATCTATTTGGTAGAAGTAAGAATGCTGCTAGATGTCTTGTAATTCAGCATAGTCTCACTAGGCTGAAAAGTGGCTCCCCAAAGACACCCATGTCTGAATCCCTGGAACCTGTGAATGTTGTTATAAAGTCTCTGCAGATGTATTAAAGTTAAGGATCTTGAGATGGGGACATTATCTTGGATATCCAGGTAGGGCATAAATGCATCACAGGAGTCTTTGTTAGTTAGAGAAAGGCAGAGGAATGGACGTTTGACAGAGAAGCCATTGTGAAGATAGAGCACAGAGATGGCAGCCTTGAAAATCAGGAGTGATATGGCCACAAGCCAAGGGGTGCTGGCAGCCACCAGAAGCTGGATTTTCCCCTGGAGCCTCCAGAGGGAGCCTGGCTCAGCTGACATTTTGATTTTGGCCCATTGAAACTGATTTCAGACTTCTGGGCTTCAGAACTGTGAGAGAATAGCAGACTTGGGAAACAAATCTTGCCCCTCATGACAGAGAATTTTCTAGCCCAAACTGACACTGCTGAGTGCCATTGTTGAGAAACCCTGTCTTAAGGTTGAGTAGAGATCAGCCAGCCCTGTCCTTCCTTCTTGCCCATGTCGCACTGAATGCTCATGGCCACTAAGCTCTAGGATTCAGTCTGTTGTATTTGTCCCCCAAATTTTTTGTGGTATTTGTCCTTGCTAATTAAATATGCAGTTGAAATAATAAACCAATAAAATAGCATAAAGATCGCTATTGCAGAAATGGGTAAATGGGTGTACTTTTTATATTGTTTATGTTTTAAAAGTTAAGATGCTTCAGAGCATGTAAATATCATTCCTTGATTCTCTCCTTGAAATTGAGGGCTTCTTTTCCTCTTTGAGAATGATGGATTTGTGATTTATGAATCATAAAACTGTATGTCTTCAGTTACACCACTAGAGGGTTCACTTCCAAAGCTAATTGTGATGTGGCTAGAGATCTTCATTAGGATCATGGAATTTAGTGGGTAAAATGGGCCTTAAAGATAACCCACAGTGCTCCTTGTACACTGACAATTGATTACTGATTTCTTCTCAAGGATCTTTAATTTACTCCACTATTTTAACATGAAGGAAGGATAGCTCTTGACAAAACATTCAGAGCTTTAACGATAATTAAGGTATCTTATTCATAAGTTTTTGGAACAAAGATACTGTCCTCAGGGTACGGAGTCATCAGTATTCAGTTGAAAACACTCCATTCTTTGCAGTATGAAATAAGCCAGTAGCTCTCCCTATTTGAGCATGTGGCCAGCTAGTAATAAGCCCTGGATCTCTCATCAGTCCCCTGAAAAATCTTGAGGTTTATATTCTTAGGTTTATTATAGTTGAATAATATTAACAGACCAGGGTAGAGGATCGTTCTGCAATTATTAAGTCACTGACAAAGTAGTTTGCTTTTAGCCTGAAGAGAACATTTTTGTTTTCTTGGCGATGCTTTATTGTATAGGATCTGCATGTTGTTGAAGTGAAGGACCAGTGACACATTTTACTAAGCATCCTCCCTTAATTACATGTCATCTAATAGTGATTTCCTTTGTAAATAAGAAGTATAACCTATGGACCACCATCTGTAGGACAGAATGTTATAAATACAGTTGGTGGCAGGAAACAAAGCATGTTCACTAACTCATGGGATTTATAAAGCTTTAAACCTGAGCAGAAAGTGACCATGGTGGGATTTGGAAAAAAACTGGCTAGAATGTAGAACATGGTTATTTTTGTGCTGTATGTGATGTGGGCTAACCAGCAGACAGCTCTAATTACTTGAGTGAAGTGTGGTGTTCATTGGATTTTAATGCAGAGCAATGCAAATCCTGATAATAATAATAATCACGTTTCAAGAGTTTTGTTATTCCCATTATAAGGTGGGACAGTACTCCGCTCCCTTATGGGAAAAGACTTTTTATTATCTGTTATAAATCTTTTTATCCACTTAGGTATGAGAAACTTGGTAAAAAAATATGAACCACCCAGATCTGAAGAAGTTGCTGTTCTGAAACAGAAGTTAGAGAGATGTCACTCTGCTGAGCTTGCCCTTAACATAATTACGTAAGTAGATGTGTTATTCGACAATTGTCAAGTCTAGCTCATCCTTAAAATAAGTCATTTAACTGGTAACTGCTTTCGCGGGGAAAAATGACTTACTCCTTAAGTTGGATTTTTTTAATTGAGTGGACATTTCTAACAGGATAAACACGAGGTAATGGTCTGGTTTTCGTAATACAGTTCTCCTGCTATGACTAATGTGTTCTTTGGCTTGCAGGCCCTGTCCCGTTCTTTTACTCCTTGTGGGGTCTCTAGAGTCTTTCTCAGGAGTCTTTGAACCTCTTCTTGCTCTTTTAATCTTTGGGTTCTTGGCAGGTCTGATTGATACCTTGTCTGAGGGAACAAGTATACTGTTCCAGGTTTCTATTAGGTAGAGTAGGGAAAGTTGGCTTATTTTCTTTCAGTGGTAAACTTTATACTTAAGGAAGACCTGTAAGGTATCTTACCGATTTGTAGGCTAAGTGTGGCAGCTAGAGAATTCAGGTTCTTGATGCTTTGCAAATTGAAGGATCCACTGAAACCTAATCTTTCAGGAGTTTGAACAGTTGGGCATCCAGACACATAATAAGAATGGAAAAACTATTTTCTATTTTCTGTGGAATGCATTCTGATTCAAAGGTTCTACCTTACTTGTTAGTATTTAGTGGGAATGAGCCCTGGCATCTTATAGCTAAGGATGCATCTAAGATGTTATCTCTATAGTTGGTAAATATACTCGATTGGATAATGAGAAAACAGAACAGTGTTCCATGGCCTTCAGATCCAGGTACACACGAGTCAAACTGTGTAAGTACACAGTGGTAGTAGGAGATTTATGAAGCATGCCAAATATGGGTCTACTTTATTATATTCATAACTATAATTGCAAAGCATGGCTTAGCATAGGACTTAAAATTGGTAGATTTCACTCCTGGGTTTCAGTGGTAACTCATAGGAATGAAAGAGAGGTTACAGAGAAGTAAAGAAATGTATGTTGACTTTGGTAAGTAAAATTATTACAGCACTGATCATCTTCTTTCCACATAGATTTTGAAGGGGCTGGCAAACTCTGGCCCACAGGCCAAATGTGAACTACTACCTGTTTTTAGAAAGACTGGTCTTGGACCAGAGACATACCCGTTAATTTGCATGCTGTCTGTGGCTGTTTTCACACTACTGCTGGAGTCGGTTAGTTGTGACAAAAATGGACTGTATGACCTACAGGGTGTAAAATATTTACTTTTTGGCCATTTAAAGAAAAATTTACCACCCTCTGGATTAGACCACTGAACTATTAATCTACCCTTCTAGCTAGGTAACTGAATGGCCCGGCCCGTAAGCCAAAATTCTGAATTGCCAGAGTACTACCTCTTACTCCCAAGTTACTATCTGCTTTACACTATGTCAAGCAAATTCTGCATATCCATGAGTACTTGAGAGGTGCTTTTAAAAATGCAAGCAAATATATTGCTTACATTATAAAATGCAAGCAATAAATTACTAGAAAAATGAAATAGACAAAATATAAGCCTAAATTTTATTAGATTCAGCTGACATAAAATCAACAAAATTACTGTAAAAGTTTCTGAACACACACTCAGTTTCTGTACTTAATCTTCTTGCATAGTGGAAATGGTTCCTGGATTGACCAGCACTGGTCCGTGGACCACACTTAACAGGCATTACGTTAGGATAAAATATTTGTTTTCTTTATAAACTCCTTTATCTTTTTTCCATTACACAAGTAATAACTACATTGTCATTATTAAAGTCTGCCGATTCAGGTAAACGAAAGTTCTGTTAGATCAAAACCCAAATCCACTTGTGACCTCAGGGGTAATTTCTAGGTGGTTTACCTTTGCCATCATTTTCTCTGCATGTGTGTATGAGGAAGTTTGTTTTTTTCTCTTCATTACTGTTTTCATACATATTGTACATTTAATAGTATGAATCTTTAACTTTTATCAGTCTGGGTGAAAAAAGTGATCACATTGGTATTTTAATTTGCATTACCTGTATTACTGTGAGGCATTGATGTTTCTGTGTTCAACATTTATATTTCTACTTCTGTATTGCTTGCTTATAACCTTTGAGTGGTTTTCTGGTGTTATCTTCTTGATTTGTAGCTCTTTTTATATTTTATATACTTTTCAAATATATCTTACACCTGTTTTCTTCTGTTTCACCTTGTGATTTCTTCTGTTTTACTTTGTGTTATTTTACACCTTTATATCTCAAAACCTTTTCCTACCCTAAGTTAATCTACATTTTGCTTTTTGTTTAGCTGTCAAAACTATTTAGAATTATTCGTGAACGTTCTGAGGTAGAAATCTTAATACTCATTTTTTAAAATCAGTAATGTTATGCTAGTCACTTTTTAAAAAATTCATAATTTTTCTCAGTTAAATATTCATTGTATATTAAGTTCCTATGTATAGTTGTTTTTTTTGCTTGTCTGCTCTGATTGTTGATCTATTTAAATCTTGCTAATCCCATACTTTAAGTTACCATATCTCTTATATATAGTGTTCTGATGATAACTGGGACAAGGGCCCCACACTGTTCTTTCAGATTCTTTGGCTATTTTTGCAGTCTTTCACACATCAGAGTTATACTTGAAAGGTTCCAGGAAAAGCTTTATTAGGACTTTAGTTAGAATTGCATTGAATGTAAAGATTAATTTGAAAGATACTGTCTTCCTATCCGTCGTAGTTCATCTCTTTCCATTTATGCAGGCTTTGTTTTTCAGCAGATACATACATACCATTTACCAGCCTTGCTAGTTTATTTTGTAGTTTTTGTTACCAGTATTCGATTGCTTACTGATGGTTGCTCAATCATAGGAAGAAGAGGAAAGGCTATGAAGATGATGATTATGTCTCAAAGAAACCCAAACATGAGGAGGTATGTTGTCCAAAGGTAAATTTTAAGTTACTTTTGTTGTATAATTTGGTCTGACCATACTGTTAAGATTTTATCATTCCAGAACATGAGTATTAGAGAGGTGTGGGCTTTGAAAGCCTTCATTTTCATTTTCTTGCACCCTTCTTTATGTACATTCTCTTATTAGCCTATTGTGAAGCAGTATGATTGTTACTTGACGAATTCTTCCTGTGATTATGGAAGGCAGCAGAAATAGAACATGCTAAATTTTTGCTATTTGACTCTCCCAGGATTCTTCTCTTATTCTTTTTTTAAAAAAAATGTACCTTATAAGTTAGATATAGATTAATAGGAGGCAAAAGGTCACAGTTGTAACCTTTACTCGTCATTGGTGTAGTCTGGTAAGACCAAGCCATATTATTCTAAGATTGAACTACCACAAAGTTTCCTGGTTGATTTACCTTCCTATAATCAGCAGAGTAAAAGTAGAACATTTTCTTAAAAGGAGGCAAGGAACATTAATGTTATGCTTCAGTGTAATGTTATTCTTACTACATTTTCTTTCCTTCTTAGGAAGAATGGACTGACGATGACCTGGTTGATTCTCTCTAACCATTTGAAATTGACTTTTCAATGCTAACTAATCAACAGAAGGATGAAACCTATCTGGCATTTAAGTTTATTTAAAAATGAAATGATGTGAAAGCATTAAAGATAGTAAATTTTCTATTTTTGTTAGTTAAATTTTCTTCCCTTTCAGGATAGCTTTATGTGAAATAAAACCTTTTCAAAGGGGCCAGAATAGCACCTGGTTTAGATAGTCTTGCCCCATCATGACTAGTATCAAATTAATCTTTCTATAGTAGTGAAAGCTGTAATTTATTTGCCTGTATTGTTTAAAACAAATTACAATATGCAAACCTATTTTTTAAGGAAAAGCACAAAAGTTAAAAAAACCGAGTAGTCTGCTTTAAATGTGCTAGGGAATGTTTTTCACTCTCTACAAGCCTTTATATAAATGGTTTCTCAAATGTCACTGTGATCTACTTAACTTTTTGTAGGTTACTACTGAACTACAAAATGCGCTTCAGCTGTCAAGTGGTAGTCAGTATTTGTTTTCCTCAGTTATCTGAAAACATTACCAAATAGGTTTCTAAAAGAGAAATCAAGTAAATATGCAGTCTTTTATTTTTTTTTAACATTTTTTTAATGTTTATTTTTGAACGAGAGACAGAGCAGGGGAGGGGCAGAAAGAGAGGGCGACACAGAATCCAAGCTTTGAGCTGTCAGCACAGAGCCTGACGCAGGGCTTGAACTTCATGAACTGCAAGATCGTGATGCAAGCCGAAGTTGGGACGTGTAACCAATTGGAAGCCACCCAGGCATCCTGGTAAATATGCAGTCTTGAATAGTTATCTCGATAAAAATATTAAGTTGCTATTAACCAGTAGATAGGTGTTACAGTTACTAAGAATTTTTCAAATTAAAGATGTTTAAGAAGTTTAATTCGAATTGAAGGGAGTTGATATTAAATGTAACTCCACAGACCTCTGTGCCAATTTCCTAAGGTGCAAATGGGGAAAATAATCACCTATGTTTCCTAGGATTAATTGGAATAGTGGCTGCCTATATTAAGTGTTAATAAATGTTGGATAGAAATAGTATTCAGGTATTTAACTGTGATTTTACTATTGTTTTATTCATAATTTGGAACCAAATTATGGATGTCGAATTTTTTCTGGAATACTGGTTGAAGGAATTCGGCAAAACTCAGCCCGTGAATCTGAATGTTATGGATACACAGCTTTTCTCAATGTCTGTGCATCCCAGGCTGCACCTTCCATTTAGAGTATATTTTAATTACATCTCAGTATTTGAGGACAGTATTTACTATATGCATATTCTTCTAATAATTTTTTATATTTTAGGTTTTTTATTTTTAGTTCCTTCTCACTTTAGAATGAGGAATGAAGTTCATTAAGTGTGATTTTATAAAAGTCGAATAGAAGAAGCTTAAGTTGACCATTTTCCAGTGCATTCCAAGTTATGTAGCAGTGCTGCTAGCCTCTAGACAGCACTGCGGAGTGTTGGTAATTTACCTTGTTTGTCTTTTAGGTCAGTAAGCTTTGGCATCTGAGCAAAGTCCACATTTATCTCTGCAAAGTCTCCTACCCAGCCCCATTTTAAAAGTTTTAGAGGCTTTATTTCATGATTGACCCAACTAGTTACTGCAAGTTCCACCCTACAAAGGTAAATGACGTTTCCTATTCCAGCTTAAAAGATAAACGTGGCATTAAAATGTGATCAGTGGTGGAGAACGCGATTGCCTAGTGCTAGAATTTGGACCTCTTTGCTCCATGTCCCTTCTGGTCTATCCTTCATTCTGTAACCCAAGTGGGATACTCCCGTAAAGCAGGAGTGATGGAAAAGTAAAGTAATGAAATTGACACCAAGAGAAAGCACAGGGCTGTTGAACACCACTGCTCACCTGCCTCCACAGAAGGCTTTTCTGCCATGTACTACTTTTTGTGTGCCTTCCCCCTCCTACACCATCGAAGGAGGGAAGGAATTGTTACTTGTCTTTTTCTTACTAGGCCTTGCTCTGGTACTAAATTTGAACTGCCCCTGAAGGAGAAAGAAAATAATGAAATGAAATGCTTAGCTGGATTTAGACAATTATTCAAGATATCCCTTGGTTTTATTTTAACTTAACTCTTGTGAATACTTCACAAAAATACATATACAGAAGCAAATAAAACTATACAAACTAAATATGCAGCAGATAGAACAAGTAGTCAGAAGTTCAAAGATGGAGAACTATTTAAAAACATCAGTTTGGAAATGAATACTTTCAACAAAAGCATTCCAGGTGTTTTTAAACACAAAATAAATTGGTAATGTATACAATGGATGAATGGGGAACATGCCTTGATCAGTACAACGACCAATAATATTTATTGAATTCAAACTATTTACTGTTGTAAACATGTAACGAAAGCATCATGAGATCTAAATACAGTCTTTGACAATTCCAACAAAATAAGTGGTATGTTTAAAAAATAAAGCTGATGAGCAATAGATCCATTCTATATATTTTCTTTCAACAGTTCCAGCAAGAGAAATAGCACAGTATTTTAAAAAAGTATACAGCAAAGATTGTTCCTATTATAATGGCAAACTCTGGAAACTGTAAATACAAATAGTCAATGAACAGTCAAACGGTCGTATTCCTAATGAGGAAGGAGTTAAAGAACAGTCAGTGATCCAGTTATCCTCAATTGTCAACAGAATCCTTTTTCTTGTCAGTTGGTTTCATAGTTCTTTTTTTGGCAATTGGATGTAGGGAAAATACATTTTCCAAGTTCAAGATACAGTCATAGCATTTTGTTGTGTGAAAGGTGATCTGTACACCAAGGCTCAGAAGTTGGTAAAGATTGATTCCGTATGTGGAAAAAGTGCAAATATCCTGCACAGATAGCTTACAAAAAGCTGCTGGCGCACTCACCAGCAGAATCTTGGATTTTGTTTGCATAGCTCACACATCACTGGAATGTGGAAAAGTGTGCTATTTTTTGGCAAGAGCAAAGGAGACATTATACTGACGTGAATTACCGTGTTGGGCGTGCTGCACTTGGGCGAAGGCTGCTACCTGACATCATTAGTTTTTGTATACTGGTTTTGTTTTTGTTGAAGCAGTTCTGTTATGGCCAGGAGCTTTTTCAGTACATGCTACATAAACAAAGAGAACAGTACAAACATAATTAGTAAATAGGTAACAGTTTGGTCAAATTTGAGGGAACCTGAACTTGTAAAAAGCCATTATCAATTCAAAAGAATTCAAAAACTATTAACCATTCTACTCAAAAGATGAAACCATAAAGGTTTCTATTCAGTCCTTGACTCAGTATTTTTGTACACTTTTAAAGTAAGTAAATTCATTTGTGTGGCATTCTCCTATCTACCTAGGATAGAACATCTTTCCAGAAAACATTTATTATGTAAGATGATGGAAGGACATTCAATTTGCAGCCTACTGAATACTTTAAGATTATGGAAGAAAAAGGACTAGGCCTAAAATTTTTTAGTCAAATTGTCCAGTAAGAATTTTATTTTTAACTTAAGGCAGTCCATAATAAACTGCACCAGGTAGGGAGAAGACAGTATACATACCATGGACACGTAAGGAGGCCAGTGGCACACATCCTGCCTAAGCTTTTAATAAGCCAGAGTGTTATCTAAACTTGAGGATTTGGGGTTGAAGAAAACTCAGAGTCCCCAAACACAATGTTTTAATCTCTTCTACAGAGTCCCTGCCCAATGAATGGCCAGGCTAGTGACAGTACTCAGGAAGAGCTTAATAGAAATGGCATCTTCCCACGCCATGCTCCAGAATCTCTGAATCTGGAGCTTGCAAGTCACTTGGCCATGCACTGCATATGTGAGAGAAACAAAGAAAACGCCACCTCACTATTGACTTCATTGTTCATTTGCCATCTTCAGAAATCACTGAAGTGTGTGAAACACATCATCGTTTGAGGTCACAGTGTGCAGTATCAAACATACATAATTTTAGCCTGGGTCCGAGGTCACAGTGTGCAGTATCAAACATACATAATTTTAGCCTGGGTCCACTATTCCTTTGGCAAGATCTTGGTGGAGTTATGATTCAGATTCTTAAAAATGTAACTGAGAACAGTTTTGATCATAACTCAGCAAATTCCCTCTCAATTTTATGCTGACATTCTGCTTAAGTGTTAATCAAACATCACTGTTAGTGAAGGCTGGCAAAAACCTACCTGCTGTGCACCCCGTTCATTGCTGAGTGTTCGCAGTTCATCTGAATGGGCCACACAAATCTCATGCAGTGCTGCTAAATCACGAGACAGGTCAGTTCTAGAATGCTCTGTAGTGTCCGGAAGTTCAGGTACATTCTTTAAGAGAATCATAAAACTGCATTTACATACACAAATCTTTATAGTCACTTCTGAAAAGATCCTAATTGCTTATCGTAGACAGAATTTTTAACGTAATATTCTCTTAAACTTCTCTTAATGTTCTAAGGACTTACTGAAATGTAACATTCAGTGCTAATTCTGATAAAACACAGAATCTGTGACCTCAGCATTCACATCAAACCTAGGTTCTGGTTTTCTACCACATAATGGCAGAATATTGTACAGTACTGTTATTCTAAATAAATGGGTTTCCTAAACCCCTTTATTAAGAGTTCTGGGTTTTATTGATCTGGTATATAGGCAAAAAAAACCCCAAAAAGACAAAACAACACAGTGTAACAGCTAATCTGGATTAAATGCAACCTAAACTTAAAATGCCTCTGTTCTTGCAAACTAAACTTCATTATTCAGCCGGTATATTTTGTTTGACTTTATCAGTATATATAAGAGTTACACTGTGAAAGTGTGATGAGAACATGTCAGGCCTGTAATTATCTGTGGACTATGCCCAAAACATTTGGTTATGTGTGGAAATGATCACTGTTAATTATGATATCTTCAGGTAACGTTCATTAAATAACTTAGTACTTTATTAGCACTAAATAATCAATGTTAGTTTCAGCCTGAGAACAAACTTTAACATGGGCTCAGCCTGCTAGTAGTTTTGAATAAATCCACTCCTCTCCCTAATGGTGATAATACTTGTTAATTAACTCAGTTATTCATTTATTCATGCAGTGAATGAAGGATTACAGAAATGAAAGACTGTAAGTGCCTAGGTCACTCAGTTAAGTGTCTGACTCTTGATCTCATGTCATGATCTCATGGTCTGTGGGTTCAAGCCCCACATTGGGCTCTGCCCTGGCAGTGCACAGCCTGCTTGGGATTCTCTCTATGCCTCTCCCCTGCCTGCCCTCTTGTTCCCTCTCTCTCTTAAAAAAAACCAAAAAACAAAACAAAACAAAACTACAGTATTTGCCTTCAGGGAGCTTGCAGTCTCTGTAGAAGATACATAAACGAATCACAGCAACACAGAGATATCAAAGATGTGCAGAGGACTCCTGGGAAGCAGAACAAAAGGTTGATCTGGTTTAGTGCTCATCAAAGCCCTTCTGAAGGAGATACTTCAGGTGAGTGCTGAAAGATGAATTTGATTTTTGCAGGTGATAAAGGAATACAAGAGCGTGAGGAGACAGAGTATTGGGAATTTGAAGCACTTTGAAAGGACACAATTTGAGGCCTAACTAGGAAAATGATGAGGAAGCGGGAATGTTGACACTTGTGGAGTATGAATGGAGTCCTAACCATTAATCTCAAGAATCTAAAAACTAGAAATATAGCTTAAGATAAAGCTAGCTGGTATTAAATACTGGACAGTTTGATTTTTGTTTTTTTGAGAGTGTGTGTGAGCAGGGGAGGGGCAGAGAGAGAATCCAAAGGAGGCTGTCAGCAAAGCCTTGACGTGGGGCTCAAACCCCAAACCACAGGATCATGACCTGAGCCAAAGTTGGATGCTTAACTGACAAGTTACCGAGGCGCCCCTTGACAGTTTTCAATTTTTTCAATCCTTGACCAGCTGTGTTTTTTTGATAATCAGAAATACTGGTATCTGCAAAACTTCCCTGAGTTCATATATAAGAAAGATGGACATTTGGCATTGGCCCCTGTATTTCTCAATTTTATCCTAAGTATAAACTTACGCTGTAAATAACTTTTTACACTTGTTTTTATCCCTGAGGTTGCAAACTCAGTGCTGGTTGCTTTCATTGCATACTGGTGTGGCTGTGTTTTTAACTGAATTTGAATACCTTAAGGCAGGACATGGGTACCTCAGTCTCCTACCATAGCATTCCCTAATGTCATACACCTGGCTAAAGTGATCACCTTTTTCATAAACCTGTTTTTTTATATACGAACTGGATCACTAATGTATTTTAGTTTTTAATTGATTCAATGTCTGAAAATCTACAATCAAGAATATTCAACTTTACTAATACAGGATCTTATAAATTGTGTGTATATATGTATACATACTATTTGTATATAATTTATATGTATACAATTACATATATACACATAAAATACATATATATAATATATAAATTCCCTGTTTTATCATTACAGTTTATTTATAAAGGCCCAATTAAGACATAGGTAGTACCACTAAGTGAAGTGTAACACTAAATCCATGTATTTTATTCTGGAAAAGCCTCAAGAACACTCATTCCAGTCTATTTATTTAACCTGGTCAGATCTGAATCATCGATCTTATTTCAAATGCCATACACTAGCAGTTAAGTAAATACAACAACAGATTATCACAGTAAGGAGATTGAACAGCTAAAAGATAATGAACGTCAAGACAGAAATAAACATAAGTACTACAAAAGCCATAGTGAATACTTGGCATAAACCATTTAGTGTAGGAACAAATGGTTAAAATGAAATAATTTGGGAAAGGAGACAAAAATAGGCAGCTTTTTGTTTTGTTTTTTCCCAGATGGAAAATCTAAGCTATTGCTTAAATACATTAACTCTCAGCTATATTAACTATAGGTCTTAAAGTACTTCAAAAGTTACACACATACCCCAAGTTCATCTAAAAACATGATCATACGATGTTTGTTACTTTTGATAAATGGATTGACACCTTCCATATAGGGCTCCTAAAAACATAAAAACAAAAACCTTACAATTTATAGATCAAAAACAAACACTGATCGATAACCACCATACATGTAGCAAGAATTCTGACAATCTAATTATGCCCATCAATAGCAATACATGTTTACAAGAATTAATTTAACCATACAAATTTGTCTTCTAATAAAAGCAAATAACTGAGGAACTGGAATCTTTTTAATGAAAGAAATTCTAGATGAAAAGAAAACACTGAGCAATGACCAATAACTTCTGACTTCCCGAAAACTTGACTAATAGCCTAGTTTTGACCAGAAGCCTTACTGATAACATAGTTGGTTAACACATACGTTACATATATTCTCTTCTGTATTATTACAATAAAGCTAAAGAAAATACTAAAATCTTAAAATATATTTACAGTACTGTAATAGCCATAAGTGGACCTGTACAGTTTGAACCTATTGTCAAGGGTCAACTAATTCAGATAGAATTACTGAGAAACTATTATTTGCCAACTGCCAAGATAAACATGAGCCAAACCCAGAGGTTAGAATGTAGCAGACTACAGATAATTAAAATGCAGTGCACTCAAGGCTGCAACAGGAATATATACTACTCACAACCTGCTTCAGGATTCAGATAAATTCAAATGCTAAACCATACTACAAATTGCTCTCCATACTAAAATCTTAAGCCTGTTTAAAAACGTGCTATGTTGTAAAACAAAAAAGGCTTAACACAAACTCTTTTAAAATCAATAACAAATGGTAAGGAACTCTAGTCAATTCCAAAGAAACAGACATGAAAAGTAAAAGTAACATTATGGTTAGCAAAAATTAAAAACAATTAATAGTCACTGACTTTTGGCAAGGATCTGAAGAACAAAAAGTCCTACCTAAGAATTTTACTCCAAAGTTAAAGGAAGTAACTGGACAATTTTGAAAGTATGTATGGATACTTGTTATAGCAGTATTTATAACAGTGACAAGTTGGAAGCCATCTAAATAATGAGTACAGGAGTATTTAACACCTACATGACAACATAATCATTAAAAATAATAAAATAGTTGTACAGCAAGAAGTTTGTTAAATACTGACAAAATCAGGCACCACGGTATGATCACCACTAAATATTAACAATGCTTAGGAAGTGGGATCATAAATGGATGTTTTAAAAACTCGTCTGAGTTATTTACAGTAAATGTTTATTATGAATTAATGAGATGGATTAAGGTATGTTTAAAAATATACTTAGTGATTTTCTTTATAAAATAGCCACTATTGAAAATCTACCTAAACTGTCCATATTTCATGGTTTTATTATGTCAAAATTTCATTTGTAAGTGGCATTTTAAAGTATCAAAAGGTTTTACCTTAGCTCCAAATTCCACAAGATTTGCTAAGTTCTGCACAGATTTAGCCACTAATATCAGTGTTCTTGCAGCAATAGGAGACGGGGAATCTATGAGAGAGAATTGGGCACAGGTAATGACACTGACTCCAAAGGCATTTTCAGGTAAAGCATTATAAATTTAGCACTTTAATATTTCTTTACTGGGGGCCCCTGGGTGGCTTGGTTGGTTAAGCGGCTGACTCTTGATTTCAGCTCAGGTCATGAATGATCTCATGGTTCATGGGTTCGAGCCTCATGTCAGGCTCTGCGCTGACAGTGCAGAGCCTGTTTGGGATTTTCTCTCTCCTTCTCTCTCTACCCCTCCCCTGCTGGTGTACTCTGTTTCTTTCTCAAATAAACATTAAAAATAAAATTTATTTACTGTTAAAAATACTAACACTCTTCCATTTAGAGCTCAATCTTTTTTGGGAATTACATGACCTGTATAAATCAAAAAACAAGTTAAAGGGGGTAAAGTTAAATAAACTGATCAATATTTATAGTTTGTGAAAAGGTTGGTGCTACAAGACTCAGCAGTTCTCAACTGGTTGGTATTTCAGAACACCTCAAAGCCTGCTTTATCTTTATCGCTAAAGAAGGGTCATTCCACAAACCCTTCATGACAATTTGCAAAACTAATTTCAACCCACTCACGTTAGCAATTTGCAGTCTGTGCACTTCCCTACTCCCAATCTTCCAGTGACTACAAAATCACTTTAAAGCTCAATAACAAAGATAACATCTGGGACTTCTGCTTTATTTTAAGGACAGAAAAAAAAAATAGTATAGAATAAACTATGAAGATTAGTCAGGAGACCTTTCCCTATAGGATGTACATAGTAGGCTACAAATGAAAACTGTAGCTATTACATATAATCCCTGAAACATAATAATTACTTAACAGTAAAAATGTATAGCTAAGTCTATTTGTCTAATTTTAGATTGTACTTTTAATCTTAAGCTGAACTATAAATAAGTAGTGCCTGGTGGCTAGGAGGCCAACATTCAGATAAACCAGTCTCTCCAAAATCTAAACTCTAATTCTTAATAGAACCAGAGATTTAACCATTTGAGTAGCAACAGAAGATAATGACAGACATCTGGTGACTATAATAAGGTAAAAATTAAGATTTAGTCCAAAATATGTTTAAATACAACTTTGAGCTTCTAATTATCAAAATAAAAACGGTTCAGGTTCCTTCTGTTCCTAATGGCTCATTATTACATTTGGAGTCACAGGGATCACCGTTCCCCTTTCTTCCAAAGAAGCCTACGGCATCTGGAAGTCCTTCCATAATAGATACACGGGAAATAAGCAAACCCAAATCTGCTTTGTTGGGAGTTTAAACTGGCCAATTAAAACCTCTCCTCTCTACAGGGCCACAAGTATTCACAGAGCACTACTGAACCTGTAGCTATCATTTTAATGTGACCTGAAAATACAACTTGCAGTGGTAGTGATAGAGTCTAGTGTGGACTAAAAGCACAAGGAAAGCTCTTCCCAACCTGAAAAAGCCAAGTTGCAGATTGGAAAAAGTCATCATAATGTGAGTTTCAGACACAGGTAGGGATGGTGAAAGAGTGACACGTGTCTAGTCACGCCACCTCAGGCTTCAGATATTAGATAGAAAGAAAAGGTAAGTAAAAGTAGAGAGGGTAAACAGCAAAAGGAAGGAAGAAGAAAAGGGCACTTTGGAATGTTTATGTCAAGTTTTAGAACTTGATAATAAAAAACCAGATGTCAAAGATAAAATGAGATACAAGGTAAAAAAATAAAATCAGATGTCAAAGATATAATTTTATTCTAATTTTTTTAATTTTAAAATTTTATCAAAAGCTGATTACCTGAGATGATATTAAACATCCGTGGATTCAGGATGGCAGGACAGATAAGTCGAAGAAAAACAAAACCACTGAATGGGAGGGAAATTTTCTTTTTTAGAAAACTATATGTTACATAAAAATAATAAACAAAAGTTTTAATACTTGTAGAACCATGAACTATGAATTAATATAAGGAAGCCCAAACATAGCTTCAAGAAAATAATAAGCTAAAGTATCTTACTCTAAGAACATGTATCTCTGCTTCTTATACTAGTTGCTTTTCCCAAACTTGGAGTTTTCAGTTTATTCTGGGAAGATTTAGGTTGTATCTGTAACATTTACGGTCTTGGCAACTCTTTATTTATCCCGCGCTAGTAGTGCATCTTACACTTGCTTTGAGGAAGGAGTAGTATTAGGAACATTAAGAATTTCTGAAGTACTATAGGAGTACAAATAAACCTTTTTATAGATACATAGTCCTGTACGGTCCTAAAACTTATATTCTCTCATTTCTTTCTTTACTTATTTAAATAGAATAGCCCTATAAAGTCGTTATAAATCAAGTTGATTATTCTGATTTTGTTAATGAATTACCAAAATAAGAGCCCACTGTAGTAGGGAAAAGTGACTTCCTGGTAAGTGAAAATGTATTCAATTTAATGTTGAAAAGCTTTTATGATAAAGAAAAAGACCTCACCTTCTCCATTACAGAGAGGGTAAACCAACTCCTCAGCATTTACTTTCCAACATCACAACAGTTCACTTCTTTTTGGACTCTTAGAAATGGTTGTTACTTCTCAGATAGCACTTATTGCAATTGTAATACACAATTATCAGCTCTTTAACTACCTCTTTTAAACTAATTTGTGAAGAATCTTGCATAAATTTTGCTTGAAAACATTTTAATACTTAAGTCTTTGAATCTGAAATCTCACCTACCAACATTTAATCATGAAAGAATTTCAGTATGCAAGTCTACTTTCTGTGTATTTTTAGAGGGAATTTAACTTTAAAAAGGATACTAGGACCTACACTAGGGTCAGAAATCATCACCTTGGGCATAAGTGCCCCTTAAAAACCCTATAGTGTCAAACAATTCACATAGCAGAATTTCCTGCTGCATTTGCTTAACAATTATACTCATTTGAAACTGAGTTTACAAAAACTTTAATTTACATCATATACACAACTGTGCTGAAACATGCTTATAATTATTTTCTAATTCTCAGTCACTACTAAAGCCAAGACATACAGAATCTACAGTTCTTTAACACAGATGTCCTATCATTACTAACCAAGAGAAATTTTAACTGTAGAAAGAGTAGAAAACCTCTTTTACAAAACTCAGGCTGGAGGCAGGATTAACACACATTTTCAAAATCACCTGTATAGTATTTGTGTCTTGAGTGGTTGTCTAACTTTTTTTTAATGGGATATAAAATGACTGGCAGTATATATTCTCCATAATATCTTATTATTAGACTGCTATATTCTCTGATGCTTTTGCACTGAATCTCCAGTTGTCTTCAGTAGGCTGGATGTACTTAACAAAAGCCTATAATAGCTTAGAGATTTTGACTGGATCTTAGAAGCCTGGCCTTTAGTTCTGCCTCAGTACTACATGACCTTAAGCAAACAATTTTAACCTCTTCTAGAGCTGCTTCCTTATTGGAAAAGTAAGTTAAAATAATGATAATGAAGTCCCTTTGTGTAAGATGCAACATTCTGTGACTTGCCAAAGCAGTTCCTCCTAATTACTGCACAGCAGGCACACAGAAACACAGCTTCACAACTAGACTGGAGATTAGCCCAGAGTCACAGACTATTATAAACCAAACAGTATCTCAAGGGTCAAATATTGCTCCTCCTTCTTAGCACCACATCAATTTGTTCCACTCCTCCCACTGTCCCCTTCCCTTCTCTTCTCTGTGCATATACGTGTATATGCCTATATGCATGTAGATATGTGTTGTGTATATGAAGAGTACTATATAAAGTTAGCTATAGGTCTTGTTGGTTACATAACTTTTAAACTCATTCTCTCTATAACATAAAAAAATCCCAAATAGTTAACTATGAGTGTTCAGGTTTTTAGAAAACGTATACAGTAGCTAAATATGTCTTAGTAACTTCAAAAAAAAACCCACAGTAAAGTTATAGTTTCAAAGCCTCTGAACTCAGAAAATATTCAACAGGACTCTGACATCAAATCAGAGAAAAAAGTCTTCAATGCTGTTAGTTGTTAGTCTTCAAATTTTCATGGTTACCCACTTGACTATCCATGCACGCTGTACATAATGATATAATGAATGAATTGATGAGCCTTACCTAACAACTCTTGTTCTCATGGTTGTATTTGTAGGCCACTTGTGCTGGACAGATTTCTGTAAACACCCATAAATATATCTCAGTGTCCTGCCAAAGCAACACAATTGTCTCAATACATGGAGGCAAAATGCTGATCTCACTGCAGCCAAAAGCTTAATTTACCAAATACATGTTTTAATGCAACTTGCCTTCTTCCCCCCACCCCAAAAGTACTCTGCTACAAGTAACAACGCATTTAGCAAGGGATAACGAAAACAAGTTGTCATCAATTCGTTCAGCTAGTTCTTTACATTAACTTTGGGAGAAATTTTACCATTTTTAGACTATTTCTGTATTAATGAAAAAGATGAAACAAAGTACAGCAATGAGGATACAGAGGAAATACTAAGTTTAGATGCCAGGAAGACAGATTTTTGACTTAAGTTCACTCCTACCTGAGTGAGTTCACTTACACTAAGAGCTGTTAAGCAGATACTAATTATCTGGTGCATATCTAACCAAGATATGTATGATCCCCTCAAATCTGAGACTATTAAGTGTCTATTCACTACCAAGTTACCATAGAAACCAGACATAGTAGCCTATATAAAAAGGTTTTTATGTTAATGTAAATATGTCACCACAGTGGTTTCTTCAAGTCACTCTTTTGCCTTAAACACAATTTACCTTATAAAGATGAAAAACCCTAACTTTTTCAGAGTATAAAAAACAGGACAGTGGAAAAGCTTACACATGTTTTAGAAATACAAATTTTTCAAAATGCAGATACACAATTTCTTGTCAAATTAATAAATTTCACCACTTACGGTGGAAGTATTTCTGAAGCCATGAATATTTTCTCCACAAGTTCTGAAAGTATGTTCAATAGGTGTGCTAAATTAGTGTTCACATCTTCATTTTTTTCTAACTTTGATGGACTTAACTAAGAGAAGGAATAAATCAATATAAATGCATCTTGCCAATGATAAATGCAAATGAATCAAGGCAATCAAATAGTTGTTTTCAAGGTTCTTTGTTTTTCCGTTTTTCAATCTGTTTTAGTCTTGGGGGTAAGTATAAATGGGAATTTTAAGGCAGTCTGCTCTTTGGAGCTCATTTACTATTAATTTCCAATTACTCAACTGAAGAATAAGCAGTGATTATTCAACACTTTTCAGCTGTTCTGGGATTAATACCAGTGTTAAAGTTCTCTTTTATTCATTCACCATGCTTTACCATAGATTTTTATAGGCACACAAATTGAATTAGACATTATTTAAAAACTATATATATTCTCAACTAGAAGACAAAACCCCATCTTTAGTGGCCACGTATTCACAAATATACCAGGAATATGAGAAGAATGATTACCAATGATTATACAATCTATTTTGATTATATTTATTTGGAAAAAAAATGATTAAAATAGAAAGGGTTTTCTGAATGCCGTAGGCAGAATAATGAACGTTTCTCAACATTTTTCCATTACCCCTTGAACTCTAAGAGCTCTGATCTAAAAACAATGGACTAGATTTATCTACATCTAAACTCCCTAGCCTGAATCCAGTGTCCACAGACTCTCTTCAGACTTTCTCCATTTCTGTATCCATTTCAGTTAGGCCAACTATGTCATTACCCCAGGTTTTCAACACTAAATCAATTTCTTCCCTCTATGTTAATTAGTAAAAACTGGCAACTTGGTGCAAAATTAACATCTGACAGGTCCCAGTGTACGTTATCAAAAGCAATTCCTTCTTTTATTAACTTGGTATCAGATCTAAAAAATGTATTTAATATCTTCCTTCTGTAGATGTTCTTTCTACCTTGAAAATCAGATGAGAGAAGAGCCATATGAGATTCCATTCTTTATCTTAATGGTTTATTATGAATATACACTGAAGGCTTAATAATGAATCCTAAAAAGGATGCTTTTATCTGCTTTTGAATGGATATCGTACTTCTTTCCCCCAAAAAGCCTTCAAGGACACCCCTAGTTGTTATTATGAAGTGTTTCACAGACCTTAACTATGTTATAAAACGTTAAGTCTCCAGCAAAAACTTCAATTTATGTTATATACACTTTCTGAAAGCAGCATATCCTTTATCATTAGTACAGCAGGAGAAATGAGAAAGTACTTTCATTAATTCCTGGTGCAATTTCTGATTTTTAATCTCAAAGTACATCTTTTTTAAAAAGTCTGTTTTGTCTAATGTTTTTCTAAATGTCTCACAAAATGTGTAAGTGCTCTGATGAATAATTTTAGAAGCTAATATATTTGCCTTAAAACATAATTAGCTATAAAGCATTACCTATTAAAATACACCCTTTACTTAAATACTTAAACATGAAATTCTTACCTCGCAAGACTGCTTGCTTTCCATGATCTTTAAAATTGAGTCTTTCAAAGCATGATGAACAAACTGTGTAGCAGTGGCTTTCATATACTGCTCCATCAAGGTGCTCGCAAGTGTTGTGGCTCGAAATAGAGTAGTGGCTTCATCTACACAAGTATTTATTTTAAAAGATTATTTGTAAAGGACTGTACTAATGTGAACGAGACTGGAAATTAACTTCATTTTTAAACACCTCATTTGTATGCAGCATTGAAGTACTGATTATAACAACCTATATTTCTAAAACTTAACTCTTCAAAGGACTTTACTACTTCATTAGATCATCAACAGAAGGTGTTGACACTGCCATATTCATAAGAAGAGAAAAAAAAGGCTTAAAATGATTCTATGACCTGTAAGACCAAAGAGCCAGTGAGTGACAAAACTCCTATCGGAATTCAGCTTTGCTGTCCACTGAGCCCATGCTTTGAAACTCTGAGTTGATATCCAAATCAGAATATAATTATGTGGTATAAACAACTAGACCTATCATTTGGATCATTCTGTAGTGTGTAAAAACACCAAGTCTCTATCATTTATACCTGAAACTAAGGAGATATTCTATGTCAATTATACTTTCATTTTTTTTAATGCAGAAAATGAACCCCCCCCCCCCCACAAAATCCCAGTATAAGTCATTAGCCTAAAGTATGGCTATTGATGACCTAAAAAACACAAACACTGCCAAAAATGACAATCTCAGTGTAACATATGGACCATCACTTTATCCTTCCTGACAAATCTGTATATTTTTACATATTCTATGATTAGGAGGAAATAGTTCTAGTTTCTACAATTTATTGGGGAACCTAGAAGCAAGCACCGTTACTGAGCCAAAGTGCTAGTTGGAAAGGGGTTAATTGTGACAAATACGTAAGCTGTTACAAAGCACTGTGGATCCAGCTGCATTGCTACAAATAAAATGCAACCATCACTCAACTTTTGTGCAATGGATTAGTAAGTCAAATATAAACAAGAGAACATGGTAAGTCTACCAAACTGTTCTTAAAATAAAGTACCATGTGCCATGAATAGGGACAAAAAGTCACTTTCTTATGGCTTCTAATAGTTCACCATGACAGAAACTTGTTTGAAATACTAACTGCTCCCCACAGCCAAATGTTAGCCAGCCCAAGAATTTTAAAGATGATGTCATTTTAAAGTATCACAGCAAAACGTCCATACTTTACCTTCCATGCTTATTTCTCTGTCATTTAGTGTACATAACAACAATGATTCAAGCTTTTCATGAAGAAAAATCCTCAGTAGGATGCTAGCCAGTAGTGTTCGGTCCTGTCCACATACATGTGATAAAGCATAGACTACATGAAGCTCCTTTTGCAGTATAAGCTAAAAAGGACATCAAGAAAGATTGTTGAAAGTATGCGGCATTAAACTCTCAATGAGACTAACAGGAATTGTGTTATGTTCTTCTATTCAGAAATCTGTTCTATTGAAAACATCTGTTAAAACTAGAATGCATTTATCGCCTACATATCTATAGTCTCTTAAGACCAACATCTTCCTAGCACAAGGCTTTTCAACCTTCTGTGCCTATCACTGTGCATTAAGCTATACCATTACTATACTTAATGGATCTTTTATTTAAATGTTAAATATTTCTGTTAATTCCATCAAAAATAATTAGACTGGTAAATAACTTAATACCTCTTTAAATTCACTGTACTCTTCTTCTGGCATGATTTTTTCCATAGAATATCGTGCTCGGACACGCAGGGATCCTGGTTCAATACCTTTTAATGGTATATGGGAGCTCAGCAAAAACCATTCATCTGTGGCATGCCCTTTCTGTAACCGGCTCAACTGGCAGCGCATAAATACTTTGATAGAAAAACATCAAATGATTACCATCTAAAAAGATGACACTATAATTAGTCATACAAGTACATTTTCCTGACATTTTGTTTTCTCTATAGTGTTAGATGCTTTAAAGGACTTTTCAGTGGTAACACAAAACCAAGAGTTGACACTTCATATACTTCATTCACTTACTGAATGCCTACTGTGTGCCAGACTATGGTGCGCAGGGACATGGGACACAGACATGATTAAGACATGGTCCCTGACTTGCATTGGAGGTCACCGTCTAGCCAAGAAGGCAAGAAATCAATTATGGTTCCATGTGGGAAGTGCTGTAACAGTGCTTAATGCTACCGAAGTACAGAGAAATAATACATAATTCAGCCAGTGGAGGTTAAAAATCCATTCCAAACAGGTAACCCCTAAAGCTAATGTGTAACAGAATGTGGAAGTGTAGCTAAAGAGAAAGGCAGAGAAAAAGAAAAAGAGAGCACAGTTCAAACAGAAGGTACAGCGGGGACATTTAAAATCCATGGATTACTTAAGAACTATTAAGAAGGCTGGCATACCTAGAGAGGACATACCACAGATACACTATGAAAGCAGTGGGAGGAGTGAGTGAGGAAAGGGCTTTTCTTCTCTATTTACCAGGGGTTTGGATTTTATGTTTGAAGTAACGGGAAACCACTAAAAAAAATGTTAACCATTTAAATAGTACAGAAATTACAGAATAACTATTTTACAGAGAAAAATTCAGGCTTTGATCTGTTAATGCCTATCATTTCTTTCCCTACGCCTGACTTTTAAGAAGGTATTAGCCTAATTCACTCTGGTGTGAACTGTTAAATCCCACTGCCACCTGCTTCAGCAAGAGGCTGGGCAAAGGTGTGCTACCAAGAACAAGCACTGAGAAGGTTCATCAGAAATGAATAAATAGTAGACTAATTTAAAGAAAAAAAATTAATAGAGTGCTTTTATTCACTTACATCAAACTATATGGAAAGAGGAAAAACCTAAACAGTAGAAAGAAGGGATAGTGGAAGCACCACAGAAAGAGGGCCGCTCTCACTGCCCTCTCGTTCTTCCCATCTACTGGGGAGAGGAAGATGAGAGAGATGATACAGAGTTTAGTAACAAGGACTTAAGTTTACAGTAGGTACAATTTAGCGATATTGGCCTTTTTTTTCTTAAACGTTTTCTCAACAATCAAAGCTTCTCAGAAGTACAAAAAGAAACTATGTTATTAAATTATGCCATTTGCTCTTTTGTAAATCTCCATTTTAGACTACATTTCATATAAATTTAAAAAGTATGTAAAACGTGTTTTACTTCAGTAAGAAATTTCTGTATCAACTTACAGATATCAGGATCTTTGCTTTTCTTTGTTTTGTTACTAAGGGTTATTTCAAATCTGTTAATGTCAGGAGGAAGATCACTAAAGGAGCAAAAAGAAAAAGAATTAACAAAATATCCTGGCATCAAACTAATTCTTTTATTTCTAGTATCAAATAAGTTCTTTATATCTGCTACTAAACAGTTTGAACATGCTGGATTTAAAAATGGATACAAAACATGTTATTACCTGTAAGACAGGAATGCAGACAAGCAAATCATTCCTACTATCTTTAACCTCAAGTAAATCCTGGAAACCCTTGTAAACATTTTCTGTGTGTGTGTTAGTAAATGATTTTGTACTTGTCAGTAACACTAATTCACATTAGTAACTAGGTGAAAAACCAAGGACACAGCACTTCACTAATCAAAAGTGACCAAATACAGCAGGAAAAAAAAAAAAGTATGTACTATTAAAACGCCTGGACTGGTACCTTGTTCTGACCATTGACATACAGAGATGATGGGGGGGAAGAAGGGAAGGGACCACGAAAGAAAATGCAACAGGATAAAAGAAAATGATTTAATGCAATAATAAAATAAGACTTACTCAAAGACAAACTCTTCTGACCATACCGGGTTTTGCCCTTCCCTTGCATGAGTTTTTGCTACCTGGACACTGTTCAGGTAGATGTTACAATATGGATTTGTAAAATGTTTTACGGGGAGTTTATGGGCTTCTTCAATGTGTAAAACAAGACTGCTGACCTAAAGGAAACACAAAAGTTATTACCCCAGATTTCAAGACTTATGCATTAGGCTTCAAAAGCAATTAGTATAAAATAACAACCAACCAACCAAAAGTGACTTATTTTTCTCCTTTCTTTAGAAAATATGACCTGTAATTACATTTTCCTCCTGTGTGATATATAAAATACAACATTCAAGCATTTGAAATAATTCTTCTCACAAAAAGTGCACTTTTATTTTACAAGTTAATCCTCCAATTATATTCTTGCAGTAATTTAATGAAATGCATCTTTTTTACTAAAAAACAGTGGTTCAGAGAAAATGAAACAAAGAGGATTTTTTATTAACGCAAGTAAACAATTGTCACCACCCAAATCAAAATCCTCTAAGTTAAAATAAAGCTCATTTGGAAGATTTATTTCTATAAACCTCTACAGCTAGAAACTATTTTTATTTTTTAATTTTTTTTTTAAGAGAGAGTGTGACAGGGGGAGGGGCAAAGAGAGAGGGAGACAGGATTCGATGTGGGGCTCGAACCCACCGACCATGAGATCATGACCTGAGCCAAAACCAACTGCTAGACATTTAACCGACCAAGCCACCAAGGCGCCCCCAGAAAATATGTTTAATACACTGATTATGCCTTCTCGTTTTACAGAAAAATATACAAATCCAAAGAAACTAAGTTATTTGTCAGTTTTGGCCAAAACCTAGACCATTCACTTTCTAATACCAGGCCCTCTTTCCCTCTAGCCATACACTACTTGTGTGGCATTGGACAAGTTGGTCTCACCTCCTCTATAATAACATTAGGATAAAGTCTACACTGCAAGTTGTTGTAAGGATTAGCAATAATATGTGTAAAAGTTCCAGCAGAGTACCTGCAAAAGGGCTCAAGAGATAAAAATGGTAACTTTATAAAGTTTCACACAAGACACAATATGCCAAAACTTAGTCTGATTTTTTAGAGCTTACAAAATGTTAAATTATGATTTGAGAACATATAACAATTATGTGTAAAATTAAATGTCCTTGGAGAAAGGGTTATTAGACTTTTGATTACAGGAACTATAACTTACAGTCATCTAAATATTAACCATTTATTCACTTGAAATAGAGCAATATATTAAATTCACAAAGATTACTAGAAATTTCCATAAATAAAACAAATACTCTACTAAATGTTCCTCATAACTCCAAGAATGTTAAAATTACTTAACTTTTTCCAACTATCTAGGGATAGCTATTAAAAAAAAAGATATGGAGGGTATAGAGTTGATTTTACATAACCTAGGAAGCAAGAGAAAGCCCAGCTTAACTCTATAAATGATCACGTATGACATGTTAAGGTTCAAATAAGACAGGATACTAGTTATGTAATAGGTTTCAAAAGCAATTACTATAAAGTGAAAAACTGAAAAGTTTCCTGGGATTAATGCTTAAAGTCAGATGATTTTTTTCAAAACATACCTTTAGTTCTACCTTTTTAAAGCAGGCCAAAATAATTTTTTGAGGAAAAAAATAATGAAAGTGCCCAACAGAATGGTTTTTGTTGTTGTTGGTTTGGTACTGTTATTTTAAGTAGAAGAAATAAAATCCTTGGTATGTATTCAAAAGATGGCATTATGGACTAAGCACCCACTTAGGTATATAAAGAATATTCTCATAAATAACTATTTCTCCTACTACTGAAGCAAGCAGAAGCATGGTTTTAAAATTCCTGGAAAGACAAACTTCTCTTCAGAATTCAAAAGTGTTTGTAATATTGCCCAAAACAGTTCAGCTAGAAATAAAAATGAAGAGCAAAGTAACAAAGCAAAATGTGACAACCTCAAATCAAAGAAAATTAAGTTTCACCTGACGCAGGCGTTTATTAGATGTCCCTGGACTACTTTTCCGTAAACTGCAGAATGCCTGCAGACCTTTCATCCAATCCTACAAAAAAATGACAGCATTTCAAAGAAATATACTATACTTTATTCAGTTTCTGATCATTTTTTTTCCAAATTCAAGAGTTATTTCCTATTCCAGACTGCCATTTCTACACTCAACAGTATGTTGCACTTTAATACATTTGTGGCCCCATAAAGTTAAAACAATGACCAAAACTATTATAATTCTTAAAACTGTATTTCTGTAGAATCCCTAAATTAATGTTAAGTACACCATGAGTGACCATTAATTAGTCCCAAGCTAAAATTATATATGGTCATTAAGCAGTCATGTTTTGTGAAAGGAGGGCTGAGTACCAAACCAATTGACCGTGTTTTGACTGGTTTGATGACGAGTACTCTAATCTTACCTTAGACCAGGATATAGGTAGAAACGTGTAAGGGGATCTGCGTTATTGATAAGCTTTTCAAATGGAACATTAAAAAAAATTTTCAGGCTAATATTCCAATTAAATTGAAGCCATTTATTTTTAAATGTTTATCTAGTGGTCTGGAGAAAGGAGAGAATCATCTTAGGTTTATCAAAAGTCTAAATGCTTCACGTTGGCTTACATATTTCCACAAAGTCCTGTACTACTGCTTTATTCAGTTTTCTCTCTAGCTTGTTGGCTATGTCAATCAGTCTGAACTCTGTAAATGTTTAGAGAACATCTTTATAGAACAAATTAAGACCAAATCAATTACCATAGCTTCAGAAATAGAAGAGTAACCACAGATCCCACAGGCCACCAAAGTAACAGAAACTGGAAATACCAGTAGTATTTTTGGATTTTAAGTGGTATACAGAAATAAAGAAGATGAAGTGTATATGTAAGTACAAAAAGAAGATGTTCTATTTATACTGAAATGTCATGGAGTATAATAACACATTTTTATTTAGAAAGAGGGATCATAGTGAAATAATTGGAAGGCTCGATAATGAAGTTTAAATTTCTTTGCTAAGTCAATTTCTAGCATTAAAAAATATATATCTAAGTTACCGAAATGTTTTGAACTCTACTTTTTGCATGTAAATATTAGGAATAGTACCCACAAAACAAGCTTTTTTCTGTGCTGTATGTTAATATTTATTTGAAATATTTTGGAAAGATTTGAAACATGACATTCAATTATGAGCCATAAAACATAATGTGGCTTATTCATCAAGTTTATTCTAGAGTCTGAGATAGTTTCATAATTTACAAATCAGGCACACATGCCCGGATCCAGTTTAAAGAGTTTCTGCCTCATATCTAGAGTTGGCAAGTTATCTTCTATTTACAACAAAGTTGTTTTCTTTGACCTCTTAACCACCTTCTGATTCCTTCCATAGACTATAAGCAGAACAAATATCACCATATTTGTACAAAATACCAGTAAACGCCCCTGAAACATTATGGCTCAAAGAAATCAAAGTGTCTTCACAACACGCCTTAAAATTTAATAAAAGTTTTAAGAAGGGCATTGCATATGGATCAATGCCCAGTGCTGAAAGTAGACATTACATGCAGAGTAGGAGAAAATAGAAAATTCCTAAAATACTTTTCTTTTTGATGACTGAACTTCTATCTTTAGGAATGGACTAGTGAAGAATAACAGTGCCTGTTAGCAAAACTAACTGGCTTACCTTTCAGTTGTACTGAGAATATCTATAACCTTTCTGCAGAGAGGATTTTAAATGAGCATTTTCAGCTGGACTCAACATCACAGAGTATTTAAAGGTCAATTTAAAATGAGGTTTTCATTCCTAATAGCCCTTCACTGCGGTTTTCTGCATTTCTTTCAAAAAAAATTTTACACATCAAAGTTCTCATCCCTTGAAATAAAAAGATTTCAATATTCCTTTTTATGTCTTTATCATAAATGTAATAGTTTTCTATTCTAGTTCAAAAGAAAACATGAGCTAAATAAAAGTTTGCAGTAGTTGAAAAAAACAATGAACTTACCTCTGCTTGTTCTGGAGTTTCTCCTGCAAAGTAAAAAATGTAATGTTCTTCACTAAAGTGCTGAACCACTATCTGAAAACAGTTTGGCCTTTAAAATACAAACAGAAAAGTTATTAGGAAGCTTAATAAAAAGCATTAAAACACACCAACTTAAAAAAAAAATCAGAACATATAATTATATAATGTCTATCAATTAACATAATTCTTAATTTTGAGAACTACTCCATTGTACCAGATCATTCCTGGGGGGAAAAAAAAATGCCAGCTGCATTTATTTTAGACAACTTTTTGTCTGCACCGCTGAAATTTTATGAATCCTTCAAAGTTTCAAAATGTTTTATGCTAGAATTGTCCATCTAAATATTTTTTGAAGCAAAATGTTACTAAATTCGCCACTTCAGAATGATATATAATATACATTTAGATGTGCTGGAAAGACTAGACATGTTCTTAGACCAAAAATGTTCTTAATGGTTATCTCTCAATGGATTGTGGGTAATTTTTTAAAATCTATTTTTATGTATTTAAAAAAAATTTTTTTTACAACTGAGCATCTATCCTCATCTGTTAAAATGGAAACATCATCTGCTCACACATATGCTTGTTCTGATGATTAAGTACCCCAATGGCGATACACAGTATATGTTAGTTCTTGTCCTCCAATAGTACACACCATTACTAGCATTCATTTGACAGGTAAGTACATTAGATAGTACTTTGTATCTTTTTTGAAGATGGACTGGCTTTCCAACTAGACTTGAAAATGATCATAAAATGTTTTTTAAGGACCTTCATGTGTTTGAAACTCAATAAATGTTATTTCTAGTTGCCTTCACCAAAGATTATATCTTTTAATGTTAGGAGGCCATAGCAAAATACCCCAAGTACAAGCTTACACATTTATTAAAGATAAAAACCATCCTTTCATGTTTTGAGAAAGCTATAAAAGAATAGAAAATACCAATTAGAAACTTCAGGATCCAAAAGCATCTTGAATCAGTCTGACCTTCCTGGCTTCATAAATTATAAACAAAACAAAAAACAACGTTTGAAATCACTAGAGAACAACGAAAGCAGCTAAGACTTGAGAGGCCAAGATCACAGTGAGATGAGCCTGCCTTTCTCCACAGCTTTTCCTTTCAAGGTAGTGCCAGTTTCTAACTGTGTAGGGCAAGAAGCTGAAACGCTAAGCAGAAAGCCGCATCTGAGAGGCTCAAAAGCCAAACCAGCACATTGAACAGTTTCATATTGCTAGGAGACAAATGACTTTGGGGCCTTTAAAAGAAAAGGCTTTGAGATAAGACGCCTACAGGGCCATGCCTTGAGAATAAGGGTAAACCAGAAATAGAATGGCCTTCACTAATACATCCATTATACCTCCAATTGATCCCTGAGGGGACTCATCTGGCAGAAGAACAATCCTTTCTGGAGGCAGTAACATTATCCATAGCTTCTACAGTTTTTCATACAGAATTGTCCACCATTTAGTCAAACATAAGTAGACATCCCAGGAATCATGATCAAATGACTGAAAAGCCAGAAAACGAAAACAAAAACAAAACAAAAAAAACCAAAGTGGAAAGACCTACATATAATCCAGATGCTGTTTGATACAACTTTCAAATAGCTGTAATAAAAAGGTATAAGAAAACAGGTAACAAAATAGACAATTTTGCCAGATAACTACATCCATAAAAGAATCAAATGGAAATTCTAAATTGAAAAATGTAATTAATAAAATTAAGACCTCAAGAAATGCATTCAATTACAGAAGAACAGATTAGTGAATTTAAAGTCAAGTAAGAATACCCAGCCTGAGGCACATAAAGGAAAATGATATGAAAAACGTGGAAAACTATGTCATAGACACATAGACACTATGGGACATAAAGATGTAACATGTAACATGAATCACACAGAGCAGATGCACAAGAATGTGGCGGAAGAACTGTTTAAAGAGATTATAACCAAGAATTTTCTGAAACTGGCAAAAGACATCAGTGTCAAACTGAAGAAGCTCTGCTAACATTATGGTAAAGTGTTTTTTTGTTTTTAATTACCGGAGGCACATTACATTGTTTAGCTACTAAAAATCTAAAGAAAAAGCTCAAAACAACCAGAAAAAGATAAAATATAGTACACCTCAAAGAGAAAAAAAAAAAAAAAGATCAATTATTTCTAAGAGACAATCAGAATCAGAAACAGAAGAAAATGCTGGAAGGCAGAAAAATATCTTTAAAATACTGAAAAAAATGTCAACTTAAAATTTAATATCCAGTAAAAGAATTGCTCCTAAATGAAGATAAACAGTAAATACTGCCACAAAGAAAGATTAAGCCTATGAAAAGATAAAAAGTATAAAACATTCCCACATAAATATTCACTACAATAACTCAGTCACTGAAATGTTTTCAACTTGTCCTGCTGGAATGATTATATTTAAAGCAAAACCATTTGAAAGTGAGGAGTTTAATATAAAGAAATAGAATGCTTAGAGACCTCTTAATATTGAAAATGATCTGGAAAAACCACATAGCTGTGCAGCTAAAGCAGTTTAGGAAAACATGCACAGTTCACCTCTACTACAGGGGCTGTCGTTAACTTTCACATTCCATTCCACGCACAAGCCACAGGTCAGTGTACAGGCTTCTAGCCATACCCAAAGCAAGAAACGTTCAGTGTTAGCCATGTATTTTAAAGAAAAAAATTGCTGCATTCATCCACAATTTCCCCTTTTGTACTATCAGATTTGCATTCCAGGATACAAAATCTGGTATCAACCTCTTTTTCACTAGTCCTACTATCTGGTAGAAGTGTCTGTTCATTTCCTTGATATTGTTGATGTTTTTCTTGGCATCCATTCTTTCTTGGTGCTACCCAACTATTTCACAGTAAGGCCCCCCAAAATAAAGTTGATGATGGTAAGCTGGCATACTTTGAAAAAAACTCAGGGGCACCTGGGTGGCTCAGTCGGTTAAGTGTCCGACATTGGCTCAGGTCATGATCTCACAGTTCGTGAATTCGAGCCCCGTGTAGGGTTCTGTGCTGACGGCTCGGAGCCTGGAGCCTGCTTCAGATTCTGTGTCTCCCTCTCTCTCTCTGCCCCTCCCCTGCTCATGCTCTATCTCTGTCTCTCAAAAATAAACAAACATTAAAAAAAATTTAAAAAAAAACTCAGTTCTTTAAAATAAAAGACGTACCTAAGTTCCCATGAACATAACTTTTTCATACCACGTTTAGACTTGGTCTCATTAAATACAACATCTTCAAATTCTTAAAAGCCACCTTCGCCAAGAAACTTTGTACAAGAAGCAAGCTGTGATCTTGCAGCAAATGGAAAATGTGTATTTACTGCTCTTCTACTACCTGAAACTCCTTTCTTAATATTAACTGTAACAGGAATAATTCAGTCTCTTTAAATTGCATTAAAAGATAGTCTTTCCTTAACTCTAGCAGTCATTCCTTTAATTGGCAAGTGTAATGTTAACCTTTCTTTTTGATACTGCAAACTGGTTTTCAGTCCACTTGCGCCTGTTCATAGAAAGTACGTCAAAATAATGGTACAGCTTTTCCCCAAATTTACACAGATGTAGCTTTCTTTGCCTTAATAATTCTTTAAGGTTATTACTGAAATTATACATATCAATAGGGAGTCATTTTTAACCTCATTTTTCCAAAGTTGAATTTCTGCTTTGAATCCATAAGCTATGAGAACATATTAATATACTTTTGTGTTCTACTTCTAATTTTGAGGAAGTTTATCCATTCTTCAACTAATCTGTAAAGTGGGAATCATTCACCAAGAAGATTTTTCTCATAGATCATAACACTTCAGCAAAACTCTTCTTCTGGATGACTTACAGACTCTGGTCTCAAACAGCAGAGTGGTATTCTGATCCTCTTTCCTCCCATAAAGCTGAAAACATGTGCAGCTGAAGCAGCTTGGATTTTATACGACTCCATTTTATAATATTTAGCGTGGAATTCAGGTCCAAAGACAGACTTTTACTATAAGAGCCTCTCTGTAGTGCTTATTTTCCTGAATGAGTTTTTGATGTAAAAATCTTTAAATGTTCCTATCATGAAGCTTCATCACCGATCATAAACTTAAATACTATTTCTGCAAGATCTTCTTGCAGAAGATATAAATTAATTTACTGTTTTAAATACTTTATCCTCAGCAATTTCTTTGGTAATCCTTTGAGTAGCCAACAATGTACTTCCAAGTATTTCTCTAATGTTTGCAGATTCATCAGTGTGTAGTGAAAATGTCACCTCTGGATCTGTATACAGCCTCTATTATTTGATACACCCACCAATGCATTTACTGATAATACTATCTGAACACAATCAAATACTATTTGAAAATGGTATCTCTTCTAGTTCTTTTGCTTTTTGGCTTCAAACATAAAATTGCCAATTTCCATGCACACTGATTCAACAAGCAAATACTCCAACTCTGTGTGAAGCATTCTGGCTTTAGCTTTAGCTATTAATTCCAAGAGTTCCCAGAAAACTTCCCAAATAAAATGTTACCATAGGAACAGATCTATGGAGGGGAGGGGATTGGAAGGGGAAATAGAGGGGGGAAAGCTTTTATTTAGTAGTAAATGCAAAATATTTAGGCTGAGGATGAGAAGCTGTATTGGCTTTAGTTATCCCAATACATTTTTTTTTTAATTTTTTTTTCAACGTTTTTTATTTATTTTTGGGACAGAGAGAGACAGAGCATGAACGGGGGAGGGGCAGAGAGAGAGGGAGACACAGAATCGGAAACAGGCTCCAGGCTCTGAGCCATCAGCCCAGAGCCTGACGCGGGGCTCGAACTCATGGACCACGAGATTGTGACCTGGCTGAAGTCGGACGCTTAACCGACTGCGCCACCCAGGTGCCCCCCAATACATTTTTTAAAGTTTATTTATTTTGAGAGAGAGAGAGAGAGAGAGCATGCACACAAGTGGAGGAGGGGCAGAGAGAGAGAGAATCCCAAGTAGGCTCCATGCTGTCAGC
This sequence comes from Acinonyx jubatus, assembly GCF_027475565.1. NCBI lineage: Eukaryota > Metazoa > Chordata > Mammalia > Carnivora > Felidae > Acinonyx > Acinonyx jubatus. The sequence continues at coordinate 148,127,188 of NC_069380.1, read as the reverse complement.
ACAAAGCCTGATGTGGGGCTGGAACTCATGAACTGTGAAATCATGACCTGAGCTGAAAATGAGTTGGACACTTAACCAAATGAGTCACCCAGGCGCCTCTGACCCCAATACATTTCTTAAGAGGCCTAATTAATAGGCTGCATTTTTTTAAAATTAAGGCTACTGTTTTTATCTTGTGAATTTAATGACTTTCCAGCTGTAATCACCAAAATGCCCTTTATGGTGGGAAAATAACTGTCTATACATTAAAGCCAATCATAAAGAACAATGAAAAAAATATCTCGTTATTTTTTTTTAAACTCCCTTATATATTTTACAGTAAATGCAAGGTTAACTTCTGTGTTAACAGAAAAAAAGTGTAAATGTAAAATACAAAATGAAACTAAGTTTTACCACTGACACAAAAAGTAACTTCAATGATGATCAACAACAACAAAAAAACGAATAAAATAAGGGGCGCTGGGTGGCTCAGGTGGTTAAGCATATGACTTCAGCTCAGGTCACGATCTCATGGTCCGTGAGTTCGAGCCCCGCGTCGGGCTCTGTGCTAACAGTTCAGATCCTGGAGCCTGCTTCAGATTCTGTCTCCTCCCCTCTCTCTCTCTTCCCTCCCCACCTCATGCTCTGTCTGTCTCAAAAATGAATAAGTGTTAAAAAAATTAAGAAAAAAACGAATAAAATAACATTCAGAGTAAATGGGTGATTTAAGAAAAAACTCAGAGGAAAGTATCCAAGTGTGTGCCACTGCAGAGAGCTTTTCGGTCCACAAGTGTTATGTGCCAGTTCTTTTGCCAAAATAAAATAATGAGTTCAAACAGTTTATAAAAGAAGTCATAATTTCAAATTGTATAGATTTTGAGATACAAAACATTTAATATTTTTATTACGGTAACATTTTACAACCACCAGTATCTCAACCAGTTTGCAGCACGCTAGTTGGGAAGCTCTGATCTAACTGTCTAAATGAATTTATACCCATCTTCTAAGATTCGGCTTAAGAGCCACCTATTTCATATTACTTATTTCAATAAGCTTGTCCTCAAAATCTCTTCCCTCTGGGAACTATTCACAGCACTAATAGGGAACAGTGACTGGTAGTGAATAGTGTGACTGTCTCCCCAACATGCGTTTCCCTCTCCCACAGAGAATACATAGCAGCCTTACTATTTGGATGTGATCATCTTCAGCAACAGGACTTGGGCACCCGATGGCCCCTGTTTATGAAGGTAATCCCACTCCAGACTGATTGAGAGGTGGCTCAATAGAGCATCCTCAGGATTTTCAATCATTACTGGAGAGAATGCTTGCTTTTCCTTTGTCTGGGTACCATATGCCACTATGCTACCATGTTTTGTGACAAAGAATTCAGCACACACAAAGGCAAGCAGAGGGGAAAGCTGAACAGAAAAAGAGCCAGAAGTCTGATCTAACCACACCTGAAGGCCAAGATTCCATACTGTTAAGGGGGGGGAATCTTAGGAAATCCTATCTTACCCAAAAGATTATTGTTTGTTTTTTTGCAAGAGCTGTTTTTATGAAATATTAGGAATTAAAAAAAAAATGTGGGAGGAGTTATCAAAGTCCAAAGGATTCATGAAAATACTTCATATTATACTTCCCTGTTAGTGACTGATTCACAACAGAAACACTGGGCTAAGGCTCCAAAAAGCCCTGTTATAAAGATAAACTATCTGTTCGAGTCAGCATTTCTCAAACCTTGACCATTTTAAAAAAATGACTAAATTTTTAATTATTAATTTGTCTATAATTAAAATTACACAATAACACTATTCCTAAACCCAGTTTGGAAAGAAGAAATGACAAAGCCATATGCTCTACATGAACTTTTCTCAACTTAAATAAGATAAAGCCAGACTTGCTTACTAGAAATGCCATCCTCCAGCAGAAAAAAAGTTGTAAAAACCATTTGATTTAACGGCTTTGTGTTTTATTAGTAACAGTAAGTAATGAAAATGATACATACATCTAAAAAGGCTCCAGAATGGATTATTAGTAATACTGATGGGGAAAGGTAAAGAAAGGCCAGGGTTCCTAATCAAAAAACTAGACGTAATCAAGAGCTGGATTTGCCTTGATGTCCAGGATACACCTTTAGCTTACACATTTATATTTATTTTTTGAAAAGCTCTGAAATTAATGTAAAAAAAAATGTTTCAACTCCAAATCTGAAGTACTCTCCTGTTTCCTAGGAAGCAATTATTTTTATATTAAAATTGTTCCTTAATATCACATTTTTTAGGAACAGGCCTATCAAGCTAATAGTACAACTGAGTGTATTTAGGACTATCAGATGCAGTGAGTTCAGAGTTCAATAGGAAAGAGGACAAGACTCAAAGTCAGTCACTCAAAAGACTGGTGGTGAGGCAGGGAGGAAACGTGCCTTATGCAGGTTATGTTTTACTAAAGGAAGTGTCATTCCAAAGATTTCTATGTAATACAAGAGTAGAATTTCAGGCACAGGTTAGTCTAAAAGAAATAAGGAAGACAGAAATTACCCTACAAAGTAAATCTGACATTTTAAGATGATTTTAGGACTCACAGAATCAGTTGGCTAGGTTTTGAAAAATGATCTGAACACATCCACCTGTTTTATTATTAAAACAATTCTAAAAAGAAATAGGAAACCAATTTCTTACCTGCCAAAGAGACTATCATGAACAACATAGACAGAACACACGCTGAGATCTATTAATCCTTTTGGTTTTGTAGCTCGTTTTTCACTTTCAAAATAAATAAGTTGGGCATCACTGCCCTCTAAGATAAAATATAAATTCTTCCACCGTTTTCCTTTGCCTGTTAAAAAAAAAAAAATGCTTCCCGTTAGCCAAATAATAAACTATTAAGTGATATATATATTAGGTCATAAAAATCATTATTGCTAAATATAAAAATCATGTTTCCATTTTTATTCCAAAGCTTCAATAACACACCAATCCTTATAAAATGAAAAAATGCCTGTATTTATCTGTAGAAAAATGCCTTGTAAATGACAAAATTACCTGAACTACATCTCTGGAGATTTCATTAAGATAAAATCTTTAAAACTCTTGCTTAGGTGCAATTTTTTTCTAGTCGTAAGTAAAAAAACTCTTCTACCACACCCCTAACAACCAACCCTGTGACATTTCTTCATGTCAAATTGAGGCAAATCTATAAAACAGAAACATTAAAACAGTGAATGTGTTTGGGGCACTCAGGTGGCTCAGTCAGTTAAGCATCTGACTCTTGATTTCTGCTCATATCACAATCTCATGGGTCATGAGTTTGAGCCCCATGTCAGGCTCTGCTTGGGATTCTCTCTGCCCTCCCCAGCTCATGTGCCTATGCTCTGTCTCTCTCTCAAAATAACTAAATAAACTTAAAATTAAAAAAAAAGGAAAACAATGAGTGTGACAAGTATCAAAAAAGTTTCTCTTAAAAAAGAAAAATAATAATGAAGTATGGGGTGGAGAGGTGGCAAAGAATCCAACACCTTGCACTGGAACTGACTTTAAGATTTAAAAGATACACTTGGAAATATGGAAGCCCATTTCATGAAACTCTGCTGGGGCATGTTGACATAATACACCTAAACTCTACATTTTGAAGGATCCTTACATACAAGCTTTAAACAATGGTCAATTACTAAATAATAATTCGTGTCAAAACAACTTATTAAATACAAATCTCTATGGGAATTTTTATGCCCAATATTTGCAATGTTTCTACTAAATATTAATGGTAAAATACTGAAATTTAATCTTTAGTCTTAAAGTTAACACTTACCCTTTTTCAGAAGATAACCTTTTTTAACAATATTTTTATAAAAGGCATCCTTTGTTTTTCGACGAATCGTATTATAGATTTCCTTGCCATCCACTGTATCACTGAGTACTTGTTCTTGATCCTGAATTTTTAAAAATATTAAAAATTATTTCATGAATTCTTGATGGAAATTAAGCAAAACCTACTTGATTACTAATTAAAAGCCAGGCTGCTTGTCTATCTAGACATTTAAAAAAGGTTTTAATGCTAAAATTTAAAATAACACTAACACCTATATTCAGAGATCCTTTGCTTTTCAAAGAAATTTTCAAAAATACAGTTTTGTTGTGTTACAGCAAATAACACTGTTTTGAAAACATGACTTTGTCCCAACAGAACTGCTAAGTTAGGAACCAATTTAAGCAGAACCAAATTCATGGTTGCTGATGCAGTTACATCTGCGAGAATCACTAGGCGAATGCAGAAAGGTGCACACAGCTGAAATGAGATGCATGGGAGTATACAAAACACACCTCAAGTACTAACAGCCCTCTCAGTTCGCCAAGCGCTATATGCCTTACCCATCTATCCACACCTGATATTACGCCATCTGATTTCAAATAGTTCTCCTACCACTTTACAGTATTCACAACCCTTCAGATGGCCTCTTACGCAAAGTAAACCTCATGTCTTTTTCAAGGTCAAGTGCCATATTTATTGTAGTAAATATCTTGGAACCATTTAGCACATATAAAAACTGTGTTACATTTTATTACGTTCTCATCTGTATGTGTTACTGATGAGGTTTTTGAGTGTTATACCCCTAACGTCACTTTCCCATAACCTTGTAACTTTTATTTCATGGTTTTACATAACTCTTTGACTTACAGGAATGCATGCATGTGTCTTAACTGCTAAATCCTCTCAAATAACAAAATTAATTCTGATGTCATGAAGAATATAGTGTCTTTATAATGATCTTTCCAAAATAAATCAATCATCAATATTACCACTGGGACCCACTGGACTCAATTTCAGTTTTTAGTTTCTTTGTTGAGCACTTCTTAGTATTTGCTAGGCTTAAGATTTTATGACTTTTTTTCTAAGAGACCTTATGGGTCCATATGATCTTTTTAGAAATCTAAGATATGAGATTTTCACAAATCTTATTCTTCCCATATCTTGAAACATTCTGCTATCTCATCATCTTATAAACCATTTCATCATTATTCAGCAATTAACTCCCAAGTATGCTAAAGAGTAGGGGTTGGCAAACCATGGCCCCTGTGCCAAATCCAACCCACTGCCTGTTTCTGGACATGAAGTTTTATCAAAACATAGCCATGCTCATTCCTTTGTTTTGTCTGTAGCTGCTTTCACACTACAAAGGCATAGTTCAGCAGTTGAGATGGAGACTGAATGGCCTGCAAAACCTAAAATATTTATAATCTGGCCCTTTACAAAACAGTTTGCCAACCGTTTGGCTTAGAGGATGATGCAAGAGTGAAATCAATCATCTCTGTTGCCTCACCCTTTGTTGTTGTCTTTTGACTGTGCTGCCAAGTGTGTTGCAGCATCTTTCAAAAAAGTATGTAAGACCCTCTAGGTTATCTTTATATTAGCTTTCATTGAACATGGCCCAGAACTCCTAATATTCTGCTCATATTAGCAAAGAGGAAAACCTGACATGAGAAGATGTCTGACAATTATTGAAAGATTAAGATGAATGCCAAGAGGCAGCAGCACTTTGGGATCTACTGTGATGATAAAATTGATTTTTGAGAAGATGATAGTATCCTCGGTGAACTTTATCAAACTCAAGAAACACTGAGTAAATCATACATTTCTAAGAGAGAAAAAAAGGAAATACGGTGTTTTTATCTAGTCAATCATTTAGTAGGAAGGATGTCATCATGCAATATTTTGTGACAAGAATCTAGATTGCTCTGTTTTGATCTTAAGAAATAAGGGCTTTTTAAATGTTTATGTTTGTGCACCAAGATTTACTTAAGGTAATTTTAAGCACACAAAAGGTACTTTGTAACCAAAGGTAACTGTAGAATTTTTTAAACTCACCATATTTATCATTGCAATTGATGTTTATAAATCTAAACAGGAAAATATTTTACCTTTATGGAGTCGAGAACACTGTAGTCTACCAACAAAACTATAAGCCATCCGAAAGTTTTTAAAGTATATTCCATTTGATCATTCAAGTACATGACAAAGCAGCAAGAATCACAAACTAAAACCCTTAGAGAGATATTTACATCTGGAATCAGTATCAGATTCTGACCGTGAAAGTGTGGGAAGAAGAATCAGAGTAATTATAGGCAAGAATTGATTAGAGATGTACTGCATCTCTAATTGATTAGAGATGAAATCTGGAATTAGGATTTACAAGATGGAAATATCCAGGTCCACACATGACAGTAGGTTAAGTTAGCTGCCTATTTCAAGTATGTAAGCCTTTATAACCAAGGAAATTCAGAAAAATATTCGAGTTTGCTATGTTTAAATTCTTAATGAATTTTCTAGTAACTTTTTTTGGACTATACCTTTATTCCTACTTCTAAGAATTATTCATAAAATGACTTCAGAATTAAAAACTTAAAAGGATACACTGGACCCAGATGATAAAGAGTAATGACTACGTTCCTGGTTATATAGATTTGTACTTATCAGTCTTTTATTTCAATAATGATAATATTTAGTATTGGGTATGGAACGGGGCACTGTTGTAGTCAGTTATTTACGATGTATAACTAATATTAAGATTTAAACATATGACTTCCAGACAATCTCTACAGGTTTTTTCTAAATTGTATTACGGCAGGGACTGATATACTAATTTACAATTCCCAAAGGATTCTAATAAATTAGATGACACTATGACCAAGAACACAAATTCACTTTCCAAGTTCCAATAAAACACTAGATGACAAGAGGAAAAGCTTCAGGGCCTACTCTCTACACACTTCTGGAGAAGTCTTAAATGCTCCGTCACATTTAATTCAATAAATGTGGAGTGCCAGGTACTGCTCTAGTTTTTGAGATACATCAGTGAACAAACCAAAGATCCTTATCCTCAGAGAACTTATATTCTAATGAGGAAAGATAAACATAACGAATAAATCATAAGTTAATAAATGTTAAGTGCTTTTGTTAAGTGCTTTACATGGTAAGGGCGAGTAGCAGTATTAAATAAGGTGTGTAGGCAAGTCTCACTGTGAAGTAACTTCTGAGCAAAACCTGAAAGAAATAAGAGAATGAGGCAAGTGGATATTTGATTAAAAAAACATTGTGGGCAGAGTAAACAGCTGAAGTAAAGATCCTAATACAGGAAAGAGCGTGGCATATTCTAAAAAATAGCAGAGAAGCCAGCATGAGTAAACAAACACAAGTGAGAGAGAAGGATCGCAGAAAGAGACAGGTTCAGAGAACCAAAGAGAGACCATCTAAGAGTCTGACAGGCCACTGTAAGGACTTTAGCTTTCACTCTGAATGAGATGGAGAACATATGCAAATATTAAAGAGAGGAGTGAAATGATTTGACTCACAATTTAAGTGGATCCCTCTGACAATTATTCAGTGTTAAGGGGTGAAAGTGGAAACAGGGAGATGAAAGTCAGATTCTGATGGTGGTCATGTTCTAGACTTATTTGGAAGGCAGAGGCAGCATGGTGTTCCTGACAGTATGGATACAAAGCATAGGAGAGAAAGAAGAGTCAAGAATAACTTGACGCCCTAAATAATTTACTTATCTTCTCCAGTCTGAATTTCCCTGTCTTACAGTAGCAACATCATCAAGTTGTTGAAAAAATTAAATTAATACATTTAAGAATGGTGTCTAAAACATAGTGCTTAAAAAATGTTGGCTATTTTCTTGTGGGCTGCATTGTCTCAAAAGGCTCCTTCTCTTCTAGTGTCTGTCTTGAGAAGTGTTAGCTCCACAAAGTAAGCAGACTTAGCTAGGATTCTACTCTTTCTGTTCCAGCATCTTACTCTGGGTGAGGGTATGCAGAGTCCCCTTAGGGAGAGGGAGCTAATCAGTTTTTCAATAATAAAAGATTAGTACCCTTTCTGTTCTCTTATAGAATCCTGCTGGGAAGGATAGTTAAGTATCAAGATTCCCAAACTTCCACAGTAACTTACTTTTATTCCAGGCCCCCCAAAATAGACTTCAAATAGCATTTAATCATTGTTATGTAGTAATCAAACTGCCTTGTAAGTAGCACTGGTTATTTCTGAACTATCCGATGCATTGATTGGCACTTTTGCAAAGGACAACAATTTGGGGTTTGTTCAGTAATGAAACAGCAACTCAAGCGTGAGGCAGACTGTATACATGAAGTAATTTCTTAAAACAACCTTATAACTTAGGTAAAAACATTTACTACATGTCAAATTTATTCTAAATTTATTGAGATGTCTACATGTCTAGATGTTTGACTAGATGCCAAATTTATTGCTTTTTTATTCTAAAAAGTAATTTTTTCTAAAAAAATTCAATAAATCCTAAGCACAATTTCAAGATGGGAAAAGTCTGACTTAATCTGTAGGCCAACACAATAAAATCTGTAGACCTCTAAAACAAATTAAAGCCATCATTAATCTAACGTCCAATGTGAATCAGAATTCAGGACATAGCAATGGGATGCAGTGGCAGAATCTGTCATCTGCAGTAAAGGCACCTCTGACCCCTAATAAAAAAGACCTTGAGCAGTGCTTCTAGAAAACATGTACCATACTATGTTATTTAAAATAAACAAACAAAAAAAGTTAGTGTTAATGTTCGTTAAGCACAGCGAACAGCCCATGTCTGCCAGAACTGCCAGAGAAAGCAGGACATCAGTGCTGACTGCAGTAATTAGGCAGGTGTCAAGAAGGAAGTGAAACTGGAGATGGATCTTCAACTAGAAGTGTTTACACAGGCCTATAGGAAGGGTCTGACATGAAGACAGCAGCAAGCACAATGAGATTAAGAGACATCAGTGATAATACAGAGGGGGTGAAGTGAGTGGTCTTCCAACTGGGGAGCACATAGTCATTCAGTAACAATGATTGAATACCTCATGCCAGGTACTATTCTAGGCACTGGAACTACAACCCGACATCCCTGCTCTCGTGGACCATGCATTCTACAAGGAATGAAGCTATATTAAGTGTGACAAGATGATGATGATTCTTGAATTAATATTAAGCATCAGATAATGACTGCATCTCAGCAACTGTAATGACTAGCAGGTATAGCCATCTGAAACTAACGTGTAAGGAGGAGGGAAAATTGAGAAGCTAGAGACACAACCAAACACTGTGGAAGTTTATTTGGGTAACTGAAAATTCTTACAATCCTTCTTTATATCCTTAAAGTATCAGTGCCTCCATTTTCCACACAGGAAAATTCTTAATCACTCTTTCGAAATACCTGTTCCTAACCTCTGCCACAAGCTTTCCCCAACACTCTCCAGGAAGTGTAAGAAATAAACAGACTAAGCAATCACCCTATGCACTAAGCAGCTAATATTCAACAGGCCCTCTTGTTCAAGACCAATCTTTCTTCTTATGTGGAAGATGTGAACCACTCTTGCCTTCCCTAAGACCTTGTACATCAGGTACTGCCAATACATCTCACCCACTCTCCTCCTTACTAGTGGCTTTACCCAGAGCATACACATGTGCTCAAAACTCTCTCCCCGTAAGCCTATAGGCAAATAAACAATGAAATAAAAAGTTTAAACCTCTCTTAGCCCTGTATCTTCTTCTAGACATCATTTTTATTTTATTTACCAAGCTCACCTAGGTAAGCCCGGCTGTGATTTATCTTTGCTGTCTCCACTTTTGCCTCCAACAAACTCACTCCTTGACCCACTGAAACTTGGTTTCTGCCCCAGCACTCCTTCTATTCTCAAAAAGGCACCAAGGCTAGAAACAACATAAATAAAAACTAAGTGATTCTCTTACAATTTACTTTCTGAAACAATCAGAATAATGGCAGTTTTAAATTTTATCCAATTTTAAATGCATGAATGTGTGCATAAAACATACTACCAAAAATGCATTTTAAAATAAAATGCTTATTTTATTGCAAAAAGAAAAACAACACTGACCTGCATTGGTACAGGTTCCTTAAGATAATACCCTTCAACAATTTGTTCTTTTCGATAGTGATCTATGATGTCCCCAATGCTGTTAAAAATAAAAATAACTAATATTGACATAATCTGTCTTATAAAAAATACAAATCTTGAAAATACACAAAAACCCTATTAGCAAGGATTATCCATTTGCGTTTTTCCCAAGCATATAACCCAAATATATTAATAGCAAATATGATTATAATAGTCACATTATTTTAGAAAATCAAGAATTGGTTTACAGGTCAGAAAAACCTGAATCAGAGATTCCAATGTTGCATACATATACTCAAGAAGTCACTACAAGTAAGGAAAGAATAAAAGTCTACCATTTTTTTAAAAGAGCATTACTTTTAAAAGAGCAATTGAGAAAACTGATATAAAGTACTGACTTCAAGTAAATTTTAAGAATTTTTATCCTCAAAACACTTACATTCTGCTTTTATAACAATCAGATGAAGTTAGATCAAAAAAACATATTCACAGCAGGTAAAAGCAGAAACAAAAGACTAGGAGCTGATTTTACATGTGGGATTATTGCTACAACAGGAAAGGCTTATTCATAATTTTTATAAACAATGCTACAAAATATTCCTACTACTTGGGAAATTTTACCAATAAAGCTGAAAATAAAATGACATTATATAATGTATTTTAACACAGATTTTAGCATGGTATAATGAGTTTTTTCAATATAAAAGTGTTCTGTATAATCAGTAGGCCCTTTTATTGCCCTGAATACTTAAATCCTACACTTTTAAACTATTCTTTAATATACTGGAGGAATGGGTACTTTGGGGACAGCTAGCAAACATTTCTCAAAACAGATCTTATTTAACCTTCCACTTGATTTTTTCCACAGTTTTCCCTACTAACAGAATTGGAAGATACATTTTATCTTTAGAGACATATGTGTATACACACACACACACACACACACACAGAGATACACATGTATATATACATATATAGATCTCCAAAGATAAAATAACTTTGCTATACTACAAAATTAATTTAAACCACATATAATGTTAAAAACAGCAAAATAGAAGACTTGAAAAGATTAATAAAAAAATCAATTATGAGTGGATATGAACTAAATACCAGACGCAGCATTTTATACAACGAAGAGAGAGGTGCAAAATGAGACACAAATATTAAAAAGACAAGGATGGTTACAAGCTTTTAAAGAAAATACGTAATACCACATACAAATCCAAAAATGTTAAAAGAAAAAGAAAATCAGAAAAGAATACATGTGAAGACAGATACCATCAAAGAGATGACGATGTGGTTCGAAGCAAAAAGCATCAAATTTATGAGAAATAGCAAATATTAAAAGGTTTCTAAGTGTAAAATGCAGTTGATCCTGTGGATCATGTCAGTGTCACTATATAATTCTTGTCCATGAGCTCAAAGAACAGGACACTGCTATGGAGTACACTTTAGACTGCCCAAGAACAAATTTAAAAGTGTGTGACAACCAGATATGTTTTTACCAATGAGTTGGATTTTCAAGATTTCTTTAAATTACTTTAGTTCATATTCTTCCCAGATATACCTAAAACAATAATCAAGGGAGACACAACAAACCACAATTTCCTAGACATTCCATAAAGGTTTTAGACATGAAATCAGATAGATTTACATCTCAGAAAACGAAAACATGTTCACTATAAGTTGATTTGTAAAATAAATGTGAGTTTCTAGAGATACTACTATGTCTTACACTTGCATTTTAGTAATTTACTTAATAAATAAATTAATAAATGTGTGTCTCTCTCTTCTTGAACCCCTAGATAAATGTTTGTAATCTTTAAGGTGTGACCAAAATCCTACCTCCCTCTTCATTCTCATCACCATCTCAACTACCCTCTTTCCACTGACTCTCCTATGTCCATGTTTACATCCCAGAACTCATCAGTCAGCCTACCATCTTTTCTCATAGACCTGTACTTCATAGATTTTTCTCTTTAATGAATATGCACAGGAGCTGTACATTTCACAAAGAAAATTAGTTAATAAATGTTCACTGAATTTTATTTGCTGTTAAATGACTCTCCTGCTTTTCTAAAAGTTTTTATATAGGATTGTTAAGGTTATGTTTCAACAAAGCAGTTTCTAAATGAAACAGACTTAAGTGTTATCTCTTTATCAAAAAGCTAATGTAGAATTAATGGGGAGAAGACAGTAGAGTATGTCTCTGTTACACAAATTTAATGGATATTCCCATTTTATATTTACATATCTAAATAATCATTGCTAATCACCAAGTTGTATCTTTTTTTGTTGGATATATATTTTAGTAACCTATACCCAATGTGGCGCTTGAACTCAACAACCCTGAGATCAAGAATCACATACTCTGTGGGGCACCTGGGTGGCTCAGTCAGTTGAGCATCCGACTTCGGCTAAGGTCATGATCTCACGGTCTGTGAGTTCAAGCCCCGTGTCAGGCTCTGTGCTGACAGCTCAGAGCCTGGAGCCTGCTTCAGATTTTGTGTCTCCCTCCCTCTCTGCCCCTCCCCTGCTCATGCTCTGTCTCTGTCAAAAATAAATAAACATTAAAAAAAAAACATTTTAAAGAATCGCATATTCTTCCAACTGAGTCTCAAGCCAGGTGTCCCACAAACGTGTATCTTCCAAGAGTTACTTTATTATTGACACTAATGTTGAAATGGAATATATTTCCATGCTGAAATATCTATTCCCAAAATAACTGTAAAACTGCATTTTTTCAGGCATCAGATTTACATAATTCTAGCTTTCATTAAAAAAAACTTTTTAACATTAATACTAGAAACAACAATGCTCCTGAACTTTATCAAATAAATAAAACTAAAAAGAAAATTTGGGGGAATGATCACAACCACTAAATTAGTATCTACTTAAAAATTTTGAGTCATCATTTTGCTTTTTTTTTTTTATTAAAGTATTTTTTTTTAATGTTTATTTTTGAGAGAGAGACAAGGTACAAGTGGGGGAGGGGCAGAGAGAGGGACACACAGGATCTGAAACAGGCTCCAGGCTCTGAGCTGTCAGCACAGAGCCCGACACGGGGCTCATACTCACAAACTGCGAGATCATGACCTGAGCCAAAGTCGGAGGCTTAACCGACTGAGCCACCCAGGCGCCCCTTGACTCATCATTTTGCAAGCAGACTAATAATTTTGTAATAATTTAGAAAGAAATATACTTCAAATACTTCTTTCTTCCTATTTCATTCAGTTCTTTATCAATAAAAAAGACATCCTCCATTATGCAGGAAGAATTTTCATCTTTGCAGAATGTGCATTATAACAAAGTTTGAGTCAGTAAACAAACTTCCCTGAAAATAAATCTATGTAAATTATTTTATCTTTAAAATTGGTCTCCAGACATTTATCAATTTAGTTAAGAATATGTTTTCAACTTAGAGTTTTATATATTCCAAATCCCTAGAAAACTGGACAATGGGAAAAATTAACTGACCTTTATATAGAGCTCAAAGTGCAGCTAGGTGGATTTTCAGTGAGGGTATCTAGATCGAACTATAATACAGAAGCCACTCAAGCAGCTTTTCTATAAGAAGTGTGAAAAAGGATCCCAATTACTAGACTCACATCTTCCATTTGATATCTTATCACTGTCCACTGGCCTCCTAGGCAAGCAAGTTCTACTTGTTTTTTGTTTGTATTGTTTTCTAAGATGAACCACCTGCTGAATCTCTATACGCTCAGAGGTCAAGCTGGAATTAAGAGAAATTCTAAATAGAATGGAAAATACTGCTGTGGTATTAAGGGAGTAACCTAGGCAAATGGCACCATTTTAGTTTACAAAAGCTTCCAAGAGGAAGATAATGCCACTCTAGAGTTATCAGTATAGGAAATTCTTTACATTCGGGGGGGGGGGGGGGGGGGATGAAAGATTACTTTCTAATATACAGAAAAAAATTTAAAAAGCTAACATTCTATCATACAGTTTCTCTATTAACTTATTTTTCTGATCAAGTGGCTAAAGTTCATTCTGAGTTTTGGGATAAGCAAGAAGTTTACCTAGAATTTTAAAAATGACAAGTAGGATCCAATAATTACAACAAAGAAATACCAACTTGAGAACAAACCAATTACAGGACTAACATTTGTAACAAGTCTCTGTTTACTCTTTAAGAACCTTTTTTCCTATTAAAATGTCTCACTGATAAGAAGATGTAAAATATTTTCTTTTTCTTAGAACAGATGTTTTGCTATCCTACAGATAATATAAGGACTTAACAAATTTTCTGTAAACAGTTTGTGCATAATCAACAACATAAATTATCTTAGAAGAAAACAAATTATCAATTATTAACTTATATTCATGTTTGACCCTGTCTAAAGAATTCTTGGACATGACTACTACTAAATTATAATGAAGGCCTTATAATTTTAAATTTTAAGAAGAAACTTTTATGCAGTTTTGAATCTGATATACTACATTATTGAAATTTCAACTATTTTTGCCAAAAGTAAAAGATAACTAAAATCTCTCACAACTTACCTATTATAATATCGGCCTCCCATCATAAACTGATTGTTTGGTGTTGGACATATTTTAAATCGCTGAATATTTTCATTGGTCCGAAAGTAAAGTGAATAATCACCAGGAGTATTGTCTGAAGGCCTCACAAGAAAACTGCAGACTTGGCCAACTGTAAAAATGAAGCTGTTAGTTTTATTTCCTAATTATCAAATAAAAAAGAAAAAAAATGTTAAGTATCCTAATTATAAAGTACATTCAAAAGTCATAAACTTTCACCAGGAACTTGCTTTATAATAAAGACTATTTTAACACATTTTTGTATTTTCTAGTTTATGAGTCACAACCGCCCATGATGTTGCATTTCTGTAACACATAAAAATACTGAAGTCTACAGCAGTGATTTCTGGTTAATAATGTCTATACCTGTCATAACTTGGAAAGAATAATCTAACAGAGAATATGGGGTAAAATGGCCACATACTGTCTGTAAATCCTCTTAGTAAGAATAGTCAATAAATTACAAACAGTAAATTTTGTTTAGGAATACTCTATTTCATCAATGCTTCTGATTAAACATGAAAAAGTACTAACTATAGGGGCACCTAGGTGGCTCAGTTAGTTAAGTGTCTGACTCTTGATTTCAGCTCAGGTCACAATCTCACAGTCTTGAGATCAAGCCCCACATCACACTCTGTTGACAGTGCAGAGCCTCCTTGGGATTCTTTCTCTTCCTCTCTCTGCCCCTGCCCCACTCATTCTCTCCAAAATAAACAAACACTTAAAAAAAAAAGTAATAACTGTAATAAAATAGTGCCAAAGCTTATAAAGGTTGATTAAAAATGAAATATGTGTACACCTCATCAAAATCAGTACATGTACACTACATTTCATTTAATAGGTAAGAACCTGAAAAGTCACATAAAAATAAATTATCATATTTTAAGATTTTCTCACTAATTTTAGGGAGGTCTTTTTTGATATCTTTGATAGGCAGTGACTCTTAAAACTAAAATGCTTAGTTTTCTCTTTGTCTTAAGTACTAATCAAACAGGAAACATCAGAACTTGATTGCTTTTAGGAAAACACAATGAACACTTATAATATGAGATGTAATTTTCATGTAAATTATCCACAGCTCCAATCATCTAGCCAAGACACTTACTACCAAGTAATTTCATGTTCAATACAAAGAATAGGAATTCATGCAAAATTATGCATGCAAGTGCTTAGGTGCACTTTTCAGGGGAAAATATCACCAGATTCTTAAAAGAGCACATGACCCAAAGGAAATAAAAAGTAACATATAGAAATTAAGTTTAGCTCCTTTTCAAGTTGAAATGCCTAAAACAAGAATGAGTGCTTCAAGTCCTTGATGGTGCAAGTTCAAAAATATAAACTTATATTCAAAATTCAGTAAATTCATTAAAATAAATATTTTGGTTCCACTCTCAAGGCTGATAGCATGTCATGTTGGTTGAGGGTCTGGTGTGTATTACTACCATGCAGCATCATCATGGTTATTTTTAACCTGCTTAACCTACATCCTCACAAGAAAATCAAACACCTCTGAAACTGTCTTGACTCTTTCAAAAGAGCCAAGAATTAATTATATTAAACTGCAATTCCTGTAATTCAAAACAATAATTCAGATAACACCTTTAATAATCACTATATACAGAAACTATCAAACACTGGTTGTTTTTAAAGAACTAATATTTCTCAACTGTAGATTATGGCTTAAACTGGTCTCAAATCCTTATAAAGTGTGGTTTACTAAAGAGATATTTTGTAGTTAAATTAATTCAGTATTAAATGTTAGGATAAATGATGACAGGATTGTTTCTAATTTAAATGATAAACCCACAATATAAGTCAATTTTTACTTTACATACCTCTATAACCAGAGTTTTAGGAAAGGTTGAAATTAATATATTTTAAATAAGGCACAGTTCTGTAATTCCACAAGTGCACAAAGATAAATGCAAGAACATCTGCTAGAGCAAAAAAATAAAAACTACACAATATTCCTCTATAGATATCTAAAAACCATAATTATCTAACAGAAGCTTATGGCCATTCAAAAGAATAATGAAAACTTATATAAGCAGATATGGAATGATCACCCAAAATATATTCTAACACGAAAAAAGTGTGTTGCACATTCCTGTGAATGTGTGTGGAGGGGGTATGATTAGGGGTGCATGCAGAAGTGAGGAAGGGAGATACATACAGACACTGAAAACTTACAAAAATACAGAAAAAAACCTCTCATCTGCTGCTGCTTCTAGTGAAGAAATTGGGAACTCAGAAAGAAACACGTCACTGAATTTTATACTGCATATATGTATTCAACTAAAAAACACCAGATAACAAGTACACCAGTTTCTTTGTGGTGGGCAAGAAATTACAGTATGTATAAATATCATATTAGTGCTAAAGGCAAAACAGATGATAAATTGTTGGTTTTCTCTTTTACTTTTTTAATAAAGATATTAGAAAAGGCAAGTGAATATACAATTACCTGTCATTAATAAGTTATAAGCTTCTTGTTTGGAAATTTTCCCATGGAACCATCTTAAAAGGAGAACAAATTAAATATGTGAATCTAAAGTCCTTTTTGCTGTTATACAATCAAAATTAAACACAAGTTTAATTCAAGGTGCAATAATGAAATAAATACAAATACAACTGATCAAATTATCTTATTCCTTCTACATTTATGTTACTGCACTTTGTTAAACACACATACTTTCAACAAAATATAGAAAAATCAGGGACTAGTATGAACTATAATTTCCTTATTAGTTAACAATACAAAAACAGCAATGATTTTAATTCTGAGAATGACAAACTGTTATATGCTTACATCACAGCTAGTGTTCTCTTTTCTTTGTATTAGGAGGGATGGTACAGGTAGAGCCCACTACAGATTTATCCAGAAAAAAAATTACTCAGTGAATTTTCCTCACATTACTCTCAAAATGAACTTCCCCTACAATAGGTGATAGGTTCTCTCTTGAAAGAAAATAGACCTGACTGGTTAATACTTTCCTTAAAGTCAGAAAATAAGGCTGAGCCATGACAAAGACTGGATTCCAGCATCAAGAACTGAAGTAAAAGAATGTCTTAGCATTCCTAATTCTGTTTGAGCTGATAGCATAACAAATTAGATGGCTAGAGTATTTTAGTTTCTGTATACTTAAAATAAGCATTTAGAAATTATTATAAATGGCATTATAGTCAAGATCCACTGCATATAACTAAAGTATTTAAATTTTACCTTAAAATAAAATGACACATCTGGTTTTAAAAATTAATTATTAGTAATTAAATTTCTTAAAATCTCCTTTCATTTACCTGAATATCTATTATCTATCTTGTTGATTAGCACCTGTTAAAGCCAAGCTGACAACCCTAGATCATACCTCTATTACTTTGTCATTAATTCTTAGAATCTACTATTATTTTTGATGGTAGCTTGAAAAACAAATTGGAAAGTAAAAATACTAGAAGACTAAAACAAAAAAATCAAGATCCATCTAAATGCTGCCTACAAGAGACTCATTTCAGACCTAAAGACACATGCAAATTGAAAGTGAAGGGATGAAAAACATTTACCAGGCAAATGGAAGTGAAAAGAAAGCTGGGGTAGCAATAATTTTATCAGACAAAATAGACTTTTAAAACAAAGACTGTGAACAAGAGACAAAGAAGGACATAATAAAATAATAAAAGGAATGATCTAATGAGAGGATATAACACTCATAAATATCTATGGACCCAACATGGAGGCACCTAAATACATAGTGCTATTAACTCTATTAAGACTTAAAGGAAGAAACTGACAGTAATACAGTAACAGTAGAAGACTTAAACATCCCACTTATATCAGTGGATAGATCATCCAGACAGAAAACCAACAAGAAAAGAGTGGTTTTGAATGACACATTGGATATTAGACTGGATGGACCTAACAGATAGATACAGGACATTGCATAACACTTCCCAGGGTAAATCACATTAGCCCACAAAAAAAATTCAAGACATTCAAAAAGAATGAAATGCAAAAAGACTGAAATCATATCATGCATCTTTTCTTTCCACAATGTTATGAAACTAGAAATCAATCATGAGAAAAAAATCTCCAAAGAACATAAATACATATAGACTAAATAACATGCTAAACTGAACAATGAATGGGTCAACCAAGAAATCAAAGAGGAAATCAAAAAATACATGAGACAAATGAAAATCAAAACAGTCCAAAATCTTTGGGATGCAGCAAAAAATGTTCTAAGAGGGAACTTTATAACAATACAGGCCTACTTCAAGAAATAAGAAAAATCTCAAATAAACAATCTAACCCTAAGACCTAAAGGAGCTAGCAAAGAAGAACAAGGCCCAAAGTCAAAATAAAGAAGGAAATAATAAAGATTTGAGTAGAAATAAAAGAAACAGAAACAAAAACAAAACAAGCAACAGAAAAAGATCAATGAAACCAAGAGCTGGTTCTTAGAAAATATATGCAAATTATATTAAACCTTTAGGTAGACTCATAAAGGAGAAAAAGAGAACTGAAGGAAATATAATCAGAAATGAAGGATGAGAAGTAACAACCAACATCACATAAATACTAAACACTGTAAAATAAACTGGACAATCTAGAAGAAATGAATAAACTCCTGGAAACAAATATTATTCCAAAACTGAATCATGAAGAAACAGAAAATTTGAATAGATTGGTTAATAGCAATGAGACAAACTCAATAAGCAAAAATTCCCAAAAAACAAAAGTCCAGGACCAGATGACTTCACAGATGACTTTCACAGGTGCCATCTATCTACCAAACATTTAAAGAAAAGTTAACACCTATTGTTCTCAAACTATTGCAAAAAATAGAAGAGGAAGAAAAACTTCCAAATTCATTCTTCAAGACCAACATTAATTACTCTGATACCAAAACCAAAGACACTACAAAAAAAAAAAAAATCTGAGTAACACATGTAAAAATCCTCAACAAAATACTAGCAAACCGAATTCAACACATTAAAAAAAAATGATTCATCACAATCAAGCAGGATTTATTCCAGGGATGCAAGTGTGGTTCAATATTTGCAAATCCATCAACGTGATACATCACATTAACAAAAGAAATGATAAAAATCATATGATCATCTCAACAAATGCAGAAAAAAGCATTTCACAGAGTACAACATCCATTCTTGATAAAAACTCTCAACAAACTGGGTTTAAGAGGGAACATACTTCAACATAACAAAGGCCATATATGAAAACCCCACAGGTAACATCATACTTAATGATGAAAAACTAAGAGCTTTTCCCTTAAATTCGGGAACAAGACAACGTCCTCTCTCACGAATTTAATTCGACAGACTACTGTAAGTCTTAGTTGAAGCAATCAGACAAGAAAAAGAAGTAAAAGGCATCAAATAGGTAAAGAAGAATTAAAACTTTCACTATTTTCAGATGACATGATACTGTATACGAATAACCCTGCAAAATGGTGAAGCTGCTCTGGAAAACAGTGTGGAGATTCCTCAAAAAATTAAAAATAGATCTACCCTATGACCCAGCAATAGCACTGCTAGGAATTTACCCAAGGGATACAGGAGTACCGATGCATAGGGGCACTTGTACCCCAATGTTTACAGCAGCACTTTCAACAATAGCCAAATGATGGAAAGAGCCTAAATGTCCATCAACTGATGAATGGATAAAGAAATTGTGGTTTATATATACAATGGAATACTACTTGGCAAGGAGAAAGAATGAAATATGGCCTTTTTTAACAATGTGGATGGAACTGGAGAGTGTTATGCTAAGTGAAATAAGTCATACAGAGAAAGATACCGTATGTTTTCACTCTTATGCGGATCCTGAGAAACTTAACAAAAGACTGTGGGGGAGGGAAAGGGGGGGAAAAAGAGAGGGAGGGAGGCAAACCATAAGCGACTCTTAAAAGCTGAGAATAAACTGAGGGTTGATGGGGGGATGGAAGGGAGGAGAGAGTGGGTGATGGGCATTGAGGAGGGCATATGTTGGAATGAGCACTGGGTGATGTATGGAAACCAATTTGACAATAAATTTCATATTAAAAAAAAGAAAACAATCCCATTTACACCTGCACCTGAAATAATAAAATACTTAGGAATAAACTTAAAGGAAATGAAAGACCTGTACCCTAAAAACTATAAAACACTGATAAACTGAAGATGACACAAACAAATGGAAAGATATTCCATACTCATGACTTGGAAGAACACTGTTAAAAGGTCCATACTATCCAAAGCAAACTATAGATTCAAGGCAATCCATATCAAAATACCAATAGCATTTTTCACAAAACTGTAACAAATAATCTTAAAATTTGCATGGAACCACAAAAGACCCCCAAGAGCCAAAGCCATCTTGAAAAAGAAGAACAAAACTGGAGGTATCATAATCCCAGATATAAAGATATACTACAAAGCTGTAGTAATCAAAACAGTATGGTACTGGCAAAAAACAGTACACAAAAAACAAAAAACAAAAACCCAGACCCAATAGATCAATGGAACAGAAAAGAGAGCCCAGAAATAAACTCACAATTATGTGGTCAATTAATCTAGGGCAAAGGAGTCAACAATATATGCTGGGGGAGAAAAACAGTCTCTTCAATAAATGGTGTTGAAAAAACTGGACACGTACATGCAAAAGAATGAAAACTGGGTTACTCTCTTATACCATACACAAAAATGAACTCCAAATGGATTAGAGGCATAAAGGGGGACCTGAAAACATAAACCTCCTTAAAGAAAACACAGGCAGTAATTTCTCTGACATCAGCCATAGAAATATTTTTCTAGATAGGTCTCCTCAGGCAAAGGAAGCAAAAGCAAAAGTAAACTATTGAGACTACATCAAAATTAAAAGTTTCTGCACAGTGAAAACCTACTGAATTTGCAAATGATGTATTTGATAAGGGATTAATATCCAAAATATATAAAGAACTTCTAAAACTCAACTCTAGAAAAATAAATATTTCAATTAAAAAAACGGGCAGAGAGGCACCTGGATGCTTCAGTCGGCTAAGGAACGGACTCTCAATTTTGGCTCAAGTCATCATCTCAGGGTCATGAGATGGAACCCTGAGTCAGGCTCCATGCCCAGCTTAAGAGTCTCTCTTTCCCTCTCTCTCTCTGCCTCTCCCCTGCTCATACTCTCAGTCTCATTCTCTGTTTCTCAATAAAAAAAAAAAAAAAAGTGGGGGGGGTGGAGGGGAGGGCAGAGAACCTGAACAGACATCTTTCCAAAGAAGACAGATATATCCACTCCTATGGTTAATGTCATGTAATTTACAGTAGCCAAAATATGGAAGCAACCCAAGTGCCCAAGGATAGATGAATGGATAAAAATGTGGTATATACATACAATGGAATACCAGACATAAAAAAGAAAGAGATTTTTGCCATCTGTATCAACATGGATGGAAGTCAGTCAGACGGAGAAAGACAAATATTATACGATTCAACTCATGTCTGGAATTTAAGAAACAAAATAAACAAACAAAGATATACAAAAAACACACTTAAATACAAAGAACAAACTGGTGGCTGCCAGAGGGAGGAAGGCATGGGGATGGGGGAAACAGGGGGGATTAAAAGTACACTTATCCCAATGAACACTGAGTAATATATAGAACTGTTGAATAATTATTTATATTGTACACCTGAAACAAATTTAACATTGGATTTAATTATACTCCAATTAAAAATTTCTTAATAAAAATTAGAAATTCCTCTACATAAAAAAATTTTATTATGTATGTTAATTAACATATTATGTATGTTAATTATGTATGTATGTTAATATGTTAATTAACATATTATGTATGTTAATAAATTCAGTGTTGTTTCACTGAATGAATGTGTTCAGAACACTGTGCTGTATTTAATACATTCTGGAAAGGCACATTAAAAATTACTTCTGAGCATGCTAATTATATATATGAATAAGTATAGTGTTATTTCAGTAAAAAAGATATATACCCAAAAATAGCTGGAAAATAAAAATACTACAAGTCTAAAACATGTAAGTGCTCTAAAGCCCAGTGTTACAGATTTAGAAGCTGTTAACATTGTTTTAAATTACCCATACTATTACTTATCAAAATATAACTGAATATTTACCTTTTCACATGAATGAAATGTTAAACTTTTAAATTCCCTCTTTAACATTATTCCCACCATTAACTCATTAACTCAATGCAAATTATGAATACTATACAGCAAGTACACAACAACTGGAGCAATCCAGGCTTCCTTAAAAGGTAGTAAGGTTCCATACTGCATTCAAGTATAATCTAAATGACCATTTCCTACAAATGCTAGAACAGGGTTTTTATATTCTGGGGGAGAGAGGAGTAGATACCCTCAAAGGCTATTCCTATATTTTTATAGCAAGAATAAAGAAAAACAAGGGAATTCCAAGTTAGGAGCACCAAACGGGGTTTAGAGAACAAATCGGCAATAATGATTTTGTGAAAGAAGTAGATCTGAGTTTCCTCATTCAGACATTTATTACCTATATGTAAAATGTACATATTTCAAACACATGGTTTACACCAATGATAGAAAGAGGAGTCCCTGTTCTTACAAAGTTCCCATTCCAATAAGAAAAAGCAACACAAATACTGTATAACTACAAAAACAATGTCAAAAATATAATAAAGTGCAGTGATAGAAATGCACAGAGGGCATTTTTGGAATAAAAGAGGAGGGCACATCTCTATGGAACATGTGAGGGAGAAGATAATGGAAGACTTCTTGGGAAGTGATAAGTGAGTTAAGTCATTAAGAATAGAAATTAACCAAACATAATGCAGTGGTATTCTGACCTAGAAAGTGGCTTAGACAAAGGTGAAAAACAGTTTTACACATTTGAAGATTGACAAGCTGGAGAGTAGAATATAAACATAAAAGAGATATGACTAGTAAAGGACACAATAGTCAGATGAGAGGATCGTTTCAGGCTCTGCTAAGGTAAAGATGACAGAGAATAAGGTAATGCTTTTAAGTGCAAAAGTGATGCAGTCAGATATGGGTTTTAGGAAGATTATGCTTGCTACTGGAATAAAGGATTTAAAGAGACTGAAAGCATCAAAGAAAACCAACTTGGAGGTTACTGCTACATCAAGTCCTGTTAAGAAATTAGAAGAACAGACCTATAAATACAGAGAACCAACGGATGGTTGCCAGAGTGGAGGATGGGCAAAGGAATAAAGAGGAGTGGGGGATACAGGCCTCTAGTTTGGAATGAGTAAGTCACAGGAACAAAAGGCACACCATAATGAATATAGTCAAGGATGCTGTAATAATGATGTAGGGTGACAGATGGTAGCTACACCTGGGGGGCGCAGGGCATCATGTACAGAATTGTTCAATCACTTTGTTGTCCACCTGCAACTAATGTAACACTGTGTGTCATCTATCGTCAATTAGTTTTTTTAATTAAAAAAAAAAATAAAGAAAAGGGCCTGAACTAGAGTATGGTTGCTTAAGATTGAGAAGAAGACACACATTCAAGAAATATTCTAGGGGCGCCTGGGTGGCTCTGTCGGTTAAGCGTCTGACTTCAGCTCAGGTCATGATCTCGCAGTTTGTGAGTTTGAGCCCCGTGTCGGGCTCTGTGCTGACAGCTCAGAGCCTGGAGCCTGCTTTGGATTCTTTGTCTCCCCATCCCTCGGTCCCTCGGTCCCTCCCCTGCTCATGCTCTGTCTCTCTCTGTCTCAATAATAAATGTTCAAAAAAAAAATATTTTAGAAAACAAAATTATCAGGACTTGATGTCTATATCATTGTTAAAAGGGAGCCAGAAAGAAACACAGTTCAAGTTACATTTGTTTAGTCTCAAAGAGCACTCATGGATGCTACTGAGGTTGCTTCACTGCCAGTCTCCACCTTAAGAAATTAGAGGGAGCTGAGAAATACATAAAATAAGTCAACAGCGCAAATTTAGCTTACACTAAATACCAAATGAGTAGATAATTACAAAGTTCAGAGATGTACTAACTAAAAAACATTCCCAGCAAAAGTGGGATTTATACTTTATGCTGTGAGAAAACTGGATGAAGCTTTAAATATTTAGTGGCATGTGACCAACATTTTTTTCTTTTCTTTTAAAAATATATCTATGGTATTATTTTAAATAGAGATAAAAATACAGATTTCAACTGTATCTTGAAAATCACGAAGATCTCGCAACACTGGACTCCTGTTTTTGCACACATCAATTACAGCAGTCAACTTACTGCAGGGAAACATTACTAGTTTTTGGCTTCCCACTCTCTAATACAAAGAGAGAATGTTAACTGCCATGTATCACCATACTTTGCACTGTTGTTTGTACTGTAGGGAGCCAGTTCCATGTACCTTAATCTTCATCATAGAAGGAAAATAAGAAAGATCAGCATTATTTTAATTTGGGAAAAATAAGAATATTTATACCTGACCCATTCCATTTGCTTACATTATCAGTATGCCTCCCCCAAACACTAATTAGAATTTGTAATGTGATACAGGTAGAGGGAAAACTTCACACAAATACAGTCAACAATGTACCATCTCACTCATGGAGGCTATTTTGCACCTACACAAACAACAAGGAAAATAGATTCAGAAAACATTTCATATGTTCTACTTAAAGGAAGCGTCAGGAACTAAGGTTTACTGAAAGTGGAGAATTCAGCTTACTGTTTTTGTATTCTAATGGTTAGAAAAGAGAATAAGCAAACACTTGAGAGGCATCTTTAAATTGCATTCATCAACACTGACAGGATGGTAAGGAAAAAAAGTGTTCCACTGAAAAGAGATCAAAAGATGAACGGTCTTAATTAAAATCATGAGTAAGACAGAATTGGGATCAAGAGTTAACGTCTTTAAAAGAAAATTTTTATGCAAAGTAAATGAGGGATGAGCAAAACACTAAAATAGATCTCCAAGGACAATAACAAAATCAGAGTAAATTTCCCATAGGAGGTTATTGTTAACAGCTAATAACTTCTGAAATACAAGAGATGACTGTGGCAAATATTAAGTACAGTAATACCTGGTCTTTGAATTAGCCCTTACAAGATACCTAAAATCAGCCTGAAAAGATTATGAAAAAAAAGGCCTTGTAGAATCTTAATAAATACGGTAAAGAGTCATGATCTTGCTGAAAAGTTCTCTCTCTCTCACACAAAACAAACTGAAAAAAACTGAAACATAAAATACCCAAAAGATGTGGTTACAAAAACAAGAAATGCTATAAATAAATCTGTAAGGAAACAAAAATATTATGAATCATGATATTCATGATGTTATTCATGTTGTTTATAGAAAAGCCTTTAGTTTGGTGCTAGAAGAGTTCTATATAGTAAAAGCCACCATCGTTATTTAAAAATAAAACTACCCATAGATCCTAAAGAAAATTTTAACATACCAGTTCTCGAGCCAAATAAAAACCATTCTTAAGTCAGCTCCCAAAGTAGCAATTTTCTTTTAAAATAAATTTTGGCCTAAGTTTTCCAATTAGTAGGTTTACAACATAGTTCCTTTTTCCGTTTAAAAATTAACACAAACTCACATTTTGCCTTCATGTGGATCTTCTTCCCGGCCCTAAAGGATAAGATATTAAGACAGTATTTTATACAGTTTTAACTATTACATCTATTTTCATTAAAGTTAATAAAAATCATATCTTCAAACACATCTCTACCCTGTCCCTAATATTTACTTATACAAGAAAAGATGTATCAGTTCAAGAAATGTCTTTCTAAGACTCTCTCCCTTACTTGTTGTGGTTACTCTAATCCAGGCCCTTGTTCTCTCTCTTCTTCAACAGTTACCAAAGCCGAACTAGTTTAATTACCTCTGTGCCCTGTCTCACCCCACGATCTCACCACTCCAATCTGGATTCTTCAGTTTCAACTGCAACTTTGTCCTGCACTAAGGTACACCAAACAAAAAACAAACAAACAAACAAAATGTAAAAACCAAACCTTTAATACTGCTCTACTTCCTAAAAATTCCTTTTATAAAACCAAAATCCTTTATCATAGAACTCAAGTCTACATTTCCTGTCTCATACTACCAACTCTCTTAAGCTATCTATACCATGGTCACACATAACTACCTATTTGCTAATCCACATTCTCCTACCACCTAGCTTATTCTTTTTAACCTAGGATGTCTTTTTCACTCACTGTTTCCTACCTGTTTCCTACTATCTAGGTAGGATCTTCTTCAAATACTACCTCCTCAGTCAATGAGTCCCTAGAACATAAACTTTTACTTTAAATCAAAAAGACATCCTTCTTTTATCATCTTTTTAACCTTACCTATTTGGCATTCCTATTATTTAAGATACACGGGTGTTATTCATTCCGGTATAGTGGCTACATGCATCGTAACCTCTTACCTATTCTTTAACACCTACCACCACCATAATCACTAGCACAATGCTGTTCATATAGGTTGCACTGAATATTTTTGAGGTGTACCTCTAGGACCCAGCAAAACTGGGTATCTGGCACCAAGTCTTCACTGAATAATGAAGGAAAGAGAAAAATAGTCTATCTGTCCATGGATTTACTTCCCTCAATTTTTCCTCACTCATCAAATACCTACCCAAAGTAAAACCACACACTCACTGAATGCCTACTATATGAAAGCAGTATGCTAAAAAACAAACAAAAAAAACCCCACAAAAACAAAATGTATTATCATTGCCCAAAAGGAGTTCATCTCTATAGAACTGGTTTACGCCATAAATTAATTTTATACAGTGTAGTAAAATACAGAATTAACAAGGTGCTATAAAAACACAAGACAAAACAATTTAGACTAAGATAGGCATAAAACCTCTGTGAAAAAAGGGGCAACATCTGGGCTGAATTGATAAAAATGAATCAAATTTTACAAGTTAGTGGTGTAGCAGGGCAAGAGTGTCAAGGAAGAGGAGAAAGTATAGGCAAAGAGATATTCATTCAACAAACATTTGCTGAATGTTTACTAATACTAGACACTATTCTGCTATAGGAATACATCACTGAATTAGAGACAAAAATTCTCACAGAGCTTACATTCTAGATTTAAGGCATAAAAGTATAAATGTGCTTGGAGAACAGTAATCAGAAGTTCAGAGCGGGAAAATCCTTAAATCCAACCACCAAAGTAATGTCTGAAATCTAGACAATCTCTAAATGGCTTTTCAACCTACAAGGAATCACTATGCTCCAATGAAGACCATTATGAAAACTTATTATACATATTAGTGTGAAACCTATTTATAATTCTACCTTGAAACTATTCCACTATTAATCCAAAGTATGACTATATTCCTTTTTAGCAGCCACATCACATTTTTTGTTCATACTGAGTTATTAAATTGTTTTTATTTTTTTCCTTTTATTGACATGAGGTCATGTCTCTTTACCTTAAATTGAGCTTTTTTTTTTTTTTTCTGTACTCCTTGGATAACTTACACTTATTCTTCTTAAAGTTTACCTAGTTGGATTTGACCCAGAATTCAAGAGCTAAAGAAAAGTTAAACTATACTATAAATCCTTCAAATAATCAGAAAAATGGGGGAAAGGGGGTTATAGCAAGGAGAAAAAAAAATCCAACATAAAAAATTTTAACTAAGAAATTTCATAAGTAAAACCAGTGAGATTCTTCAGTTTGAACGCTTCTGGCCTATATGGAATAAATATCCCTTCCTACTGTAAAACTCCAAATAGTAACCTAGGAATTAGAAGTTCTAATGCCAGCTCCTCTATTAAGTAACTATGTGTATGGAATTTATCATACCATTTCCTCAACCTCCCTCCACTTTTCGTCAGTATGTTTTACTTTTACATATCAAGTTCTATTAGTCAAAAGAATAACAAAGACAAATATTCTCCCCTGCTGTCTTCCTGCAACAATAATCAAAGCACAGGTTTCAGAATATTACCAGGTTCATGACATATTTTAAAAACAGTAGCTCTGAAGGTTATGAAAGATAAAAGGAAACCATTCCATCACCCTAACCAAATCCAAAAAGGAAGGGTGAATTCCAAAACTGTAATATTTTGGATATGATTCAGTGATACTGAGTACTATCTCCGAAATGCAAATACTGTTTGAAAGCAGACCTGCTATTAAGAAATGCACAATTTTTTATAGTGATAAGATTTCTAATACTATATTATGTGGTGACAACGAAAATGGAAAAACTGAAAATGTAGAAACATGTGATAATGTATGTGTAATATAACTAAGCTTTTCCAAAGTTACTAGAAAGTTATACGTATATTTGGGAGATGAAGAATTTGAAAGCAAACATGGACAATGATTTGAATGAGATTTCCATGATCAGTTTGACATAATGTCACTTAAGAGAAAAACCACCAAGACGACAAAAAGAGATACAAATAAGTACAAATGTTAATGTTCTTTATTCTTAGAAACTCATAAAAACTTTCTGAAAATTGGCAGTTAAAGATTAAAACATGCTAGCCTAATTATGGTCTTTACAAAAAATAACATTTATTACAGTAAATACATTTTAATGAAAAATTCCTTGTACTTAGGAATTAGGTTTCTCATTAAAAAAAATGTTTCACAACTAATTTCCATGATTATGGACAAGTTCCAAAAATGTACAAAACACTGACAATTCTGAGAGTGAGAAGAAAAGAACAAAACTTACCACCTCTTCCACTAAGTCTTCAACAATAAGGCCCTGTTCATCTGTTCTTAGATTTGTAACCCACATCCATCCATCTTCTAATTCATTATGAACAATAAACATATCTCCTTTTAGGAAACTGAAAGTGACAATTATAAAGTTATTAAAATTGAATTAAAGTTTTAAACAGGGAAAAACGACTAATCACGTAATACAAGAGATACTATGATACTGGAAAATGCAAGAAATTAAAGTCAAATACTCTGGATTTTTGTCCTGTTTCTGGCATCACCTACATGTAAAACTTTGAAGCCACTTAACAATCTGAATCTTAATTTCATCACGTGTAAATGGTATCTGCAACACTGGATTATCATTACATTCAAAATGGAATGTTTGTAAACAATAATTACATATGCATTACAAGCTTTAGGGTGTAACTCCCAAGAAAACTGACTTAAAAATGTAAGCTTCTGTGTAATTATCTTTCAGATATGGTTTAGATATAAAATCATAATATAGTTAATTCATTACACATAAACAAGACACAGTTACTTTGGAAAAACTTTATTTTGAATAAGCACCATTAGTCTAATCAGCATATGTTTATGAGAATTAATATTTTTCTCATAAAGAACGTTAAGATTTATTTAATTTACTTAGATACCCATGATACTACATAGCATTCTTTTTGTTTGAAAGTGGTAGTAAAGCATTTGAAAATGTATGAATGTTTTTTCTGTTACAAATTTCTGAGTAGAGGGAAACACACAAACTAGTTTCTTTTCCTTGGAATCTAGATGTTTGCAACCTCCACCAAATCACAGGAGGAGTAAGTTAGTTTTATACTGATGCCGTCTATCAACATCAGTAATTCGCTCAAGTGTCCTTTTAAGCCTGAATGAATGCCTATGAACATTTAAGGTTTCAAGATTGATTGGCTGCTACCATTAACCCTACATCTATATCCATGTCTGTCAAATATTTTTTTAAATCAATTTTCCTTTCAATCTTAATTTTCAGAAACCAAACTTCCATTAAATAAATCTTTTCTCATACTTCTGAAAACCGTTTTTCTCCAGAATATCTCAAGCCTGTTTCTTATACAAATTCAAGAAAAGAAAACTTGTACACAATACTTTGGGTGATCGCTATGTGAATGAGCATGACATACACTGCATTCTATCTTGACACTACAATCCTTGTTAACAGTGACCAGTATTTCACTCACTGATGAGCAGCAGACAGCAGACATTACCTCTTAGCCAAATATGTTATTTCTTTCTAAAACCAACCTCCTAAACAACTACATTAAAAAAATATTAATTATGAGTAAAAAAAGGAATACATATGGACAAGAAGTAAAAGAGAAAGGAGAAGTGACAAGTTACATTTCTTGGTCAAAAGTAACCATAAGAGAATTTGTATTTTTAATTTTGACTTTTGTTGTTGCTAGAACACTATGGTGCAAAAATGAAAAAAAAAATTAAAATAAAAAGCTTACTAGCACAAACAATACAATCACAAGATTCTTTATGTATTATTTTGCATTCTTCCTCAAAAAAGGTTAAAACGCCTTATTAAATCTCATTATTCTTCAGATGTTTTTACCTAAAAACAAAACAAAACAAAAAACTTCACAGATATATACAAATTTTAAAAGACTTAGGGGCACCTGGCTGGCTCAGTTGGTGGAGCATGCAACTCTTGATCTTGGGTGCACATTCTAATTTTTGTTTAAATTTTCATCTTCCTAGATCAGTAGTTCTCAGTTTTGAGGTTCTCTTAGGAGCCCTATATACTCTTAAAAACTTAAAACCTAAAAGGCTTTGATTTATATAAATTCTACCCATTTAGATTTATCATATTAGATTTAAAATATAAATGTTTTAAAGTATTTAGTAATTCTTAAAAAAAATACACCCCATTATATATAACATAAAGAATATGAAAAATTATATTTTTACAAGTTAATGACAGTATATTTCACATTTTTGCAAATCTCAACATCTGTTTCAACTGAAAACTACTCGGTTCTCCTATTTCTACATTCAATCTGTTGCTTTATGTTTTTTTATCCGAAGTATATGAAGAAAAATCTGGCCTCACAAAAAATATGTAGTCATGAAAGGGGTATTTTAATAGCCTTTGAGATTACATAATTATAGATATTCTATGACGTAACAGCAAAACCTCAGCAAGTGGTACTTGAAGGTTAGTTGTAATGTGGACTCTAAAACTGCAGCAAGAACTTTCTGTATCCCATTGCAATAAAATATATTTGTCCATCTTGCACTCTGAATGGATCTTTACCCAGGCAGAATTCTTTAACAGCGTGCATTGTTCATTTAGAAAATATTAGTTCACTGACCTATGTAGACCTTTCAGACATAAATACATTTTACACAATCAAAACATCACATTCTTTAATATCACCACCAGTCTCATCAGAAAAATCATGAACTATTTATATTTAGGAAGCTGTCAAACTCCTGATGGCAGATACAGGGTTTCTAAAATCCTCCTTTTTTATTCCAAGCTCAAATTTTGTCATTGGCAATAAATACTGCCAGTTATTTCCCCTGAAGTAACATAAAACAATCACTTTACCAAAAAAAAAAAAAAAAGAAAAAAAAGAAAAGTCAAATCCTCTAGTCTGAATAACCACAGTTTGCCTGTCAGTCATTCTATTAAGTATATGTGGTATACACAAAAGCAGAAGCTACCTCAGCTCTCAACTCAATGCTCCACTCACGCAGCCAAGGCACTTTGTGCATACTTCCCATTTCATCACACCAGTTTTCATCACAGAGAAGATTAAAAAGATAGTCATCATACAGAATATTAAAAGGGTTGAGATTTAATAAAATACGGTTTTGTAGTTGCACCAAGAAAACCTTAGAGGACACTGGTTGATACTGTTTACCTCTAAGTGTGTGGCAGTGAAGAACACCATACACTGTGGTGCCCCTGCCTTAATCTGTCCTAAGGTCCTAATAGATTTACTGCTCTGCTTGTTGCTCTTGTACCATCAGTGTACATGTATGTCACAGTGGAAAGGGTATAGTTTATCTTAGTCTTATTAAGAAAGCAGTTTGGTTCTCGTGAACCCTCTAAAGGGATCTCAAGGATCCCCG
This sequence comes from Acinonyx jubatus, assembly GCF_027475565.1. Lineage (NCBI taxonomy): Eukaryota > Metazoa > Chordata > Mammalia > Carnivora > Felidae > Acinonyx > Acinonyx jubatus. The sequence goes on along the minus strand of NC_069380.1, from coordinate 148,094,937 downwards.
AAGTTACATGGATCACACTTTGAGCACTGCTGTTCTAGATGATTCACTGGGAATTTACAAGTTATCCAAACTTCCTGAATTTGTAGTTCACCATTGTTCTTCATTATTGTATACATTTCCTTCCTTCGTTTTCTTTCATTTGCTTTTCCCGCTTAGATCACAAATAAAGGTACGCCAATAAAAACTAAATGAGAAGTTATTTTGTGGACAATCATATAAAAATGGAATCCTTATTTTGAAATTCCAGATACTTGAGTCTTTTTTAAATTATCCTATTTTTAGAAATTTCACTAGGCCCCAAAGTTATCGCTGTATTTTAAATGCTGCTGTTGATTTCAGTGAGAAGCTGTATACTCAGAATCAGTAAACATTTTGCCAGCAAGAAATAAATTTTCTATTGTAAAGTTAAACAGCTTACAGAAAGACACTGATAATTTGATAAGTATCAAATTATATAACAAATCAGTTTATGTAAAAATAATAAAACAAATTATATATAAATCAAATTATATAAAAATAATTTCTAAAGATTATCACGTTCTGTAGTTCTATGCCACACTTAAACTATTCACCCATCATGTAAAATAGAAGTTTGGTCATCATTTAAGTACAAATTACAGTTAAGATATAAATGCCATGTAGTAATAAAAATTAAAGGAGAGTACAGAATATAACAATTATCCTTACTTTGTCAGAGATAGTCTAATAAAAGCTGAATTATTTCTGTCATCTTCACTGTGGCCACTCTGATCCAAATCCATATTCTGAACAAATAAGCCAAACACAAGAGTACAGGAACAATGAACTCAATATTAAAGGTACCTTCATCCTGCTACAAGGCTATCTCCTCAAATTCCAAAACCTTCCTAGTCCAAGAGCAATGTTTTCCAAGTGTGTCAAATGCCTATAAATGAGAATACATTATAAAATACCTTATTTCATCAGTGTCTGGAACTTTTGTGTAAGGTAGAATGGCTCGAACACGCCTTCTATCTTCTACTGGCTAGAAATCATAAAAAAAAAAAAAAAAAAAGATTTACAATAGATAAATAATCTCTTCATGTCAAAGTCAAATCAGGTTATGTCCACATAAAGTTAAAACCAACAAAAATCCACATTATGAACACCACAGGATCAAACTATTTTTTACTCAGGCTATAAATACCTAAAGCCTAGAAATGCTGGTCTTGTTTCTGCTGCTGCTTTTTTACAAATTCTTTTAACTGTATAACCAATGTTTGTATCAAATAATAGGAGTAACCATTTAATTTTAAATGAACTACACAGAAAATATAAATTAACCTTTTTCTAATGAGGTAGAAGGCATTTCAGAATCTTACGGCAACTTCAGGATTAGCCCTATACAATCAGTGATTCCTCCTCATTCCTTTAAAAATATTTGTTAAGCTATCACCATATAGTATTATAAAAAAAAAAAAATTTTAGAAACGTAAAGACAAAATTACAGAAAAATTATTTTATTTTTTTAAAGAAGGTGGCAGTTTTGCTAATACAACAGAATTAAAATTTAATATGGTATTTCTTGAATTATAATAAACACCATAAAAAACTGAACAAGAGCTAACCTCATTAGTAAAGTGAAGTGATAAATTTTTGAAAAATATTTTATTCAAGTTTTACTTGCCTCTGGTGGTGCAACTGGATAAAGCAATTTTTCTCCTTTAAGCAAACAGGAAACATGACTGTAATAACCTATTAGGTCTGACAGTGAAGAAAAACGTCTTCCACCAATGTAGTAATCGCCACACATAGCAATAATCCTATTTGCACAGGAAAAAAAAATACAGTATAAAAAAAATCTTTAGAGCCAATGTGGAGACCAATTTCTAAATTTAGAAATTCTAAATCTCTAATTCTCATACTCTTTTATCTACATCCTGTTTTAAAGTATCACTTACTCATATTTTCACCAATGCAAATTTACTTGAGGTTATTTCTTCTAAAAACATATATGTATATACTTGATACAAAATATTTATCTGACTTATAAACCCATTACATAATTTACTGCAATAAATATAAATCTAACTATAGATACCTCTGCTCACCTTTCATATTTAAGACTGAATAGCAATTTTAATAAATTTTCTCTGGCTAAAAGTAGCATTATATACTCTTCAAATATTTATAGAGAACTATTTACATTTATTTATAGAGAATTATTATAATAATTTCACATTCTACATGTGGTATAAAGTACTTTGAAAACTCATTTTAAAATCTAAAAATTGGGGCGCCTGGGTGGCTCACTCAATTTGTGAGATCAAGCCTAGAGTTGGGCTGTGCACTGTCTCTCATAAATAAACTTAAAAATAAATAAATAAATAAATAAATAAATAAATAAATAAAATCTAAAAGTCAAGGGTATACAACCATTTTATCAGTTAATGGTATAGGCACTATATGACTTTTTTCCCAATGTCTGCCATAAAAATGAAATTAAAGACAATATAGGTACATGTATTTATACAGACTTTGATATCTGTGCTTAAAAATCTGTATACCTTTAACTGACATGAATGATTACAAAGAATTTCAGAACAATGAAGTAAAATAAATTAAAGGGCACACACCTTGACTCTTTAAATACTGTTTCCTCAATGTGGTTACTCTGTATTTAAAAATATATTGTCCTTTATTTCTGCTTTACCAAAGTTTCTTTATAATTCTTTATACTTTAAAAGTGATAATTATATTTGAGATTAGCATAGTAATGCCCAGTAATCTGTTTTTAAACAAAAAATGCAAGCATTCAATAATATCTACTCTATAATCATCCGTTTCAATCACTTAACTGAAAACAAATCACTTTCCCATCATTTAAACTTAATATTGCCGAATCATTCACTTTTATTAAAGCAGGTATATTTAAGAACACTACAGAAAAATCACTGTAGTATACAGTCTCCCAAGAGAAATAAAGACTTACCTAAAATGGTTGACAACATTTGTGTGGCTAAGGAATGAAAGTACAAAGGAGCCTGGCCTCCGATCACTCTCTCTTATAAGGTAGCTGCCGGACTTCCCTGCCTGCCTGAGGCGCTCTTCTGCTATAGTTCTGTCAAGTTTTCCATGATACCACCTAAGAGGAAAAAGGTGAGATTAGAATACAAATAGCAATCAGAACATTATTATTGGTAGTTGAAAAACATACTACTAGAGGTTTTAAATACCTACATGTAACTTAAACATTTACCTTTTACTATGAACCGGTTATTCCAATTTTAACTCCATTATTAACTTTCTGTCTCTCAAAAAAGTTCATTTATTCAGTTTTTAATTTGTTCTATAAGCTCAGGACTAATCATGTCACATACGAACCGCTTCCATTTCTGCCCATCTCTCTACCTCCAGGATTGTCTACCTGGTCAAGATACAAACACTTATTACAATCAAATTTTAATTTAAAAAAATAAGAGTAAGATGGACAAATGGTAACAACTAATTTACTACCTCTATATACTGAGGAACCAAGATTTGATGTAACAAGGCACACAGTCCCAGTAAGAAAATAAAACTTTATTCCCTTTATGTCTGTGCCATACAACAGGAAAACAGAATGATACTATCTAAAGACTACTACTCTAATTCCCCATTTCAACATGAAGCTGATTATTCCCCTTGTTCTTAAGATCATCTACTCCATAACCACACATCTGATCTTAATTCCTCAAATTTATTCAACAAACATGTGGAAAATAAATAACACCATTGTTCCTTTAACTTTCCTACTCTCAATTTATATATATTCTACCTAACTATATTACCAGATAATCTAAACAAATGACTGTAGCATCATCCATGCTACCAATTTATGCCTATAAAAAAGTCTCATGAACTGATATAAACAGAAGAATACTTAGAAACATACTGGAATTTTCACATGACCATGGTACAACCTTCATACTTGTAATCTTATCTTGGACACTCAGAGGAAGACAATAAAACATTCACATCCCAGTGATACATTTAATATCTGGCCATAAGTCAACAGTCAAAACTATTATAGTCCTAGGACTGCTTTTGTAAACTTGCTATAATGAAAACTTACTGTTCCTGACTCATTAGTTTATATGAAAAAAAAAAATTCTCAAAAGAATTTTCAGTTTTCTTCTAAAAACCAACCCATTTAATTGAAGTCTGTACATAAAATTAAAATAAAACAATGAAAAAAATCATGGAGTTTCATTTTAACCTATTAGGAAAAAAAGCTGCTAGTTTAGAGGAAGAAGGGAAAGACCAATCAACACTGCATTCTTCTATAATTCTAATCTTCTTTATCTTAGAGGCTATCAATAAGTAAATTTAACTTTCAGCTTTTTTTTTTTTTTAATCTAAAAAGTTTAGACTAATGATGATTAAAAGTTCCCTGAGGAGTTAAAATTTAACCATACATGATCAGGACAAAATTTATGTAGAAATTTATTTAGTTGTGAAAATACATGTAACATGTCCTTAGAATATGAAACTGGTACATTACCTAAAGCAGTGTAGCTATACCACAGAGCAGATTTATTCACTGAACAGACAAAAATTAAAAACAATTTTAAGGAAAATCCCTCTTTTATGTGTGTTACATTTGTGAAATTTCTCTTATGTTTTACCCAAAATATCAAGATTAAAAAACTGTATTTAATCTTTCATCTTTGAACCCACCATGAGATGATACACAAGGCCATGAGGTGTCACACAATTACTAATTTATAATAAATACTTGAATAAAATCCTTTACTGATAATATAAAAGATATATATGTTATCTTTAGTTTTTACCTCTATGCTGTCATATTCTGGAATTAACACAGGTATTCAGTTTAAGACAGAGACATTACTCTAAATAAATAGCTTTGTTTCTTGAATATTACTAATTCTCTTTATGCCAAAAGCTCATTAAGCTTCAAATACATGATGTAAAACATGTATTTTTTTTTATTTTTATTTGTAAATGAATAAACAAAATGGGTGAAGAAGAATGGGAGATACAGACTTCCATTTATGGAATGAGTAAGTCACAGGAACAAAAATCACAGCATAATAGTCAATGATACTGTAATAGCAATGTATGATGACAGATGGTACCTACATTTGTAGTGAACATAGCATAATGCATAAACTTGTCAAATCACTATGTTGTACACCTGAAAGTAATACAACATTGTGTGTCAACTATAGTAAAAAAAACACCTGTCAATTATTGATTATGATTACAAATTAGGTTATCCAGTAATAGGCTGGATGAGCACACATGTAGTTGAGTCTGATCCTTTTTTAAAAGTTTTGAAATTCCACTGTTAAAAATCTCTGGCTGTTCTACAAAAAAAAAAAAAATGAATTATCTTAAAACTTAGACTTTCTTGAATTATCTTTATTATTTATTTCAAATTATCAAGGTGTATCATAACAATATTTTAAATATATCTGCAAACAATTTTAAAGCTACTATTGAAGCATAAAAAGTACTTTAATTAAACTGTAAAAACCTGGAAGCCAAAAAAAAATCAGTATCATACTAGGTAAAATAATAATTGTATTATAATTGCAGATAGCATCATGACATGTAGCTAAAACAAATATCTTATAAGTAGATCACAAATCCAGCGTGATAGGATTTGACTGAAATACTTCACAGAGTTATAGGACCTAAATTACTGTATCTAATGAGCAGTAGTCCTTGGGTCTTTAAAACAGTGTCTTTCAACCCCTTTTGAACCCAGGACCTTTTTGATAAACATAAAAATTTCACCTATCAGGAGATTCAGAATACTTAGGTTGGCAATTTCTCACAGAGAATCATTTCAGATTCTATTTAACCCCAGGAGCAAAAAAAAAAAAAAAAAAAAAAAAAAAAAAGCTGAAAATACTTTAACTTTCTGAAATTTGTAGTAAAATTCATTTTATATAAAAAATAATGTGGAATATGGCTTCTCAAAACATACCCCATACCAAAGATATGACACTCTCCTACAGGAGATATGTCCCTAGTAGACATTAGTTTAAGATTCAATTTAACAAAAATGCTACACTTCCTAACTGTACACATAGTTACAGTAACATTACAAGGAAATAAAAAAATCTCTTTAATCATCCCCACTATTCATTTACAATCAAAGTCTTGTACCTTGTTAAGAGTAGTTTTGCTGGTTGGTGACTGTTTTCAAAGAAGTTAAAAAAAAAAAACACCAAATACAAGAAATGCAACTGAGGCTAGAGTATCTCGAACACCTAAGTATTAACTGGTGTTGTATTGGATATGAGGATATTCTTTCTGAGTGTAACAGGAAGTTACCAAGTATCTATGGGTGGCATTATCTAAGGTAAATTTGTTACTGTGCTTATTACATTTATGGCAATTTTTACTCACAGAATGTACGTGGCACAGAGTAATATTAATTTTAAAAGCATTTGTTAAATAAAGGAAGAAGTGTCAAATCATAAACCATAATGTTGGAAAAAATGTGATGAAAATTTCTTCTTTAATGTCCATAATAAGAAAGTTCTGATCTTTGAGGATTGCTAACTAGGTCTAAAAAGAATATGAAAATAATTTAGTATGACAGAGCTGAAAGAAGGATGGCTACACTGATGTTTCCTAAACGTCTTCAAAAGAGATGAAACCAAGTGGTGAGATGAAGACTTACCAGAAACGTCCATAACTAGGGTCAAGTCCAGCCTCTCCATTTTGCACCCCTTTACCATCATTTGTGAAATATGGAAAACAATCTCCATCTCAACCTTAGAATAAATTAAGTATTTGTCCTAAATTCCTCTGAAAATTTATAAAAATGAAAAACTGCTACACAGGCTATAATTGCATAATGATTAAATAAAGACTGGAGCCATGGTGCTTCTGTTTGAATAGAACCTTTGACACCTGCTGTACAAATATGGGCAAATGACTTAATTTCTGAGCCTCAGTTTTCTCCTCTATAAAAAGCATATAATAACAGTATCTACTTCATAGGAGGTTGGCTTGATATTATTAAGTGAACTAATACATATAAAACTATATATACATGTAAAAACTACAAGATCAATACAAATTTCATCAATGAAAATCTCAAATTTTAAGACTGTGGCATAATGGATGATTAGTCTGTAGATCACCTAAGCCCCAATTACCTTCCTATTTTCCAGTTTTGTTCACCTTCCAGCTAATTTTGGGAAAAGAAGAAACCAATCTTTGTTTCTGCTAAAGTATCATCTTTAAGAGGAAATTTCTTTCCCCAAAATTCCTTTTCTGAACCATATACATTAAGTGGGACTGGAGGTGCCATTGTATTCATAAACTAGAAATTCTTCCATTTCTCCTGGCAACTCTGGAACAGCCTCAGATAGCTCCATTCTTTCTCAAGTGGATCTGTTCTTTGGAGGGATGACAAAGCCAGTATGCATTAGATACTATGACAAGTTTCCCTATTAATATAGCACTTTAATAGTAAAATATCTAATGTTCTCCTATTTAAAAGTAAATTGCCCCTCTCTCTCTTTTTTTTTTAAGGAGGTAGGGAAAACGGGAAATTTAAAAAGTAAGTATTTTTTTCTCAGCTAGCTTCGCAATTTTTTTGTTAAGAAATCTATTCTTTTACCCAAGTTTTTATTTAAATTCCAGTTAGTCAACATATAGTGTAGTTTTTGTTTCAGGAGTAGAATTTAGTGATTCATCAGTTACACATAACACCCAGTGCTCATCACCACAAATGCCCTCCTTAATGCCCATCACCCATTTAACCCATTCTCCCCCCGCCCCACCTCCCCTCTGGCAATCATCAGTTTGTTCTCTATAGTTAAGAGTCCGTCTGTTGGTTTGATCTCTTTCCCCACCCCAACCCCTGCCCTATGTTCATTTGTTTTGTTTCCTTTTTTTTTTTTAATGTTTATTTTTGAGAGAGAGAGAGAGAGAGAGAGAGAGAGAGAGAGAGAGACAAAGCACAAGCAGGGAGGGACAGAGAGAGAGGCAGACACAGAATCCAAAGCAGGCTCCAGGCTCTGAGCTGTCAGCACAGAGCCCAATGAGGGGCTCAAACTCACAAGCCATGAGATCATGACCTGGGCTGAAGTCGGACACTTAACTGACTGAGCTGCCCAGGTGCCCTGTTTGTTTCGTTTCTTAAAGTTGAGAAATGAACAGGCAGATACAGAGTCCCTTGATATCCTTTTATTAGAAACTACATAATCAGTTTATCCAAAATATCATAACACCCAAGATGATACCATATATTTTAAAAGTCAACCATAAAAGAGACAAGTTGGACAAGCTGCAGGAATTACTTTACCTTCAAATTTGGAATGACATGAATTCTTTTTATAGACTCACGATGTACACTGGAGGAGGACTTTTGAGGGGTCTTACAGGGGCCTTTGTGCTCTTTAGTTGGTCTCTCCTGATCAGGAAAAATAATACAATTTTCCTATGCAACGAGAAAACCAGCTGGTCTGAATATGGACAGACACTTCATTCAAACTATACAGTTACTTAAAACTAACTTGACAAGCCTAAATGGAAACTGTTTTACTACTAGAAAACAATTAAATAGTGTCACCATCAACAGACTTCCTTCTTCTAAAAAGGAAACTAAACTGAAGTTGCCAGATCACTTTTACTTTCCACTATGCTCTTCCTCTTAATTATATCACTGACAGGCACCAAGTTCTTACAGAGAAATACGTGTGCAGATATCCAGTTGCCAAGAAATCTCTTCTGTCACCTACGTCACTTGGGATTCTGTGTGCCTGATCATACCACAAACTCCTAAAGTTTTTCTGTAATTCTCAAAGATGCTAATCAGATTTTCTTATACATGTTTTGTCCTTCCTGAAATTAAATCAGTTATTTCAAGATGGTAAGATACTAACAAAAAATTTGCTAAAACTAATATACATCTCCTAAAGCCCTCATATTTCCTTTCAACAGAATTCTTATAGTCACCAAGTCTGAGCTGATGGTGAAGGAAAAGAAACCTACTTTTTAAAGTGAATGAGAAAGTAATTATGCTTTATACTAAGTGACTTTATTTGGTCTCTTTTTTCATATCACTATGCAGAGAGAGTAAATTTTGGTCATTAGTAAATTCATTTGAACAGCCACTAGACGTAACAGGTTTGTTATACCTGCCCAGACTAAACATATCACTTAAACTTGAGGAAAAATGTTTATGTATATGTTAGGTATATGTAATGTTTATCCTTACGTGCTAGGTATCTTGAGTATATTTGTGTTCAGGCAAATAACATGTGTGGGTGTATTTAGTTATATACCTCAAGCCAAATTAGCTCAAACCAAGGGCAGAAATTCTATTTCATTTTGCTCCAAGTACATACTTACAGGGTAAAAAGAGTTTTAATTCTTGGAACTATTTCTAAAGAAAAGCACTACCATGTGATCTACTCATCCAAAAATTCAGTGTGCTGAACAACTAACATATGAAAGGTGGGCATCAACATAATGCTTACATAGACAAAAGTGTATAAAAGGCACTCAATCAAGATAGCCTCATTCTCATTACCCTTAACTCCCATCACCGTAGATAACAGACAATGAAGAGTAGAAAAAGCCACACTGTCTCTAAAAATGTTCTGAACTAATCAAACATGTTTTAAGAGAGAGAGAGAGGGAGAGATAGAGAGGGAGGGGAGGGGAGGGGAGGGGAGGGAGGGGAGGGGAGGGGAGGGGAGGGGAGGAGAGGAGAGGAGGAGAGGAGAGGAGAGGAGAGGAGAGGAGAGGAGAGGAGAGGAGAGGAGAGGAGAGGAGAGGAGAGGAGAGGAGAGGAGAGGAGAGGAGAGGAGAGGAGAGGAGAGGAGAGGAGAAAAAAGAAAGACAAGGAAAGGAGGAAGAAAACAAACATAAAAAGCACAATACCTAATACCTACTAGTAGGAGGCTAACATCAATTCCTGCCTCCAAGCTCAATCAGTTATATCTATGTAATTTCATGCCTCAAAAACTCTCAATTCTTGCAGCTGAGTTTTTCTTAGAACCTTAACAACTATAGGGTCATAATGGTAGGAAAACAGGGCAAGGAAATAACTTGTGGCCCCCTGGTCCAACACCTTGAGGCAACATAGTTGTAAACCACCTTAAAGCAATCCTTTATGTAAAAGGAAACATTGTTTCTCCAATTTTCACAATGTTCAGTCTAAAACTTTGAAGGTAATGATGATTCAGTGGCTACCTATTGCAACTAAAACGTTTCTTAACCTTTAAGATATATCTTTAAAATACTGAATCTGAAGGTTAAAAGCAAACTTTAGTCTAACATTGCCTTCTCCATCTCCAACAAACTACGGCCAAGCATTGTGCTACATGGGAGAACACCACCGAACACCATGACAGAGAAATTTATGATCTCGTGGAGAATATAGACAAACCAAGCAACTGATATCTGGTCCAGTAAGTACTAGAATATGTGGGCATGGAGTAAAACATCAGTGTTAGGATTTTAGTATACACTTCCGGAAAAAAAAAAAAAAACTGATGGTCAAACGGAAACTTAAAAGATGAGTAGCAACTGATTCAGAAAAAGCAAGAGACTGAGAAGGTGACAAAGATGTCACAGGCAGAGGGAAAAGTACAAGCCAAAAATGGTTATATAGAGATATAAAAACAGGAGAATACTTCAAACTTTCAAAATATTCCTTACAAATCTAATTCTTATCAGAAAAAAAAATGGAAATAAATATATGCTTTCAAATTAGACTAGACTTACAACCTTACTTGCTGAACTTCTTTCAGTTCCTCAAACAGAAATGTATCTCAAAGAACATTTTAAAAGTTCAAGATTTCCTAAAATTTATTCTCTAATCTGGTGCCAGGGCACCTGGGTGGCTCAGTCAGTTAAGTGTCCAACTCTTGATCTCAGCTCAGGTCATGATCTCATGGTTGGTGAAACTACTAACAAGAGCACAGAGCCTGCATGGGATTCTCTCTCCCTCTCTCTCTGCCCCTCCCTGTTCTCTCTCTCTCTTTCTAAATATAAATAAATAACCTTAGAAAAATCTTTATAATCTGGTCCCAGCAATAACCCTATGGGGGGCATTATACCATTATACCACAGCTCAAACCCCTATCTCCCAACCAAATTACGTTTATTCACTCAAGCATTTTTAAAGCACCTACTACATTGTAAGCACCTCTCTCTCTGCACTTTCTCAAGGAGTTTTTCCTATGTAACTTAAAAAAAAAAAAAAAAAACGGGTGGAAAGATTATGTAGCCAAAGGTCATTCTAGAAGCACTTCCCATGAATTTTTTTCCCCCAGAATTTTCTATTCTCTATTTATTCTTACTCATGGAAATATCAGTCCTGCCATGCCAGCTCAAACTGTAACTACTATGAGAATGATTCCCAAATTCTTCTCACTAAAGTTCGTTTTCTTCCTAAGCATCAGGCCTAACAAGTACCTAAAATCTTCAACATAAGGTCAATACAGCCAAATCTAAAAAATTAGCAATAACCCTTACCAACACATATGCACAAACACACACACACCTCTTCCTCTTGCTTGTCTATACTGTTAATGGCACCAGCATCCTTCCTAACATTCAGACTCAAAACTTCAAAACCAACTTTGATTCCTTCCTATCACTCTAGCCATAAAACTAGTGCCAATTTGTAGATCACTGGAGTTGCAATATACATCAACATCAACATCACTGGAGTTGCAATATACAAATTATTCTTCAGTTTTCCATTCCCTCCTCGAATACTCCAAGCCCTCTTTTCTTCTCACACTGTTCTTCCTACAACTGTGGGAAGATCCATCTTCCTGGTAGGCTCTTCCTAAACCATAGGCTTAATCATTTTACTCTAATAACTTAGAAGTCTACAAATGGCTATCCATTAGCAAATGGGGGACAAACTATTCAACATGGCATTCAAAGGCCACCACAAAAGGCTCCAGTCTATCTTTGAGAGAGAGATACAGAATTTAGAGAAAGACAAAAAAGAAAAAGAGGTTTAAGTTTTGAAGTATGTTCATCATTATCAAACTTAACATTTGTCTATTGCTTATCTAGAAATGAGAATTAGCTATCCGTTGACTTTTAAAAAGCTATTTTTTTCCACTATGGTATCTTACATTTCTTCAAGTTCATTATGAAACCAAAAGGCCCTCAACAGCATAACCATAGTAACTATCTAAAGAAAGAACTGTTTTCCAGGTACCATGGCCAGAACAATGATACCTTAGAGGGTGTTTGTTAAAGGCAGGAGAGCAAGGCACAAGCTAATAATTATTCCTCATACTGGTTTTAAATTTATACCCTTTTAGCTTGTCTCTTCAAATAAACAGATCTGGTCTCAAGGCATTCTTGCACAAAGAAATTAAACATTAATAGCTCTCTGAAATCTATCCACAAAATGTCAGTTTAAAATGTATTAGCAGGACACCTGGATGGCTCAGTCAGTTAAGCAACCAATTTCGGATCAGGTCATGATCTCGAGGTTCACAGGTTCCGACCCATGTCAGATTCTGGACTGACATATCAGAGTCTGTAGGCTGCTTCGTATTCTGTGTCTCCCTCTCGCTCTCTGCCCCTCCCCCGCGCTTGCTAGCTCGCTCTCGCTCTCTCTCAAAAATAAACATTAAAAAAGCTTTTAGTAAAAAAAAATGAAATAAAATATATTACTTTGATAGATTTGAATGTCTACTATCCCAATTTTTGCTAAGTTTCAATGAATTACAAATAAATTACAAATAAATTATCTAAGAAACTACAGAAAATTTTGATTAAAATTCTGTATTTACATTAACAGAAATCAAAGGATCAACCTATTGATTTATTAAAATTAGGGGTTTGGGGGAGCACATGAATGGTTCAGTAGGTTGAGCATCCAACTTCGGCTCAGGTCATGATCTCATGCTCATGGGTTCAAGCCCTGCATTGGACTCTGTGCTGACAGCTCAGAGCCTGGAGCCTGCTTTGGATTCTGTGTCTCCTCTCTCTGCCCCTCCCCTGCTCACACTTGTCTCTCTCTCAAAAAATAAGATAAACCATTAAAAAAAATTAGGTTCCCCCCCCCCCAGAGTGTATTTTATTTTGCATTAACACTGTTTCTCAAGCAAAACAAATAACCATAATTGCTGGTGAGTATTTAATTTGCTTCAGTACTCCTATATGAAAACTATGGAAAACAAGACTGTTATTCTCAACTTGTTTCTCACTTAATAATACATAAGGTACTATTTAATAGTACATAACATGTAATAACACCAGGAACAATTGTTCAATCCTTGGCCATATCAAGCATTCTAACATTAGATATCAAACAGTACTCTATACAGTTGGCTCTGAATAATCAGGGGTTAGGTGTACCAACCCCACACAATGGAAAATCTGCATATAACTTTTGACCCCCCCAATATTTAACTACTAATAGTTTACTTTTCAAGCCTTACTGATAACATAGCCAATTGAACAATATTTTATATGTTGTGTGTATTCTATACTGTGTTCTTATAATAAAAAATGTTATTCAGAAAATCCTAGGGAAGAGAAAAAAACATTTACAGTACTATATGCTGTATTTATTGAAAAAATCCACATGTACGTTAATCTGTGGAGCTCAAACCTGTGTTGTTCAAGGGTCAACCAGAAAGTAAGTATACTTCTCTGAAAGTATGTTCTCTGAATATCCCTGAAGATAGCATACTTCATTGAAAACACTAGATCTTTTAAAGGAAGCTTTTGCCTGTTAGCCATTAGTAAGAGATGCAACATGATTCTGTACTTATTTATGAACATGGTGTTCCAGCACCTAGGCCCTCCAAACACCTTTACTTTGAATTCTCACAATATCTGTTATCTACCCAACTTACTGAAACTCAAAGATGCTGATTTGGAAGTTGCCTGTTCAGCAGCCATCCCATTCGGGGAAAAGACTCCCACGCCCTCTCTGGGAGGTCTTTCAACATCATGGTTTCTGGAGAAGCTTTCATTTAATTTGAAGGACATTCCAAGGTGAGTGAACCAAAAAGAATCAAACTCTATGTTAAAATATTCTGTTCACACTGGAACTGAAAAAGAGTCAGTTCTCTGATAGCATAAACTATATAGGATGCATGGTCAAAAAAAAAAAAAAAAAAGGATTTGTGTGTGTTTGCTAAATTTCCCACCACTTGGAAGAGTGAGTTGACAGGGCAAAACAGAGGGAAATGTAGAGTCAGGATTGCATTCAAATCCCTGATTCCAGTTCTGAGATCCCAGGAACAAGCCTACTCTTCCCTTTGTCTGTTCATCTCATCCTTTTATTACCTCTAGACCAGCTTTTTGATCTCTAGATTCTTTCACATTTTTAAAAAAACTACTGGACCCAAACAAAATTTGTTTATGTGTGTTATATATACATCAATATTAGTTGTATTAGAAACGAAACTGAGAACATTATCTGAATACTCATACATGTTTCTACATTTAATTAGTGGTTGCTATTGCTGTGGTTCATAGTATATGCAGACCGTTACTTAATGAGGTTACTTATAAGTTAGACGAATATAGTATCTAACCATGCCTATAAGTGTTCTATACTCCACTCCATTAAAATCCATTGCTCTATCATTTACTCGTGAATATTTTGCAGCATCATGTAACAGTCACTTGCAATATTAGTTCACCGAGCTATGACAGTCTTCCAAGTTTCAACATATTTTATAATATCAAAACATCACATTCTTTATATCACCACTAGACAGAAAGTACACTTGAGGGTGGTGCAAAGTATGCATGTCTGGCCCTTGCCTGGTTCCTGGAAGATAACCTCTAAGCCTCTGAAATATCCTGCCCAAAAAGAGTGTCTTTGTTTACTGAGAACCTTGGGCCATGCTAGATATTTATGGTAACAATGTGATTTATGGTGTGGACCCTGGTCCATATAGTATCACTTTGGCTTCTGGAATCAAACGGATGGAGTAACTAAGGTCAGCCACAGTGGGGCTCCAGACCTATAGAATCAACCCTTAATAAAAAGTCTGGACACCAAGACTCAGGTGAGCTTTCCTGAGTGACTGGTGGTGTCACACACTGCTGTTGGGAGAATTAAGCACTGTCTATACGACTCCAGTGGAAGGGGACAACTAGAAGCCTACATCTAGTCTCTTCTGGACTCTGACCTATACACTTTATTCCTTAGCTGACTTTAATGTGTATCCTTTTGCTATAATAAATGGTTACTATGAGTTTAACAGCTTTGCTGAGTTCTGTTAGTCCTTTAAGAAAATCACTAAACCTTAGGTTTTAGGGACCTCAAACAACCACCATCAAGATCATCATAAAAATCATTAAGTATCTGCAAAATTCTCAAACTCGCAGATACAAGATTCTGAAAATTCTAATTTTTACTTAAAAGCTCAAATTTTGCTTGAAAGAACCAAATATTTCCAGTTATTTTCCTTAAAGTGACAGACTCACTTTGTTCTTTTTCAAGAAAACATCTGTTAAGTGCTCAATTCTGAATTACCATAGTTTGTTGTCCTTTGTAATAAAAATAGGATGTCATAAAGGCAGCAGGTAGTTCAGCTCTCAACTCAAATAATCACACACTGCTTTTCCTTAAGACAATGTACTCAGAAATACAGTATTATGTATATTTTCAATTTCACAACACAAAATATTAAAAAAACATATATACAAAGACTGCAACTTAATAATTTTTACTGCTACATTAAGCCATTCTTATTTTTTTTTTCCTAATGTTTATTTATTTTTGAGAGAGACACACAGTGCAAGTTGGGGGGCAGGCACAAGGAGGGAGATAGAATCTGAAGCAGGCTTCCAGGCTCTGAGCTGTTAGCACAGAGCCCAACTCAAGGCTCAAACTCACAAACCTAAACTCACGAACCAGGAGATCATGACCTGAGCAAAAGTTGGACACTTAACTGACTGAGCCACCCAGGTACCCCTACATTAAACCATTCTTTTTTTTTTAACTTATTTTTTATTTTTTTAAATTTACATCCAAATTAGCATATAGTACAACAATGATTTCAGGAGTAGATTCCTTAGTGCCCCTTACCCATTTAGCCCATTCCCCCTCCCACAACCCCCCAGTAACCCTCAGTTTGTTCGCCATATTTATGAGTCTCTTCTGTTTTGTCCCCCTCACTGTTTTTATATAATTTTTGTTTCTCTTCCCTTATGTTCATATATTTTGCCTCTTAAAGTCATATGAGTGAAGTCATATGATTTTTGTCTTTCTCTAATTTCACTTAGCATAATACCTTCCAGTTCCATCCACGGAGTTGCAAATGGCAAGATTTCATTCTTTTTGACTGCCAAGTAATACTCCATTGTATGTATATACCACATCTTCTTTATCCATTCACCCATCGATGGACATTTGGGCTCTTTCCATACTTTGGCTATTGTTGATAGTGCTGCTATAAACATGGGGGTGCATGTGTCCCTTTGAAACAGCACACCTGTAGCCCTTGGATAAATGCCTAGTAGTGAAATTGCTGGGTCATAGGGTAGTTCTATTTTTAGGTTTTTG
Source organism: Acinonyx jubatus (assembly GCF_027475565.1). Classification (NCBI taxonomy): domain Eukaryota; kingdom Metazoa; phylum Chordata; class Mammalia; order Carnivora; family Felidae; genus Acinonyx; species Acinonyx jubatus. The sequence goes on along the minus strand of NC_069380.1, from coordinate 148,078,436 downwards.
AGAAACCTCCATTCTGTTTTCCAGAGTGGCTGCACCAGCTTACATTCCCATACATTAAACCATTCTTAACTGAAACCAGTTTTGTTTGTTTGGCCAATATACAGCAGTGACAAATACAATGACTAATGGTACAGTCTGGTGCCACTGCATCAATTTACACTGACGTACCAGAAATTTTACCTCACATTGCTCTGCATTGCACCATCAGTGCAAATGTGTCAACAAAGTGGAAATAATGGCTTAGTGTTATGAAAACCATTTTAACTTTACAGATCTCTTGAAAGGGTCTCAAGGAACCCTAGGGTTCAGAACCAACACCTCATCAAAGCAGACTAGTAGAAGCCATCAATTCCAGGGAAGCTATTCCAACCTCTTTCCTGAACAACCTCAGCTGCTCTATAGAAAACAAGGTCATCACCAGTATAACTACAATTTTAATTACTTTCTATTTCCTTATGCCAAGCCCACTCAGTCTCCATTAGTTATGAACATTTGGTTCATTGTTTTTAAATAAGATCAGCTCCATTTTCAAGTACCTATTTCCAAATAATTTATTCAAACATTATTACATTTTACTGATACGTTTAAGATGTTTTAACTTCCTAGCTTTGACATGTTTTTTCTGCTTACTAATATTTTGATGATCAACTCTATTCTCTCTAGATTAATTTTTCTTTAGTTGAATAACAGGCTTAGAGAATTCTTTGAAATTCTTTTAAAACTCCTGTTTCTACTTAATGGTTTGCTATGTTCCTTACCTTTAACATACTTTCAGCAATTTTTCAGTTAATCTTACAGATAACTCTTAAGTTCTGCACAGAGAAATGAGCTTCAAGCCAGCCAACTAAAATTTAATTGATCTTCAAAATCGATGAACTCCTTGACATTGCTTGACACAGCCAACAACATAAGTCTTTCCTCTAGTCAAAACATCACATACACCTGCTTCTTCTTCTCTCCCCCCCTCCCTCCCCCGCTAAAGCTTTCTCTCCAGGTACCCAACCAGCCGCACATCTTTCAACTACTATGCACACATCAATTCCAGAAAAGGCCCCATCACATTAAAAATGTAATTATATAATGGAAGGCACAGCACAAAAAGTATTCCATAAATAGTCCTACAACAATCAATTGGATGTTTGGAAATAATCAACTTAGATTGTTAAATAATACCAAATTAAACATCAGATAAATTATTTAAAAAATGAAACTATAAAAACTATAGTTTTATATATAAGTTTAGACAGATGGCAATCTATATTCAAAGAAGCCAAAAAAGAAAAAATATACACAAAGATGATTGAGATTTTACATCATAATGATTCTGTTAATATAAAAGTAAAGCAAAATATTAAATGTACATATTTGTTCACATAACAAACAAAGATCATCACAGTAGCTGTGTACAATATTATGATTACATAAAACTGAATTATTTAATGGCTAGAGATCTGACTAAATAAATTAGACACATACGATTGAAAATTACATTGCTACTTAAAAGAATACACAAAAAAATCTCCTCAATGACTCCTATTCAGACCACCCTATTTAAAATTACACCTTCTCTGGTACACGTGGGTAGCTCAGTCTGTTAAGCTTTCAATTTAGGCTCAGGCCATGACCTCGCAGTTTGTGAGTTTGAGCCCCGGGTCTGGCTCTGTGCTCACAGCTCAGAGCCTGGAGCCGGCTTCGGATTCCGTGTCTCCCCTTCTCTCTGCCCCTCCCATGTTCACATTCTGTCTCTGTTTCTCAAAAATAAAGAAACGTTAAAAAAAATTTTTTTTAATTACACCTTCCCTTCTAACATCAGCAATACCACTTTATCCTGACCAACTTTTCCCTCTTTTTTTTTTTTTGTCTTAGCACGATTACATCTAACATTTTGCACAACTTATTTATTAGGTTTATTATCTTCCTACTTCTAGCAAAATGTAACCTCCAAAGGGGAAGCTATCTTCATGTTTGTTTATTTATCCCAAAGCATTTAGAATAGTGGCTGGTAAAAGGCAGGTTCTGAAAAATGTATCTGTTAAATAAATAAGTATATTTAAAAAGTGGTAAACAGTTGACCTTAGAAACCATAATGAGAGAATTGACAGCCAGTAGTAGAATAATTTGATCCCTTATTTATTTACATTTGTTTACACTGAAGTTTAGTTGATACACTGGAGGTGTACAGAATAGTAATTCAAGTATACATTATGCTACGCTCACCACAGATGTAGCTACCACCTGTCACCATCCAATGCTATCATAATACCGCTGACTATATT